>NC_140077.1:21614160-22874714 GCF_964194135.1 Talpa europaea | reverse complement strand
CTGTGTCCTCATCTTTACAACTAGGATTTCATTCATCCATCCAATCATCCAGCCAGCAATTTGGCAGTGAACAGAGTAAACAACTCACGTTCTCTTTGGGAGGAAGAAAATGAGCAAATAGACACCAGAAGGTAAAAAGTACTTTTCAGACAATAAAGCAGGGCTGTTACTTTTTACACAGTGGTAAGGAGAGTGTCACTCCAAGGAAGCGACACTTTAGCACAGAGCCAGAGAAGGGAGGGAGGGAGCACACAGAGCTACAGGGCGAGGCCATCAGCCCACCTGGAATCAGGGCCCAGCAAGTGAGACTATTACTACTGTCCTATGGCCTTGCCCTAAATTTCAGGAGGAAACAGTGGCCAACCACCATTTGCTGAGCTGTACCAGCCTGTGGGGAAGACAGGAGTCTCCCCACAATTCTGCATCACAGTTGCTATTATTACCCCTATTTCATAGGTAAGAAATCGAGACTTAGGAAGATAAAGTGACATATCCAAGGTCACAGCACTAGCAGTGACCCCAGTATGCAATCCAGGTTATTGACACCAAAGCCCCTACCCCCCGTAAATAACACATTACTGACCAATGAAGTAGTGGAGACTCAGAGGGCCCAATGCTGAATATTCCTGCTGCACGACTGTTGCTCGCCCCAGCGCTGGGCAGACAGGCCAGTGGGGCAGGACGCAGACTCAGGGCACCTTCTCTGATTCCACTCAGACAGGCCGGCTCCAGGCTTCCACTTTAGTGGCTGGCCCTCTCCCATATTCTGGGGGTGCAGCACTCTTACCTTAGGCTTGGCATGCACCGTGAAGCTCAGTAGCCCATGATACACCTGTAGGGTCACAGGGTAGCTCCAGGCCTCCAGGTCCTGCTTCCTCAGAAGGGTGGCCAAGCAGGAGAGGACCTAAAAAGGGAGAGTCAGTCTTTCAGCTTCACCCGCCTCAGCCAGGTGGAAAAGAAGCACGGGTTCCCACTGAATCCAGAAAACCTCAAACAGATCCATCTGAGGGTCCACAGAGGGTCTACACACCTGCCCACTCCATCCCCGCCCCCAGGAAGCATCCAAGTTTTAGTCACTTTAGACTAGCTCTAGAAGAAGCAGGAGGGGGCATGCCTGGTGGGCTAGGAGAAGGCACTGGAGGAGAGCAGAAGGAAAACCCAGAGACTAACCCATCGGACAGCAGAGGTGGAGCCGCTGCTGGCCTGGGCTAACAGGATATCCATGAAGGTTTTGGAAGTATCAGAGAACTTCTTAATGAGGACGGGGCTGGGCACGCTGCAAGTAAAGAACAAAGAAGGTCAGAGCCCCAAAGCAGTCTCCAACAGTTGCAGTACCGCCCTAGCCCCCTCATTCGGCCAATGAGCAACAACCAAGTTCGGCACCTTCCACCACGGCACCTGAGCTCTCTGCCTCCCTCATCTTCCCCACTACCCATTCTCTGCACGTCCACATGTCAGGCCCTTATAATCTTCTCCCTAGTGACCCCTGGTATCCCAACGCCAACATCCCCCACCCCACCCTCACCTAATGCCCCCTTCCAAGGCCCACATTCACTCTGAGCTATAACATCCCAGGCCACGGGCAGCCTGAGGCTGCAGAATGCCACTTGCGGCAGGTACATTTTTGTTCTTTGTAGCAATGCCAGCCCGATTCCTCCCACCCGCACTCCCTCTACAAAGAGACCGGGGATTCCGACAGGAGCCAGGACTCACCGCTTCAGGACAAGGTTGAGCAGGTAAGCGACAGCAGCAAGGGACTCTGGGGACTCCACGGCTTCCATTGTTGTCATCTGAGGACCAGATCACAGATGTGAAAGGGAAATGTATCAGGCTGGGCAAATGGGGGTATATTTGTCCACTAGAATGGTTATGACCAAGAGCCCTGATATCAGAGGTTCATATCTCAGCTGTCATTGGGTAACAGAGTAACTTATTAACCTCTCTGTGACTCAGTTTATTCACGTGTAAAAATGAGTTAAGTTGGGCCTCCCCGGTGGCGCAGTGGTTGAGCGCTGGGTTGCGAAGCTGCCCGCGGCCTCTGCGGCGCCGGTTCGAGCCCCGGCTGCTCCCCGGCCACCGGAGGAGGGTCCCACATGGCACGCAGACCTCTCCTGCCGCCAGCTGCTCCCCTCAGCAGTATACCTTGGTCCTTCTGCCTGCTCTGCTCCCCGCTCTGGCTTTGGTGAATTCTCTCACCCTCCCGCGCTTCTGACTGTACCCAGTGCTTGTATAAACAAAAACAAAAACAAAAAAAAACAACTTTAAAAAATGAGTTAAGTTTTTGTGAGGTTTAATTAATATATATATGAAAAACCTAGAATACTGCCTGCACATGGGCCTCCCTGTTGATGCAGGGGTTAAAGACAGCACTATGACGCTATTGGCAGCCACTGCAACTTGAGTTCGATCCCCGGCCAGGGAGCTACCCATATGGCACAGCAGACCTCTCCTGTCTCATCTGCTGCTCAGCAGTGTATTTCAGCAGATCTGCCTGTACTGCTCCCCACTCTGTCTCTTGTGAATGGTCTTACCTCTTGCACCTCTGGCCTACACCCCAGTTCTTATATGCATAAATAAAAATAAATCTTAAAAAAAAATACTGCCTGCACATGATAGAAACCATATATTGCTGTTTATTTCATTATTTAAGAGTATAACAAACAATTTTTGACTCAAAAGGGTCAGATAATAAATATCTTAGGCTTCACAGCCACATAGGGTCTCCCCCCTTTTTTTTAAAGATTTATTTATTTATTTATAGAAGCACTGGGTACAGTCAGAAGCGTGGGAGGGTGAGAGAATTCACCAGAGCCAAAGCGAGGAGCAGAACAGGCAGAAGGACAGAAGTACACTGCTGAGGGGAGCAGCGGGCGGCAGGAGAGGTCTGCGTGCCATGTGGGACCCTCACCAGTGGCCGGGGATCGAACCGGCGCTGCAGAGACTGCGGGCAGCTTTGCAGCCCAGCGCTCAACTGCTGTGCCACCAGGGAGGCCCCTAGGGTCTCCTTTAAAAGAGTTTAAAGCCACTTTTAGTTCTCAGCATGTTCCAAAAATAGGCCAGGGGCCATATTTGGTGGATGGGCCATAGTTTGCCAACTTTTGTTCTAGAGCAGTGGTTCTGAAATTTTGCACCCTTAAAAACTAGTGAAGATTCCCTAGAGGTTTTGTGTATATATATCTATTGATGTTGACAATAGTAAAATTTAAAACATAAGAATATGCAAACACAATCCCATCAGCTACGCAAATAATGTCCTTAAACATCATGTAACAAACCCTATGGTAAGGTCACAAGAGTGAGAGTAAAAAAAAGGTCAATGACGTTCTATTATTATGACAGAAATAATTTTGACCTCAAAAGGTCTTAGGGACCCCAAACCACACTTTGAAAACCATTTTTCTAGAGGATCCCTGGAGCCTAAACCAGCTTCATTGATCAAGGGAAAAAAACTAACAAGATAATGGCTTTTTGTTTTACAAGAGTGCAGCAAATAGCAGCAGCCTTGCCAAGCACCTGAGAGCAACCGGAGCACTGTCCCGTTCAAGGCTGCCCTTCTCTGGCCCACACATCAGGGACACCCGGCTTCTCTCTGCAGCCCAACTGTCCTTCTGCTCTGAACAGCCCCAAACCCACTCACCAGGGCAGCGAAATACTCAGTCTCTGTCTCCTTCCCGCCCTGGGAACGAATCACCTCAGTGACGGCAGCCAGAACAGCACAGATCTGCACAGGAGGGAGAGGAACCCATGACATCTGTTTTAGATCGAACCCCACCTCGGGGTAGCTTCTTTGCCTTGCGCCTTCAGAAAACCCAGAGATAGATAAGCTGAGCAGCACCCGGAGCCAGGGGTGTACATCTTAGGCCCAGCAAAGAGGAAAAGTCAATGCTTGCCAAACACGTTTCCCACCATGAGGACTCTCTCTTACAGAAATACCTGCATAAACATGTAAACATTTATGTACCAGTGTGCTCACTGAAGCAATAAACTGAACAACTAAGTATCTGTTAATAGGGATTAACAATTCACTATTACTGTATAATAAGCAATGATTGACTCAAATGCTATACAACTATTGAAAAGAATGAGGAACAATTATATATGGTAACTAAGAAATTCTGTTCAGTGGGGAAAATTGTGTTTAAGTGTGTTTAAGTTCATCTAAACAAAATGTGGCTTAAAAAATAAACAAAAAGTCTAGAACAGTAATGTTTACAAGAGGCCACTGAGCACCTGAAATGTAGCTAGTGTGACTGAGGGACTGACACTTCGAATTTTAAAATTGTATTAATTGAACTGAAAATAAATACTTGCTTCTGTTACCAGAAAGCAGAGATTTAGAACTTGAGTATATGAAGTTCTTGGCAAATATAAGTTTTGTGAACTCTACATATGAATCAAGTGCATCCAAATGGAGATATAAGGATAAAATACACACTACATTTTAAAAACAATATAATAAAAACCACACAAAACATCTCATTTTAATACTGATTATATTATATGGAAATGACAATATTTCAAACACAGTACATTAGATAAGATGTAGTATTAAGATTAATTTCACCATCTATTTACTTTTCTATCTTGTGACTAGTAGGTAACTGAAAATCACTTATGCAGCTTGTGAGTTACCTCTGTTGGACAGCATGGGCTAGGAAAATAAACAATGAACCATTAACAATGGGAACCAGGAGGGAGCTAAGTTAGGAGGACAACTTTCACATTTTATTCTACTCATGTCACTTTGGTACCATTTTGACATTTTTCATTTAAAGAATGAAAAATATGTACATGTAAGCATTTTATGATATGGACTCAAAAAATGGAAATAACATTTCTGTTAGATATTTTCCAACCAACATTATTTAGCATTAATTTAATCAACAATTTCTTTTTAACATTTTAAAAGGACAGGTTTATTAGGAAAAAGAAAGGAGAAGACATTTGAACAGAAAGAGGGCCGCTGCTGCTTTGCAAAGGGAAAAGGTGTGTCAAAAGAAGCCGCTGCATAGTCACAAGTGGCAGGAGAGCTGCCAACAAATGTTTCTTCAAAGTATGCTATGTGAAAAGTCGGGTATAAAGCATAGCTAAAAAGATAAATATTTGGAAAACATTTCTATCCTAAAGACATTACTTTTCATTAGAAAAAATAAAAAGTGGAACCTGCCCCAGGAGGGGTAAGAAACAGGGGGTGGGAAGAGTAGCAGAGATGACACATCACCCAAAAATACCAGCTGCTGTCACTGGCAGGAGTCAGCCAGTGGAAGAAAAGAAAAAACTGCAAAAAGAAAGAAAAGATGCAAATGGGTAGCAAATAATTAAAGTTCGAGAGGAAATAAGTAGATCAATAAAACAGAAACAACTGTCAAAGAAAAGGCACGAGCCTGGCCCTCCCCTCCCCAGGTCTCCCGCCCTACCTCCTTGTGGGCAGCAGAGTTGGACTCCCAGAAGCGCTGCACTTTGCTGAAAGTGACGTTTGTGCAGTCGGAGAGGCCGCTCAGGAAGGTGCCCGAGGACTGCTCGGTGAGCGCCGGTGCCACCTCTTCATCCATGGCCATCTCAGGCCCCTCGCTTTTGCCCAGGCGCAGGGACCCTGACTGCAGCTCATTATGCAACTTCACAGCATCAACGGTCAGGTCGCTCTTTCCTGAGAACCCGAGACACAAAGTAAGTCCCCTACTTCTACCCGTACAAGAACAAGAAGCACCCCTAAGAAACAAACCAGCAGAGGACAGAGTGCCAACCAGAGAGGCTGAATCCTGAACGTGCGGCCAGGATCACCCGCCACCCCTCGCACGCCCAGAAAGTAGTCAGAGGGGCCTCCCTGGTGGAGCAAGGGGTTAAGCACCGCACTATGAAGCAATCCACAGCACGAGTTCGATCCCCGGCAGGCCAGGGAGCAACCCACATGGCGCAGCAGACCTTCCCTGTCTCGCCCACTGCTCCCCTCAGCAGTGTATTTCAGTCAATCTGCCTGTTCTGTTCCCCACTCTGTCTCTGGTGAGTCCTCTCACCTCCCGCATCTCTGGCCTGTACCCCAGTTCTTGTATGTATAAATAAATAAATAAATCTTAAAAAAAAAAAGTAAAGTCAGAAAGGGGATCCTCCAGGTAAGTTTCCTGCCCCTATGCCTTAAGCGGGATCGGCGTGGGAGCTGCACTCTGGGGTCTTGGGGAGTAAATGAAGGTGCAAGCGCTTTGGGAAGAGCCACCCAAGGTTTACTGCAACAGGAGTTCTAACTCCGATACCGGTGTTACTCTAGATCAGCCATCCCCACCGGAATGTTCGCGCGTCTGCTAAGTGGGGAGGGTGAGTCTTGGCAGCAGGCTCCAGGTCCGACATTCCAAGAGGCCAAAGGCCCCATGCCCGGGCCTCGGGGCCTGCAGAAAGGCCCAGACCCGTCAGAACCAGCCACGGCCCGCCCCGGACCTCGCGTCTACTACCTGCGGGCCGGCTGAAGAAGCGGCTGCGGGCGGCCTGGCGGTGGCGGCAGGTGGCGGGGTTGCTGTCGCTGCTGTGTCCTTTCTTCCAGCGTTTCAGCTTGGCCGAGGCACCGGAGGGCAACTTGCCGGAGCGACCCATGCCGCCAAGCCCTCGGCCGGGAGTGAGATTCCAGGACCGGCTTCCAGGCCCGGAGACGCTCTGCAGAACACACGTGGGTTCCCAGCTCGCCTCACTTCCTTTTCCCTCGCGTAACTTCCGGATTCGCGTCGGTAACCATGGCGACACAGGCAACATCCGGTTGGTACCCTGCAGCCTCACAATCTCCAGCGGTTGCGAGGAGATCGTTGCTGGGGAGGAAGTTCTGTTGCTAGGGAGTCCCGGGGGCTCCTGTTCCAGGTTTTTGGGTCAACGATGTGAGCTTTATAAAACTGGCCTTCTTTGGGCCTCCCGGTGGCGCAGCGGTTGAGCGCTGGGTTGCGAAGCCGCCGCCAGTTCGATCCCCGGCTGCTCCCTGGCCAGCCACTGGAGGAGGGTCCCACATGGCGCGCAGACCTCTCCTGCCGCCCGCTGCTCCCCTCAGCAGTGTCCTTCGGTCCTTCTGCCTGCTCTGCTCCCCGCTCTGGCTCTGGTGAATTCTCTCACCCTCCCGCGCTTCTGACTGTACCCAGTGCTTGTATAAATAAATAAAAATAAATCTTCAAAAAAAAAAAAAAAAAGACTTAACTCTAAAAAAAAAAAAAAAAAAAGCCTGTCTTAAAAAAAAAAAAAAACTGGCCTTCTTTTCCCTTTAGAAGTAGACAGACGTATATTTATTAATTTTGGAAATCTAATTTCAAAAGTTAAGCGTAGAAACAAATTTATATTCAAGAGTAATAGCTGGCCACATCTGAAAGAGTGAAAACCTGTTTGGACTGGAAAGAGAAAAAAGCAGCGAATGATGCGCTAAATTCTCGAGGCTATTTTCATTTATTGTTGGAGACACATAACTGTTATGCCCCTCTTGCCTCACGGCAGCACTTGATCGCTCTAATTAATCTCTTCTAATTCCACTTCAGAACCAGCAACCGATTTAGAATTGATTGCCACTGCCCTGCTACCCTCCCCGAAATCCTTCAGTTAGAACACACACCTTACAAAGGCAGCGGAGTTTGGAAACCATTGCAAACAAGTGAGGTCGCTCCGCCAGAGGTGCAGGTGTGGGAACTTTTGGACTGACTTTACTGTGTGACACTGAGCCAGGATTTAATCTCTCCAAGTATCTGTTTCATGTTCTGAAAAATGGTGATAGTGATACTGAAGCCACTGTACTGCTCTGAGGATTCAATATGAAAGTGCCCGTGTATGTCAAATTATGTATGATTCCGTTCTCCCTGGTGGCGCAAGGGGTTAAGCACCGCACTATGAAGCAATCCGCAGCCTCTGCAGCACGAGTTCGATCCCCGCCGGCCAGGGGGAAACCACATGGCGCAGCAGACCTCTCCTGTCTTGCCCGCTGCTCCCCTCAGCAGTGAATTTCAGTCAGTCTGCCTGTTCTGTTCCCCATTCTGTCTCTGGTGAATCCTCTCACCCCCCATCTCTGGCCTGTACCCCAGCTCTTGTATGCATAAATAAATCTTTTAAAAAAAGTAAAATAAAGTAATAACAAAAAAAAAATTATGTACCATTCCAAATAGGTTGTTTGGAATGTGCAATGGTGCACCTATGCCACCAGAGGGGGCTCTGTAAACAAGCTCTGTTAAGGCTGAAACCCTGCAGAGAGATTGCAATACCAGTTGAGCAAGTTGGAGTTTCACAAATCAGGTGGGGAGATGAAGAGGCCCAAAGAAGTGGCAGCCTTCCCTAGGCAGCAGGCACCTGCTGGTCTCCAAACTGAGTCTGCTCGGTAACTGGATATAGCCCCTGGATGAAGCAGCAGTCTAGGTGGCCCTTGGAAGGAACAGAGACCACCAGCTGGCCCTCCATCTGTAGACATCTGTTGAGAGCCTCCTCCAGGAGGATGTGGTGCCAGGAGAGGAGACAAGAATCATCCAGCTGGCATGAGCACGCTCTTTAACCTTTACCCCAGGATTCATCTTTTTGGTGAAGGACCAACTTCTCTACTCCTGAACCCCAGCATCACATTCCACCCAGAGATATCTCCATAATTGATCACAGTACATATGGTTAATAAGCACCCTTCACATTTGAAAGATGGGTCCTATAGTTAGAACATGCTCTGAGAGGATCTAATTCTTAGCCCAGGACTCCCCTCTGTAGCCACTGCTGTTAATATCTGTGAGGCTCATGAGGCGGGACTAGGGCCCTTGCAAAACACTGAGCCCAAGGGAAGCAGGAAGCCTATTTTTAGGTCAGCAGGGTTGTAAAATGTTATGACATTGGGCAGAAGAAGGAAAGGGAAATTGAGGCCTCGCCTCTTGCCTCTAACAAGATAGAAGTGAATGGTCTGGGTGTTTAACTTAGGGCTCAAGCTCTACAGGAGGGAGTGGCCTTTATTGCTCTGGGCAGCCCATCTTGAGGAAGGTGGTGGGGTTGCAGCTGCTCCAGAGGCTTTTCCTAAGTGCTGGAGCGGAGGTTAAGCTACACTTTGGACTTAGGCAATTCTGCATTTGGTGCCACATCCTAGTTGTGTGATCTGGTGTCTGCAATGGAGCTTGCTTTTCTCATCTGAAACTGGGATTGCTATCCTGAGGCTAAAATGAAATAATGCATGCAGAATGCTTAGCACTGTGCCTGGCATGTCACTGTTGCAGAAGGCCGGGCGTCCCTTGGCTTGTGGGGCATTAGCATTCTATATGGCCAAAGAAGGGTTTTGAGAAGGACTTACTTCACAAAACAGGTATGGGGAGACAAGTAGATGGACTGGTATGCTAAAGAAGTTGTGCTTGCCTCCCAGCGCAGTGGCAGCCAGAGCCTGGGCAGATGCTCCTGTTCAATGGAGGGGGGCACTGCCCCCAGGATGGAGTCCACCATTTTCCTCTGCCTGACAGCACGTGTCTGTGACCATGATGGGAGGGAGTCTGGGTGAGGAGAGAGAGTGTGACCATGACTATAAACTGGCATTCTGATCCCCCAAATTTGTTCTTACTCCAAAATTCAACCTTTTCCACTTACCACTTCAAACTTCCCATCTGCATCAGTAAGGACTGTGTTCAGCTGCTCTAACACAACCTTCACCACAGTGACTCAGACACGCAGGGCTAATTCTTTCACAGTGAAGACATCAGGAGGCAGGTCTAGGCTGGCATAGTGGTTCCACTGAAGGGTCCTAGGCCCCCTTCTTTTTCTGTTCCACCCTCCAAGGTGTGTGACATCCATCCTTGTTGTCCCCTCATCCTGTTAAGATGGGCTGCAGGCGCTCCAGCCGTCACATTGGGCATGCAGGCTGAGGCTTAGACTAAGTAAAACAGGAGGGAAGAAGAGCCCAATTTACACCTCCCGGCCAAGTCTGCTCCTTTTCAACTAATTCCACTCACATCTAATCAGACATCAATCTGGCCAAACTATGTTGCAGAAGGAGTAGAAATGTAGTCTTTTAGTCTATAGCATTGTGGCCTCACCCCTTCCCCCAAATAGGAGTTCTCCTGCTAAGGTAGAAGAGCAGAATAGATATGTCGTAGGCAGTGAGCAGTCTCTGGATCCCAGATAGGTGCTAAGGCTGGTTTTGATCAATTAAATAGATTATATACTCAAAGGTTGTTTCTTGAGCACCTAGTATGTGCAAGGCACATAGAATGGATTACAGTAGGCTCAGGTGCTAAGTAAGCATATGAAGGAACACAAAGAGGTTTAAAGTCTCTTGCTCTGTTCTTAAACACCCTGCACGTTAATGATGCAAGACAAACACAAAGCCCTCAATCTTCTCCTTTGTGAATTGCAGATGTTGTAATCAAAGCTCTGTAAGGTCTTTGCTAAAGTTAATGTTCACTGAAGCTCAATTCATAGAATTGCAATTTGGCTTCTCTGCCCCTTCCAACTTCATCTGAACACCAGATGAAGGAATCTGAGTTTTAGTAGGGAGTTTTGCAGATTGAAATCTGGGTAAAGAACTTAGTGGGTTTGTACTTTAGAAGAAGTATTTCTTATTCAGCTGACATATATCGCTGCTCAGTAGATCAGGCAGATGGCAGAGGAGGCGAGGAAAAGCACATTTACTGAATGTCTGCTATGTGTCAGGGATGCTCCATTGTAATAATAACCATCACATATTGGCCCTTACAGAGCCAGGCACTTATTTTTCCTCCCAAGTCCTGTTCTTCAGGATCACCTGGTTACAAAGAGATGCAAGTAGGGCCTCCCTGTGGTGCAATGGGTTAACATCTCACTATGAAGCAATCTGAAGCCTCTGCAACACGAGTTCGATCCCCGGCCGGCCAGGGAGCAATCCACATGGAGCAACAGACCTCTCCTGACTCAGCCGCTGCTCCCCTCGGCAGTGTACTTCAGTATATCTGCCTGTTCTGTTCCCTATTCTGTCTCTGGTGAATCCTCTCACTGCCGCCCCCACCCCCCATCTCTGGCCTGTACCCAGCTCTTGTATGCATAAATAAATCTTAAAAAAAAAACAACAACAGAGAGATGCAAGTAGCCCAGTTCTCATGTCCAGTGTTCACAGGCTGACCCAGGGGCAATAACAAAGCTCTGGGGAGGGTGATGATTGTGCAATCATCCAGGTATGCCCAGGATCTGGGGGAGCCCCAGCCTGGTGGGGTGCTGTCAGGCCTGGGAGTAGAGTCAGGGACAACTTCCGGTTAGGTCTGGCACCTAATAGCACCACAGACTTGGTGCTATTCAGATGATTTTTCTTTCTCACAGTTCTAAAGGCTGGGTGCAATCTTTCTGAGGGGAGCAGGAGCTGATGTAGAAGCTGGTGGGAGGTGTGATGTGCCGTGATGGGCACACTCAGAGAAGGGAGAGTTCAGGGACTGGTTGGTGAACCAGCGTTGGGGGTTTGCGAGCTGCTGGCTTTCAGCACGGCCACTGAGACAAACTGTCACTGTGCAGTTAAAGGGAAATGAGTTGTCATTGATTAAATGCCTTAAAACTAGTGTGGTGCTTACTTGTTGTCATAGCAACAGGACAGTCTCTCACTGGGGTTGAGAACTTTTTTTTTAATTTAATGAGCTATCGTTGTTTTAAATCCTTGTTAAAATTTTGACAGTATAGGATTTCCTCAGGCTGAGAACTGTTTTGTTTTGAGTGACTGCTAGCTTGAGACAAACCACTCACCCACCCAGGGGTGTTTCACTTTAACAGGGACCATGTTTTTTTTTTTTTTTTCAAAGAGGTATGTATTAATTATTTATTTGTTTGTTTGTTTATACAAGCACTGGGTACAGTCAGAAGCGCGGGAGGGTGAGAGAATTCACCAGAGCCAGAGCGGGGAGCAGAGCAGGCAGAAGGACCCAAGTACACTGCTGAGGGGAGCAGCGGGCGGCAGGAGAGGTCTGCACGCCATGTGGGACCCTCACCCTGCTGCCAGGGATCTAACTGGCGCTGCAGAGGCTGCGGGCAGCTTCGCAACCCAGCACTCAACCGCTGCACCACCGGGGAGGCCCAACAGGGGCCATGTTTGCTTAAGGGACTCAACTTCTGAGGGAGCTTAGGGCTGCTTGGGGTGAGGAACCTGAGAGTCCAGGCTGTGGCAAGAAGGTATTGTTTCTGTCATCTGCCAAGATCTTGGGGACAGGCTATTTCCCACAGAGGGGTCAGGGAAAGTAGTTGTGGGGCCACATGGCAAATCAGAAATATGACCTAGAAGACCAAACTCCCAACCACTTGTCTGAGAAGATGTGAGGCACTAGTTGACAGAGATTGGGGCCCATGGTAAACCTCACCATGTCCCTGCCTCCACTGGGGAGTCCTTGTCCTTCCTTCATGTCTCTCTGTAGGCTCAGTCATAACCACGTGTACTTGCGCAGCCATCTGAGACTCATCCCTGGAGCTGCCTCAGGAGATTCAGCGCCTCCTCAAGGAGAAGGCGGCTATTTTTCTGCAGCAGCACAACAGCCATTTTAGATTCTCCACAGCTCCACCTACTTCCCTGCCATTGAGCATTGGCTCTTGGTGACGAGGCTCAGGTAGGTTTTATTTTAATAATTTAAAAAAAAACTTTAAAAAAGTTTTATTAAGATATAATTCACACAATATATACTTCACCCATTTAAAGTGTACAATTTCGGGCCTCCCCGGTGGCACAGGGGTTGAGCGCTGGGTTGCGAAGCTCCCCGCGGCCTCTGGGGCACCGGTTCGATCCCCGGCTGCTCCCCGGCCACCGGAGGAGGGACCCGCATGGGGCACAGACATCTCCTGCCGCCCGCCGCTCCCCTCAGCAGTGTACTTCGGTCCTTCTGCCTGCTCTGCGCTCGCTCTGGCTCTGGTGAATTCTCTCACCCTCCCGCTCTTCTGACTGTACCCAGTGCTTGTATAAATAAATAAATAAATAAATCTTAAAAAAAAAATCAAGTGTACAATTTCATGTTTCTAGTACATTCACAGGTATGTGTGTAAACTGAAATAATCACCATTGTGAAGTAAATTTAAAGTTTAGTAAAAGAGAAATTTATTAAAAAAAAAAAAAAAAAGGGCCTCACGGCCTCCCTGGTGGTGCAAGGATTAAGATGCAACCTATGAAGCTGTCCACAGCCTCTGTGGCACAAGTTTGATCCCCCTGGCCGACCAGGGAGATACCCACATGGTGCAGCAGACCTCTCCTGACTTGCCTGCTGCTCCTCTCAGCAGTGTACTTCAGTCAGTCTGCCTGTTCTGTTCCCCACTCTGTCTCTGGTGAGTCCTCTCACCCCCCAACACCTCTGGCCTGTACCCCAGCTCTTGTATGCATAAATAAATAAATAAATAAATAAATAAATAGGGCTTCCCGGGTGGCACAGCGGTTGAGCGCTGGGTTGTGAAGCTGCCCGCAGCCTCTGCGGTGCCGGTTCAATCCCCGGCTGCTCCCCAGCCACCAGAGAAGGGTCCCACATGGCGCGCAGACCTCTCCTGCCCCCCCCCCGCTGCTCCCCTCAGCAGTGTACTTCGGTCCTTCTGCCTGTTCTGCTCCCCGCTCTGGCTCTGGTGAATTCTCTCACCCTCCCGCGCTTCTGACTGTACCCAGTGCTTGTATAAATAAAAAATATAAATAAATAAATCTTTAAAATAAATAAACATAAAAATAAAAAAAAAGTCCTCAGCCCAACTGAGGACTCAGATCCAAACAACTGTCAACAGATTTCTCTGAGTGACTCCCGGGCCTTCAGAGATTTAGTCTCAGTTTATATAGGTAAGTTACATGCACAGAAAGTATACACAATTACTCTTCAGAAAAGAAGACTCTAATTAACTTTTTTTTTTTTTAATAGAGGCATGTTTTATTTATTTGTTTGTTTTTGTTTACACATGCACTGGGTACAGTCAGAAGCGCGGGAGGGTGAGAGAATTCACCAGAGCCAGAGCGGGGAGCAGAACAGGCAGAAGGACCGAAGTACACTGCTGAGGGGAGCAGCGGGGGGGCAGGAGAGGTCTGCGCGCCATGTGGGACCCTCCTCCGGTGGCCGGGGAGCAGCCGGGGATCGAACCGTCACCGCAGAGGCCGCGGGCAGCTTCGCAACCCAGCGCTCAACCGCTGCGCCACCGGGGAGGCCCCTCTAATTAACTTTTAACAATTTTAATTTAACTAATGGAGGTTGATTTCTAACAAATTAAGTTGATTGACAAAAGAGAAGCACTCTTCATAACTTTAATCACTTGATCTTACAAGATCTTACAAGATCTACAAGATGTAAGACCAAAGTTATTTGACTTTCTTGGGTAACAGTTACCCCCAGAGATGTGAGGACACAATCAGGCCATTATGTCACACTCCTTTCTGCCACTTGCAAATATGGTGGGAGCTCCATCTGTGGAGATTTTGCATGTTCCCTTTGTTTCTCATCACAGGGCTCCTCACATAAATGAGTCATTTTTCTGCTGACTACAGCCTCTGAGCAAGCCCTGACAGGGTGGAGGTAGACATTTTCCAGCAGAGCTGGTGTCCAATTTTCTTTGAGCCACATGTGCAACATCACCACAGTCAATTTATATCACTCCAACCCGTAGCACTAGGCAACTACTAATCTACCTCAGCCTCTTAAGATTTACTTGTTTTGGTTATTTCATATAAATGGAATCATATAGTGTGTTACCATTTGTGCCTGACTTCTTTTCACTTAGCATGAAGTATCCAAGATTCATCCATGAGCAGATATAGTAATTGGTTCCTCTTGTAACATTCCATTGTGTGTTTTACTACAATTTGTTTATCCTTTCATTAGTTGATGGACAATTGGGTTGTTTCCACCTTTGGCTATTGTGAATAGTGTAGCTATAAACATTTGAATACTAGTTTCTGTGTGCTTTCATTTCTCTTGAGTATACACGTAGGGGTGGGGTTGCTGAGTCACATGGTAACTCTGTGTTTAGCTGTTTGAGGAATTCATGTGAGTTCTTTCTTGCCCACATTTCTTAGGCTGGACAAACCTGAGTCGGCTTCTGTAGAGACAGACCATTTTCCTCTCCTGCAGTCAGAAATAGAGCAGCCATCAGCTCCCCTGCTCTACCCCCAAACAATCTTTAACAGGTAATTGGAAACCTGGTCACTTTGCTGTTGGGTGACAGGTGACTTTAATAGCTTTAACCAGTCAGCCAGTGGGTATGCACTAAGTGCTGACTCAGAACATTTCCACTAAATTTATAGAATGTATTAGTTGGGGTCGTCAGAATCCATCCCTCAAATCTCATACAGCTGATTGACTGGCAGCCTTGACCGCATTACTCTGAGACCCCTCGTGGCTTCATACAGAGGCCATGATGCCCACAGGCTACATATCCATGCCATAGTATCCCTGGGACACGCCTAAGAGGCAGGCCTGGCTGTGGGACACTGTGGACTCCTCTGAGGGGTGATTCTGTCTGGAGGATTCTTTGCTAGCCTTCTTGAATTTCCTTCAGAAATGCACTGAGTCTGAGACATTTCCACCCACCCAACCTCCCATCCCTCTTCCTTCACTAAGTCACACCTTCTCCCCCAGCCTTTCTCATTCCCTCCCCATTTCCTGCCTCAGACCTTCCTTTGCTACATTTCCTGCAAATCCTGTCTTGGCAACTGCTTCTTAGAGATCCCGAAAGAACACATGACTAATCTCCCAGTCATTCCCTAAACTTACCATGAATTAATCCCAAATAACAATGTGCCTTTTCCATATTTAGAACTTAACCTGAGGAAACTGGAGACTAGGAAAACAGTTCAATGTGACAGAAAGTAGAGAGGGCAAAAAGGTTTGTTTATTGCCTGCTTGGAACATTTTTATTATCAGCGTGATCTCAGGCAGGGTCTGGGGGCGAGAGCCTGGCACACACCTGATGGCTTCTTCTCAGAATCAGGAAGAGTTCCCTAAACCCAGAGAACTCACCGGCCAGGCACTTGAGCCTGAAGCTGGGTTTCTAGGTCAGAGAGGGAGGCGTGAGCCAGGGCCAAACCTGTAGCTCTGGTCTCCTCTTCCTCTCCTGACACCAGGTCCAGTCTCAGTTACTCGCAGGTAGAGACTGAGAGGGCTAGGAGATGAGTTGTCTCCCTTCTTGAAGTACCACTTCCTGTCGCAGAAGCCCAGAGCCATGAAGCATTAGCCTTGAACACTGACCATCTGGCTCACTCCCTCTCTGAGGCAGAAATACTCTCTCCTCAGACACCAGCTGAGCTGGGGAGATTTGCACGTCAGGCGATGAGTCAGCAAGATGGTTCAACAAGTGAAGACGTGGTGTCCTGACACAGAGTCCCTGGCCTGAAGGGGCCACGGCCCTCCTTTCACCTGTGGATAACTGGGTTTGCCCCACCACAATTCCCAGTCAGGGTCCTGCATTGAATGTCCCGTACTTGATAAGGGAGTTACTCTCCTGTGGAAAAAATGAATGGGAAGGGGGCCTCCCGGGTGGCGCAGCGGTTGTAGCGCTGGGTTGAGAAGCTACCCACGGCCTCTGCGGCGCCGGTTTGATCCCCGGCTGCTCCCCGGCCACCAGAGGAGGGTCCCACATGGCGCGCAGACCCCTCCTGCCGCCCGCTGCTCCCCTCAGCAGTGTACTTGGGTCCTTCTGCCTGCTCTGCTCCCTGCTCTGGCTCTGGTGAATCCTCTCACCCTCCCGCGCTTCTGACTGTACCCAGTGCTTGTATAAACAAACAAACAAACAAACAAAACATGCCTCTATAAAAAAAAAAATTAAAAAAAATGAATGGGAAGGAAAGGCTGAGAGAGGCTTTCATTGTCCTACAGGACAGGGGAGGATAACAGCGACCACTGATTATCCTTATCGGATAATTGTTTAATTATCCTTATTGATGTGACAGCTTAACCACCAAGCTGGCTGTTTGAAAGGTGCTGCAGTCCTGGGAATTTCCTTGAGGCCTGAGGTTGAAGTGCAACACTAGGAAAGGCTATGCACCCGGAGTTCAGGAGTTGGAGCTGCTGGAGGCTTGGGTGAGAGGAAGGCCCGGGCACAGGAGACGACAGCTAAGAAGGCTCTGGGGGTGCAGCTCCCCATCCCACACTCCTGGCATGAGGAGGGACTTCCCTGGCCACAACTGCTTCCTGCCTAGCAGAGAGGGAGGGTGAGCTGCTCAGGAGCAGCGGAGGGTCCTTCTGGCTGCTTGATCGGAGCCCCCGCCCCTGCCCCCTCTTCTCAGGGGGAATAAATGCTTGGCTGCATCTGCCCAATTTTTTTCAGAAGTGCCCAGGAATCAGCCCTGACAAATGTCTCTGTATCTTGTGCTCAACACAAGATATTTTTTTATTAATATTAATAAAAAAAATAGTAGAGGGCCTCCCTGATGGAGTAGGCAGGTTGAGCACTGCACTGTGAAGCTGTCTGCAGCCTCTGCAACGCAGGTTCGATCCCAGCAGCCAGCCGGGGAGAAACCCACATGGCATGCAGACCTCTCCTGTCTCGCCCGCTGCTCCCCTCAGCAGTGTGTTTCGTCAGTCTGCCTGTTCTGTTCCCTGCTCTGTCTCTGGTGAATCTTCTCACCCTCCCACGCATCTGGCTTGTACCCCAGCACTTGTATAAATAAAAAATAAATCTTTAAAAAAAAAATTTGAGAATGTCCAACCAGAATGCCCTTGGTGTCATAGGCTCTAGTTTCTTCCCAGATTTGTGACTTTGTGACAGATGCTGAATCGATCCTTCTCTCTGCCCAGGAATTCTAGCTTCCAGCTACAAAGATTTTAAGGTGATCCCTTCTCCACCCCGCTCTCCAAATCTCTCCAGGCCCCCTGCCTCTTTCTTCCTGACACGGCAAGCCCCTTCCCCATGGATCCTTCTTGACTTCTGATGAACCTGATCCTCTGCTCATTTCCTGCTCTTTGTAATGGTTTACATCATTTTCTTCATGAGCATGGGGGATGCCAGAAGGTGGGACTTGCAGTGGAGAATTTTCAAAGTCTCTCCCAGCTTTTAGCTGGCAACCATGGGCAAAAGGCATCAAGGGGTGTGTGGTGTGTGTGTGTGGTGTGTGTGTGTGTGTGTGTGTGTATGTGTGTATAAAAGAGTTAAAATGTGGTTCCCACCCTCAAACAGTTCCTAGTTGAGTAGATCTGAGGCATGCATCAGCTCAGATGATCAGAGGTGGGTATCCTGTAAGGGAGGTATATCAAGTTTTGAGAGTTTCAGAATTCCAAGGAGATGAGGGATTCCTTCTGGAGGCAGAGGGGGTTGGTGAAGAGAATAAAGTAGTGTTCCCAAGCTCCTTCTCAAGGCTGGTCGCCTGGTGCCCTTGGCCTCCTACACAAAGTATCCTACTTATCTGCTCAATTCCACACCCAGTGGGCAAGCTATTCCCTGCCAGGCATCTCAGGAGAGGGAAGTCTGTCCATGTACCCCCCTCCCCTCCGACTCACATGCTCTCGATGGTTGTCCCTCATTAAATCTTATTTGCTGGCACAGAGCTTAAGTCTCAGCGCTATCATCATAACTGGGACCCACAACGGCCTAAGTTCTATCCCAGGCAGGGAGCAGCCCAGATGGCACAGCAGACCTCTCCTGTCTCACCCCTTGCTCCCTTCAGCAGTGTATTTCAGTCAATCTGCCTACTCTGCTCCCTACTCTCTCTCTCTGAGGAATCCTCTCATCACCCGCACCTCTGCCTACACCCTAGTTCTTCTACAAAAAATAAACAAAATCTTAAAACAAATCTTATTTGCTGTCTTAGTCATATTGCGAGTAGTATTTATTGTTAGTATGTGATGTGGTGGCAGGGGTCTAGGTTCACTCAGTGCAGGTTATGGAAGAATCCACAGAGCCTGAAAAGTTAGAAATAAAGCAGTTTATCGAAAGTACTTCCCAAGGGAGGAGAGGGCAGAAGCCAGGCAGACTGCATAAGTCACTGGTTATCTGTAACAGCCAGCACTTGGACTCCAGCTTTATACTTGAGTTTCCTTTGTGTGTGTTTCTCTTTGCTCACTTAGCAAGTGCTGGGGTAGCAAGTGCTGGGTACATCCTGTTTTCTGCAGGTGTATAGGGTATTGATGGTGCTGTTGGGGGCAGCTGCAGCACGGGAAATATTGCCAGTAGTTGGGGCGTCCCAGGACCCAGTTTATTTCATTTAACCTCATCATTATATTAGTAACAGGTTTATTATCATTATTTATGACTATTTGCTAGGCACAGTTATAAGTGCATGCCTCTTCTCATTTATTACTCCCAACTATGCTTTAGATGGTATGATTGATTATTGCTCCAGTAAACAGATGAGGAAACAGGATAAGTTGAATGACCTCTTTGGTTCGCAGGTAACCAGAAACAGAAACATACTTGTACTGGGGTCCTTCCTAATCACATTTCCTACTTACTGGAGACATGTGAACCCTGACTGGACAAGAGCACAGAAATCTGGGACACATGCAGAAGCCTGGGGGAGGAAAAAGAGAGATAGGAATTTGACTGGCAGCATGGATTAGGACCAATGCAGGAGGACAAAAAGTGCATCTTGAAAGGTGAAGGTTAAGGCTGGAAAAGCTCTCCCTGGAAGGGCCTGGACATTAGGAATGAATGACCAAACAGTAGGAATGACCAGCAGGAGAGCTTCCTCAAAGGGAGTCTTTCCAGGACACCCAGGTAGGCCAACCCCAAACACTTGAACAAGAAGGCCTCTGGGGCAGTGCTCATGTTGCAGCCCCAGAATCCTGAATTCCAGGTGCAATTTTTAGTGCTAGACCTCATTCTAGTCACCTCTCTGGCTGCAGAGCATGGAGGCAGAGCAGCATTGTGGTTAGAGCTCACTGTAGGTCAGTGGACTGTCTGGGATTCAGTTCTGATTTCTCCTGCACCTTGTAATTGTGACCTTGGCCCTTGGTTTCCTCATCTGGAATGGAGCTACAAAAGTACGAGGGTTATATGAATTGCTTGAGATAATGCATTAAAATACTCCACACACTATAAATTCTCACTAAACGCTGCTATTTGTAAATAGTGATTTATCTACAAATCAGTCTTAGGTGTTTTGGTTCATACTGTGTCCAAAGCGCCTTTTCTCTACCTCTCAAATCCTTCCTACTCTTCGAAGTCAACAGTTGCCTAACATGCACCAAAATGTGGAGGACACAGAGAATAGCAGGGAAGAACATGGACTCTTGGGAGCCATCTGGCTTGGGCTTGAATTCTAATTCCTGTAACCTTGAGTAAACTACCTCATTCCTCAGTTTCCTCACCAGTAAATGGAGAGATGATCTACCTACCTCATAGGATTATTACAAAGATATGAGAATTAAATGAGTTAATGATTGTAAAAGATTTAGTACACTGCCTGGCACATAGCAATTGTTTTGAGTGTATGTTAAAAACTTTTCTAGAATCTCAAAATACAGCACACAGCACAACTTCATTGTTAACTGTTTACATGTGGCCCTTATTCAAACTCCACCTGCTGTGAAAGGCAGCGAACACATTTAGCCTCTTTCACCCTAGCCCAGGGGCCTCGCTCAAGTTTGGAGCTCGATGAAATGGCTGGCTTGAAATATACTGGGAGAGCAGCAAGGGTAGCAGAGAGCTGTCTGGATAAGGACACACTTGAACCGCTGATTGGCTGTAGGGGTGCAGGGGCAGGATGGCCACAGAGCTGGTTTTTTAGGATTCCAGCATTCAAGCAGACAGAAGTAAAGGAGTCCTGCAGCCCTCTGTGGCTTTCTCAGGCTTTTATTGAGCTTTTACATATAGTGCAGCAACCAGGTACACGGCAGGTGGAGGTGGGGTGGGGTGGGGTGGGGGCCAGGGCCCCAAGCCTCCACTCTGGGCTTCTCTGGCCTTCTTTCTTCCCTTCTGTCTCTCTCCTGCCTCTGCTTCTCTTGGTGACTATCTCAATACCGAGCCATGGCCCACGGAAGTAAGCAACACAGCTTACACCAACGCAGCAACTGCAGGTGCCCCATCAGGCAGGGCACCCTAATGGTGGGAGGGCAGAAAAGCCTGACAACCACACACCCTACAAGGGGGCACAGAGGCGGTGGCCGCCCCTCTTTCTGGACTGTTAGAAGGGGCCTCGCGTCTGCTTCCCTGCTGGTGGGAGGCCCGGGAGGGCCTGACCGAGGGTGTGTGGACAGGGACGGGCAGCCCTGCCTCAGATAACGGGCGGCCAGCCAGTCCGGCGTCCACAGGAACGAGAGAGCGACAGTACCAAGTCTTCACCCAACGCCTGCCAGGCAGACACGCACCAACTCAGGGCTCAGGTCCGCTCAGAGGCTGCCGGGCGGGGTGACGCGGCCTGAGCGAAAGCTACAACGCAGCCGCGGGCTCAAACTCGGGGCGCTGGGAAAGTGACCCGCGGGCCTCGGCGCGGCTCACGCGGACGGGCCGTTTCATCGCGACGAGCGGCTCGCGGCGGCCGGCGCTCCACGCGGCAGGGCGGCCCCGCGGCCGGGGCAGGCGCGCCGCCCCCGCGCGCCCGGCCGGCTCCCCCGCCCTCGGCGAGTACGTGCGCTCCGTGACCGGCGCGGCGGACGCGCGGCCCCCGGCCGAGGCCGCATGCGCCCTGGCACCCCCGGCGCGCAGGGCCGGCCGCGGCGCACGCGCACAGCGGCCGGGCGGAGGGCGGCCCCCGCGAGTGGAAAGATTTGGGCCAGAAAGTGCGCGCGAGCCGGGCGGAGTGGCGCGAGTGCGCAGGCGCGATCGGGGGCCGGGCTGTGACTCCGGAATCTCGGCGAGCCCCAGTGCGCCCGTCTTCCCGAGCCATCGCCATGGCCGCCTACAAGTTGGTGCTGATCCGGCACGGCGAGAGTGCGTGGAACCTGGAGAACCGCTTCAGCGGCTGGTACGACGCGGACCTGAGCCCGGCCGGGCACGAGGAGGCGAAGCGCGGCGGGCAGGCGTTGCGAGGTGCGCAGCGGGCTGGGGCGGCTCGGGTGGGGGCTGCGAGGGCCGGGCCTGCGCCCCTCCAGCAGGGCTGCCCGGCTCTCAGCCGTGCCCTCCGGAGAAGGCCGGGACCATGGGTGTCGTCTCCCCGGCAGTTTATTTTGCGGTCGAGAAACTGGGCCCAGGGCGGGAGGGGGGGACGGGGAGGGATGGGGTCGACTTGCTCAAGGTCACCCAGTGCAGTGCGAGGACCCGGGTCGGTTGTCCGGCTGCTCGCTGTGCTCTCCACGCTGTGCTCTCCACGATCCGGCCGTGCAAAATCCCCTTTCTGGTGTGAACATTTAGTTACTCGGGGACGGGTTATTAAATTAGATGCCTGGTGTGTTCCAGCAACTGTAACCAAGCCTTCTCAGGCGGCTGCGGATCCTGGTGAAGCATGGGGCACAATCTTTCCCTGGCACCCTGACGCGCGCGGGGGTCCGGGGGTGGACTCCAGGGCTTCAAGACTCCAAGAAATTCGCGTGCATGTGTAGACCTTTTACACGGCAGCATTCCGCAAATCCTGTGTCCAGAATGCATCCACAAAAGTATTGAATGAATGAATGATTTGAATTGATTCTCTCCACAACCCTACAAAGTAATTTGAGGACTGCAAAGATGATTTGTCCAAGGTCATATCTTATTCCTAGTCCAGCCCCTATTCTGGGATTGAGTAACAGGTAGGTCGAGGAAATGGTAGGCTGTTGGCCAAGGACACTGGGCAAAGGTGGCAGGGAGATAACACTTGCATACTCAGGCTTCCCCACTACTGCACACAGCTCTCCAATGCTAATGAGGAAGCAGTCCCTGCTGTCAGCAATTCATAGACTCTCTGGACTGAGGAGGTACTGGCACTGATGATTGTGGACAGGTATTTGGCCCCAGGTTGCTCTGTTAAGCTTCGGGTGTTCGCTGTAGATTTTTGAAATGGAACAAACGTTTAGAAAGTCTGGGAAATATAACCTTGTTGGCGTCCTGTGTGAACACTTTGGGATGGCCTGGTGTGACATCATAGAGTTTAGGAGAAACTGGGAAAGGGAAAGTGCTGGGAAAGGAGGCCATTTTCTCTCCTGCTGCCTGGAGGAGGAACTGTATGGGCTTTGTTTACTTGCTGAGGACGGACTACTTCAGGATAAAGCAAATTGCATATGTCCTCTAAGACTGATAAAATGACTTCTAATCTTAAAAAAATAAAAGTTTATTCCAGTTTTGTAGCATATGTTGGTAGTATTAGTTAAAAGAAAAATGCAATTTAAAATCTGAACTTCTATTATAGGCACCACAGGTGATTATTTTAAAAGTGAAAGGCTTAAACACCTGAATATTGAAGACCAATATTGAATAATCTAATTAATTTTAAAGTCCTGACGTAAATATATTAATTTACTAAGGCTTTAAATGATAATTGGGTTTATAAATCTTGACTCTGAATTCAGGAGAAAACTGGTTTTCCAGAGTTTTCCATACAGTTTTACTTCTGGGAGAGGATGGAACCCATGTCACACTGTATACCCCATTCCTGGGAGTATCTAAGGGTATGCTTTTTGGTTAATGGACAGGTTAAAGGAAGAGACTTTGGACTTCTGTTAAAAGGAGCCCTAAAGTGAACACCCTTTCTTCTTGGGGACTGATTTGTGTATCCAGTATGAGGCACTACTGTAAGTGAAAATAATTGCAGTTAAACAGCCAGTAGCTTTTCGGCATGGAAGCTGAGGTTTGCACTGGGAATAATTGCTTCCCAGTGACTCAGCCTTTTATTGGGGAGCAGATTCTCCCCTTATGGTTAGATTAGGGAGATGGTAACCAAGACTACTAGGACTTACCCTGAAGCCCACAAATGAGATCTGTCTTTTCCCGTGGGTTGACAGTGGATTTCCCAGTAATTAATCCGCCCTTCTACCATCAGTGTAGTTCTTATTGGTCTTTCTCAATGGAATGAATAGCAGGGAAATATACTTCATATTTCATTCATTACTGTTGGCAACTTCAATATCAGACAGTACCCAGGAAAGTGTTGGATTTTGAATAGGGAGTATTCTACCCTACCACATCGGGGAAGAGGCATTTCTCATTAAGTGGGAAGGAGGATAATATTTCATGAAACATGAGATAAAGATTGATTTAATCATTGTAACCTGTTGGTTGGACCAACTCTTAATTACCGCCCCTCAATAATTACTGTGTATGGAGGACAGATTTGTTTATAAATAAACCATAATAAATATAAATCATAAATATAAATAAATCAGTGCACAGCATTTGATTTTTTCCCCCCCAATGAGTTGCTCTTCTTAGACTTGATTTAACAGTTGACCTAAGTAAGTATATCCCTTTGAGGGTACTCAGGAATAGGCTGGCACTGTGACGATAGCAGAAAGTAACTGTGGATTAAGAGACTGTGGTGTGATTTGCAGTGTATAGTGAAAAGACAATTTGATGTAACCAACTCAGTTTATGAGCATCCCATTAGAGCACTAGCTGTGGCCTGATTGTTGAGAGTTAAAAATGTCATTTTTCCTAGTAGTTATCTTTTAGAAATGACAATTCTAATTGAAATATCAATATCAGAATTCTCAGGAGTCAGGAAAATGTGAGTTGGATTTTGGAGTCACACGGCCTGCATTTTAACTTTATGTAATAGTTTTGATTTTGATTTTTTTTAAAGATTTATTTATTTATGCATACAAGACGTGTGGGGGGTGAGAGGATTCACCAGAGACAGAATGGGGAACAGAACAGGCAGATTGACTGAAATACACTGCTGAGGGGAGCAGCAGGCGAGTCAGAGGAGGTCTGCTGCGTCATGTGGGTTGCTCCCTGGCCGGCCGGGGGATGGAACTTGTGCTGCAGTGGCTGTGGACAGCTTCATAGGTTGCATCTTACCCCCTTGCGCCACCAGGGAGGCCCAATAGTTGTGATTTTGAATAATTTGCTTAACTTTTTTCTCACCTGGTAAGATGGTTAATAAGGACTATAATCTCATAGGGTTATTATGAAGACTCAATAAAACATGAAGTACTCTGTCAGTACTAGTTATTAGTTAAGAGATTACAAGCTTTAAGGATCCTTTCTTTGAAAGAATTGAAGCAGAAATACACCCTTAAAATGTGCTGAAGCACAGCATTGTGAGGATTAGGATAAGCAGTACAGACTGTTGGTTAGCACCAACAGTACATTTAGATCCTGGATTGGATGAATTATTGGGGAACCACTGGGAGATATGTTATCAACTGTAGCCTGAGTCAACAAATTTTTTCTTCCCTTAAGGCAAAATATTGTTTTTCCTTCAAACATTTGCCAAATAATTTTCATTTGGACTGCCTGTATAGATTAGTGTAAGGAAATTCTGGCTATAGAGTGGACCTGATTAACTTATCACCCTGATCTTCTTATTTCCAGATGCTGGCTATGAGTTTGATATCTGCTTCACCTCAGTGCAGAAGAGAGCAATTCGGACTCTCTGGACGGTGTTGGAGGCCATTGACCAAATGTGGCTGCCCGTAGTGAGGACTTGGCGCCTCAATGAGCGGCACTATGGGGGTCTGACTGGCCTCAATAAAGCAGAAACTGCTGCCAAGCATGGCGAGGCCCAGGTAAAGATCTGGAGGCGCTCCTTTGATGTCCCACCACCTCCAATGGAGCCTGACCATCCCTTCTACAGCAACATCAGCAAGGTATGAACACAACATGCAGCTTACTCCACACATGACCAGGGAATTAGAATCTGGGCCTCATAACTTTCTAGCTTTATTAGTGTCTGCCTAGTCCCATTGAGTATATAATTTTTGAATATAAAATGATTGTAATTTTTCTTTTCCAGTAAATGATCTTAACTTGTCAAAGTACTTAATTGAGAGTTTATTTTGAAAAAGCTTATATATCTCCCCTGCCATTATTTTATAAACCTCACCCATAGCCTTAATACCTTCCTAAACCAGTTGTAAGATGAAATGAATTGGGAAGTCTTGTAGTCTACCTTTTCTAAGTTATATCTCTTCTGGACTGTTGTTCTTTTCAGTAGTATGTAAAGGGGCAGGACAATTACCCCTCTCCCAAGTTCTTTTTTTTGGCCTCTGGTGAAGACCATCACCCATTACTTTGACTTCATAGGGGATGAGTGGCAGAATTGATAAATTGTGACGACATTAACAGGTCAAACTGCAAATAATTGATGGGTGTTTTTTTTTCTTGTTTAGGACCGCAGGTATGCTGACCTTACTGAAGATCAGCTACCCTCCTGTGAGAGTCTGAAGGATACTATTGCCAGAGCTCTGCCCTTTTGGAATGAAGAGATAGTTCCTCAGATCAAGGAAGGGAAACGGGTACTCATTGCCGCCCATGGCAACAGCCTGAGGGGCATTGTCAAGCATCTGGAGGGTATGTCCATTTTTTAGATGGGCCCCCAGGAGGGGTACAGCAGAACAGCCACTAGTCGGGAGTAATCACTCAGTACAGATGAGACCTTTGGGAAAGGGCCAGGCAGGCTGATAGTCTAGAGGCAGGCTAGATTTGATTCCTAGTGGGAACACCCTCTCTTCTACTCCAGACTTTGAAAACCTCTGCAGAAGACCCCTGCATGCTTGGTATGCATGCAGAACTTCAGGTCCCACCCCATCACGTAGGTGGTTCAAGATTCACATTAAAATTTGAGATGCCTACCTCTGAACGAGGATTACTAGTTTAAACTGCTGATAAAATTGACCTTAATCAATTTTATCAATTGATTGTTCTCAATCAGTGTACAACTTCACACATGAATCTCCATTTGCATCTTTAATTGCTTTACCCCGGGGCTTAGAGACCCAGATGCGATCTTTGGCAGGCTGGATAGACTGCAGAGATGTGTGGTATATGTAGTCCTGCTTCACCGGGGGCTTCCAGATTCCACTTTGGGAGGGATATTTGGTACACACCTTTCATACTTTTTTCTTGCCTGAGCAAAAAGCATTTGGGGGCATTCCTTGGGTTATAACACAGGTCATTACTATTACAAAAATCAGAAAGGATGTCTTATTTTAATTCCTACCAAGTCCTTTGCCAGGATACTATTTATCCCAGAGGATCGATAGTAAACCTGGCAGGGTGGTGAGGATTCACATCTTATTTGGCTGATCATGGTGGGTATTTTTCAGGTCTCTCTGAAGAGGCTATCATGGAGCTGAACCTGCCAACTGGTATTCCCATTGTCTACGAATTGGACAAGAACTTGAAGCCCATCAAGCCCATGCAGTTTCTGGGGGATGAAGAGACCGTGCGTAAAGCCATGGAAGCTGTGGCTGCCCAGGGCAAGGCCAAGAAGTGAGGGAGAGCAGACAGACTACATTCCCCAAGACATCCTGCCTGCCTACCCCATTCCTCTGTACCTCTCCCCTGCACATGCCACACTGACCATCTGTAGGTATCTTAAGTTTTAGCTGCAGATGGAAACCGGTGGTTCCCAATTTCATTTTTAGCATCTTGTCTCTTGCACCCACTCCCTTCATACAGTGTAGTCAGAATGGCCCCTCTGGGGCATGGGTTCTCAAGCCAAGCTCTTAGCCAAGAGTTGAGAGGTAGTAGCTGGGGTTTTTGCTAGTTTTTTGTTTACCATGGGCCGGCTTAGGTAGGGGACAGGGAGGAACCATGCTAAGGTATGATCAGTGAGAAGCCAGAGGGCCTATCTGTGCTCCCAGGAGCCAGTCCTGTGCCATTCTGAGGCCAGGTGACTGTGGGGGTCTAGGCATTGCCAGTGGAAGATGAATGTAACCTGCATGGTGATTAAAATAAACATTTCCTCCCTGAGGAGCTGGCATCAGATTAGGAAAAAGCCTGAATGTTGTGTGCATTTACTTTTACAAAAAAAAAAAAAAGTTAACTATATATATTACAAAAATACAAAACAAAACTCTCCTGAGGTGTTCTAGTGGTGGGTGAAATATTCCCATGTGTGGTCATTAGAAAATAAGCCATTCCTTATACTAACATGGGATAAGCTCCTTGACCTGCAAGGAGTTCATCCTGCTGTGTGTTTTAGAATCCCCTTACTGTCTGTGGCAGTGAAATGCCTTTTGATCATGTCCAAGTGTGTCGTTGTATCTCATTTCTGAATCATGTTCCAGTTGCTTGGTCCTCATTTTGAGCATAACTGTACTAAATTTTTTTTTCCAGACCAGTATAATAAAGGAGTGATGTGCAATATTTTTTCTGTGACATGCAATCTCTGTCTGAGTTTTCAACTTGATATGTCTCATTACTCAAGTCCTGTGACAGATTAAGAGCTGCAGGACAGTCAATCACAATCTCACACACCTAGTTTACAACTGTCATCTTGGTTTCCTACCTCGGGCTGGGAGCTAGGAGAGTGGCAGGTCTTCCCAGATGCGCTCCACTCGTTACCCCCTCTGTAGTTCTTGCTCAGCGGTGCAAGAACTACAGTTTACCTAATAGCCTAATAGCCCCTCGACTGGAAATGCAGATTCTAAAACTCCAACATGTGCTCCAGAGAGTAAGATTTGTTTACCAGATTCTTTAAAACACTAATCCTTTTCTATTAACTTGTAAGCTTGAGTCTTTATGACCCCCTTAAAGTTTTCAGCCTGTCAGTCAACTAATTTAACATCCTCAAAAATTATAACCTCAGGGCCTCCCTGGTGGCGCAAGGGGTTAAGTACCTACTATGAAGCAATCTGCAGCCTCTGCAGCACAAGTTCGATCTCCGGCCAGCCAGAGAGCAACCCACATGGCAAGGCAGAGCTTTCCTGTCTTGCCTGCTGCTCCCCTCAGCAATGTATTTTGGTCCACTGCATGTTCTGTTCCCCGCTCTGCCTCTGGTGAGTCCTCTCACACACCCGCCCCGCCCAATGTCTGGCCTTTACCCCAGCTCCTGTATGCATAAATAAATCTTTAAAAAAAATTATAATCTCATAAAATGATGATGTAGGAGAATAGCAGTTGGGAAGGGGCACTGCTCATTTTTTTCATCTCTCTAAGGCCTTTGAAAGCCCACCAGGTAAGAGAATGCCCGTCATGCCTCTCACCTTGCAGGAGCAAGTAACACCATCTAGGAAGTTCTTAGGAGGCTCTGCAGCAGTTAAGGAACACTGCATACATAATCTCCAGTCCTGACAACTTGTGAAAGGGATGGTGCCCCAGTTTACAGAGGAGGAAACTGGCCCAAAGAGATGTGGACACTGGGCAAAGGCTGATGACGACTCAGTACTGGAGCACAGGTGAAGGGTGTTAGTTCAGTTTTATCAAGGTCCTTACTCTAAAACTGAAAGACATTTAAGAAACTTAAAAAGGTTGTTTTTCAAGTTAGTTTTTTGATTTGATCTACATAGTAACCCTAGGGAGACCTCTACTGACTGAAGTCTCCAATAGCCTGGTGGGATATAAGTTTACTTAGCCTACACCAAATCTTAGACCCAAAGTTGGTAATTTTGTTTGATCAAGAGCTCTTTACCCAAGTCAGACTCGTTCAGCTTGTGTTTGATGGTGCTCTGCCCTGACCTAGCTTGGGCTTATGGCAGTCTTCATTCCTTGCAACATAAGAGTCCTGACTGGAATGTGTTGTGTTGCCTTTGGCCCGGAAAGCCAGCATTATTTGCCATTACCAGTAGGAGGCCAACAACTGCTATTTCTCTCTTCTAAGACTTAGCCAAGATGGCACATCAGAATCACTCATCCATGACACTGAAATAAACATCTGTTTTGGGTTCATCCCATAAGATTCTAGCAGCTCTGCTTTTTTCTCTTTTAGGTTCTATAGGCAATTTGAGGTCCACCTACGTGGCTGAGAACCATTATTCCAGGGCACAGAAAGAATAGCCTCCTTCTTTAATCTCGCAAACGGATTTCAGATTAGCAAATACCACCTTCACTTAGTATCACCGGGCATAGCTGTTCAGTTGGCTATGAGTACATGCAACAAAATTTTTACTGAGCATTTTCTTTTCATTACCACAAAACCATGTACTGGAAATTCAAATATAGAAAAGACAGTCTCCTGCCACCAAAGCTCAGGCTGGTAGGGAAGATATAACTAGCTTGTACTATAATGCAGAAGGGTTAAGGGTGAGAAAAATCAGGCCTGGCCTGCAGCTGAGCAGGGAAGGCTATCACTCAGTTTTTTTGAATGCTTTTTATGATGATTTTAAAAATTACTGCCTTAAATTATAATATTTCTTTGTATGGTACTTAGTATCTGTCTCTCCTGCGGGGATGTCAGATCCCTAAGGGCTCTATCACCTTCACTGCTTTACCTCCCTGATCCTGAACAGTGGTGCACTGAGTATGTGCTCATTTTATATTTACTGAGTGAATGGTGTCCAATGAACACTTGTGATTAGTAGACATTGTCTGTCTGGAAAGCCTCCAATTGCATGCAAGGCTCTGTTGGATACTCAGGAAAAAGAGCCCCAGGATACAGTAGAAGAGCCTGAGCTTTACAGGAAGACTGGGTTTGAATCCTGCTCTGCCACTTGACGTCTGTGTGACCAAGAGCAAGTTCATTTTTGTAAGCCTTAGTTTACTTCTCTAAGCATGTAGAAATGATTGCTACTTTCCAGGGTCACTGAAGTTTAGGGATAACATAAATAAACTGGCTAATGTTGTTGCTGAGACAATCAATTGGTAGCCTCTTTCTGCCAAGGCAGTAGGGAGAACTGAAAACAAATTTAAAATGTACATAGTCTTTTATACAGCATTCCACTTCTAGGAAACTATTTTGCAAGCTAATCATAGACACGCATAAAGATATATGGCATAAGGGTTTTCTTTGTAGGATTGTTTAAAAAAAATTAGCTTTAAAGTAGTAATAAAATAATAGTGGTTAATAGTTGTAAGGTTTTAAAATACTCATCCTATAAAGAAGAAATAGAACACCTAAACAGACCAATTACAAGCAGCGAAATTGAAATGGTAATCAAAAACCTCCCCAAAAACAAAAGCCCAGGACCTGATGGATTTACAAATGAATTCTACCAAACATTCAGAGACGAATTAGTGCCTATCCTTCACAAACTCTTCCAAAAAATTGAGAAGGAAGGGACAATACCAAACACGTTTTATGAAGCCAACATTACACTAATACCAAAACCGAACAAGGACAACACAAAAAAGGAAAACTACAGGCCAATCTCCCTAATGAACACTGATGCAAAAATCCTCAATAAAATTTTAGCTATCAGAATCCAACAATGTGTCCATAAGATAATTCACCACGACCAAGTAGGATTCATTCCAGGGACACAAGGATGGTTTAACATCCGAAAATCAATCAACGTTATCCAACACATCAACAAAAAGAAATATAAAAACCATATGATAATATCAATAGATGCTGAGAAAGCTTTCGACAAAGTGCAACACCCATTCATGATAAAAGCCCTTGAAATTCTTGGGATACAAGGAACATACCTCAACATCATAAAGGCCATCTATGACAAGCCAACAGCCAGTATCATTCTCAATGGTGAAAAGCTGAAAGCAATTCCATTAAGATCTGGAACAAGACAAGGATGTCCACTCTCACCACTGCTTTTCAATATAATACTGGAAGTCCTAGCCAGGGCAATAAGACAATAGAAAGACATTCAAGGAATCCAAATAGGAAAAGAAGAAGTCAAACTATCACTATTTGCAGACGATATGATATTATACATAGAGAACCCCAAAAACTCCACAGAAAAGCTAATTCAACTCATCAATCAGTTCAGTAAAGTGGCAGGATACAAAATCAACACGCAAAAGTCAGTAGCCTTCCTATACACAAACAATAAATCTGAAGAAGAAGAAATCAAAAAAACCATCCCTTTTGTTATTGAAACAAAAAAAATCAAATATTTGGGAATAAATCTAACAAAAGAGGTAAAGGACCTATACAAAGAAAACTATAAAACACTGTTAAAAGAAATTGAAGAAGACACAAAGAAATGGAGAGACATCCCCTGCTCATGGATTGGAAGAATAAACATTATTAAAATGGCCATCCTTCCAAAAGCAATATACAGATTCAATGCTATTCCAATCAAAATTTCAATGTCATTCTTCAAAGAAATAGAACAATTATTGATGAAATTCATATGGAATCACAAAAAACCCCGAATAGCCAAAGCTCTCCTGAAAAAAAAAGAAGGGAATGGAGGCATCACACTCCCAGACTTCAAACTATACTACAAAGCCATAATCATCAAAACTGCATGGTATTGGAACAAGAACAGACATACAGACCAATGGAATCGAATAGAAAATCCAGAAATAAACCCACAGATTTATGGTCAACTAATCTTTGACAAAGGAGCAAAGACTATGCATTGGAGCAAAGAAAGTTTGTTCAATAAATGGTGCTGGGAAAACTGGGTCGCTCCATGCAAAAGAATGAAGCTTGACCACTACCTCACACCATACACAAAAATCAACTCAAAATGGATTAAAGAACTAGACATAAGACCTGAAACCATAAAATATATAGAAGGAAATATAGGCGAAACACTACGTGATTTGCACATCAAAGACATCTTTACAGACACATCACCCAAAGCAGTGATAGTGAAGGCAAAGATAAACAGCTGGGACTACATCAAATTAAAGAGCTTTTGCACAGCAAAAGAGACAATAACAAAAACAAAGAGAAACCCCACCAACTGGGAGAACATTTTTGCATCCAACACTAATGATAAAGGACTGATCACAAAAATCTGCAAAGAGCTGATGAGACTCAACAACAACAAAGAAAATAATCCAGTCAAAAAATGGGCAGAAGAGCTAAAAAGAAACTTCTCTGAAGAGGAAATGCAAATGGCCAACAGGCATATGAAAAAATGTTCAACATCACTTGTCATCAGGGAAATGCAAATCAAAACTACCATGAGATACCATCTTACACCAGTGAGAATGGCACATATTAAAAAAACTAGCAACAACAAATGTTGGCGAGGGTGTGGAGAAAAAGGAACTCTTCTGCACTGTTGATGGGAGTGCAAACTGGTCCAACCACTGTGGAAAGCTGTGTGGAGATTTCTGGACCTACTAAACATAGAGCTTCCATATGATCCAGCAATTCCACTCCTAGGTATTTACCCAAAGGACACAGAAACATCAATTCCAAACAACACCTGCACCCCTATGTTTATAGCAGCACTGTTTACAATAGCTAAGCTTTGGAAACAACCCAAATGCCCAAAAATAGATGACTGGATCAAGAAGATGTGGTACATATACACCATGGAATATTACTCAGCATTCAAAAAAGATAAACACATGCAATTTGCAGCAACATGGATGGCGCTGGAAGGGATCATGCTCAGCGAAATAAGCCAAAAAGAAAAAGAAAAATACCGGATGGTCTCACTCATAGCAGGAATCTAGAAAACTTAAATAAGGGACCAGGAAAATGAATAACTATAAGAAAGTGAAAATCAAAATCAACAAAAAACTATGAACCAGAGACACTTTTAGGGGGGCGGGGGTGGGAGGGGAGGGATTGGGGTCAGAATGGGGGGGCTGCAATTGTATGGGGAATATAACAATAAAATTTATAAAAAAAAAAAAATTAAAAAAAATAATAAAATACTCATCCTAAAGGGAGATTGATTAAACAAACTACAGTGTCTCATATAAATCCTGACATTTAATAGACACTTGATAAAAGGCAATCAGATATGCAAGTTTAATAAGAGGAGCAGGCACTGAGCGCTTTCATGCATTTCTTCCTCACAAAAATCCTGAGGTTACACTGTTCAGATGAGCAAACAGACTTAAAGAAAAAGAAAGAAATTGCTCAAGATCAAAGTTGACACCCTGATTCTTAAAGCATATGATAATTTGCAAAATGTCACCATTGAGGGCCTCCCCAGTGGCACAGCGGGTTAAGCACAGCGCTGTGAAGCTGTCTGCAGGCTCTGCAGTGTAGGTTTGATTCCCGGCTGGCCAGGGAGATTCCCACATGGTGCGGCAGACCTCGCCTGTTGCGCCCGCTGCTCTCCTCAGCAGTGCTTTTGGTCCGTCTGCCTGTTCTGCTCCCCGCTCTGTCTCTGGTGAATCCTCTCATCCTCCCATGCCTCTAGCCTGTACCCCAGCTATTGTATAAATAAAAAAATAACTATTAAAAAAAAAATTTCACCATTGAGAGAAACTGGGCAGAGTGTACAAGGGACTTCTTTGCTTAGTTTCTTACAACTGCAGGTGGACCTACAATTACCACAATTGCTGGTCTGCTGGTGCTTCCAAAAGAGAAACTTACCACTCCCGAAAATGAAACCCACTGAAAGGTTTGCCAAGAAAAATGTTCCACCTACAGAGCTGTTTCTGGCTGACACCAGGTATCTGTTTTCAATAAAACAAAAATAGACTGGACCTGCTCTAGAGGACATACACCCAGCAGAGTTGACTCCAAAGCTCACCCTCTGCCACTGTCAATATGGGCCCCTTGAATGACATCTCAAGTGACATATCATGATTCATCTTTCCTTCCATTCCTTCTGGGACCTTTCCAGGCTTAACCGTCACCCCTTCCTCATCCTCAAACTTATGTGTTCATTCCTGTGTTGGTATATTGCTTGGGCATCTCTGTTTTGAACATATTCACTTATTAAGTGCTTTAAAATTCCTTTTATCTCCTGTCACAAATCCTTTCCTGGCCACCTCACATGTCAGTGTTTTGTGCCTCTTTTCAATTCAGATTTAACAAATATTTCTTGGCGTACCCACTCTCAGTATGCTACATTTACCGAATCACTTTGAGAACTCCGAATGCTACCACAATCACATGTCCTACAGTTCGCACCAAACCATAATCTCCCTAAATGACGGAAAGTATATAAAGTCTTGACCCAATATCTGGCACATAGTTAGCACTAAGTGAATAGAGGTAATTAGAAAATAAAAAAACACAAAAAGAAGACTGGAGATTAGGCTTTGTCTGCAAACAAGCATGTGACACATGTCAGTTAATGGGTGACACCAGGTAAGTCCCTGCCTTAAATGTTATGGCACCATTTAGATTTGTTTCCCTACTCAAGACAACAGAAACCAGAAAATTAGTAAATGTTTTCTTTGTCACAGCAAAAAAAAAAAAAAAAACAACCCAAAATATACAAAAAACAACATATCTTTAAGACTGTCAGAAGGAATAGGCTCTTGCCAACATTTAAGAGTTTGTTTGCTGGTGCTTCCATAAGAGAAATTTATCATGAAAATGAAACCTACTAAAAGGTTCACAAGAAAAATGTCCCAGATAAAGAGCACGTTTCTGGCAGATTTTTCTAGAGGTGGTTGTAGGCCGACCCCAGGTGTCTGAATAAAGACAGTGCATCTTGATGTTATGTTCATACATGTACTCTGGAAACAGCTTACCCTCTTCCATGGGGTAAAACGTGGCTTCTTAGGTCTGCAAGAACTCAGGTTGAACCCGGGCCACTTTCCTGAATTCCTTAGTGTGGGTCCTAGGGCACTGCATTTCACACCAGCTGATGGGAACCATTTGGACCCCTGGAAGGGAAAAGGTGGTGTTAGAACTGAGACCCCAAATATTTGCCTGAGATCCTTCTTTTTTGCTGGCTAAGAATGAAGTGTCACTAAGGTTCCTAGTGAACCACACCTTGTCAGGAAAAAATCTTGTTCATTCCACTGTGTTATACAGTGAGCCCTCCTGCCCCTACCCCAGATTTACATAAGAAGAACTGTTCTAATCTCCGTATTAAGAATCTATACTCGTACTGCTTTCTAGATTACTAGAAAACAATGGAGTAATCCCAAACCATAGCTCCCAGGGAAAGGTGAGCATGTGGAGGGGTGGCTCCACTTACCTGACTCACTGTGGGCTACCACCACCCCCAGCTCATTTTCGGCAGTGGTCAGAAGATAGTTGGACTGTGCATCACCGAGGGAGATCTAATGACAGATACTGGTGAAGGAAAATGATGGTTTATGAGTCTTCCCTCCCATAGCCACTTATTTCTTTACTTTCACTTCTTTTGACAAAGGACCACAAGTCTGCCTGGAATAAAGGATACCACTTTGGCCAAGACAATATCACCTGGGTGGAAACTCTTATAAATTTCAACCTGTAAAGAAAAAACAGGGGTATCAGGGGAAAACTCTACATCAGGTCAGGGCCACATGAAACCATGAATCCTCTGGTAGAGACAGTCCACTTTCTGATCCCAGAGGATAGAAGTCATCAACTTTTATTGCTTCCATAGCATCATTATACAAATGAAAGATTTTGAATTCAGTAATCTTATCAAGACTCGGACTTGGACAAAGGTGGTTCTGAGAAGGTACGGAATAAGTCTGAGGGAACAGCAATGAATAAATATCTGGCTTCAAAGGCAAAGAGAAAACCAGCCTCCCCCTGCTCACCAGAATGAACAAAATTCACATGGAGAGCAAAGGGAGAGTGAGGTGAGTTCCGCACTCTCCAGCAGGAAACACCTTAAATGTCCTTGGATTCTACCTTCACAAAGATTTATGAAATTCACTGGAATAATTTACAAGGATTGGGAGCTCCTTTTAAAGCCACTGAAAACCACAAAAGGGGGGCGTAGTGAGGGGTGAGGGGGAGAGGGAAGGAGTCAATCAACTACCTTGTCTTTTTCAGTAGCTCGAACATCTTCCTTGCTGTAAAAAAGAACAGAAATATTAATTCTCCATGAAAAAGAATTATCCTGCAGACGCTTAGCGGACCAAGAGCTACCAGAGCAGAGAGAACTAGCAGCAGTTGGGGCCCAGCTGCCGCCCTAGGGAGCAGGAGCAGCACCCCCTAGGAGAAAGCTACTTTCCCCATTTCCCATTTGTAGATGACACATGCAGCGTGACAGCACATATGAGACGAGCAGATCAGATTTGGCAGGAAAAGATGAGAAACTCTGCCATCTTAGGCGTGCTTTGACACGTGCTCTGGAACCACATAGAATCTGAGGAGGGGAAAGGACTTCAGAAATGAAATAGCTCTCCTTGCAAAAACTATCCCTCTTCAAATAACTTAAAGCCAAAAAAAAAAAAAAAAAATCTATCTATCTAGTATTTTATTCACTATCTTTTTAAGACTTTCAATCCCTGGGTTTAATGTACATAAGATTCAAGAAAGAAAGGAATTTCCTGAAATACACTGTAATTTATTTGATATGATCATCCTGCATCACTAACCTCCACCCAAGCTCAATTCTTTCTGCTTTATTTTATTTTATTTTTTTAAAGATTTATTTATTTATACATACAAGAACTGGGGTACAGGCCAGAGTTGGGGGGGTGAGAGGATTCACCAGAGACAGAGTGGGAAACAGAACAGGCAGATTTACTGAAATACACTGCTGAGGGGCGCAGTGGGCGAGACAGGAGAGGTCTCCTGCGCCATGTGGGTAGCTCCCTGGCTGGGGATCGAACTCGTGCTGCAGTGGCTGCAGACAGCTTCATAGGTTGCGTTTAACCCCTTGTGCCACCAGGGAGGCCCTCTGCTTTATTCATTCATTCATTTATTTCCTCTGCTTTATTTATTTTTTTTTTTAAGATTTATTTATTTATTTATATAAGCACTGGGTACAGTCAGAAGCACGGGAGGGTGAGAGAATTCACCAGAGCCAGAGCGGGGAACAGAGCAGGCAGAGGGACCGAAGTACACTGCTGAGGGGAGCAGCGGGCCGCAGGAGAGGTCTGCGCGCCATGTGGGACCCTCCTCCGGTGGCCGGGGAGCAGCCGGGGATCGAACTGGCGCTGCAGAGGCTGCGGACAGCTTCGCAACCCAGCGCTCAACTGCTGCGCCACCGGGGAGGCCCTCCTCTGCTTTATTTTTAAGTCCTATATCTCAATAATGTTCTCCTTTTGCCCTAACTCATATCACATTTTCTTTGGACACTACCTGGTGAGAATCAAAGCACAAAAAAGAGACAAGCAGATAGGTGTAGGATCTGTAATTGTCCCAAAAATTCCAGTCTCCAGTGCTATCCTAGTTTCATTCCCCACACTGAGGCAAATTTGAAGACAAGAATATTTACCGGATAGTTCCTCGAAAAGAGTTCTTAAGTGGTGTAGATCCCACATATAGAATGTGTACTTTGGCAAAGCGTGAATTGATGCTAGAGACCTGGGGAGTGAAGTAATGAGCAGTATTAGAGAATTAGCAGTCGTCAACAGAAATGGGCAACATTAACCAGAAATTACTAGGATTTTAGTCTAAGCAAATCTACTAAGAACTTAAATTAACTCCTATGTATCCCTGCATATATGATATATGTAAAGTGGAATAAGGGCTATCCAAGAGTTATTGTGGGAATCAAATGAAATCATATGCTATAGGCTTTGTTTTGAAAAATACAGAAGTCTAACATAAATAGGCAAGCATTATAGCAAATGTAGACCTTTAACAGATCTTACTAAAAGGCTTGTGTAAGTAGCAGAATTTAAGGCCACATTTTAGCTACTGCATAATATTTGGATCACTGCCTTTCAAGTTATTTTCAGAATTACACATAGATTTTCTGATGGAACAATTAATAAAGAGAGAAACTAAGAGTTGCAAGCTAATTTAACCTGGTGGGGGGATGGGCAGGGAGCACAGTTACTGACTAGTATAGCTTTAATTTGTACTTCCCTCAAGTCTTTGAAGTCTGTTACAAGACTTTGTATTTAAAATGAATGCTAGAATATGCAAGTTTTTGCTTTTCTGCAGAAGATTACAGTTTCCCAGATACCAGTAAAACTACATACTCAGGGAACCAGCTAGTGAAAAAACTGTCTGTCTTGACTAACAGGGCAGTCACTAACTCTAGGTGCTTACTGAACACTTGAAATATGGCTAGTGGGACTGAGGACTGTAAATTTTAAACTTTTATCTATCTAAATGGTCTCATGTGGCTAGTAGCTACTACTGGACAGTGCAGTTCTACCGTAGTCATGGTTTTTAGTACTGGATGGGTATCCCAAGTAGGACCAACTTACCTTACAGGTAACAATAGCTCCCACATCTGGCAGTAATTGGGACTCTGTTTCTCTCATCACAGACACCACAGGAAGCTGCAAAGAGAATAGTAAAATATGGGTAATCTGGCAAAACTTTGGGTAATGGTACTTGCAACTTGAGAGTAAAACAGAAATCACTGAATCTACAGCTGAGGTCACAAGGGCAGGTAGAATAAATGCATTTGCAGCCCAGAGCAGAAAGCCTTAGGATATTTTAGAAATAAGGAGAGCCAAGGGGTCACAGGAAAAATGCCACTAGCAGACATAATCTAACCATTTCTAATTAGTTCTATGCTTTTTTGGTGTACAACCACATTGCTTATAATCATGGATAATACGACTCCTCCAAAGTTTTACTACTTTCTGTTACTCATTTTATTGAATAGGTTAGAATTTCCAAATAAAAGTAAATAGCGGCCATGGCTGTTTACTTCTATTTAAAGGGAATACTTGTAGGATTTTCTCCTTGGTGTGGTTGATGAATGTTGATATTTTTGAGTCTTGTCTTCTATTTATCTCTTCCTTGCTTTTTTTGAGCAAGCGATAGATACTACAGAGGCTATCTGAAGGACAGGTAGGAATGAAAATAGGCTAAGGAGGAGAGGATCATGTTCCAGACAGATGGCGTATGTATAAAAGCTCTGTGTGTGTGGCAGGAAAGAACTTAGCGCGTTAGTGACAGTGAAAGAAGCCAGTATGATTAGACTGCGAGTGAGGTGGATGAAAGGTTTGGTACAGTAAAGAGGAGCCAGGTTAAGTTTAATTCAAGCTCCAGGGCGAGATTCACGGACCCAAGGGGGTGGGGGTGGGGGATGGTGAAGTAGCGCCCATTGTCAGGGGGAGGCAGGTTTTTATAGGCTGGGGAGAGGGAGACCGGGCTTGCAGGTGGGGGAACTGGTTTGACGAGGAACAGAGTTGTTTTCTGATGGTACCAGCAGGCCCTCATTCTCACCCTCACGTGGGCTTCCTCATTCTCGCCCCCTGTATCTGCCTCCGGTCTCCTGCATCGACCTTTCAGTGGATAAGTGGACCGAGATGAGGCCACAGAGGTGGCAGACTTAACACAGGATTCAGTTCCCTCTGCTCTTCCCAACTTCCTTCCCCGAGTGTCAGCAACAGAGCAGAACAACTGGTCTATGTTGCTGAGTGCGGGGACCACAGCTGGCAGAAACAGAGATCAGCTTGTTCTACTGGTGAGGCACCAAAGACGCGTCCTCGGTGTCCCTGCCTAACGACCGCGAAATCAAAGCCAGTTTAAGAGAAAGGAGGGGCAAAAGAGAGGGAGAGCCGCCCAGTACCGCGCCGTTCTCGCTGCTCTTCATTAGGCAGCCAGCAAGCGACGAAAAGATGTAGCCATGCCTGGTGTAGGTGCCGCTGCCGGGGCTGCCTTCCTCCAAGTTGCACAGACGTTCGCCTGCAGAAAAAAGGCAGCATCAGCTACGGATCCCCAGAAGCTGTGGCCATCCCGTCTTCCTGCCTCTGTCCCTACCCAGGATTTGCTGTGGGCACGCTCACTTACCCGGGATGCAATACCTCACGGGCGGCGCCATGACGGCCACAGTCCCGAGCCCCGCAGAAAACGAAGTCGACTTCTCATTGGCTAAAATCCAGCAGTCGTGCCGAAGTAAGAAGCACGCCAATTGGTGCGCTTTATCATGTGACCGCCCCGCCTCGTCCAGGGATAAACTCCAACTCCCAGAATGCCCCGGGACGAGCCGGGGGCGGAGCTCCGGGATGCCTGCGCTTGCGCTCGCGCCGTGGTCGAGGATGGGCTGGCGCCGGGTCCGGGTCCTTAGCCTGCCACTCTGGGCAGCGGGCCATGGTAGGTCGCGTTGAGCCCGGCTGGGCCGGGGCGCCAGGCTGGACAGGGTGACAGTGAACGACGGCGAAGGCAGCAGGGCACGATTTATGTGTGGAGAGTCGGCAGGTGGCAGGTAAGGCGAAGCCGCGGCCTTTGCTCCCCAGCCCTGCACCTTTTTCTAGGGTCGGGCCCTGTTCCGGTGTCTTGCAAGAGCCCATGTTGCTGCTCTTTTGCCCCGCCCTGCACGGCCCTGCCCTCCTCCAGCCGGGAGCGCACCCTCTGGACGGTCGTGTAGAGAGAAGCTGGGAGGAGGTCAGCCAACCCAACTCGCCCATTTCACAGATTTGGAAACTCAGATCCAGGAATACCGCTTGCTTTGCTCAGCATCTCGAATGTAGTTCAAGGTAGAACCCAAACTGGCACCCACGTTTCTTGATTTCCTGTCCATCGCGCTTTGACCACGCCACCCACACTGAAGAATACAACCTTTTCCTGTTTTTTTTTTTAGCTGTAGCTTTGATCCTGCAGTCGGATCCTCTCAAGCGGGAGCTCTAGTCCTGTGGGCTCAACCTTTAGCTTTTCTCTTCCCAGTCTGCCAGTCTGTTCGTCCAGAAGGACAGTACGCACATGAATAAAATGCTTCTCTTGTATGTGCTGCCTGGGATTGGTAACATCCTGAGAGCAGCGTCTTTGCCCAAATGAGATTTGCCATCTCATCTCATCTCAGCTTCCTCTGCCTTCTCATGGCTTTGGAATCCCTCCTTGTGTATGTCCTTCCTGCCCTGCTCTCCTTTGAGAAACAGATGGTGGCTTAGAGCTTTGGGAAGAGGGTAGTACTGTGGCCTGCAGTCCCCTCTAATCTCATGCCACATGTCACTGTGGCTGTGGCTACTACTGAGGGATCAGTGCCCAGGGCTTGTGTTTGGGGTGCTCTTGAAACTGTTGTGATGTTTTCTCCCCTCTTCACTCTGAGAGCATCACTTCCCCCACCCCTGCCTGCCTTAATTTGTTAAGTTCTGCTTTCCCTCAAAATCCTGAGATGAAATGTCTTTTCAGTTGTGGCCCAAGGACTCATTTCCTCCCTGGCATCCCTGTAGCCCCCACACCCGACTAGCTAAGATGAGGGGGCTTGGCATCAGACTCTGTTCACTTAAATCTAATATGTAGTCCTGCATCTAAAAGCTTTCTGTTTACATGTTTGGGCTGATTACTTTTTTTCTGAAATGCCTTCGAGCTGTTAACTGCTATTATTCAAACAATGGTTGTTATTTTTATGATCGTGAAGAATGATAGCAGCAGTTATTTAGTGTTACTACATTGACAAGAGTACTCTTGCTGTTAGACATCTGACCAGCTTTTCCACTTCAGCTTCCCTCTAGATCATTTATTCAACAAATATATATTGAGTATTTCCATGAAGCAGGTACTGTGCTAAGCTCTTTACAAACATTTCATTTATTGTCAGAATAGTCATGACACATTTTTGCTTGAAAAACAGAGAAAAAATATGTCATATATAGAATCATTACACACACACACACACACACATAATCATAAAGGGTAGAGCTGGAAGGGACCTTAGCATTTAATCCTACCTCCTTATGAGAGAGTTGAGGCCCAGTAGTTCAGTGATATGCCCAAGGTCACAGAACTAAGTAGTGAAGTTATGGAGCAGAATGGAGCTGGTGAGTCTAGTTTTTGAGACAGGCATCCTCTGTAGAGCTCAGGAGTTCCAACTTTTTTTTTTTAAAGATTTATTTATTATTTATGCATACAAGAACTGGGGTATAGGCCAGAGATGTGGGGAGTGAGAGGATTCACCAGAGACATAGTGGGGAACAGAACAGGCAGGTTGACTGAAACACACTGCTGAGGGGAGCAGCGGGCGAGTCAGGAGAGGTCTGCTGCGCCATGTGTGTTGCTCCCTGGCGGGGGATCAAACTCATGCTGAAGTGGCTGCAGATAGGCTTCATAGTTTGCATCTTAACCCCTTGCCCCACCACAGAGGCCCCAGAAGTTCCAACTTTTGAGAGTAATCTGAAAAGTTGAGAATCTGAGAAGGAAGTTTTTGTGTGTGTAGACCAGGAGAAATGGCATGTAACTTGTGTTTGCTACAAGTCAGGAATCCATCTTATTTGCAAGCTATTGCTATAAGAACTATTTTAGCAAGTAGGAAACTCTCCATTAGCCCTAGTAAGGGAATGAACAGTGATATGAACAATCTAAGTCACCTAGCTTTGTTGTGGAATAATCTGTTTTGTCCTTGTCTTACATTTCATTGTGACTATGTGCCATTCTGAAAGCTCATGCTTCAAGCCAAATCATGGTTCCAAGTAAAAGGAGTCCAGTTCAAAGGAGGCAGGAAGTTTGAGTTTTTCCTTTTGTCCTTTTCTACACTGCCCCTTAATATTTTTCCTCCTTGGTGGCTTTATCCTGGTGTGGAGAGTGAGTACCTATTGAAATGCCTTTCTTCTCTTTCTCTGTAGGCCTTGTCCTTTGGATTTTTAGCCTTAGATCACTGGAGGGCTTGTGGAAGGAGGTAATTGTTTTCTTTGAAAGACCTCTTGTGGGAATGAGCCAGGGTGCAAGGAGAGCACCTTGCTCCAGTTACTGAATTGAAACTATCCCTACAGTGAAAGAGCCTCCTCCAGTTTCTTCTGGGTTTTGAGCTGCCTGTTAAATAAGTCAGTGGAGTTGCTACGGACAAAGTAGCTGTAGGGGAAAATGAGATAATTTCTGGTAAGGAAAAGAACTGAGACTTTTGAAAGAATCTGTCTTCTCTTCTGGGCATTGCATGAGCAGCTGACCTCCATGACTTTTGGGTGATGTAGAACACTAATCACTTTTCCTGATGTGGAGGAGGTGAAAATACTTGGGGAAATGTAGAAGGGGCTAAAAAGCTGGGAAGCTTGGCTGGGAAGCTTGGAATCAAGGACAGCAACCACTAAAGAAACTCTTGAGTGTTCAACTAGAACAGGGTAGGGGGGACTTAGCACTAACAGGCAGGCCCTGTGGTCTGCATGGGCCACCAGCATGGAGGCCCCCCTCTCACTGCCTGACTCTCCCACCTGTGATATTACTCTGCTCTGAATACCTGACGTCTTGGCTTCAGTTTGGGGTGGGGTTGGGACTGAAATTGGAGACAAAGCACCTTCTATCATGCGGGGGTAGTTGAGCTGTCCTGACAGGATGTGGGGACTCTCATGCTACCAGGTTGGGTCTGCTGGGTTGTACCAGCACCCCAGAGGGGTAGGAAGGAGGAATATCTTTTGCCAAGACTTAGATGGCGGGATCCACATGCTGTACACTCACTCCCCCACTGGCTGTAACTTGGTGAAGAAAATTGTTAGAGGAGGTAGGTCTGTCGACCAGGGCAGGCAAGAGACCCCAGGAAGCCTCTGCTACAGTGGCCAGACCCACAGAGACAGGTGGGGGCAGCTCTGTGCACATTGGCTGTGCGCCACCCAAGGGTTTGTCTACATAGACAACTCCAAAGACCCTGCTTTGGCTCAGAGCTGCCTCCCTCTCCTTCACCCCTTTTCTGTGGTCCTTTACTCTAGGTTTGCATCATCTTGGATTTGCTGCGCAACCACGTAGTGTGATGTAAGTAGGATTTCTGCAGACTCTGAACCTTCATGCCTCCTACCCGCCATATTCTGGTTGGGATCCTGGCACTGCACACTCCATGGAGAAGTGAAGTCGCCTTCCTGCTTTCCACAGCTAGTGACTGAGCCTGTTTTAGGTCTTTGTCTTTAAGCTGGTGCTCCAGGCTTCCCCACTGATGGGATAGGGAGGGACAGCCTCAGGCTGGCCCCTCACAATGGTGTGCTCTCCCAGGAGCCATGCGGAGCCAGCGGAGCCTGCTGCTGGGCCCTGCCCGCCTCTGTCTGCGCCTGCTTCTGCTCCTGGGCTACAGGCGCCGCTGCCCACCTCTGTTCCGGGGCCTGGTACAGCGATGGCGCTATGGCAAGGTCTGCCTGCGCTCCCTGCTCTACAACTCCTTTGGGGGCAGTGACACCGCCGTCGATGCTGCCTTTGAGCCTGTCTACTGGCTGGTGGACAACGTGATCCGCTGGTGTGGGGTGGTGAGTGACGTCCAGGGAGCAGGAAGGTGTTTGGGGGTGGCAGAGGGACATGTGTTGATGGAGTCATAACAAGCTTGGGAGTCCAGCCCCCGATCCCAGGGAACTTCCTGAGTCTGCTCAGGGTGCTGGTGAGCTCCCGTTGTGCCTTCCTGACCTCACTGGTGTTGGCAGGTGTTCGTGGTGCTGGTGATCGTGCTGACCAGCTCCATCGTGGCCATTGCCTACCTGTGCGTCCTGCCCCTCATACTCCAAACCTACTCAGTGCCACGACTCTGCTGGCATTTCTTCTATAGTCACTGGAACCTGACCCTCATCGTCTTCCATTACTACCAGGCCATCACCACTCCACCTGGATACCCACCCCAGGTATGTTCCATGGGGGCAGGAGGGCGGGGAAGCCATAGGCTGTGAGAACCATCCCAAGGGTGGGGAGGGAGAGTGCCTTTGGTATCTTTTGGGGCACAAAACTGGTGCTGCCACAGTTGTCGTGATTCTTTTCTCCCTTTACACAGGGCAGGAACGATATTGCAACAGTCTCCATCTGTAAGAAGTGCATTTACCCCAAACCAGCCCGGACACACCACTGCAGCATCTGCAACAGGTGGGTTTGGCTTTGCTCTCTGTGAACCCCAGCTATGGCCCTTTCACTCTAGCTCTAGGGCAAAGTCTAGACATAGAGTTTGATCAGACATTTATGAAGTGCCCTTCTTGAACCAGGCCAGGCGAGGTATCCTCTGTATTGTGACTCTTGGTCCTCAGGATGGTCCTATGAGTGAGACACTATCACCACTTGAGGAAACCTAGGTTCTGAGAGATGAGTTACCTTGTCCACTGTCACATAGCCAGTAGAGCAGGATTTGCAGCAAGGCCTGGCTGTCTTCAAAGTCTGTGCCCTTTCCACCTCAGCAGGATGCTGGTCCTTGTAGGAAAGGATTGGCACTGACATCTCAAGAACCTTGGCCACCGTAACAGAGCCTGTGTCCCTCCCTCACAGGTGTGTGCTGAAGATGGATCATCACTGCCGTATCCTTTTGTTATCTCTCCTGCCTGAGGCTCCTTCTTTAGCTCCAGAGCACTGCACAGGGTTGGTTGAGAGCCATACACCCAAGGCTTCTAGCATCCCCCTGCAGAGAACAGGGGCTCGCCAGATGTTAGGAGGAGTTGTGCGGACCATCTCCTGGGGGAAGCAGGAGGCTTGCTTGTTCTCTGGGATGGGTCTTCTTGGAGCCAGGCACCTGTTCTATTAGCTCTTGCTTTGGTAGACTGTCCTGCTGATGTCTATTGGATGGAAGGAGATGTTTGGGCTTCAGTGGTTATTTACTGGGTACAGCAGATGGAACCACTGGTCCCCTTCTGCTGTCCCACACAGATGTCTGGCTAACCCAGCTAGGTTGAAGTAGTGGCAGATTAATTTTCCTGAAGGAGTTCAGAATTTTCATGATTTCCTGGCGGGACTTCTCAGGACTTTGAGAAACGTATAACGCTTTCATCTCAACCTCTGGGAACAGTCTCATATTTTCTTGCTTTTGGAAAATAGTTCTTGGTGACTGGCAGCCCTGGCCTTGGATGATACCATCATAACCAAGGGTCAGACCTTCTGAAGTTGTGTTGGATCTTGTCCTTAATCCTTCCTCTGCCAGCCTGGCTAAACAACTGTGTGGGCCACTATAACCATCGGTACTTCTTCTCTTTCTGCTTTTTCATGACCCTGGGCTGTGTATACTGCAGCTACGGCAGTTGGGACCTTTTCCGGGAGGCTTATGCTGCCATCGAGGTGAGCCCATGGCCAGGAGCAGGGCAACTCAGAGAGAAGTGTGGATGTGGAATCTGTCTCTAAGGAGTTGCCCCCTATCCTAGAGGCCGGAGAGTATAACCAGCACTGTTTTCCCTCCCCTTAGAAAATGAAACAACTCGACAAGAACAAACTACAGGCGGTTGCCAATCAGGTGGGCCGTCCGCACCCCACTGCCTCCTGCTGCTCAGGCCAGGGGTGTAGTTGCTGAGGCAACTGGGGCTGACCTGCTGGTTGAGTTGCAGACCAGATCAGGAGCGTTCTGGGAGGCTGTCTGCCTTTGGTACACAAGTGACCTGGGGACAAGCTGAAATTCCTTGCTATTTTCAGCTCTATCCCATGATCACCTCCTTTGGGCTGAGCAAGGACTCTGCCTAGGTGATGGCCTGAGCAGCAAGGAGTCTATGTTAGTCTGTGTAATGGGGTTCCAGGGGACAGAGATCAGGCTGGGCCAGTCTGATCATCCTTCGCTCTGGGTCTGTATCAGGATCGTTCCTTCTCCCTGGGGCTCTCAGGACTCTATTCTGAGCAGATCTTGGGTTCACGATTGTACGTCTGCTGGCCTTTGGGTCTTTAGTGGAGCTCAGAGTTCTACCCCCCCTTACTCCATTTGGGGTGCGTATCTGCTCTCCTCAGTGTTGGCAGCCACACAGTGAACGAGTTCTCGCTGGGGAGTGGAGTAGCTTCCCCTGGAGCCCCATTTGTGTTGTCAAACCTCAAGGCCCAGGGTCGGTTCCTTTTGTGCTTTGCCATCCTGTCCAGACCTGCTCTGCCCAGTGTTTGTCCACATGATGCCGCCGCTGGGCTTGGTCCACCCATCTGGCTGCTGCCCTGACTCCTCTGTGGCTTTACACCCTATTCTCTTGTCCTGGGCTTGGGTCACTTCCCTGCCTGAAGGTGCTGGGGACTCAGGTAGAGACCAGCAGAGCAAATGAACCAGACATGCTGTTTTCTTTTCTAGACTTATCACCAGACCCCACCGCCCACCTTCTCCTTCCGAGAAAGGGTGACTCACAAGAGCCTTGTCTACCTCTGGTTCCTGTGCAGGTATCTTGCTCTTACTTACTTTTTTTGTGGGACCCTCACCGGTGGCCGGGGAACAAACCGGCGCTGCAGTGTCTGCCAGCTGCCTCGCAGCCCAGCGCTCAACCGCTGCGCCACCAGGGGAGGCCCCTTACTCTCAAGTTGAGGGGCAACTTCAGAAAAACCATTTTAGTGCCCACCTGCAGGTAGGAACCCATCCTCATGTGAACTGCTGTTGTTCTTAGTCTCATTTAGGTTGGCAAAGGGTCAGGGCTTAATTTTCTTCTGCATTTTGGGTCAAGGAAAACTAAGGATATTAGCATTGAATGTTTTTTATGTACCAGAGTATGTTAACTCTTTGCTAAAGGGTAGGTGGCTGTATTTTATGGATGAGGAAAGCTGGGAATTAGAAGAGTGAAGTGATTTGTTCCAGGATACACAGCTGGGAAGGGTAGGGCTGGAATCTGAATTTTGTGCCATCCCCTTCTAGTCCCTAGTGCCTTCTACCTTTTAAACATGGGTGTTTTAGGAAATTCAGAATGTATTTATTAGTAATTCAGACTTACTTCCTCACTCTCTTTGTCACATGATTTATTCTTAGTCCATGGTGATGCTTTTTCTGTGGTGCTTTTTATAGATGGGGTGAAGTACAAGTTCATCTAGGATGTAGACTGGGAAATGAGACCTAGTCAGTCATTACTACTCAACTCAATGTCAGACCTGCTGGTAGCCTCCAATTCCCTCTTAAGCTGCCCACCAACCTTTGCCCCTCTTTCCTTAGTTCCGTAGCACTTGCCCTGGGGGCCCTGACTATATGGCATGCTGTTCTCATCAGTCGAGGTGAGACTAGTATTGAAAGGCACATCAACAGGAAGGAGAGACGACGTCTGCAGGCCAAGGGCAGAGTGAGTAGGGCTGAGGGCTTGGTGGGGAGGGGCGGGTGGGAACGGAATCTGCCAGCTCTAAACAGGGGCCTTCGTCAGGGCCATTATAAAAGGCCTAGACTTTCCAAGCTGTTACCAGTTCAAACTTGAAAATGAAAAGGGGATTAAGTAAAAGGGCTTTATAGAACATGTTTTTTTTGGCTTTAGGTTTTCAAGAATCATTACAACTATGGCTGCTTGGATAACTGGAAGGTATTCCTGGGCGTGGACACAGGAAGGTAAAGTAAAACATCTAGACTAGGGTCTGTGGGAAAAATGTCCTCTGCCTATGCTAAGACATTAGCCACATGTGGCTCCTGCACACTTGGGATGTGGCTAAAGCACCCATAAATTGAATTTTTAACTTTAGTTTTACTAACTTAAATAGGCTGGTGGCTAGTGGCCATTATATTGGACAGTGCAGTTCTAGACTCTAGGAATACAAATCATTGCTCATTTGAACAAAGGGGTTTAGGCCAAAACCGTGTGGATTAATACCAGATGAGGTTTATAGACAACTTCACGAGAATCTTGAGAACGTCCTCTAGGAAGGGTATGGGAGCCGGCTGTCACCTTCCATTTGTATAGCAGTGTGTGGAGTTCCAGCCAGTCCCATGTGGAACTGAAGTACTCTGTGACAGAGGCCCTAAGATAATAAATGAAGCTAGCCCGGGAGACCCAGTGTAAATAATTCTTCAGATTGTAAGAGGGCAGCAACATGCGGACCAAAAGTACTGCCCTCTTCCTTCCTTTCCTGTTCTTGGTACACTTCTGCCTGCCTGTGCCTGCAGTGGCGCCTAAGAAATTTAGCTCAAAACCTGTAAGATTTTCAAGGCACTAGCAGGCACATTTGTTGGACAAAGTTAGAAATTTTTTTTTATTACCTTTGTGATTAATGCCAAGGTAACTTCAGCTACCTTGATGTGTCCTTGCTAAGGAATGAGGATCAGGAAGGACCAAGAACTAACTCTTAGAACTCAAGAGACATTTCTGTCTTCTCTTGTAGGCACTGGCTCACTCGGGTGCTTTTACCTTCCAGTCACTTGCCCCATGGGAATGGAATGAGCTGGGACCCTCCCCCCTGGGTGACTGCTCACTCAGCCTCTGTGATGGCAGTGTGAACTGGAGTGTCAACCACAACTTGAACATCACTCTGCTTCCTGCTTTGTCTCAAGGACCTCCAAGGGTAGCTTCTTGGAATCTTTGAGCAAGAAGAGCCAGTGGACCTTGCCTTTGGGTAATGTGCAGGGAAACTCAAGGACCAATTTCCCGGCCACTGCAGAAGCAAGGCATGATGTGGAATCACTCTAGGACTGATGTCCCTTTACTCAGGCAAACAGAAGTTCCAGCCCCAGACTGGAGATTAGGCAGCTAGCAACCTTGCCGGGTGCTGACCCCACCTCCTCCAGGTTACAGCACTGGGGTTGGCTACCACCTCTTTCACTTGCTGTCTGAGAAAACACCTGAATGATTGAGCTGAGATCCTGGCTTCTCAACAGGGCAAAGATACCGGGCCTACTGCTGAGGTCACTGCCACTTCTCATGTGCTGCTGAAGGGAGCAAAAATAAAGGTATTTGGTTTTTAAAGATACATAGCTGATCATCCTTTGCCTTCACCCTAGGGTGGGGAACGGGAAGTCTGGGTCAGTGCCTGGTGAACAGGCTTTCTGGTGATGCTACCCCATGCCCAACTTGGAGGCCCCGAAGAATTCTTTGCTAAGCCCTGCATCACTGTTCTTCTAGCTTAGTTGCTTTAGTAGTGACACTCCTGATTATGAGCTACTGAGACCTAAGTGCAGAGGCAGAGATATTTGACAGTCCCATTACCAAAAAAAAATCTTTATTCTCTAGCAGGTACACAAACACTCGCCATCTCTGGTCCTCAGGGCCACACTCATCTGCATTCATCCTCAGCAGCACACCTCCCTTTCCTGACATGAAGTGGAAGAGCCCATGACCAAGATCTTTCTTCAGACACAGTAGTCTCACACTTAGTAACTACACAGATCCATTAGAAATCAGGACTCCTGTGTTTCTTGCACAGCCATGCATCAGGGGCCCAGCACTTGTGCAGTGTCTGTGGGACAGGCAACCAGAGGTCAGTGTTCTCCCTGCCTTGGACAAGGGGGCTCGTTCATTAGTAATTCCGGATCAGATTGTCTGTCAGGGCAGTCTCAGCCAGGACCAACAGCTCAGCTGCCAGGGCTCCCTAGCAGAAACCTGCAGCAAAAAGAATGTTGGCAGCATTAGTGTTGAAGGTCTTTTCAATCCCATTTCTCCCCATGACCTAGAAACTCACCATTCGCCCCTGGCGGACACTGCTTCCTTGCGCACTAGCCTCTTCTTGTCATCCAGGGGTTTGGCTAAGGCCCGGATCACCTGTGGTTTGTACGGCAGCAGCTGTGGAGTTAGAGGAACTGATCTTAGCCTTGCTCAACCACGGCAACCAGAAGAGCCACTACTCCGGCTCTACAACTAAACTTCGCCCACTTCCTTAGTGATTCTAGTGACAATGCCAGGATGGCTACATTGGTAGTCAGGCAAATCCTGCCTACTGGTACCCTGCAGGTCAGACCTCAGCCACATAGCTGGGTGGTCAGTCCCACTTGACTAAGGAAAAACAGGTAACCCTTTGGCTTTTTTGAGAAGTTTCAGGCCAGAGACAGGCAACCGAGGTACTCACCACGGGGGTGGGCAGACGCGTGAGAGCGTGCATGCACTGCAGCGCCGCGATTCGGACAGCCTAAAACACAGCAAGGAGGTGAGGGGAGTTCTGCGAAGGAGACCCGCAGGTACCCAAGTTGCTAGGGCTCAACGCACCATGGAGGGGCTAGAGCTGAGGTTCAGAAACCTGGTGACAAGGGTATCAACGTGAAGACTCATGACTTGGGGTGCTTCCAGTAGAAGAGGCTGAAGGCAGCTGAGGGTGGAGAGCTGTACCACACTGTCAGGACAGGACAGGGCCTCCAGCAGCAAGGAAAGCAGCTGAGGGGTCACAAAAGGTGGGGATGATGAGATAGGCATTCTTTTCCCCTTTGTAGCCCTTATTTCAGCTGGGGGACGGCTTGGTTCCTGCTTAGAGGCTCTAACTGCAAGGCTTACCGTGGGCAGCTCTGGCAAGAGCACAGGCTTAGGTAGTCTGTTAAGTACATGAGAGAGACCCTTCAGGTAATTGGGCTTTACATCTGTAAAAAATGGAAAAGCTTATGGGAAAAAAAGCTCAGATACACAGTGTGAGAATTCAACTCCAATTTCTGATGAAGCTGGGATATCAGCCTACAAAGGGGTTAAAAAGAAATGTTCCTGAAGCCCAGAATAAGTGAGATATATGTCCACTGAGGGAAAAGAGTAAGTCAACAATCTGGAAGTCCAGCCCTTCAGGTGCATACCACAGTATAGTTGTTTTTTTTTTTTTTTTAAGATTTACTTATTTACACAGAACACAGAAACATCAATTCCAAAGAACACCTGCACCCCTATGTTTATAGCAGCACTGTTTACAATAGCTAAGCTTTGGAAACAACCCAAATGCCCAAAAATAGATGACTGGATCAAGAAGATGTGGTACATATATACCATGGAATATTACTCAGCATTCAAAAAAGATAAACACATGCAATTTGCAGCAACATGGAAGGCGCTGGAAGGGATCATGCTCAGCGAAATAAGCCAAAAAGAAAAAGAAAAATACCGGATGGTCTCACTCATAGCAGGAATCTAGAAAACTTAAATAAGGGACTAGGAAAATGAATAACTATAAGATAGTGAAAATCAAAATCAACAAAAATCTATGAACCAGAGACACTTTTAGGGGGGCGGGAGGGGAGGGATTGGGGTCAGAATGGGGGGGCTGCAATTGTATGGGGAATATAACAATAAAATTTATTTAAAAAAAAAAAAAGATTTACTTATTTATGCATACAAGAGCTGGGGTACAGGCCAGAGATGCGGGGGGTGAGAGGACTCACCAGAGACAGAGTGGGGAACAGAACAGTCAGATTGAAAAAATAAATAAATAAAAAAGAACAGTCAGATTGACCAAAGTACACTGCTGAGGGGAGCAGTGGGTGAGTCAGGAGAGTCTGCTGCGCCATGTGGGTTGCTCCCTGGCCAGCTGGGGATTGAACTCGTGCTGCAGAGGCTGCAGATTGCTTCATAGTGCGGTGCTTAACCCCTTGCGCCACCAGAGAGGCCCCACAGTATAGTTTTAAAGAAACATTCGGGTCCTTCCTTAACTTCTTTTAGGCAGAGTGGCCCGAGCAAAGGAGAGGTCTGTTTATCTGGGGCCTTACTTTTAGACTCCCCTCACCTTGGGGAGCAGCATGGAAGCCTTGAACCAAAGCAGGCACGTTGTCCGTGAAGAAACGCTGGCGGAACATGATCCGCACTTCAGCATGGCCAGCACGAGTCAACACATCAGTGCAGTCAGACATGAGCAGAGAGAAGCCATCTGCTGCTACTGGGCCTAGTTCTGGATCTTTCAGGAGACCCATGAGCTGGAGAAAAGAGAGTCTTTAAAGTACATCAGGGAGAAAAACCTTAAATACCCAAAAGAGGAGGATGAGGATGGCTGTTGTTTGTGGGAGAAATAGAATTCAACAGGGAAGTTCTGATAGGTCTTGGGTTCTCCTGTCTCCAGAAAGGACCTACCTGGTTTGTAAGGCAGGAGCTGAGAGGATGGTATCTGAGTACTAGGGCCTTTGTTACCTGTAATTGGAGAGAACGAGAACAGTCAGGGCATGCCGGTCCAGCCCCAGAACCCGAGACGCATGCTTGTGATCCCAGGTCAATTGGACAAATTTTATTTTAACCAGACATTAACTGTCTGTCTAACCAGAATCCATTCTTGCTCCTTACCCAGAGCAGCAATATAAAGGCCTGGTGACGACAGGATCCAGAGCTCAGACCTGCCTCCACTTTGTCCACAGCCAGCTGTAGGAATTCATCCAGCTGTTGCCCTAAAAAGGAGAGGGGAAATGCTGATACAAAGGTGCCCTATTTCTCTTTTAACAACAAAGGTGTAAATCACTGAAATGCAGAGGTCCCTGGGCAGCTGTTAGAAAAGAACAGTGTCGTTTTGGCTGTGGACTTTGCTCACTCAGCTCTACCACACCAGTCTGTGAGCATGGTTTTCTCATAACACAGGAGTGCTGGCATTCAAAAAGAAAAAGTTGTCTACTTCTAATAAAGATTTATTCATAATCGCTCCTTTAGGGAGTAGGATAACAAAACTAGACAACACTGCTTGTACCCCCTTATCTTCACGGGTCCTGTAAAGCTTCACCCAATTCAGGTCTTGACTCTTGTCCCAAGTGCTGTCCCCTGAGAACTCTATCCTATTATTAGCAAGCTCTTTTTTGGAAGAGAATGAGAGTGCATTCAGGAGTTACTGGTAGCTGGTTCAGGGAAGCTCCCGACCCACAGCCTCACCCCAGTACCTGCAGGGTGCTTGTTGAGGAGTCCTGCAAAGCACTTGGCAGCGGCAGTGGAGGAGAAGGGGCAGCTGGGGCAGCAGCTCAGCTCTAAAAGCTCCCGCATGAGTTGGTTCAGCTGAGGGATTTCCACCTACAGAAGACCTGGCTATGTAATGGACCCAGAGAACACTTGAACGCCAATAGATACCCAGAAGTGGCAGCAGGGGCCAGGCTGAATGAAAACTTCTCCAGTGGGGAAAACAGATGATGAGCTCAGCCTGGAACAAATTCCAGCCCAGAAGTCACCAGGGAACCAGTTAAATAGGGTACTCCCCCAAATGTGCTCACTCACATTTCGAGGCAGGGAGCAGACAAAGGCCATAAGCAGTGCAACCAGCCGTCTCTGCCCTGAAGAGCCATCCTAGAAATGAAAAAGAGCCCTATCAAGCCTGTCCTGCCAGCTACAGCCTGGTCAGCCCCAATCCCCATCCTAGAGTAACCTAAAAAGTAATTTTGAATGACTGAAGTCCCAAGAATCTCCCCATTTGATCCATCAGACCCTTACCTGGAATGGCTGGAATCTGCAGGGGAAACTGTTTTCAGGCAGAAAGGAGATGTTGCCATCCAAGAAGAGGGGCACAATGTGAGCGACGCTCTGGGCAGCTAAGCTGAGGGTAGAGCATTAGGTATCACCAAGGAGCCAGGGTTCTAAAGCAGCCTTGGGATTCATGTTACAGTCATGGAATCAATGAGCCAGGGCATAAACATTCACGCATCCAACAAATCTTAATTCAGAACAGATTACAGGAACCATCCTGTCAGCCCTAGTGTAAATACATCAATGAACAGACACATCAAATTCCTATTCTTCTGGAGCTTACTAGTGAGAGAACCCAGCGTGGATTTGAAAAATGCTTCATAGGTGATTCTCAATACGTCTGCAGCCCATAGTCCCATAGTCCATGGTGCTAAAAAAAAACACCTTATTTTGCCAGCTAAACTTATGAAAGAAATAGTTGCCTCCACATTTAAATCTGGGTAGAAGGACAGCTCAGAGGCAGCTGTCTGCTGCTTCTACCAATTATGCGACCCTTCCCCTGGGACCAAGCCACATCCGTGGGTGTACTCACGCAGGGCTCAAGTGTGTGGTGGCAGTGCCAACGACAGACACCATGGCTGCCAAAACCTCATCCTCCAGCAGCACCTTTCCCAGAAGCGAGGGCTCCTTTTCTGTGGAATCCAACACACACACTCACAAACCATGACTATGGCTCAGACATCCAAACGATTAGGTCCTCTCACCGTCATGGCTTTGGGGCTGGACTCTCGGGACCACAGAGCAGTTTTGTTTTTTTTCTTTAAAGATTTATTTATGCATACAAGAGCTGGGGTGTAGGCCAGAGGTGTGGGTGGTGGGTGAGAAGATCACCAGAGACAAAGTGAGCAGCAGAACAGGTGGACTGATAGAGATCTGCTTTGCCATGTGGGTTAGCTCCCTAGAGCTGCGGATTGCTTCACAGTGCTGAGATTTAACCCCTTGCACCACGAGGGAGGCCACACACAACAGCTTTAACCTGTCCTCTCGTGGTGCTGCAGCCCATTAACCAGCAAGGCCTCAGGAGCAGGAGTGGTCCAGTGTAGGCCAAAGAGCTCTTGAAAACTCTGTGCAGTCCTCAGACTGGGCAAAACTGTAAACTAAGGCCAGCCAGTACGAAGGTTTCAACATCAGAAGTCATTTAGTCTTTTAAAAATATAAAGAGAGAGGGCCTCCCGAGTGGTGCAGAGTTTAAGCGCTGGGTTGCAAAGCTGCCCGTAGCCTCTGCAGCACAGGTTCGATCCCCGGCCACCGGGCGAGGGTCCCACATGGCGCGCAGACCTCTCCTGCCGCACGCTGCTCCCCTCAGCAGTGTACTTCGGTCCTTCTGCCTGCTCTGGCTCTGGTGAATTCTCTCACCCTCCCGTGCTTCTGACTGTACCCAGTGTTTATATAAATAAATAAATCTTAAAAAAATATATATAAAGAGACAACATGGTTTTATCTTATGTTAGCAGCTACTATGCATAGGATACTTATCGCCAGGCACATTATTTTATTTAATCCTTACCAACTATTTTGTGATACTTTTTATCTCTTACACGTGAGGAAATAGAGGCTGAGAAAGGCTAATTATCTCTGCCTAAGTTAGCAGGTGCTGAAGCTGAAGATCAAACCCAACTTGGCCTACTTGATTTCATGACTTAATTCTAACTAAATTATTGGGTTGTCGGAAAAGTCTTGACACATTTTTTTCTGTTTTTCAAAGGGAAAAAAAGGACTTTTCTGACAACCCAATATATGGCAATGAAAAGGAAGGAAGAAAGATGTGAGTGCTTTTGAGCATTGCTAACCCTAGTAGATTTAGGTCAGGTTGGCACCTTTTGCTTGAAGTGAAATCTCATTCTTGGGGACAACAGATTTTCCATATAAGCCTCTGCAGGTACAAAATGCAACACCAGTGATACCCCAAGGGAGACAGTGCTGTTTAACTAATGGAAGCCAAAGTGCCAGAGGAGGACTAGGAGGTGAGATGGGGAGTCACCTGGCATGGAAGCCTGTACAGCCAAGGCCAGCAGGAAAGGTATAGCTGTCTGATGGAAGTACCAGCAGCTCTCAGGGTCCTGCTGGCATTTTTCTGCCACCTGCTGGAGGCTCTGACAGATGACAATAACTTCAGCTGGTCCTGCAACCATATTGCCTGTGTGGTGAGAAAGTGTTCTCTGTCAGGTTTTCTGAATAGCGCTTCCAGGCATTTTGGCTACAGCAGAGGCCAAGAACAAGCAAAGACGAGTGACTGAAGAGATCAAGAGTATCTTATTACAGAGTCAAGTCATTTCATTCTCTCGGTTGCTTTTTTCATCTATTCAAATTTTGAGCCAGGTTTTGCAACAAAAGCATCGCATGCATTTTCTCATTTTTCTTCTCAACCCTAGAAGCATCATTCCCATTTTATAAAGATGTGAAGACTCAATGAAACTAGCTTTCATTGTAGGGTTTTCCCAGGTTACTTCTACTATGTAACAACTTCTGAATTCACCACAAGGACCCTACAGTGCAAAGCAGGGAGCTTAGATGTTAGGGCCCTTGGTGAACATGCAGAGATTTGCAGTAGCAACTGCTGCTGTCATGCAGGCCTTGGAACAGTGCTTCTCAAACTTGAGGGTGGGTATGAGTTACCTGAAATCCTATTAAAATACAGATTCTGTTCAGTGATGCCTGAAAGATTCTGCACTTTTAATCAGCTCCCAGGTAAGTCTGTGATGCTGACTGGGACTTGGGACTGTATTTTGAGTAGCACAGCATTAGAGTGGTGCTGTTTGATTCTGACTCCATGTTAAAACCACTCAGGCTCTGTAGCCCAAATCCACCCTGCCTCAGGATTGATACAGCTGCACTGAGTGAGGCCCAAGCATCAGTATTTTACAAGTTGCCATGGGACTCATATGTAGCCATTGTTGGAACCACTGCCTCAGAGGCAGCAACTCTGAAGCCAACTGTGGGATCCATTCAGCCCAGCTCTGTGATGGCTATGCTGGTAATTACCTTTGTTCATCTGGCAGAGATGCTGTAGCAGCAGAGGGAGCGTCTCTTTGACAATGCTGGGATGTGTTGATATAGCCGACAGGGCTTGCAGACAACACAGATGCCGGGAGCTTCTGGTGGGCCTATCCCCTCTAGCCAAATCCGACTCTTCTGAAAACAACCCAGGGGACAAAGTTTTACTGTGTGATGGTGAGCACGAGGCACAAGCCGCTCTGGAAAGGGGTGGACCATAGACGCTGAGACACATACCTATGCGTAATTCCTCAGTAAGCTTGGGCACTAGGTGGCTGCTGAAGGCCACAGGGTAGAGAGTGGCCAGTGTTCCCGATGCTTCCAGTGCTGCCACCCTGCTGAGGACACAGGGCAGATGAGCATTAGCTGAGCCTACTATTCTCTTGCCTAGGCCTACCATTAAGCCTGGGATTAGACACAGGACAGTGGGCTTCTGAGGCTACTTTGTGAAGTGTGGGTTCAAGTTACCTATACCACTAAATTGGACAGGGCTCCTGAATGCCCAAGAAGAGAGAGAGAGCAGCCCCATACTCCAAACAGTTAGCAACCAGAGGCAAGCACAGTGCCCGCCTTCCCTAGGGAGAGCCAACAGTCAGAGCAGAGAGCCCTGATCCTTGCTGCTGCTGACAAAGAGGCAGGAATAGCTTGCTCTGTCTTGCTGCTGTAGATTCTCACCAATTTTGTTTTTTTTTGACTTTTTTTTTTAATAGAGGCATGTTTTACTTATTTATTTGTTTGTTTGTTTTTTCATGCACTGGGTACAGTCAGAAGCATGGGAGGGTGAGAGAATTCACCAGAGCCAGAGCGGGGAGCAGAGCAGGCAGAATGACCGAAGTACCCTGCTGAGGGGAGCAGCGGGCGGCAGGAGAGGTCTGTGCGCCATGTGGGACCCTCCTCTGGTGGCCCGGGAGCAGCTGGGAATCGAACCAGCGCCGCAGAGGCCGCGGGCAGCTTCGCAACCCAGCGCTCAACCGCTGCGCCACCGGGGAGGCCCCGATTCTCACCAATTCTGGGAATCCTCCTCCAGGAAGCTGAGTCTGTATAGGTGACCCACTGCTGACTCCAGGTCCCCAGAAGACAGGAGGTCTGTGTTAGAGGGAACATGAGTCTCACCTTCTTTCCTTTCTGGCCACCACAGCCCTTCAATTCCAACCATCCAGTGTTGCAGTGAGAGCCAGGGCTGCTCTCCATGTAAGAGAGAAGATGACAAGACAGGGCCCAATCCCCCCTTTTCTTTTCTTGGGTACCTGGCTGGGCACCCAACACCATGAGTGTACGGATGCCAACAAGCTGAAGCTGTGTGCTGGGGTCTGTCAGTGCTGTGAAGACCAGCGAGCACAGCTGGTCCTTGAAGCCGCGCAGAGGCCTTTCATCTAGGGAGAGACAGAGCTCAGGTTAGAGGGAAATCCTGTCTTACACAGCTCCGACTCATCTGGATACGAAGACCACTTGGGCAGCACACAGGAGAAAAAAGCATACGGGTCTTATCTGTTAAGAGTTCTCTGTGCTCCAACCTCAGAGCAGGGCCCTGCTCTAGACTTCTCCGTAGCCCTCGTTGCTTGTGCGCTTTACAGAGCTGTAGTGCTCAGCAGGCCCTAGGACACCACACCTGGACGGTGACCTTACCCTTGTCTTCAGAGCTCCATTTCTGCTGCAGCTTCAAGAAACCCAGGATCATTTCAAGGATTGTCCGCCGCTGGTTGCTCTGTAATGTTTTAAGGACCTCAGATTCAAGGAATATTTTAAAGGATTCCAATACTACTACTCTGGAGTGGGAGAATTATCCTTTTATGTGTCAGAAAAAAGAGTGAACAGGGGAACCAGCAGCAGCTCATGGAGCAAAGTCCAAGCTTTTATGTGGCCCAAGCACAATGCTTAGTCTGCCCTCTGTCAGCACACAGGCCCCACCACTGCCTCCAAAGGCTCCGCTCCCTTACCTGACTGTGCTTGTAGAACTGTTCCAGCAGCAAAGGCAGTACGTTGCTGGTGATTTGGTCACAGGCCCGGGCAGATGCACCTGCAGCTGCCTGCAACAGTTTGGCACTAGGCCACACCAATTTCATGTCCGGTTCACACAGATGGTGCCTGCAGTCTAGAGAGGCAGCACATCACAGACCTGGGAAGTAGGCCGAATGGGGCCTGATTCTTCCCCTGCAGTTCTTAGAAAGGGGACACTGACACCTGGGGCAGTTCACTAGCAGCTCCCATTCACTTGTTTTCAATTCAAAGCAGGGCTTCAGTCCCAAGTTTGTTCTAAAGCCACTGGCTCTTAAGGAATTTCTCCCTGTTGTGCTCACTCCCCTTTCTGGCTGTCATGACCCCATTACCCTGTTGAATGTTGCTGAGGAAGGAGTCAAGGAGGTCCTCAGCATCAGCCCTCAGCACAGAGCGAGACAAACACGCAGTCAGGGAGCGGAGGGCCGCCAGGCCCTCTGCCTCCACCCGCTCACTTGCCGTCTGGAACACCTGTCAGGGAGGGATCCCATGGCTACTGAGGTGAGCCTGCACCCGGTGAGACCCCACCCACTACTGCCTATTTCCTTGGGAGGGGCGTGTGTGTGTGTGTGAGAGAGAGAGCAGTGGAAATTGAGCCCTCAAGGGAATTTCTTCTCAACTAGCATATTCTCAGAAGTCCTTAGTTGCACTAGGATTAATACACATACATTTTGGGAAACAGAATGCCAACTTTGAAGAGTGGCTATTAGGATCTCCTATCATGAGTCACTTCCTCTATCCCTCTACTCAGTCTGGTGCCACGGGCACCATGACCTAGGCTTCTTAGCAAGGAAGAACAGGAAGCAGACATATACAAAGGTGATCAAATGCCATCACCAAGCAGCTGAATCTCTCACAGGGACTACTTCCCTTGCCATTCAACTAGAAGGAATGGCAAGGAACCTCCCCTTGCTTGCTGAATAGCCAGGTACAGCAAAAACAGGAAAAGGAGAGTGTATTTTTTCCCCTCATGCCTGCTAACTGGGTTAACAGTAGTCAGTTTATCTAAGTGACACTCACCTCTCTGCGGATGGAAGTCCAAAGGCTGGGCAGGAAGTCCTTCAGTTCCTTCTGTCCATACACAGCACAGCAAGCGTTCTGCCAAGTAAGCACAAGTATCAGCTAGCTGCACTCCCCGGCTTCCTGGGATATGCAGGCAGCTCAGCACAGTGGCACCTGAAGGAGCCTGGCTTTCAGCAGAAAAACCAGAAGGACTTCCTAATAGTTCTACCTGGGCAAAGAAAATAGGAGCTCACCCGGACTGATGGAAAGTGAGCATGAGGGGAACCTGGTCAGTCTTTCCCCATTTTTCACAACATGCAGCTAGGGCTTTAGGTCAACACATAGGCCCAGATCCTGGTCATCACTCTTTTGAGGACTACTTAATTCTCTGGCTCTTCAAAAATCTGTAATTGCTTAGCATCCCTAAATTATCTACAGGCAGCTGGACCCTGGAAAGAGAAAAATCACTCACCAGAGTCTGCAGAGAATCCAACTTGGCACCTAGAATCTCAGAGTCCACTTTCTCAATCAGCAGGGGCAACAGGAACTGTGGGAGTGAAAAAGAACCGAAGTTTGAGATGGGAAGTGTGGCCACACAAGGCCAACCATGTCCTCGGGTAGGTGCTACATCAGGGAGCTATGCTTGAGTCAGGAGTTGAGGCTAAACCAACCTTCCTGCCAAACTGGGGCCAGACCCCCAGTTACCTGAAAAATGGGCTACTTGGCAGTTACAGGATTTCAAAAGATAGCACCAGATAGGGAGTGGATTACCGTCTTGAAAGGAGATGGTAACATTTTCTACTTTGAAGATCTGAAGATACTTGGCACACAAGTCTGAAGACATCTGCAGAATGTCATCCCTAAAATATACACTGGAGCTTCCTATCCCCCCATGCTTTTACAGTTCTTTCTTCAGAGCCTTTTATGGGCCAAGGCTAGTTATCCTAACCTTGGCTAGACTCACCTCAGCAAATCGTGGTGTAGAAGCCAGCACAGCTCGAAGACTCAGGATGAGATCTTCTCTCTGGATACCGTGGGGATCATTAGGTGGCTGGAAAAAGGAGAAAGGTCATGGATTTATACAAAATTTTGGACGACCACTGGACACAGGCTTGACCTGGTGACCCCCCAGGTCATAGTTACAAGCAATCTGGCAGAATAGTATGATGTAAGGTTCTGGCAGGAAGACATGCTTGCTCTTATGTGTTTCTTGGAAATATTTTGTTTTTTTTGGGCATTCATTTTTGTATCTGATCTATCACCTCACCACTCAGAGGCAAGCACCCTTAACTTTGGTGCATTACTTTCTCCTCCGTAAGTTATAACTATGAGTTAGCAGACACAGTCTCCCTTTAAAATACACATACTTTTAATAAATGTGACCCTTTTTGTACACATAGTTTGTAATTAATTTTTCGCTTAATACATTCAGAATTAAAAAAAAAAAGATTTATTTATTTATGCATATAAGAGCTAGGGTACACGCCAGAGAGGCGGGGTGGGGGTGTGTGTGTGAGAGAGGATCCACCAGCGACAGAGTGGGGAACAGAACAGGCAGATTGACTGAAATATCCTGCTGAGGGGAGCAGTCTGCCTGGCCATGTGGGTTGCTCCCTGGCCGGCCAGGGATCAAACTCGTGCTGCAGAGGCTGAGATTGCTTCATAGTGTGGTGCTTAACCCCTTGTGCCACAAGGGAGGCCCATTCGGAAATTTTCTATGGTATTAAGTTATTCCTTCATAACAGTTTTAGTGGCTGATACTATTTCACTGTGTGGTTGAGTCACAATTTATTTAAATAAACCCCTTTTAATGGGCATTTCTATTTTTTCACACTCATAAAAAGCTGTAATTCTGGCAATATAAAAAGCATCAAGATGGCAGATTGAAAACATGCATAGATTTTCCTTGTCCTCTTTAGAAATCCCTCCAAAAATACAGTAAGGGGATTTTCTTTTCCTTTTTTTTTTTAAATAAAAAAAGCATAAAGTTAAAGGTTGAGGAGAACAAAATAAAATGTTAGCAACAAATTTTAGAAGCTGAAAAGCAGATGGATAAGAAGAAAATGACTTAGCAGAGCTAAGACAAGAGAGTCTTCAGAGGATTGGGGAAAGCTGACTAACTACCAATATACACTACAAAATCCTAAAAAAACCTTGCAACTGACAGTACCAAGTATATCAGGAACTGGGGTGAGAGAAGAGAACTGACCCCTGAGATTGCCTCCTTACTTCTTCTTAACTACAACAGCATCTGGAGATTTAATTTTCTGGAGAGGGTAAGACGAAGTCTCTAGTCTTGGAGATGTACTGTGATTTAGCACCTGGTACTACACCAAAGAGTGTAAGTCATGTAATGGTGAGTGTTGAGATTTTTCCAGCCCCTACTATCTGAGAAAAGTCTATAACTGAAAACAGAGATCAAAATAAATTGAAAAGGATGGGAAAAAAAAGGGGGGCCTCCCTGGTGGCGCAAGGGGTTAAGCACCGCGCTATGAAGCAATCTGCAGCCTCTGCAGCACGAGTTCAATCCCCTGGCTGGCCAGGGAGCAACCCACATGGTGCAACAGACCTCTCCTGACTCGCCCGCTGCTCCCCTCAGTAGTGTATTTCAGTCAGTCTGCCTGTTCTGCTCCCCACTCCGTCTCTGGTGAATCCTCTCACCCCCTGCATCTCTGGCCTGTACCCCAGCTCTTGTATGCATAAATAAATAAATCTTTAAAATAAAAAAAGATGAAAACAAAACAAAACAAAGCTTGCAGGAAACAAGAATCTCATGTGGGGAAAAGAAATATTAAAAATTAGGGCCTCCCTTGGTGGCGCAGCGGTTGAGCGCTGGGCTAAGAAGCTGCCGGCAGCCTCTGCAGCGCCGGTTCGATCCCCGGCCGCCGGAGAGGGTCCCACATGGAGTGACAGACCTCTCCTGTTGCGGCTGCTCCTCTCAGCAGTGTATTTCGTCAGTCTGCCTGTTCTGTTCCCGGCTCTGGCTCTGGTGAATTCTCTCACCCTCCAGCACTTCTGCCTGTACCCAGTGCTTGTATAAATAAATAAATCTTTAAAAAAAAAAGAAATATTAAAAATTAGTATCAATGTTTTCAAAAAGAGATTAAGGAAGTAATCCATCCATGAATTAAACAAGAACAGAATGCTATTTAAAAAAAGAAAAACATTCAGAGATCATCATCAATGACAACGAAAGGCCCCTGGAAATCCAAAGAATGAATGCAGAAATGAAAAAAAAAAAAAAATCAACAGAAGGGGTTACTGGGAGAATGTGCTTATCCCAGTCATTTCTGCTCTCAGATCACTCATCATCACTGTGGAATATGTTTCCCCTGGTGCCCACAATGGCTTGGGTGCAGCTAACGGGAGGCACTTGTAGAACAATGCCAGGCAGAGGGAAGGGAAAAACTAGGGATTTCTCTCCAGCCTTCCAATTCAGCTGCACCAGCACAGCAGCATGGCCTCCATGGTGCCAGTTCCCGATGACAGGGCCACTGTGGTCTTTGTCAAAAATTCTCAGCCCAGTACTGGGGTCTAGTAGCATCAACTCTTCCCTTTGTCCTTCCAGTCAAGGGTGGTGATGACTTCCTGGTTTAATCTCTGGGTTGCTTCACTATTCCCCATGTGACTTCTTAATTTTCCCATTACTAGTATTAATAATTAAATTATTATTATTATTATTTAAGATTTATTTATTTATTTATACAAGCACTGGGTATAGTCAGAAGTACGGGAGGGTGAGAGAATTCACCAGAGCCAGAGCGGGGAACAGAACAGGCAGACTGACGAAATACACTGCTGAGGGGAGCAGCAGGCACAGCAAGAGAGGTCTGTCGTGCCATGTGGGACCCTCGCTGGTGGCTGGGGATTGAACTGGCACTGCAGAGGCTGTGGGCAGCTTCGCAGCCTAGCAGTCAACCGCTGTGCCACTAGGGGAGGCCTTTTTTTTTTTTGAAGATTTATTTATTTATACAAGAACTGGGGTACAGGCCAGAGGTGCGGGAGGGTGAGAGGATTCACCAGAGACAGAGCAGGGAGCAGAACAGGCAGACGGACCAAAAGCACTGCTGAGGGGGGCAGCGGGTGAGACAGGAGAGGTCTGCCACGCCCTGTGGGTATCACCCTGGTGGTTGGGATTGAATCTGTGCTGCAGAGGCTGTGGACAGCTTCACAGTGATGCACTCAACCCACTGCACCACCGGGAAGGCCCCTAGATTATTTATTTTCATTACCAATGTGATTTCTATTTTCGTGGCTGAACTTTGACTAGCCGAAAAGATAAAGGTAGAAATAAATGAAAATATGAAAGAAAAGATTCAAAGATCCAACAAAATATTAATAGGAGTTCCAAAAACAAGGAACAAAGGAAAACAGAGGGGAAGAAATTAATCATCAATGAAAGAATGCAAGAAAATTTTCCAGGACTGAACAACACAAGTTTCCAGATAGATAGGTCCTACCAAATATCTAATGTGATGCATGAAACAAACCTTTACTAAGGCATATTATTGTGAAATTTCAATATATTGGTGGCAAAATCATACTTAAAAGCTTCCAGAAAGGAGGGAGAAAAGGTGAACACAAAAGTTTCAACTCAGAAGAAACTGAGACTTCTCTCTACAACTGAAAACTAGAGGTAAATATAGCAATGCCTTCAAAATCTTGGTGGAAAAGTATTTCTTCCATTCTGAATTTTATACCCATACTGTCAAACAGTGGGAGGAAAGAATGAAGACATTTTAGATTTACAAAATCCTAAACTTTTTTTTTTTTTATTTGTATTTATACAAGCACTGGGCACAGTCAGAAGCGCGGGAGGGTGAGAGAACTCACCAGAGCCAGAGCGGGGAGCAGAGCAGGCAGAAAGACCGAGCACACTGCTGAGGGGAGCAGCGGGCGGCAGGAAAGGTCCGCGCGCCATGTGGGACCCTCCTCCTCGTGGGACCCTCCTCCGGTGGCCAGGGAGCAGCCGGGGATCGAACCGGCGCCGCAGAGGCTGCAGGCAGCCTCGCAACCCAGCGCTCAACCACTGCGCCACCGGGAAGGCCCACAAAATCCTAAACTTTTTATTCTTTTATACACTCAGACAGTTACTAAAGATGTGTAACACCAAAGCAAGGGAATAAATAACAAAATGAGAAATAACATGGGCACAGGGAATAAGAGATCTCATCCAAGGATAAAGGAACACCTAGGATGATGGTGAAGGAAGATTTAATATCTACTCTGCATTAGGAGAAGGAAACAACCAATTGAGTTTATGTGACTCACAAGCTAAGAATAGTGTATACATTTTAAACTAGTTGGAAAAAAGTCAAAAGAAGAAGAACATCCTATGACATGGGAAAATTACATGACATTTAAATTTCCATGTCCATAAATAAGGTTTTATTGCAAATAGTTGCAGTACTGTATTTCAGTGTCTATGGCCATTTTTGTGCTAGAATCATGGAGTTAAGGAGTCACAACAGAGACCATATGGCTGCAAAAACTGTAACAGTCACTTTCTGGCCCTTCACTGCAAGTCTGCTAATTAGCCCTTGCTCTAGAGCAAGCACACAGGCATGATGAGAGTCAAAGAAACTATCACTTATACTGATATGATTTACTACTGTGGGTAAAACTAATAAGATCATAAATAATAGTTCTAACAAATAGTTGGGGTTTATTTATTTATGATTTAAAAAAAAATTTATTTATGCATACAAGAACTGGGGTACAGGCCAGAGGTGTGTGTGTGTGGGGGTGGTGGTGAGAGAATTCACCAGAGACAGAGTGGGGCACAGAACAGGCAGACCGACGGAAGCACACTGTTGAGGGGAGCAGTGGGGTGAGTCAGGAGAGGTCTGTTGTGCCATGTGGGTTGCTCCCTGGCTGGCCGGGAATCTAACTCATGCTGCAGTAGCTGCAGATAGCTTCATAGGTTGCGTCTTAACCCTTGCCCCACCAAGGAGGCCCAGTTGTTCTGTTTTTAAAGATTTATTTTATTTATGCATCCAAGAACTGGGGTGGAGGCCAGAGGTAAGAGGGCTGGGGATGAGAGGATTTACCAAAGACAGCGTGGGGAGCAGAACAGGTAGATTGACTGAAAAACACTGCTGAGGGGAGCAGCGGGCAAGACAGGAGGGGTCTGCTGCACCATGTGGGTTAGCTCCCAGGTCGGGGATTGAACTCGTGCTGCAGTGGCTGCTGACAGCTTCAGAGTGATAAGACTTAACCCACTGCGCCACCAGGGAGGCCCCCTAACAAATAGCTAAAGACAAGTGTCGGTTTTAATTAGCACATTGACAAGAGCTTTTAGCTTCTTGTAGGCTGCAGCGCAGAACACTACAAAAAAGAGCTGCTCAAAAAGAGAAGTTCTCCTGTCTTTATTTGTAAATTTGCTATGCCTAAAATTTGTCAGAGAAAACATAAGCAGCTGGGAACAGGGTTATCTCTAAGGGGAAAATGGGTGGTGACAGTTAAAGAGGCTTAATTCTCTATCTTTAAATGCTGAATTATGCTATTGTATTACCTTTAAAAATAACTGGATGAGAGCCTCCCTGGTGGCACAAGGGGTTCAGACGCAACCTATGAAGCTGTCCGCAGCCACTGAAGCACAGGTTCGATCCCCAGCCAGGGAGCAACCCACATGGCTCAGCAGACCTCTCCTGGCTCGCCCGCTGCTCCCCTCGGCAGTGTACTTTGGTCAATCTGCCTGTTCTATTCCCTACTCTGTCTCTGGTGAATCCTCTCGCCCCCCACACCTCTGGCCTATACCCCAGCTTTTGTATGCATAAATAAATAAATCTTTAAAAAAAATAAAACATAAAAATAACTGGATGAAACACTCTTCCCCATCTCTAAATCATAAATGCATATGTTCCAGTAAATTCTACTTTTAGGAATTTATCCTACTGTTATACCTATAAGTATGTGAAATGATACATATATAGGGCATGTATATTGCAACATTGTTTATAACAGCATAAGATTAGCAACCTTTATCCCATAGTGAAATTAGGTATTTCCAAGTAAAGTAATATTACGCAGTCTTAAAGAATAAAGAACTCACTGTTAAGTGAAAAAGGCAAAGTACAGGAAAAGTATATATATAAGCTACATTTGGGTAGATGAAGTGGGTTTATATATGGATGAAAAAGCTTGGTCTGTGAAGATACAGATGTGAATGATAAAATATGTTAACTATGGAGAAGGAAATTTGATGGTAGGTAGGTTTTTCACTTTTTGCAGCTTTGGGATTTTGAATTGTGTTCTCTTCAAAACAAACACAAAATAAAACAAAACCATAAAAGAGAAATCAAAGATGTAAGCTTGCTTGAGTTAGAAACAGTGATTACGAAAGAGAACATCAGGGAGAGAGAGAGGTGGTCTTAAGCAACATGATGTTAACTATAATAAAGTGGCAAGAAATTTCCAATTTGGGAATAGACAAATATGGCTTGTAACTTTAAAGGCAGAGTCAATCAATACTCAGTGTTGTCTAGTGTGTTGTGATAAATCACTTCTCCCAAACCATTAATTCCTGGAGTGCACATACCCATGCACACCCATACAGTGATGAGAACCTGAATATTTGGAAATGGAAGGGAAATCAAGATGTAGAGTGAAAGGAAGGTCTAAGGGGGCCAGAGCAAATACCTCTTATACATATTATGCTCAATTTGTGTGCCTTTGTTTTGTCAGTTTGCTTCTATGGCCTGAGATGCCCCCTGGCATTCCAGAATCATATTCTAGCATCCCTCAGAAAGCAAATGAAATCCTATTTTATCTATAAAGTCAGTCACTATTGTAGCTGCCTATTGTAGCTTACACTAAACTCTTATCTTCTCTGAACAACTAGAATATCACTGTTCACTTTGGCCCATAATGTCATATTATTACTTAAATGCTTCAACCTTCAAGAGCAGTGACCATGTTTTATAATTCTGTAAACCTCTCAGCATTAAGTACATTGTTAGGGAGTTTAAAGTACATCCTGAACGTCCCAATTTACTAAAATGTTAAGTTCACGAGGGCAGAGATTGTCTGTTTTGTTCTCTGCTAAAGCCTGAGTGCCTAGAACTCAGCCAGGCACATATAGGTACTCAATGAGTATCTGAATGAATGACTGGTACTACTTACAGGGGTAAAGTCAATAGGGAAGTAACAGGATGTCACTTCAAACAACTCCTCCACAAAGGGTCCTATGGCAACAGAGAAAGAATGAGGTTGACTCATAAGCTATTGATATATTACAACAAGCCCCAACCAATTAATTCGTGGCTACAAGGACGTACCCAGACTATAATCCCTGGAGATGAGGTCATGGACGATGCGGAAAGCCACCAAAAGGTTACGGGGATCCTTTTCCCCATCCATCACCTGGATGAAGCCAAAGGTAAAGTCAGCTCCTAGGCCCTTCAGCTCTGGGGAGAAGAAAACAAGGTCATTACTGTCTCCCAGACAGCAAGCTTTCCAAAGCTGACCCTTTTGTTTTCCTATTCTAAGAGCATACTGAATTGAGAAGAGATGTGCAACAATACATCACAGAGGTAAGAAACAAAAACATCGTTCACCTCCTCCGACCCCATGCACCCCTGCTTCCTTGCTTCTCTGGGGACTGAGTGGAAACCCATTTCCCTTCCTTATCCTCTGCCACGGAAATTGTTCTGCTATACAACCCCCAGGCTAAACTATGCCCTGGCAGCAGGATAGAGGGAAGGATGAGCAATTTCCCAGCAAGCATCTCATACCTTCTTCCCGGGTTCGCATGAAATTGGTGATAGTACTGTAGACAGTGTGCCGATCTGCCTGGGACAGGGACTTGAGGTGGGAGACAGAAAATAAGTAAAGTAAGTGCTCAGCTGGCATAACTACTTCTTGCTTTACAACTCTCTAAGTAGACAGTGCTCTTTATAAGAGTATAAGATCAACCCAAGAATACAGAAAAAGGATATGGCTAGGAGCCCAGCAGTACGACAGTGGAAACAGTAACCAAAACCTGTCTGCTGTATGCTGACTATCCTTAGGTGTCAAAGGACATAGGTTAGAAACATGCCTCCTTCTCCTTAAACAGAAGGACTAGCATGTAAACACGGCCAAAGACCTGAAAGAGTTCAGAAATTAAAAGGCAGTATTTTTTGTTGTTGTTACCTAATTCTAGCTATGTCTAGATAACTATGTAGGGAGATAGTGCACACCAAGGTAACTTATCACTCACCTGTACATGGACCTCCTGGAAGATGGCTTTAAGCACAGAGACAGCTAACCCTGTGGGCAAGGCCACACATAGGCTCTTGGGGAGAAAGAGAAGATAGGTGAGCACCAGGGGAATTCTAGCATAGCCTCTAAGACACAACTCTAAAACAGCCCTAATTAGCTATGGTGGGACCCACAACAGCCTGGTTCAGGAAGAAGTGCTAACAGTGAGAAATGTGGCCCCTGTTCTCAAGCTGATTAGTTCCCTGCAGCTCCTTCCATTTCGCTCTAATTCCAGTACCCCAAAAGATATTTTTACTCCCTAGAGTAAAAACAGAAGGGGAGCTGGCTGACACTAGCTGAGTCCCATACTCAGGTATCTGTTCCTCAGCACAAGCCTCACCCCCAACGGGCAGGGAAAGAATGAACTGCATAAGTGCTCCCATGAACACAGTGTATAATGAATAAAAGGGGAGAACTCACAAGTGCCCTCAAACCCTGCAGGGCAGGCGGGATCACAAGATGATGGTCCTTCAGCCGGTTCTCATAGAATAGGATCAGGTGTACCACTGCACAAACAGAAACTTAGCCATTAGTTATATACGCAGAGGGCCCACCAACATCTGTTCCGCTTGGGTGTCACTGCAAATTCTCTCCTTCACCCAGGGATATCGGGAAAATAGGTGCACATCTATTACCCATTTTCACATGGGTCCATAGTCAAATCCATTTTCAACCCCAGAACTGACCTTATACAGAAGAGGTGTTGGCAAACTTTTTCTTAAAGGGTAAGACAGGAAATATTTTGGGCTTGTAGGACATAAATCTCAGTCACAACTATTCAATATTGCTTAATTCTACCACTGTAACTCAAAAGTAGCATAAATAAAAGGGCATGGTTATATGCTAAGAAAACTATTTATATAGGTGATAGTTCCCATAACCCTACTACGGAAAGAAAATAAGTTGGCTTTTCTCCTTAGGCTTTAAAAGTGCTGTGATATTTCATGACTTTTCTTCTCTATGAAACACTACTTTTTCCATTTCACAGAGCAGTGAAGATACATTGTGGGAAAAAAGGTCTAAGGCTGCATTTGAATCCATGTGTCTTTTGTCTCAATTCTTATCATTTCTGCCATATGCCAGTGAGGAACGAAGACTTGAATAAGTAGTTCACAGATACCTTATGCCCTCCCTTATAACATTAGCTTGAATAGACAAGAAAGGCCTTGGTTCTGTAACTCAGGAAGACATTCCTACTAATGATGCCAGTACCTTCTTTCTCCAGGAGCAAGGAATGACATTGGAGTAGCACCTGTGACAAAAGCTGGATTCCCCGTGCCCGAGTTCGGGGTTCTGGATTCTCTAGAGAGGACCTGGAGAAAGCAGGATAGAGAGAGTGTGATATTATCCAGATCAAACTTTGGAAGGAATAAATATTTTGCAATTAGTCACATTCACCCCCTGGGCATGGAAGTCAAGCCCTGTTAAGGGTGAAATGCCAGGATGATATTCTGAAAGTACTTAGAATTACAGATATCAGCAAGGCCAAAGATCAAAGAGCTGATCGTCATATTGCTCTGGCATCCTTAGCTGGGGCACATGGGGCACTACAGCCAATAGAAGTGTCCGTTGCCAGGCACTCACAGGGCACTAGGTATCCTTTCCCCCCAGTGTGACTGTGACATTCCTCTGAAACAAAGCTTAGCAGCTGCTGTCCACAAGGCCCAAGATATGATTGGCAGTTGCAGCTTCTACCAAAATAGGAAAGTAAATATAAAGAAAAATGTTAACAGCAATCACCAAGGTCTTAGGAAAAGAACAACTTTATAATTGGAAGTTTTTAAAGTAAGATGGCCAGAATAAAGGTTTTAACTAGGATTATTGATGTGGGAGGAGCTGGACTACAACGAGGAGGTGACTTATTTTTAAAATAGCTCCATAGAGATTAGATTTAAATATACTACAAGGAATCTAACAAAGTAAAAGTAGAAAGATTTCTGAAGGGGAACTAGCCAGGACATGTGAGTGAAACCTCAGAGAGAAGGGTATCCATAACCAAATATACGCTCAGTCTTGACAGGCTCCCTGGGATAGGCAAATGTAGAAAAATCTCTGTTCAGAAGTAGATAACTGCATTTAAAAATGGACCAAAGCATACAAATGCCTGTAGCAGCATTTTTCAGAAAAGTCAAAGTGTGGAAACAACCAAGATGTCTATTAACTGATTATGAGGATCCACTGGCTGATGGTTAAACAAAATATGGTATATCCATTCAATGGAAATTATTCAACAAGAAATGAAGTGCTGAAACATGCTACACAAGGATGAACCTTGAAAATATCAAGTTAAGTGAAAGAAACCAATTATGCAGGTCATATGTTACATGAGTCCATTTACATGAAACGTCCAGAAAAGGCAAATTTATAGAGGCAGAAAGCAGAATTGGTTGCAATTCCCCATTAGGAGATAATGGGGAATGACTGCTAATGGGCATGGGGTTTCTCTTTGGGGTAATGGAAATATTCTAAAATTGATTGTGCTAAGGGTTGCACAAATCTGTGAATATACTAAAAGCCATGAAATTACACTTCAAAGGGGGACTTTTATATGCATTATATCTCAATAAAAATGACCAATGCTATAATGTGGTACAAAGGTCAAGTGTTCTCATATGTGGGAGAAACGTACAACAGTGACCTAGTCCCTCTCTCCCTCCAATTTTCTAGTTTTCTATTTTAGAAGATATGCTCGCTGTGACAGTTAACACCCTTGCTAATAAGACATGTCAATCTAAACGGTCTATCCAAGTGTGAGTACAAGGAAAGTGGGCATTCGATTATAAGCACATACTTCCTCTGATGTTGGAGTATCTGGTTATGACACTGGTTTTCCAGCTGTCTCTTCACTTTTCTATAGACAGGGTCTACCTAGTGCAAGGTCAGCCTCCTGGTAACTTCCCAGGCAGGGACCCAAGTCAGGTCTGGGTCAGATCCAAGTCAGGTCTGGACTGGTAAAGATGAAGAAGCATAGGAGTCCTAGCTCTACATAAGAGTTGATGGCCTTCAATCACCTACCCCAAACCTGTGGGCTAATCCAGCAGCTGATGTGACCCACAGATTGTGTGCATATAAAACTTTCATAGGGAGCCTCAGTTAGGTGATATGAAACTTTTCAAAAGCATCAAAGGCTTAGCCTGAGGTACTGATATGGAAGTGAGTGGTGGAAGTTGGGCTTTGGTAGAAGAAATTTGGGGTTAATTAACTATGGGAAAGCAGCAGTGTACAAAATAGAGAAGGACATTCTATAATGGAGGCTCTTACCCAAGTGCTTCTACCACTTGTAACACTGTGTAGCTGCCAGATTTCACATCTAGAGGAAACAGAAGAAATATGAGAAAATAAAATCAAGATCCCATCCCAGGATTCAATGTTTCTAATTACCAAAGTTTCTTGCCTATGCTAGAGTTTGTACTTTGGGGTTTACTATGTTGGCCTCCTGCATGAGAGGCATTATTACAAATATGCAGCTTCATGTATAGAAACTGAAAGGGAAGCAAATGCATCATTTACAAATGGAAAATCCAAAAGAAATAGGTAAAAAAAATATATATATACAACTAAAAGAATTCATTAACATGGCTGGGTAGGAAATAAACATTATGAAGTTAAAACCGTCACATGTGTACACGCAAAAGTATGTAAAATGATTAAAGGAAAAAAGATTCTATTAATACTGGCAGGAGGGCAGGGGAGAGGGGGAGAGAGAGAGAACCTAATGAAGATCGAACTTTTAAACACATGCTGTTTAGTGATGGTATGCGAAAACAGACACCCGTATATATTGTAGGCAGGAGTATAAATTGATTACCCTTTCTATGTAAGACAATTTGACACTATCTCTCTCTTTTTTTTTTTATTATTTTTTATTTTTTTTATAATTATTATTTTTTTTAATTTTCTAGAGGCATGTCTTATTTATTTATTTATTTGTTTGTTTGGTTGGTTTATACATGCACTGGGTACAGTCAGAAGCGCGGGAGGGTGAGAGAATTCACCAGAGCCAGAGCGGGGAGCAGAGCAGGCAGAAGGACCGAAGTACACTGCTGAGGGGAGCAGCGGGCGGCAGGAGAGGTCTGCGCGCCATGTGGGACCCTCCTCCGGTGGCCGGGGAGCAGCCGGGGATCGAACCGGCACCGCAGTGGCCGCGGGCAGCTTCGCAACCCAGCGCTCAACCGCTGCGCCACCGGGGAGGCCCGATATCTCTCTTTTTTTTTAAGATACTGTCATCTTTAAAATTACAAGTGCACATCTGCTATAACCCAGGGAATTTTCTTTCTTTCTTTCTCTTTTTTTTTTTTTTAAATAGAGGCATGTTTTATTTATTTATTTGTTTGTTTGTTTGTTTTTGTTTATACATGCACTGGGTACAGTCAGAAGTGTGGGAGGGTGAGAGAATTCACCAGAGCCAGAGCGGGGAGCAGAACAGGCAGAAGGACCGAAGTACACTGCTGAGGGGAGCAGCGGGCAGCAGGAGAGGTCTGCGCGCCATGTAGGACCCTCCTCCGGTGGCCGGGGAGCAGCCGGGGATCAAACCGGCGCCGCAGAGGCCGCAGGCAGCTTCGCAACCCAGTGCTCAACCGCTGCGCCACCAGGGAGGCCCTCTTTCTTTCTTTTTAAAAAAGATTTATTTATTTATTTGTACAAGCACTGGGTACAGTCAGAAGCGCAGGAGGGTGAGAGAATTCACCAGAGCCAGAGCGGGTTGCAGAGCAGGCAGAAGGACCGAAGTACACTGCTGAGGGGAGCAGCGGGCGGCAGGAGAGGTCTGGTGCCTCACGCCATGTGGGACCATTGTCCGGTGGCCGGGGATCGAACTGGCGCTGCAGAGGCCACGGGCAGCTTTGCAACCCAGTGCTCAACCACTGCGCCACCGGGGAGGCCCCAGGGGGAATCTTCTTTAAATTTACCAAATAGGACCTCCCTGGTGGCGCAAGGGGTTAATAAACACTGCACTATGTAACTATCTGCAGCCACTACAAAAGGAGTTCCATTCTGGACCAGTGAGCTAACCCACATGGCGCAGCAGACCTCTCCTGTCTGGCCCTCTGCTTCCCTCAGCAGTGTATTTTAGTCAGTCCACCTGTTCTGATACCTGCTCTGTCTCTGGTGAATCCTCTCACAGCTCCTCCCTCCCACACCTTTGGCCTACACCCCAGTACTTGTATGCATAGATAAATAAATCTTTAAAATAAATAAATTTACCATATATATTTGTAAAGTATAAAACAATGTATGTACAGTTTATTCATTACAGAATTGTTTGTTTTTTTAAAGATTTATTAAATTTGGGGGCCTCCCCTGGTGGTGCAGCAGTTGAGTGCTGGGCTGCAAGGCTGCCTGCAGCCTCTGCAGCGCCAGTTCCATCCCCGGCCGCCGGCAAGGGTCCCACAAAAAAAAAAAAAAAAAAAAAAAGATTTATTAATTTGGGGTATAGGCCAGAGGTGCAGGAAGTGAGAGGATTCACCAGAGACTGAATAAGGAGCAGAAAAGGCAAATCTACTGAAACACACTGCTGGGGGAAGCAGTGGGGCAAGGCAGGACAGGTCTGCTGTGCCATGTGGGTTACCTCCCAGGCCCAGAATAAGGGATGGAACTCATGCTGCAGTGGCTGGTGATAGCTTGATAGCTGAGACTTGAACCCCTTCACCATCAGGGAGGTCCTGCATAATTATTTGTAACAGCAAATGACTACAAACAACAAATGATGTAAGAAACCAGTTAAGTAAATTATAGTACAACCACATAATGGAATTCTCTGAAGCTACTTAGAAAAAAAGGAAAATGAAAAAATAAAAACCAAAGAAGCTATGTATATACTGATAAAGGGGGCAGGATCTAAAAGCAGAACAGTCCATATAAATAGCATATAGTATGGACAGAGCTTTAATTTTCGTCTTTAAAATTTTTTTTCTTTTCCTTTAAAAAAATTATGTTTATAGAGGAAATGTCAGTTTACAACACAGCATTTTGGAGGGGAGATAATAAAATGCAATAACGTTTTATTTTGAAATTATTTTAGATTTTTAAAAAGGTTATAAGATACTACAGAATTTCTATACACTTTCACCCAGTTTTTCTAATGTTAATGTCTTACATGGCAATTTGTTAAAACTAAGAAATAAACACTGGCACATAACCATTAATTAAACTCTAGACTTTATTAGGATTTTACCAATTTTTCCAGTCATTTTCTTAGGGATGGGGGGCAACTGGTCATCCACAGATCCTTAGTCTCCTCTGGTCTGCAAAACTCTCTTAGTCTTCCCTGTTTTTCATGATCTTGATATTTTAAATAAATATTTTAAGAATGTCTCTTAATTAGGGTTTGTCTTTTTTTTTTTTTTAATGTTTTCCTCATGTTTAGACTTGAACTATGAGTTTTTGGAAAGAAAAACATGAAGGGGAAGTACCTTCTTATATCAGGGATGCAATTATCAATGTGACTCAACAATGGTGACTTTAAATTTGATCACTTAGTTACTAAGTTTTTCTGTTGTTTATGTTTTATGAAATATCAACCCCTTATCTGTCCTATTGCTTGCATATTATCTTCTCCCATTCTTTTGCTATGCAGCAGTGATTTTGGTTTGAGGTAGTGTAGTAATAACTTTTTAGTTTGGCTCATGTCCTTTTGACATGGCCCATCTTTTCATTTTTTAAGTACTTTCTGACCTTCTACCACTACCAAGTAATTTCCCTGCCTTAAGCCTAGAATTCTCCAAGAAACCCTGGTTCTTTTTATTGGAGAGTTAAGATCTGGATGTGGATACACCTGTTGCTACAGGGGTGCTACTGCTTCTTGGCTGTTAGAAAAAACTGCGAATAACTCATGTGTATTGCACATATCTATCATTTCTGCATCTATTGATATGTATATTATTCAAACCATAAGAGCATATCATTTTTCCCAACCCTAACCCAGTACCTGAGTTCATTGTAGCCTTACTCCTTTCTTGTTTGTAATTTCTTTCTCTGAGCTGGTTCCTGTTATCCTATTTACCCCACTACCTATTTACCTACCTACCTGTCTATCTATCTATCCATCCATTCATTCTTCCTTCCTGCCACACTTTATTAGAGAGAGAAAATAATCTATGTGCAGATGTCATGGGGTGGAGCTCACTGAGACATCCACAGGGAGACCCATGGCCAGAAGAGGCTCCTCTCCTCTGCTTGGTGCCTGCAGAAAGGCCTATTGGAGGGTAGGAAACAGCTGAGCAAGGTTTCCAGCCCACTATTCAGTTCCTTCTTGCTGTCACTTCACACCGCTCTTCCAGCAGGGAGAGCTCACTGATAAGGTCTGTGATGGCCAGGGTGAAGGCCTCCTCGGGGCTGTAAACCTGGGTGGTCTGCAGGAGGACAATAATCTTATGTTCCAAAAGGGGGGCTTTGTATGCAGCAAATGGCACCTGTGGGTCCTTCAACAGCTGCGATTGAGTGATGTTTCTAGTGTGTGCTCTTCTTTGCTGATGGAACAAAGGTGCTGGGGTACTTCGGTGTCTTTGTTAATGGTAAACTTTCCCTAGTCCTTGAGGAGCAAACATGACTAAAAACAGGATGGGAGCTCATTCCTGTACCACAGCTGCTCCAAACTCTGCCACCAGATCCCTAATCCATTTATTATTTTCTCAACTCTTGGATAATTATAAACTACTTTCAGAATGCTCAACTTTTGTGAGAAACAAATTTATAGCAATTAGATCAACACTTTTTACCCTCCCTCCTTCCGTGAAGATATGTCATACACTAGTAATAGTTAAATTTGTGGCAGTCCGCATTTTATCTTGGGATGGACGAGACTTATCACTAGTATCCTTTTGCACCTTTGAATGTTGTATCTTTGTGAAAATATTATTTAAAAAATGCAATTTTAGCAGCACAATAACTCACAGCAACCTAACTAGCATCTTTGGATATATTTTCAAAGGAGAAACAGAGTTAAAGGTTAGCAATCTTCCTAAGGGTTTGATTATCACAGAGGTGCTAACTCCACAAGGCATGGCGACTAGGGCATTGCTCTCAAGAGCCGGTTCAGGGTTCCTAGCCTACCTGCTTTTGAATGCAGGACCTCACTAGTTAGCTCTGACCAACGCTAACCTCTGACTAGAGTGAATAAGAGACTTGAGAAAACTTCCCAACCTCTACTTCTCCTTAAGCCTGTGGTCTCAAAGCAACAGCTGTGAGCTAAGCTGGGCAGAGGCTCACACTGGCACTAGAATAAGAAGTTCAGCCGACTGAGGAAAAGGAGCTCTCCAGTCAGGATTCATAGCTCGTGACTGGCACAAATTTAGACATCAGGCACTCTTAGCCCAACTGGTGCCAGGACGCGGAAGTCCCAGCTGCTGCCCCTACTCCTGAAAGAGCCAAGGGAAAGAAAAAAATGTGCTGACTCTAGGGTGGGGGAAGGGGCATCAGCCAGACTAACACCACAAACCCAGGAACTGATAATTGGAGGTCTACAACCAAGTAAATGAACAAAGATATCCATTTCTGGGTTACAAACCACAACTGTATTATACCATTTGAGAGGACAGAAAACGGTACTTTTTGGGAACCACCTGGCAAGAGCCCATCTCAAAACAAATTTCAGTAGCGGCCACAAAAAGCCTTAGCAATAACTATGCATAGGCCACTACAGGGCACTGACAATTGTTATTAGCAAAGATCATCAATGAACTGAATCCTTCCTCAGCAACACCATTCAAGTCCTCTGTCTATCTTTGGGAATACCTCAAGTACTGTAATACAAACACCTGTCTAATAGGCCCCCCTCAGTTGCCTCGAATTTTTTCATTAAAAACAAAACTGAGGCAGGGCCTCCCCGGTGGCGCAGCGGTTGAGCACTGGGTTGCGAAACTGCGCGCGGCCTCTGCGGCGCCGGTTCGATCCCCGGCTGCTCCCCAGCCACCAGAGGAGGGTCCCACATGGCGCGCAGACCTCTCCTGCCGCCCGCTGCTCCCCTCAGCAGTGTACTTCGGTCCTTCTGCCTGCTCTGCTCCCCGCTCTGGCTCTGGTGAATTCTCTCACCCTCCCGCGCTTCTGACTGTACCCAGTGCATGTATAAACAAAACAAACAAACAAACCAGCAAACAAATAAATAAAGCATGCCTCTATAAATAAATAAATAAATAAATAAATACAAAAAAAAAAAAACAAAAACAAAACTGAGGCATACTTTACATACAGAGAAATGCAAAGATATTAACTCTATTTTCATGACTTTTAACAAAAGTATACTCTGAGTAATCTATACCCCAATCAAGACAGCTTATTTCCGGGCCTCCCCAGTGGCGCAGTGGTTGAGCACCAGGTTGCGAAGCTGCCCGCAGCCGCCGGTTCAAGCCCCAGCTGCTCCCGCTGCTCCCCAGCCACTGGAGGAGGGTCCCACAGGGCGCGCAGACCTCTCCTGCCGCCCGCCCGCTGCTCCCCTCAGCAGTGTACTTCGGTCCTTCTGCCTGCTCTGCTCCCTGCTCTGGCTCTGGTGAATTCTCTCACCCTCCCGCGCTTCTGACTGTACCCAGTGCTTGTATAAATAAATAAATATAAATAAATCTTAAAAAAAAAAAAAAGGACAGCTTATTTCCATCACCAGAGGGTCCTTTGGGCCCCCTTAAAAATCAACTCCCACTCCTACACACTGCCTCAAGGTATATAAAAGAAAAATACTTCATTCAGTATACATCATTATGAAACTGACTGCTTTATAATTACAAAGTAACTTGCATTTGCAAGTGATTCCTTGAATCCCAGTATGTGGGTAAATTCTCCCTGCAGAGCCCTTTAGTCTTGATATTTTCACAAGGACCCCACTTTGAACTAATGCAGCACAAAGTAAAGTGAAGTACAAAATATGAAATTAGGAAAAAAGTAAGATAATAAAGCTATCTCACAATAGTAAATAAGAGTAAGGGAAATGGCAAATGAGGTTGCAAAATCCAGAATCACTATTTTGAATCACAAAGGAGACTAAATCTAATATCTTATTCTACTCTTGTTGAGTCTACTTTAGAAGTGCCTTTCAAATATAATTCTTCCTTATCCCTATAGCTAGACTATACAACAAGAGCCTCAAAATAACCCTCTATTTTTTATTGTGGTGAAAATGTTCTAGAATTTTAAGATAGTGGTGATGGTTGCTAAAACGCTGCGAAAATACTGTAAGTCGTCTAATGCTACTTCCTTAAAATGCACAATTTACACCTTGACTCACCAATCTCCATGTCACCTAAGACCTGACTCCCTGGCCCAAATCTCCTCTCGGTCTCTGCTTTCATCGCAGCTCCTATCATCCAGTCACATGGAATCCCAACGGTCCAGCTTTTCCGTATCCTTAAGCCTGGAAACATACCCTTGGTTTGGGATGCTTTTTCCTGACCTTGCCAGTCTAAGGAACTGCCACTCTTCAAGATCAGATTCAAATGTCAACTCTTTGTGACACATTCCTTTTATCCCCAAACATTATTACTGTATTCCCTCTTTTGTATTCTCTTCATCTTTTAAAAAATTGTCGTGTTTGTTTCCACTTATCCATGCATCATGGACTGATTATCTATTATAAACCAGGTACTATTTTATGGCTGATAGAGAAATACAGACAGAGCATTTGAAGAGCCTGTAGTCTGTTGGGGGAAGAAAGACATTTATAAACAGAGACTGAGTGAACCTAAGAAAGGAGTAAAATACCTGGATTTTTTGAAAATCCATTAGCTACTTTATGTGCTAATTCTCTTAATACTGTAAGTTCTCCCAAATGAAAAATACACAAAATCCTGGAAGTACTGCTAATTATGCACTTGGGCTCCTGGGATGAAAGAAGCTAATAAAGAGCAAATTTTCTTACGAGTAGTCTCTCTGGTATTAAGGAAAAATAAGTGTAAGTTCCTTTCCCTTTATACGTTGTTCTAAGTTTTTCCAACATGTCCAAGATCTGCTGTCTAAAAATGGACCTACTAACATCTCCTAACTACCCACACTTTCTTCAGCAGGGTTCCAGTTCGTGTGGGTCACTGAGGAGTTGTCAAAGGAGTGTTTATACCAGCACTGACACAGAATGCACAATCAGACTTCTGTCTGATGGAGTTGCAGCCTCTTGAGAATCTGGAGTAGCAGCCAAGCAGGGAGGCAGGGTGGTTGTGAAGGAGCAAAAGAGAAAAATCCCAATCAGGAATCAGCTCTAATCAAGATCTCAGAAAATACTGCTAAGGGTGCCACGGATATTTCTCAGGATTATATTTTACTGTTTTTAGACCATTTTTAGTTTCAGGAATAGTGGTATCCTCAGGAAATGACAAATATGGGAAATACAATATAAAAAAGACTGAAATGATGGAAAAATTCAAATAGAGAATAAAATTCTACCTGTCACTTGCAAATTCAATGTGTCCAAAAAAAATCTTCAAAATCAGCTCCCTTCCTAATCTCCATTATTGACAAAATACTTGTCTTTTGCTTACCCGCAAGCTCAAAAGCCTAAGGGTCCTCCCTCTCATTTCATTCACTTAGGTAGTTTTTACTGCATACTTAATGCTAGTCTCTAGGAGACTTCGGTGGTAGGAATAGAAGGGTTAGGATGTGGAGATGTGAACATGTTTGCTAATAAGTAATAAGTATATAAGTAATAAGTATATAAGTGGTTGAGAGTACCACAAGGATTCTGAAGTGTGAGATGACGTCTGGTTGGAGTAATTAGGAAGTACATGGGGTGCAGGTAGTGAGCACTCAAGGTTGGCCTAGAACCCTAGGTCTACCTTTGATTAATGGAGCTAGAATTGGGAAGGAAAGCACTTAAGGAATATTTAATAAAGATGGTTGCCTGAATCTAAAAGCCCAGGAGGGGAGTGGTGAGAGAAAAGGCTAGGGACAGGCATTGGTTGGTTGGCTGAGAAGCTATAAGACTTTAACCTGTAGGCTGTGAGGTCATTTCTTCCGTCATATGCACCTTTACATCTGATACTTTCATCTGGCAAAACAAAGTTGGTGGTAGCTGCGTTTGTGATCTTAGGGTTCTTCTGCATTTAAGAGTTTGTAGGAGGGGCTGCTGCTGTGAGTGGTTGAATAGAAAGTTGTCCTTTCAGCACTAACAAACTTGACTTAGGCTAGAGGATAAGAAAGCACATCTTATTCTAGGCATGCTTCAAAATGCCAGCCTTCAAAACCCTAACTAGGGCTATGATTGAGAATATCAATTTCTCAAATTGGCTTTATTATTTGACTCCCTTGCTCAAGCTTGGTTATACATAATGGTTATACATAATCTGCCATGATTATACATAATCCAATCCCACCAAAACTTTCAGCCTTACTGTTACTACCAACCTCCTTTTCCCTTCAGGACTAAATTACTATAGGGCTACTATTACAGTCTTGGCTAAGCTGAGTTAAACTTAAACTAGACAATAGTTTAGGCCATTTTACAGGCAAAAAAATATAAATTTTACAAAAATATTTATAAGAACTTGGCAGCGCTTAGTCACCCTGTCTTCTCAAGTATACTCTGAATTTGCAAAATCCAGAATTGTTTGTAATGAATAAATATGAAAGAATAGTTACAAATGACACGGTTTATAGAAATGTACTTTATCTTAGAAGAGGGTAGGTGTATGCATGTTTCAAAATCAGTAAATACACCAACTACACTTCATTGGACACAAATTTTAAACCAAAATAAACAAACAAACTCTAATTAATGATATGGATACCAAAGTATTTAGGGGGGGAGTGTACTGATACTTGCAATTTAAATGGATAGAGACGTGATAAAGCCAAGTTATATTAAAAAGTTAATGACAGTACCTAGGTGGTGAATCTATGTATTTCTTATGTAATTCTCTGGACAGCTGTATGCTTGAAATTTTTCATAATAAAGCACTGGGGGAAATGACATTGCTAGGACACTGTATTCAAAACATTATACTTGGGCCTCCCGGGTGGCACAGAGGGTTGAGCCTGGCACTATAAAGCTGTCCACAGTCTCCACAGCACAGGTGTGATTCTCGGCCTGGCCAGAGATACCCACATGGCATGGCAGACCTCTCCTGTCTCGCCAGCTGCTCACCTTAGCAGTGCTTTCGGTCCGTCTGCCTGTCCTGCTCCCAGTTTTGTCTGGTGAATTCTCTCACCCTCCTGCGCCTCTGGCCTGTACCCCAGCTCTTGTATAACTAAATCAATCTTTAAACAGAAAGCCAAAACATTATACTTCACAAAACTAGAAGATGTTTAAGGGAATGGCAGCAGCAGCCATTTGCCCCTTGATGCTTCCATGCCACCTTGCACATACTTTACACAGTCCTTTTTTTTTTTTAACTTTTATTTATTTATTTATTTATTTTTTTAATAGAGGCATGTTTATTTATTTATTTGTTTGTTTGTTTGTTTTATACATGCACTGGGTACAGTCAGAAGCACGGAGGGTGAGAGAATTCACCAGAGCCAGAGAGGGGAGCAGAGCAGGCAGAAGGACCAGAGTATACTGCTAAGGGGAGCAGCGGGCGGCAGGAGAGGTCTGCGAGCCATGTGGGACCCTCCTCTGGTGGCCGGGGAACAGCTGAGGATCGAACCGGCGCCGCAGAGGCCGCGGGCAGCCTCGCAACCCAGCGCTCAACCGTTGCGCCACCGGGGGAGGCCCTACACAGTCCTTTTAATGGAGTGTGCTCACTGCAAGTTTCTGATGGGCACAAATCTATGCTAATTTATATTTCTGTTCCTATTGCTTTGCACTGTGTATGGAAAATGTGTTCGATAATGGTGGAATGAGTAAATCAAAGCGGAAAATTGCTAAGGAGCAAAGTATTACACTACTATCAGACTCACTTTATTTCTCACATCTTCTAAAAGCTAGTATGTTCAGTGTTCGAAAGAAATGTGTCCCTTCTAAGTACGCAAATTTCCAAAACAAAGACAAAACTCATGAGTACTTACGAGATTATATTGTATTCTATTACTAAAACACGAGATTGGAAGGCCTCCTAACATTCAGTAACTTTAGTTTTTTCAACAACTTTAAAAGTTTTAGACAACTTTCTTTTTTCTAAAAGGGCGAAGACTCAGAATTCCAAGGAAATCTGGAATTTGTTTTATTCTCGTCTTAGAAAAGCTGTCAGAACTAAGCGATCCCTGAACGGGTGAAAAGAAAGAATCTGGAGCTCTGGGGAAAAGATAAAAACAAACACCACATAAAAAAAAAAAAGTCATAAAGCAACTTAATCAATAACTTTACCAAGAAACGGAGGGAAAGCCTCAAGGAGAACACGCAGAATATCCCCAACCCCCTAGACGGGCTGCCGCTCCTCTCTCCAGTGACCGCCCGTCCAAGGTCCGGCCGCGCGCGCCCCGGACACGCCACGCGAAGGCGCAGAAGCCGCGGAAGATGCCTCCGGCCACGTTAACCCCCCAGAGGGTGGGAGTTCTGGGGTCCCAGCTCTAGCCCCCCACCTGCCTGACCTGCGAGCCCGCCCTCGCCGGGGTCACCAGCCTCACCTGGGAAATGGTAATGCTTCGCCCCACACTGGCCGCCCTTCAGAGCGGCCGCATGCAGGGGCGAGAGGCGTGCGGGCGCCCTGAGGAAGATGCAAGGGCCGTCCCCGCGGCCCGGCCCCGGGCACGCGGTGCTCGCAGGCGGCCCCGGCCGGTCCCCAGGCACGGCGGCCCCTCTCCCCCTTCCCGCCCCGCGCCGGCGCCGAGGCCGCTCCCCCGCGGGCCCCGAGCGGTAGCCGCGCGGCGCCGCGTGCCGTACCTGCAGCCACTTGGTCAGCGGGGCCCTCCTGCTGACCCATGACGAAGTCGTGCACGAGGCCCCACAGGGCGCCTGTAGGCGCCACCGCCTCCGGAGCGGCGGCGGCGGCCATGACGCGGACGCGGGCCCGGGGGAGGGAAGTGGGCGGGGCGCGGGCCGGGCCTCTCGGCGCACGCGCCTCCTCGGCCAACCGCCGGGCCGGGGCCGCGGGGGCGGGGCGCGCGCCGGTCACGTGCCCGGCGGCTCCGGGCCCGGCGGCTCCAGGGAGGGATGGGGCGGTCCCTCCCCGCAGGGCGGGGCCTGGGGCCGGGGCGGCGGCGCGGGGAGGGCGGGCGGCTGCTGGGCACGCAGCCCGGGGCTACTGAGGGCGAATAATTCCCGGCCCGGCTCCCCCGAGACGGGCGGTGGGGCGGGCACCTGGCTGGGTGGGGCGGGGGGAGGCACGCACCTTGGGAGGAGCCAATGAGAAAACGAGGCCTGGCCCGAGGGGCGGAGCTGCCGGTCACATGCGCACCTGGGGCGGGCGGCGGCGGCGCGGGCACCGCGGGCGGGCGCGGGGCGCGGGGAGCGGGGCCGGGCGGGGGCGGGGCCAGGCAGGTGAGTGACAGGCGCCGGGGGCCGGCCCCAGCTGGGAGCCCCGAGCGAGCCCGAGTAGCTGCGGCGGTGCCCGCCCCCTCTCTCCGCCCCTCCAGCGGGGCTGGTCTCCGGCCGGGCACCGTCGCGGGCCCCCCTGGCCCGGCCACCTGGGACTGCGCTGGGGCGCCGGCCGCCTCCCCCTGCCCCCTCGCCCGCAAAGTTTGTGCTGAAGCCGGCGCCGGGGCAGAGCGCGCCCTCGGGGGGAGGTCGGAGCGCCGATGCCGGGCGGCGGGAGCCGCTGACCCGGGACGCCGCCGTCCGGGCAGGATCGCGAGCAGCAGACCCGCCCGCCGCCTCCGGTGCATGGGGCCCGGCTGAGCAGCCAGCATGGGCAACTGCGTGGGGAGACAGCGCCGGGAGAGGCCGGCCGCCCCGGGACACCCCCGCAAGCGCGCAGGTAACGACCGGGAGGGAGCAGGGCCCCGCGCCCCGCCAGCTGTGCCCCCGCCCGCCCGAGCCCCGGGCTTCCCGGGCGCCCTCCCGCGGCCCCGAGCCCGGGTTCCCCTTGGGCTGCCCGCGAGCCGGACGGGCCACCCTGCCCCGCGCTGCCGGCGGCGGGCGGCGGGTCCGGCGCCCGCGAGCGCCGGACCCGCCGCGAGACCAACTCGCTCCGACTGGGCGGCCGGGTGGGGGCGGGGGCGGCGCAGGAAGCGCGAGACCGCGGCGGGGCCGGAGAGCCGGGCCCGGGGCGCCGCCGACCTGGCGGCCGGGCCAGGGGCGGACGCCGGCCCGTCGGGGCTCGGCGCGGGCGGTCTGGCGCCCCCGAGCCCGGGGCGGGCGAGGCGGGAGCGGTCGCGCCTTCCAGGACTGTCTGTGTCATGATCGGGCTGCACGTCGTGGCCGCCGGAATCCGACTCGCACGGCGGCGCGGGGCTCTGGGAAGGGAATCTCTCTTTCCCCCGCAAGGCTTTTTCGAGCTCCTCTCCGTATGGGGGTCTAGGAACGGTGCGGTGGGGTGTGGGACTCGCCCTCGGGTTTGGGGGGAACCTGCCCCGCCTTGGGAGTGGGAGCTGTCTGCTCGCTGGTGATCCGCGAGGGGCGGGCAGCGCCCCCTCACTGCGTGGGTGCACCCCTCCATCCCGGCGCTTCGCCCCGCGCCAGGTCTGGCCGTCGTGTCTCCGGGCCTTGTAGTCACTTTCTTCTCTGAGGTGCTTTCTGAGAATGATAAAATTGAAGACTTTCAAGCGTAAAGGGGCCTTCGAAACTGACCTGAAGTCCACGCAGACCCACCTCCTCCTGTCTGCGTGGAAAGCCCAGTCCAGAGAAGTTGAGCAGCTTGGCCAGAGCCACACAGCTAGTCAGCAGTGCAGCCGGGGACAGAACCGGCCGCTTCTTCCACCCAGTTGCCACACCTCCCTTTATGTAAGAGGAGCCACAGGTAGAGTTGAGAGTGAAGTAGAAACTCTAGTTGGAGTGAGTTTCCTGTCTCTTTTGACACCGACACGTTGTGTTTCTTGGGTTGCAGCAACTCTGGGAAGGGAGAATGAGGAAAGCAGGGGGAAAGCCTGTGGGACAGGGTCACTTGTGGAAGAAGAAACTCCTCTTGATAGGGCGGGTGGACTAAAATTTAATTGAAACCATCTTGTCCGAAGGCAACCTTGGCCATTCTTACTGAGGAAAGTTGATTCTCAGACCCAGGACTTTCTTCCTTCCATTCATTCGTTAATTCAGCAAATATTTATTATTTATGTACTTAGCTCACATAATTGATTTTGTGGCACTTTTCACTGTCGACAACCCCCTCCTACTTGAAATTCTCCCGTCTTCCCTTCTTGGCATTCAGTTGTCTTTTTTTTTTCCCTCCTCCACTCACTGCCCGCTGTCACCTCCTAGGAGTGGGCACAGTGTGGTTCGGTTTGACATTGCGTTTTCCTCTCGTTATGCTCCCTCCCCCTCATGTTTATTCAGTTCCACAACTCTGTTGAGAAGACCTTACTCTTTAAATGCCCACAGGAGACACTGCTGTAGATATCCTCAGAAGACCTAAATTTGCTAAATTAATCTGTTCCATACCCTCTATTTCTATGCCCAGAAACCTTCCTGCACCTCCCTACTTCTGTAGGAACTTGAGCTTTCAAGGCTGTTCAAGTTTGACCTAGTCCTTACCTTTAAAGTGTGATTTCTTTCTCGTCCCTGACATTAAAGCCACTAGTATTTGCTCATACCATTTCCCCCTTATCAAGAGTCTTTCTTCCCTTCAAGGTTCACCTCAAAATCCTATATCTTTCTAGAAGCACCTTTCCTGACAAATTCCCCCTCCCCCCAGACGTGATTGCGCCTTCTGAGAATTCCTTAAGACATAGTATGGTACTTAGTACTTACTTAACAATTATCTACTCCATGTCATTAGCCATTTCTTTGATGTTTATAGTCGTATATCAGCAACTACACTGCAAGCCCCGAAGACCTGGGTTCTGTCTTATCCTTATGTGTGTCTGTTTCTCTCTCACTCACTCATATAGCTATTCTCTGTCTCTCTCTGTTGGTGTCTGTCTCTCTCAGCACCTAACACAGTGACTTGTACAGAGGAAGCACTCAATATTTGTTGAAATTAGAAAGCTAACCCAATTTATCCTACTATCTGAATTTTTCATGTAAACATTTTACAATTTTTTTTTTACCTGCTAGTGTATCATTACTTCAGTTTTGTGGGTCCCACTATAAATAGCTTTATTCATAAAGTTCAAAGCCAAGGAGAGTTCTGTAGGATGACAAGTTTAGTATAAGGGAAGGAATCCTACATAACTTCACAGCATGCACCTGGCATTCCTATAACATCTGCAGGATACCCTTTCACAAGGACATAGTTTTGTGTTGTGATACTAATGCCTGAAGCTCCCCTAGCTCCACTGTAACTGTTATGCTTTCCTTTGCCACTGCCGTCGAGGAGGAAACCCTCAACAGAGCGCTAGAACCTCAGTTCTAGTCCTGGGCCTGTAGCTGGGTGACCCTGGGCAAGTCATCAAACACTCGGGGTTACACTTTCAAGTGTCTCAGAAAGGTAAGGGATTTATACAGATCATTAGAGCTATTTTTATCATCTCCACAAAGGCAGCTGTTCAAAATTGGAAAGTTATTGAGTTGAAATCTTATGCCTTGTAATGTCACCCGTTGGCCTTAGTTCTGTCTTGACCGGGTGAGGCAGAGGCATGATACCCACTGGTCAGGGAGTCTTGTACTAGCTTGAAGGATTAGGTAGTCCTGTCATTTCATCAAGTTTCGTGGTTATCATTCATTTTTTAAAAAATTGTTACTCTTAATACATCCCCGGTGGGTTTGTGTTCTCTCTCTGAGGTACTCCTGCCACCTAATATATACCCTGGGTAGATCAATATCTCTTCCATGAAGTGGGTGAGGCAGCCCCTCCCCCAGCCACCCCAGGAGAAATAGAGGTGGTAAGACAGGCAGGCCTCTTGCCCAGCCCCACCCTTTGAGAATGTAGCAGGGCTGAAACCCAAATATCAGATTCTGTGATGTGCCAGGCCTATCTGCTTACGTTCTGGAATCTCAAGCTTGGGGTAGGCAGACCCAGGGCCTTGTTTTGGGGTGGTTGGGCTTGGCACTATAGTTGCAAGAGCGTGTGCTGCTCTTTGTGTGGGCTGCAGTGGCTATTCTTGAGGGAGTAATTGGGCAACTTCTGCATTTGCTCAGTAAATATTTACTGAGTGTCAGGCACCATGCTGGCTGTGAACAGACATGGTTCTTGGCCACACGGAGCTTACAATTTAGAGTTGGGGGCAGACAGTAAATGTATAGTCTGTGTGGTTGCACATGGAACTCCTGTATGATTATACGTACAATTATGTATTATATGTGCTCATGCCTCCCACATTTATAATTTCATCTCTCCATTTCCAGCCTTGTGTATTCTGTTGCCTACGAACACATCTAATAGGCCTCCCAGTTTAACACAGTCCAAGACAGAATTAACCTCCGCTCCTCCCAAAGTCTTTCCTATCTCAGTTAATGTGATTTTATCCTTTCACTTGTCCTGACTCATTTTCACATTTCATATCCACTTAATCAATAATTCCTGTTGACTTTACCTTAAATTTATTTTGAACTTGCCTTTCACCATCTCACCACTTTCACTCTGGTCTAAGCTACACCAACCTCTTAACTGACCTTCCTGCTTCCTCCCTTATCTTCCGACAGACTATTTTCATCACAGCAGCCAGAGTGATGCTGTAAACTGTAAGTCAGATTTTGTTACTCCTTTGCTCCCCCATCTCATTCAAAGTCCTTGTGTTGGTCCACGAGACACCGTATGGTTTTTACTGGCTTACCTTTCTTATGCCATCTCTTGCTCTTCATTCCCTTTTCATCTCATGATATTTGAATGGGTCCCTCTCTTTGCTCCATCATTTCTTCTCAGTCAAGCCCTTCCTGACCATCCTTGTAAAAATTGCTCCCCTTCCCTCCATGCTGCTACTCTCAGCACTATCTGACCATCCTTCCCCCCACCCTTCTTTTGCCATGGCACTTACCATCCTTGGATATTGGCTGTCATCCTTACTGTGTGCAGTCTGAGATTTTTTTATCTATTTCCTCTCTGATTCCTGAAACAGTGCCTGCTTCATTAGTAACTGTTGGATGAAATTTTTGTGTCTAACAGAATTCAGTGAGCTCTATACAAAGCGGGAATGAGCAGACCTGATTGTTCTTGTCTTAATGGCCTTAGGCAAGGGTCCTAATGAAGGGACTTAAGCTGCTACCTGAGAATGATGTTCTGTGCTTGGGTCTGGCTTCTCTCTAACTCCAGATCTGGATAAAATGTCCAGAGGTTTGGGAAACTCTTGCTAGGAAATATGGGGGAGCTCCCAGTAGAGTCCAGGCAGCAGCATTTTCTTCTCATTTATGTGTGTATCTATAGAGTGGACCCCTTTCCCAGGCACATGCCATATTTTTAGCCATTAACTCAGGGCACAGGGATAAAGTGGTCTGACAGAACTCTGAGGCAGCAAGGAGGGTGATAGATTCCAGGCCTCTACCCATCACCTTGCTGGGGAATTTTTAGAATCATAGAATTTTCAAGCTGAAAGGGAACTTAAAGATTTCTTTAACCTTTTTTTTTTCTTTTCCAGCTGTTTAAAAGAGAATAAAGCTATATCTACTCCCTGCTGAGTTCACAGAACTAGGGTGCAACCTATATAGAAACTGCATGGACTCCTTTAAGTTTTCAGTGTGCTGAGATCAAGACATTGTAAGGAAGTATGGTCAAGGTCAAATGTATTCAAAAGGAAGGGGGTCTAGTCTGTATACCACTTTCTTAAGTGGTGCTCTTGGGCAAGTAAAAAATGTGCTCAGTTGATCCTCTCGAAAAGAAAAGAAAAGATTTCCAGTTTTCTTCAGAAAGGTGTTACGGGGATAAAATAAATGTGCGCTGATTTTTTCAGAGTACTTTCATAGTTGCACAATCTGTTCAACTATGAGGTTCTGACCCAGAGTCTCATCTGGCATTGAGGGACAACCAGGCACTGGTTCTCTGCTCCTGATGAGTTGTGTGTGTTGGAGACTTTGGATAAGTCTCTTGACATCTCTGAGTCTCAGTTTCCCTATTTGTAAAATGGGGTGACAGTTCCTGTGCCCACCTCCTACACAGGTAAGCAAAATCAGGTGAGATTCTGGCTGTAAAGAGACTTTGTAAACTTATAAAGTTTCTGTTAGTTAAAGCTATGGGATTTTTATATACAAAAACCATAGCCAGTTATTTCTCCCACCAGATCATTGGGGGATCATTTTTTAAAGAGCAAAAACTGGGCCTCCCTGGTGGTGCAGTGGTTAAAGTCTCAGCTCTATCAAGCTATCACCAGCCACTTTGGCATGAGCTCGATCCCTGGCCAGGGAGCTACCCCACATGGCGCAGCAGACCTCTCCAGTCTAGCAGGCTACTCCCCTCAGCAGTGTATTTTAGTCAGTCTGCCTGTTCTGCTCCCCGCTCTGTCTCTGGTGAATCCTCTTACCACCACCCCCCACACCTCTGACCTACACCCCAGTTTTATGTGCATAAATTAAAAAAAAAAAGAGCAAAAACTGTAAAAGAAATGTTTAAAAATGATCCTTTGGATGGGAATCTTTCTGAAATGATTCCAAGCAAATTATATTGACTATGCATAACCTCCTCTTTGCAGAAGCACAAATAACCTCCTCTTTGTGTTGATTTTGTACCTGTATGTACAAAGCACCTGCTTGGTGGAGGTGGGGATCACAAAAGCTTCTTTCTCTCAGTAGCCTTTATCTCTGAAAGAAGGAGGGGGCTGGTGAACTGATGGCAGGCAGGAGGAAATTGCAGTGGGGGACCCATTCTGAAGTGGTCTACCTCGAAGTTCCAAGCTGCGTCAGTGTGGGGGTTCTTTAATCCTGTTCTGGTCTCTGAATGAGAAGAGCAGGTCCTGCTCCTCTGTTGTGCTCTGACTGTGGGAAGCCTCGGCCTTCTGACACTGTAGGACTATGGGCCCCAAACTAATGGTTCCTGGCTGCTGTTCTTTTGGGGTTCATGTTTCCATCTATAATTGTTGCTTTGTCTTCTTCCTGGTAGTCAGTGTTCACTTCTTTCTTTTTCTCATTAAGAAAATTGTGGTTAAATATACATAACACAAAACGTAACCAGCTTGACCACTTTGAAGTGTATAGCTCTGTAACCTTAAGCACATTTACATTGTTTCTCATCATGCCCATTGAACACCAACTCCCCTTCCCCTTAGCCCCCCACAACCACATTCTGTTTCTGTCTCTGAGTTTGGCTAGTGTAGGCCCTTCATATAAATGGAATCATACATTATTTGTCCTTTTGTGTTAGGCTACTTACTACCACATCGCCAATGTTCAGTCTGTGTCAGAATTTCCTTCCTCTTTTAAGGCTGATTGATATTCCATTGTATGCCTGTTCCACATTTCACTTGTCCATTCAGCCTTGGGTGGACGCTTGGGTTGCTTCCACCTTTTGGCTATTGTGAATAATTCTATGAATCTGGGTGTATCTCCTTGACTCTTTTCAGTTCTTTTGTGTATATACCCACAAGTGGGGTTGCTGAATGAGACAGTAACTCTGTGTTTAATTTGCTTTTTTTAAAAAGATTTATTTATTTATGCATACAAGAACTGGGGTACAGGCCAGAGGTGTGGGGGCTCAAATAGCAGCCCCTCTGATTTCTTTTTCTTTTTTTAAAAAAAGATTTATTTATGCACAGAAGAACTGGGGTACAGGCCAGAGGTGCAGGGGGTGAGAGAATTCACCAGAGAGAGTAGGGAACAGAACAGGCAGACTGACTGAAATACACTGCTGAGGTAAGCAGCAGGTGAGACAGGAGAGGTCTGCCGTGCCATGTGGGTAGCTCCCTGGCGGCCAGGGATTGAACTTGTGCTGCAGAGGCTGCAGATAGCTTCATAATGCTATGCTTAAGCCCTTGCACCACCAGGGAGGCCACCTCTGATTTCTTGAGTTAGAATTGTATCTTCAGAAAGAGTAAGCTTGGTTTGAAATGAAGCCTGAAATGCTCTCCAGAGAGGGGAGTACAGGAACTTGTGGTTCTGTGACATTTCTGCTCAGTCAGAATTCGACCTGCTCCTGGGTTTCTAACTATGTGCTCAGGGGCTGAGGTGGATGGGCTGGTTGGAGGGATGGGCTGGGTGGAGGGATGGATGAATGGTGGCTTCCAATCAAGCAAAGAAAGCACTTCTGCTTTCTTATAATTCGTCTTTATTCCCAAAAACTCTTGTTAATGCTCTTACTCAGTCTGCACGCCACACTTTTAGCTTTCTTTTGCTTATGAGGGGTGTGGGGTTGTGGTTCAGATGGGTGAGAGTAGGGATGGGTGAAAAGTAGAGATTATCACAGTGACATGGTAACACGGTGAGCTTGTTTGCTGCTTGAGGCCAGATGCTTCCCTGAGCTATTGGGGACAAGGTCTCTTCCTGTTTTATGGGCCTACAAGGAAGAGGGACTGAGTTCAATGCACCCATGCATCTCCGGCCCCTGTCCATTATTGCCCTTGGAAAGGGGAACCTATCAGTAAAATGGCTAGAGCACCTTCTCCAGGGTATAGATGTGTACCTGTTTACTCTGGGAGACTGGCATCGGAGCCCTGGCCTAGGCCGCCAGCCCATCACTGGCATCAGAGCACCTGGACTTGGGAATTTTGTAGATATAATTAGCAAGAGCTCACTTTTGCTGGGTGTTTACCATGTGCCAGGAGCATTTCTTGGTTAATCCTCACAGCTACCCTATGGGTGGATACTGTTATTACCTTTTCACGATGAAGTTGAGCCTTAGAAAAGTAGTTTCTTCTGCCCAAGGCCACACGGTTTCTAACAGCAGAGCCAGGACTAGAGCCCAAGTCATCTGACCTCAGAACAAGAGCTTTTGGCTTCTGTCCAGTTTGTTTTCACTGGAATGGGAGGTGGAAACTGCATCTTGCAGTTTTCAAAGTGCTTTCTCAAGTGTTATATATCACTTGATCCCCACAACCTTTTTTTTTTTTTTTTTTTTTGCTTTTTTATTATTGACAATCTTCAGGCACCATTCAGATATTCCTCTCACTTGATTTTTCCCATTTTGCCCAAGGAAACATTTCTGTCCTTGTTACATGTGGGAAAGCTGGTAATCAAGAAAATAAATTGATTGCTGATGGTCATGCTGCAAAGAGGCAGAGCTGAAACTCAGCTTTAAGTACTTTGACTCAAATTCCAAAGCTCAGGGCTCATTCCAATGTACTCTGAGCTGCCTCCCCCAACCCCATGAGAAGAATCTAGGAGGATGGCTGTGAAGTCTGCAAAGCTGTAGCCACTTTGCTCCCTGCCCACTGCTGCCCCCCTCCTCCTTTCATTTTCTGCTCTCAGACCACAACCTCTATCTCTAGTTGCCACACAACACATAGTAGGCTGTCAATAAATATGCATTGAATATCGTTTGAGGACTGAGTGTGCTGGAAGTAACAATCCCAGCCAAGATTGTGTTCCTAAAGAGAAACACAAATAGAATGCAAACATCTTTGTTTCTTCCTTTATCTCCAAAGTGAACCTTCACTTTCCAAATCCCAGATGCCAGGGACTTGAAGAAAAAAGTACCATGGCACTGCAGATTTTTGAATTATTCTCAAATTCCGAAGGGAAGAGAGGCAACAGAGAGTCACATTAGCAAAATGCTTGCAGGATCAGGTGTCACTTTTGTAATTAATAAGACTAATGATCCCTTCCTTTCCTCAGCATTTTATAGTTTTCAAAGTGCTTTCTCAAATACTACATGTCTTTTGATCCCCACAACCATCCTGTTAGGTAGCCAGGGCAGGAATCATTTTCCCTGTTTTGCAGCTGAGGATACTGAGACTTAGGATGGTAAGCTGCCTAAGGCTATTGATAAAAGAAGTGACAGGGAGGAAAAGACTCTACTGCTTTCCCACTGTGCTCAGAAAGCCTCAGTTTTTAGGGCCTCTCTGGTGGTGCAGGGGTTAAAGTCTCAGCTGTCAAGCTACTCCAGCAACTGCAGCATGGAGTTCGATCCCCAGCCCAGGTTGCTGACCCCCATGGCGCAGCAGACCTCTCCTGTCTCTCCCGCTGCTCCCCTCAGCAGTGTATTTCAGTAGATTCTCCTGTTCTGTTCCCCATTCACTCTGTTTTTGGTGAATCCTCTCACCCCACCCCAACCCCTGCCCCTCTGGCCTACACCCCAATTCTTGTATGCATAAGTAAATAAAATAAATATTTTAAAAAGCCTCAGTTTCCACATCTGTAAAATGAGGGCAAGACTACAACCACTTAAAATAGTCAAAAATTAAATGTGATGATTCGACAAAGTGAGGCGTGTAAGCCACCCCCCTCCATGCTTAGCTGAAACGATGTGATGGGATCCTTTGTGGTGGGTTGTTAATTACAATAACTGAGGCCAACTTCAGTGTTCTTTTGAGAACTTATGTTCTTTTGACTCTTGTTTTTAGCCCAGAGTATTGGGAGGAGCAGAAATGTAGCCTTCCTCAGCCCCAACTGGGAAATCTGATCTTGGCTCCACTCTGGCCCTTCCCCTGGAGTCAGTGTATAACTGCCCCAGCTTCTCCAGTTCTGCGCTCTGTGACCTTGGCCAAGTTGTTTTGGATTTTTGGGACTCAGTTTCCTCATCTGTAAAATGGAGATAACTACCGACTTCATAGTGTTGTCACGAGGATTAAATGAGTTTATGCACATGAAGTCTTTATTAAGGGATAAATGGTAGCTATTACTTTTTTTACTTGTCACTTTAAGCCAGCTGACTCCAACCTTCCACTTGTTAAATGAGGAAGGTAAATTGGAAACAAATTACCCAAGAGTGGTATTATTATAGAGATAGCCTTGAATTCAGCTAATTTGAAAAATGGGAATCATTCATAAAAATGGGAGAACTTCTGCTCTTTGAATCTTTTGCAACATACCCTGCACTCTTGCTGATACCAGCAACAACGCCAGTGGCTGCTTTTCTCTGAAGGACTGCCTCTGAACAGAAGCAAACATTTCTTACAAGACAGATCAAGGCTTTGCCCTCAGTGTACCCTGCCCTTCTTCAGCATGGCAGAACATCTTTGGGTCTGCTGGGATTCCCTTCCTGGAGCCTGGCACATTTATTCGATATACTATGTGAAGTGTAAACACGTCCTCCATGAACTTCCAAGAAACTGGTGACAAACATTCATAGCAGAGCTACTTTTCCACTCTTGATTCGCAGCCCCCTGCAACTGGATTCAAAACTACTGGTTTTATTTAATTAAATAATTCATTTTACATTTTAAAAGGACAGGTTTATTAGGGAAAGGAGAGAGAAAAGGAGAGGCACCTGCATAGTCACAGGTGGGCAGGAGAGCTGCCAAAAATATTTGTTTTAGGGCCTCCCCAGTGGCGCAGCGGTTGAGCACTGGGTTGCGAAGCTGCCCGCAGCCTCTGCAGCGCCGGTTCGATACCTGGCTGCTCCCCGGCCACCGGAGGAGGGTCCCACATGGCGCGCAGAGCTCTCCTGCCGCCCGCTCTTCCCCTCAGCAGTGTACTTCGGTCCTTCTGCCTGCTCTGCTCCCCGCTCTGGCTCTGGTGAATTCTCTCACCCTCCCGCGCTTCTGACTGTACCCGTGCATGTATAAACAAAACAAACAAACAAATAAATAAAAAACATGCCTCTATAAAAAAAAATTAAAAAAAAAATATTTGTTTTATAGATATTATATCCTGCCATTTATTGAGCACTGACTGTGTGGCAGGCCCTGCAGTAGTAGGAGCTGTATCTCATCTACTGCTCCTGATCATTCACTGACGGCGAGGTTATCCGCATTTTAGGGGAGAGGCTTGGTGAGGCGAACTGTTAATTGTGTGTAGGTCACAAAGTGAGAAATGAAAGATTTTTGGATTCCAGACCACTATATTTTGAGTCTCAGCCCTGAATTCCTTCCATGCAGTACTGCCTCACTGTCAATTCTAACTAAGGACTCTGGGCCCTGAACAGGTATTGCTGGTTTACCACTGTCATTGCCACCCATGGCTAGCAAATAGTCCACTTCTGCCAGTTCTCCAACTACACGTCCTGCGTGTGCCAGAAAGTGCACTCTGTGGCAACCTCCGTGGGTTTGTCCCTGCTTCCACGTCTCTGCCCTGCCCCCCCCACCCTCATGCTGTGCTTGAAACATCCCTTGCTGTCTTCTGTAATATGGGATATCATTGCACATGGCATTGATTTTTCTTCTTTTTACTTAGCAAATGTGCTCTATTCCCCCAAAATAGACTGTCACATGGCATGAGCCTTTCATTTCTGGAGCCCTCACAGCCGCTCCAGGAATCATCATCGCTGAATCTGGTACCACTTACTGATGTCATGTGTGTCAGGCAGGCTGAGGTGTTTGGCATCACTCTCTTCAACATTTATATCAACCCTCTGAGGTCCATCCTACAGATGAAGAAACTGAGGCTCAAGGAGCTTAAAACACTTCCTCATGAAAGTGAGGAACTGCTGTTTAACTCCTGGTAGTTGTATTCCAGGGTCCTATACCCTAACCACTCTGGGCACCTAAATCTGAACAGTCACTGCCCAGAGCATGGCAGGTGGTATTAGTTTATTTTCCTCCAGGAGCTCACAGGGTGAGGGGCTGAATAATACTGGGGTTCCAGTAACTTGTTTCTAGTTTTTCCAAACCCATTTTGACCTGAGCACACCCCTGTAGGTAGATGATGGTGCCAAGGGCCCAGTGTGGGCCTGGGAAGTGCACAGTGTTTATGCTGCAGGCTGATATCTGTTTGCTCTTTGACCTTCTTCCCTCTGTGCTTGCACACCAGGTTCACAGAACCCAAGACTCACCTGGGGCTGGCTCTGAGTTATTCCTGCTTGTGGCCCAGTCCAGGCTTGGCTGCTGAGAAGGGAAGTGCTTATTTGGCCTGGAACTTACTGCTGCTGTGGCTTTCTTTAAGGCCCCAAGTGAGTTTTTTAAGATATGTGCGTGCTATGTGCCCCTGTTCCCTAGGAACAGGATGGACTTGTCTTTGGAGTCAGAAGGTAGAAGGAAAGCTACATTGGATCCTTTATCTGCACTGACCTTTCCTATTGGAAGCTGAGGCCTAGCTCTGCCCGCTGTGACACTTTCCATGAAGACCCAGGGTCTGGACGCCTGGTCTTTTGTTGCCCTGAGCAGAAATGCTCAGCCTGCTGCTTTTGACAGCACTGCTCCTTGAGCATTTGTCTATGCCAGGTACCTGGATCCAGCGGATGTGTCCAAGGGAAGACTGCAGCCTACAGTTCCTGTCCTTCATGTGTCCAGCCTACCATGCCATGTTTGTTTGGGTATAAATGGGTGGGGACTCCTTTTATAGGCTGGGTCTGGGGTTTCAGTTTTAAAGGTGGAATGATGGATCCCTTTTTTGAAAGCTGCAAGATTGGCAGGCTTGCTCAGAACCCACCCTTACCTTTCCGGGGGAGGGAACAGGCATCCATAAGGGGTTGGGCTAGGGGAACTGGTTCGCAGATGTCAAGCGAACCACTGACCTGTGGTCCGCCCCGCACAGAGGTGGAGCTGGTATCTGACCCAGGAATCTCACTTCACTTCCTGTGCCCTTTCGACTACATCCCGCCTCATTCCTGCAGACATGTGGTCGCATATTACACATGCATGTCTTGTCATCCATGACAGTTAATGGGCTATCTGGGGGAGGAAGCGAAGACAAAGGTGTGGTACCATTTCATCAAGACATTATGTAAACAAGTGCAGAATCAGGGCAGTGGAGATGAGTAGAGACGAAGGTGTTGTGTAGATGCTTTAGGAAGAGTCGAAGTGGGCGTGGTCCCTGTGGGCTCCAGTTGTTCAGGCAGGGCTCCTGAAGGGGTGGGACTCAAGTTCCTCTTGGGGGTGGGGTAGCACCTGGGTAGGGCAGGTATTAAGGCCAAGGGAGGAGAGTTGGAGGTAGAGTTAGTGATTTGAGTTCAGGGTGAGGGTTGGACAGAAGCAAGTGGTATGATTTTCTTTGTTGTAAAAGTGGTGTGTGTTGTATAAAAATGTGGGCGGTACTAGAGTACCCAAAGAGGACAATCTCCATGTAACCACTACCTTCATCCAGCAGCCAGAGTCCCCCCATCCCTAATTGGTGATTATTCTCCCAATCTCCCCCCCCCCTTTGGTCAATTGAATCAAATAAGTTGTGTACCCCAAGATTAAGGAAGGGCTCATGTAGTAAGTGGAGGCATTTAGTTAAAAGGAGCTCCTGCTGGTTCTCGTAACATGAGGTAGATGTGACTGAAGATGAGTGAAGTGGTTTGGGCAGCAGCCCCAGCATCTGTGAGCTGGAAGCACTGGAGCCTGTGAGGAAGCAGGGGCTCCAGCACCCAGACTGGATTCGGGTTTCGTGACCCACTGCACAAGTGTCAGGTTTACTCCTCTCTGCTACTGCCCATGGGGTCAAGGGAATACATTTCTCCTGAGTTGTCTCCGAATCTTGCTTCCCCACCACTGCCCACCCTGCAGACCACTCTCTCCCATCCGCCGCCCAGTGTCTTTGTAGCGGAGCTCTCCTGTCCTGGAGTTTGGGACACATAGCCAGTCTTGCCACACCACAAAGCTTTGCTGCTGCGGGAGGTCATTTCAGGGGAGAAATTATATATAGCGGAGCCCTAGCATCAAGGCAGCTCCATATTGTTCGGGCTGTTCAGCATTGCCCTTGCGTGGATGTTGCTGGGTCACTGGGATTCAGCCTGTTGGTGGGCTCTGCCTTGTGTCTCCAGTGCTTTCTTTGTGTTCCCTGGTCAGTGCTCACCCATCCAGACCCACGCGCCTGTTTCAAGGAACAGCCTCATGAAAGAAGCAGTGGGGAGTCCGGAGACTGGAGCTCTCTTCCAGCTGGGCCCCTTGGCACCTGCGTGGCCTTATGCCTGTGCATCTCTGGCTCTTCATCTGAATGATGAAGGAGTTGGTCCGGAGAACCCTCTTAAGCCTCTGGAACCCTTTCACATGCAAACTGATGATGTGTAAACCAAATGGGCACACTACTGGTTCAAGCCCAGGAGATGGACCCAAGAAATTCCCCTGAGGTCTTGGGTCCTGCAGAGCACACAGTTAGGAAAGCATTAAGCAAGATTGCCCTCTGAAGTTTCTTCAGACCTCAGGCTTCAGAGGTCTGGCCTTGCCATGGCCTCTAACGTACGGGACCCACTAGTAGGGTTGCAAGCTTTGTCATCTCCTGGAGACTTCTTAGGCCATCTTGAGTGGGCTCAGGGTGAGGCCTAGGGGCAGAAAGCGCAGGGCAGGGTTTTCTGTCATGGAGGCAGGTGGGGGAGGGGTAGCACAGAGTTTTCAGATCCACTTTGACTTTTAGGCTTGTGCTGCCATGGGCTGTTTTTTCTGGCCTGCTCCCACCTGCCTTTCCTTTTAGTGCTGGTTTGTCCCAAAGAAAAGTTGAAAATGAGGATATAATACATTTCAGGCAAGGAAAAGCACATTTAATTTTGGTTGCCTGGGGCTGAGTTACAAATTTTATATGTAGAGAATTTGTAGAGCTTAGTGGTGCCTTGGGCAGACGTCGGAAAGCTGGAATCTGGGGGCCAGTTTCCCTGTATTCAGCAAGCATGCTCATAGAGCACCCTCTCTGTATTCCTGCAGAAGCTTAGCTGTTAGGACCCTTGGATTGCAAGTAACAGAATCCAGTGAATCTCAGTTAAGCAAAAGTGAGCAAAAAGACAGTTTATCAAGGGCTTCAGGGGGTACTTAGGACCCCACAGGCAGGATTGCTGGCTGACCTTACACAGGGATGGGAAGGTATACAGGATGCGAGGCTGCCTCTTTCAGGGCTTCATGCAGGCAGGTATTAAGAAACAGTTTCCTCATACCGCCTGTCCAGGCTTGGCTGTTCTCTGCAGTGTGGGGGTATTTGTGACCTTAGGACAATGGAGCCAGGAGAGGCAATAGAGGAACTGACTCAGGAAAGGGGATCAGCCTGAACTAAAGTAAGGGGGCAAGGAGGAGCCAGGGAGCACGTGTGCTTTGGGCAGGGGGGGCAGTAAGAGGGGAGGCCTGAAAGGCACCTTGAGTACTGAGCTGGGAGCAGGGGTGTGGAGGTGATGGGGAGCCACTGGAAACATGTGACCCTGGGGATGCTGGGGACTTGCGAGGGTACTTCTGGACTCAAGGATGAACAGGATGGTTAAGGATGGGGCAGAATGGCAACTGGCAGGGCTCAGGAAGGAGGGGAAGGAGCTGCGTTGATGTGTCTGGAGCGCAGAGCAAGGGGTATAGAAGTCCCTTTGCAGAAAGAGACCATAGGATTGGGTGATAGGTTGGATGAAGCAGAGGGAGGGCCAGTGATGTTGCAGGGAGGAGACAGGAGCACTGGGGAGGGTCTGGCAAGGCTGGGTACTCTTCAAAGGAGAGCAATTATTAGCTTTTCAGAGCAGCAGTAGGGCTGCTGAGTGCTTGCCTGTTGAGTTTGGGAGAACTGAGTGTGCTTACAATGGAAAGGGAAGTCCAGGGTAAAGGAGAAGCCTGCTGGGGAATGGGTTCTGGGCCCACCAACCCTGCTTCTTAGGAACTTTGACCCTGCCCGAGTCGCCTCAGCTTCCTCATCTTCCAAATGGGGGTGTGTCTACCCAGTTCCTCTTGTAGAGATGTGGGCAAGGTTAACAGTTATTTACTTGACCGCTTTGTGCCCAGGAAAGGCCCATGTAGACACGGGCAACCCTGTTACTGTTGCTGTTGGTGTGGACCCTGCGTGGTGACGCCTCTGCTAGTCCAGGGGGCCTTCCTTCCTGGCTCTCTCCTCAGCCATACCAGACTCCCAGGCGGATGCCGTTGCTGCTGACTGGGGTAATGTTGAGAAGAGCGCCTGGATTGACTCTGGGGGTGCCTGAATGAGTGATTAGGTCTAGAATTTATTCTCTCCCCACCCCTGACTGCCAACATTCCCTTGATGGGTGCTGTATGCAGAGCCCAGTGGGCCGAGCTCTCCCTCTAAGAAAAAGAGAAGAGGCAGTTGGGCGAGGGGGCGAGATGGGCAGGCTCACCCATGTACATTTCAGGGCGGAGCTGGAAGGTAGGTCATTCCTTCCCCTTAGCCCTCTCATCTAGTCCTCCATGGTCCCCAAAGAAAAATTATGGAGCACTTATAGTCCAAGTTCCCAGGAAAGGGGGAAGTGATGAAATCTGCTTCCTGTTTTGCCACCAACCCAGGGAAGAGGACCCAGATGGGGACAGTAGATGGTGGCAGTAACCGGAACCCTGGCAAATTCCTGGGGCCTGTCGAGGAGGGGACTCAAGGTCAACCAGGGGGAGAACCCATGGCTCCTTCCTGTTCTTTTCAGACCTTTCTCATCCAGCAGCATGCAGTAGCCTGCTTCCTTCTCCCCAGCTGCCCCTCCCTCAGGATGTGACCTTGCTCTCCCTGCTGCCCACAGCCTCTTCCTGACCTCCCTCTGGCACACCTGCAACTCCCTCTGTCCTGGAAACTGATTCCTGTGTACGGGCGCCTTTGGTTTGGGTCTTTCCCGTGCTGCTTATCCCTCCCCTCCAGCCCCTTTGGCTATTTCCTTCCAATTTCCTCCTGTAGAGCTTCTTACCCCTGCAGTCCCCACCACCACCACCACCACCCCCTGTCCCATGCCACCCCCAAGCTGAATTTTTTATTCTCCTTCCAGCTCCTTTCCAAACTTGGGGCCCCTTGGAGTATTACTTTTCCCAAAATATAGCAGCTGTGCATTTTGCTGGCCTGCCCAGCTGTTCTTGTCCTCAACTACAGAGGTCATGTCATTTGTGACAATAAATAGGAAATGAAAGAGGGGCTTGCCAGGTGTCTCTGAGCTGACCTTCCAGCTGCCTGCATTCCTTTTGGGAAACAATAATCATAATAAAAAGAATAAAGCTAGTGCTTATAAATGCCTTCTATCTTCACTTATTTTCCAGACTGCTAAAATTTTGCATCTATTTTCTGATGTAATCCTTGTAATAACCCAGTGAGGCAAGTTGTGTTGGCATCCTCTCATAGTAGAAGGAAACTGAGGCTCACTTACCTGACATCACCAGTGGAGTTGGTGGCAGAGCGAGACTTGAACTTGTGTCTGTCTGACCGCTACACACATCTCACTGTGATTGTGTATCTGCCTCCTACTGGAAGGAGAGTTGCCAGGGGGCCCAGCAGCCTCTCAGCCTGCTTAGACTTCAAGTTCTTTCTCTGAATTGGCCTCTCTCATCACTACCAACTAGCCCAGACAAGGAAACTTCGCCTTTCCCACAGCTTCTCAGAGCTGCTCTTTATTACTCTTGTCTCCATGTCCCGAATGATGAAGAGTCCTCTGCGTGGTAGCAGTCCTCTTTGCCGTGGACTCTCCCATGCCAGTGACCCATCTCACAGCTGGGAAAGTGCTCTCCTAGTCTGAAGAACTTAATTGGACATTATCCTGACAAAAGAGTTTCAGAACTAGAAATAATAGCCTAATCTCTTGACTTTCCATCTGAGGCTCTGCCCACTTAGATCATGTTGCCATTCTATTCTGAGAGTGCTAGAAATACGCCCAATACTGCCTCTCGCACGCCTTCTGTATTGACTGAGAACGTTTCTACTCTTTGCGGTAGGCCTTTTGTGCTCTATTCTTGTCTGTGAGTGGCATTTGGGGGTGGGGGGTGGGGATGGCGGAAGGCAACCAGAATCACTGGGGATGGGGGCATATATGAAGTTTGAGAAAGTATCATCACATTTTAGGATTGGAAAATATATTCTTTTTAGATGTAAACTGTTGGAAGTGAGGTCTTTACAAAGTTCTTCTCAAGGGGGGGCATGCGCAGTCTTGGGAATGCATATGTGATGTCTGTATTTATCAGAAGGGGTGTGTGTGCTGAAAAAGACTGAGCAACACAGTCTTCTGGCTGGAGGCTGTGTCTTGTGTCCTGCAGCTGTTTACTGGAGGCCTCTGAGCCTGGTGCAGGTTACACGGGGGCGTCCCGCCTGCTGTAGCAGTTGGGTCAAGCCTTCTCGGGGCTCTGCATAGCCTTTGTGATGGGTTTGCCCCTCACTTCTTGCTCTGTTTCAGATGAAGGCATTAACTAGCAGAGTCTCGGTCCTGGAGAGTTCCAGCTAATCTGTAACACAGACCTCCATGAAGCTCACATGCGGGTTTCTTCATGCCCGGTCACATGCTTGGTCCTGAACATGGAGCCCTCATGGTAACCATGGAGTTGTGGGGAAAGAGAGTATATTCAAACAATCAAAACTGTAGCAGATGCTAAAGGAGAGAAAAGGGTGTTGGGAGAAAATAAAGGGGTAGGGAGGAAGAATTATTTTGGGGTGGCAGATCAAGACTTCCCTGAAAAAGGTTCCTAAGCTGATACCTGAAGGCCGAGACTGCAGTAGCTGTTTGTCTCCTGTGACCCCATCCCTGGCCAGGGCTACATGCTGACCTGTGTGACACATTTAGGTGAACTAGAAAAAGATGGCTGCTCTGGGCAGAGGCAGCCCTACCGGGTTGCTGGTGAGTAAACATAAGCTAGGTTTTAATCTTAGCTGGCCCCTGTTCCTGGCACTCTTGTGCTAGGCATAACCCAAGGAGGTCACTCACCCAGGGAGGTCACTCACCCAAGTGGTGGAAAGAACTGCACGAGTGAAGGTCCTTGGGTAGCAAACAGCTTGCTGCCTTCCAAGAAGAGAAGGAAAAGAAGGCATTGGAAAAAGCGAGTGGCCATATCAGTTCCCCTCACCCGGGGAGGTACTTTCCCTTTCAGAGAGAAAGGAGAGGGAGGCTGCTCCAGAGCATTACCCAAAGCTAGGGGCTGGCCAGCAAGCTCCCGGAGTCTGGCCTCCATGGGGCTGTAGTTGGTGACCATCTGCTGGGACCTTCCATAGGAGGTGTCCCTCCCACAGTGTCATTGAAGAGAGAAGGATCATAGGAGTGAGTTCTGCTGAGGAAGCTAGGCCAGAGACCAGGCCTGGGGCCTGAGACTTCCATCAGCCTCCCCAGGACAAGTGCCTACAAGTCTTGCTAATCTTGTTTTAATCTGGGATATCATGGACCTTTCTACCTTTTTCCTTGTCTTCTTGCCTGGGACACACAACCTTTCATTACAGAGGTGGCGATAGTAGACATATGCAAATGATGGCAAAGCCTGGGTGGAGAGCCCTGCGGCCTGGGGAAGGGAGCAGGGTGTGCCTAGGAAGTGCTGCTCTCTGGGTGTGATTGGCCCTTTCAGGGAAAACAAAAAGAAGTGTGATAGGTGACCTGGACCCCCATTTTTTGGCAAGTAGATAGTGATGATGGTTACACAGCCTGCTGAATACTATTAATGCCACTGAGTTATACACCTGAAATGGTTAAAATGGTACATTTTGAGTTTATTTCAGGTCATATAGTGACCATTAATCTGTGGAGTAGACTAAGCTCTAACCCCTCAGAGGAAGGGATCATAACCTGTTCACTGGTGAGTCTGCAGGGCTCAGCGTGGTGCCTGGCTCCTTGTAGGTGCACAGTACAATGTGAGATTGAACAGTCCCCTCCAGCATCTCTCTAGGAAGACTGAATTCTAATCCAGGTTCTGTCCCCTTGCCAGGGTCTCCCATTGTGCCATAGCTTAGGGGCTTTGGAAAACTTGAAATCATGCCATAGGAAATGGGACTGGCTAGTAAGAAAATGCACAGGCACGGGCCATCAGGAAGGCAGTCTTTAAGTCCTCAGAGAACTATCTGTCAATTTATTACCATTTATTGAGCCCCTTCCGATGGGCCAAGTACTGGGCTAGGGATTTCACGGGAACCACATCTCATTTAAACCTCACAGTAATCCAAAGAGGGGAGGATGTTATCATCTCTATTAAGGGAGGAAACAGGCTCAGATTAAGTGATTCACCCGAGATCTTCTACCTGAGATTGGAATGGGTCTTTCTGACTTCCAAGCTCATAATTTATGAATGATTTACCCCCACACAGTGCTGCCTGGAGATTTTGTCACGTGATTTCAGAAGACAGAGCTGGTATTTCTAGGTGGAAGCTACAGGAAGTCAGTTTTAAGAATCATTTCTCATCCTAAAAGAGAAATGAGGTTGGGCTGCCTCCTGGGTCCCACCCATGTCGCATGACCTTCCTGGCTCTGATGGGATCTGGTTCTGCCAAAGCTGAGGTTCTCCGGCCAAAGCTTAGTAGGGCCTTTTTCTGAATCAAGCGATGAGGACCACTCTCAGCTAAGCACAAGCAGAGATATCCAGGCTTCCTGGGTCCGCTCTGCCGTGTCCTGGTCTCTTCTCCTTGAAACACCAGCCACAAGGCTGGGTACAGGTTTCCCAACAGGAATGGGGCAGCTGTGTGTGTCTGACCCTCTGGAATGTGCCAGGTCTCTGGACTTCGGCATTACTGGCATTCGAATGGGCTTCGGGAATGGGCACACTGAGGTGGGTGCTCTTCCTTTGGGTCACGGTAGCTAGCCAGCCAGCAGCAGGCCCTTGGGGCCACTGACGTGTGCACGGCTGCATTGAATGTCCTTAGACTTTGGTTTGTCTCACTGACTTCCTGTGGCCATGTGGCTGGGTGTAGCATGCAGCGAGGCGTGATGTGGTTCTAGAGCCCCTGCCACAACATCAAGTGAATTGATGTAGGCAGGAACCTTTTTGTAAACCACAGAGGGCTGCAGGAGCAGGTCTGACAACCGATGGGAATTGAGCCCTGTGAGACATACATGAGATCACCTCTTCTGCTCCAGACCACAGGGCTGGATGGTAGAGTTGGAAAAGCTCTTGTGGAAGTGATGTCCAGCTGCCACACAGCGTGGACTTGCTCAGTTTAGCACCTTGCCAGGCGGTCAGCCAAGCTTCCCTGGGGAGAGGCTAGCTTTTGATGACTCTAAGGAAGAGAAGGTCGTTCCTTGAGAGGGCCTGGCCCTCCTCACTCTGTCTTCCTGTGTGCTGCCTGCTGGCCCTCTCGAGACGGGGTCTGTGCTCAGTGGACCTGGGTGAGCCCGTGGGCCTCCTTTTGTGTCTCCTGCTCTGGTTCTGCATGACCAGCTCTGCTTTTCTTTGGTGAAGTTTTCCTGTTACTGCTCCTGGGACTCGAGTCGGGGGTGAGCATTGGTGAATTGTCTTACAGCATAGTAAGGGTCAAAGAGAAGGCATGGCCTTGCCCACGTCATCCCAAATATATGGCCAGACAAGAAACACAATCCCAAGAGATGCTCAATCTTGTCTTTTGCTGCTCTGGCACATTCTGCCTCCTTCCTGACCTCTGGCATATTGTATGGGCAAGATTCTGAAAGCCCTTTCCAAACAGCAAGATCAAAGTTTTTGGCTGCCTTCCTCTTTAGAATATACCTGGCTGCTGAGGTGAGGGTGGGCATGGACATATAAGCACTGTGGGGTGCCAGGAATGGGACGGAACAGCTTGGAGGAGGGGTTTGGAAGATGCCAGAGTGTGATGGTCAGGCACCCTGCGAAAGGGCCACCGCTGCAGAGTGCTGGGCCCACCCTGGGACTCTCCCCACCACCACTTTTTCCCTGCCTCTACCTTTTTCTGCTTTTCTTCTTTTTTTCTTCTCGTGCGGCAGCCCTTAGCTGTTCTGCCTTCCAGTTCTGCCTACCTGGAGATTCCCAGATCTTAAGATCTAGCATCCTTGACACATTGTATTTCTTTATAAAGTCTTCTCCTTTAGGGCTCTGTAGCCATACCTGTCACTTCAGAGCCACTCCTGTCTGCACCTGGGATCTTCAAGCATCAGAGCCTCAACCAGACACCCTGGACGTCTGTCTTCTCGCCTGCGCTAGAACACTTGCGTGTCTCTTGCAGAAGGTGACGTCTTACTCCTCAGGGACATTTCACAATAGTGCCCTAATCCTGAAGGGCAGGAGCAGTGGTAGGAATGTCAGGTATTGTGGCAGTCTAACCAGGAGCCTGTTGGAAACAGCAGAAGGGAACCAGCGATGGTGGAGCACCCTCCACGTGTCACGAACTCGCCGCCTCCTGAGCAGTGGCCCTGGGAGTAGCACCATTTTGTCTGCTTCACCGATTTAAGAACTCAAGCTTGCTTGGGGCCACGAGGTCAGTTAATGGATGGGTTCAGAATGTGAATCCTCTTTCTGCTTGACTCCAGAACCCGAGCACCTTCCCTTGGACTGTGCTGCCTCTCTGCGGGGCCTCTGTCTTCTCCGTTTCCACACGGGTGCTGCCCCAGCACCTGGCTTGACCCTGCGGCAGGAGTGTTATGGAAGATGGACTAGAGCTGCCAGGCAGAGGCCTGATGAGCTGGGTAGAGCAGGGATGGCTGGGCAGATGACTCAAGCACCTGGGGACCTGGAGTAAGACACGGCTGCTCTCTGTTCTGTACCTTCTGGCTACATGTGACTCGGTAGCACTGAAGCTTGGAGTTGAGAAAGTAGAATGAAGGAGAGTTGGTGCTGGGCATGGCAGACCCAGAATTGTGGTAGGACTATCGACTCTGTGGGCTCCCTAGGCTGACTTAGACCACGTAGACAACGCTTCCCCACTTTCCCAGTTCTTCCATGGGATGTGGTGACAGTGAAATTATGCCCCCCCGTCCATTTCTCATGCTCTCCCCTTTCACCCTCTAAGCCAGCAGAGTATGTGGGAGAATAAATGACTTGTGTATTTGGTCTTACATCCTTTTTTTTTTTTTTTAAGATTTATTTATGCATACAAGAGCTGGGGTACAGGCCAGAGGTGTGGGGGGGTGAGAGGATTCACCAGAGACAGAGTGGGGCACAGAGCAGGCAGATTGACCTAAGTACACTGCTGAGGGGAGCAGCGGGTAGGCAGGAGAGGTCTGCTGTGCCATGTGGGTAGCTCCCTGGCCGGGGGGATTGAACTCGTGCTGCAGAGGCTGTGGACAGTTTCATAGGTTGCATCTTAACCCCTTCCGCTACCAGGGAGGCCCCGGTCTTGCATTCTTAACCCTTTCTTACAGCAAGAGCCAGGCTTTTAAACCTTTGGGGATAAGATGAGTCTTTCTGGTCCCTTCCATTGGCTCTGATGCTGCCTTTCCCGCACATCACAGCTCTCTTCCTCCCTGCTCATGCTTCCTTATGAGTTCCTCAGGGAACGTTTGCCTGACTTGTATGCCCCTTCATCTAGCTTTTCCTGCTGACACCCCCAGACCACAGTGGGTTGGTAGGGCGTCAGGACCCACCATTGTGATAGGCACTAAGAAGGGCATGCAGATGACGAAGACTTACTGGTGAAGGCACATGCACTCATTCATGTAGAACTGTCCTGCTTATGGAAGGGGCCTAATGACACAGTAGCTTAAAGAACAAGTTTATTTTTTTGTCTCACATAATGGCCTTGCCACCCTGGCCATGAGCACACCAGGTGAGAGGGCAGCACTGCTGCCTGTGGGCTTTCCGAGATCCGGTTCCTCTGGAGCCACTGCTCCATCTCAGGACGTGGTTGTCCGCATAGTTGAAGCTGGGCTGACTCTGTGCTTGGGTTCCGACCAGTGAGGGGGGAAAGTGAGGTGGAAGAGACATGCCTACTGTCCTCAGACCCAGCTCCTGTATGACTCACGTTCCTACAGCTCACATCTGTTGGCAGTAATGGTCACATGACCACCCTGACAGCAAGGCAGGCTGGGAAAATTAGTCTGACAGGACAGCTCGTGTCCCAAGAAGGAGGGAAGAACAGATAGACAAGGGTGGGCAGTAGACAGAAGGGGTAGACAGCAAACAATCTCTTCACAGAGATGGAGGGTATTTTTCATTTGCCTGTGCAGAGAAAAGAAGAATTTTTCACTGCCAGTATGTGTCTGTTCCCTTTGACAACTTGCACACAGGCCTCCCTCCTTGGCAGACATCTGTGCACCAGACCTGATGCTACACAAACTGGGTGAACCAGAAGTTGAGTAAGGCAATTCTTGCCTTTCAGCAACTCAGTGTAGCCTGGAGAAGGCGGATGTGGAGGCCAGATAGTCCAGTGCCAGCACAGAGGTTGTGGCATTTGTTGTGTTGGGGAAACCCCCACACACCCCCCCTGCCCATGCCTTGATATGTTCAGCCATGTACTAAGAGAAGGGAAAAAGTGCAGTGTTGGGAGCAGGTCTGTTTTGGGGAATTAGGAGGGCTTCACAGAAGAGGTGACATTCAAGCCAGGCACAGAAGGGTTCAGTTTCAACTGGTGAAACTGGTGAAGGTGGGTGATTGTTAGGAGAGGGAGGGAGCAGCAACAGAGGCAGGGAGCAAGTCCCTGGAGGCTTTGTGGCTCAGGTGTGATCTGAGCATGGTGAGAGGGAGTGAAAGAGGAATATGTCTTGGTAGTTCACATCTCAGTCCATTCTGGCCTCTACACCTGTCTCCTTGTGAGAGGCCTTCCCTGGACACCCTCATCATTTTATTTATAGCACAACATATACAAACACCCGGCGCAGCTATATTGACTTACGCGTCCTCCATCTCTCCCACGAGGGTACCAGCGCCACGGGAGCAAGGACTTTGCATAGCACCTGGCAAAGAGGAGGGACACAGATATTTATTGAATGAATAAATGAATGAGTAGAAATGTGTGCTGAAGATCATAGATTTGGAAGACCTTGTTTTGCATGGCAAGGAGTCTGGGCCATATATATATATTTTTTTAATTCTTTTTTTTAAGATTTATTTATTTATTTATACAAGCACTGGGTACAGTCAGAAGCGCGGGAGGGTGAGAGAATTCACCAGAGCCAGAGCGGGGAGCAGAGCAGGCAGAAGGACCGAAGTACACTGCTGAGGGGAGCAGCGGGCGGCAGGAGAGGTCTGCGCGCCATGTGGGACCCTCCTCCGGTGGCCAGGGAGCAGCCGGGGATCGAACTGGCACCGCAGAGGCCGCGGGCAGCTTCGCAACCCAGCGCTCAACCGCTGCGCCACCCGGGAGTCTGGGCCATATTTTATAGGCAGTGGGGAGCCAGGGAAATATTTTGAGCAGGGGAGTGACACGATCACTGTTGAGAAGGTTCCTGGCACCAGTAGATAGGATAAAGCAGGGAGGGTGCCCCTTCCCTGGCCTTAGCCCAGCTTCTCAGCAACATACTCTTCATTTTGTTTGGGCATGAGCAGAGGATTCAGTCCCTAACAAGTCTTAGCAATGAGGTGAATATGAGCTGACTTCTGCCCTTCTTTTAGGGGTTGGGGGACAAAGAGGGTCTGTAAGTAGCACTATTGGGTGTTGCTGGTGGAAGTGAAGATGTATACAGTCTTTCTGGAAAGCATTGGCACCTAGATCCCTAAAGATATCCCTACCTTTGACCTAGAAATGCCAAATGAGGGTTTTATTGTAAGGAAATAGGCTTCAGTGTGTGCAAAACTTTGTTTAGGTACAAAAGACTTCCACCCTCATGTGAAAAGTTAGAAACAATATAAATGAGTGATTCAAGTACCTCTCAAATCTACCCTTCATCTCCTTCCCCACTAAGGTTCTGCCTACCACCTAATAGATGCTCAATAAGCCTGAACCTGACCCCTTGTGTCCTCTCCAGCGCTAAAGCAGCTTCCTAAATGGTTTTCCTGCCTCCAGCCTTGGCCCCTTAAATCCACTCTCTTCATGGATTCCAGAGTGAGTTATAAAAAGTGCACGTCTTCTTCCTGCTTCACCCCGTCAGGGGTTCTCCTATCTCTTAGGGGGTAATGTCTACACCTTTTCACTGGCCTGACAGCTCTTTATGACCTGTTCCTATCTACTTTGCTTCATTTCTGGCTGCATGATACACTTCTACAGCACTGCTTTAGATTTGGCTCCCCAAATCCTTGCTCACCGCTGAGCCCTCGCTCATCTTGTTTCCTCCCCCAGCTAACTCCTGCTTGTCCCTCAGGACCCAGTGCAGACTTTAGGATCATCTGTGGGCTGGGTGAGGCCCCATATCCCGTGCCCTATGTATATGGCACTCCTTGCATTAGTAATGGATTTCTGTTACTTCCTTCCATGTCTGTCACCCTTGCCAGTTCTGACCTTGAGAGCCTGTTTACTTACTTTGTGTCCTTGTTCCCCATCATGGGACCTGGCACATTGGAGAAGCTCAATACATGTTTCTTGAATAAATGAATGAATGAATGCAGAATGTACAAACTTTTTGTAATGAAGAAATGTACCCTGGTCAGTGCCAAGAACATAAATTTCTTATTTATTTGGGATTTCCTTTATTTCCTGAGTTGACTTTTAGGGGTAGAATCTGGATACCTGCATTTTTATGGAGCTTCTACAGGTGAATCTGATGACTAGCAAGGGTTTGAATCACTGGCCTAGCAGCTGGCATCAGATTAAAATAAAAACAGTATTGAGGACATACGGATGGTGGCAGTTTCAATTGTACACACCATGTGATCCCAGTGATATGTATGTGCGTTGAGAAGAACAGAAAGAAAATCCCTCAATGTGTTATTACTAGTTATTTTTGGGTGATAGGATTTGGGTGCCTTAAATCTTCTTTTTATCTTTCTATTATATAAGTTTTCTCCATTTAGTAAGTGTCACCTTTTTGAACATCATAAAATGGGAAGAAGGGTAGTTGGACAAGGGAGCCCTGACTGTCCGACATTGTTGGGTCCTAGACTCATTCTCCAGCCGGCTCCCGGGATGGCTGCCAGCATCAGGTCTAGAACTGGACCCTCTGGCTCACTCTGAGTTCTGGCATCCAGAAATGATCCGGTGGCCCTGGGGCCTTGGAAACTGCCAGACAATTCCAGAGCCCTGGGCAGGCTGCTTTGTGCTTTTGTGGGCCCCAGGTGAAGAATGGCATGGGGTTTTGGTAAGAAGTGGACACCGCAAGATAGTTTCCAAATGGTTCTGAAACAGAAAAACTTGGTTGGGATGGGATGAGAGGCAGGGCCACAGAGCTGGGGGCCAAGGCCAGTGGGAGCATCATGATACTGGGTGTTCAGTATCAGCTGACTGGCAGGTGTGAGGTGGGGAGGGGCAGCCAAGTGGGATGCAGGGGTGAGAAACATAGGATAATTGGGGTCAGGGCAAGTAGCCAGCTGGAGAGAGCCCCTTGTTCCAAGGTGCTCTGGGTTTGTGAGCGAGCTCTTGGCTCTGGAGTGAACCAAGCAGTTGGAGTTGTCCACGCCCACAGGGGGATATGTGTTTGCTTGCTTCTTGTTTAATGCCACTTTCCTCCTGAAAGCCTTTATGAGTCTTTCCCCCTTTATGCTCCCTTGTCAAGGCAAGCTCTTTCTCTCCTTTCAAACCCTGTCTGTCTGTTCGTTGCCTCTTAAACCTGCATCGCTTTCAGATTTTGTGTTCTTGTTTCCTGGCATGTCTTGGCCCTCCCGAGGGCAGGACAGAGTCTCGTGCATGTGTTCCACACAGACTGTGGTCAGGGTGCAGGGATGGCAGCTGAGTGGTTGGTGCATCTGCTTTCCCAACTGGAAAGGTCAAGGCCAGTGTTGTATCAGGGAGGGCTCTGCACCTGGCCTTGTGGCTGGCTCCTGCCTGGTGCTTCTCTGGGTCACCAGGGTGACAAGATGCTCACTAGCCAGCAAATAGCAGCCCCCACACATGACTGCCAGTTGCAGCAGTTCTTGAGCTCCAGCTGAGTTGAAACTGAGAGGATGCCTTTTCCAGCAGCCTGGAGCCAGACCCACAGAGCTCCCTCCCTGCCCCTTGGGATGGCTGTGCTGAAAGCAGATACCTGCTGCTCCTCCTGCTGCCACTCCTTTCCACCCTGCTGCCAGAGCCTTTCTTCAGGGATCCATGCTGGGAGGAAGTTTGGGACAAAACAGGTGGCCTAGGGACCTCCCCTGGTGGCGCAGCGGTTGAGCGCTGGGCTGTGAGGCTGCCCGCATCCTCTGCAGCGCCGGTTCGATCCCCGACCGGCCAGCAAGGGTCCCACATGGCGCAGCAGACCTCTCCTGTATCGCCCACTGCTCCCCTCACCAGTATTTTTTTGGTCTGCCTGTTCTGTTCCCTGCTCTGGCTCTGGTGAATTCTCTCACCCTGCCGCGCTTCTGAGTGTACCCAGTGCTTGTATAAATAAATAAATAAATCTTTAAAAAAAAAAAAAAACATGTGGCCTCCTAGTACACAGCTACCAGCGCATCGTTCTGCAGGGGAACCTTCCTAGGCCTTGCTTACTCCTGGTGTTAGTGCCTTGAGAGCCTGCTTTCCTCCTGTGCCCTGGGGTGGAGGTGAGGGGAGGAGCTGGAGGTGGCTGCTCCTGCCTGGCCTCAGGCTGAGAGAACTAGGTCTGACCTGTCAGTCCTGCCCCCTCTGAGCCCTCTCCCCCCTAGTCTGACTCAGCTCTTGCTTGACACAGATCTCAGCCCTCCTGTCAGACTGGTCTCAGGGAGGGCAGGTATTGTGAGCCAGTGCCCAGCTGCCCCAGCCCTGCAGGCAGGACCAGCTCTGGCCCTGGCCACCCAGTGCCTGCCCTCACCTGACACAAAGGCGTCAGGATGGCTCTGCCAGGAGGTCAGCTATTTTCTGCTTTTTGGTAGGTCCCCTTCATTGTCTCCTTTCCTGCTACCCTCACCTTCCTCCCAGGAGACCTGAGCTCCACTTCCCGCTTCCTTCTTTCAGCCTTGGCTGAGCGCATCCATGTGCCAGGTGTTGACCTGAGTTCCAGGCTCCTGATGGGAAAGCCCAGCCCTGCCCTGCCAGCTTGTCTGTGGTACAACACCTACAAAGGGGCTTAAGTGGGAGTTTTATTGGATCCAGGACACCTAGAAAGAGTCTGTCTTAGAGGCAGCTTGTGGGTAGAAGACACCCCAAATCCCAACTGAGCTGTTTCAGCCTTGTCATGGCAAGACTCCTTTAATGCCTTTTCCCTTAAGGTTCAAAGTTTTCTGTAAAATACACTTGAAAGCTTAAGGAGAACACAGAGTCTTTTTTTTTTTTTTTTTTAAATACGATACACACACAGGTATATGTTCTGGAAAGTAAGTGGCCTATCACCGTCCCCTCCAACGGAAAACTAGTGTGTGTTTCCCCCCATTTTTTTCCTTGCAGATGCTACATTGTCTTATAAACTTGGATTCATTTGAAATTGCCTGTTTTTTTGGGAAGCACAGCCTCTGAGGGCTGCCACCTGACCCTAGGGGTTACTCCAGCCTGCACCTCCTCCCAGGACAGAAAGGGTATTGGACTTACAGTCCTCCTTGCTCCCCCCACTCCCCAGTTTGCGTCAAGTCAGCATCTGAAGCCTATGTTGCAAGCCTTGACTGGCCAGGACTGCGGCTGCATGTCCGCCCCCAGCCCCCAGGTCCATGCTCCATTTCCCCTGAATAGGAGGACTGTGTGGGCTGCGGGAAATGGCCCCAGGACCTGGAGACTGGGGAGCGTGGGGCTTTTCCGCCTATTCTTCCTCCATTTGACCACGTCTCTCACCAGCTTGGTTCCTGTCCCAACTCCTGGCCTCTAGAAGCTGAGTCACAGAGACACCATAAGCTTCCAGGCTGACCCAAACGTCTTTCCTGGTCTGGCAGTGTGTCAGCTCATTGTCAGCCACTAGTTCCATATGCTGACCGGAAGTGTAACTGACAGATGTCTTAGCATTTCCATATGAAAAATTATAATCTAAATGCATTTGGAGAGAAACTCTTGAGACCTGGGTGGGTGGGATAATAAAAGGTCTTTGTCAAGACAAGGTGAGTTGCCCTTTTAGCCCTCCCTCCCCCCATGGTGGCACACCTATTCCCCCATCAGGGAAGACCATCTGGCAGTCCTGTATGCGCCATAGCTAGAGTGGATTTAGAAATGACCCCTGCTCGCCACACTGTGGACTTGTGTTCAGTGTTTTATATCATCCTGATTTTGTCATGCAGAGGGAAGACCAGAGTTTAATAGGCCTGTGGACTCGAAGAGGATACCCATCAGGGCCTAGGCAGATTCACAGGCCTTAGGGTGCGTGCTACATCCCAGCCTGGCTCCAGGCCTTCGCCCCTCTGGACCTGCCATCTGGAATGTCTCCCTCACCCTCATTTCCTTCAAGGCCCAACTAACTTGCTCTTTCTCTGCGTAAGGTGCCTACTCTGTGTAAGGTGCCGTGTGCCGTGGTGAAGGAGCGATCAGGGCCTTACCTTTGACCAACTGAGATTCTAATGGGAGAGACAGATACAAAAGTGAATAAACAAGCCATGGGATAGGTACTACTTAGAAGAAAAGGGGCTGGAATGGGAAATATGGGCGCCTACTTTAGTTAGGTTGACAAGAAAGACATCTCAGAGGAGGTGCTCCTTAAACCTTGAGACACTGAAGGTAATTAAAATGTCATCCTCATTTTCTCAGGCCCCTAGAGTGCCTGACAGGATTGTGAACATGGTGGGTGCTCAAGAATTGCGTTGAAATGGATCTGGGCCTTGACCCTTTTGTTTGTGCCTCAGCACCTCAGCAGCCAGTAATCATTGTCTTCTCCAGCCTCAGGGCTCCCTGGCCCCACCTCCAGCTGTCATTAGACAGACCGAGAAGAATTGGGTTACATTGGGGGTTGGGTGGCATGGTCCTGAACTTGGCTGTGGGCCTGCAGGCTGCTGCCTGGCCTGACCCATCAGCATCTGGGGCAGGATAGAGAGAGAGAGCTGGGGCCCAGGATCTCCCAACAGCCAAGAGGCTCTACGTGTGACTGATCTTGCTCCATCAGGGTTACTTTGCCTCTCCTGTCACCATTATCCCAGAGGGAAACTGAGGCCTCTTACTCTTGCACCAGTAAAGGCCTAAGTGGGGCAGGTCACTGTATGTGGGGTGGAAGACTGACGTGCCCCTCCCTGCCTTTCAGCCGGCTGGAGCCTGCTTCTTCCCAGTGCTCATCACACAGGGTCAGAGATGACCCAGCCCGGCTCCCACCCACCCCTCTGGCAGATGCATAAAAGAGTCCTGGTTCCTCAGGATGTGGGCTCCAAAATATTTTCCACATACCTCTACTCTTGCATGGGACAGTTTGATGCATGGGACAGCTTGACGGCTTATGATTTCTCTTTGAACAAGATTGCATCTATTATTTACTTACTATGCATTTCTTTGTTTTGTTTTATTTTATTTTATATATTTTTTACATCATTTTTCATTTTTGCACAATGTATGCATTTTCATCTTGGTTATAGTCCCCATACAACATATTACAAGGGCTTCCCAAATTATATATTCAAGTATTTTCAAAATAGCGAGCGTAAACATAATGTACCACAAAACCAAAAAGGCTCTCCATGCATCATTTGTGTGATTCAGCTCTGGCCCAGACAAGACATGAGCGCGTCTGGTCAGGGACCTTTCACGCTGGTCTGGGTATCCACCATGCCCTGCATTAGCAGAGGACTGTATGAGTGACCTGATCACTTGCCACTTTAATAGAGTCTCTCTTCTCTGGGTCTCACAGCATTTTCTTTGCACAGACTCTCATAGCTCTTTTCTGTGTGTGTGCAAGTGTGCATGTGTGGTTTGCCTTGTGGCTTTGTGCAGGAGCTATGAGTTTTTGGAGGGTGAGGATCTTGCCTTAACTGTCTTTGTGTCCCCATGAGCCCCACGCAGGTCTTCCCACGGTGTGACTTTGAGGTGAATCGTAGGACTAGAAGAGATCCTGCTATCCCCTAGCACAGTCGCCCCATTTTACAGGTGGGGACCCAGATGAGGCTCCACAGGAAGATGACCTGCCCCAGGTCACAGGGGCTTAACCGACTGGTCTGGGGCCTGCAGTGTCCCACTTTCATCCCTGGGTTGAGAGCTGCCCTGATGTCTGTCCTTGATGGCCCGGGTAGGCAGCAGTAGGCACTGAAACTTACTTGTGCCTGAGGAACCTGGAGTTTGGAGTTTCACAGAAACCCCAGGGATGTGTGGGGAGGGGTAAGCACATGGGTGTGCCCCCCCTCAAAAAAAAATAAAACCAGTAAAACAGATCCACTTACCTGCCTCACATAGTAAATGGGCTTTCTGGGTAGGCCTTACACTGTTTTCTTTGAAACCGGGATTCTGTTGCTTAGAAGAGAGCTCCCCAGAGCTGCAGGAGGAAACCCTCTCCTTGTTTAGTTTGGGGGTCTGCCCTTGTGGCCTGGCTGGAGGGTGCGGATGTGTGCCATGTGGGAGGACTAGGGGGCCCTGCCTCTCCCTGCTCCTCTATCCAGATACCAGGGCCAACTTCTAGAGGCTGCTCAGCCACCATGAGGACCCTGCCCTCTAGATCCAGCTCCACCTCTGGCTTTGCCAAAATAAATAGCTTGGGATGAAGTGCCTGGGAGGCCCTGAGGCCCTTCTGTACAACCGCTCCAGAGGGCTATGGCACAGCCAGCACCTTTGCCATTTTTACCCCCCTCTCCTCCTGTGGGACTGGTGCCTCCCTTCCGGAATTTTCTGTGAGGAAGGGGGAGGAGTGTGGAACTTCCAGGGTAGGGATCACTGCCTCCTGATCCAACAATCTGGATCCTGTTACCCTTCTGTAGAGGCGTGAGGAAGCCTTGCTTTTTTGTTTTGCATTTGTCTTTCTTTGTTTATTTTATATTTCACAGAAACTTCCAATAACTCGGTGAGGCCACGCACAGGTTGGGACTTAGTAATAAACACTTGTGGATGAAAATGAAATTATATGGAAAGAGGTTCCTGTTTTGATTTGTCTAAAAAATGCTCCCTCTGCATCCCCTAGACTAGCTCCCTGGGCCAGAGCCCTTGAGTCTCAGCAGAGGCACTGCCCTGTGGGGTTCTCAGAGCCAGCCTGCCATCTAGCACATGACCTTTGGATTAGGTGATTCCATACACATACTGCGCTCAAAGCAGTGTCTGGCACATGATAAGAGCTTAATAAATGCTGTTCATGATTGTTAACATTGTGTTATTGGCATAGTTCTCATCATAAATCCATAAGGTAGGGACTTTTATTACCCCCATTTTCCAGATGAGGAAACTGAGGTTCTCAGAGGGTAAAATATGCCAACTCCTCAAGTGAGTGGCAGAGCCAGGATCCATCGCAGGTCTGAACTTGGGGGCTTCCGGCAGCCCGATGGTATTGCTTGTCCGGCTGTGGGCAAGGAGTGGGCCGATCAGACACTGCCTGGAGGAGTACATGGCCTGGCCTGGAGGCTGGCGCTCAGGGGTCTCGGCGAGCAGGCGTCCTCAGGCAGCATGTGGTGAGAGCCAGGCTGGGGGAAGAGCAGAAGTGGCAGTGAGGCCGCACTGGACACAGAGTGGTCAGTGGTGTCACCAGCAGTGCCCCCGGGTGAAGGTGGGACTGGTTCTCTGCCTTGGAGCTGTGTGTGGGGAAGGGGTTGCCTCCTCACTTGGACTACACCAGCTTCAGCCGGGGGTTTGCCTCACTGCCCTGGAGAGGTGGCAGGTAGGACAGAGTCTGGACAGACACCGAGCTGGAAGCGAGGGAATCTGGAAACACTGGCTAGATTTCCTCCATGGCCGCAGGGTCTGTGATCCTCAATGTCCCATCTGTAAAATGGGAGTAAAAATACTTGTTGTAAAGATTAAGTGAAATATATAAAATGGGGCCTCCCCGGTGGCGCAGCGGTTGAGCGCTGGGTTGCGAAGCTGCCCGAAGTCTCCGCGGCGCTGGTTCGATCCCCAGCTGCTCCCCGGCCACCAGAGGAGGGTCCCACATGGCGCGCAGACCTCTCCTGCCGCCCGCTGCTCCCCTCAGCAGTGTACTTCGGTCCTTCTGCCTGCTCTGCTCCCTGCTCTGGCTCTGGTGAATTCTCTCACCCTCCCGCGCTTCTGACTGTGCCCAGTGCATGTATAAAAAACAAAACAAACAAACAAATAAAATAAATAAATAAATAAATAATAAATAAAGACATGCCTCTATAAAAACAAAACAAAACAAAAAAAAGAAATATATAAAATGATATTAAAAAAACCTTTATAATCCTAAATCTAGTATGTATACAACTGGTAGTAATCACTGCCGTTTTAAGCTCTTCGTGCCTCACACAGCACTGGGCGATCACATAGAGCATCTTGTTTAAAGCTCACAACAGCCCTTCAAGATGGGTGTTATTGCACCAATTTTATGGATGTGGGAAGAAATTCAGAGGCTCAGCTGCCTGGGGCCACACCTATGAGGGGTGGGTTGCAATTTAGACCCAGGTCCTGCTCTCTGATTCCAGAGCCACCTCTCTCTGTTCCCGACCTGCTGAGCTCTCCCCCGTCCCCGTCCTCGTCCTGACCTTCACTAGTAAGTTACTGAACCAGCCACGGAAGCAGCCACGGGAGCGTGTGGCAGTAAGGCACCAAGCTGAGCTACTCGGGCCTGGCAGCTGGGGTGAGCAGGGATCGAGAGATGGGCTTTACCTGCCCCTGGCCCCTGATGGTGGTGGGGAGCAGCAGGCTCCCCTCCCTGCTAGTCTGGCAAGTAAGTTTTGTCAGCCTATGAGTCACACAGCCCTGATGAGTCAGGTTTTTCCCTTATTCTTGCCCAGAGCAGCTGGGGAGGGGGTGGGGGGCTTTCTTAGGAAGTAAGACCTCCCTCCCTTTGCTCTCCCTCTGTTCCTCTTGCTCGGAGCTGCACAGTTTCTATCCGGAGGTCTGTAGCTCTGTCCTGGAGGAAGACTTCCTGTGTCCCTACTCAGAGGGTATCTGGGTATTTCAGCTGTCCGGCTGAGAGAACCCTCCTTGTTAGGTATCCAGAACTGTCTTGACTCTAAACTCCTGTTCTTGGCCTCTTAGCTTGGCTTACCCTCTTCTTTCTGCAAAGAGGGGCTTAACCCTGAATCTTCTGGACCTAATCTTCTGGGTTTCCCTGAGCACAGGTCCCCTGAGCTATATCTGTTTCTTGCCTCCTGCCCGGTCTGGCTGCAAGTCTTACAAGGACAGTCCAGATGGTCAGCCTCATGCAGGCATGGGGCGCTCCCTGAGCACCCCCTGCCAGGTCCTCTCAGAGGCTAATTAAACACAGTGGAAGCAGCCATCCAGGCTGGACCGCCTCACTCCAGATCAGTGCTTCTCAACCCTGGCCGCATATTAGAATCACCCGGAGAGCCCTTTGGTGCGCAGGTCCTATCCCAGAGCAGCTCAGTCAGAATCCCCAGGGATGGGTCCCAGGCAACCAGGTTTTGACTACACCACACTGTTGCCTCAGAAGGCTCTGCCCTCCTGGAGCTGACAGTCAAGACGCAGGGACAGCACAGCATGCAGATCAGACTCTGCCGTGTGGGATGGCCTGCTGGGAAGGGGGCTTCAGTCCTGCGTCCTGGCGGAGGGAGGTCAAAACCAGGCGATGCTGAGGCAGGAAGGCGGGGAGGACCCTGGTCTGACAGGGTTGGTGATTCACGGGCTACAGAGGAGGAAAGAATGAGTCAGGCACAGCTGCCTGTGAGGCCCAAGCCTGACTTTGGAGGAGAATGAACGTGCTCAAATGTTCAACAGAGAGTGGAGTTCTCCACAGACTGAGTGTTGTGGGTCCGGAGCTGCATGAAGAAGAGGGTGGGGCTTCAAAAGATGAGGGTGCAGATCTGGGTGATGTCGGGCATCTGCACATACTGCTCATTTGACCAGGACGCTTTTCCCAGAAACTCCCTGGAGCATCTCAGGGTCTCTGTAAGGCATGAGGAAGAAGCGAAGCTTTAAAGAGGTCATCCCCTGGGTCTCCTCAGCTTGGGTCACGGTGAAATGGACCCTGGTTTTCTGACTCAAATCACCCCACTGAAGACACAAACCCAAAGACAGTAACTTAGGTCCAGTTGCTGGGGTGTGGACTGTAAGAGCCCCAGAGGCTCGAGGCATATAGAGCCACCAGCAGAGAAGGGTTATGGGCCTTTTCTGGCTCCAGCTGCAACAGTCCTGGGGGGCTTGCTGTTGTGTTTGCTGTGGGTCCGTGCTGAGGTGAAGAAAGCAAGAGCCCTTGGGGGAGAGTATTGGGCAGGCCTCTCCTGGGGTGTTAGGTTAGTTGAGTTATTCTACATAATTTTCTTGATACTGTTAGTTAATGTAATAAATATCTTTATACCTTCAGTTTTCCTAGCCCTCCCTAAGAAAGACTGCTACTGTCTACTTTCCAGAAAAGGAGCATTCATGTATTCATTCAAAGTCATGTAACTAGTTTATAATGGAGCTGATGTTCAACCCTGAGCTTCCTCGCCCCAGAATCTGGACCACCAACCTTTGTATTTCTGTTTCTGCTGCCGCTCTATGAAGCATGAACTTTCTAACCATTTGGCCCATCCAGCAATGGACCAGGCTTCCTTGAGGGCATCATGCAGGCCTCACCTCCAGAAGTACATGGTGTCTGACTTGCTCCTGCTAGGAGCATCATTTGGAGTGGAAGGTTGACTTCTAATGTAGAGCCCGAATCAGCCATGCAGAATTAGAGTCTCAGATTGGTTTCTGTTGAACCCTCAGGATATTGGGGCATACAGTCAGGCCAGGTGTCCTGGGAGGGGCTGGCTCTTAGATTCCATTCTGCCCTTGAGGAGGCTGAAAGGCAGGCTGACTCCTTCACGCTTGCTCCTGATACTCCTGATACTCGTCTGCTTGCTGCTGTGCCCCCTGGCTATTTGTCTCCTCTGTCTCAAACTCCTGACATGTTGGTATTCTAGTTGTAATTCAGCTTTCACTGGCCAGTAGAGTGGTTTGATGGAATTTATCTCCCACTTCATCTCTCTCTCTCTCTCACACACACACACACACACACACACACACACGGAAAAGCTGTGGGGTGTGGAATCAGTCCTGTCACCTCTCAAGGCCTCAGATTTCTGTAAAAGGAAAATGACTTTGAGATCACTCTCACTTCAGGGTTCTGCCCTGTTCTGGGAGACCCATCCTGTGGAGTGGTGTGTCTGAGTGAAGCACTTGTGGCAGTTGATACCCAGTGGGACAGAGCTGAATGTCAGGCCATGCCAATCAGCCTCCAGACACCTGGCTACTGAGGCCTGACTCCTCCCAGTGGGGACCCTCCTTGGCAACAGGACGCCAGAAAACACAGCAGCACAGGTGACCCGTGTCTTCTTCTTGGAGCCTTGGTGTAGCAAGGGGAGCCAGCCAGATACCGGAGACGTTTCTAGCAACCTCTGGGGAGTTCCTGTTTTATTTATTAGTCACTGTCCTCCCTCTTCTGCCCCAGGAAAATGCTGACCCTACCTATGCTGCCTGCACAGGGAAGCAGACATCCATCAAACTCGCTCTTTGTCCCTGTCAAACTTAACCTGATTTAGCCCCTGCATCCTCCCTTACTCTGAGGTAGAGACCAAGGTTCACTGCAGCAGGAGTTTTCAAAATTGCAGAGACTTTAAGAGAGGAAAAAAATGGTAGCCTTTAAGATTTCTGATTACATAATGGTCTTAAGCATTATTGGCTGGGCTTCATTACTGACCACAATAACTGCTGTCTTCTAAGCACTGGGCAGAGCCATCTCTGTAGTCCATACAGCAGTGCTTGCAGAGTTTTCCAGGCTGGAGCACTGAGGTGTAGGACACCGAGGTCATCTGCCCCCTCTGCCCACGCTCACACAGGTGGTCAGTAGCCAAGGCAGCCCCCCGCTGGCCATCTCTGAAGCCCCTGCTTAAGTGTAACCCTGGAACTGTTCATGTTCAGGCCAGGACTTTGGTTGCCCCTGAGGATAAACACATTAATTCATCACGATGAAAATATACAAGAAAGGAATGGGCTGTAATTCATTTTTTTAAGATTTCATATGAACTTGAAACCAGAAGTGCAGTCATTTCCCAAGCACCTGACCTCTGCACTCTACTTGTGAAGTGCAGTTTTCTCTCCCAGCCCGCCTCAGGAAAGGAGAGTTGGTTAGATCCTAGAACAGGTTAGATCCTAGAGCAGAACCTGAGGATTTGGGGGTTCCCTTTGTAGTTGAAATCAGATGGACTGATTTTCCATGAGGAAATGGGATGGGGCACAGTTGGGGGAAGTCAGCTTGGGTGAGGGGAGCCCGGGGTCAGTGCCCAGCCCTTTCACCCCGTGTGGCTGGGGGCCCTGGGCTGGAGGCACAGAGCGTGAAGACCCTGCCCTCTGAACACATCCCAGTAAATGTGTCCGTTGTGTGCAAGCACAGTGCAAGTGCACCGTGTGCCCTGTCCACACCCTCAGCTGCCCACGCGGAGGGCCTCTGGGGAGCTTTTCTTTTTCTTGGCTGCACTTTCGTTTCTGGTCACCACAGAGCTTCCAGCCTTCATGGGGCTGGGCTCCATCCAGCCCCTTATCCTCCAGCAGATTTCTTCTCTGAATACCTCAGGGACTGATTTTTTCCCTCCTGGGCCTCCAACCTCTGCTGCCCCCTTTCTTCCTCTTCCTGTTCCTCACCTGGATTTCTTCAGGCAGCTCTGATGCTCCCCACAGTCCTGACTCTGAACTTGCCTCTCTCCTCCAGCTCCTCACACTTTCCCTAAACTGCCTGCTCGCTTCATTCACTCACTCATTTGGCAAGCCATTCTTGAGACCTGCTGCCTGCCAGACCCTGGCCTGTCCCCAGGATCCCAAAGAACTGGAGGTGGTCCCAGCCTCAGGGGTTTAAACACGATCCCTGCAGTTGTCCCCAGGCTGTGCGCCATCACCAGCCCACTGTGGGGCCCCCAAAGAAACTTTGATTCCTTCAGCCCTGCCCTGGGCCACCCGGGACCCAAAGTACTCCAGGAGGGAGTGCCTGGCTTGTCACTTAGCAACTGGCTCCACCCCTTTCCCTTCCTGAACCTCGGAGCTGGGGCCTGAGGGAATGAATGGGGAAGCAGGGCCCACAGGCCCATAAGGAGGCCACATGGGGAGGCCTCAGCTGAGCAGAGCTGGCCTAGCACTTTCTCTTCCAAGGTTACCCAGGCTCTGAGGGTCATCCTGGGCTAAGTCTAACTATAAATACCATACTTCCTGAAGGGATTACCTGGGCTCTGCTTCCCCTGACTGCGCCCTCCCTGTGGCCGATTCTTCTTCTGGAGCCTGCAGTTCTTTCCCACTCTTATCTCCTCCACCAGATGCCAGACTTCAGCCACATCTCTCCAGCCCCCTGCATTCCAGCTGTGACTTCCAGAGTGGGAGGGGATGGGAGGAGAGATTCCAGTCTGCTTCCTGGCCAACAGGCCCTTGCAACTCAGGCTTTTGGGAAGGGGAAGTCCCTGTCCCTGCCTCTTTTGCTTGGAACCTCATCTCCCACACCAGCCAGAGCAAGCCCAGACTTGTCACATAATCGTTACTTCTGGGGAGGACACTCTAGGCCCCATCCCTGGAGCAGGGTTCTGGGGATAGAGCTTGGTAACTGAATGTGGAAACAGAGCCTGGGGATTGCCACACGTATAAATAGGGCTGTCTCCTGGCTTGGGTGGACTGACTGTCCTGGGACTCTCTTGTTCCCTTGGCTGATCTCAGGCTTGGTGTCACATCCCAGGGGCTCAGCTGTGCCTGTCCCTGAAGACACAATAAGGCTCTCTTAGGACCTGTGATCTGAAAGTGAAGGGACTGACTTCTCCCTCCTGCAGACCTTTCTCTAGTTTCCCTCTACTGCTGCTGCTGTTCTCAGCTGTGCTTCCTCAACCATGCCCCTCCACATTCAACTTTGTGTTTGCAAATGTTCCATCTTCAGCTCAGCAGACACTGATGGGAACCTGCACTGGGCCAGACATGCTGCGAGGCACTGGGATGTTCACATAGAAGCAGCCAGGGCCTGTTGGCCTTCCTTGCATTCTTGGGACTCCCCCCTTTAGTGTCCTTCTGAATTAGGTGGGGTGTCAGAGGCATGCTTCCTCTCTTGCACACGGGAAAGGCCCTCTCGTGTTCTCTCTCCCACTCTTATGTCTGTGCCCTCCCTGGGCGGGGGGAAGGGGGTATCACCAGATACCATTCATTATCGAGGCCTAGCCACAGCACCCATCATCATTATCCTCCCCCAACCCAGCCACAGGGCCTCCTGCTGTTTTCCCTTTTTGTTCTCTGCAGCAGTTTGGTTAAAGTACTGAGCTCTTTGGTTAAAGTACAGATGAACCTGCCATTTACACTTCTGTTTTGCTGTGTTTACAAGTGGGGTGCTTCATTCAGAATCAAGTACTCGCCCCTGCCCAGCCCTTAAGACTGTTCAGTGAGTCTGAGGTAGGCTCAGGGAACCTGCATTTTTTAATCTGGACCCCAGGAGATCCTAACACAGGTAGTATTTGTACAACCCTTCCAGACCCCCACTTTTGCCTCTGGACTCAAATACTCATTCTCTGCTCAATCACAAATAGCTCTGCTGTTCCCCGCTCACCTTGATCACAGAAACCCACAATTTGCATGGGTACCTCTAGGACAGAATAAGCTTTTATTGTTTATTGGCCAACTTCACCAAGGATAAGGACCACTTCTGTTACTCTGTCTTATTTGGGACAGGTGGAGACTTAAGTAAAAGCCTCTAGTTTCTCCTGCTGCAGCAGTGCCTGCCCTGGCCCCACAGAGTCACCCAGAGCTGCCAGCCACTGAGATCCTAGACATGTGAGCTTGGGCTTGCCGGCTGCACCCTCACCCCCACCCTCAGACCCATCGCTCAGCCCCACAAACCCTACCTACTTTTCCAAGGCAGCTCCCTAAAATATTATATACCTTTCCCCATTTTTATGCAGTTTTCACTGTATTATTCTTACTACTAATGCTCATTTTGGGAAACTTGGGAAAAAATATAAGCAAAAAAAAAAATCCTTGGTGACTACCAATCAGTTATAACCGTTGCTATTTTAGTGTAAATTTTTTCCAGTCTTTTTGATTATATGTAGAGTATATACATAAGTATATATACATATGTGTGTATGTGCATAGGTATCACCTACTATTTTATTTTTTTATTTTTTTTCAAATGATCAATGCAGATAGCCTGACATTTACACTTCTGTTTCGCTGTGAAATGTGGTATTGATAATTTTTTAAAGGTTTATTTATTTATGCATTTAAGAACTGGGTGTACGTACAGGCCAGAAGTGTAGGGGTTGAGAGGGTTCACCAGAGACAGAGTATCACCTACTATTTTAGACACAAAATCTGGACTACAGAACACTTCTGTCCTGTTATGTTTTTTCAACGTATTGTGGATGTTTCCCTGTTTCCGCACCCTTCCGCCCCGTCGTGGAATGCAGGCCTCCCGTTTGGCTTGATTTAGGCTTCCTCATGGTGGTGCGCATTTTGGTTGTCTCCAGTTTTCCTGTGCTGAGTGAAACAGCTTTGTCGACAAGCTTTTACCACTCACTTGTGATTATTTTCTTAGGATACCAGAAAACTAAGGCAGAGGGATGCGCACTTGTAAGTTTTTTGGTGCTGTCCCACATGCCTCCAGAAAGTTTCTTGCCATTTGTGTAGCATATGGGTGTTCACACTCTTTCCACTGCCCAATATTTTTTGACTTAACTAACTTTATTTTTTAATTTAAATTTTATTTTTATATTCCCCATACAATTACAACCCCCTTATTTTGACCCCAATCCCTCCTTTCCCCCCCCACCCCACATAGAGTGTCTCTGGTTCATAGTTGTTTGTTGATTTTGATATTTTCTTTCTTATAGTTATTCTTTTTCCTGGTCCCTTATTTAGGTTTTCTAGATTCCTGTTATGAGTGAGACCATCCGGTATTTTTCTTTTTCTTTCTGGCTTATTTCGCTGAGCATGATCCCTTCCAGCGCCATCCATGTTGCTGCAAATTGCATGTGTTTATCTTTTTTGAATGCTGAGTAATATTCCATGGTGTATATGTACCACATCTTCTTGAGTCAGTCATCTATTTTTGGGCATTTGGGTTGTTTCCAACGCTTAGCTATTGTAAACAGTGCTGCTATAAAATAGGGGTGCAGGTGCTCTTTGGAATTGATGCTTCTGTGTCCTTTGGGTAAATACCTAGGAGTGGAATGCTGGATCGTATGGAAACTCTATGTTTAGTAGGTCATGACTTAACTAACTTTAAAGCATCAATTTTTTAAACAAGCAATTGAAAATATTCATTGTCAGTTTGGTTTTATGTTTGGATTAAAAGCTGCCTTTTCTGGCTTTGTTTGTCCCCATGCCTATGACTGTAAACACTGTATGTAAGGCTACATACCCTTTGGTGTAGGGTATGGAGAGTTTTGCTGGATATTTTTATGCTGTATTTAATTTGCCCCATGAATAGGGAGCCAGCACGGGCCCAGAGGTGCTGCAGCTGCCCCCTGCTGGCTCAGTGATGCAGTGACAGCTGAGAACAGTTGTCTGTTCCTTGCATCAACCTGCTCCCTTCCAGCCACCAATCCTTTCTAATGTTTTCAGCCTGAATCAGGGAGGATTTTTTTTAAACCATTGTATCCTCACTGACTGCAGAGACTGTTACTACTTGGAGAGTCTCACTTGCATGGTGTCCACCTGTGGGGAGAAGTGTGTCTGACAGGCGAGGGTGCTGTATCTGTGTGGAGGGGTGGGGGCTCTGAAGGCAAGGTATGTGCACAAACCTGAGGTGATGAATTTGAAAGGTGACCCTGTGGGACTGTGTTTATTTTATTTTATTTTTTTAATGAATTATTTTATTTTATATAATTCTTACATCATTTTTCTTTTTTGCATAATGTATGCATTTTCATTTTGGTTATATTCCCCATACAATTCCCACCCCCTTTTTCTGACCCTAATCCCTCTTCTCCTCTCCCCACCCCCCACTATAGTGTATCTCTGGTCTATAGTTGCTTGTTGATTTGTGTTTATTTTAAAGAGATGCAGGGCTTCAGGTTAAGACACAACCTGTGAAGCTATCCACAGCCACTGCAACACAAGTTCTATCCCCGGCCAGGGAGCTACCCACGTGGCACAGCAGACCTCTCCTGACTCACCCTCTGCTCCCCTCAGCAGTGTATTTCAGTCAGTCTGCCTGTTCTGTTCCCCACTCTGTCTCTGGCGAACCCTCTCACCCCCCCACCCCCGTCACACCTCTGGTATGTATCCCAGTGCTTGTATGCATAAATAAATAAATCTTTAAAAAAAAAAAAAGAGTGAGATGTATGTGTGTGGTTGTTACACCTCAGGTGTCCTAGGATCACCAGTTCAGCAACCTCAGAACTGAAACCTGAACATTGAAAATAAAGGCGGGGGCGGGGGGGCGCCCCCCTGGTGGCGCAGAGGTTGAGCGCTGGGCTGCGAAGCTGCCCGCAGCCTCTGCAGCACCAGTTCGATCCCCGGCCTCTGGGTGAGGGTCCCACATGGCGCGCAGACCTCTCATGCCACCCGCTGCTCCCCTCAGCAGTGTACTTCGGTCCTTCTGCCTGTTCTGCTTCCCGCTCTGGCTCTGGTGAATTCTCTTGCCCTTGCGCGCTTCTGACTGTACCCAGTGCTTGTATAAATAAATAAATCTTCTTAAAAGAAAAGAAAAGAAAAGAAAGGGGCGGGCCTCCCTGGTGGTGCAAGAGGTCAAGCATCGCACTATGAAGCAATCCACAGCCTCTGCAGCACAAGCTCAATCCCCAGGTGGCCAGGGAGCAACCCACATGGCGCAGCAGACCTCTCCTGTCTCGCCCGCTGCTCCTCTCAGCAGTGTACTTTGGTCAGTCTGCCTGTTCTGCTCCCCACTGTCTCTGGTGAATCCTCTCACCCCCTCATCTCTGGCCTGTACCCGAGCTCTTGTATGCATAAATAAATCTTTGGGAAAAAAAAAGAAAAGAAAGGGGACTCATGGGGGGCATCTGAAGGGAAAAACAGAGGCCCTGGACCCTGGTCTCTCTATGTTAAGAAGCCTCTTTCTTAGAACCAGACCTGTCAATTCTGACAAGCTTTCTCAACCCTCAGTAGATTTGGACTGCCCGTTAGCTGGACCTGGCCTATACCCACAGGAGCAGAGATAGATGGGGACGGTAAGAAGGTACACCTGGGCCTCCCCGGTGGCGCAGCGGTTGAGCGCTGGGTTGCGAAACTGCCCGCAGCTTCTACAGTGCCGGTTTGATCCCCGGCCACCGGGTGAGGGTCCCGTATGGCGCCCAGACCTCTCCTGCCGCCCGCTGCTCCTCTCAGCAGTGTACTTGGTCACTCTGCCTGTTCTGCTCTCCACTCTGGCTCTGGTGAATTCTCTCACCCTCCGGCGCTTCTGACTGTACCCAGTGCAACTGATGTCTTAAAATTCTATTAAATTCTTTTTTTTTAAAGATTTATTTATTTATGCGTACAAGAGCTGGGGTGTAGGCCAGAGGTGCAGGGGCTGAGAGGATTCACCAGAGACAGAGTGGGGAACAGGGCAGGCAGATCGACTGAAATGCACTGTGGGCAAGTCAGGAGAGGTCTGCTACGCCATGTGGGTCACCTCCCTGGCCAGGGATCGAACTCATGCTGCAGTAGATGCGGATTGCTTCATAGTGCTGATGCTTAACACCTTGTGCCACCGGGGAGGCCCAAATTCGATAAAATTCTGACATACCCAGAGTTAGCACAGATCCCACAGATCAAGGACTCAATCCCACGAGACTGGTCCCCACTTCAGATGCAATCATAAGTCGTGTGTCCCCCTAGCTTACCCACAAGTTTTGTCCAAGTTGGCTACAAATTGGAGGTTTGTGCTAGGACCACGCTGACTACAGAATAATAAAGTTGGTGCAAGCCCTCCCAGCACACTCTTCTCTGGGGCTATATCTTTTCTCTGTAGACTTTAGAATCAACTTGCCAAAGTTCCTTGAAAAAATTCCCAGTTAGCAATAGTATTGGATTTAATTATACATTAAATTTATAGGTCAATTTAGAGGAAAATGGACATCTCCCTGAATATCGCTTCATCCCCTTTTGTGTTAATCTTTCTGGAAATCCTTAATTCACAAAGTTAGACCATCTGAAGTTCAACTTTTATATTTTTCATTTCTAGACGTTCTGTATGATTCTTTACGTCTCTTATTCCCTGCTCATATTTTTAAGGCTCTCTTCTTTCTTAAACTTTACGTGTCATAGTCTGTGTTTGATAAATCCCTTTCTGAAGGCTTTGTGAGTCATATTCTGTCTGCTGTTTTTATTGGCTCAGTGTCTTAGTCCCTTGTTGTCTTTAAAAAAAAAAACAACTATAACATTATTATTTATTTTCCTTGAAACTTTACCTTGGGAATTCTCAGAAGCCTGGTTTGAAGTTATTTCCCTCCAAAGAGTATTTGCATTTGTATTTGCATATCCTTCTGCTGGCCCAGGAATACTTTAATTGTCTGGCTTGACACTTTCCAGCCTGTATAGTAGTGACAGACCCACAGGGGGTTGATGGCAGGTTCAGTCTGACCTGAAGTAGATCTCTCACTCTGTCATGTACTGTGTGATCTCGGTCAGACAAGTCACTTCACCTCTCTGTGCCTGTCCCAGCATCTGTGAGGCAGTGATAATAACACCTCCCTCCTCAGCCAATGGCGAAGATGAAATGGGATAATGGACATAAGTAAAACGCTCCCATGGATCTCCGTCACACAGTGGTAGGCAGCAAAGGTCATCTCTTCCCTTGAGGAGCTGCCCTCTTGCCCCAACCTGTGGGGTCAGCTTGGTGGCCCTCCCCAGCAGTAGTTCTGCCTAAGGATATGAGTGATAGTGGGAACATCAGGCTTGAGCCTGTGCATGATTCTGCTTTCAGCTTTGGGATGAGCCTTTGAGAGACGCTTCTATCCCCTGTCTTGATCCTATCCTAGGGTTGTCCTGGAGGTGACTTGGGGTGGGGTAAGAACAAAAATGACTGTTAACAGAATTGTTTTCTTCTTCAGCTGCTGCAGGGATTTTTTTGTTGGCAGTGGTAGGTTATGGTTTTTTGTTTTTTGTTTTTAAATTCTTTGTAGCTATATGGTAGAACATTAGTAATAAGACATGACAGTTTATAATTTTTAGTGATGGGAATGTACAATAACAGTAATACAGGTGTGGAATAAACTGAAAGGTGTACATTGACATGAAAATATTTTAAGTCCTTTTTGAAAAACAAGGAATAGAAAGAAATTTAATAATATGAACTCAACTATATTAAGAAAAAAATGGGGAAAAGGAAATTGGAAGGAAATGTGTCTACAAGTCTACTACAAAGTCTACTCCTGAGCGGTGGCATGCTTAGTGCTTCCCCCAGTGACAGCAGCAGTCGGAGGGTGCAGACAGCAGTCGGAGGGTGGTCTTTGTACAGTCGCACATTAAATTGCTTCCTGTGTGGTTTTAGACGTGTGATACACTCTCTGGGGTCTTAGTTTTCCTATTTGTTGTGTTGCTTTGAGGATCGAATAAACAATGGGGCTAATGCGCCTCGCCTGTAATCTGGCACAAGCCGGCTCTGTAAATGGTGATGGAAGTTATTGCACATCTGTGTTCTTTCTAGCTTTTTTAATACTGAACATGCACTACTTTCTAATAATAAAAAAATAAAACTAAAGCATCAGCAGTAATAACAGACAGTCTATGCTTTGCTGACAAAAATATATTGTATCCCCAGGTTCGGTGTGTGCAGTTTCCAGGCTATTCCTTGACTTCAGGGAAGGTCCCAGAGACTTAAGTACTCAGGAGCCGCTACAGTGGGAGCCTGGCAGGCTAGGTCCTAGCCAGGGAGCAGAGGGCCTGGGCAAAGGGCAGACTGCAGCTGCTTGTGGTTTTGGAGGTGCTGAGACTCTCCTTTCTGTCCCGCCCAGGACGCAACGAGCCCTTGAAGAAGGAGCGGCTGAAGTGGAAGAGCGACTACCCCATGACTGATGGGCAGCTGCGGAGCAAACGGGATGAGTTCTGGGACACAGCACCTGCCTTCGAGGGCCGCAAGGAGATCTGGGATGCCCTCAAGGCCGCTGCGTATGCGGCCGAGGCTAATGACCATGAACTGGCTCAGGCCATCCTGGATGGAGCCAGCATCACCCTGCCTCATGGTGAGCAGACTGGGCTTTCTCCTGGAGCGCAGGTGTCAGCCAGGGACCTGACCCAAGTCTCTGTCCAAGCCAGTGGGTGGGGGTGTGGCTAGTCACTAGTTCATTCACGGAGACCTTAAGGGCAGGGAGCAGGAGTGGGGACACAAAGAAAAATAAGTCACGGTGCCAGCTTGCCTAATGAGGGGATGGAAGGACACCAGCAAACCTCAAAGCAATGTGATGAGAGCAAGCTATGGATGCCTCAGGGAGCTTGGGACCCCAGGACTTCTATTGGCTGTCACTGTGTGCTCGACACTGAGCTAGAAGTTTGTAGCAGCCTATGGGGCTATGTAAAGCCAAGGGTAACAGGAACTGTAGAGTCAGAGACTGGAGTTTAACAGGAACATCTGTTTCCTAGCTTTATGACCTTGAGCGTGGAACATCTCAGAGTTAAAACCTCAGGGTCTTACAGCTTTTGTAAAGTGGGGATACCTACCTATAGGATGGTTGTTAGGATTCAAGAAGACAGGCATAACATCATTTAGTTCAGTCCCAGCGCCTGGTAAACCTGTTTCCCCATGTGTTACATTGTACGAGTATGGGAATGGAGGCCCACCAGGGTATAAACCTCTAAGAACAGGGCCTGTTACTTCCTTCATCCTTGTAACTCCAGCACCCAGCATATATACTGAATGAAGAAATGCAAAGGTAAATAATTTGCCAGGGTTGAATGGCCTGCACCTGGTGGAGCCAGAATGCTAACCCAGATCTTCTTGACTGACTTAAATTCCTCCCAGCTGGCCCAGGGACACCTGATAGTAGGAGGTAGGTAGGACTGTGGGGTCCTCACCACAGGCCTACTTGAGCTGCTGTCACAAAATACTGTAGCCCGGGTGACTTATTAATCAACAAAAATTTATTCTTCATAGTTCTGGAGGCTGGGAAGCCCGAGATCAAGGTGTCAGCTGATTGGGGTTTTGGTGAGAGCCCTCCTTGGCTTGTAAATGGCTCCCTACCTGCTGTTATCACATGGTGGAGAGAAAAAGCTTTCTGGTATTTCTGCCTATAAGGACACTAATCCTGTTGCCTCAAGGCCCCACCCATATGACCTCATTTAGCCTGAATTATTCTCAGTAGGCCTCTATTTCCAAATACAGTGACGTTGGGGATTGGGGCTTCAACATACAAATTTGGGGGAGACAATCCAGGCCATAACAGTGTGTCCCAAGCTGACTCTGACCACCCTGCCTTTCCCGCAGGCACCCTTTGTGAATGCTATGATGAGCTGGGGAATCGCTACCAGCTGCCCATCTACTGCCTGTCGCCCCCTGTGAACCTGCTGCTGGAGCACACCGAGGAGGAGAGCCTGGAGCCCCCCGAGCCTACGCCCAGTGTGCGTCGGGAGTTCCCGCTGAAGGTGCGCCTCTCCACGGGCAAGGACGTGAGGCTCAGTGCCAGCCTGCCTGACACAGTGGGGCAGCTCAAGAGGCAGCTGCACACCCAGGAGGGCATCGAGCCATCCTGGCAGCGATGGTTTTTCTCTGGGAAGCTGCTCACAGACCGCACACGGCTCCAGGAAACGAAGATCCAGAAAGATTTTGTCATCCAGGTCATCATCAATCAGCCCCCGCCACCCCAGGACTGAAGAGCCCATGGACCCCTGGGAAGAGAGGCCAGGGAGGGGCTCTGCAGGGCTGAGAGACCTCCTGGCCAGAGCACTAACCCCCACCCTGCTGCTGCCTTCGAGTGCTGTTTTTTTCTTCAGGGGCACTTCCCTGCTATATGGCTGCTGGAGAGCCGTGAAGGGACCTGCCTCCCAGGGGCACGGTGGGCCGGTGGTGCCCAGCACCCAGGACGCAGTGCTGCCACACACAGGCCTTGCCAACCTTGTCAGAGAAAAGGCGAACTAGGGCCTTCCACCCTGCCTTGCCATGGCAGGTTCTAGCCATGAGGGCCAGCCCGGAGGCCCCTGGAGCCCAGATCTGTCATCTGGTGCTGCCAGCTGTGCTCACTCCGGTTTTCTGCTCAGGGTCTGAAGCAGCTGCTGTCTCCCTCTCCTGCCCCCAGCCCCTGACTCTGCCCTGGGCACCGTGCCAGTCCTCCAGTGGGGAGGGGACCGCTGGCTAACCCCGGGGCTAGGGAGCCCGAGGCCAGCCTCTGCCTCTCCCTGCCCCCAGCACAATTGGCAGAGATGAGGTGGGTGGCCAGATGGTGGGGCTGCTGTGGCAGGGATCTGCTCAGGGCCATCTCCTGGCTGTGACCCTGTTGGTAGAGGGTCTGCAGCCTGGTCAGGGCCCCACAGCAGGTCCCTGTGTACAGACATATCTGCATATTTATCAATAAAGCCTTTTGCTCCTTCCTTGTCTCTTGCCTGCTTTGACTCTGAATTCTCCTGCAGCTCTGTGGTGTAGCGGCAGGAGGGGAGATGAGGCCCCTGGCTTCTCTGGGCAAAGCAGTGAAGCAAGCCTTGAACTGTTAGTCTTCCAGGCCCTATGTTCTCAGGAGTCCTCAGAAAAACCACTTAACCCCTGACCCCACTCTTCTTATCTTCTAAGTGGGGGTGATGCTACTGCCCTGTCACCTTCCTCAGTTGCTGAGATTAAATGGGGTAACTGATGTGAAAGCGCTGTGAAAGCAAAGGCAGCGTGTCGGGAAGCTCTTGGTAGTCACGTGCTTTTGTGCTCCTGCAGCAGGACGGTGCTGGCCTCTAGCTCCTGCCTGTGACCCAGGCCCTTGGGATTGAGGTATATACTGGAAATCCTAGAGACACTGCTCCTTTGTGAATTGAAAGCAAAACCTTTCACAAATTAGATTATGAGCCTGTGACAGCACAGGAACCAGAGAGAAGGAGCCGGTTTCTGAACTGGCCAGTGCATATAAGCAGAGAGGGAAATTCTTAAAACTACTCTTGATCTTAGCCAAAGGCCGAGGGGAATCTTAGAGAAGGTGGTTCAACAAGGGCAGGCAGTATGAACATTAGAAAACTATAGCGGTCTGGTGTCAGGTTAAATCTGGGTCGCGATGACCCAGGGTTGGCTCCCACACCTCTAGGTGGGAAGTACAGGCCTGCTTTTTCTCCAGTTGGGAGTTTTTCTTTCTCAGTGAGCAAGGCCGCACCAGCAGGGTGACCTGACAGGGAAACTGGGAAGGAAAGGATTATCTGGGTTTGGTACTGCACTCTGGCCCTTCCAGTGGCTTCCTGAGCTTCTTGAAGCAGGCTCTGAAATAGCAAGCAGAGGGACCCCCCACCCCCAATTACCCTGAGGCAGTGAAGATGCAGGCTTGGGTGAGCCTTGCCTGGAACTAGTGGCCAGGCAGCCAAATGCACTGATGTCCACTAGGGGCCGCTGTGGTACCTCAGAGAGGCAAGGGCCTGTGTGTGCTGTGGGCAGAGGAGCAGCTGCCCTTTCTCCCACTCACTGCCCTGGCACTCCAGCCTGGAGAGGCAGTCAGCCCCTCCCCAAGCAGGCAGAGCATGTTCACAGGACAGCCTAGGGGGCTCAGGCCTATCTTGGTGTGTCCACATTTGACTGTCAAATCCTTTTGGGAACACAGGCTGGGCACTGTCTCCAATTGTCCAGCAGGTGGCACTGCATCATGGCTCGGGGTAACCAGTGGGTCCTTGGTGCCTCTGGGCTGATTGGGATAAGGTCCAGGTAGCCCCCAAGTACTAAGAACTGAGGATCCTGCCTATAGCCTACTCTTGGGGCACTGTGCCGTCCAGTTCTAATGAGCCAGGAGTTGGGAGGGCAGCTCCCCTAATCCCCCCCACTTCTCCCAAGGCTGCTCAGGGTGAAGGTGATAGGTGGGGAAGGCAGGTGGAGAATTGGGCCCGTGACCTCATTGCAAAGGCGCCTGGGCGGGAGGGGGGAGGTATCCTGGCCTATAAAGCCCCCGAGGCTCTGTGGCTGGCAAAGGCCGATTACAGACGGCACCATGGCAGCTTCAGAGGCTGTGCAGAGAGCCACGGAGCTTATTGAGCAGCGGCTGGCGCAGGAGGAAGAGAATGAGGTATGGGCAGGGGTGTGTTGGCCCAAGGGGGTTCTGAGGAGACCCAGTTCTGCTATCAAGGTGAGGCAGAACCTGGCTGCTGCACCTGTGGTGGTGAGGGGACAGGCGCTCCCAAGGGCCCAGCTGACTATTCCTGCCCCAGTGTGCTCCTGGTGGAGGAGCTGGCTGGCGGTGGGAGGTTGTACCTTCAGCCCCAAGAATTGAGAGACAGTGGGGTGAGCAAGTCAAGCTGGTCTCCCCGAGACCCTGCCCACCTACCTGACCTTCAGGGAGATGGGTGAGGCTTCACAGAGTGAGACAGCACTGCCTGGACATTCAGAGATGTGAGGCTCTGAGCTTCCCCAGCTTTGGTGAAAGTTATTCTGCAGGCAGTGGGGAGCCACTGAACATTTTTCCTGAGGGAGAGTGGGAAAACAGCTCTGACATCCCTGCTAAGGATTGGAGGGGGAAAGATGGGCCCTAACAGGCGTGGCAGAGAGTGACTTGTGTGTGAGTTTATAGCTGACTCCAGAGGGACTGAAGGAGAATGAGGCAGAGGGAAGGAGCAGGATCCAGTGGAAGGAGCAATGAGGACTGGGGAAGGGAGGGCAGATTTGTCAGAATGTGAACTGAGTCTGCTGAGTCCTGACCAGGGTATCCCTGGATCTCCAGGAATGCTACTGCTCACTCCCCCAAGGGCTTGTGCATGCAGGCTGGCAGTGCCAGGCAGGTGAGTCATGCTGCTGTGCCATTCCTGGAGTGCTGCCACTGGACACAGGGACTTTCAGCAAGAGGACCCTGAAGGCCTCATCCATTCATTCATCCAGCAAATATAGCAGCAGGGTTGTCAGGAGAGCTGGTGCTCCCAGAGCCAGCCTGCCCACGGAGCATCTCCTTGGCGCCGGGCACTGTGCTAAGGGTCCTATGGGCATTCTCATCTAATCTGTACCACAATCTACAAAGCAACATGGGAGTTTTATTTTGTTGTGTTTCAGTCATAGCAGCCAATTCAATCAACATTTATTGAGCACCTAGTCTGCAACAACATATCTGTAGCAGGGGCTAGAGCATTTGGCTAAGATAATGACTAGATATTAGGGTTCCCATTGTTTTCAGCAGGATCCTCGGTGAAGAGCCTCTGGCCAGCCTGTTCTCCTTTTTTGGGGTGCAAAGGGAAGCCCCCAAGGCCATTCCAGGACTAGGACTCTGTTGTGAGGTGCTTACTGGGTCAGGTCATCACTGAGGACTGAGGAGTGGGCAGAGAAGCTGAGCCTGCCTGCCATTACTCATTCACTCATTCATTAATTCTACATTCTAAGAGCACCCAGTGCATACTAGGCCCTGTCATGGGGATAAGATGACAAGGCCCAAGCCACCCTCTGCATGCTCCTTGAGGAGCCTGGCCAGGGTGGCACACTTGGTAGTAGCCACAGCCCATGTCATCCCTTGTCCCCGGAAGAAGATAAAGCGTATCAGGTAAGACCAGTGCAAGGGGACCTCAAACCATATAAACCTGAGCGGAGAAGGAGCCAGTGGGCCACACGACCTCCCATATGCAGACCTGGGAATCAATCTTCAAAACTAGCTTTGAAGAGCATCACCATGGAGCTCAGTGAGAAATGCAAAAGGCAGCTGAGTGCTCCTTACTGGGTGTCACTCCTCCCTACCTGCCATCTTGACCTGGCAACCTCCAACCTGGGCGAATGTTCCTGACATGTGGGAACAAGAGAGTGGGTGCCAGTACTTCCCAGAGAGTCCTTTCCTTTAAAGTGAAGGGAGTCCAGGAAAATCAGAGCTAAAAATGGAGAGACTTGGAAGGAGTCCACCCACACTGTTGCAACGAGGATAAGGGCAGAGTCCACTTCCAGCTGCAAGCTGGGAGCCATGGCCCCCGTCCCTGAGAGTTCCTGAGAGCGATGGTTTCCATGCTCTAGGATTTCAGTAGAATCTAAGGGGGAAAATGTGCTGCTACTGACAGTCACCAAGTTTTTGTATTGCCAAGCGAGCCCATTTGAAAAGTAGCCATCATCTCTTAATCGCAATTACTTCATCAAAGTGATTTTTTCACGCAAGAAAGAAAAAAAAAAAGTTGTGCTTGAGAAAGTGAGTATGATGAAAATTCACTCCGGTCCCCCTTTATCCTGGGAGGAGACTGGTGTTTGCTCCCGAGTCAGAGTTGAGCCTGAGGTGGGCCCTGTTCTGGGCCAGTCAGGAACAGGGCAGGAGGAAGGCCTGTGGTCACGCAGAAGGAGTCTTTGGGGGTGTCCTTGGAGAGGTGAGAGGCTACCTGCTTCCCCCAGGCCTGTGGGCAGGCCCCCTCCAGCATGTCTTCTCCGCTCACCAGAAGCTCCAAGGAGCTGCCTGCCAGAAGGTGGCCATGGACATGCTGGTGCTGGAGGACGAGAAGCAGCACGGGGCACAGAGTCTTGCCTTACACCAGGTTAAGGTAAGTTCCTGGAGACCCCATGTCTGTGCTCAGGAAGGAGCCAGGGGGTGATGGTCTCCCTCCTTCCAGTGTCTGTGAAATAAAGTGCCGCCACCCACGCCAGACACATGCACACCAGCATTTTAGCAATACCAAATCTGGGCCCCACCTTGACCTGCTCAATCAGAATCTGCACATGCAGAAGACCTTAGGGTTCTCCCTTGGGAAGCCAGATGATGGACGGCCATGCAGCAGAGCAGGTGCAGGTGTTACGGGCTGAGGGAGGCTGTGCCTGCTGACAGGAGAGAGCTCCAGGCAGGTAAGAGACCCCTGTGTGGAGGGTGATCTCACAGGACATGTGGCTGGAAGGGGACATGTGGAATCAGAGCAAGAGTTACCTCCTGGAGGGAAGGGCTTTCTCTTCAAAATGTCTATGTGTCTGTATTACTTAATAAATATTAATTGTATATAACTTTTAAGATCACACACAAAAATGGACAATTGAGGGTTCAGACCCTGTTCTTCAGGCTTGGGCTAAGAACTGCCTCTGAGATTCCCTCACCAACTCCCCACCCTGCCGGACGCCTCTATCGGCCTCTCCCTCCAGCTGAGCTATCTGTGTCCCTCCTCACCAGCTTCTCCTAGACCCACGAGTGCTAGGTTCACACTCCCTTGAGAAGGTCTCCTTATCCTCCCCTTCCAGCTGACTCAGGGGACCCCCAGGCTTCCCAAACTCTGCGCCAGCCCCGGGGGCTGATGCGTCGTCTCCACCAGGGCCAAGAGCGGGTGCGCAAGACGTCCCTGGACCTGCGGAGGGAGATCATCGACGTGGGTGGGATCCAAAACCTCATCGAGCTGCGGAAGAAGCGCAAGCAGAAGAAGCGGGAGGCCTTGGCTGCCGCCCAGGAGCCGCCCGCTGAGCCCGAGGAGATCGTAAGTGTCCTGGGGGAACACGTGCGTGGCCAAGGTGGTCTGGGTGCCTGCGGCACAGCCTCGCTCCTGCATGCTCGCCCTGCAGGCTGGCCCCGTGGACGAGGAGATGTTCCTGAAAGCGGCAGTGGAGGGGAAACTGAAGGTCGTGGAGAAGTTCCTGGCCGATGGGGGTCCCGTGGACACCTGTGATCAGGTGACGTTCCCACCCCGCCTGCTTCTCCACCTGTCCACCTCTCACCCTCACGCACCCACCTGTGGGCCTGTGCAAGAATAGGCATTGGTGTCCTACAGAAAAGGGGCCTTGGAAGATTTTGGGGTGCTCCCTGTCCCACATAGAAGTTTTGCTAAATCCTTTGACACTTTTCAACTTGAGCCACGCAGAGTAACAAATGTTACATGGTTTTCTCAAGGAAGAAAGAAGAGAGAACAAATCCACAAAGTCCAAAACCAAGAGTTTGGGGCTCCAACCTCATCTCTGTCACCTCTCAGCCATGTGAGGATGACCAGGCCTGTCCCTATTCCTGACCTCAGTTTTCTCCTCTGTGAAAAGGCCTACTCCCCTCACAGCATGTTATGGGGGGCAAATGGAACATTAATGCCTTGACAGGTTTTACTGAATGAAAGAAAAATCCCTATAAAACATATTATTAGAACGTTATATTTTTGTGCATAATGGTACATGTAATACTTCCTTTTAAAAGTTATTTTTATTTTATTGTGGTAAAATATAGGTAACACAAAATAAGGCATTTAAAATATTTTAGTGCAGATTCAGCAGCATTAATTATACTCGGAATGTTGTACAACAATCCCCATTATCTATTTTCAAAACAGTTTGGTCCCGTTATATTTCTTTTGATTTTCCTCCACCACACTTTCTAGAGCTCTTCTTGCATCCTGGGATTCAGCAAATCAAGGTCACCTCTTCAGAGTGTGCATTGTCGTAGGGTCAGACTGCATATCCTTTCCATTCTTAGACTCCAGGACCTACTCAAGCACCTCTTGCCCCCAAGCACTGTCCCCAGGGCACGAGAAGACTAAGGCAGGTCTCCCTAGAGCGAGAAGGAGCTGGCAGAACACAAACAATATGGGAACCCAGGGCAGGGGTCAGAATCCAGGCCTGGGTCTCAGCGTGGGTGGAAGATGAGCTTAAGCCTGGGACCAGAGGCCTTGATAGTCTCTCTGGGGACAGTTCCGCAGGACAGCCCTGCACCGAGCTTCCCTGGAGGGCCACATGGAGATCCTGGAGAAGCTCCTGGAGAGTGGGGCCACTGTGGACTTCCAGGACAGGGTGAGCAAGGGGACAGGTATTGGGTGGGAGGCTGGAGGTGGGATCAAGACTCCCTCTCTGGGGGCCTCCCCTGGTGGCGCAGCGGTTCAGCGCTGGGCTGCAAGGCCGGTTAGTTGCCGGCCGCCTAGGAGGGTCCCACAAAAAAAAAAAAAAAAAAAGACTCCCTCTCTGGGCCACAACCCTGGGACCTAACAAGTTGCCTCGGGAGCAGCCCCGCCTCTAGCGGGTTGTATGATCTTGGGCAGTCTCCCCACTCCCCTTCTGTAAGCCTGGCTTGGACTGTACAAGCCACCAGGGTTCTGCTCCACTTGCTTCAATTCCCATACTCAGTAGAGCCCCTTCTCCTCCCCTGGATGTGTCCCTGCCACTGTGACTGGAGTCCATCCCTCTGGGGCAGTTTTTTCCCCTGAAGCTGTACAGTAAGACCTCATCCTTCCCTTTTAGCTGGATTGCACAGCCATGCATTGGGCCTGCCGAGGGGGCCACTTAGAGGTGGTGAAACTCCTGCAAAGCCGAGGAGCAGACACCAACGTGAGGGATAAGGTCAGCAATAATGCTCCCAATATTGTGGTGGCTTTGGGGTTGAGGGGCGGTGGTGGGCAGAAAAACCCAGGAAGGCAGGAAGGTAGGGGGCTACTTTGGTTTCTGGAGTGGCTGCAGAGCTCAGGGATGGATCTCTGGCATCAACTGCAGGCCCTGGGGTCACCATCTGGGATGGTTGCAGGAAGAGCAGAGGAGAGAAGAAATTCACTCTTTGGGGGTTTTGGGAGCACCCAAAAGATGCAGGATTTGTCCATCCAGGCATTCTTTCATCCTTCTGTCTATCTGTCTAGCCATCTGTCCAACCATTCATTTACTCATTCATTTATATATTCATCTATCATTTCTCTATCCATTCATTTCTTTGGTCTAACTTTGAACAAGTGACAGTCTTTGAGCCTCTGTTCAAGGAAGGGCAGAAGAAGCGAGCAGTTGCTTGCAGGTAGGGAAGAGAGGAATCAAAGAAGGCTTCTTAGAGGAGGTGTCTTATAATGCTTTAGAATTAGACCACTCAGTAGGGTAGTGGGAAATTGTAACATTTCCTGTCCCTCTAGGGCTTAGGCCTTGCCACTAGGACTGGGGGGGGGGATTAGGTTGGAGTCAGGACCATTTCCCTCCCTCAGTCCCTTTTCCTTCCCACCCAGCTGCTGAGCACTCCGCTGCATGTGGCGGTTCGGACGGGGCACGTGGAGGTTGTGGAGTACTTTCTATCGCTGGGCCTGGATATCAATGCCAAAGACAGAGTGAGTGTCCGCCCCCCCTCCTGCCCAGCCCTACGTGGGGGGGTGGGGGCACAGGGAGGGGTGTGCAGCAGCCTGAGGGCTCCGCTGCCCACATGGGTTATGCCGACTGTCACACTGGCTCCAGGAAGGGGACAGCGCCCTGCATGATGCAGTGAGGCTCAACCGCTACAAAATCATCAAACTGCTGCTCCTGCATGGGGCTGACATGATGGCCAAAAACCTGGTGAGCTGCTTTCCCCCCTGCATCAGTAACCGGTGTGCATGGCTGCCTGGGCCTGGGCTGGGCTCTCAGGGGAAACACAGAAGAGAGCTGGACTCGCCTGCCCGTGGAGCTCTCTCACGGAGGAGAGTCTCTCTGGGTGCCTGGGGATTTGGGGTCTGCCACCATCCTAGGTCTCTCTATGCGGGTATATGTCAGGAGCACCAGTGCAAAGAAACAGCCAGGAGGGTCAGCAAGAGGGTCAGTAGTCAGGAAGATACAGGGAGGGTATAGAGAGGGCTTCTCAGTTCCATTATTATTGCCACTTGGGACTGGAGAATTCCTTGTTGTGGGGGACTGGCCTGTACATTGTAGGGTGTTTAGCAGCACCTTTGGCCTCTACTCAAGATGTTGCCAGCACCCTCCCCTGAGTCATGGCAACCACAAATACCTCCAGAAATTGTCATCTGCCCCTGCTTGGGAACCACTGGTGTATACACATGAGGGCGTCTCCCGGTACAGACTTCTGAACAGTGACCAGATCTCCTCTTGGTTCCCCCAGGCAGGGAAGACCCCCACAGATCTGGTGCAGCTGTGGCAAGCTGACACCCGGCAAGCTCTGGAGCATCCTGAGCCAGAGGCAGAGCAGAATGGGCTGGTGGGGCCTGCTGAGAGTGGGCAGGAGACCCCCCAACCTGAGCCAGCCCAGTAAGGCCCACTCCAGGCCAGCCAGGCACCCTCCCCAGCCCCTGCATCAGCCAGAGAGACACAAGAAAGGGCCTGTGTGTGACCTGAGAGGCCCCTCCCTGCCCAGCTACTAAAATTAAAAAAAGAAGTCATTTTCAAAGAAGTCATTTTCACTATTTGTGTTTGTTTTCATTTGTGACTGAAATATTTAGGATTGAAGGGTGGGTGGACCAAGGGTGGGTGGACCAAGGGTGGGTGGGCCCCAGCAGGAGGGAAACTTGGAGCCCTCTGGTTGCTTTACCCTTGCTTCTTCCCCACCACCCCTCCTCCCCAACCTCCAGCGTGGATCAGCTTCTCCAAGCACTCCAGGGACTCATCCTGAGCCCGGCTCCCTCATGTGGCGGGCACAGGCCTGTCACGTGACAGCCTTGGCAGGAGGAGTCTGGCGGGGGCGAGGCAGCCGAGGGGAGGCCATCACAGGCCGAGGTGCAGCCCCTCCCACAGGGCAGAGCTGGCTCAGCCAATGGGCTCCACAAGTCGCACAAGCACAACAGCCATGCGGAAGCTGGTGGGCTCCTGGCTGGGAATCGCGGGAGGAAGGAGGAAGGCCCAGGTCCCACTGGAGATCCCTTTAGTGTTGGTATCCCAGGAGTCAGCTTTCCATCTGGTCAGAGGGACCCTGGGTTGCGGCACATATCCGGCTGCTTCCCAAGTGGAGGGAGGACGCCCTGGAGCCTATCAGTCTGGCCTCTGGCCCCAGGACACCTCTCCCGGGTCTGCCCCAGTGCCTAAAAGTCAGGGGGCAGCAAATTTTTAACTAGACACATTGATCATTAACAGGGGTAGGAAGGAGTCCAGACTCAGTCTCAGTTGGGGGCAGAGACCAGCTGGGCCTCAGGCCTCCTGCAGAGATGCTGGGTCCCCGAGTCTGGACCTCTGTGAGGCCAGGGCTGAGTAGGGGCTTGTCCAAGAAAGTGGGGAGCCGGTCCTCAGGGGAGGGGAAGAAGGTAGACATCGCGGGCATCTACCCCCCTGTGACCACCCCCTTCACTGCCACCTCAGAGGTGGACTATGGGAAACTGGAGGAGAATCTGCACAAACTGGGCACCTTCCCTTTCCGAGGTAAGTGGGCCTGTCCATGTGAGAGTCGGGGGACAAGTGAATGACACATCTCCTCAGCCAGGGACAGAGGAGAGCACACAGGCTCTGTTGCGCTGCCCAGGGACAGCTGGACACTGGGGGGTCATTTTACTATGGGAGAGGAATAGGGGGCATTGGCTGGAGTAAGGAGACACAAAGGTAGCTCCCTGTGGCCTGTGACCTAGGACTGAATCTGCCTGCCTCAGTTTCCCCAGTTGTAAACTGTGAAAGTCCCTTAGCCCATGTCATTTTGGGCTCACACTAACAATGGGTATGAAAGTCCTTGTGGACTCTGTGCAGGTGGAAATGGCACCAGTATCCGGGTGTCCAGCCAGCTGGCTCATCTCCCTCAAAGCCTTGCTTGATTCCCTTCTGGGTGAAGAATTAATTCCTGTTCCGGATTCTCTGACTCATTTCCCCCTTTACACCTGGATCTCCCCTCTCTGAGGGCAGGGACCAGGTCATATTTGTGACACTCAACATACATACAGTCATTGGCACCATAAATGAAGGTATGCAAGTCCTTGCCTGCCTGTCCCCTCCATCAGCCAGGGCTGGGCCCAGAGGCGGGACTCACAATAGCACCATTTCACAGATGGGAGCTGGTTCTCCAAGTGATAGTCACGGCATGAGGTCTTGCAGCTTGAATGTCGCTGAGCTACAGTTTGAACTCGGGTCTGACTGTTCCCATGCTGGGTTTCATCCCCCTGCTCCCGACTGCTGAGTCGCTGCACCAGCAAATAGTTGGGGATGGAGTGGCTCCAACTGATGCCATGTGTAGGAGCAGTTAAGGGTCTAGGGCCTACCCTGGCAGCCACTGTGGCCTGAATTCGATCCCAGGCCAGGGAGCTGACCCACATGGCCTCTCCTGTCTCGCCCGCTGCTCCCCTCAGCAGTGTATCTCAGTCAATCCACCTGTTTTGCTCCCCACTCTGTCTCTGGTGAATCCTCTTATCCCCCCATACCTCTGGCCTGCACCCTAGTTCTTGTATGCATAAATGAATAAATCTCTTTTATTAAGGATTTATTTTTTATTTATACAATAGCTGGGGTACAGGCCAGAGATGTGGGAAGGTGAGAGGATTCACCAGAGACAGAGTGGGAAGCAGAACAGGCAGAAAGACTGAAAGCACTGCTGAGGGGAGCAGGGGGCGAGACAGGAGAGGTCTGCTGTGCCATGTGGGAATCTCCCTGGCTGGCCGGGACTCAAACCCACCCTACAGAGGCTGCAGACAGCTTCACAGCGCCGTGCCTAACCCGTTGCGCCACCAGGGAGGCCCCAATGAATAAATCTTAAAAAAAAAAAAAATTGGGGTCTGGATTGGTATCACACAGCTCTGCCACTGGCTTGGTGGAGAGACGATCTTGCCAAGCCTCAGTCTCCCCGTGGAGTAGTAATGCCTGGTCACAGGATGGTGGGGAGAAAAATCTGAGAGTGCAAATGAAAGCGTGCTGCAAATTCTAAAGTGTGAGATAGATCAGTGGGTATCGATCCAGTGATAACAATTATTAAAAAGATAACAATTATTAGTAAGGTGACTGTGGCCACAGTTGCTTTGTGACAGTGACCACTGGCCTGACCAATGTCCTTCATGTCTCAGTGCTACAGGATGTGACCTTTCCCTGGGGACAGCAAATGTCCTGTTGGGCCCCACACTGAGCAATGAACAAACTAATTTCTGCTGGAACTCGGCTCATTGGGGACTGAAGGTTTGTGCCCAGGCCTAGATCTCTTGAGGCAAAGCAAGATGCTCCTTCTATCTGAGAGGGAAAAGTCTCTGCTTTGCCTTCTGAGTTCAAGGACAAGCCAGTGCAGGGGGCAGAGAGAGTGGACATGGTGCCTAGTGTCTGCCTGTCACTCAGGGAATCCACAGAGACCCCCAAGCCTCTGCTCTGCACCCTGCTCACCTGCCCGCCCGCCCATCCCTGCTAAGGGCATCAGGGTACCCAGAGCACAGGCAGCAGTGGACTTGGCAGCCGTGGGATGCTAGTTCATCTCCCATGCAACCTCCACCTCATCTCGCTCACATACAGGGGGTGGGTGGCATAGAAAAAGCCCAGCATCTAGAGTTAGAAAAGTAGGGTAAGAATCCTGGTTATGCCAGTTATGGGGACCTTAGGGAAGTCACTATACCTCTTAAATCCTCTTAAAACATTCTACAATGAGCTCCCTCATTGCAGAATGGAAACTGAGCCACAGCGTTCTCCATCTTCCTGCTGAGGAGTCTAACAGGCCCTGACTTGGAGAATGTAAAGTCACAGGGTCCTGACACTACTGCAGTACACAGGAGATGGCCTGGAAGGAGAGGTGAACAACGTTAGCTCTAAAATCTGTTTCACCTGCTCCGTCCTAGCCCCTGGGACAGGCATTGCAACCCAACACTCAGGGACAGAAAGGGAACCACTACCTATCTCATTCCAGGGCCTCGGGGAGGAGGCAGGAACCTACTCTTGAATAGGGAAAGTTGGAGATTACTCTGGAAGGCTTGTCCAAAACATTCTCCCTCCTTTTTTTTTTTTTTTCTTTAAAGCATTGTACTAATTATCTGAATCAAGAGTATTATTTTAAAATAACAATTCTAACTAGAGACTGGCTGGTGGGGTTGTTGCAGAAGGGCCATGTGGCCCTGAACTCACACCCACAAACAACCTCAAAGATGAACTTTGAATTGTTATTTCCAAATGAGGTTGGTGTATGACCACAGAGCTACTGCAGCGGGACTGGGGAAACGCTGTTCCCCACGAAGCTTTAAGCTTGTGTCTTATTCCTTTAGTGTGTAGAGTAGACCAAGGTTTCTTGTTGCGAGATACACCGTCTTTGCTGTAAGATATGTTTTTGTGTATTGTTCAAGAAAATATTTTGTGCAAAATATCACAATTTTTACAATTTTTTGTTGGCATTTCTTCGTCAGAAAACCGTGTTAGATGGCTCAGGGACATGGCAGGAGTGAGGGAGGAAACCTAGAGTGACCCAGGCCTGTTTCTACTCTGAGAAGACTTGGGCCTAATTCGGGTCTAACTTGGTCGCCAACGGAGAGCCCGGTGGGTTGCCCTGCCTCTTCACAACCTGAACTGTGCCCATGAGGGGTGGGGGACCCACAATTTTAAGTTTGCAAGTTTTCCTCACTAAAGCAAGAGGTAGCAGCCCCCATCCTGGAGTGGCCCGGGGAACTGCCCCCCAGTGACATCTCCCATCCTATGCCCTCTGCCTTCTCAGTTCATTGCTTGTTTGCCTACAATTGTGACCTCACGTTATTCCAGAATGAACTCCCTCCTGGGCCCCTTTCCTCTGAGCCTTGCTCTGTTATGAGATTGGGGCCGACAAGTGGAGATGGAAAACGCAAAACTGACCGAGGGAGACACAGGCCTCAGGTACTAGCTCAGCCAAGAGGGTCCGTCAGTGATGGTCAGCCTGATCCAGCAGCCTCTTCCCCGGCAGCCGCTAGACAGACTTTATGCTCTCCAAGTCAGGGCCTTCCACCAGACTGGCAGCTGAGAAGAATTGAGTGGCAGAATGGGTCATAAGCAGAAGGTAGAAGGGACTCACAATTAGGGTAGCTGCCCTTCCACTGGCCTTGGGGACAGGTGTCAGGGTGGGAGATAGGCCAGAGGCCTGAGGACAAGACTTGAGGGAGATGCCTGCCAGACTGGACTTGAGGGATGTTGTGGCCTTTCCCCACCCTGCCCCCCAACCGCCTTCCTCACAATGGGGTCCATTGCTGAGGAGGGAGGGGCAACCTAGGGAGGGGGAAACAGGGGACACCACCTGCCAGACACCCTCTGGGAGCCTGGCCCTCCCAAGCATGAACCATTTCACCCGGGCTCCCCCAATCCCAGTGTGCTCTTAGGTCTGCCTGCGTGGAGTGGGGTCCTGGAGACCTTCCTGGAGTTTATCCAGCAACCATCATGCAAGGTGGTGCTGGGGACCCTCCTACTCCTAGGAGGTGGAAGCTTCATGCTGTGGGCTCATAGGAAGAGGAGAAAGAAGACAGTCCCTGGGTCTGCACGGGAGGAGCAGGAGCTGCCAGAGTGCCACAGAACAAAGAATGAGAACTGGATCAAATCCCACTTCAGCCGCCTCTCGGAAGAGAAGCTGGCCACCTGCAGCAACATGGCCACAGCCCCCAGCAGCAGCAGCAGCACTGGCCCCCAGCTGGAGGGTGGCAGTGGAGAGGCCAACACCACCATCCGCGTGGAGACCTTCACTTCCAAGCAAGGGAGCTCCACTCTTCACCGTGAGTCCTTCACCAGCAAGCAGAGGATGTCAGGGACCTCCATGATCAAAGAGACCCACAAGGAGACTGGAAAATCCTCCTCCACGGACGAAGCCACGTGGGCCGCCGTGTCCGCCTGCACCAAGGACATTGACACCTTGGGGCGGCAGCTGGCCAGCTCCATGCTGCAGCGCGCCTCCGCTTACCAGCACACAGGCCACCTGGAGACCAAGGACATCAACCAGGATGAGCTGAAGGCTCTTGAGGAGGTGGAGTTGAAGCTGAAAGGGAATTTCCTTACCCAGAGGGAAACGACCGTAGCGGGTATGAACCACTCCCACACCCTCCACGGCCACAGTCACCACAGCCACCAGAATCATCCAGGCCACCCCAGCCACCACAGCCACAGCCTGCCCAACCGCAGCCACCAGAACTATGGCCCCTTTGAGTCCACCTAGCCATCGACGGGACGCCCCTTCCCCCAGCAGGGCTGGCACACATATGCAGGCCTGTTTTCTCTCCTGTGGGGAAGCCCACATGGTCCAGAGTGAGGTGCCGCTCAAATCCCCTCTTACTCAGGCCCCCACAGGGGTCCTGGCACCTTTAACTCCATGAGAGGTGTCTGCCACCGAGGATGGTCCCTGCTGGAGGGAAAGCTGGGAGGAAGCCAAGCAGCTGAGGCAGACAGAGGCCCCTGGAGACCCATGGAGAGGACAGTTGAGGCAGATCCAGGACCAGCGGAGAGCCCCACACTGAAGCCTAGTGCCTGGAACTAAGCCAATAAAGCCTTGTACACCCTCCCTCTGTGTTGGAGTGGGGGAACTCTGGGACAGGTCTCACATCTGGGCGGGCGTGGGGAGAGAGGGGTCCTTCTCCCACAGTCCTCTTGGTGGGAACTTGGCCTAAGGCCAATGGCTTTTTCGAGACTCCATCAAATAGCTTCCCCAAGTCCCAGGTTCTGGGGATGGGCTACTGAGGGAAGAGAGAAGCAGTCAGGTGTGGGGAGAGATGGAGAGAGAGGCTCTCAGAAGAGAGCAAGCGGGTGGGAGGTAGGCCCTGTCAGCCTGGTGCTGTCCCCACCTAGTCTGCTGTTTCTGAAGGCCTGTGGTATCCCAACCACAGCTCTCTCCTTGCCCAGCCTGCTTCCCGGGCCCAGTGGGATCTGTGTTAGCACATCTTCGCCAGCTATCTCCAGAACTGCTATGGTTGGGCCTGGAGCTACCAGCCTCACTGCTGTTAGCACTACTAACTAGTAGTATTACTAGCACCATCAGAAGCTCCCTCTATTTTTTTTTTTTTTGTTTTGTTTTTATTATATGCCATGCCCTGTGTTAATTGTGGCCTGAAGCTCAGAAACAGAATTCGCTGAGATAGAGAATAAGTGATGCTGCTGTTGTTAGAAACTAGCTTTGCCTGACTCCAAAGCCTGTACCCCGGTTTCCTGCCCTGTGATGACCTCCGATCCAAAGCCCCTGTTCCCCATAGAACTTCTCTCACATTTATCTGTCTTCTAGCTACATGTCCTGACACTTTCTGTGCCTTCCTGCAAACCTGGACTCTCCCTGCCTCCTTTCCCTGGGTCCTAAGAAACTGTTTTGGGGTTGGGGTGATCGCCAACCAGGCAGTGAAATGTGGCTGCCTGCTCCACTGAAACCCGAGCCGGGTCAGCTACACCACACTAATTCTAAGTGACTCCTTGATATAGAAATCTCTTACTTTTTGTATCTATTATTTATCATCTGTTCCCAATATGAGGAACTCAAACCCTAGGGAGAAGGTGCCCAGAATCACTGCAAAGGGTGGATAAATCTGTAAATTCCCTAAATGTGGTCAGTTGATTTTATGGCGCAGAGTTGAGAGTATTTGACTATTTCTGACATTGTTAAAAGTAACTATGTCAATGCTGCTATATTTGTATACTTAAAATTCTTTGTAGTCTTTTCTTTTTTCTTTTTTTTTTAAAGATTTATTTATTTATTTATTTATTTTTATACAAGCACTGGGTACAGTCAGAAGCGCAGGAGGGTGAGAGAATTCACCAGAGCCAGAGCGGGGAGCAGAGCAGGCAGAAGGACCGAAGTACACTGCTGAGGGGAGCAGCGGGAGGCAGGAGAGGTCTGCGCGCCATGTGGGTGGCAGGGGAGCAGCCGGGGAGCAGCCGGGGAGCAGCCGGGGATCCAACCAGCATTGCAGAGGCTGCGGGCAGCTTCGCAACCCAGCGCTCAACAGCTGCGCAACCGGGGAGGCCCTCTTTGTAATCTTAACTAGAAAAAAGATCAATGACGCTGGAAAATGTTGGTGATTTGCACATTTAACAAAAGGCAAGAGTGGGTAAGATTTGGTTTCTAAAAGTGATGGTTAAAATGCATAAAATACCTGCTCTATCTAGAAGGTAAGTCCTTTCACCAAAGCTTGACATGAAATTTCAGTTTACCTAATTATGACTTTGGACTCTTTAAAATTTCAAACTGGCTAAATTTAGATAAAATAGTATTGTACCAATATGAATTCTCTGGTCCTGATAATTGTACTCTATAGGAATACTTATAGCTGTTGTCATTAGTGGGGGCTGGGTGAGGGCTGCTTGGAAATCCCCTGTACTGTACTATAAGAGCAACTTTTTTATTTTTTTATTTTATTTTACTTTTTATTTAAATTTTTCTTTTATATTCCCCATACAATTACAACCCCCTTATTTTGACCCCGTCCCTCCTTTCCCCACCCCCCACCCCCCATAGAGTATCTCTGGTTCATAGTTGTTTTTGATTTTGATATTTTCTTTCTTATAGTTATTATTTTTCCTGGTCCCTTATTTAAGTTTTCTAGATTCCTGCTATGAGTGAGACCATCCGGTATTTTTCTTTTTCTTTCTGGCTTATTTCGCTGAGCATGATCCCTTCCAGCGCCATCCATGTTGCTGCAAATTGCATGTGTTTATCTTTTTTGAATGTATAAGAGCAACTTTTATATAAGTTTAAAAGTAGTTCAAAACTAGAAGTACAGAAAACAGTTTTCAGATAATTTAGTTATGAGTGCATGTCAAAGTTTCATTACAGTCACCTTACAAGAAAACAGCTTTTAACTGTTAAGTTTGTTCTACTGGAGAGTTTCATAAGTGACCAGTGAAATCCTTGCTAAACTAAATACAAAGAAAAGTTGTTAACAGCCCTCGACCCTTGCCTGAGAGTCATCGGTGGCTGGCAGTGAGTGGGGTGAGGGGGGCTGGGGTGGGTGAAGGAAGGATTTGGGGTGGGAGTGGGGTAGAGAGGGTGGCTGTTTCCCAGAGCAAGGATTAATTCCCTTAAAGTTCATCAGGAAATTGCTGAAGCGTTTTATCAGGAATGTTCATTTCTTCCCAGTGGGAGGTTATGAGTTACATCATGAAAAGTTCTGACCCCCCACTATGTTTGGGACAATTTTTCTTTTTTACAAGTTGGCCAAATGTTCCTCAACAGGCAATGTATGAGGTATCATGGAGACACATTACCTTATGTCCCCTCTGAGGATGTCCCCAAAAGGAGGGGACACAATCCCTGACCCTGGTGATTTTAGTGCTATGCAGGAACAAAATGTTTTGGAGTCGGGGGAAGTATCTGGGCAAGGCTGTGGCCCCGGGAGCTTTTTCGGAGCTGCTAGGGAGGTGTTCAGGCAGAAGGAACAGCATGAGCAAAGGTGCAGGGCAGGAAGCTGGCAGAATGTCTGGGGGTCTGGGCTGAAGGGGACACTTAAAACTAGGCAAAAGGTAGGAAGAAAAGCCAGGAATGTGACTCCAAAGCTCAGAACCAGGTAGGACTCAGGAGAAATCCAATTTCCTGTTTTACAGGGGAGACCAGTTTGAGAAATTTTGTCTAATCCCACAGGCAGGGGTGGGGAAGATTGAAGGTTTCTGAAAATTTCTGTACTTTTTTTCTTAAAGATTTATTTATTTATGCATATAAGAGCTGGGACGTAGCCAGAGGTGGGGTGAGGGTGGGGGTTTAGAGGATTCACCAGAGACAGAGTGGGGAACAGAACAGGCAGACTGACTGAAATACACTGCTGAGGGGAGCAGTGGGTGAAACAGGAGAGGTCTTCTGCGCCATGTGGGTCAGCTCCTTGGCCAGGGATCAAACTCGTATGCAGTGGCTGCTGATAGCTTCATAGTGCTGAGACATAACACTTTGCGCCATCAGGGAGGCCCCTTTGTACATTTTTGAGTAGGAAACACAGAAGGGCAAAGGACAGGGTAAGGAAGTTCAAAAGATAGATGTCCAGTGCAGGGATCCCTGGAAGACTTCTCAGAGAAGGTGGCCATAGCTCTGAGCCAAGGGGCATGACAGTGATAGGGACTCTTTTTATGAAAGAGAGACTATTATTCCATTTGGCCATATTATATTGCTGGTGCCTCCCTTGTCCAAACACCCAGTCCCTTCCCAGGTCACTGTCTTCCCAGCCAGCCACGTAATGATGGGGCTTTCCAAATGAGCTCTTCATCATAACACTGAAGGGGTCCTGAGAGGCCTTCCAGCGCAGACTCACCTCCCTCCCAACTGCCCTCTCCCTCTCTCCTTCCTCCTCCACCTCGCATGTGAGGCTTGAGCCCTTTCTCCTGAGCCCCTGTCTGCAGCTATTACTGTGCCCAGCCAGGTTTGAGTCTAACCACTTTACCAATAGTTTCTTGTTTCGATCTCACAACAACTCTTTCAGGAGGACACTAATATACCCATTTTTCAGTTGAGGAAGCTGAAGTTGGAGGAAGTCTTGGTCTAAGAGCTCACCTGATGAGGGGCCGCCCTGCATTCAAGCCAGGCTCTGGGTTGAGGGCCCTGCTTCTCCACCTCTCACTTTCCTCACTCCCCAACTACAGACCTGGCCTTTCCCTCCCCTCTGGCCCCTCTCTACACATGGGCCTGAAACTGGACACCTAGGTGAGGAAAAAGAGTGTGTGTGTGGGGGGCTTTGTGACCTTAGCTCACAGACCTCAAAGTGCTTTCTTGTTCATGTTCTTGTTTGAACCTTTGAAACAGCCCTATCAGGTAGGGCTGCCCTATCAGCAGCCAGAGGGGGCCAGTGCTTCCCAGCCCGGCTTCTCTTCCTTCTTGGTAGGCGGGCCTGGGTCAGATTCCCCCTGTAAGAGACCGAGGGAGAGGGCTGTGCCAATAGAGTCTTGAGCACAACTTCACCACCCAGAATGCAAGACCCTGCTGTCCTGTTGTTTAGGCCAGGCCCACCCTTGGGTCCTGGGGTTTTTAGAACTGAGCACAGAACAAAGGGTGACTTGGGAGTGAGTGACTACAGCTAAAGAAATGGCTAGAGTGGACCTCCCTGGTGGTGCAGGGGTCGAAGTCTCGGTGCTATCAAGCTATCACCAGCTACTGCAGCACAAGTTCGATCCCTGGCCAGGGAGCTGACTCACATGGTGCAGCAGACTTCTCCTGTCTCGCCTACTGCTCCCCTCGGAAGTGTATTTCAGTAGCCTATTCTGCTCCCCACTCTATCTCTGGTGAGTCAGCTCACCCCACACACCTCTGGCCTATACCCCAGCTCTTGTATGTATAAATAAATAAATCTTCAAAAAAAAAAAAAGTCGCTATTGCAAGAACTGGTCCCAGAGCCCTCCCAGGATGGGGGCGGGGGTGGGGGGGTTGTGGAATGGGGAAAGATGCCTTTGGTATTTGAGTTGAAGAAGTAGCAAAATCTCAATCTTTGAATCCTTGATCTTTAAATCAGAGGGTGCTGATCTAATCGTGGTGACTGAAGCCCTTTCTGGGGCTGGCACCACTATGCCTGGGGATGACCCACTGGGAAAGCACTGGGACCTTCCATAGCAAGACAGAAGGAGGCTCCTGCTCAGCTCCTAGCCTGACACAGAGGACTCAGTCCTGAGGAGGCATTCCTATAGAAGCCAAAAGCGATTTGCCTCAAGATGTTCCCTGCCAAGGTGAAAACAAACAAGAAAATCAAAAAAACTGGGGTGGAGGAAGGGAAGAGACTGCTAAGCATCTAGTGAGATTTTCTGGAATCCACTCAGTGGAATCTAATAATGTAGTGAACAGCATGAGAAAAGGTTTGTGATGTAAAGTTGACTCCACATTACACTATGTCCCCTTAAGCATGACTCACAGGAACAGTCTCCTTTGGTCCCTGTGCCAGGAAACTCTGTGTTTCTCCAGAACAGCTGCTTTGCTTTTATCTTGAGTACTGCATAACTGTCAGTTGACCACATTTCCCTTTTAGCTTTGACTGTCAGGAAGCTCCAAATCAAATTTCTGGCCCATCACTCACAAGTGAATGGCAGGGATTTTGTATGCTAATATTGCCCCCTGCTTTATTTTCTTTCCTTTCTCCTAAAGAAGATTTCTGTAAAATCTTATATTGCATGATGTATTTGTCAACTATTTAAGAAAAATATTTTTTGAGTGGAATGGGGTAGAGAAGAGAAAGAAAAGAAAATAGAATTTGCTCAGTAGTCAGAGGGGACTGGAGTCCAGTGCTTGTCTTTCTTCCTTCTTGGCAGAGGAAGCTGAGAGGAAAATAATTTTACTAACAATTCCTTCAGATTCAGCGGAGGAGGATCAGTTCTTCTGGTCCCTCGTGCATATTAAAGGGTTGACAGCTTTAACTGGTAATGACTCAAATGACTGGTCAAACTGGTAATGACTCAAATGACTGGTCAAACTGGTAATGACTCAAATGACTGGTCAAAATGGAAAATAAAATGAGATGTCATTTTTCACCCAGAAAACTGGCAAAAATTAGTTCTGACAATACCCAGTGTTGGCATGGATGGACCTAGTGTTGGCATGGATGGACATTAGCAGGCTATTCTTCTATGGGCTGCTGGGGTCTGACCTGGCTAATCTGACAGAAGTTAGCACACGAAGCGGCATGCACATGTGACTTGGCAACTACTTACCTACCTGTCTAAACTGTAGAGAAATTCTTAGACATGTGTGTTTCACTATTGTTTGTAATAATAAAACTGTGGAACCATTTTAAATGTTCTCAAAGGGAGAATGAAAAATATATTGTGGTCTAACCTCACAACAGAATGTTATATAGCTGATAAGATGCCTGGATCAGAACTTTGTCTACTGCAATGGGCAAAGCTCAAAACATAATGTTCAGCAAAAATGGCAAATTGCAGAAGGCTATAAAGGTTTGATTCCATTTCTATAAAGTTTAAAGTGGCAAAAACCATATTATATTTTGTTTGGGGGTTCATAGGTATGTCAAATATATAAAGACAGGAAGGGGAACAATCAACTGCTGAGTCAGAACAGAAAGAGGAAGAGGAAGGTGGTCAGCAGGGGGGCACGGGCACTGGGCATGGATGTGGATTACATTCTCTCTTATTTTTGGTAGGACTAAAGCTTGTCATTACAACAAAAATCGTATGGAGGGTGTCGTTGCGATGGGATAAAAACATTCTCCCTGTAGCAGAACAAAGATGGGAAAGAAATGGATTAAAAAATTATGGTTTGGGGAGAGGTGGGGACCCCAGTGTATAAGCACCAATGTCTTGGTTGTCCACAGAGGATGGGAAGGTGTTGGCTGGTCGTGATGGAGCCTCTCTTGCAGGCTTCGTGGTCCAAGGCTCCAACGGGGAGTTCCCCTTCCTGACCAGCAGTGAGCGCCTGGAGGTGGTGAGCCGCGTGCGCCAGGCCATGCCCAAGGACAAGCTTCTGTTAGCTGGCTCTGGCTGCGAGTGTGAGGCCATAATGCCCTGGGCCCTGGGTAGCTGGAGGGGCAGGGGATGGCTCCTTGACCTTGGGGCTGGGTTCAGATACTTGTTTTGTCTCTTCTATACACCCTGATTGCTCCGGGGTTCTAGTCCAGCCCTTCTTCCTAGCCCTTTCTCCTCCTCCTCTCTCCCTCCATGGCCCAGAGGGAAGACACACTCTTTCCCCTGCAGCTACTCAAGCCACGGTGGAGATGACCTTGAGCATGGCCCAGGTCGGGGCTGACGCTGCCATGGTGGTGACACCTTGCTACTATCGTGGCCGCATGACTAGTGCCGCCCTCATTCACCACTACACCAAGGTGGGTGTGAGGGGGGCATGGCTTTGACACCTGGGGTTAAGAATAGGTCAGATGAGGTGGACACTCTGCCTGGGGAGAGATGAGAGCAGCTGGGAGCAGAGTGGTGGCCCCACCTCCCCTAGGGGCAGCTATGGGAAAGTCGGGGAGGCCACCAGGTGGCAGTTGTGTTATATTGGGTGACTCACTTAACCACTCTGTCCCAAAGTTCCCTGTCCTCCCATATGGGAGAAATGATGGTATCTTTCTCGTGGGGCTGTCATGAAGTTCGCAATGTAAAGGACTTAGAACTTGCCTGGTACTAGAAAGTGCTCACTAAATATTTCCCATTACCACGGTCACAGTCTGAGTTCTGGGCACTGCGCCTCCCAGGGCAGGAGAGGGGCCTGTGCGGTGACCCTGACCTGGGCCTGTGATGGCGGGCAAGGAGCAGTGGGACTCAGGTCTGGCACAGCTGCCCTCTCCCCTCTGTGCCCCTCAGGTGGCTGACCTCTCTCCAATCCCCGTGGTGCTGTACAATGTCCCGGGCAACACAGGGCTGGACCTGCCTGTGGACGCAGTGGTCACGCTCTCCCAGCACCCGAACATCGTGGGCATCAAGGACAGTGGCGGTGATGTGAGTGGCAGCCGCTCTTAGCTGGGGCTCCCTCTTCCTCTTCTCTTTTGCCACCCATTTCGGGGCCAAGCTGGAATCCGCATCAGCCCAGGGCTACTGTTTGGGTTCTGTCTTGCGGACTCTCAGGGTTTCCGGGCATCTCTCTGGGACCTGCACTCTGCTGCTCCGTGCTTGCCCAGCCCCCACCCAGGCTGGCGGAGGCTCGGGGCCCAGCTCTCACACCCAGTTTGCTGTGCTGTTGCAGGTGACCAGGATCGGGCTGATTGTTCACAAGACCAGGAGGCAGGATTTCCAGGTGTTGGCTGGATCGGCCGGCTTCCTGCTGGCCGGCTACGCTGTGGGTAGGCCCCCCGAGGCTGTCACACTGTGACGAGTGACCAGCAGCTGGGTCTGCTAGGAGAGACTGTGAGGACCAGGGCGGGGTCTGCAGCGGGTCGCCGCCAGTGTGAGAAGCAGGGCACACGGCTTGCTTGTCTGGAGCCCGAAGGGTTGTGAAAGACCTTGTTGGGTAGGAGAGGGTGGCTGTAGACAATCCTGGGCTCAACTAGGGGTGCCAACAATTTGCTCTAAATCCCCAGCTCCTTGCTTAGGTGACAAATTTAGCTCCTCTAATCTCATTTTGTAAATCATTCTCTGAGGGCCGAGGCCTGGGCGCCCCTCCCCTCAAGTCCCGGAGTCCATTTTCCTTTCTCCCTGGTCCCAGGGCGGAATAAGTGGTCAGATCTGTGGGTTGGGCCCAGGATCTTCAGCTGCCTGATCAAATTCTGTTCCAGTCCAGGATCCTAGGAATGTCACCCTTAGACCAACTGCTCTTGTCTGTTTGGGCTCAAGGTCCTTGGGCTCAAGTTGGATCTGACCCTTGCAGGGAGTGGAGGGATGGGAAACGTCTGCTCCCTTCAGCGGAAGCCCAAGCCAGTGCAGATCTGAACTACTTCTCCAGAGCTGCGGGGTTCCTATCCTCTCTGGTCTCTGAAGACATTGCCTCACTGTCTAAGGCCTTTGCACAGCTCCTTTCTGTCCTTAAAGTACAGGGGAAGAAGAGGGGCCCATTTGTCCTCACTACTGAGAGTGGGACAGATGCACAGAGCATAGATGTCGGAGGCAGGGGCACTGAGTGGGAATCAGCCCTTCCGTTCAGTCACTGAGTGCAGCATGACAAGGTATTTAGCTCTGTGGACCTGAGTTTCTACTCTGTCAAACCAGAGCCAGTGTGAGGATTAGTGTTGGCCTCGTGTCTGCAGGGTGTCTGGCATGTAGTGGGTATCAGTAAAAGCAGCTATATTAGCTCATCCCAAATTGCCTGCTTTCTTTTCCCACCTTGAGGCCACTGTGCTAAAGGTCATTTCCTAATTAGCCTGAGAATCACACTGACAGGCTGGCAGAAGTGGCAAGGACTTCTGGGATCACAGTTAGGCCACTTTCATTGCCCAAATGAGGACAAAGAGAACAGAGAAAGACTAGGACTTGTGCAGCCAATGGGGGGGATTCCCAGTCTCCTGACTGTGTCCAGAGCTCTTTCCACTCCTCCCCAGCCCCAACCCCTGCTGCTGTCCCAGGCCCAGTTCACTGAGATTAAGATTTGAGAAGAGCAAAGATTCCCCATCTACTCCACCCCCTTCCAGGACTGATGAGTCAGGGGGCTATTGGAGGAACTCTGGAGGTGGAACTGGCAGGTGGGACGTTCCTGGGGAGAGTGTGGGAGAGGGGAAAGAAGTGTCCTTGAGTTGCCTTTGGTTTGGCTTCCTGCCCCTCGGCCTGCAAGATTCTGCTTCAAATGTGCTGATGGCTTTTTGCTCTGGAAACTGGTACTCTGTGGAATTCCAGAGCATGGCTTTGACACGGCCAACTGGTAGCACAGAAATCCACATCCCATCTCCTCAAAATAAAGGCACGCTTGGAGGGCTCTGTGAGAAGAGGCTCTGGCTGATGTTCTGCATCTTGCTCTGGGGCAGGAGCTGTGGGGGGCGTGTGTGCCCTGGCCAATGTCCTGGGGGCTCAGGTGTGCCAGCTGGAGCGACTCTGCCTCACAGGGCAATGGGAAGATGCCCAGAAGCTGCAGCACCGCCTCATTGAGCCAAACACTGCGGTGAGCCCCCAACCAATGGCCTCAATGAGGGGTGGGGTGAGGGTGGGGGGTCCATGTCCTCATTGGAGCAGGAGGCAGGCTGGAATCAGGATCTTTCCTTTCAGAAAGTCCTTTTGGAGAACATTCTAGTGTTGGCACTCTTTGTGCCTCCCCAGAAAATCTTGACTTCAGACAAAGCAGAGCCCCACTGGGTCTCACGCTTAAGTGCACCGGAATTCATTAGGGAGCTAGTTAAAATTCTAACCTTTTAGGTCCAAGAATAAGCCTCCTGGACGGTGGTGACACAAGCGATGCTGGACCTTACTTAGAGGCTTTTATATCAGCTTTACAAGTGAGAACAGATATTGTTCCTGATTTTAGGGAACGCATTTAGCCTTTTGCCATTAAGTATAATGTCAGCTGTAGGGTTTTTGCAGATGTTCTTTATCATGTTAAGGAAGGTCCCCTCTGCTCTAGTTTTCACAATGTTTTTAAAATCATGAATGGGTGTTGCATTTTGTCGAATTCTTTCTTGGTATTGATATGACTGTTATTTTCCCTGTTAATATGATGGATTACATTGATTAATTTTGAATTTTTTAAGAATTTTTTAAAGATTTTTTTTTTATGCATACAAGAACTGAGGTGCAGGCCAGAAGTTCGGGGGGTGAGAGGATTCACCAGAGGCAGAGTGGGAAACAGAACAGGCAGATCGATGGAAATACACTGCTGAGGGGAGCAGCGGGCGAGCCAGGAGAGGTCTGCTGTGCCATGTGGGTTGCTCCCTGACCGGCTGGGGATAGAACTTGTGCTGCAGAGGCTGTGGACATCTTCACAGTGCTGGACTTAACCCCTTGTGCCAGCAGGGAGGCCTGGTTAATTTTTTAAATGTTGAACCAGACCTATGTCCCTGGAATGAATTCCATGTAGTCATGATGTATGAATCTTTTTATATATATTGCTGAGTTCCCTTTGCTAATATTCTGTTAAGGATTTCTGTCTAGATTCATGCTGGCTGTTGTATGCAGTTTTCTCCCTATCTTTCATTGCTTCCTTCCTGTCCCTCTCCTTCCTTTTCTCCTTTACTTTCTTTCTTCCTCCCATTTATTAACTTTTTCCCTGATTTTCGTATCAGGATAAAAATAACTTCATAAATCCCTTGGACATCTTCCCTCCTCTTCTATTTTCTGGAAGAAACTTTCTCCACTGTGTAGAGTGGTGTTAAATCTTTAAATATTTTTTAGAATTCTCCAGGGAAAACATCTAGGCCTGGAGATTTCTTGTGGGGAAGTGTTGGTAATTTAACTCTGCTCTCGGTTTTGCTCTCGGTCTCTGCTGATGCCTTCCTGGCTGGGAGAGTGCCACTTACCTGCCCCTGTGGCCTCCACTGCACCACTTCTGTAGAGTTGGGGGGACAGTGGAGAAAGTTCTCACTGGCCTCACGAGCGAGATCTCTTTCATGACCATCTTCATGGAGTGGGAGGGGCACTAAATACTACTTTTCTTGATGACTGACTTTCTTGGTGTCCCCTTAGGCTTCACATCCGAGGTGATGGCTCAGACAGAGCTAGACAGTGTTTGGTTTGGGTGAGGTGGTAGGTGGGCGCTAGGTCCCGCTCACAGCTTAAATTTTTACCTCAAATGGGCAGATTACCTGAGATTTAGTGAAAGGACAGCGAGGAGGCAAACGTGTGTCTCCCTAGAGGTGAAGGTTCAGGGTGGGGTAGGTGTTGCTGTCTCACTTTACAGGTGAGCAACGTCGGCTGCCCCTCGGGAAGAGAGGATGCTTGTGGCCAGTCTTGGCTCTCTGCAGGTCATCCTCCCCACTCTTCACTCTGTGCCCCCTCCCACGCCAGCTCTGGGCATGCACTCAGGAATGTCTGGAACACCTTTCTGCTGCCGGGGCGCTAGGCTCAGCCACCCCAAGGGCCTCTTGATGTCACCCTATTGCCCTGTTCGAACACAGTGTGCTTCCTCTGCCTGCTCATCAGTTGGCCTGCTGCCCCAGCTATATTTAGGACTTTCCGCTGTCTTTACCCCCAAAGCATTCAGCCCTTTCTCAGGGTCCAAAGAGCTGGTGGATCAGTGATCTTCAGACCCATATTGTGAGAGGACATTTTCCTCTAGGTACTTCTTGTTTCCATCCCCTCTCTCAGGGCTTTCTCTCTTCTAGTTTTGGGTGAAAAGTCACCAGATTCTTAGAACATGTTGATTGGGACCAGGCTTGGGAGGAGGGTGGATTATCACCCATTGATAAGGAAAGATTCCCTGCTTGCTGAAGCCTACTGCCTAGGGGTAAATAGTTATTAAGTATTCACCAGTTGTTCCCAAACTTTTGATCCCAAATTCTTATTTTTACCTTTTGTGAAGCTCATATATCTAAATATTTAAACTTCCCTCCAAATAAAACTTACTATTAAGTAATGATTACTTTTTTAGTTTTTAAGTGGTCAAGGATTCATATAAACTTCCATGCAGTATGAAATAGTGTAAGGGCAGGAACAGGACACAGTGCAGGTTTTCTGATCCCATGCAGACCGGGTAAAGGAGGAGTCTGAGTCCTCAGTGGTTTTTGCAGGTCTTTTATTGGGGTTCACCAGGCACATGGCAGGCAGGGGTGCTGGGGGGCCAGGAGGTTGGCAGTCCTCCCAGCCCCCAGCAAATCCTCACTCTATCTGGGCTCTCTGGCGTTCTCTCTGCTTCTGCTTCTCTGCTTCTGTATCAGCTTCTCTTTCGGCTTCTGCTGCTGTTAGCGTCCCCGTGACGCCGCCCTTAAAAGCCCAGTCTCAGCCCAGGTGAATCCCATCTACCTATGCCCACACCCTACTCCAGGTGCCCGTCATCAGGCATGCATTCAGACCGCAAGGATCCATCATCTATCCTGATAGCAGGAGGGCAGAAAAGCCTGACATTTTCCCTTACCCTACAAATAGCCAATTATATCGCAAAAGGAAAGAAAGTTGCTGCTCTGTTTTCTGTAAAGCTCCGTGTTTAAAGGACGATAGCTTTAGGTCCCCGTTACAATGAAAGACCTTTGAGACTATGCCGTCCACTCCCTCATTTTTTAGACAAGAGAATTTGCTCAGAGATGGTAAGTTAGTGATTCAAGGCCACACAGTGAAACTTCTTTGGACAATGACGAATTATTTTTCCCATGAGGTCATTTAGAGTTGGGGTCAGGGGCGCGGTAGGTGAGGAGGGGATCCTACTTCAAGAGGCTTTTGTAGACCCTTCTCCTCCTAACTTTCTCACCCCGGTGTGCCCTGGGTTAGCTTCCGGGGAACTGGGCTCAGACCAGTGTGCTAGCTCTCCAGAGCAGCCTGAGGGCAGAATGCCATTCTCTCTGAGGGAGTGGATTTTTGCCTAAAACTAAAAGAGGTGATTCCCTGTCTTCATCTGAGCTTTCAGCATCTTGTTCTCTACTGTCAAGCTGCCTTCTGGTCTTTCAATCTGGATTTGCAATCTACCTCAATGTCATAGATTTGGGAGAGATACTTTGCCAGGGAAGGCAGGTAGGAACCCTACCTTTCTGAAAGTGACACATGTATGGGTCCCAGATGTGTGTGTGTGGGACACCACGGTCACTTCTAACAGGTTCTACTTCTCAGGTGACCCGGCGCTTCGGGATCCCCGGGCTGAAGAAAGCCATGGACTGGCTTGGCTATTATGGAGGCCCCTGCCGGGCCCCCTTGCAGGAGCTGAGCCCCGCACAGGAGGAGGAGCTGCGCATGGATTTCACCAGCAATGGCTGGCTCTGAGGGCCAGGAGGGGACATGCCTGGCCCGAGCCCACCTCAGTCTGCTGCCTGGCACCTGCTGTTGGAAGAGGAACATGGGCCGGAGGGCTGGAGGCTCCTTTCCCTTGTTAGTCCTCCAGTGGCCTCTCACCAGGCACTGCCTTGCATGCTCACTTCCTATTCTCACAGCCCATGACTTCATGCATTTGTGTCCTATACGCTGGGTCTCTAGAGACCTTCAGTCTGGGAAGGAGTCATTTCTTACATGTCTCTCTACTGTGCCAGAGGGGAGAAGGGCAGGGGGCAGTTGGGCAGTGTTTCACTCAAGGGAAGACAACTTAGACTTTGGAATACAAATCCGAGTCTAGCCTAATGCAGCTGGAGGTAGGGCTACTCCAGAAAACCAGAGTTCTGACTCCTGGCCAGGAAGTGGTGGGCTAGGAAACCCGATGAGAAGAGCATTGCTGGTCTTTGAAAGACTCCCAAGCTGCATTCTAGCCGTAGCACCCTGTCCTAAATCAATCTATTTTAATTCATCTCATGTTCTTGTCTCTACCCTTGATCTCAACCATCCAGTGCACAGACGCACCAGTGGCTTGCCAGAATTGGTAAATAATGACACCTGGTGGATAAAAGTTACATTCTGGGAGACTATTCTAGCTAACCCAGGTCTGGAACATTAGGGAAGGACTTGGCCTGAGATAGGACCAACCTTTCCTCTCACCTATAGTTACTCTGCTTTTACTGTTAAAAATAATTACTTTGTTACTGCAATAAAGTTTAATAAGTTAAAGTAGTGTGACTATGTACAGATTGACACTCCACTGCTATACAGATCTTCCTGTCCTGATATCCAGAACCTTCATAGAGGTAATTAAATTCTCAAGGTCGCTTTTGTCCAGCTCCGAGAGAGGCCTTCACAATACTGAGGAAACATAGGCGTTAGATTAATGGTGGTCTAGAGAAAGGCTTATTGAAGTCATAAATGAGAGAGATAAGAGGCAAAAAAATTCAACTGAGCTATTTGGAAATACCTAGTACGTTAATCAAAAGGCTGCTTTTTTCAAAATGTTCACCTATGTTTGGTGATATCTGTCTAGAGGCAGAAAACCTGAGGTAATTTTTTTTTAATTAGTGGCTAAAAAGAAAGAAGCAGATCCTTGTTTAGGGCAGATGCTAAGAGAATATAAAAGGGATCAGTATCCAGTGCAACTGGGCCTCTATCAGCATGGCACTGAATCTCAGAGTTCAGCACCTGCCTCTTCTCACAGGCTACTTCCAGAGGACCTGGGCTCAGAGGAGAATCAGATTTAGAGATGGGGGAGGGGAGGGATGGGGGAAGTTAATGATAGCCTGGTGAGAAGCGCAGCCCCTGGGCTTAAATAGGCCTGGATTAAAATTCTGGGATCTGCCCCTTAGAGGTTACAAGACCTTGGAAAAACTGCTTTACTGCCCTGAGCTCATCTGTAATGCAAGTATAACTAGAACCTTCCTCTCAGGCCTGTGTAAGATCATGCATGTAAGGACAGAGTGGCAGGCAGATGTCACATGCTAGCTGAGCTGGAGGAGTGTTACTCTGCTGCAGAGAAGGGGAAACCCAGGCAGGAGGTGATGTGCCTAAGGGAAACCAGCTGGTGCCAATAACTGGTCCCAGGACAACAGTGGAAAGTGCTTTAGAATCAGAAAAATGGGGATTAAAAATCAGCTCTGCCACTTATTAGGTTGGGCTACCTGAGCATATCTGATTTAAAATAGCTCCTACACTTCAGAGGAGAATTAGTTATCATGCAAGTGAAGTGTGCAGTGTCAGACCTTAGCTCCAATCTGTGATTAACTTTTAGAAACAGCAAATGGGTTGGTGTGGGGTAAGTGAAAAAGCATCAGGCTTTTTTGCCCTCTCACCATTAGGATTGATGATGGATCCTTGTGGTCCTGAATTCATGCCTGATGGCGGGCACCTGGAATAGGTGTGAGCATATGCAGATGGGATTCATCTGGGCTAAGACTGTGCTTTTTTTTTTTTTTTTTTTTTGCAAATTCTAAAGTGGTATCAATTTTATTTTTATTTTATTTTTTTAAATAATAAATTTTATTTTTATATTCCCCATACAATTGCAGCCCCCCCATTCTGACCCCAATCCCTCCCCTCCCGCCCCCGCCCCCCTAAAAGTGTCTCTGGTTCATAGTTTTTTGTTGATTTTGATTTTCACTTTCTTATAGTTATTCATTTTCCTGGTCCCTTATTTAAGTTTTCTAAGACTGTGCTTATAAGGGCAACATCATGGGGACGCCAGTAGAGCAGAGAGCAAACAGTAGAAGCAGAGCAGAGAAGCAGAGAGAAAGAGAGCAAAACAGAGAGCGAAAGAGCAGAAAACGCCAGAGAGCCCAGAAAGAGTGAAGACTTGCTGGGGGTTGGGAGGCCTGCCAGCCTTCCGGCCCCCCGGCACCCTTTGCCAGTTGTGTACCTGGTAAATCCCAATAGAAGCCTGTAAAAGCCACCGAGGTTTCCAGGACTCTCCTTTTCCTGTCTGCTCGGATCATAGAAAACCTGCACTGTGCCCATTCCTGCCACCCACTACAGTTGGTAATTCCTAAGGATACAGAGCAAGAAAGCCACGGAAACTAAGTATAGGCAGTTCTGGTGTTTGTTTATTCCTCATCAACACTTGTTTCTACAGTACAATTCAGAGAATAAATAGAGGCACACGGCTAGAATTTCCACCACCATCTGCTATTGAGATATTCAGTGTGAGGGGAAGGGGTTGGGGGTGGGGTAGGGCAGGGAATAACTGGGTCACGGGTAACTGGAGGTCTGTGTGAAACTGTACAGGGATCCCAGCAGTCAAGATCTGATCCCAGGCCTCACAGCCAAGGTTCATTATAAAGAGTTACAGTGAACCAAATGGACAGCACTCTTTTAGTTCACCGCAGTCCTAGGAAGGGCCCCATTCTACCTAAACCCCAAGGGGTCAAGGTGGGGCTGGGCAACCAGTCCACTGGAAGGAACTGTGCCAGCTTGAGCCATCCCTAAGGATTCGATTCACTTTGTGATGGGGCCTGACGTGGCTCAGCTCTGTCTGCCCTTTGCCCTAGAGTAATGAATACAACTTACAAGGTGACTGTTCACATATGAGTTTCTTTCTTGACTATTCCTTAAAGGGATCCTGTTCCACATCTAAGGAAGGAGAGAGGCACAAATGGGGGTTAGATGCTGTCGCTCAGGTAAGGAAGACAGCCTGCAAAGTGAAGAGAGGGAAACCGCACTCTTACTGAATCCTTCACAGGGGTGATAAGAAGAGACGAATATTGGTCTGGCAGACAAAGCAGAGGGCCTGGAATCCACCTTAGCAGAGGGCCCAAGGTGGAAAAAAGCTCTGGTGTTGATTTTCACAGGCGTACAGTGTTGTCTAAGCCACCCCATTCTTTCCCCTATTTCTCCAGGGTAGCACAAAGCACTGGCCCCCAATGGGGGCCCTAAGTTATCCCAAACGTAGCAGAAAGAAGAGATTCTGCATGGAAGCAGAAAATGAAGTAGAAGGCAACAGCAGGTCTGCACTAGGTAGCCCACCCGTTAGGAACAGCGAGTCTGACAAGCAACAAAAGGAAAAGACAGAACAGGCAACACTGCTGCAGGGCCTCAGGGCCAGAGTCCTCAGAACTTCTGTGACCAAATCCCTGACTGGCCGGTGACCGGCCCTTCGTAAGGCTTCTGCTCCGGGTCCTCCGCATTTCCTCCACAGCTGGTTCCTTTGCTCACCTCCAGTGAGCACCTCCGGTGAGGCGCGCAGTGTCAGGCTGCCAGGTTCCTGGCAGACTTGGAGGCGCTCTGGGCCCGCTGAACCACCGCGGAGCACTTCTCCCGCCGCAACAGCTTGTTGTTCTCAAACAGACCTTCGTTGCGGGGTATTCCATGCGAACCGTCAGGGAAAGTCAGCAGGCCTGTGGGGAGGATGAAGAGAACATGGGGACAACACCACACTGGGAACCTGGGCAGCTGGCTCTACAGAGGCCGAGAAGGCGTGGATGCCCAGCTCTACCCTAAGTCCAAGGCACAGACATCAGCGCACGCAGAAGGATGAACCCTAAAAAGGTGCGCTTCCACCCAGGTTATGCTCACCCCAGCGACCCATCCTGCTGGGCTGTGACTTACCAAAACCATCCACTCTGCCATTTTTAAATTCTCCCTCAAAGGTCATGTTGTCGTGGCGAACGAAGACTCCAACGCCATTAAACTTGCCCTGGGCAAATTCCCCCTCATACCTGCAGAAACACAAGATGTTAGCCCGCAGGGGGTGGTAAGCTGTCCAGACTACTGTCCAGCTGTCCAAGCAACTACTGATGTGTGTTGTTACGGTCAGAGGGAAGCTGATTCCACTCCTTTCAGAGCTCCATGGTACCCACTCCCCCCAGGGGACCCTAATCTCAAGGAGGTGACATCTGACGAGAATGGCAGTGAGAGTCCTCCCTGGTAGCGTAGGGGTTAAGTCTTAGCAATAATCACGAGGGCCTGAGTTCCATCCCCAGCCAGGGAGCTGACCCACACATGGCGCAGCAGACCTCTGCTGTCTCACCTGCTGCTCCCCTCAGCAGTGTATTTCAGTGAATCCGCCTGTTCTGCTCCCCACTCTGTCTCTGGTTACCACCCCCTGGACCTCTGGCCTACACCCCAGTTCTTCTATGCAAAAAAAAAAAGTATTATTAAAAAAAGAGAATGGGGGCCTCCCAGGTGGCGCAGCGGTTGAGCGCTGGGTTGCGAAGCTGCCTGCGGCCTCGGCGGCACAGGTTCGATCCCCGGCTGCTCCCTGGCCACGGGAGGAGGGTCCCACATGGCGCGCAGACCCCTCCTGCCGCCCGCTGCTCCCCTCAGCAGTGTACTTCGGTCCTTCTGCCTGTTCTGCTCTCTGCTCTGGCTCTGGTGAATTCTCTCACCCTCCCGTGCTTCTGACTGTACCCAGTGCATGTATAAACAAAACAAACAAACAAATAAATAAATAAATAAAAACATGCCTCTATAAAAAAAAAAAAAAAAAAAAGAGAATGGGCCTCTCCGGTGGCGCAGCGGTTGAGCGCTGGGTTGCTAGGCTGCCCGCAGCCTCTGCAGCGCAGATTCGATCCCCGGCTGCATCCCGGGCACCTGAGGAGGGTCCCGCATGGCGCGCAGACCTCTCCTGCCGCCCGCTGCTCCCCTCAGCAGTGTTCTTCGATCCTTCTGCCTGCTCTGCTCCCCGCTCTGGCACTGGTGGATTCTCTCGCCCTCCCCTGGTTCTGACTATACCCAGTGCTTGTATGAATAAATAAATAAATCTTTAAAAAAAAAAAAAAAGAGAATGGCAGGGGGGTGGAAGATCATTTGCCTCCTTGTCATTTCAAATTTTGAATCTACCCACTAAAAAAAAATTGTAATAACCAATAAAAGAAATGCTTACTTTGTGCTGCTTTCAGAGGGCCTAGGACAAGCTCAGGTTTGACCAGATAAATGACATTACTGTCGTTTTTAGATCAGAACCTCCCTAGCCTAGGTTGAGAAACAAGTGATCTGATACCCACCTTGAGCCATCTGAGAAGGTCAGTACCCCAAAGCCATTAAACAGTCCATTCTCAAAATGACCCAGGTAAGTGCCACCATCTGCAAACATCAGTTGACCAAAACCATGTCTGCGACCTGAGCAAAGGGAAGGACAGGTGTCAAGTTGGAATAGGGCAGGTATGGGGAACCTCTCATTGTCTAACACCCCTTACCTTCCATCACCCCACCCTCAAAGGAAAGAAGAGAAAAATATGTTATCCAGAGTTATGTACCAGAAAAACTTGGCTCCTAGACCTTTCCATCTTAAGGTCACAACCATCATATTTGGTCTAAGGTAAAAGGGCACTTAAAAATAGAACATATTTGGCCTAAGAGGGCACTTAAGAAAATAACATTTACAGCACCTTTACTATGTGCCAGGCATCCTTCTAAGCCCTTTGTATTCATCACCTTATTTAATCTTCATGACAACCTTAGGAAGCAGACACAATAGCCCTATTATTCCCATTTAACAGATGTGGAAACAAGGCAAAAAGCAGCTAAATAATGTACTAATGATCACAGAACAATTAAGAGCTACAGCTAGAAGGCAAACTCAGTGGAAGCTTCATTCAAGAGCCCACAAGACTTACCTGGTTGCCTGTTTGAGAAAATAGAGATATACCCTTTAGTTCAAGCTACTGAGCAAACCTAATAGCCTGACTGGCAACATTGATTTGAGCTCTGTTGCACTGATAGGGCTGTGCTTACCCACTGAACTAACCAGGAAACAGAGCAAGATGCTGGGGGAGCAGTAAGATGCTGAGCAGCAAGATGCTGTCTGTATGTTCTTTAGTGTGAGGGAGCCTGTCAGGAGAGAGAGACTGCCCAGCATAGCCTCAGGAAGTCTGTCCTCTACAAGGCCACATTAAAGGGGACAGCAGGTGTTTGGGAGGCAGGAGAAAAGACCTGGGATGGATGGAGGCAAGGATGTGTCCCATCAGCATAATTTCTCCTCTCAAGGCTCAACGATTCTAGAAATGGGATGAGCTGCATTTTGCTGGCACAAGTCTTTTTGGGGTAGTTCCTGGTTTGCTAGGTGACCAGACTGTGTTTCCAAACCGAACATCAATACACTGCTTCCTGTAGTCTCAGGATTGGAAGAATGTCACCATTCTTATGAACGGATACTTCCAAGTGTAATGATATATCACAGGAAATTCAAGGCCAGGAATGTCATTTGCTCTTGAGCATGTGTCTTAATTTCCAGATTTCCCTTAACTTCTAAAGATTCATTGGAATGAAGTCATTGCAATGAATTCTGTACTTTCTAATTTATGGGCACTTAAAACAACTCATTCCTCTAGGTATATTAACATTAATAAAAACAATTCCCAATAATACCACTAAAGGATAAAAAAACTGTAAAAATACTTGAAATTTAGAAGTGGAAAGTTTAACTTATTTCCGGAGGTTGGATTAACAATAGCATTTCTAATTCCCTTATTTATAAATATCAAACCAAATAAAGGAAGGGCATTATTCAGATTAAACACTGGAGTTAGAAATGAAGACTCATACAGTTGGTTTACATATCCTGATGTGTCCTTGGCCAAATGAAGTGTGGGTCACTGGACACCATCAGGGGTACTCTTACCCTCCTTCCACTCGCCACGATATTCCTCTCCACTGGAGTAGGTGAAGGAACCTTTTGTCAGGGTCATGTTGACAGCTTACAGAAGAAACAGATGAAAACTGCAGAAATGAGTAGAGGAGAACAGGATGGCTAGAGGCAGTCTCTTAGATACATTCGCAGGCTTCCAGTCTGGCAGGTTTATGCTATTCTCAGTACACTTAATATAACTACACCCCCTTCACCAACCACCACCACCACTGCCATCTCTGTTCAGGAAGTCTTAGCTTCCTACTTCAGAGTTCTCAACCAGTTCTAATTTTCTATGGCCTTCAATGGAAATTAATCTACAAATATTTAGTCCATACCTCTTTGTGCTTAGCTGATGTAAAAAAATTAGTCTCTTCCTTCAGTGAGTTTATAGTCTAGTTATCAAGACTAACATTTGAAAGACTGAATTATACAAGAGGTAATATAATTAAGGGGCAGATTGAATGGCAGACATGAACAAAGACAAGGGATGGGCAGAATTTAAAACAAGCAGTGAAAAAAAGCCAAGAGCAATTCCAAATTGAGAAGAGCTACAGGAAACAGAAGGAATGAAGGCCTGAAGAGCAACAGAACCATGGGATGTTCAGTGGGAGAAGCAGCAGCCAGGCCTTACCTTACTAGAGTGGAGTCATAGGAAATAAATTTGCCTGGGTACACTCAGCCTCAATTTTAAATCTGGAAAGAACCTCTTAGATTTAATCCATATGCCCACCTTTTATGTAGAAAGAAACAGAAGCTGGAGTTGGTTAAACGCTGCTCAGTGACAAAGTCCAAACTAATGCCCATACCACCCTTGAGGGCTGCTGGGCCTTTCCCTGGGACTATGTGTTTTTGCCTGAGGGGCAGACTAGCTTAAGGGCACCTTTGAAAGCTAGGCAGATGAGCTTACCGCTGGGAAGGGAGAGAAGAGAGGCAGTCAGGGGCTTGGTGAACAGGGGTGTAATAGGAAAGCAGTGTTTAAAAGACATGAAATTGGTAGCGGGAAGCAGGATGGGTTGGAGCAGAGAAGCCTATGGTCAGAGTATCTCCCAAGGCAGGTGACGTCATCATTTGGGAGACTGAAAATAGATGCAGAAGTATTCTCCATCCCTCATGCCCTTGCAATGTGACCTGTTTGAAGTAGTTTATTCCTCTACCCACTGGATCTGAGAGTTCTGTGACTTGCTTTGGCTAGTGGAACGTTAGCAAAGGTATACAAGTAACAGTTTGAAAAGCACTTGTACAGTAGGCTTGTCCTTTGTTGCACTTGGACATGTTCTGGCCTGATGTGATGAGCCCAGGCTGGTCTGATTGATGCTGAGGAACCAGGCAGAGCAGCGGCCGGCTGAGCATGGATGCATGGGTGAGCTCAGGGGAGACCAGGAGAACTGCCCTTCTGAGCCCAGGACCAAAATCTGGACTCAGAAAATGATGGGACTAAAGAAACAGTGGTTGTATTAAGCCACTTCATTTTGAGACGTTGTGTTACTACCCAGCAAAAGCTAACTAGTACACTCTGTTGTGAGATCATAAGGCCTGAACCAGGGCGATAACCAATTAGTGGGAGCACAGGAAGGACTATGGCAGACATATCACAGGAAACAAGAAGATATGGAGACTGGTGAGGCGTGGCGTCACATGAGTGATAAAAGAAGGTTTATATTTAAGAATAGTTGATAAGAAAGGAGTTCAGATACTTACAATATCATTAGCTATATACAGAGATAAATAGAATCATTTGACAAATTTAAAAAATACAATTTCTACCTCTTGCTTAGTTCCCTAGATCTAGTCACCTCTTCATCTTTTCCAGATCTAAGCAATACAGGGCCTTTTCATGAGATTGACAACAGACTCTTGTGCCCACACCCAGATCTACTGATACGGATTCTACACAGTCAGCCTGTACTTTTAGCCAGCACACATTAGTTTCTTACACACACTTGAAAGCTTGTGGGTTTTACTGTCCTCTGATCCATAAATCACCATTGAGAGGTGCTGTTATTAATAATTAACCTAGAGTCTGACCCTGAGGTGCCTGAGTTCTAAGAGCGCAAGTGTACCTTCTCTCCAGAGCATTAGGGCCAGACCTGGATTTTTAAGTCCAGGTGGGCCTGGGGCCAACCACTGGCTTTCTTTTCCTTTAAGCCTTGAAGGGGCTCAAATCATACCCATGTTAAGGGTTTTCTGGATGCCTTCATTGTGAAAAATCTATTTGGGAGTTACAAACAGTACATTCCACAGTACTAGTGGGATGTGGAAGATTTTATACAAAAACGATGCTTTAAATGTCCACCTAAAACAAGATGTACATTAAATTTATTTTCTTCAAATACTGGTAGTGAACAGTGCTGGGTTATTTTTACTTCAGATGAGGCAAATATATAAAGTCCAGCCCTCTTAATCCACAGTCACCACAGAGAAATTATTTGAAATACCTTTATCACAGCAACTAACATTTATTGCTCCCTTATATGTTTTTAAAATACATTATCTAGGGCCATACACCATGGAATATTACTCAGCATTCAAAAAAGATAAACACATGCAATTTGCAGCAACATGGATGGAACTGGAAGGGATCATGCTCAGCAAAATAAGCCAGAAAGAAAAAGAAAAATACCGGATGGTCACTCATAGCAGGAATCTAGAAAACTTAAATAAGGGACCAGAAAAAAGAATAACTATAAGAAAGAAAATATCAAAATCAACAAACAACAATGAACCAGAGACACTCTATGGGGGGTGGAGGGCGGGGAAAGGGGGGATTGGGGTCAAAGTAAGGGGGTTGTAATTGTGTGGGGAATATAAAAATAAAATTTAAATTAAAAAAATAATGTCCAAACCAAAAAAAATAAATAAAATAATTATCTAATTCCATCTCACAATTTTATGGGGTGGGTATTATTTTACTTTATAGATGAGGAAACTGAGGTAGAGAGGGTAAGTTAACTAAGGTCACTCAGTTAATATGGGCAAGCTACAATGAGAACCCTGAGGCAGCTGGCCCCTGGGACCCACACTCTTAAACACAACCATATTCTATCCTGTGTGCTTCCCAGTATAATAGAGCGGCTGTGTGGACTCTGGTAGCACAAAGCCTGGGTTCAGATCTTGCTTCACTGTGTAGCCTTGGGAAAGTTACTTCAGCATCTCTGAACCTTGGTTTTCTCATCTACAAAGTGGATCTAATACATACCTACTTCACAGAATTGGCATGTGGATCAAATTAAGTAATATACATGAATATACCTAGAACACTGCCTGGCCCTGTCCATCAAATGTAACTTTATTTTCCTCCTTCAAAAAGAGACAGTAAAACACTGACATTTACTTACTCTAATGGAATTTCTCTAAAGTCTCACCACAAAAAATGCTACCAACATAATTCAAATAAATTTTTGAAAAAAAATCAGCAAAATTTCAACTAATGACAGAAGAACTGCAGTTGCCATTCCTCTGTACTTTATCAGAACCACTGGGCTAGTTGTCTTTTGGCTTATGTCATCATGATTGTGAATATAGATGCTGAAAGGCCAGAAATGGTCAGATGTGAAAACAGCTTGGCCTGAACAGAGAAGGCTCAGTCATATCTTTGAGGCCTTGGCCCTATTTCAAGCTCTAGTTTCTTCCTGGCTGAGGACAAATGAGTCCTGAAGCCGTGAGGACAAAGGAGAGCTGAGAATCCCTGTGCTCGCAGCCACATTTAGAGCAATGTTCATTTCTATCCCCACAGCAAAGGCCAACTTTGTGGAAGCTCTTCAAGTGATGGAGTCTCGCCCACTGGTCTGCCCCAGGTTTTTTCACTTTTCTAGTTACTCAGGAACTCCATGTCCAGGGCCTTTCACAGAGTAGATGTCCCTCAGCATCTCTGGGGGCTCTTTTCTCAGAGAGGTGATGCTGGCACTGGTGTGCCATCCCTGGCCCATCAATCCTCCGCAAGGTCAGCTTCCAATTTCAGGCTCTTATCTCCAGCCCAGCATCAATGTGTGCCTGGGGTGGAGGTCAGCAAGACTCCCTCGCAAATGCAACATTAATGAGAGGAAGAGTAGCAGTTTTCCATCAAAGCTGCAGGGAAAAACTCTTTCCAGTGCAGACAGGTGTTTTGATAAATAGACAGCCATGGTCTGTTCTTCCCAGAACTAATTAAGGCAGAGTACTAAAAGCTTATGCTATTTTATTCCTTCAAAACAAATCAATCTGAAAGGCTGTGTCTCCTAATAAATCTGATGACTAAACCACCATTCCAAAATATAAACACAAAATCATTATTGCTACAAGATAAGGGCATTTTCTTTCCATGTTTGGCAGTTGCTAACTAACTTTTTTTCACTCAAAACTTTGGAGTTATTGCGGTGTGACTTGAGTCAACCTGACAAAACAGGGTAAAAGAGGTGGCCTCTTATATTTATTTGCTTTTTCTCAAGGCTACGTGACATTTCCAAATACCTTTCTTTCTTTTTTAAGAATTATTTATTTTTTAAAGATTTATTTATTTATTCATACAAGCACTGGGTCCAGTCAGAAGCGCAGGAGGGTGAGAGAATTCACCAGAGCCAGAGCGGAGAGCAGAACAGGCAGAGTGACGAAGTACACTGCTGAGGGGAGCAGTGGGGGGCAGGAGAGGTCTGCAAGCCATGTGCATGTGGGACCCTCGCCCGGGGCCGGGGATCGAACTGGTGCTGCTGAGGCTGCGCGCAGCTCAGCGCTCAACCGCTGAGCCACCAGGGGAGGACCTCTCCAAATACCTTTCTTTCAGAAGAAGTTCCCTACGAAAGAAAGGGACCAGTGTTTCTCCAAGTTTGAAGATCACCTATGATCAAAGCAACCCCTCAAATTGTAAAATTGATCACTCTTTTGGTATGTTGTTAGCTCTTGGGAAGCCTGTGAAACTTGAAAGATTATCTTCATATTGCCAAATGTGATGGATTCTATTTTCCAAAAATGTTTGCAATCGTATCTTCTTAGACATTCTTTCCGCAATTGACCTTGCCATTGCTCCATCAAAAGGTGGAGCCTAACTCCTCTCCTTTGAAGCTGGGAAGACTTGTTATTGCCAATAGTATAGGATGGAGGCTGTGGTGTGTTCTGAGGTTAAATCATAAAACATGATGCAACTTCCAACTGTTGGCACTCTTGCACTTGGAGACATGAGCCAGCAGATCAAATGAGAAGTCTGACTACCTTGAGGGTGCCATGCTGAGGATGCTGAGTCACACAGAGCTATGTGTGTTTGTGCTCCAGTTGGCAGTCTTCATCTTTGAATCATCCTAGCCCATGTATCAGGATTCAGTGAAGGAGACTTTGGATGATTCTAGCCCCCAGCCACTGAGCCTGCATCCCACCTGAGTTAACATGGAACAGAGAGATGGTGCCACGATGCCCTGTCCTAATTTCTGACAGAATCCATGAGCATCTATGGTTATTTTGTGCTGCTAAGTTTGGGGTAATTTGATGTAGAGCAATTGTAACTAGACTATCATATCTCAGCCTAACCTAGCCACCAGCCTTTCCCATTTTGTTTTCATGCTACACATTTCCATTTCTTTTGAATCTAGAGACATATAGTAAATTCTATTCATCCATTCCCAAGAACATAATCAGAAGTGCTAATGAAAGGCAACACACAGGTCTCAGGTCGTGGTTGAACACATTTGAGTCAAAGCTTCTACATATGTCCAAATCATTGATATTCTCCCTTGTTGAGACAATGTCAGAATTTTCATTATTCATGACTTCTGTAATCAGCCATGTTAATAGTCAGCTGAATAGCCATTGAACAAAAAGGAATTTCATCAGTTACCATATCATTGAGACTAATTTAATAAAATATAGCCAGTGCTGGTGATATTTGAAAAACCCAATACATTAATAAGAAATACAAATCAATATTTGTATCAAGTATTTAAACATATTTTTTCAAATATAAGAACAAAATGGTGATACCAAAAGGGAAGAGAAACTGGGGGGTTAAGTTGGATTAAATGGGTCAACTCTATGTTGAAGGGAGGAAACCAGACATGTGGTGAAGAACAAAATATAGTAGTTACAGATGCTGATTTATAATGCTGTAAACCCAAGTAATGTTATAAACCACTTTAATTCAATTAAAAACATTAGAATCTTTTTAAAAGGAGATGGCCTAGGAATTTAGGCTTCAGATATGTATATGGAATCTACTGACAAAGCCAAGATGATTCATGCTTCTAAACAGATACCCACCCTTTCTGCTCTCTTGAAAGAAGGGCTGCAAAGAATCAACCCAAACACTTATCCAAGAAAATTACTATTTTGTCTCTGTAAACCAGTATACTATTAGTTTGCACAATAGACTATCTCCCCGCTATCTTTATTTTCTCCTACTCTAGACATTTGCAAGTAGGATTCACTGATAGGAATGGAAATTTTTGTTTCCATTTCATGTGCTTTTTCAAATTTTAGAAATCAAACTTATTTAAAAAAATTATGCATTCATAGTAATCTGTGTCCAAATAAAGAGGTTTGGGGGAAAAAACGAACATAAAGGGGGAAAGATGTTCAGTTTAAGGATATTATTTGGAGGTAGACACCTTAACTACCCAAATATACTTTTACATTGCACCCCCCCTTCTTCAGATTATGAAAGTCTTATAAAGGGTTTTCTGTTATAAAGAAGGCACTTCTTTAGGCTTTCAGAATCTTAAAAATAAGAAAATAAAGGTTTTGATGAATGATGATTAGGCTTGTAAGAAACCTAGAACAAATAATGAAATGTCCTTTTCAAAAGTGTTTTAAATGAGATTGAAATAACTTTTATTCCAAGTCTATGAGTCTTTTATTGTAAGTCTTTCTTTGATTTGAAAAGTAAACAAATGCAGCTACTAGATAAAGGTCTTATTTAGGGAGATTGTGGGCCAGTTAGATTGAAGAAAATCCTGACACTTGAAAAAAGGATTTTTTTAAAATAAAAAGATTGGGAGGTGATTGAACGGCCAGGATATTATTCTATTTCATGGGAAAGGAAAATGCCTGGGCTGGGTTCTAACATAGCCGAGTTACTCCTACTCCTAAGCAGTTTGTAGATGCTGGATTGTAGGGATGTCCTGTCAACTATCAACTAATCGAGGCATCCCATTCCCCAAACCTCGATGTGTGGGACCTCTGTCCACTAGAGCGTGGCAGAGGCGGGGCCCAATGCAAACAAAGCCCCAGACCGTAGCAAAGCAACACTTCCTCGCCGATCTCCCCGTACCTTCTCCACCCCGATCTTGCCTTCCAGCACCGCTCCCGCCCTCCTCCCCCTGCCTGCTCTCCGCCCGGGCTTCTGCTCACACACGTCTGCCATTCCCTCCTGACGCAGCCTCCAACCCCACCGCTCGCTAACCCCGGTGCCGTGAGCTCGCTCAAGATTTGGTCCCTGCGATGGAGACCCGCTCGGGTTTGGGACCCCACAGGCAGCCGCCCTTCGGCCAGCGCGCCCAGGATGGAGTCACGCTCCCCAGCTCCTGTCATCTCGGTCTGGGCTGCTCAGTCCCTTCTTCACCAACCACACTTTTCCGGCCCCGTCCCACCCGCGCTGCCAGCCAACCTGGGCTCGGCCTTTTGGGATGACCGTCACGCCCCGACGCGGGGCTCCAGCGGCCGGACTTCAGCTCAGCCGGGCTCTCCCCTGCCACCTGTCTCTCCACCACCTCCACCAGCGACTGCCCTACTTGACGCCGCCATCCCGGGCAGCCACACTGGGCACAGTCCCCGCTGCCTATTGGCTGTTACCTAGGCAACTGGGAGCAACGCCATTCCCCATTGGCCCGGCCCGGGAGCTGCGCCATCTTTGTGCGGGGCGGTGTGTTCCGAGAGCCTGGGGCCAAATATCCGAAAGAGGGGTGGGGCTGAACCCCTCCTCTCACCTTGGCTACCCACATACAGCTCCAGTCTGGCGGGTCCAGAGACCCGCCGGTGGAAAGGTCAATTCCGAACAAAGCAACACCTGCGTCAGAAGCATCATCGATCCGATTCTGTTCCTTTCTCCCTAACTATAAATAGCTCCGAGTTTAAGGACAGAACCCAAACCCGGCTTTTGAGGTGCAAATTGTAAATCTTACAAAGACTGGGCCACTGTAGCTAACGAGTGTCAACCTTGCACCTGCACTGTGTCTTTTGAATCCCCTTTGAATGCACTTTCGCATTCATCGCAGGGATTTGCGTTGTCGTCACAACTCAGATCTTTTGTGTTTAAAATATAGGGTTAAAATCAGGCACATCTTTTCAAACACCATGCATCAAGCAATTTATCTATATGTTTATTACTGACCATTATGAGTGCAAAGTGATGCTAGGTTCTGCAAGGGTAGAGAAAGACATGATCACTGTCCTCATGGACACTGACACCTAAATAAGACAAGATTCAGGTACATGGAAAAATTCAAGACTGTATTTAATACTTAAGAGAAAGCAAGCGCATGAAGAGAGTAAGCAAATTACTTCTCTGAATTGGAATTTCCTTATCTGTAGGATAGGAAACACTACTACGATTTACTACTAATGGCTTACCAGGGCATAGGGGAGGAGAGAGTTTAATGATGAAGGGGAACAAAATAAGATGCCCCCATATGTGCCACTTTGACATATGGATTATGTTGAGCTGAAGGCAATTCAAGACACAGCAGACTCTAGAAAAACTTTTACCTCTTCCTCAATGACTGTAAAGAATTTCAAAGGGGGCCTATGCCAGAAAAAGAGTGATTATCAAAGACAACTTTTTTTTTTTTTTGTCTAAAAGACCTGTCTGCATGGCAGGACAAACATCTAATAACCAAATATCTGCTTTTCTTACTGTCCGATGAACTATCTTCCTCCTCTTTGAAGCACCAGGCCCCTAGCCCCATTCCTTAGCTCTGGATGGCTAATAAACTTCAATTGTTCAACTTGCCCTTGAGTTTCATGTCTTTGAGCTCCCATATGTATATAATTACATTTGCTTTTTCCTGATAATGTGTCTCATATCAATTTAATTATTTAACCTAGTCCAAAAACTGAAAAAAGGAGGAAGGGAATTTTTTCCCACCTCTGGGGCATGATTATTGCTATTTTATAGATGAGAAACTGAGGCTTATGGAGTAAAACAACTTGTTTAAAATAACCATTAAGTGTGGAGCCAGGGTTCAGACTTAAATGTCTCTGATTCCCAACTCCATGCTTCGCATCAGTACATCCCACATTATACAGGTAGTGTTACTGATAATACGCATTTTAACTGAAAGAGTATTTCACAGGTTCAAGTACGTAAGTACTCTGGCTAACTATATGTCCTCCTTTAGATGCCACCCCTAATCACCCCAGATTATTGCTTGGTGCCTGTGTCTGGAATTTGTTCCCCACGACCGACTGTTCAGGTAGGCTACTTTATGGAAGCACTCAACCCCCAGTCAGCAATTGGAAGCTAAGGGCGGGGCGGGGCTGTCGGAGCGGAGGGCTGGTCTGCCCAGGTCTGGCTCCAGGAGCACGCGCAGTCTTCACAAACGGTGACGTAAGAAAAACGCGGCGGGGGCGACCGCGTAGGGGCCGGTTCTGATTGGCCACCGTTCGCGCGCGAGGGGTCGTGCCTACTCGTCGCCAAGTAAACAGGGAAGGTAGAGGCGGGTCAAAGAGGCCCCGCGACGTGATTGGCCAGGCGGGGTGGGGGCGTCGTGGATTGGTTCCGGCAGCAAGCTCAGCTGTGTGGAGCGCGCCGGGCCGCGGAGCCGGCGGCCTGAGGGATGGACGAGACGAGCCCACTAGTGTCCCCCGAGCGGGCCCAACCCCCGGAGTACACCTTCCCCTCCGGCTCGGGTGCTCACTTTCCGCAGGTGCCGGGGGGTGCGATCCGAGTGGCGTCGGCGGCCGGCCCGGTCCCTTCTCCGCCGGGCTCGCCAGGCCACGACCGGGAGCGGCAGCCGCTGCTGGACCGGGCCCGGGGTGCGGCGGCCCAGAGCCAGACCCAAACCGTGGCGGCGCAGGCCCAAGCCCTGGCCGCCCAGGCCGCGGCGGCGGCGCACGCCGCGCAGGCCCACTGCGAGCGAAACGATTTTCCCGAGGACCCTGAGTTCGAGGTGGTGGTGCGGCAGGCCGAGGTGGCCATCGAGCGCGGCATCTTCCCCGAGCGCATCTACCAGGGCTCCAGTGGAAGCTACTTCGTCAAGGACTTGCAGGGGGTGAGAGCGGGCTGTTGGCTTTGGGGACGGTGGGTCTGTCCGGGGGAGTTTAGGGCTTCGCACGTCCAGCGGGAGAAGGGGGGCTGTGAGACTGCAAAAGAGGGAAACTTCACCGTGCGGAGCCGCTTGGCAGGATTTCGGGATGTCACTAAGGACTGGTCTTGGGAAAGCTCTGCGGATGAAGAAATAAATCAGAACCTGCTTGGTGGGGGAGGAGTGAGCGGAAAATGAAAAGAGGAAATTGACCAGATACACGCAAGACACTTTGTAGTGTGATGGGGCAATCTCAGCCTATCAGAGGACAGAGAGGCTGGGGGATGCTGCTTTCTAGTAGGTTCCTTTTTCTTCTTCATTTCTGATTCCTCAGCTTTAGACTGTTGAAACTACTATTAGGTCATTGATCTACAGATTTGAGCTCGGGGCCTGTTCTCTCCTTTTGGACTGATCTGTTCGGTGTCTGTAGATACGTTCTCCCTTCGACTGAACTCTTTTTGTCACTGTGCTTTGAGGAGGATGGGTGACCTGTCAGGGACTCTGACGGGTCAGTTCCAGCCTTCTGTATTGTGAGATGTGTCCTGCCACCGTCCCAGATCTCTTATTGGCAGACATTGGTGATATGAGTGGGTGGACTCACCAGTTTCATCTGTTTTGGTTATTGCTCACTCTGGGAAATTGTTCAAATCCTCTTTTATGGTTCCTGAGTTTGGAATGAAAAACACGGGGCTCTCAGCCACTTTTTACTTTCATTTCTCTCTCATGATTATTAATTTGCTTTCCAACTAAAGCATAGTGTTTGCTGACCTTTATTTCGTCCCCTGTGTGTGTGTGTACAGGAGGATGGGGTGGGATGGGAATGGGGCATGAAGTGACCTTTCTCCTGTTGAGAACTGCACAACAATCTAAGCATTTAGATCAAATCACAGGTATCATTGGAAGAGCAGTGGGTCAAAACATTTCTTCTTCCCTGTCAAAGTTCTCCGATTGTACCAGGATGGTTTATTAGGGAAAAGTATTATTATATTTATTAAACTGATGGGTGTTAAAGTTCTCTCAAAATTTCCCTGCGTCTCTCATATGTGAACTTTTTAAACGGATGGTGTATTGTTTTGATAGGAATGCGAGTGATCAGGATGGGCTGTGACTTGTAGCTCTTCGTTAGATTCATTCTCCAGATGTCATCGCTGGATTATGAAGAATCAGAGAGTAATTCTATCATCAATTCAGTTCATATAAACTGAGTTGGGGAAAGCTTTGAGAATAATACATCTTCCTAAGTTCTTCAAATACAGAAGCAGTAAGTTAAACTGAAAGCTCAAAGGAGAACCATTCACTGTTAGAAGTAAAGAAGGGTAGGTATCCTGAGGTCTAGTTGTTAGCAACATGCTTTCATTTTTTTTTTTTTTTTGTAAGTGAACCAGAATGAGATCTGATGTATGAGGGTTTTTACTTTCATTGTGTGTGTGTGTGTGTGTGTGTGCGCGTGTGTGTGTTTTAGCTTGTTGGGTGATGGAAGAAGGGACAGAGATTGTCTTTGAGAGGTAGAGCAGTAGGAGGAAGGCTTTTGTTTTTCTTTCATGACACTGTTACAGCTCTGCCGGAAGTATGTCAGGTCAGCTGAGAAGTGATCTGGTACTCTGACAGGTGGGAGTAATAGGATCTCTCAGTTGTACCTGGCAGGTAAAGTGCTACCATCTCAGTGTATAAGACAGAGAATGATAGACTGTGGGTATATTTCTTGGTGATTTGCAGGATCCCAGTCTCTGAAATTTCCTGGCCACTGTCCTTTCTTAGAGGGGAAGTCAAAACACATGTGCTCTGTCAAAATTCATTAATGTAACCATCCTGCTTCCATTGAGGAAATGTAATTTAGAGTAGAAGACCACTTCCTAAATGCTGTCGTGGGCTATACTGGCCCACAGACTCCCTATAGTTGGGCTTGTCATATTTGGCCTTGCTCCATATGCATTTACCTTGTTTAACAATTGCTTAGATAGCACTTACTATATGCCAGCTACTATCTTAAGTGCTTTACAAATAATAACAACAACCTCAATAACATCCTTGAAGATAAGTAATATTATTATCCTTGCAGGTGATAACACTCAGGCACTCTCTCTAAAGAATTTGCGCAGCATCTAGAAGCTAAAGAGTGGGAGGCAAGATTCAGACCCAGATATACTAACTCCTGAGTTCATGCTCCTAACCAGTATGCTCTCCTCCCTCTGAGTTAGTCACTGAATTTCTGATTTCTCTTTTCAGCTAGAATATAGTCTTGGCTATGTATGGCAGAAAATTTAAAATTTTAAATAATAACTTGAATAAAAGTAATAAGAGTCCATAACTCTCATAAAAGAAGTCTACTGCTCAGGGCTGGTGTGGGATTTCGTTTTATCGGGGGTGCAGACTCCTTCCATCCAGCTGATCAGCTGTCCTTAGCATGTAGTTTCTACTTTGGGATCCGTTGTGATTACTCAAGACATCTTGTATACTCTTCAGTCAAGTTTTAGGAAGGAAAGGGGATATAAGCTCCCTCTCCCTTTAATACATTTCCAAAAAGTTGTGCCAGATTCTTCTTCTTATAGTTCATTGTTTAGAAGTTAGCTGCAGTAGTGACTAGGAATTAGCCTATATCTTGCCCAGCTAAAACTCAGGGAGCTTGTGTCCAAAGAAAAGGGAACAACGATTGGGGGAACCAGTGGTTCTTATAACAGTTGCTTTTGCAGATAGAAAGTCCAAAAGGTTCTTGAAAATATTAGCCCTAATTCTACATCCCGGTTAGGATGAGTTCTCCCTCAGGGCAAACAAATGGGTACCTGGAACAGCAAGATGGAAAATGCCAGATCAGAAATGTTGGTAGAGAATACTCATATTACCCTCTTCACTTACATCCTTGTGCCTCAGGTCTCATGCCCAGTCACCTACAGAAGTATTTTTTGAACATTTTCTCTTTTATGAGGCTAGCACTAATATTAGTTCATATTTACAAGAATCATAGAGAAGCATGTGATTCACTAGTATATTAAGAGGATTAAAATGAGATCTCACACATGAAAGCCCTGGCATAGCTCCTGGCGCTTAGCAGGAGATCAGCATGTTTTGTTTTGTTTTGAAGTTACATGCTTATTGACCTCAGGATTAGACTTTCTTGGTTACATGGCATTGAATAAAGTAAAAGTAGTATAATTTTGGGAAGATGCTTTCATGACCATTGAGGATAGTAATTCAATTACCAATAGTAATTGGTATTTCCTCCAAATTTTTACAGTCACACTCACATTTTCTAGGAAATTGGCCTTCATCAGTAATTACCAGGCATTTAAAAACCATGGGTTTTTTACAAATATAATACGGTATTTTTTCCCATTTTTCAAATGTAAAACTATAATACTGAATGTGCTTCTTCTAGCTATCTGTGCCCTCCAAGAAATTCTGATGTCCTTGTGCTTGGTTGAGAACCACACTCATAACCATCACCAAATAAAGACTCTCAAACAGAATAATTTTTTAAAACTAAAAGGTTAAGAGGCAGTCATGTTTGCATATCATCTATAATTGTAGTTCCTGAGATTTAAAGCATCATCTACTCTCTGTTATAGGGAGACAAGCAGGTCATAGTTTTAAGGCTGAGGCAGGCTGGGTCAGTGGCAGTGAATGGGAAAATAATGATAGGCTACATCTCTTTTATAACATTCAATTTGGATCTGTCTTCTTTCAGGGTCTTATATACTTGGAGCAGATCATCCCTGTCTTTTGTGAGGATAACATGTAAATAAGACTTTCTTCCAACCTCTGGAACAGAATACATCAGTTCTCAGAAATGATTCCGGGGCCTGAAGTAGTACCTTCTTGGAGTCCACAGATCAAAATTATTTCATATTAATTAATTAATTTTTAAAAGATTTATTTATGCATACAAGAGCTGAGATACAGGTCAAAGGTGTGGAGGGTGAGAGGATTCACCAGAGACAGAGTGGGGAACAGAACAGGCAGACTGACTGAAGTACACTGCTGAAGGGAGCAGCCGGCGAGACAAGAGAGGTCTGCTGTGCCATGTGGGTCACCTCCCTGGCTGGGGATCGAACTCGTGTTGCAGAGGCTACGGACGGCTTCATAGGTAACGTCTTAACCCCTTGTGCCACCAGGGAGGCCCATTTCATATTAATTTAAAGACTTTGTTTTCCTTTTTCAATCTAATTTCTTTAAGCGTATACAGGGGAGATTTCCAGAGGCTGCAGGATGTGTGATATGAAAACTGGTTGAATACTAAAGGAAGTTCTATTCTATTAACCCAAACGCTAGGGAGATTTGCAAAAATGTAAAACAATGCCATTCTTCTCACTGAAAATTGTTTTTAAAAAGTTGCTTTTCATGGGCATCCCTGGTGGCGCATGGGGTTAAGCACAGCCCTATGAAGCAATCCGCAGCCTCTGCAGTAGGAGTTCGATCCCTGGAGGTCAGGGAGCAACCCATATGGCGCAGCAGACCTTTCCTGTCTTGCCAGCTGCTCCCCTCAGCAGTGTATTTCAATCCGTCTGCCTGTTATGTTCCCCACTCTGTCTCTGATGAATCCTCTTACCACCACCCCCACCTCTGGCCTGTACCCCAGTACTTGTATGCATAAAAAATCTTTTTTAAAAAAGTTACTTTTCATAACAACGTATCCCTTAGGTTAATATGTAATGGATTTATTTTTATTATTAAGTGAATTAATGCTTTTAACATTTCATTTTTAATTTCTGCTATAAGAAAATATAGATTTTGCCCACAAAAACAAAGGTGTTTGGGCTCCTTAATAATTTTTAAAAGTTTGAAGGTATGTTGAGACCCAAAAGTTTGAGAGCTGTCTACTTCATTCTTACCAAACTTAAAAAAAGAACAAATTGTTTTGTTAAGTTATTTCTGTATATATTTCACTGTGCAACATGTTATGTGCTTGACTGTCCTAGATTTTCACATGGCATAATACCTTCCTTAGGGCTACTGGAAAGATACCAGAAATCCTTTGTTTCCAGTTTCCAATGAATAACCTCTTGCTTCCTCATGCAATTCTGTTTTTATCTCCAACTTCTTGCTGCTGCTTAAGCTTCCTGTACCTTACCTTCTTCATTAAAAGAGAATTAGTAAGTGAATGTTAAGGAAAAGTGTTTTGAAAATATTGGCATTAAACTGAAGCTTTCTTCTAAATGCAATGAAGGAATTGAATGTACATTAAAGAAGAGAGAGAATGGTAAGAAAAAAATAAGCAGTAATTACTTTCTTTCTCAACCAAAGTGGTCAGTGTCTTTCTAATTTGAATGGTTAAGTTGATTTCTCTGACTAAGGAGAGTGTTCTTCATTATTCAGTAACACAGTTGATTATGTAAGATGAACATTAGCTTTGGAAATTAGGCCAGTGATTTACTTATATATCTAATTAGCAACCCCTCAGAGCGTTCACACAAACTTGGTGCTGAGCAAGTGTTAATAGAACCAAATTGGTCTGAGGCCTACACTTAGTCCTGAAAAGCACTTGTCTCTCTTTCTGTCTGAATGTCCGCCTGTTCCTCCATCCTTCCCACTCTACCATTCCCCCATTTGTCCAGTCCAGGCACTATTATTTATGAAACCCTTGTAATACTAACATGCTTTTAGAGTTGGTGAAATGCTTTCTGCTTATCCGTATGGTGAGAAGAAATCAAAAGTTTGAGAATTGAGTCTGCAAATGATGATTGGCTGCTGTCTTAGCCTACAGTTTCCGGTTTCTTTAAGTGGAGTATTTAAATCTCAGTCCTGATGTTTTTCAGTCCCTGCTAGTATTAGGGATATCTTAGTTTTCCATTTGGGGACCGGCTTGCTGAACTCCATATTGTACCTTAGTTGAACTGTTGGGCTCTAGGATGTGTGTCAGGTTGTCTTGTGGTTTCACTGCCCAGGTTCCAGAGTTTACTGTGGTCTCCTCAGTGGTTCTCTGAGTGGCCAGCCCCTTACTGGTACTTCTGTGTGGTTCAGAGCTGACACAGAGAAGAAGCAGAGATAGAGAGGAAGATTGCTACTTAGGCCTCTTACTAGCCACTGTGGATAAAAAATATAATTCTGAAGACTTTTGATATGAATATATGCATTGAACTTTTTTGGGGGGTATGTTTGCTGTGTTTAAGAATATATTAATTCTTTTGGAGGGAGGAGGAACATTCTGTATTTCTCTTACAGTCTCAGATCCTTGCAAGGCTTCTTGAAGGAACTGACCCCAAATTGATTAGTAATTGTTGGAGACATGTACCTAGCCAGTTCTTCATATGAGTACTTAATGCAGGCAGATAGATGAGCATTTTATGCTGTGACCTGCCATTCAGGAAGTGACACCCACGGGAAAATGTCTTATGATCTAGACTAGCTTAAGTTCGCTGTGGGGTAAAGGGAGAGGGAGAGTCATATGATATGAAGATGAATCACTGGAGTATATACTATACTTTCTTTGAAATTACCAGTTTGGGGACAGGAGGGAAGGAGGGCCTGCTGACCGGGGGCAGAGACCTTCAGGAGGGACGCCATAGTTCCTGAGCTGCAGCAGGACCCCATATTTCCAGGCACCTTTGAGGATTCAGTTACCATCCGCTAGGGAAGATGGATTTTAATCGTTGTGGCATTTCCTGTCTTGATTTGTTGCCCATCACATTTACTTAAAAGAACTCCATTCTAACCAGGTAGCAGATTCCTTTACCTGCTATGATTTTTCTCCTTTGTTGCTTTTTTATTTTGCCATACCTAACCTTTTATTTTAAGGTCTTATTAATACTCAGAAGGTAGGGTAGTAAAACTGATAGAGGAAATCAACCATTAATGAAGGAATTGTCTTACCCTCATTTCTTTTTTTTTTTTTTTTTAAAGATTTATTTACACAAGCACTGGATACAGTCAGAAGTGCGGGAGGGTGAGAGAATTCACCAGAGCCAGAGCGGGGAACAGAACAGGCAGACTGACGAAATACACTTCTGAGGGGAGCAGCGGGCGCGGCAAGAGAGGTCTGCGCCATGTGGGACCCTTGCTGGTAGCCGGGGATCGAACCGGCGCTGCAGAGGCTGCAGGCAGCCTCACAGCCCAGCGCTCAACCACTGCGCCACCAGGGGAGGCCCTTGCCCTCATTTCTTAATACTTGATTTGCCTCTGTTGATTATTTTTTGACTTTACACAATTGACACAGAGTAACAGTATGTTAGTATGTACCTTGGAAGTTGGGATTTGATGGTGTTCAATTTCTGTTGTACATAGCAAACTTGGAAACTTCTTTGGCTATAGCCTTTTCTAAATAGTGGGTTCGTTCCTTGCACACGTGAGTTGGTGTCTTCCCCTTAGAAGCTGGGGAGAGGGTTGTGTCTGACAGTAAGTTGGGGTTTTCTGTCTTTGCCCTCTCTCTTTTTGTACATCTGTCCTTTAAAATACCATTTTGTTTTGTTACTGCCTGTAGGAGTGGCCTGCGTGGGGTGGTGGGCATGCTGGGCTCAGCATGGGCCTGTGAGGAGAGGATGACAATTGGGAGGCTGGAAGGAAAGGGGTTGTGTCTGGAGGCCAGGCCTAAGGCCTGCTGAGATTTACTTCTGGTAGCAGGTAGACTTCATAAAGGAGTCATGGTGCCTTCACCCTCTCATTTCCTTCTAGAGTCCTGCTGTTTTGGTCTGTAAGCTAGTTTAATCAACTTGCCCTTAACGTCCTCTTTTTTTATTTTATTTTATTTTGTAGAAGATTATTGCTGTCTTCAAACCTAAGAATGAAGAGCCTTATGGACAACTGAATCCTAAATGGACCAAGTGGCTGCAAAAACTATGCTGTCCCTGCTGTTTTGGCCGTGACTGCCTTGTTCTCAACCAGGGCTATCTTTCAGAGGCAGGGGCCAGCCTGGTCGATCAAAAACTGGAACTCAACATTGTACCTCGTACAAAGGTCAGTGACCTGTCTCCAGGGAACCTTACTGCCTGGCCAGACTTTTCCTGGAGTCAAAGCCAGGCTACATGTTAGTAGGACTGCTAGGTCCAGTGAGGGCTATTTATGCTCCTATTTATGCTCAGCCTTTTGGGACAGGGTGGTAGGTTTAAGCTCATGATTTGATGTGATGAAAGTGATCCTGAGAAGGAAACACATGAAATTTTTGCATATTTTTTGGAAGATCTCTGACCTTCTGTGCATATTTATGGGTTCCCTGTATATTTGTATCCCAGATAACCTCAAGCTGGTTAGGAACCTGTTGACTGTTGTGGCTCACTCTCTGAGAGTTCTGTGCCATTTAGTTCCTTTCTAGAATGGGCTAGCTGATAATCATCTGAGTACTTACGCATGATCTGGCAAGGAGAACTGTAGATGGACTGGCAATTAGAACAAAGGTTTGACCTAAACCTCTATAGTGAACTGACATGAACTTCTCCTCAGCCATCCTTATGCTATGCATTCTGGTGCTTGTCTAACTGTCTGGGCCTTAGTCCTCTCTGAGAGTCTGATGAAAACTATAGATCTTGGGCCTTCCTGGTGGCACAGGGGTTAAAGTCTCAAGCTATTGCCAGCTACTGCGGCACCCACATGGGCAGATCTCTCCTGTCTCACCCGCTGCTACCCTCAACAGTGTATTTCAGTAGATTTGCCTGTTCTACTTCCCACTCTGTCTCTGGAGAATCCTCTCGACACCCCCCCCCCCCACACACACCCCTCTGGCCTCAACCCCAATTCTTGGATGCATAAATAAATCTTAAAAAAAAACAACAACCTGGGCCTCCCTGATGGTACAAGGGGTTAAGATACAGACTATGAAGCTATCTGCAGCCACTGCAGCATGAGTTCGATCCCCAGCCAGGGAGCTACCCACATGGCACAGCAGACCTCTCCTGACTCGCCCATTGCTCTCCTCAGCAGTATATTTCACTCTGTCTGTTCTGCTCCCCACTCTGTCTCTGGTGAATCCTCTCACTCCCACACCTCTGGCCTGTACCCCAGTTCTTGTGTGCATGAATAAATAAATCTTTTTTTTTTTAAAAGCTATAGATCTTGTTCCCAGAAAAAACACATCTATTAGCAGTTATTATTTTATATATAATTATAAATATAATTTTCAGGGGGATGATTCATAGACAAGTTGAAGTCTATCCATTTACTCCCTAGGGACCATGCCTCTAGATTAAAAACCCCTGCTTGAGGTTTTCTTTGAAGGTTTAAGTAGCAGATTCTGTGGGCAAAGAGATTGATCAGCAGGTAGGAACTTCCCCTCAAACTTCTTTTTCCTTTTTCTGTTTTACCAGGATATATTAGGAGCAAATGTGGCTGTTGGGAATGTTTAACTGTGCCTGCTCCTTTGCCATCAAACTCCAAACAATAAGCCTGTTAGTTTTGTAAGTTTGTAGTAGTCTGGACTTCTTGAAATTTCTTGAAATTTCCTTCTCTCATCCTAGCAAAGCACTATACTTCCAGTAAGCACCAGCTGAGTCAGTAAATGACTATCAAACCACAGGAAACAATACCAGAGAGCCTAAACTTCAGGTCTGCGGAGAGAATATTTGATTGTAGTTTCAGGCTTGTAGCTCTTTTACTGCCTAATCTTGTGCAACTCATTCTTTCCTTTGTGCCTCAATTCTCTCTCTATGCATCTAGTCAAATAGCACACTTTGACCATCTTGTATGATAATTAATGCTCTTGAGATCTCCTGCCTAACCTGAAATCCTCCTACTAGGCCCCTCCTAGACTGTAGAAACTCTTTTAAGTACTCCTTGCTCTTCAATGTAATTTCCTTTCTTTACTAGGTAAATAGCTGGCTGCCCCGGGCCTGTGCCTGCCTGTTCTGCCTATGCTTCTGGAATGCAGTGCCCAAGAATTAGAGGGCTTGAGTCAATTTTAGCTCTGCAGCTTTTTAATGGGTCACCCTCGGGCAAGTCATTTAACACCCCCTCCTCTGTTCTGTTTTTTACCACTCATTTTGCACCCCTCAGTTTCCTCTCTATAAAAATAGGGATATAGATAGTTCCTACTTTTATAGGGTGGCTTTTAAGATTATGTAATATATTCCACATAAACAGTGCATGGCACAATATAAATACTCCATACCTATTAGCCTGGGGTATTTTTATGACTAATCTGTAATGTTACTTTCCTCCACCCCCCAATCCTTTTTTTCCCCATCTCTGGTCTTCCTCTTTCCCTATTAGAGAATCTTAATGAGGGCTGATGATCTTTTGCATCAAAGATTCAGCAGCAGCTAAAACACTAGCTACATGCGACTGAGACTTGAGAGAACTTTGCAAGCTTTACATACAGCTGCTAGAGAATAGTAGGAGGAAGTCTCTTCCCTCTTGGCCTCCCCACCCTTGTGACAGGATTCTATCCGGTCAATCAGAGGATCTGTCACTATGGAAACAGGGCTCATATTGTATGGGACTTCAAATAGTAGGGCTCTAATTCTCACTGCCTAGCTGTTTCTGCTCTGTGTTTTTGTGAGGTTTCAGATTTTGATAGCTTCATTAGTCATAGAAAAAGTGGTTTTAAAGCATGATCGAAAATAAATCTGATAGGGCGTGGGGAAAAAGGGTTATTTATGGCTTGAGATAACTGGGGTTTTTACCATGGAAACTGGCAAGGTGATCTTAGGAGAACCTTTTTTTCCACTTTCTTCTTGTGCCTGTGTTTCCTGATTTTAAGGCAGGGAGTGCCAACCTGCAGCACCTTTCACATCCCTTTTAGGTACTCATACTGGATGGACCGATGGATGAATGAATAGATCAACAGGTGGGAGGGAGGGAATTATTTTGCTGCAATCTCTCTGTTCTCTTAAGTATTTTGATATGTTATTTCACTTATATGTTTCATTGATATGTTATTTCATTAGTTATTTGCAATAAATTTTGCAAGGCTTAGAAAAAATTTTTCTTAAAATTTAAAATTTTAGGTATTTCTCTGCTAAAACCAACTTGTTGCTACCTATGAAAACTCTGAATGTAGGGCCTTCCCGGTGGCGCAGCGGTTGAGCGCTGGGTTGTGAAGCTGCCCGCAGCCTCTGCAGCACTGGTTCGATCTCCGGCAGCTCCCTGGCCACCGGAGGAGGGTCCTACATGGTGCGCAGACCTCTCCTGCCACCCGCTGCTCCCCTCAGCAGTGTACTTCGGTTCTTCTGTCTGCTCTGCTCCCCGCTATGGCTCTGGCGCGTTTTCTCACCCTCCCCCGCTTCTGACTGTACCCAGTGCTTGTATAAATAAATAAATAAATCTTTAAAAACAAAAAAAACAAAAAAAACTCTGAATGTAACTTATTCATTCATTCACTTAATATTTAGTGATCATGTGTCAGGCACTGTGTTAGGTGCTGAGGATTCTAATGTGAATAAGATGTTCTCTTATTCCCCAAATTTCATTAGTCTTAAGAGAGAAATTAGATATATGAATGGATACTCACAAGACAGTGTGGTAGGTGTGATAATAAAACTACATATGGATTATGATTATAGTGATATCACAATTTTATAATCAAATGTAATACTGATGGCCCATTTTAAAAATGTTTTTTTTAATAGGCCATGTGCATACATCTAATGCAAATATCAGAAGGCACCCTAAAATAAACAGGGAAGAGTAATTTAGCCCTTCTTTCACCTCTGTTTTTTACCACTCAGTTTTTTTTTCCCCTTTGAGGCAGCTGCTATTACTAGTTTCTTGTATAATATTACAGATACAGTCTGCATAACTAAGTGTATGTATAGCAATGTAGTACAAAATCCAAAAGAAGAGAGTATAGGGTATGTTGCAACTGTGGTTTAGTACAGTCGGAATTAATTTCTTGCTTACATCATAGATCCAGACCAGGTAGGCAGCTCTACTACAGTCCATGTCATGACAAGGGGTCTAGGATCCTTCCATGATGTGATTTTGCTATTTCAGAGCCCTTCATTTTCAGCTGCACAGATTGGGGAATATGAACTAAGAGTCATGGGAGATTTTAGGGATTAGGCCTGGAAGTGATGTACATGTATTACTTTGTCACATTCCTCTTGTCCAAAGTAATATATACCCTATCTTAGCTTCTATCAAAGCTGAGAAATGTATTCTTTCCATGTGCCCTGAAAGAGGGACAGTGTTGGTGAGCATCTGGCTATTCCCTGCCATAGTTCCATGAACTTGACACTAACCTAGGTATTGCTTCTCTTTCCACTGTAGGTAGTATACCTGGCTAGTGAGACCTTCAACTATAGTGCCATTGACCGAGTGAAATCCAGGGGCAAGCGGCTTGCATTAGAGAAAGTGCCAAAAGTTGGGCAGAGGTTTAACCGCATCGGGCTGCCACCAAAGGTATAGACTGCACTTATCTGGCTTATCAAAGGGGATTTGTAGTGGTATAACCATCTAAGTGGTGAAGCAGGGTGCCTGCAGACCTGCCTGGAAGCTCCCGTCCTCATTTCTGTTAGGGTTCTACCGTTCGGAGAATAATTCTCCCGAGAGTGGAGACCTTAACTTTATCACTTTATTCCTTTGGACTGTTTAAATGGGCCTCTTGGATTTTGTTGGGCTGTCATTGTCACACCCTTTTTCTCCTATACTTGCAAGGAAATGAAGAAGTAAAGGTCTTTACCACTTTCTCCTTTAATGATAAACTACAGTCCTCGTTGGATATCTGGCTTAATGCTGGGGTCTTTGGACTTAGGCGCTAGGGAAATACCTTTATTCCTCCTTCTTGGTTGCAGGTTGGTTCATTTCAGATCTTTGTTGAAGGCTACAAAGATGCAGACTACTGGCTACGGCGTTTTGAAGCAGAGCCTCTCCCTGAGAACACTAACCGGCAACTACTGCTGCAGTTTGAGCGCTTGGTGGTGTTGGATTACATCATCCGCAACACTGGTGAGTGTCTGTGTGGTTCTGTCCCTGTGCCAGACTGTGGTGAGGCACTTAACAGTGGAGACCTGATGGCTTGCAGACCTTGGTAGCAAAGTGCCTTGCCAGGATGAGTTGGTTTTTCCTAAGTCAGAAGTGTAGGCACATTCAGGGAGTCTCTGAATACTTTTTCAAGACAGGTTATATCCAGGCATATAACGTGCATTTATCAGTAGTGAGGCCTGGAGCCAGTATTTACATTTCAACCATAGCCTCTCCTGGTCTCTGGGAAAAGCCACTTGGCACTTCCAAAGCACCATAAAAAAGTGCTCTAATCCTTGACCCCTAGTCATCGTTGCAGCAGCAAGACCTATCACAGAACAGTTTTGTCTTTTAAGTATCTTATATAAGCGGACTCATACAGTATTTGTCATTCTGTGACTCGTTTATTTCACTTAATGTACTCATTTGATTCATGTTGTAGCATATGTCAGAATACCTTTCCTTTTTAAAAAATAATATATGTTTGTGCTACATTTTGCTTATTCATTCTTCTTTCAATGGATATTTGAGTTGCTTTTACTTTTCAGTTATTAATAATGCTGCTATGAACATGGGTATACAGATATGTCTTTGAGATGCTACTTTTAGTTCTTTTGAGTATTTTGAGTATGCAGCTTTTCAAGTATTCAGAAGTAGAATTGCTGGACTGTATGATAATTCTATGTTTAATTTTTTGAGGAACCACTGTACTTTTCCCTCCCCACAAGGTTGCACTTTTATCCATTATTATCAGCAATGCACAGGAATTCCAATTTCTTTCCATCATTGCCACCATTTATTTTCTGGTTGTTTTTGACAGCTGATAGGTGTGAGGTGGCATCTCAAAGCTTTGGCTTGGATTTCTCTCTTGATTAGGGATTGGAGCATATTTTTGTGTGCTTTTAACCATATGCCTTCTTTGGACAAAGGTCTTTTGCCTATCTTCAAATCAGGTTATATGTTTTATTGTAGAAATTCTTTACATATTCTGGATACTAATCTATTATCAGATGGATAATGGATAATTATCCATTTGCAAATATTACCTCCCAATATGTGGTTTGCTGTTTTATTCTTTTGTTGCAGTTAATTTTTAAAATTTTCATGAAGTTCAATTCATGTGTTTTCTCTTGTCTGTGCCTTTAAGAGTCATGTAAGAAATCATTGCCAAATCCAGTGTCACAAAGCTTTTTTTTTTTCCTCAATGTCACAAAGCTTTTGCCCTTTGTTTTCTTGTAAAATTTTCATAATTTTTGTTCTTAGATTTAGGTTAGGAGTCCATATGAATATCCATATGTGGATATTCAGTTTCCCAGCTCTCATTTGTTGAAAAGACTGACTTTTCCCATTGAATGGTCTTGCCACTCTTGACAGAATTCATTTGGCCCATATATGCAAAGGTTTATTTCAAGACTCTCTTTCCTATTCTGTGGGTCTGTAAATCTGTCTTTTTGCCAGGAATATGCTATTTTGATGACTTGACCTTCTTATAAGAATCATTTTGTAGTAAGTTTCAAAGTTTTGGAGGAAGTGTGAGTTTTCCAGGTTGGTTCTTTTTCTGGATTGTTCTACTGTTTGGAGTCCCTTGAGATTTTCTATGAATTTAGGATGAGTTTTTTTCTATTTTTGCAAAAAAAAAAAATCATTTGAGGGAGCCTCCCTGGTGGTACAGGGGTTAAAATCTCAGTGCTGGGGGCGGGGAGGGGTGGGGAGAGGAAGGACTAGGGTCAAAATAAGAGGGGGTGCAATTGTATGGGGAATATAACCAAAATGAAAATGCATACATTGTGCAAACATGAAAAATGATGTAAGAATTATATAAAATAAAATATTCACCCCCCCCCAAAAAAAAAAAAAATCTCAATGCTATCAAGTTATCGCCAGCCACTGTGGCATGAGTTTGATCCCTGGCCAGGGAGCTGAACCACGTGGCACAGCAGACCTCTCTTTCTTGTCCGCTGCTCTCCTCAGCAGTGTATTTCAGTAGATCTGCCTGTTCTTCTTCCCACTCTGTCTCTGGTGAATCCTCTCACTCACCCCTCTACCCTCCTCACCTCTTGCCTACAGCTCAATTCTTGTGTAAGTAAATAAAATAAATCTTTAAAAAAAGTTATTGGAATTTTGGTAGGAATTGCATTAAATCTGTAGATTGTGTTGAGTAGTATTGACATGTTAACAATATTAAGTCTTTCTATGAACATGTCTTTTCATTTATTATGTCTTCTTTAATTTTTTTTGGCAATGTCTTAGAGCTTTCGTTGCAAAATCTTTCACCTCCTTGGTTAAATTAATTCCTAAGTATTCTTTTTGATGCTACTGAAAATGGAATTGCTTTCTTAATTTCCTTTTGGGTTGTTCAGTGTTAGTGAATAAAAATGCAACTGACTTTTGTGTATTAACTTTTTATCCTTATACTTAGCTGTGACTCTTTTTTTTCTATTTTATTTTTAATTTTTAATTTTTTTAAACAATATTTTCTTCCTCCCACCCCCTCAGGTTGAGTTCCCTTAGAATTTCCTTCCCCAAGGCACCTGTACACCATCACTACAGTCTCCTGTTTTCTTCCCTTCCTCCCTGTGATTCCTCTCCCTCCTCCTCCCCTGCAGTATGTCTCTGATTTGTAATTATTTGCTTTTGCTTTGTTGTTTTTTGTACTGTTATTGTTTTTTTTTACACTGATGTCTTATTTGATTCCCCTATATTCCTGTTGTAAGTGAAACCATTCGATATTTTTCTTTTTCTTTCTGGCTTATTTCACTGAGCATAATTCCTGCTAGCTTTATCTATGTTGCTGCGAATGGCATGAGTTTATCTTTTTGGATTGCTGAATAATATTCCATTGTGTATAAATACCACATCTTCTTGATCCAGTCATCTATTTTTGGGCATTTGGGTTGTTTCCAGTTTTTACCTATTGTAAATAGTGCTGCAGTAAACATAGAGGTACAGGTGTTCTTTTGAATCAGTGTTTTAGCTGTGACTCTATAGGGTTTTCTTTTTCTTTTTGGGAGGTGGGTGTCTATATTCTGCCCTTCTACATTTCTTTTGAGGGGGAAGGTATCTACATTTTGCAAACATGAGTTTACCTCTTCCTTTCTGATTTAGCTCCCTTTTATTTATTTGTTTTTTCTGAATAGAAGTGGTGAAAGTAGGCTTCCAGGCCTAGATCTTAGAGGAAAAGTGTTTAGTCTTTCACCGTTGAATTTGTTTACTAGGGGTTTTCATTTTTATTATGGTGAGGTTGTTTCTTTCTACTCCTAGTTTATTTGGTGTTTTTATCAAAAAGAATGTTGAATTTCATCAGATATTTTTTCTGCATCATGATGATGGTGTGTTTTTCCCTTCATTCTGTTATTGTGTTGGGTTACATTGATCAGATGGTACAAGTGTTACATTGCACAGATGGACTAAGTAAAATAGCTAGTCCACCATTACTGAAAGTGAAAGCCAGTTTTTCTACTAACTTTGTATTTCTGTTGACAGATCGAGGCAACGACAACTGGCTGATTAAATACGACTGTCCCATGGATAGTTCTAGTTCTCGGGTAAGAGGTTGATCTGTATCTTGAAGAAGATGATGAGATAGAATATATGCATAATAAGGAAATGCACATCATAGAGATTTAGGTCATATAAGTTCAGAAAAATCAGGATAGCACTTATGTTAAAAATGATAGATTAATAATTGGTATAGTTCTTCTTAATCTTTTTATTTAAGGAATATCCTACTAAAGGATTTTAGCAGGGATAAGTAGAAGAAAAGCTCAAATAAGTTTGGGACATATTACATACCTTGTGCCTTTCTTGGAGATTCACAGTACACAGCATGGTAAATACATGGAGAGTAGTGTATTAAATGAATCTATTGTGTTTGGCCAAGTGATTTCTAAACTTTACTGACCATGGAATACTTTTCTTATAGCAGATCACAATACTGTAGGACATAAGTTCCTGCAACTTTCTTTATTCACTCATTGCTTTCATATTCCACTCTTCTTTTTCCATGCTCAGGCTGAACATTTTTTAAAAATAGCAGGAAGTTCTCCCCCTCCCCCCTCCGCCATGGCACAGGGTTTAAGTCTCAGAAGCCACTGGTGCTTGAGTTTGATCCCCAGCCAGGGAGCTGACACACATGGCAGCAGACCTCTCCTGTGTCACCCACTGCTCCCCTCAGCGATGTATTTCAGTAGATCCGTCTGTTCTGCTCCCTGCTCTATCTCCGGTGAATCCTCTCACACACACCCCCCCCCCACATACCTCTGGCCTATACTCCAGTTCTTGTATGCATAAATAAATAAAAGTAAATCTTTTGAAAAATAGGAAGTCTACCTGGAGAAGAACGAAGTTTGTTTTTATTCCTCATGGTGTTTTTTTTCTTTCAGTTTTTTTGAGATATGATTGACATATAACATTGTGCAAACTTAAGATGTACAGTGTGATGATTTGATATACTGTTATAAAATGTTTAACCACATTAAGGTTAGTTAATACATTTTCATTGTGTTTTTAATTTTTAACTTCCTTCTCTAATAGTGATTCTCAAACCGCATACATCAGGATCACCTGAAGTGCTTATTTAAAAGTAGTACAGATTCTTCAAATCTTTCCCCCATTAGGTCAGGTAAAACTCAGGCATCCCAGGGGATTCTGGTGCAGGTGTCCTGGACCCACGCTACCTGTTCCTGCGATGGCACCAGTGAGCCGGAAGTGTAGAGCCAAGGACACAGTTGCGAGAATGTCTGATGTGGGCTCTCACAGGAAGCCTGCCCTACTCTGTTTATACTCACCTCTGCCCTTTCCTTTTTATGTATCACTCAAGCTGGGGAACAGGCTCCTGTATCCAAGAGCAGCCAACTGTTATCTCCCATGGTGCTCTTATCTTGCTGGAATATGTGGTCACTGTTAGTGAAGTGGCATCTGACTCAAGGGTCACACAAAAGAACCTTGACCAACTGATGATTTTCTTTTCTTTTCATATTCTGAGGATTCTCATTGCCTTTTCCTAGGAGGGATGACTTATAGTAATTTTTGTTATTGTCGTTTTTCTTAAGACTGTGGCAGCGCCTAGGGAAGCATACCTTTTCTATGATAGCTTCAGGAGACTCTGAGAACTCTGAACAGGCCAGGTTAAAGGTGCCATGAATATTCAGATAATATTCAGGTGCCATATAATATTCAGATTACAATATGGAAACTAGTTCAAAGAATGAATAGTTGAATTAAGTATTAGTGCCTAAGAGGTTGAGATGGGATGTTTTGCGTCTACTTTAAAGGGCCTGAGGCTGGTGGGACCCTAGTATTTAGTCTTTCCTTACTCTACAGGATGCAGACTGGGTGGTGGTGAAGGAGCCTGTCATCAAAGTTGCTGCCATAGACAATGGGCTGGCTTTCCCCCTGAAGCATCCTGACTCATGGCGGGCATGTAAGTCTCAAGACCACTGTGGTCTGTCTTTTTTGCTCAGTTTCAGTTTTCTCATCTGTGCGGTGGACATTATACCACCTCAATCTCAGTATTGTTCCAAGAATTAATGAAATAATGCAGTTCATGCACTTTAGCACAGTGGCTGGCCAGAGCAACTACTCCACAGTGTAGTATTTTTTTAGTTATTATCTTTTTATTCTCATTGGGAACATAGATTTGGGTTTTCTCATCTCCATATTACACTTTTCTTATTCTTAATGAGGCCTGTCTTATAATTTATTCTGTTTGTGTCTCTAAACATAAGAACTGTCAGTGTCCTATTTTCCTCATTGCCATCTTGGAAGCCAGGCACTGCCCTGTTATACTGAGAGACTTTTGGAAATATGGAGAGATATAAGTACTAGCCTGTTTTATTTTTGAAGGAATATCTGACTGTCTCAGTGGCAAGCAATTACTTCTAGATAGGCTTATGTTTTGGAAGGCCACAGAAAGCTTAGGAAAGAGCACAGACTCTGGGATTAGCTAGATCTGAGTTTGCATCCTAATTCCTTCACTTACTATGTTAAATTGAGGGTTAACTGCTCTTGTAAGTTTTCTTCCCTGTTGTATATCAAGGAAGGAGGGATTCTGCCTTTCGCAGTGTTCTGATAGGTCAAGGGATGTTTTCATCACCATATTTCCTTTTGGCCTTTCCTCTTTTCAGATCCTTTTTACTGGGCCTGGTTACCCCAGGCAAAAGTCCCATTCTCTCAGGAGATCAAAGATCTGATTCTTCCAAAGATATCGGACCCTAACTTCATCAAGGACTTGGAGGAGGACCTATACGAACTCTTCAAGGTTAGCTGGGGGAACTTCAACCTTATCTCCAAATAGAAGGAGGAATTCCTAATTTTTTTTTGTTTTCTTTTTTCCAAAGATTTTATTTATTTATTTATTTGTTTGTTTGTTTATTATTTATACAAGCACTGGGTATAGTCAGAAGCGCGGGAGGGTGAGAGAATTCACCAGAGCCAGAGCGGGGAGCAGAGCAGGCAGAAGGACCGAAGTACACTGCTGAGGGGAGCAGCGGGTGGCAGGAGAGGTCTGCGTGCCATGTGGGACCCTCCTCCGGTGGCCGGGGAGCAGCCGGAGATCGAACCTGCGCTGCAGAGGCTGGGGGCAGCTTCGCAACCCAGCGCTTAACCGCTGCGTCACCGGGGAGGCCCCCTAATGTTTTTTTCTAATTGGCCTGATAAAAGCCAAGAGAGAATGGCTAACATTCTTCTGACTTGTGTCTGAATAGCAAGATTCCCACATGTAGACAGACAGCAAGACCTGGTTGGGATTGGTTTGAAAGACATTGGCAGCTGTGATGAATCACACCGGTATGCGTTCTGTGTGTGCACCATGTGACTGCAGTGAACCTTAAAAGCTCTCATTTTCAAATGGAGCATGGGACCTAGAGTTCTTTAGTGTTAATAACGAGACTCGGCACAAGATTATGTACTAGTTCTTTATTCTCTGCATCTGTGAAACAAGAAGTTCTTGGAGTGGTAGTAAACTTCAAGTTTTATAAGCCTCTTTTAGGTTTTCTTTATTAAAAAGTTTCTAATCAGGATAGGAAAATGGGTTCCTCTTAGTGGTTCATGCAAGTTCCATCTCCTGTCTTTCTTTTGCAGAAAGATCCTGGTTTTGACAGGGGACAGTTCCACAAGCAGATTGCTGTCATGCGGGGACAGGTAAGCCTGGGACATGTGGTGTCATCCCTGGGATTTCCCTGGGAGGGGTATGTTCAGTAAATATGGTAAGACTTGCATTTTACACTCTATTTAGTTTATATACATATTTGTGACTCTGCTCTAACACATGAGGGAGGAAAGGTAGCCCTCCCCCATCTCCTAGTCTTCCATGGTATCCTTGGTATAGCACTTACTGTGTGCTTAGTTCTATGCCAATTACTCGATAGCTCATTGGTAAATTAACCCCGTGGACCCTGTCATCAGGTTGCTCAGGGCAGGATGTACAGCTTGGAGGTTAAGAACTAGCCTCAGGAGTCAGACTGCTTCACTATGTACAAGCCTTTGGCCTTGGACAAGAGCCTTTAATTCCTTGCTTGTAAAATGGAACCATAATAATACATTGCAGAGTTGACTAGAGGATTAATGAGATAATACATGTCAAATATTTGGTGAAAAATGGCACATTGTAAGCACTTAGATATTGACTATGGTTATAATTTTTGCTTTTTTTTTAAAAAAAAGATTATGCATAGAAGAGCAGGGGTACAGGCCAGAGATGTGGGGTGGGGGGGTGGTGTGTATGTGTGAGAGGACTCACCAAAGACAGAGTGGGGAATAGAATAGGCAGACTGACTGAAATACACTGCTGAGGGGAGCAGCGGGCGAGACAGGTTAGGTCTGCTTCGCCATGTGGGTTGCTCCCTGGCTGGCTGGGGATTGAACTCGTGCTGTAGAGGCTACACATTACTTCACAGTGCAGTGCTTAACCCCTGTGCCACCAGGGAGGCCCCATAATTTTTGCTTTTAATAAGTCATATTTCTTTTCCCACTTTACCTTCAAAGAGAGCTAAAGAAACCCCCAGAGCATCATTGACCCTCCAAGGCATAGTAAAAAATATGTTTGTAAAATTGTTTAAAAACTCTATAGGGCACTGACATTGTGCTTGGAATTTTGAGGTTTTCTTAATGAGAGCTGGGATGGCCTCTCAGTTAAGGGTATGGCTGTGGTCAGAGTGCCTGGGTTTGAATACTGGCTCTGCCATTTACTAGCTGTGTGGTCTTAGACAAATTACTTAATCTCCCCTTCTCTTAGCTTCTCCATTGCAATATGGTATTAATAACAGCACCTATATCAAGGTTTATCAGTTGGAGTAGTGCCTGGCATATTGAAGTACTCAGTATGTGTTAACTACTTTTGACTGTGATTTTTATGTACAGAAAAGTCAGCTTCTCACATCTTTAAAAAGACAAGGTCTTCCCCATCATAATTACACATTTACTTCTTCCTACCATTTAGCTAAAGACTTCTGGTGAGAGCAATTCTGGGCTTACTGAGCCCGTTTTTCCCTGGAAATGGTATAGAGGTTTTAAGAGCTGCAGTTATTATAGCTTCCTGAATACCAGTTATGTGGTCTTCCAACATTTCCCAAGTAAGGTAAGGGCCCAGTTAGGCTGGTAGAATTTTTGGAAACCTTAAAAGCCTTATGGTGTACTCTGCTATTATAGAATTCAGCATAAAGGAACAAACTTCTCAAGTTTATGTAGACTGTACCTCTGTCCCTACTATACTGTCTTCTCTAATGCCCTCCCAACTTGGCCCCTTGCTCACATCATAGCAACCCTCCTCCCATTATACCCAGCTAGGGCCATTATCTAGAGCGACAAGGTTGAAGGGGGGATTGGGAGAGTAATTTTATCTTTCTCTCCATTTTGTGCTCTTCATAGCCTTTGAGAGCCTTTGGCATCTTAAACCTAGAGTGCCTCCCACTAAGTACTGTAAGTTACCATGAGCACCCAGCATGTAGATGGCTATTGTATCAGTCATCTCCTTGTTTTACCACTCACACCAAAGCAATCTAAGTCTCTGCCAAATAGAAATCCTAGATACTTCTGGGAAGGAAGTTACAGTCTTCTACTTCTGTGAGCCATAATTACAGAGTGAACTGTATGAGGACCCTGGGCATAAGGAGAAGAGGGAAGGGCCCCTTGAGAATTAGAGCTGGGTAATAGATGTAGATACTCACCATGAAGGCTTCTAACCAAGTTAGATAAAGAAAACAAGGTCTGAGGGAAAACTTCTTTATCATTTGTCTCTCTACCTAGATAGATATATTTTTTTGCAAATTTTTTGAAAGTAAATTACAGATGATTTGACATTCTACCCCAGTTACTTCCGTGTGCATGAGAGGCAGCTTCTGAAATAAAGGAAACACAAGAAGCCCCAACCAGAGCAGGTTTAAGTTGGGTGGTCCGCACAATTTACTCCAGTTCCATTTGAATGGTCTTTTAGCCCTCTGCCCTAGTCTTGTACTCAAGGCTCAGTATAGGTTGCTGACAAGTACCAAAACAATTAGGTAGAAGAGGAACTAGTTTCTGGTAGGATCCAGTTCTGACTTCTGATCCCAGTTGCAGGTGGATCTCTGCCTCTTTATGGGAAGCACTTGTGGGCCAAGTGTCTATGTGGTTTAAGGGCAGTATCTGACCTTACTGTGAAAATCTTCAACATCTAGTGGTTTAAAGAAGTCTGTCATAGGACAACCTCAGCTTCTATGTTGTCCGACCAGAGAAGATGAGTCGTGGCAATTCTAATTTTGACAAGAAGAGAAAGTGTGTCTCACGGACACCTCTGAAATATCTATATGTAGACAAAAACTGGTAAGGAGCAAATACATTGTGGTAACCTGGATGTAATCCTAGAACAGAAAAACAGTGCTGGAAAAGCTAATAAGCTCTGCATTAAGTCGGGAATTTGGCTAATAATAATGTTCCAATGTTAATTTGTTATTTTTGATAAGTTTAAATTACAAAAGTTATGAGGAGCTAGGTAAATACAGGAGCTCTCTTTACTATCTTTGTAACTTTTCTGTAAATTTAAAATTACTCCAAAGCGAAAGTTTTATTTAAAAAACAAACAACATGATTATGAAGAGACAGCATTTGAGGGAGAATCCAACTCAAATGTTTTGATTTTTTAACACACAGTCTTTGTAGGAAAGCCAGAAAGAAAGGATAAACAACAGTAAGCAAATAAAGATCACCTCTAATTCCTTGACCCAGAGATAATCACTGCTGACTTCCAGACTTTTCTCTGGATAGGTAGATAGGTAGATAGGAAGATAGGTAGATAGGAAGATAGAATTTTAGAAAATCTAAGTGGATCACATTATAATAATGGTTCCTTATCTTCTTTTTTTTTTTTTTAAAGATAATTTATGCATACAAGAACTGGGGTGCAGGCCAGAGGTGCGGGGGGTGAGAGGATTCACCAGAGACAGAGTGGGGAGTAGAACAGGCAGATCTACTGAAATACACTGCTGAGGGGAGCAGCGGGCGAGACAGGAGAGGTCTGCTGCGCCATGTGGGTCAGCTCCCTGGCCAGCTGGCCAGGGATCAAACTTCTGCTGCAGTACACGGTGATGATAGCTTGATGGCACTTTGTCTTTAATCCCTGCACCACCAGGGAGGCCCCCCCTTATCCCTTTTTCTAATGACACTATGGTCAGCTTTCCACATCAATAAACTATAATTTTTAATTGTTCATTTCTTATCCCTTAAATTATTAAATGAATCCATATTCTTGGACATTTATATAACTTTCACTGTTATAAATAGTACTGACTCTACTAGTTGAAACTAAGTGTTTTGTGCATATTTGTGATTGTTTCCTTAGTCCTTAAACATGGAATTGCTGATTCAGAGGGCCTATTCATTTTTAAATCTTTTTTGTCCACTTGCCTTTCTGAGGGACTGTCCCCTGAGCCAGCCCCACAGCCGTGTCTACACACTGTCTCCAACTCTGAGTCATCGTCATCATCTCTGTCTTTGCTAACCGGAAGGGCAAAAAGAATAGGAGGTTTTTGTTTTAATTTGTACTTTTAAAATAACTAGAGAGGTTTCCATTTTCTGCTTACTGCGCTTTTATATTCTTTAGCCAATTGTACAATTTTCTGTTGCTGTGTTGTTTTTTATTGATTTATAGGAGCATCTGTCTACTGGTTTCCTTTCAGAGGCAGACCTAGGTGCCTAGGCCTTACCCTCACTGATCTCATTTCTCCCACTGCAGATCCTAAACCTGTCCCAGGCCCTGAAAGACAACAAGAGTCCCCTGCACCTCGTCCAGATGCCACCCGTGATTGTTGAGACGGCCCGTTCCCACCAGCGGTCTGCTAGCGAGTCCTACACACAGAGCTTTCAGAGTCGGAAGCCCTTCTTTTCGTGGTGGTAGCCCGCGAGGCAGACAAAGGCATATTGTCTGAGACTTGGCCTGGGAGGAAGCCTGGGGAGTGGATTGCAGGAAAAGCCTAAGAAGCTGGTGGAGAGCAGTGCCCTTCAGAGCCCTCCCTCTCTGCTCGCACCCTCCCTCAGGGCTTTCCCAAGCACTGGGAGAAGCACAATCAGAGGGACAGTGCGTGCTTAGGGCCCCTCTGAGTGTTGGGGAAGGCTGGAGCTCCAGGCCAGTAGTCCAGATGCCTGGGAGGAGTACCTCCCTTCTAGCATCTCCTGAGGGCAGGCTGGGAAATTCCCTTCCCTCCCTGACACCCTGCTCTGTTGCAATTCCTCATTATATTCTGCATCAGAAAAAAAAATAACAAAAAGAAATTTAAATACTAGTAGCAAAACCCAGGCAGAATCCCCTATCCTCTCTTGTCAGAAACCTCTAACCCAGACTTATATTCGCATGGACCCAGATATTCAGGTGCCTCGCTGTCCTTCACTCCCATGGACCAACGCAGCTGAGTGACTCAGAGGACAACTGGTGACATGAAGTCCTGGGACAGAAAAAGCCACACCTTTCCTTTGGGTTTTTACCAGGTCTCTTCCCCGTCTTCCATCAGTGCAATAGTGAAAGCCTCCAAACACAGTTCTCATGGTGGGGATACTCTAGACCTCCCGGCAGTTCTGCATGTAATTGGATTGGCTCTGCTCTCTGTCCTCTTAGGGAACCAGCCTCCCTAGCCCAGGGCTGTCGCTTGCCTGTCCACTCATGCAAAGGCAGGAGGGAGGAAATTGAGGCCCCAGCTTGCAAAAGTGATTCTGTGGCCTAAGTGTATGCTGGGAGTACAGTTGTTCCAAGGATCAGTGTATCCCAGCCTTGCTTCTGTGGTCCTAGACAAAAGTGATAAGCTCTCCCAGCCCTCTCATTTGTTCCTGTTGTTTTAGAGATCCTTTCCTCCACTCTTGACTTAGGGGATCAATTCTGGGTTCTAAAGTGGGTCTTACCAAGGGCTCTAGGGTGGACATTATCTTAGATCCTTGGACTTGTTTATATCCTACCACTGCAACTTGGTGGAAGTAACAGGACTTATATTCTGCTTCCTAACTGGTGGCTTCCTTTTGCTCCCTGACTTCTTGGTCCAGGCCACTTTTGCAAGGCTTGTTGAGAAAGGCAGGGCCCACAGTAGCGAGACCTTCAGACTGTCCCCCACTGCCTCCCCAGCTCAGTGTGCATCTTCCTGCTCCCCTGGCTCTCTTCCTTCAGCTGTCCCCCTTGCCAGGTGTCCGAGCCCCTGCTACACCAAAGCAAAATATGGCCTCAGGAGGGAGTAGAGAAGATGCTCTTTGAGGATGAGGAGCAGTTGGACACTTTGTTCTGGCACCCTGCGACTGGTCAATCAGTCTTGGAAAGAGACTATCTTGAAGGTTTGAGAAACAACCAAAGAAAGGGAGTGAGGACCATGGCTGTGTGCCCTCTGCTTGCCCAGCTCTTGCCATCCAAGAGTAGAGTAGAGATGCGCAGCCTTCTTGTCAGCTGCGCCAGGTTGGTCCCCTTCTCTTCCAGCCACTTTGTCCTGGGCTTCCACCCTGCTGCCAGGAAGCCTCTGGGAGCTGGTTGCACATGCTCTGTGGACAAAGGCACAGCTCCTCATCTGCCCTGCCCTGACAATCCCATTCAGCCAGCTGGGACTCTGGCCTGGGGGACCGGGTTTGTGAGCCGGCCTAGCCCTAGACTGTAGGAGCAACAGGGCTCCCAGAGGCCAGAGGGCAACACGGGTATGTTTAGCTCTCCATAGACAGCTTTACACCAATGTGTTGATAAAGCTCCCCACCTGAGTGTCAGGGGGCCCTAAGGGACCTGGTGGCTTCCCTGAGCCAAGCTGATCTGCACATTGTCCTCATCCAGACCAGCTCTGTGATAGGGAGGAAATTGGATCCCATGTTAGAGGGACCTGGTCCCAGGCCTGGCAGGTGAAAGTGCGGGGCATCCTTCCCTGACCCTTCTCCATTCTCCTTGAAGCCTGTGCTCAGGTTGCCTTGAATGTGGAGAGAACCAGGGGTCCAGAGTCCCAGGGCAGGCTTCTGGGTGACACTTGGCCTGGCCTGGCCCTCTGCCAGCCATAGGCCCTGTCCCCTATGTCAGGGAGAAGAGGCGGGGCTCAGAAAGTGCTGCTGCCTTGGTATTGTTCTAATGCACTGTAGAAATTGTATTTTAATCAATGCAAATGTATGAATAACCAGTCCAGTTCTGACCTCTGTTGTCTAGTTTTCTTTGGTGGGAGGAACACAAGGTAGAATGCAATTTCAAGGACAGAGAACCTTGTGTTTCCCTAGGGTTCCAGAGGCTATTTCCCTCTAGCAGAGGGAGATACAGGTTCTCATTTCCAAAGTGCCCAGGCTCTGAAAATCAAAAATATTTTCTAAAACCTGACCTGAACCTACACTGATATGAAACTGTTTGTAATCATCATGTATCCCAATTTGAATATTTGTTGCAGAAATACTCATCTGTTACGAAATATTCCCCTACTTAGGATTATATTGTATTTGTACTGACTACCTCCTCAAAGCCAAAATAATTCTGAGTTCCAAAATATCTAGCTCCAAGGGTTTGGGATAAGAATGTGGACTGACTTACTTTCTTGGCCACGAGAGGGCAGCCCTGCTCTGTGTGCATCTCTGCCCCTTGGAGCATCGTGGACCACAACTCGATTTGAGCCATGTATAATGAGACCTAGGGTGGGGAGGGCAGCTGAATGTCAACGATCTTCAGGTTATCAGAAAGCTCAGATAACAGAGGAAAGCTCCAGGATGGTCTGTCCACCTGCTGACCACTTCAGTATGGGTGGCCCAGAGGGATAAAGAAGCAGCTGAGGAGCTGGCAACCACTAATCAACCTGGGTTAGATGCAGATTCATCTAACCCAGGGACCCACTGCCCACTGTGCAGGTCTTCTCCCTTTAGAGGTGGCCAGGGGCCAAGAACCCTCTCCTGGCATCAGGACTGCCTACAGGGAAGCTTCCATTTCATATCCCAATCTGATAGCTTTTTGGAAAAAGCCAATGCACAGGGCTCTAGAGGATGGGGCGCGAAAGCATGGAGGTCAGACTTATTTTTCCTCTCTGGGAACACCCTTCCTTGCAGTGAGCTACCCTCTCACTCACCCCCCTCCCACACCCTCTTGGGTATCTATTTCAGGATCTGCCCTTTCTGTGACAGACACAGTTCTTGATGCAAATATTTTTATTTTGCCACTTAAACCATAGTTTCCTTGTGCCGGCCTGAGGGGAAGGGGTGGGGAACAGGCTGCTGGACCACTGGGTGACAGTAGCAGGAGGGCTCTATGAGGAGTGGTGCGTGCTCAGGCTGAGTGCTTGACACTTGACTCCAGGGGAATATCATGCAGCCCAGCCATAGTGTTAGATTGGGAAAGGCTGAGCAGGAACAGTGGCCGTTTCCTATTCTGGTGAGGAATGGGTTCCACATAATATGCTGCTCCGTGGAAGCCTCCAGTCCTGTTCATTGCAAGCCAGTAGCAGCAGTCATTGATTTATGCCTCCATCTCTTCTTCACCTCCCCAGGCCCTTTGGCAAAAATTCCTATAATTCCTGGGGAAGATACTGCCATTCTCAGCCACTTGCCTGAATCAGTGTCTGATCTGATGGAGGTAGCTTGTGGGGCCTGGCTTCCTCCAGTTCTGGCGGATCCTGGCACTTGCCCTTCTAGAGTTCAGATACTGGTCACTGGAAGCCATCTCCGTGGCACTGCCCTGTGGTTCAGCCAGTGGAGTACAGGGTTCTGGGGTTCTGCAGGGAACAAATGTGTGATAGGCCAACATCAGCAGGAAGGATGGGAACAGGAATAAAAAGACTTTGGTCATGGTGTGCTATTAAAACTGTTCAGGGCAAAGTGAGCCAGAGTTCTGGTCTTGTCTCTGCCTTCTGAAAGCGACATAACTGGGCAAAGCTTTCAGAGTTCTGTAAGAACTGGACTAGATCAGGGTGTGTAACACTCAACACTGCTCCAACTTCCTCTTCTTATACTCATGGCAAACATTATTAATCAGTCATGATACCAGACTGGAGGAACCAAGTATCTTTAGCAAGGTGTTCACATAGTGATCATTAATTGGAGTTAGCACAAGCCATAAAGCTGATTTGCTACCCCTGGGCCTGATGATCTCAGAAGGCCTATTCAGGTCTAATGATCAAACTGTAGGCCCAGAGAGGGCGGCTAGGGGAAGGCACCCACAGTGATGGTTTTGGCTGTGTGGTTCAGCTCCATCTCTTGGGGATGCTGTTCCAGAACTGACAGAGATCTAAGCAAAGTATGGATTACTAGGGTAAGTTTATAGTTTCTCAGCAATTTTTAGCCCTTGATGCCACTATAGGATTTTCCTGTCTTCTCTGTAATTTCTTAACTAGGAATTTAACTAGGCTTACCTTTGAGTGTCATCTGTTCTACAGCAGGTATATGCAATGTTTTTCTTTCAAACAATACTCACTCCTGCCTAGCTGAGAATCACTGAAAAACGAGGTACACTGATAGACCTGGGCACCCCTCCCCATGGGAGTTCCCAGGATCCCATGACTCCAGTAGTAACAGAAGTCTTAAGTGCCCCCCATGGTAGGCACTGTTTGGGCCACACCGCAGCCCCAATGGTAGGTGCTTTACAGTGAGGCTAGCCCAGTACCTCAGGCCACACAGCCAAGACTGGAGGACTGACTGGGCATTATTAGTGCTGTCTTTCCCTCAGCCCTCCAGATCCAGGAACCTACTTGAGTCGGCTGCAGTGGTGGACAGAGTGGCCCAGAGGCTTCTGTCTTGGGGGCCTTTTCCTGCGCAGCTTCCTCAAGGCCTCTGCTACCCGGTGGTCCCCGGCACACTCCCAGATGATCTGTGCACGTTCCTCAGCCAGCTGGTCTCCACTGCGCTGAAATAGGCCCTGGATCTGCAGCAGTTCAGCGTCCTGGAAGATGTTGGCTGAGGCCTTTTTGCGGCCCCGGGCCTCAGTTGGGGCCTGCCAAGGAGGTGGCTCACTCACTACAGAGGCTGGGGTGCCCATCTTGGTGCTCTGAGGAAGGAAAGCATGGGGAGACATCAGCAAGCTACAAGCCCTTCCCAAATTTGGGGGTTCTGGTGCTTCTAAACTCCCAAGAGCCTAAAGGAGAGTAAAGTCTTGACTTAAAATCATTAATTTCCCTGGGCACCTTGAGGAAATAATAATATGAAGTGTTTAAGTGTTCAACACGTGTATTAAGAGCCTGTGAGGTAAGAAGGGTTTAGCCTCACTTTACAGATGAAGACATTCCACTCAGAGAGGTTAAATGACTTTCCCACTGTCACAAAGTCATGTGGGCATGCACAGCTGGCAGCAGGACCTGGGGCTGTTGTCTCTACAGTCCCTGCGCACCCAGGACACCCCGACCTAATGGCCCTATGTTAGGTTATGCATTTAACAAGTGTCAGGTGCCACTGTGAGAGTAACATGGGTGAAATGTGGCAACGTGAGGAAACCAGGCAACAATCCAGTGTCTCCATAGGTAAGGCCCAAGCTCTGTGTGCAGAAGTAAGAGAGGGGTTATATATGTGGGCTACCCAGGTTGGGATCCCAGCTGTGGCTGCCATCACCACTTACTGGCTGGGTGCCCCTCCATATTCCAGCTATTTCCTGTATAAACTTGTCAGCTGGTACGAATACCTACTTCATAGGACTGCTCTGAGGACTGAGTGAAGACGCAGTATTGAGAACAGCGCTCTGTGTTCTGTTTTTCCATCTAAAATAGATGAGTCATCCCACCTATTTTCAAGACTGGGATGAACCAAGTCCATATAATTTGCAAACACAGTATGAAATAGCACCAATCAGATCTAACCAGTCCAAAGCACCAGAGAGAAGTGAGGGAGGAAGGTGGAGAAGAAAAGGCTATGGGGTTAGAATAAACTGTCATGGGCAGAGGCTGAGATTTATAAGTGCAATAAAACTGTCAGTGCCCCCCATCATCTTCAGGAAATGAAAAATTTCTCCTTTGACTTCAGATAGTTCACTTTGAATAACATAGGCATGAGAGGCTTATTGCTTCCCTTACCCTAGTCTCCAGTACAGCCTGAAAAAGCTTTGGGAAAATAGACTTTGACATTATGCAGAATTGGGTTTGAATCCCAGCTCTGCCACCTTCCTAGCTGTGACACTGGGCAAGTTTCTCAATCTGAACATGCTTAAGTGTAAAATGGAGCTAATAACCACTTCTCAGGATTATATTAAGGATTAAATGTGGTACCAGGTACCAAATAAGAGCAAATGGCTACTTTCTGGCCTACTTGACTTTTGAATTTGGGCCAGGGATGTGAGATGGACCTGCCTTTTCCTCCAAGCATCCTGGTCTGATCAGCTGAGGCTCTGCTGGGTTCCCTCCGGCCCCACAGCCTCACAGCCCAGGGGGTGGCGGGAAAGGCTTGGTTGCTAACCCAGAACTCATGCCACAACTAGTTGCAGAGATACCTGTCAACCAGCTAGTGGCTTTAAAAGGGGCAAAATAAAAGTTAAAATATATTTAAATTTAAAAAGTACATACTCTCTGTAAAACATGCAGTGTGGAATTTTATAAATAAAAATTTCCTATCCTAAAGCCACTAGCAGAAGTAACCCTTGCTTTAACCTGTTTTGTACTTTTGAGAATTTGAGTCATCTCTTCATCCCGGGCAGACTCTCCAAATACGATTATCCTTCCTTTGCCCCGGCCTGCCCTCCACATCCCCGTAGCCACTTCCCTTATTCCAATAATTTCCACGCACCCTGTCCCAGTTTCTAAACCTATCATGAAAACTCCATTAAAAAAAAAAAAAGATTTAATAACTAAAATCTGCAGAAGACTTTCAGATAAACCAACTTCATAAAAATAGTGCTTTTTATCTGGAAAATGGGAATGTTGTAATCTGCCTGTCCTTAGGCACTCCTATGGCAATCCGGTCACTAATGTTTGGTACTTAAACCTCCAGAGCTGGATGATATAGACTGAGACCAGAAAACTGCTTAACACCTTCAGGCTGACACATAAATTAGAGCTACTATGGGGTGTTTATTCTGTATCAACATGATACTGCGTAATCGTCCAAACAATTCCAGGCAGAGGGGCAAAGGGAAGCAGAAACACAGGTAAGTGCCAGAGGCTCAGATAGGCTAGAACCTGGTCCAAGTGACCACATGCAGCCAGTGCTTTGAAACCACCCAGCTGCCTTTCTAAGCAGTTCAAAGCACATCTCTTCACACCTCTTCTGAGAGGTGTCCTTCACTACTGCTACCCAATTCACAAAAGGGGAAACCTGTCAAGAGAAAGGGAAGAACAATGAATTATCCCACATGTGAGGCAGGGGTGGAACTGTGGAATTACTTTTAATATTTTTGCTAGCATAAGAGTTGTTTAATGGCTGACAGGCCGCCCTAGCCTTGAATATGCGGCATCCTGAAGAGGAAGATCCCCAGCTTCCACAAGGAAATGTAGACCTGCAGCCCAGCCCGGTACACAGAGTGCTGGCTTATGAGTCAGAGAACTGGGTTTAGCCAGTCTACTACTCACTGGCTGAGAGGCCTCAGGCACTTCACAGGCCTGTTTCCCTCTCACTTCAGTAAGAACAAATGGGTGCTCCCGGTCTCTGAGCAGGTGTGCCCATATTGAGCGTGGATGATTCCACAACAAGGCTAGGTCTGTATGGAAGCAGGGATGAATTTGCTTGTTTTCCAGGGCCTAGGAACAACATGTGTGAACAGGTCTGGCCATGTCTCCCCAACCAGTGGCTCCCCTTTTCCTTTACTTCCCTGGAGGCCAGATACTTTTGCCAGTGTGGGCTATATGGTTCGGATCAGATAGAAGAGCTCACTGCTCTAAAGCACTCTAATGATCTAGGCTGGCTGTGGTCAAGCCGGGGCTGGCGGGAGAAGGGGTGCTATCTTTTTCAGACTCAGGCAACTTCACTCTCGGGAGAGAATAGCAGGATCTAGCAGCAGTAGCTGCCTCAGGGATGGAATGACTTTGATGGAGCCTGATGTCCCAGAAAGTGTCACCCACCTCTGCCAGACCTGCAAAGCCCTGCTTCCAGCCACAAAGTCACAGTGAGTTAGAATGCACCAACAAGAGGCCAGCTAGAGCCGTCTGAGCCTTCAGTCTTATTCAAACCCTCCACGAACCTGAGAATATCTTGATACCTCTAGATTTTGAGGGCGCTCACTCCTGACACTCATTGGAGTAAAGCTAGGGAAAAAAATTCATGGATTTCACATAGGATTAGATAGAAAACGGAAAACACAATCAAAATGCTTTCATTATCAGAAGAAACTTTCCCTGTCTTATTCAATGTGTTCAACAGTTCAATAGCAACTTTCCCCTAATTTCCTGGACAAGATCTGAATCCAGGAAATCAGCATATACTTGAACAATGGTATTTTCTAAAACTAGAAAATGAACCTTAAGGCTATTAAAAGAATAAAAATGGATCTTTCATTTGAGAGATGGTATAAAAGAAGAAAAGCATGGGTCTATGAGCAAATAAAGGGTAATTGCAAAATACTTCAGTTTGATAACAAACTAGGTTAAAAATGAACCCCCAAAGTAAATACCAAATATTGAAAATGACAAAGTTCAACTTGCTTTAAGCAGACAATAAATGAACTGTAGAACTCTAATGAAGAAATATAGCTTAAAAGTGACTCTCCATGCACATGAATTTTGCAATGTTATAAAAACGGTGCACAACTGAGCATCCGAAGTCGATTCAGACAGCTATTCTCACTTGATCTCCAGGAGATGCAGGTAACCATGAGAGGCAGAACACACTTATGTGAACTGGGCAGCAATGGTTTCCTCACTCAGTTCACCCTCCTGGGAAGACCCTGCTGATAGTAATAGTCTCTGTAACCAGAGGCTAAGGGCCCTTATAATAAGATCTGGAGGCTTTGGCCCAAGGCCCAAATCAACACTTGTGGCCCTGGCCTGCTTCCTGGCACAGACATGCCATTGGACAGCAGCCAAAATCTATGGTTCTCCAAGTGGGAGGCCCAGTCCAAATGGCTACATAGGCCCTCCCATTCCACAGGGCCTAGCTTTAGCCAGGGTGCCTGAGAAAACTGGACATATGTAGGCCTCTAAACTTGTGCCCTGAGAGGTAGAGAAAGGAACTGGGTCCTTCACCCAAACCAATTCTGAGATATGACCTGAAATAAACTGCTACTAGATCTAGGAATAACTCCTCAAGAATTCAAGAACTCTGAATTCTGGCTGTGCCACTGATAAATTGAGTGACCTTGGCAATGCCATTTTTCCCCTGTCTCAGTTTGTATATCATTAAATGGTGAGAATGAGCCCTTAGGGGGAAACAGGAGATAAAGTGTGAAAGCATTCATCCTGGTACATGATGTCACATCATGAATGAATGAAGGGACTATAGAATCATTGTCATTTTCCTCACCACCACCATGAAATGCCCTCTAAGGGGGTCTTCACCCTTGGGAGAAGAGGGCAAAGGGAGATGGATTAATCTGTGAACTGTTAAATCCTAGCTGCCACTGAAGGAGCTTGAGGGTGTCAAGTGCAGACGGCACAGATGGATAATGTCTTCAAGCCTCACAATACCCCTGTGAGCTGGTAGTATTACACACCCACTTTACAGATGAGAAAGCTGAGCTCAGAAAGGTTAAGTAGTAACTTGCCCAAAGTTACTGGTAGGTATGAAGCTGGTATAGGAACCTGGGTGGTCTGATCCCAGCACCTATCCTCTCAACCATTGTTATTTTTGTTTCTGCCAGATGGCTGATGAGGTCTTCAGGGGATGGAAGGACCCAGAAGGCTTTGAAGCCTCTAGGAGCCTGCTATATGCTGCGGGTTTTGGAAGGCGCAGGGATTTAAAGTCAGGCCTCCCAAGCAAGCCTTGATTCCCTCGGCACGTCCACAGCTCCGCGGGGAGTTGATTACTCACCACGCTGAAGGACAGCACCGACAAGACCTCATCCAAATCCGGATGGGGCAGGCTCAGATGCGCCCACCCTAACCGCTTCCACGGCCTTTCAAATAGGCGGGCGCAGCTCTGGGCTTCCTGCCGCGAAGGTGCTCACCAGGACCGGGCATTGTTCACGGGCAGGACAGGAGCTCGGCAGGAGGGCATCCTAGCCGAGGTCACACGGCGACACCCCCAACCTGAGTCGGCCCCGGACCCCCGGGGCTCAGACGCAGCAGCTTCGCACAACGACGGGCCCTTGGCGGCTTGGTCCCGGCAGCACCCCGGATCTGACAGCCCGCTCGTCCGACCCCACGCACGCGAGCCGGGCCACCGACTACGTACCTGGCTGCCCGAGGTGGGCCACCCCGATCCCCGCCACGGCTCCCCGGAGAAAGCGCTCCCGGCCCGGAACAGCCAATCCTCGGCCAAGACGCGGAGAGCGCTCGGGTGCGAGCCTCCAAAATCGAACGCGGAGATTCCGTGGGCCAATCAGCGGCCGCAGAGGGGCGAGGGGCGTGTCCCGTCCCCGCCCCCTGGCCCCCGCCGGCCGCGAGACCCGAGAGCGAAGGTGCCCCGCGTCCAATCAGCGGCCGAGAAGCGGGGAGGGGCGTGTCCGCCCCGCTCTCTTCCTCCCGCCCCCCGCCGCCCTCGCGCGGCGCCCGGAGGCGCCCCCTTCTGTGACGTCAGTCCCCGGGGAGCGCGGTTTCGGCGGCGCTGGAGCCGGGCGGGGCCGCATTCCTGCCCAGGGGTGCGGCGGCGGGCTTCGCTGGGCGTACGTGACGCGTGCCCCCTCCCCGGCTCGCGCCCGCGAGCGCAGCGCCGGGCTCCCTGCGGCGTGGGGCCTGCAGGGGAGCCCTGCAGCTGCCGACCGCTCCGCCCGACGCCGACCTCGTGGCTCCAGCTCGGAGGCCAGGAAGGAGCAGCGCGGTGGTCAGAGCAGACTAAGTGGGCGTGAGGCTTGGATCAGTTTTACCGTCCTGGACGAGATACCTAAGCGAGACAGTGTTTGCAAGGTTTTATTCATTCATTCTACAAAGATCCTTTCGGAACACACCTTTGTCTGGTTCTTTGAAAAGTAATGAAGAGAAGAAATCTAAAAGCCCTTGTCTTGGTGAGCCAACAGCCTGATGTTAAAACACTAGAACATTTCGTTGTCATTACAGTGTGGTAGTGCTATAAGAGGTGAAATGGAAGAAACTAACCCCTTCTGGGAAGTCAGAAGTAACATTTAAAGTGAGCGGTGAAGGAGGCGTTGGGGTGGCTCCGGGAGGAGTGCATGTGCTAAGGACAGAGGGTACCTGGACTCAGGGGGACTGAAAGGAGGCCTGGAGCAAGGCTGGGAAGGGGGGGAGTGGTGGGGACATAGAAAGTAGAGATTTCTACTGTGGAGAAGTTTCCATTGGATCCTCTGACAAGGAGAGCATTGTATGTGTTTACCTAACAGACATTTTATACTTGCTATGTTTCAGTAATGCCAGTTAGCACTTTACAGACATCACCATGACAAACATCACATGACAAACATCACAAACCATGACAAATTTGTGTTTCTAGAAGGTCACTGTGCAACTTGGAAGCTGGATTGGAGGGAGCAGGATGGATGCAAAGTGTCTAATAGGTTAGACTTCCACGATGACCTTTGTAGGCATTTTGCTTTAATTCCTCTTCCATTAAAGTTCTGAGAGAAGGAGTTTTCATGAATCCCTTTTTGCAGGGTGGAGGGAATATTTGGGAGCTGTTCTTCCTTGTCTGATGGTCTCTAGTTCTTCTGTCCTGCACAAAAATTTCAGCAAGTTCTTTGCTATTAATTAAAAGGGCTTCACTAGCAATTTCCCTTTGCTTTTCCTGGAATTTTGGGGGAATATTGAAAAGAACCAAAAACTCAACAGTGTTCATCTCCAATAGAAAGTATTACTGCAAAGCCTTTCAGCCAGCTGCTTGGCTGAGGAGGGGACTGTGCAGGTTCCTAAACCAGCAGGCTGTCTTCTGAACCAGGGCCTCCCTAGTCCCATTCTAATCAATAAGAAGGCTAAAGGCTTAGCCTATCTTGGAGAGAAATGCTTAGAGTGCCTAGGGATTCTGACACCCTGAGCTCAGATGAGCATATACCAGGATAGGAATTGGGAACTTGTGACTTCTAGGTCAGATGTGACTAAGGCTGGGTGGAGAATATCTGGTGTCTCCAAATATTTTTGCAGGCATGTGACCATGTCGGCTTACCACACAGTGGAACTAGTTCTTTTGTTACAGCTTTATGATTCAATGTTTCTGATGAGAAGATGGGAGCATATGGGATCCACAGAATGCATCTGGATTCGTCCCCAGCAGGGCCCTCAGAGAAGGACCACTCTGGAGATGGAGCCTTGGAATAATTCATGGAAGATTTGGTTTTATCAGGGTGAGGTGAATGAGGAACACTCCATAGGTGGAAAATTTAAGGGGACACCAAATTGCATCAAAATACTTATCTTGATTACTTGATTATTAGTACTCAAAATAAATGTTAATGTAATAGTTTAAAAAATCAAAATTAACTCATAAAATCCATGGTGAACAAAATATCAACATTTAAAATAAAGACAGGCTGTTTGTTTTATGACCCTGCCTCATTTTGTGACGGGAAGTCATTTCCAATCAGCTATTGGTTCTAGGCAGCCTCCATCGCATCCCCAGCAATTGGCTTTAATGAGGTTTGACGTGGTCATGGTGTGTGAACAGATTGGGCAACACAGGACTGTATTTATGGCCATAATTTATTTTAAATTGTAGAGCATTTATCCATTTTTCCATTTGCTTCAAGATACGGAAAGATAAATTTTTAAAAAGATTTATTTATTTATGCATACAAGAACTCGGGTACAGGCCAGAGGTGGGGGGGGTGAGAGGATTCACCAGAGACAAAGTGGGGAGCAGAACAGGCAGATATACTGAAATTCACTGCTGAGGGGAGCAGCGAGACAGACAGGAGAGGTCTGCTGCATCATGTGGGTGGCTTCCTGGCTGGGGATCGAACTCATGCTGCAGAGGCTGCAGATAGCTTCACAGTGCTGAGACTTAACCCCTTGAGCCACTGGGGAGGCCCTGGAAAGATATTTTGAGAAGTGCATATAGGGGTGTCCACTTTCTGAACTCTAATATGGCTCAGAAGGTGCTGGTTTTTAGGGGAACAGAGCCTAGAAAAGGGGTCCTAATTGTTCAAGCTAAGGCAAATGGCTAAATTTCTCTGCCTTTCTATTTTCTCATCTGTAAAATGGGAACAATCATGCCCACCTTTCAGCTTGGCTGTGAATGTGAAGTGAGGGATGCAGGCAGAGCTTAATGCTCCTTGCTGTGGATGCCAAGACAGCCTTTAACTTCTTCCCTCTCTACCCTGCAGGAGTTGTGTACACAGCTGGACAGTTACAAATGGCCCCCCATGGGGTTTGTTTCCATGGATTTGTTGCTGCCTGTCCTGGGGACAGCAGAGAGAAGTTTTACACTCAGCCAACAACAGTGGGACTCTTAGTCAACTCTGTTTCTCTTCGTAAATGATTTTGGTCATTCTCAACTTTATTCATTCATTTATTTATTTTTATTAATACAAGCACTGGGTACCGTCAGAAGCGCGGGAAGGTGAGAGAATTCACCAGAGTCAGAGCGGAGAGCAGAGCGGGCAGAAGGACCAAAGTACACTGCTGAGGGGAGCAGCGGGCGGCAGGAGAGGTCTGCGCACCATGTGGGACCCTCGCCCGGAGGCCGGGGATCGAACCGGCGCTGCAGAGGCTGCGGGAAGCTTCGCAATCCAGCGCTCAAACGCTGCGCCATCGGGGAGGCCCCGTTCTCAACTTTAAAAAAAAAAACTCCCTTAGGATAGTACATAAGGTGATTTACTACTCTTTTCTGAACTTACAACCTGAACAGAGTGAAAATAGCAGTCCTATGGACAAATGGTACATTGGAGAGGAAAAAACCATGTATATACATATATATATATAAACACTTACATGTGCACACACATACACATACAATCATGTAGATTAGAATTAAAGGTCAGTGTTGTAAACTTCTTGAGATTCCATAACAAAAAGTCATAGACTGGGTGGTTTAGCAACAAAGGTTTTTTTCTCTGGTTACGGAGGCCCGGATGAGTCCTGTAAAGATTTCTCCTTTTCTAGATGGCGCAATGCTCAGCTTTGTCAGCAGGGGGAGCTGGCGGGACACTGTAGGAGAACGTTCTCTCCCGGGCTCCGGTGTCCCGCTCTCACCTGGCTGGGCTCCGCGCTTGGGCGGCGTCAGTGCTCACTCCCACCGCACACGTAGCTTCTCCAGTGCCAGGCTCCTGCGGTGTGGGGGGCTGGGAGCCTGGGTCCAACTGCACGTGGCAGCCAGCAACTGCCCGGTGCTAGCAGCTCCCCCCAGAGTCCCCTTGGGTGGCTTTGTAAAAAGTTCTCAGGTGCAGTAGCTCCCTGTACCTGACACCCCCCAGCATCCCTGCTGCAGATTTCTATCAGCTCGACCAATGCTGCACCTCGGGGACTTCTCTGCTGTCCAGTGAGTCACAACCATGTCCTCTCTAATCAGGTCTGAACCTCTGGTCTGGTGGGAGGGCGGGCGAAGAGCGCTTCTTAGGTGTCTGCTCCATGTATCTTCTCTCCCTTGTTCTTTAGGGTGCTCGTTAACTTCTTGTCAACCAGTTTCTCAGCATTCCAAGCTCCTGTTATAGTAAATAATTCCTTATGTTGAAATTTCCCTGTTCAAATTACTGTGGTTTCTGCCCTCGATTGGCTGGTGCAGTGGAGGATGGCATGGAGGGTGAAGAAGGAAGAACTTCAAGTGAGAGCGGGGTTTTTCTCTTATAACCTAGTGATACATTGAGAACCAGCGAGCCAGGTACCAAAGCTCTTTTGGAAAACAACATTGGCAGTAAAGCTACTCCTTATGCAGGCCAAACATTTTATATGTCCTTTAGTTCTTACAGAAGCCCTCTGAGATGGGGCTGTTGCTGTTAATCTCACTCTGCCCACCAAGAAACTGAGGTTAGGAGATTTGCTGAATATCACACACGTTCTGACTGCAACTGCTGCAGAACAAAGCACCCCTAATTTTAATGGCATAAAACACCTGTTTTATTATGTTCACAGGTTCTATGGGTCAGAATGTTTTAAAATATACCTAGGATTTTGGTTTTATTAGGAATGTACATATAGGGGTGTCCGTTTTTCTTTTGGCCCTGAACTCTAATATGGCTCAGAAGGTGCTGGTTTTTAGGGGAACAGAGCCTAGAAAAGGGGTCCTAGTTGTTCAAGCTAAGTCAAATGACTTAACCTCTCTGCCTTTCTATTTTCTCATCTGTAAAGTGGAAACAATCAAGCCAACAGCTCAGGAGCTGACTACCACTGAACAATAATCTGTTACCCATAGTGCCCAAGGAGAAGGGGCTGCAGTCATTGCAAGGCCCCGGGGGAAGCACAGGGTCACTCAGGAGGTGGGCAGAGGAAGGGGAAGGTGTGCACATGAGCTTTTATTATAATTTTTGCAGGAAGAAATGGGTGAGGCAGAGTAGGCAGACTGGACAGGTTTAGGATTGACTGTTTGGATAATTGCAGCTGGCTGTGGGCATAGGGACTGTCTCTAGTTGTCTGGGACCTGGCCAGGGATCATCAGGGCAGCTGAGTGTTGCCTCCTGGAGTGGCAGGGTCAGCACAGAACAGGCAGTTAGGAGGATGCACTCAGAATTGGTGGGTTTGCATGTCAAATGTATTCTTTTTTTTAAAAGATTTATTTATTTATGCATACAAGAGCTGGGGTACAGGCCAGAGGTGCAGGGGAGTGAGAGGATTCGCCAGAGACAGAGTGGGGAGCAGAACAGGCAGACTGACTGAAATACACTGCTGAGGGGAGCAGCAGGCAAGACAGGAGAGGTCTGCTATGCCATGTGGGTCAGCTCCTTGCCTGGGGATTGAACTCCTGCTGCAGTGACTGGCGATAGCTTGATATCACTGTCTATTTAACCCCTGTGCTACCAGGGAGGCCCCTGTTATAGTGCTATTGCAAGAACCAGAAATCTGTTTAATTTAGCTCAAGCAAAGAAGTGGGGAGAGGAGTTATCATAAAGCAATAGTGAGTTTCCAGAAATGAGGTCCAGCTGAACAACCTAGAGTAGGTGGTAGGAGCTGTTATTGTCTCTCATCTCCCCTTATCTCAGCCTAACTGCCAGTGATAGTTACTTTTATGTGTCAACTTGACTGGGCCTTGGGAGCCAGGATATGTGATTCCACTTTATTCTGGGTGTGTCTGTGAGGGTGTTTTGGGGTGAAATTACCTCTGAAAATGTAGACTGAGTAAAGCAGATTGTCTTTTCTAATATGGTGGGCCTCGTCCAGTCAGGAGCAGGCCTGCATAGAGCATAAAGGCTGCCCCCCACCATGGGTCTCTCTGACTGACTGAGCTGTGATATTGTTGTTGGTTGTTTTTTTTTTTTTCCTTCAGACTCACTAAAATATAGGCTTCCAGGTTTGCTTGTTTGTTTTTAAAGATTTTATTTATTTATGCATGCATGAACTGGGGTACAGGCCAGAGTTGCAGGGGTGGGGGTGAGAGGATTCACCAGAGACAGTGGGGAATAGAAAGGGCGCATTGACTGAAATACACTACTGAGGGGAGCAGCGGGCGAGTCAGGAGAGGTCTGCTGTGCCGTGTGGGTAGTTCCCTGGCTGGGGGTTGAACTCATCTTCAGAGGCTGTGGACAACTTCACAGGTTGCGTCTTAACCCCTTGCGCCACCAGGGAGGCCCTCCTTCTAGGTTTTGGGCCTGCCAACCTTCAATCTAGACTACTCTTTCAGCTCTCCTGGGTCTCCATCTGACTGCAATTTTTGGGACTTGACAGCCAATTTAGTGTAATAAGTCTGACTTTCTGTCTGTCTACCCCTCCATCCCTCCATCTGTCATTTGTCTACTATCTCTGTCTTTTGATGACTTTTCATCAGATCAGCCTCCTTTCTCGCCCAACTTTTCTCTTCCTATTTCCTCTTCCCTCCTCTTCTCTGCAGACCAGCTTCCTCTGTCTACTCATCACAAATTTGCCTCATGCACTAACTTTGATTACCCAGCACTGACTCAAAACAGAGATGACCATTTAGCAAATTCTAGAAGGACTCCGCTAGCCCCAGCTTGGATCAGAGTGGAGAAGGAGAGGTTAGGGCAGGGTCTCATAATATAAACCTACCATTTCTCTCCAGAGCCACTACTCCAACAGAGGCTGTGGGTGGGGGAGGTGAGTGGCATGGAAGAGGCAGGTGGGCTCCCCAGGTGTTTCAGCACTGCAGAAGGGAAGCCCCTTATTGCTTCTCTTCATCCCCAAATGCCGTCATGGTGGCCATCTTGGCATCTTCCTGACGGATCAGAGCAAGATCCCTTGGGGGATCTCTAGTGGCTCCTGTGACTTTTGGTCTCTTTGGTCATGGCAGATGTGTCCTATTCTACCTGCTGAGTTAGGAGGGAGGATTTCTTGGCAGAAGAGGACCTGGGTGGGGAAAAATCTCCATGACTCATCACATCCTTAGGAAGCCCGAGTGACAATGGGAGGTTGGAGACCACATTTGCTTTTGCTATGTGGTTAGAGTGAGTAATGTCTGAATCCTGTGAGATGGACCTAAGGGGGGAGAGTGCACGATTAAAGGAGACTCAGGGAATCTAAGGCAGTGCATCTAGTGGGCTGCAAATCTAAATTTAATTCCTAACTTAGCCCATCTGAATCCCATTTTCCTCCTCCGCTGTCAGTGTTGATAATGAATTACTGTCCTGCAATATTGTTGCAAGAATTAAGGTGACAGAGGTTATATACTCAGCAAGGAAGCAGCCAGGACCAGCCCCTGAGGTCCATTCCTGCTCCAGCCATGGTGGGACAGGACAGGGAGTTAGAACAAACATCCTTTCTGGGGCACTGTAGAGGCAGGAATGGACACTGAGCAGGTTTTCTGATCCAGCAGACCAGGTAAAGGAGGAGTCAGAGTCCTCAGTGGTTTTTGCAGGTCTTTTATTTAGATTTACCAGGCATATGGCAGGCAGGGATGCTGGGGGGCTGGGGGGCTGGGAGGCTGGGAGGCTGGTCTTCACTCTATCTGGGCTCTCCGGCCTTCTCTCGGCTTCTCTGCTCTTCCGTTCCTTCTGCTGCTTCTCGGCTTCTGCTGGCGTCCCTGTGACGCCGCCCTTCAAAGCCCAGTCTCAGCCCAGGTGAATCCCATCTACCTGTGCCCACACCCTACTCCAGGTGCCCGCCATCAGGCATGCATTCAGGACCGCAAGGATCCATCATCTATCCTGATGGCGGGAGGGCAGAAAAGCCTGACATTTTTCCTTACCCTACAGGCACCCTCCTGTATCAGGGGAAGAAATGAAACAATATACACAGGCAGGCTCCCTGAGTGCAGATCTCAGGGTGCTATGGAAGCCACTCCCCTTCTCTTGCCTGGCCCCCTGCCCACAGACCATTCACAAAACTGGGTTAATTCCTTTGGCTGTCACTTAGGGGCAGTCCTCCAGGGTCTTGCCCCCTCCCAGGTCGAAGCCAAAGTCCCAGCTATATGCCATGATTAGAAAGCAAATATTTGAATTCTATTTTCCACTAGCTGTGTGACATCGGGTAAGCCACCTACCTTCCCTATGCCTTCATTTCCCCATTTTAAATCAGAGATGGGAAAAAAAGAAACAAGAAACAAAGAAAAAAAAAGTCAGATGTTTCTTACAGGCCCCATTTCACAGGGCTATTGTGGCAGGTAAATGAGACAAGCACATAAAGCACCTGGCACGGTGCCTGGCACACATGGTAAGTGTTCTGTGAATGTTAGTTATTACTACTGAACCACTTCCACTTTTATCCAAGGTTGACTGGCAGAGTGGGGGTGATTAACTCAAACTATCCCAGCTCGGGGTACCCGATGTCATTGGTGAGGCTCCTCTGTTCCCCAAGTACATAGTCTGCTGGGGTCTGCACACCCCTCCCCCCACACCCCTTCCCCCTCAGGTCCCAGCAGGTCACTCCCTGGGCGTAGTCTCAGGTGCATGTGGCCTACTGTAGGGTAAGAAAAAAGGTATCAGGCTTTTCTGCCCTCCCGCCATTAGGATAGATGACGGAACCCTGTGGTCCCCAATGCATGCCTGATGGTGGGCACCTGGAGTAGGGTGTGGGCATAGGTAGATGGGATTACACTGGGCTTTTAAGGCGGCATCACGGGGACTCCAGCAGAAGCCAAAAGAGAAGCCGAGAAGCAGCAGAACGAATGGAAGAGCAGAGAAGCAGAGAGAGTGCCAGAGAGCCTAGATAGAGTGAAGACTTGCTGGGGGCTGGGAGGCCTGCCAGCCTCCCGGCCCCGCAGCACCCCTGCCTGCTGTGTACCTTGTAATCTAAATAAAAACCTGCAAAACCCACTGAGGGCTCCAGGACTCCTCTTTTACTCGGTCTGCTGGATCATAGAAAACCTGCCCTGTGGTCTTCCTGACCCTACACCTACCTTGGTCACCCTTGGGTACTTAACCTCGGGAGCCAGTCTTACCAGCCAATGTTCTGGGTGGCTGCATATAAAAATAAGCTTCAGGAGGTACCTGTGGCTCCTGGCCTTGTCATGACTCCCAGCTTCCCCTGGGGAGCCAGGGCTGAGCTTTGCCAGAGTCAAATGCCCACACCACTTGCCTAGGCGTGGCCTCTCACCTCTGCCTCTACCAACATGCCCAGAGTCCAGGCAGTCTCAAGGCTTTAGCAAAGGCCAGGAACCACCTGGGGCTGGATTAACAAGTTCAAGAGCCACCCACCACCCGAATAGCCCTGTTCCCACTGCCTGGTGGGATCTACCTGGAACAGACCTGGAGGTGTGATGAGAGCATGTCCTGCCTCCTCACATAGCCTTGCATGCTGAAGCCTCAGGAGTTTCCTGAGTGTTGTGCCAATGGCGTCAGAGCAAACATCAGATTGTGAGTGAGGAGACTTAAGTTCTAACCTTACCACTCACATCAATGAGCTGTGTGACTTAAGGCAAGTCACTGACCCTCTCTGGGCCTCAATTACTCCCTCTATGAAATGAGAAGCCTGGAGCCAATGATCTTTAGGACCTCTCCGAGCAAAGGCCTGTAATTGTAGCGGAATGCCAGCCACTGAGTATTTGCCAGGAAATGTTTATGTAGTAATTTAACTATAAGATTCAAAACAAGATTCTGCAGGTCCCTGTAACCATCTATTTTCTCCCTCTGCATTCTGTCTCTGTTGTTAGCTGACTCATGTCAAGTGCCAACTCCGGGCCTGACATGTAATAGGTGTTAAGCCATTGTGTGTGGAGTCTATATATTCAGTACCTTTAAGTAGTGCAGAGACTGAAGAAAGAACAGGACCAACGCTGAGTTAGAGCTGATCATTGCATCTCCTGTGGCTACACAGTCGTCCTCCCTGCCAGCTGCCTTCCCCTCTGGGCATATTGAAAGTCAAGGCATTGGGCTCAGAGCCTCCAGCAAGCCCTTTGCTGTCCCTCAACAACAGAGGCCTGCTTTTGTTCACATAGTTCTCTTTGCCTAGAACACCCAGCAGGGCCAGCCTGGGCTTTACTGACATACAAGTTACTAAGCTAGTCTGCTGTTGTTTATAGATGCTGGCAGGAGTCATGGGATTCCTGAGTCAGAGACAAAGGATTTACTACTCTTGGCACAGCGGGCAGCACCAGGATCTTTGTTACTTCTCTTTCCGTTGTTCCCAAGTTTCATGGGGGCAACAGGGAGGGGCCAGGTGGATGTGACAATTGAGGGGGGTGTGCATCACAGCTGAGGAACACTGAGCCTGGGGAACCCTCCTCCAGCGCCTCCTCCCACCACCACTTTGAGAGGAAGCAATAAACAAATCTGTTCTCTGTCTGGCAGAAGACATTCCCTGATCCCTCAAAGTGGTCAGTGGGAAACAACACTGAGAATTGGCCAGGGAAGGCGCAGTCGTGGCCTTGCATTCTTGGCATAACATCCAGGCATGTGCAGGACCCGTGCGGACTATCTCTCCCAACAGGGCCTGTCCTCCATCCCTGCTTGCCAAAATCCTCTCCCTCCTCAAATGACATTTTGTTCTAGAAGCTTTCCCCAGCTCTTCCCTCTCACACACTTTCTCCTTTCCTTGTGTATAGCATTCCTGGCCATCTCATCTACATCTCTGTTTTGGACCCATCACTTCCTTCCTGCCAGCAGAACGCTTGCCTCCAGCAGGTGCTTTGACCAAATTTTGGAATTGGCAGGATCAAGGTCTTTGTGCATAGTTATGTTGTGCAGAGTCTGCTGGACCGCCCCTTGGAATGTCTTCAGGATTACAGAGGCTAAAAATATCTCCCCAAACCACTGCTTCCTTTTAAGGAGCAGGACTTGGCTTCCCAGGGTGAGGTTTGTGCCCACCAGGTGGCTCCATAGACTCAAATCTCCAAATGCCTTTTTTTAGAAGTGGGAAGTATTGTCTTGTTTGCCAGTATAGGCTCCTTACTCAGAGTATGTGTGGCATAATCCCATCATCTGCACCCCGATTCGGCCTCCAGTGTTCCTCCTAGTTCTAGCCTCATGCAAGACTGGCGCTCTGAGGGCACTGAAGATGTCCCTGCAGGGCTTGCCAAGGGATGCTGACAGAAAGCCTGAAAATGGGGTCAAAAGACCTATGTTTGAATCCCATACTAACACGAGTTATGTTTCTTTGGGCAAGTCACATAATCTTTCTGGGTCCCTGTAAGAAAAGCTGAGAATATGGGGAGGTATACAGAAAAAATGCTTTGAATGTGGACCTGGAGTCAGTCATACCTAGACTCTTGTTTAAACTGCCAGCCCACTGCTCTATGTACACAGTCAACTTCCTTTACTCTTTAAGCTCTTATTTCCCCATCAGCACAGCTGCTTCAAAATAATAGCAGTTATTTTATAGAGCTGATTTAAGGCATGGACAGAACATTGAATATAAAGTGCTCATCTGGGCTTCCCTTCTGGTGCAGGGCTTAAAGACAGCCCTATCAAGCTATTGCCAGCCATGAGTTTGATCGTGGCCAGCCAGGGAGCTGACCACATGGCGCAGCAGACCTCTTCTGCCCTGCCCCCTGCTTCCCTCAGCAGTGTATTTCAGTAGATCCCCCTGTTCTGCTCCCCACTCTTTCTGGTGAATCCTCTCACTCCCCACCCCCGCACCTCTGGCTTACACCCCAGTTCTTATATGCATAAATAAAAAAATCTTTAAAAAATAAAGTGCTCATTGTAGTGCCTAGGGTAGAGTAGGCATTCAGCTGATAATAATTGCACATATATTATGTATCCCTAGTCCCCTAAAAGTGCCCAACACCTAGTAGGTGCTCAATATCTGTTTGCTGAGCAAAAGGATTTCACAGATGAGGCAGCTGAAGCACAGAGGTTGAGTGTATGTCCACGCGCACACAGGTGTGTGGACACACACACACGCCCCAGAGTCTGAGCAGCCTACCTCCACGGTCTGCATCCTAAGCTTTTTACACAGATATGGGTGTTGTACATCACTATTTGTTCATCTAAAATATGCATTCAGGGCCTCCCTGGTGGCACTATGAAGCAATCCACAGCCTCTGCAATACGAGTTCGATCCCCAGCTGGCCAGCAACCCACATGGCGCAGCAGACCTCTCCTGTCTCGCCTGCTGCTCCCCTCAGCAGTGTATTTCAGTGGATCTGCCTGTTCTGCTCCCCACTCCGTCTCTGGGGAATCCTCTCACCCCCTGCATCTCTGGCCTGTACCCCAGCTCTTGTATGCATAAATAAATAAATCTTTAAAAATAAAACAATAAAAAATGCATCCAGAGCTTTCTCGGGTCCCTGTAGGCTGGGCTGAGTTCGCCCTCTGAGCAGCCACATAGTTTTTCTCCCCCAAGGGGAGCCAGGCTGCCGGGAGACATGGTCACCTCATGACCAGGAGATAAGGGATTCCATTCAGCTGGGAGGTCTGAGTGTGCAGTCCCTAGAGTAAGAGGAGTCCTCTCAGTCCCATTGCTCTCAGTCATCCGCTCCACTGACATTTGCTGAGACTCGTGCGTGCCAGGCACCAAGATGGTTGCAAGGTGACAGCCGATGGATATGGTGCTGCAGATTCAGCACTACTGCAGAGTGGAGCTCTAAGTGGGAAAGACCCACAAACTACAGCCTAGGAGGCTGGGCCAAAGGGAGGTACATTTAAGTTGGGCATTGAAAGATCAGTAGGAGCTTGGCAGTCGAGCGGGGTCTGGAAATGATGAGTTTACTGGGGAAACAAGTTGTTTGGTGGGGTTGGCATGTTGAATTGGAGCATGGACACAGAAAGGGAGTGGAAAACCAGGGAACTGGAAGTCTGTTGGGGCCAGGTTGTGAAATATGTCACATGGAAAAAGAGCTAGAACCCAATTCGGCTGTCAGTGGGGGAAGGTGTGTCATTAACAATCAGGTCTGTGTTTTAGGAAGAAGCCACTGTGCATAAAGTTTTGATCAGAAGGGGAGAGAAAAGGGGCCGTTAACACCACGAGGCTTCATTTTTCTCCCTAGCAAATTGAGGGAAATAAATGTCTATGTTCTGGGATTGTTTTGAGGCTTAAATGAGAATGCATGTAAAGCAGGATAATAACAGCAAAGCATGTCAGGCTCCATGACAGGCCCCTTTGTCGCGTAGTTAGCACATGGGCTTTCGCTGTGACTTAGTCCTGGCTTTGTCTTGCTTGTGCCGGGCAGCAGATCTTAAATCCAGGCGAGACTAGATGGTCAGGAGGGCTGCCTAAGAGATGGGACTGATAGGCCTTTACTCCGTGGCTGTGGGAGGCGCAGCGGGGTTTTCTGGTGGGTAGTGGTCCTTTTCTCTCAGATAGAGAACTTGCATGGGTCAGAGAAAGTCCTGAGTCTGGCTTTGGACAGAGTAAGTTTGAGGTGAGCACTGGCAGGGCATTTGGATGTCCAGGTGAGGACAGACGCCAGTTCAAGATCAGCATTGCTTTTCATCAGTGCCAGGGAAGGGCCAGGAGGCCGGGGCAGGAGGTGGCATAGCAGCGGGAGAAAGAAAGGGGCCCAGAGGCTGGAAAAGGGCTCCAGAGGACAGCTTCCCTCCCTGACGCTGGATAGGGGCCAGGAGGCAGAGCGGACAGGGGGGCCCCCATATGTGACAAGCCTCGCCCAACTGGACAGAACGGAAGGGCGGCGGCAGACGGGGGGTGGGGGTGCGGGGGGTGGGGTGGGGTGGGGTGGGGGGTGCGGTGCCCTCCGCCCTGCCCAGAGGGGGAAGGAATCCGAGCCGTGAGTGGCGCCCGGGTGGTGAGCTAGACGGGAGGGGGGCGCCGGGGTGGCGAGCTAGACGGAAAGAGACAGGGCAGGAAGCCTGGAGGAGCGAGTGGGGGTGGAGACCGACGAGGGGAAGGCTCGGGGAGGGCAGGAGGGGTGGAGAGAGGGAGAGAGAGAGAGAGGAGGGCTGGAGGAGGAGGAGGGAAGGAAGGGTGGGGGCCCGGGAGAGGAAGAAGCCTAGAAGGGGAGCGAGCAGGCCTCCGCGGGCGCAGAAGGCGCGTCGGCCGGGCCTCCCCCGCGAGCCAGGCGTCGCCATTCCGCTGCTCGGGACGCCGCCGGCGCCGCCACCCCGCCCGGGGGCCATGCTCCCGCCGCCCCCGCGCCAGCCGCCGCCCCCGGCGCGCGCGGCCCGCGGAGCCGTGCGCCTGCAGCGGGCCTTCCTGCGCGGGCCGCTGGGCGTGCTGCGGCTGCTGCAGCTGCTGGCCGGCGCCGCCTTCTGGATCACCATCGCCACCAGCAGGTACCAGGGCCCCGTGCACTTCGCGCTCTTCGTGTCGGTGCTCTTCTGGCTGCTGACCCTGGGCCTCTACTTCCTCACGCTGCTGGGCAAACACGAGCTGGTGCCCGTGCTGGGCTCGCGCTGGCTCGTGGTCAACGTGGCACACGACCTGCTGGCGGCCGCGCTCTACGGCGCCGCGACGGCCATCATGATCGACCAGACGCAGCGCCACAGCTACTGCAACCTCAAGGACTACCAGATGTCCTGCGCCTACCGCGCCTTCCTGGCGTCCGCCGTGTGCGGCGGGCTCTGCCTCGGCCTCTACCTGCTCTCGGCGCTCTACGGCTGCTGCCGCCGCTGCCAGGGCGAGCAGGAGGTGGTGTGAGGCGCTCGCGCCGCGGGGCGGGGGACCCTTGGCAGACCCGCGCCCCCGCCCTGCCCGCCGCCCCCGCCCCACGCCCTGTGCCCCGCGCCCCGCGCGCCCTGGCGCCCGCCCCGCGCCCGCGCCCGCGCCCGCGCCCGCGCCCGCGCCCAGGAGCGCGACGCCGGGTGCCCGCCCGACGGCAGCGCCGCCGCCCGGAATCTGGGCCGTTGCCTGCAGCGCGACGTCTCCAGGGACCTGGGCAGGGCTGCATCCGCCCGGCGGACACGCACTCTCCGCTGGCCGCCCAGAGGGAGGCCCTCCCGGAGCCCCGGCCCCCTCCCGGCTGAGCGCCAGGCGCGCCCTGGCGCAGCGCACGTCGGGGGAGGCTCCCGAATTGGAGCCCGTCGAACCGCAGCTTCTCCGCCCCGCGGCCGCATGAGCAGCCCCTTTCCCTGGCCCCTCTTCCAGCCTTGGGTGCTGTAAGGGGCAGGCTGGCCGGCAGCCGAGGGCGGAGCTGGGACAGGCCACCACTGGTCCCGGGATGAGGTCCGATTTAGCTTGGGATGGTGCGGGCATGCTTAGGCGATCCTTCCCAGCCCATCCCTCACTGCTTTGATGTCCCGGGGTAGGGCTTATAGCTAGAGGAGGGATGAATAGGATGGGCCCGCGGGCTGTACCGCACCTTTGGCGTCTTCCCTCGCCTCTGCCTGCCCCGCCTCTGCCCTTGAGGCTCACCTGGGCCAGGTCCAAACGCAGACTGGCCTTGCTTTTTCCAGCCTTCCTCACAGATTTCTATTCCACCTTGCCTCCCAGTGCCTTTTTGCATTAGGAAATCCCACACCACCGTCACGGAATGTTAGGGTGAGGCCCCCGTCACCCCCGCTTTTTTATGTGTGTGTGTATATATATATATATATATATAAACGGAGATCCAGGGTTTGCTCTAGGGAATAGCCAGAATAAGATCAGCACCCTCTCTACTCTCCAGCTTCCCACGCTGAGCTGTTTACATTCAACCAGTGGGTGATCCCAGGAATCCTGGCAACTACCCACCAAAAGAGGGTTTCAGGACCAAATGGGTCTGTCAAAGGTGCTGTCTACCTTTCTTGGAGATTCAGGGTGCACATTAGCCCATCAAAGACTCTGAGACGTAAGCAGCACTGGCTGTCTCTGGGCCTGGACCAGTTTTTCCCACCTGAGGTTCCCAGTGTGCAGCTGTCATTCCCAAGGGGCCGAACAGAACGCCTGTAGTCTGCGTGGGGAGTTGGGAGCTCCTCTTTTTCCAGGGAATTTCTGCAGCAAAGGAGGGAGCAGGTAGTTACCGCTGGCAAGTCAGTGAGAGACCTGGGAACTGGTGTATCTGAACACTCCTTTGCATTGCTTGGGAAATGAAGTTTCCTGGTCCTGAGGAAGTCATCTACAAGAGATCCTAGCATTGACTGAGCACCTGGTGGGAGTCATCAAAGAGAGAAGAAAACGCTGGAGCTGCGGTGAACAGCTGGTCCAGCCTCAATAAGGTAAGTCTTGGTTTTCTGGAGGGGCTGCCGACCTTTGAATAAAAAACATAGTGCTCCTTCCTTTTCTAAAAGTGAAGAGGTTTTATTCAGAGAACAAGTTGGAAGGGTACAATAATAACCACAACTTTTTGGTTAAATCCTTCAAAAGTGTACTCTGAAAAAGTTCAACCCTCTCTGAGTTAGAAACTAGAATAGGGAGGCCAGACTGTGTTTTTATGAACCTGTTTTGTTTTTTTTTTTAAAGATTTATTTATGCGTATGAGAACTGGGGCAAAAGCCAGAGGTGCAGGGGGTGAGAGGATTCACCATAGAGAGTAGGGAGCAGAACAGGCAGATCAGCTGAAATACACTGCTGAGGGGAGCAGGGGGAGAGACAGGAGAGGTCTGCGTCACCATGTGGGTTGCTGCCTGGCTGGCCAGGGATTAAACTCATGCTGCAGTGGCTGGCAATAGCTTGATAGCTCTGTCTTTAACCACTGTGCTACCAGGGAGGCCCTTATGTACCTGCTTTTAAAGCTTAGTGGAGAGGCTAGGTTTCTCTATTATCTGTGAAGCTCTGTGCAGTGTTAAATTTTGCTTTGTCACCATTTTGGTTTGTATCTAGCCCTACTAAGTGCTCAAAGCACTGTGCATATTCATTCTCTCAACGGCCCTGCTGAGGTGGGTTCTCTTATTCCCATGGGCTGTGAGGAGTCACAGAGAGGCTTAGTAACTTGCCAGGCATCTCCCTGGAAATGAGCAGGGGGTTGGGGCAGCAGCTAGGATTTGAACTCTAGCAGTCTGGCCTCTCTGTATAGTATGGGGTCAACACACATTTGATACTGTTAATGTGGCTCTTTAGGGTATTTATTTTTAATTGTGATAAAATATACATCACATAAAATTGTCCATCATACAGGTCAGTGACATTCATATTTTTGTGTGACCAGCAGCTTCCATCTTTGTAATGTTTAGCATCTTATCAAACAGAAACTCTGTGTCCATTAAAATTGAGGTTATTTTTGTGGTTGTTTTCTTTCCTTTGGGAAATAAATCCCAGAACAGCGAGCCCTTAAGTGTGTCAGCTAGCCTGGGGTTCTGTTGCATGCTAGGGACTGTTCCTTCAGCTTCTAAGACTGCTGCCAGCCCGTGCCTGGGGGTGGGCTTTGCGGAGCTGCTTGGGAGTGCTTTGGAAACCAAGTGACTTCGGTTCTTCTGTTGCAGGTTTCCATATTGCTGAGGCCATGGAGAGTATCAGAGCTTGTCACACCAACTTCTCCCAGGGCCCACTTCCCCGGCTCTCCACACCGTTCTGACCTGGGCCAGCAGAAGTTTCAGAGATGGGAGAGGGATGAGGGAAGAGAGCAGCTTCCATTCTGTGCCATCCAGTGGAAGAGCCAAGATGGGGGAAGATTCATTTTGCCTCACCACAGAGAAATCCTGATTCTCCTTGGGCTATGACTTGGGCACAAAATTCCAGATAGCTGGAATCCAGTCATGTGCCAAGCAATGAGTTTTAGCTCCAGCTTTTGTTCTTTTTCTATAAGTGGCATCCTTAGCTCAGTCCCAGCCCCCTGAGGACCTCTTTTTAGCCCCCCAGTCCCTAGGACTCTGTGGTCCCAAGACCTCAGGAGAAAAATCTCCCAGGCCTTCGTGGTGCCTTACCATCCAGATGTGCCTGAAACATTCCAGAATTCACTGACCCTCTAGATGCCTTCCCGCTTGGCCTCCAGCTGCTTCTCCAGAAGTGAGGACCTATAAGACTGCCCCACACCCAACTCCTCCTCCCCTGAGAGGCCCTATGCTATGGGAAGGTCCTGGCCTGCAACTTCTGGAGAGTGGAGGCAGTCACCTCAGCCTCCTCTTTGGACACCAGGCATCCATCCAGCCTGAGGACACTGTGGGCTGCTTCCTACTGAAACATCTGGAACCACGTGGCCATTCGAGAGGATTTCTCCAGATCCCACAAAGGCCAACAGAGGATGTGAGTGAGAGTGAGAAGGGAGATAGGGAGAAGGGACCCATGTGCCTTATTCAGTAGATTAGTTGTGATTACTGATATGCTTTCTGAATAAATAAAGTTTGGTTTATCTGAGTGTGGTGTGTGTGTCTTCTCTGGCCGCCTACGGCGACCCTCCGTGCCAAGTCCCCCAACCTCCCTCCACTTGCACCTTATGCTACACTGCCCTCGTGTCAGCCTTCCTGGCTTTTCCTTTCCTTTGGGAGAAAGAGATAAATGAGTTTGCAGATTTCCAATACAGTTAGGGCAGGGGCGCCAGAGGGAAGAGGACTGCCTGTGTCTGGCCAAGGCTGGAGGGAATTCCAGAGCTCATCCCAGCCCTCAATGGGCCCTCTGTTTGGGAAGTTCCAGCAGGAGCGAAGTGGCCGTGGTCATGCAACCAGAGGGTTCTATTCTAGTCTAACCCCTTAGTTGTATAGAAGGGGGAAGGAATCCCAGGGTGGAGTGTCAGAGTGGGCCAGGGGCAGAATGGGGTCTTAGGAGCCCAGGCTCCGGTTCTTTCTGCAAACTGCTGTACCTGCTCTGGTGTTGCCTCCTGGACACACCTCTATCTCATTTCCCCATGTTTCAGCCACAGCCTTCTGATTAGGTGCCCTGGAAAGGCAGCGTTAACAGGTTTTCTGGCTTCTCCTGTGACCTCAATAAGTCTGTAGCCAGAAAATGGGATTCTACAGCAGATCTCAGCTCACCTAGAGCAGCTCCAGGTGGGGATCTGATGCTGTGTGTGCTCACTTTCCCAAAGCACCCTCTCCGACAGGCACACGCATGTGAGCACACACCCCATGCCCTCATCTTTGAGGTTTGGTTTGGGATTTCCAGGGTGGTAAGGCCCCTTCTGACTTCTCGCCAACTATTCATGAATTTCATGCAAAATAAAAAGTGGCTCCCTTTTATTCCAAGGTTGGTAAGCCCCTGCTTTACTTAGCTTGGTGGAGCATTTTGCAATTCAAAATGTGCTTCTACTAGCATTATCTTATTTGATCTTCTCAACAGAATTAGAGGTTGGCATTGTTAACTCCATTCAATGGAGTAAATGGAACCTCAAGAGAGGGCCAGGACTTATCCCTGGTCTCATATCTGGCTAGTGGCAGGACTGGAGGGGAAGATAGATGTTCTCTTATGACCCTCTACAGTCAGTTGCTAAGTCTTGGGGGTCCTCTGGCAGGCTTACTTTAGGTGGGGTTGGTGTTTCTTCCTGGAGACCAGGTGTTCAGCAATAGACTAATCTGACATTTCCTGTTTAATGTTGGGTGTACTTTGAAATAAGACACTACTTCTTAGGGACATAATGAGCCCATTGGCATCTGGGGAATCAGGGATTGCTCATTTACCTCTATTACTTTTCCTGCTTTTCTGCGAGTGGAGGTGGGGTGGTCGGTGTTGAGAAAGGAGATCTAATAAGCCAACATTTTCAGGAATAAGAGGAAAGAGCCAGAATATGAGAGAGAAAAGCCTGATTAGCATTATTTATCTATGGATTTATTGTTTATTACAGTAGTTGCTTGTAAAATAAAATAACAACATATATCCATCAAAATATAATAGCAATAGAAGCCCATTAAAAACATTTAAACTTTGTAGAAGTATACAAAAGAAGTTATTCGATTATCCTAATATCATGCTCTAGAGATAAACTATCATTAACTGTTGATTTTCTAGATTCCATAAGCTTAATAATATAGTTCTCATCCTTTCTAAATGTCAGGGATTACAAGAACCTTGTAGGCTTTCTGGAAACTTTGTAACATTCCCACATTGGTTAATTTTCATTACTCCTTTGGCTGTTTTCTAAGAGCTTACTACAACTTTTGAAAATGGAGTTGATTCTTTGTGTATGTGTGTGTTTAAACCAATGAGGAAATAGAAGCTTAGGAAGTAACTGGCTCAGGCACCACTCAGAGTGGTGAGGAGGAAGGGAGCTCTGGAGGGCTGAGGGGGTGGGTGATGCTGTCTCCTCCGTCATAGCCAGTTGGGGAGAGGAACACCAGGGACCAGAGTTAGTGGGGCAGCTGGAAAGAGGTGGACTGAGGCTCTCTGGGCCTCATGGGTCAAAGGAAAAGTATGGTGGGGAGGTGGCCAGCACCCAAGAAAACACCTGGGCCTAGTCTGCGGGAGGGCGTGGACAACCACATTGGCCTCCTCAGCCTGTGGAAATTTCAGTCTGAAAGCCCTTTGCCTTCCCTGTTCCCTGACCCTCTCAGGGTGAAGGGGAAAATGTCCTCATCCCTTTGGGTTCTTCTGAGGCTGGATGAACAAACATGTTAACGTTCCACATATTAACAAATTATGGAGGAAAAGACCAAATTTAACAACATATGTACGTGTGTGTAAATGTGTGTGTGTGTGTGTGTGTGTATATATATATATATGTATGGAGAATTTACATGGCTATAAACTTTAAGCTAAATGGGACTAATTGGGGTCTATTTCTCATGCTAACGGGCCTGGAGTGTTAAGAAGAGAGGAAGGGGTTTCAGGTGACGAGAAGGGCATGACTTTTTATGACAAAACATTTCCTTTAGATGCTTGCTGGACCTCAGCATAGGTTTCTCCAATTAAAAGGTTATTTCTGAAGATACCTTAAATCTGTGTAATCTGCATTCTTTAAGTAATGGTATCAGTTTCTTCAGAGGCTTTTAAGGCCTGGATTGACCTTAGTTCCACATTCTAAGGTGACACATACTGGATAGGGCCTACTCTGGACATCTTCGAAAAAGGCATCTGAGCATTTTCAGGGGTCTGATTCTATGACCCCATTCCTTTTGAACGGAGTGGCTGTTTGGGATTTTGCAGGCACAGGATGGTGACGTGCCTTCCCAGGACACTGAGGTAATCAGATGCATGCAGATTCTCCTTGATGTGGTCTCTGGGAGTCCTGCAGGGGGTGCTCTGATACCCCAGTTGTAAAGCACTTCTGATGCAGGCTTGGGAAAATGGAGACTTTAGAGGTGTCGATAGTGAGCAGAGAACTGATGGATGGCATATAGAACATCTCCTATCATCCTCACAAGCTCATGAAGTAATTTTTTTTTAAAAGATTTTATTTATACAAGAACCGGGGTACAGGACAGATACACAGAAGGGTGAGAGGATTCACCAGAGACAGAGCGGGGAACAGAACAGGCAGACTGATGAAATACACTGCTGAGGGGAGCAGCGGGCGAGACAGGAGAGGTCTGCAGCGCCATGTGGGACCCTTGACGGCCGGCCAGGATAGAACTGGTGCTGCAGAGGCTGCGGACAGCTTCACAGAACAGCGCTCAACCACCTGTGCCACTAGGGGAAGCCTTCATGAAGTATTAAACCCCTCTTTTAACTGACTTGGAGACAGACTCAGAAGGGTAAACTGATTTCCCCAGAACACTAGTCTGACAAATACAAAATTCAAGCTTAGGTTTGAGCTATATCCTCTGAAACACCACATCTTGCTGTCTAGAGGCTCTCCCAGCAGACAACTTGTTCCTCCCAGCCACCGAAGGACTTCACCCAGAGATGTAAATGGGTTTTGTAACAGTTATATCTTGAGTTAAGATTGCAAAGAGAGTTTAATTATTGAGAATATGAATTACATCAGCTTCTTAATTTGCCTTGAAGTTGGATAGTTACCTTCAGGTTTAATCAACTCGGTGCTGAGGTCACCTGTTTGCTGGATGTAAGAAGCCCTCCTCCCTCCAAGGCCTCAGGCAACTGGTGTGACCACCCCACCTGCCCCTGGGCTCCTGGATGCTGACCACTCCATGTTTTGCAACCTTGTTGTGTGCTCTGTGCTGTCTCCTCTGCATCCCCTAGGCAGTTGGCACGACTAGCTCTAATTTTTAGGTGTGCTCTAATTTTTAGGTGTGACATCAGAGGTGAGTGCAATCTCTCATTAGCTGTCTGGTTTTAGGTAATTTACGAAAGCTCTTTGTGTCAGCTTCGTCACCAAGATGGGCTAATACTAGCACCGCTCTGCCTCACCAGCTGTCGGAATTACTGAGATAATGCTCTTAGAATGCGTAACTGGTGTTTGATTAGTCATTGCAATGCTGTTGGGAGGACTTATCTTAAGATAATGCTTGTAAAATGCTGAGTCCAAGCCACAGTAAGTGCTCATCGATGTTAATTCACTTCTCCCCTAGACCCCAGACTCTCCCTTACTGGAGGAGCCACAGTCTCAGCAGCCATGAACAGACTGGTCCCTTTGTTGTTCTTTCTTGGGTCTGGATCTGAGTTTTCTTGGAAAGATGGCACAGAAGTGTTGAAATTATTGTTACTCACCTGATGTTTAGGAGCTGCTTCCCTCTGGAAACTGAGGTCCTTTTTTTGGGGCCCTTTTGTTATTCCCTTCTGCAGGTCCTGGACTCTGCTCTGTGCTCCAGGGAGATCTGCTACCTTTCAGCCCGGAAGGAGGGCTCACTGTTCCCATTGCATTTCCTGGGTTCCCATGTGCCTGGAGAGATGAACTTGCCCTGGGTTCTGGGGTGTCAGGAGTGGGACATCTGCAGACTCCCCACATTATGTACTTGTGGGATCTTCCATGACACATTCAAATTCCAATTTGTCCAAGCACAGGGGGCATTTCCAGAAACAGTCACCTGGTTGGCTTTCCCAGCTGTTGCATGTCTGGGCATTTCACATGTCTTTCCTCATCTCCCTGGTAAACTCCATTGTATTTATTAGCGCCTTATGGTTCCGGGCCATCCTGGCAACTAGAGAACAAGCTGGGTTTGTTGTTTCTTTTAAGTTGAGCTGATAAACTACTTCAGTGATCTTGACACACAGGGCACCAGAAGTCCCAGGAGGTGGAGCTATTGTAGTGACCTTCAAGTTCCTACCACAGCATTGTCCATCATGTCCTTGGCGGTGGTGAAGATTCCGCAATTCCCCCGTACTCTTGCGTTCACCGTTTATTTATTGTTTTATCTCATCCTCAAATGAATAACCATTTTGCAAATGAGGCTCATGGAGGTGAGGTGGTTGCTTAGATGATTTCTTTTTTGAAAACAGATTTATTAGGATATACTGGATGTACATTAAGCTGCACATAGTTTAAAGGCATACGTTGATGAGTTTTGTCAGAGGTACTTGTGAAACCATAGCCGCAATTGACCGTCAACCTACTTAAAATGCCCCAAAATTTCCTTGTGCCCTTTGTAATCTCTTTCCCCTTCCCACATCCCAGCCACAGGGAATCACTGACCTGCTTTCTGTGACTATGGATTACTTTATATAAATGGAATATATAGTGTGTGCTTTTTTCCCTCCCTACCCCCGGGGGGCAGTGAGCCTCTGTCTAGTTTCATTTATTCAATTATTTTGAGATTTATTAATGATATTGTGGCAATAATAGTTCATTTTTATCACTGATTAAGTTCATATTTTATTCCACTTGGAGGAATGTGAACCTGTACACCTAAAACATATTACTGTGTTGTAAACCAATATTACCCCTTGCTCCCTCTCTCTGTCTATAAATAATAATAAGATTATAAATAAATAAATATATTTTACAATAAATAAGTGTATTGTATAATATAAATATATTTAGATTGGTTCTATTCTAGATGAAATTTGTTTTTTTGTGTGGGTGCTTTCCCCTGGCATTTTTATTAGGACTGGTGGTAACTTGAGATTCAGAATAAATTGGGATGTTTTCCATCTTGTACTATTTTTTTAAAAGATTTATTTATTTTTATACAAGATTTGGGGTACAGGCCAGAGATGCGGGGGGTGAGAGGATAGAGATAGAGTGGGGAACAGAACAGGCCGATGGACTGAAGTACACTGCTGAGGGGAGCAGCGGGTGAGACAGGAGAGGTCTGTTCCTCCATGTGGGTTTCTCCCTGGCGAGCTGGGAATCGAACTCATGCCGCAGAAGCTGAGGATTGCTTCATAGGTTGTGTCTTAACCCCTGTGCCACCAGGGAGGCCCCATCTTGTACTATTTTCTGGAATAGTTTTACTATATCATTTTATTGATGGGTTTTATAGAATTTGTCTACAAAGTAATCTGGGTGTCCTAATTTTTAAGAAGTTGTTTTTGTTAATTCTTTCAGTTGCTTTAATGGTAACCGTTTTAGTCAGTTTTTTTTGTAGGTTACCTACAGTCCTTACTTTGGTAGCATCTTTGAGTTCTCTCTCATTAATTCTCCCATCAAAGGCCTCCTTGGTGGCACAGGGATTAAAGGCCGTGCTATCAAGCTACTGCCAGCCACTATAGCAGGAGTTTGATCCCCAGGTGGCCAGGGAGCTATCCCACATAGTACAGCAGACCTCTCCTGTCTCACTTGCCGCTCCCCTCAGCAGTGTATTTCAGTAGATCTGCCTGTTCTGCTCCCCACTGACTCTGGTGAATCCTCTTACCACCCGCCCCACTCCCATATCCCTGGCTTACACCCCAGTTCTTGTATGCATAAGTAAATAAATCTTTTAAAAAAATTCTCCCATCGAATTCTCCAGTTAGTATTAGAACTTTTTGAGGAAAGAATTTCAGGCTATTCACCTCTAAATTCCCATGAAAGACATAATAAATAATCGTTTGGTGGAATGAACAAATATCGATGTGTAGATGCAGCAACAAATACAACTCCAACATTTGAGTCATGTACTATGATAAAAATCTATTTGTATTCACATACAGATTTATTTCTTCCTCACAAAACTGTCCATTGTGGATAAGCCAGGTCAGTGGGAGAATTGCTACCCAAAGACTCAGACCTCTTCCGCTAGTAGTTGGGCCGCGCCTTCTATGTTGAGCTGGCATTTGGGAGAAGGGAGGGTGGAAAAGATGACTTTTATTTATTTATTTATTTATTTATTTTTAAAGATTTATTTTATTTATTAATGCATACGAGAATGGGGGTGTAGGCCAGAGGTGCAGGGGGTGAGAGGCTCCACCAGAGACAGAGTGGGGAACAGAACAGGCAGACTGACTACACTGCTGAGGGGAGCAGTGGGTGAGACAGAAGAGGTCTGCTGCGCCATGTGGGTTAGCTCCCTCACTAGGGATTGAGTTAGTGCCACAGTGGCTGGCAACTGCTTGATAGTGCTGAGACTTTAACCCCTGTGCCACCAGGGAAGCCCTAGATGACTGACTTTTAAATAATATGGTCTAGAAACGACATTCATCACTTCTGCTCACTTCCTATGGGGAGTCAGATGGCCCAATCTGTGTGAAAGGGGGCTGGGAAATGTAGTCCCTGGCTGGGACCTACTGCCCAGCAACAGCTCTATGCATCGAAGGTGGAGCAGTACACAGTTAACTGCCTCTTTCACGGGCAGTCACAAGGTTTTATAGCTGAGGTTTTCATTGCTTTGCTCTGTGAGACTTTTTTTTGCGTCTGTGTTTGATGAATGGTTGTTTTCATGGCTGCCAAGTGCTGTTGAGTAAGAATGTAACAGCAGACATTCATTTCCTTGCTGTGTTTGTCCCACAACTCACTGTCTCACAGCTGGAACACTCATTACTCATGAGTACTTCTTTCCCAGGTACAAGAACATTAAGATGTATTTACGGAACACTTTTCAGAGCCATGGCACTGAGCTATTAATCCAAAAACATACTCAAATGTGAAGCCTGAACACTAGAGAAATACTAACATTAAAGAGGATGTAAAAATACGTGCCAATCAAATGTTTCTTTATTCATTCATTTTTTAATGACACATCATTCATGTAACATAACATTTTACATAAGAAAATGAAAATTGCCAGTGAAATGTGTACAATTCAGTGATTTTAGTCTGTTCATAATGCTGGGCAATTATTTATCACCATGATCCAATTCCAACACATTTCTATCACCCCAAAAAGAACCCTCTGTCTGTTATCTGTTCCTCTCTTACCCCAGCTCAAGGCAATCCCGTAGCTACTTCCTGTCTCTATGGATTTGTCTATTCTGGACACTTCATACAATTGGAATCATCCCCTATGTGGCCTTGTGTGGCTGTCTCCTTTCACTTAGCATAATGCTTTCAAAGTTCATCCATGTATCTATACTTCATTCCTTTTTGTGGTGAATAATATTCAGTTGAATGTATGTATATATTACACTTTGCTTATTTCCAAACTTTTGTTAAATTAAAAAAAATCAAAACAAACATATACATAACAAAATTTACACATAACATACAATTTACCATTTTAGCCACTAAAAAAAATATTTATTTATTTATGCATACAAGAGCTGGGGTGTAGGCCAGAGGTGTGGAAGGTGAGAGGATTCACCAGAGACAGAGCGGGGAACAGAACAGGCAGACTGACTACACTGCTGAGGGGAGCAGTGGGTGAGACAGAAGAGGTCTGCTGCGCCATGTGGGTTGCTCCCTGGCCGGTGCTGCAGAGGCTGCAGATTACTTCACAGAGCTGTGCTTAACCCCTTGAGCCACCAGGGAGGCCCCCATCTCAGCCATTTTTAAATGTATAGTTTAGTGGTAATTCGCCTGTTGTGCAACCATCTCCAGAGCACTTCTCATCTTGCACAACCAAAACCCCATTAAACAATAACTCCCCTGTCCCCTCCCTCCAGTCCCTGGCAACCTCTATTCTACTTTCTGTCTCTGTGAATTTGACGTCTATAGGTACCTCAGATAAATGGAAACATTTAACATTTGTCTTTTTTGTGACTGACTTCTTCCACTTAGCATTCATGTCCTCCTCAAGGTTCATTCTTATTGTAGCATGTGTCAGAACTGCTGTATACCTTTTAAGGCTGACTGATAGTACATTGTGTGTATATACCGTATTTTATTGTCTATTCATCTGCTAATGGACACTTGGGTTGTTTCTACCTTGTGGCTGTTGTGAATAATGTTGCTATGAGCATGTGTGCACACATAAGACCCTGTTTTCCATTTTTCTGGGTATAAACCCAGAGGGGCATTGCTGGATCCTCTGGTAGTTCTATATTCAATTTAAAAAAAAGATTTATTTATTTATACATACAAGAACTGGTATCTAGGCCAGAGGTGTGGGGGGTGGGGGTGAGAGGATTCACCAGAGAGCGCGGGGAGCAGAACTGGCAGATCTACTGAAATACACTACTGAGGGGAGCAGTGGGCGAGACAGGAGAGTTCTGCTACTCCATGCGGGTATCTCCCTAGCTGGCCTGGGATCGAACTTCTGCAGTGGCTGGCGATAGCTTGATAGTTCTGTCTTTAAGCCCTGTGCCACCAGGGAGGCCACTATATTCAATTTTTTTAAGGAACCATCTTACAGTTTTTCACCGTGGCTATACATTTACATTCCCCCTAGTAGCACACAATGGTTCCAGTTTCTCCACATCCTCACCAACATTTATTTTCTGTTGTATTCATTTATTTCAAAACAAGCATCCATGTACTTATTTCGCCAGGGAATTCTACTTGGCAGAACCCGGGGCTGTCAAGCTGTTGTTTCAATCTCTTTACTCTCAGGAACTCAGGGTTTAGTCATGTTCAAGAGATAAATTGAAGTGCACAGTGATAGGTGCTTAAAAGAGAGGGACCAGAATCCATTGTAAACACAGAATAGGAGGTAAGGCATCATTGGGGGAAGACTTCGCAAAGGACCTGACATTTAAGCTGGAAAGCAGGGAGGAGATCAGGTGAAACGGACAGAAATTCCAAGCTAACACATGGTAGCTGGTCTCCAAGATGGCCTCCAGTTATCCTCACCTCCCGGTAGTCATGCTCTTGTGTAAGCCTCCCACCATACACCGTGGCATCGACTGGCTCTTATCTATAAAACCAGTAGCATATTGTGAAGATGACTGTGTGTGGCTTCTGAGAATATATAATATAAGACCTGCACATGCCTTTCAGGGAAATCAACCACCATGTCATGAGGACACTCATGATGCCTTCGGGAGAGTCCCCAGTAGAGAAGAACTAAAAACTCCTGCCAGCCTATCAACATGAGGATGCCAGTATCAGCTTGTTCATATTTGAGAGCGATCCTGTGGGAGTCGGTCCAGTTGTTAGGGGGAAAGGATGTCCTGAGCTAATTCCATGCAGGCTTTGTGGACTCCACCCCCACTCCAGACCAAACCCATCAAGACATTGGGAAAGACAAATCCCGTCACCACCAAAGGGAAGGTGGCTGGGCCCTGAGGGTGGAGTTAAGCAGCCAGGTTTGGTATAAAAACCAAACACGTGGGCCTTGGGGTTGCTCGCGCTCTCTCTCACTCGCCTCCTGGCTTTAGGGCTCCTGGCTCGCGGCCAGCTCTCAGAGAGCCATTTGGGATTCCAGATCGGAGGATCCGGTAGGATGCATTTAAAACTTTGTCTCCCGATTTTCTCCCTGAGTTGTACATTTCCTCATTTGCCCTTTCCTTGTAAATAAACCTTTTATTAACCTTTCGGGTGTGCCTGCAGTAGAGTATTGATAAGTCCTTCTAAGCGCGCAGGTGAGGACCCACAGCCAGGCACCCCATTTTGTATCAGGGCTGCCCTGTAATACTATCAGGTTTTCAGATGACTTCAGCGGTGCCCAACATCTGATGACAAGCTCACAACCCCCCTGGGCCAAAACATCCCAGTAAGCCACTAGGGATTTCCTGACCAAAATCACCCACAAGCCAAAAAGCAATGTGAAAGAATATATATTTATTACAGATTTAAGTCAATAGGTTTGGGTAATTTGTTATACAGCAAGAGATAACTAGTAGAGCTACGAGCATGAAAACTAAAACAGTTGCAAATATGAAAAGATCTGGTGTACTGTGGAAATGGTGACATCAGAGACCACAACTAGAAATTCAAAGTTTAGAGGAGTTCTGAAAACGCCAAGGTCTGCGTGAGAGTGGGCGAGGACGCCATCTGGTGGAGAAAGGCTTGCCTAGACATTTCCTTCTTGCCCGAGGTCACCTGTTTTCCCAGCTTGTTTTAGCTAGCTAGTTTCCCTTAGTATTTCTCCAAGTGAGCTTCATGAGTAAATTACGTGAGCCATACACATCCTCCCTTATAGATGCAAAGACTAACCTTTGAAAAATGTCAAGTTAAGGTATTAATTATCCTCTTTTACTATCGTAGGTTCTCCCTTAGTCTCTTCCACCCAGCTGCTATCCAGGGGAAAACATCAGTGCCACCAAAATTTGAGGCAAAAGTGAAGACTCAGAATGCTGGGAAAGGAAGTAGGAGAACATGATTATAGAAAATCAGTCAGAGGCCAGGAAGAAGACCCAGCTGCTCATTTTCTAATTGCCAGGAAAGGTCTTAGTTCACACTTGTTGGCCATGACTGTTGTCCTTTTCTGGTCTTTAGAACCTTCTGGTATCCTCCAACATCCCTTGTCTCCCCTCCCAGGCTGCTAAAAAATGCCCCTCAATTCTTTAGCTGTTAGAAGAGAGAGCCAGTGCAACTACTAGTCACAGGTAGCCTGAGCCAGTGGTCCATGCAGACTCAAGGAGGAGGGATTGCAAAACAAACAAACAAACAAAACACTTCTGAAATTTACCTTTGGAGGAAATTACTGATGGTGGAATTTTGGGAAGTTTCCATTTCTCCTAGATTTACCACAAAGGAGGAGAGACAGGCCAGCAGACAAACTTGGTCCAGCCACAAAGCCAGGCCTAGTCCTCTAATAAGTTAGGGGGGATTTCTGAAATATAACTTAGTGGAGTGTGTGAGTGTGTGATTTGGATCTGTCCACACTCAGGCTGTTTGGAGGGAAAAGTGATTACTTCCAGCTGGGGCAGTCCCGGAAGGGATACAGACATCTGACTCCTGCTTAGAGGAATGGGTTGGTTTCGGACTGAAGCAAAAGTTGGGGAAGGACATGCCTCCTCCAGCTCACAGCACAAGCAATGTAAGGAGATCAGAATGCAAGGGTCATTTGAAGGTAACAATGGAGAGGTTCAGCTGGGTGAAGGGGCTGCTGAAGGGGAGTAATGGGGGAGCCTGGAGGAGGCCAGTAAATGCAGATTCAGGTGGTATGGTTGGGGCCTGGGGGTCAGATGACATGAGGTTCACATTCCAACTCCCAGCTGTCTATTGGCCCAGTGATTTGATGAAGTGCCTCAACGTGTCTCAAATTCCTCATCTATAACATAACCCTAACCCTAATAGGGTTGTTGGAGAACATCATACAGTGAGCGGCTAACAAGATATTGCCCAGAGAGAGCTAATTCAGTGCTGGGCGCCTATGAGTCCTCGGAGCATGCAAGATGGTGAGAAGTGAACTGAGTAGGGGAGGCTGGCACAGGACTTGGCACACAGCAGGTACTCAGGAAACACTGAAACTGCGTTCTCTGCTAGGCACCTGGCATGCAGGATACGCTCTGTCTCTCGTGGGCTCACGAGGCGGGTATGTAAGAGCCAACATTGGGGTTGCCACGTGAACTCTTCAGCTTTCCTTTCAGGGCGAGGCGGGGGCAGCTCGGTGCAAGGCCCCCGAGGGCTCGCTCCCAGGGGTCGGCAGCTCTCGTGCGGGGCACAGAGCAGAGTTTCACGCGGGCAGAGGCGGGAAAGGCGCAGGCGCTGTGCAGACCCGGGCGCTCACCTGTGCTAGAGGGGGCGGAGCTAAACCCTGGCGTGGGGCCGGGGGCGGGGCGGGCGCGATGACGTCACGGGCACGTCGCCGCAGAGCAACTCGCGTCCCGGAAGCGGCGGCCGGGAGGCGTAGGAGGTGCCCGGACCTGGGTCTTCGCGGCGGCGGGGGGAAAAGGGCGCGTAGTCGGGTGGGACGGGCCTGAGAAAACGCTCCGGGGCCCAGTAGCCCCACCCGTGCCCCCTGGCCGGCCCCCCCAGCCCAGCGACCGGGTAGGTGAGGTGCCGCCCCCTCCCCACCCCCGAGCCCCCGCCGGAGCGGAGCGGGCGCGTGGACGCCGCGCGGGCCGCCACCTGCTGACCCGCGGTCCTGGGCGTGCCCTTCCCGGGTCGGCCGCGGGCCCGCGTCGGGCTTCCTGGACTGCGGAGGTGGTGATCCGGGCCCCTGCGGGCGCTGGCCTCCCGCACCCCTTCCTGGGCTCCTAGGTGCGCCCGCCCTGGTGCCTTCTGCCCTCGCCGCGCCCGCCGGGCTTGGGGCCCCCGTGGCCCTTTGTCACACGCCCCCGCCGCTCCCTGCCTTGCGCGCAGCCGGTGCCCGCGTCCGGCTTGTGTGGCTGTGTGCCGGGCTCCGTCCCCCACTTTCTGCTTAGCGTTTGCTTGGGAAAGCGGGCGAGCGTTCCCCTGACTCCCCGCTCCATGGAGGGGAGTTGGGAAAGGAACAGTGTTGGAAGGTGGTGACTGCCCTTTGGGTGTAAGGACGGGAAAGGGCAGTGATGGTCCAGGAAGAGGTTGGGAACAGGTGGGGCAAAGCACCGGGGTCCCGAGGAGGGCAGGTCTCCCGCTGCAAGTATTTATTAGAGGGCCTGCCCATCGTACACAAAAACTCTACGGTGAAGGAAGCTGTACACAGGTGGATGGGGCAGTTTGATCTTGTGCTGCTCAAAGAGAGAGGGTCAGACCAGCCAGGAAATAGGGAGTTTTACTTTGGTGCAATAAATGTTGTTAGGATGGGTGAATCCGTGTTCCTTTGGGAGCATTGAGGAGGGGCTCCTAGTCTGTAGGGGGGGGGGGGAGGCGGGGGGGTGTTGGCTAAGCCCTCTCAGAACAAGGGAGTGATATTTAAGCTGATACCTGAAGGTAAAGAGTGGGAGAAAAACATTCCAGGACATCATTTTCCCTGAGACCCCATGCTGCCTTTCCTCAGCAGCCACATATGCTTGGTCTTTATGGTTATACTGTTGATGGGTCTGTGGGGAAAGGACTATTAGATGGAGGATCAGAAGAGCAGCATTTTATATCTGGTCAGTTTACTTCACCTTATGGACATCATTTTCCTCCGGTGTGAAATAGGCAGTCCACCTATAATCCTACCACCTCCTAGGTTTGTTAGAGCCATCACTTGAAATAATGCAAGCAGAAGTGTGTTGGGGATTGAAAATCCAATACAAATGCCAGCAATTATGGTTACAGGATGCAGACATCAGAGCGTGAGGGGAGTGCACCAGAGGTGAACCCCAGTGTGGTGCCTGAGGCTCCACCAGACTCTCTGCCTGTCCCCACCAAGTCTCCAGCGGCATTTGATCTTTTCAACTTGGTTCTGTCCTACAAGAGGCTGGAGATCTACTTGGAACCCCTGAAGGATGCAGGTGATGGTGTCCGGTACTTGCTCAGGTACAGATTTTATAGGGTTGCTCTAACCTGCTGGGCCTTCTGCCTTCCTGCTCCATAGCTGTGCTGCTCATTTAGGCATTGGCTGGCTGTCCTTTTGCCCTCGTGAAGAGTGGTTCTGTGATGTTCAGTGGCCCCACCCTGTGTCTCAGGCCCAGCCAAGGAGTGGCAGGCACGGGAGCTCTCTGGCATTTACTGGGGTTTCTCTGTGGCTGATACCTTAGGATTGCTAGCTAGCCCCCAATATCGGGCCTTCTATTTCGTAGCGCAGGATTTTTTTTTCTTCCAATACTGGCATATTAATATTAAAAATTCAGGAATAGTTTTGAACGTAAGTTAAGGAAATATAAATACCTATGAACAAGTAATTACCATTTCCCCTAATTTATGATTATGGAGATCACATTTTTTTGTTTTTACCATTTTGATTTTCTTCCTCTGTGATATTTTCTCCTTTCAGCTCGCTTATGTTAAAGTGTTTTCAGATATATGCCATTTCACTCTCTAAATACTTCAATTTGTTTCTAAATAGTGACTTTTAAAAAAAGAAAGTAACATCATATGTCACAAAACTAACAATGATTCCTCGATATCATTTTATACCCAGTTCACATTTAGATTTCGTCAGTAGTCTGAAGAATGTTTGTTTTGACCAGTCCAGTCAAGGGCTGCACAGCTGCATGTGGCTATGGTGCCCTTAAGTCTTTTGTAATCAAAACGGCCTCCTCTTTGATTTCCTGTCTTACTGAATAGACTCAGATGACTGTCCTGGAGAATTTCTCATTTAGATTTGTCGGGTTGTTTCCTCATGGTGCAAAGTGGAAGTTAGATTTATAGGTTGGATTAGATTTAAATTAATCTTTTTTAGATTCAAGTTTTTATTTTTTAAGGATTATTTATGCATACAAGAACTGGGGTATAGGCCAGAGGTGCGGGAGGGGGTGAGAGGATCCACCAGAAACAGAGTGGGGAACAGAACAGGCGGATTGACTGAAATACACTGCTGAGGGGAGCAGCGGGTGAGACAGGAGAGGTCTGCCGTGCTATGTGGGTAGCTCCCTGGCCAGGGATCAAACTCGTACTGCAGTGGCTGTGGATAGCTTCACAGGTTGTGTCTTAACCCCTTGCATCACCAGGGAGGCCCTTTAGGTTCAAGTTAAAGCTTTTTTCTCCCCTTCGGCAAAGGCTACATGCTCTTAATACCGTGTAGTGTTAGGAGTTCTAATGCTAATGCAGCATTTCAGCCCTGAGCCTGTGAGTGTACCTATCAGGGTCTGTGAGTCTCCTTGAAACTGTATGTAAAGTGGCGTGCTCACACATGTGTGCATTTTGGGGGAGAAACTTCTAGTTTCCATTAGATTTGCATAAAGACCTTCAGCCCTCTAAGATGCCAGAGAGGCAACAGGGTTAATGAATACTGAATATTCATTCTCAGTAGTGGAAGTAGTGGAAGGGGGTGTTTGTTTTTAACTGTTTGACCAAGGCCCTAAATTTTTCTTATTCACTTTGGAACTCCTTTAATATATGACCTTATCTGTTGAGATGAGCAATGCAGGTGTGTGTTTTGCCCTTTTGTGGTGGAGCACAAAAGTTAAATATATCCTGCCCTTCTTTTCTGCCACTGTTCTATTAGTCTTCTTGGCACTAATGTGTTAGGGTTTTTCCATTTTATGAAATTAGAAATCCGGGGATGTGGTGGAATTGATTAAAGCTGGAGGGAGGAGGAACATGGGGCCCTAAAAGCCATCAGGAGCTTGTGGTCTCCATGCTACTGGGACAAGGAGCATTGGTCTGTGAAAGTGGCTGTCAGATTAGTTTGTGCTTTTGATTGTTCTTTTCTTAGTAAAGAGGATTTGACTTTGAAGAAGGATCCTAATCTTGTGCATTAGCTGTAAGATTTGAAGCCTAGAGCTGCAGTAGATTTTTAAGACTCTTTCGGGGTCAAGTCCTCCAGCAGGTGGATCTCCTACAATGAAAATGTCAGGAAAGACATCAGAATAGAAGAGGCTTCGAAATAGAAGCAACTTCAGTGACTGTGTGATGTTTTAATTTTTGAAAAGGGGTTGACTTTAGACCTGACTTTTAATTTACTTTTACCCTATAGCTGTTGCTAGATGGTCCTTAGGGTGGTACAGGTGGACTGTGTTGAATTTTAAGACCTCTAGTCCTATCTATCTCAAAGACAGAGAGGTCACTTCATTTCCTTACTCATAACTTTTATTAAAAAATAAAAGTACATTCATTTGTTATCCTCATTTATTTACTGTGAAATAGCCCAATTGGAGCAAAAGAAAATATACCTAAGTTCTGAATACATTGCTTGCGAGCAACTTACCTGTTTATTCTTCTGTTTCTTGCTCCTCAGATGGCTCCTCAGTGAGTTCATTATTATTCTGCCTCCCTTTTTCCCTCTGAAGTGTCCTTTATCAGTGACTAAGCCAGTTGTGTTTCTTGTCTTCAGCAATCCAATTCTTCCTTCTGCTTTGCCGTTTGGTGGTGGTGGAGCCTGGGTCTGTGTGTTTCCATCTGTTCCAGTTCACTCAGGGTGTGCTTGCTGAGAGAATGCTACACCCTGGCTTGTCTTCATTTTGTAATATATGAAAATACACTATTATTTTTCCCTGTTTTGAATAAATACATATTTTAAAAAGCTCTCAAACTCTGAAAATTAAATTAGACAAAGTCATAAATGGGATGAAAGAAATCCTTTACATTTTGTCTTCTCAATTATTGTCTTAGATCAGTCTTCACCATGAATATATGTCCTTGTGAAATTATAAATTAGAATAAAGGAAAATTTTAAAGAAGAATGTGATTGTCACCTCTTAAAGAAAACAGAAACTTAACAAAACAGAATTAACTGTTTTGCCCTTTTGTGGTGGGCATATATTTATTTCATATGCATTATGAATTCCACCTCCTTTCCTCTAGAGACCGTTCTACAGGTCTTTTAGTTCTGAGGAGATACCTTCTCTCATCCCAGGGCCTAATATGTGACAGTAACTCTTTTGCCAGTCACCTGTCTGAGTTAGAGACCCACTTTTCATGTCCTCTTGACCTGCCAGGCCCCCTCCTCTCGCTCCTGGTTTTGATGACCCACCTGTGCCGGCCCCGGCCCTCCCGGCTCCAGCCGCTGTCCTCAGTGACCCGGACTATCTGTGTTTCAGGTGGCAGATGCCTTTGTGTTCCCTGCTGACCTGCCTGGGCCTCAACATCTTGTTCCTCACTTTGAATGAGGGTAAGAACTGCTTCCAGGGCCCAGGGGCATTTGTGAATGAACTGGGGAGGGATTCTAGACCTTCCTGGCCTGGCGTTGGTCTCCCTCTGCCTGCTAGGTGTCAGAACACAGCCTCCGGAGCTAGAATCCTGACTGGGCTCTGCTGTGACCGTAGGCAAGTTCTTTAACTTGTCCCCAGGCCCAGATTTCCTCTTCTCTAAAGGGAGGATAATAACAGTGCTTTCCGCAGAGAGTAGTTGGGAGGATGAGATAACCCATGTGTAGCACAGCTCAGTGCCTGACACAGTAAGTTGCACTACATTACAGCAATTGTTATTGTTTCCTTCTTGACTGCTGACACATTGACTCTTCCATTTTGGGTTCCAAGCTGATTCTGGGGTCATTTAAGGTCATGACATGTGGTGAGGGTACCCGGAAGAGGAGCTGCTAAGGGTTTTTTTCCACATCTGATTTTTTTTTAAAAAAGATTTATTTATTTATGCATACAAGAACTGGGGTACAGGTCAGAGGTGTGGAGGATGAGAAGATCCCCCAGAGACAGAGTGGGGAACGGAACAGGCAGATTGACTGAAGTATACTGCTGAGGGGAGCAGCGGGTGAGTCAGGAGAGGTCTTCTGCGCCATGTGGGTAGCTCCCTGGCTGGGGATTGAACTTGTGCTGCAGTGGCTGTGGCCAGCTTCATAGGTTTCATCTTAACCCCTTGCGCCACCAGGGAGGCCCCCACATCTGATTTATTTTCTCTGGCTCAACAAGTGACCCTGGTGGAGATTGCTGCACATCACCAGCAGTGAGGGATCTGTGGTGTGAAGCCTTTGAGGTAGATGTGTGGGCAGACTGTAGCTGCAGGGGTCCTGGGAAGAGTTGTCTCCTGTGGACCTTTTATGACAACATATGCTGTCACCAGGCCCTTTCCCTGGTTGGAACTAGATGGTTGCAGAAAAAGCCAAACTTCTTAGGGGAAATGAGTGAAGGGTGTGGGTGAGTTCTGAGGAGCTCAGTCTTTTATTCCCATGTTCATGCTCCTCTTGGACGCACCTGTCTCAAGTGTCTCCTTTGTTTTCCATGCCTATAGGGACTTGGGGTTGAAAATAAGCACAGGTTGTATAAGACCTCATCTTCTGTTTCTTAGTAGGGCTCTTCACTTGATTGAAACTTGGATTTCTTTCTGAGGCTATTTGATTTTTCTATATATATTTTCAAAGTCAATTGATTCAGATGACAGATATTTCACAGGCATTTACTATGTGCCAGGGCTCTGTTAGCTTGCTTCAGGGTACCATGTTCCATGGGAGAAGTTCTTTGGAATTTTCTCTTAGTCTCATCATTTCTCAGTTCACAGTGGTCAGCCCCAGGCACTCAGAGATAAGACACAGCTCCCAGCAGCCAGAGTCTAGGCATGAACCACCTACTGTGTGCTGACATAAGTTTTATAATATAAAAAAATGGGTGACCACCAAATGGACAGAGTCCCTGCCCTCATGAGGCTACATCCTTGGAAGAGACAATGACCAGTACCTATAATCTGTCATGTGGTGATAAGTTCTCTGAGGAAAATGAAGCTGGAGATTGAGGGAGGTACTGCTTCAGATGGGATCGGGGAAGGCCTTTGGGCAGTGCCCTAGAGGAGGTGAGGGAGTGAGCACGTGGACATTCTGGCGGGCGCAGCCTCCAGTCCTGCTCCCTGTTTACCTGCAGTGTTGTTGATTCCATAGGGGCATGGTACTCACTGGGTGCCCTAGTGATCTCAGTGCCCGCGCTGCTGGGCTATCTTCAAGAGGTTTGTCGGGCCCGGTTGCCCGAAGCTGAGCTGATGCGGAGGAAGTATCACAGCGTGAGGCAGGAGGATTTACAGAGAGTTCGCCTGTCCCGTCCGGAAGCTGTGGCTGAAGTGAAGAGCTTGTGAGTATGGAAGGGTCAGGGGTGGGGACGGGGGCAGGGGTGGAGTGGGTGGGAGTTGTGGGGGGCGGCGGGGGTCGTGGGTTTTGGGTCTTGGGGGGGCGCAGTGTCAGTTATAGTAGTCACGTGGTTGAGCCATGCTCTGTGCCTGGCACTGTGGCAGGCATATCACAGAAGTTATTTCCCTTCATCTTTTTAATTGTTCTGGGAGGTAGCTACTATTACTGTCTTCCATTTGTGGATGAGGAAAAAGGCTTACTCACCTTGAAAGTGACCGAACTGGGAAGAGAATCCGGATCTGACTGATTTCACAGCTTGTGTTCCTCCCACTAGAGAGACAGTTTAAGGCCTTGACTAAGTACCTGCATGTGTGAGCCACAGCCTGAGTTCAAATTCAGGCTCTTGCATTTACTTGTGCTGTGACATTGGGCAAGCTGCTCTGTTTCCTTGTGCCCCAGCTTCCTCATCTGTTAAACGGGGTAGTGATAGATAGGCTCATGCATTAGAAGACTGTGAAGGTCAAAGGAGTTTCTGGAACCCAGGAAGTGTCAGTTAACACTAGTTATCATCACTACACAGTGAAGAAACTTCCTAAGTGTTACAGATCTGGTAATTTTGGGGAAGCACCTCTGGACTGTTGAATAATAACAACTGTAACAGCTTCAGTGGCAGCTGGCATTTACTGAGCTCTTCTGGGACTGGCCTCTCTTGACATACAGAATAGCTGAGCTTCAAAAAGAGAGTAATAAACAATTGGCCTGGGTCCTGGCCTAGAAATTCTGTGTCAGTTATCTGAGTGAGGCCTGGGTGTTGTGTGTGTGTGTGTGTGTGTTTTATAAAACCTTTTTACTTTGAAATGACTTTAAGCTTAGGGCCTCCCCTGGTGGCGCAGCGGTTGAGTGCTGGGCTGCGAGGCTGCCCACAGCCTCTGCAGTGCCGGTTCGTTCCCCTGCTGCCAGTGAGGGTCCTGCAAAAAAAAAAAAAAAAAGAAAAAAAGAAATGACTTTAAGCTTAGAGAAGAGTTCCAAGACTGATACAAAGAACTCCCATATACCCTTTCCCCAGTTATTACATTTTGCCATGCTGGCTTCATCTATCTCTTTATACATACATTTTTTTTTCCTTCCTGAGCCATTTGAAAGTAAGTTGCAAACATCCTGCCTCTTTACCCCAAATACTTCAGTGTGTATTTCCTAAGAACAAGGACATTTTTTTTTGTAGTCACAGTCCTGAAATCAGAGTGAGGGAATTTAACAATGACAGCATGAACTGAATACTGTCAGTCTGATACTCAATTCCCAATCAAACCTCAGTGGTTATTTTAATAAGGTCTTTTTATATCAATTTCCCCTGAAGCTGGAGCCAGCCAGAATCATACGTTACATCTCATTTTTATTTTTCTTTATTCTGCTGTGACCTGGAGTAGTTCCCCCATCTTTGTTTCTTATGACCTAACATTTTTGAGTAGAACAAGCTTGTTGATTTATCTTCAATTTGTGGATTGATTAGATGCATTTTTGATAGGAATGACAAGATGAATGTGAACACCCCATTGATTATTAGTGCTATTATTTTGTCATATCAAGATGCCTACGATATCATTGTGTCTTGTTAATGGACACACTAACTGAGGTCACTTAGTTCAAGTTTTTCCACTTTACCCTCTGGGGTTAGTAATTTGCGGGGTGGGTACTTTGAGACTATGTAAATATCTTGTTCCTTACCATACATTCACCCAGTGCATTTAAATCCTTGGAGGAGCCTTCCCTTCATCAATTTGTTTCAATGATGGCTGGAAAGGTTATTTTCTTTTTTTTCTTTTTTTAGATTTATTTACTTATTTATATGAGCACTGGGTACAGTCAGAGGTGCGGGAGGGTGCAAGAATTCACCAGAGCCAGAGCAGGGAGCAGAACAGGCAGACTGACGAAGTACACTGCTGAGGGGAGCAGCAGGCGCAGCAGGAGAGGTCTGTGCGCCATGTGGGCCCCTCGCCCGGTGGCCAGAGAGCGAACCAGCGTTGCAGAGGCTGCGGGCAGCTTCGCAATCCAGTGCTCAACTGCTGCACCACCAGGGAGGCCCAAGGTTATTTTCTAGTTGGCATTATTAACTGGCATTCCATTGTAAGGAAGAACTTTTCCTTCTTGTTATCAAATGAACTCAGATTTTTAGTTTAATTCAGTGGCTTTTATTTTTTAAATTTTTTAAAAAAAGATTTATTTATTTATACAAGCACTTGGTACAGTCAGAAGCACAGGAGGGTGAGAGAATTCACCATAGCCAGAGCGGGGAACAGAACAGGCAGACCAACGAAGTACACTGATGCAGGGAGCAGCAGACGTGCAGGAGAGGTCTGCGCGCCATGTGGGACCCTCGCTGGCGGCCGGGGATCCAACCGGCGCTGCAGAGGCTGTGGGCAGATTCGCAGCCTAGTGCTCAACTGCTGCATCACCAGGGAGGCCCTAATTCAGTGGGTTTTATGCTCATTCACAGCTTAATGATATTTTGGTCAATGAAGGACCACCTATGACAGTGGTGCCAGTAGGCTGGACCACACAGCCCAGGTGTGTAATGGCCATGCCCTCTGCATGTGTGTAAGTTCTTTCTGACATTAACCTAATTAAATAGCCAAAGGAGGCATTTCCCAGAGCATATCCCTGCTGTTAAGTGAAATGTGACTGTCCTCCATTGCTGCCGTTATTTATTTGATCTCATGTTGTTCTAGATTCTGACTAGTCGGAGAAGCTCTGTTGAAATGGCTCCTGTGTTCTTGTATGTCCCCATCAGTTTTGAGTGTTTTCTTACTTTATGGAACAACGGGGTGTTCACATTCATCTTATGGTTACCATGCCCTAATGTCAACCGTTTTTTCAAGGGCCCTTCAGAAACTAAGATCTGGGTACAGATCTTGTGCTCATTGCTTCTAGGGGTGCATCCATTAAAAACAAAAACAAAAGCCTCTCCAAGTGAGTCTGTCTTACACCCCAAGTGGAGACACGTTGATCTACATCCTGCCATGTATCTTCACAGACACACTGACACAGTGTCTGTGAGGTGGGTACCCTCATTTTATAGATGAGGAAACTGCAGCTCTGGAAAAGTTCAGTAGCCAGCCCACCACTGTCAACAGCTAGGAAGAGACCAAAGCAGGAAGCTTGGTCCATTTTCCACCTCAGCAGGCATCCCAAATGGGGACTGGAATGTGAAAAATTTCTTCTAAGCTCTCTGATGTGACCCCTTTGTGGATTTGAAGAGATTGGCCACCCCTAGCCAGTTGGGCCTGCGAAGTCCTAGGCTCTGCTGCCCCAGAGCTCTGTCAGGTGCTGGTTGGTAGGGCATGTGGCTCACCGAAGTCCCTCGTTTGCAGCCTGATCCAGCTAGAGGCTTTCCTGAGCCGCCTCTGTGGCACCTGCGAAGCTGCCTACCGTGTGCTGCACTGGGAGAACCCCGTTGTGTCCTCACAGTGAGTGGCCCCTCCGCTCCCACCCCTGCTGCGCTGGAGGAATTAGTCGCTGAGACCCCACTAGGCTAGCTGTCTTGACAGGGCCCTGCCCCACTACCTCAGGGAAGAGAAGCTCCAAGGCTCTTGTGTGCAGTTACACAGACTTAGGGGCTCGAGTGCCCTGCTTTTATGGGCTTAGATGCCTTCTTTTATGTATGGTAAAATTTTAATAATAGCAAAATAACTCACTATGTATTCTCCCCCGCTGGTATAGCAGCTGATCTCATGTTGAAATGGCCTTCTAGAGTTTTGTCATATGCACGTACAGTTGACCCTGGTACAGCAGACATTTGTACTGCATGGAGCCACCCATACTTGGGTTGTTTTCAATAAGCACAGCTGGCCTCTGCATCCATGGGTTTCACATTCCCGCATCAGCAGGTGTTAGGCGATGGGATCCGCAGATGCAGAACCCACGGATGAGGAGGCCACCTGGGGGGAACTTCTGCCTCTGTGGAGTTTGGTATCTGAGGAGGGGTGTGATGTGACTCTGGTTACATTTTGGGGAAATCAAAAGTTATGTGTAGATATTTGACTGTTTGGGGATGGGTGTCCTTATCCCTGCAGTGTTCAAGGGTCCAGTGTACTTTGTAGATAGATAGCCTCATGGTGTATGTGAGATTTTTCTCTTTCTCCCTTATATCATAAATAGGTTTCTTTGTTGCTACATATCTTTTGGGATTATTTGTAGTATCAGGTTAGTATAGCTAGTGAATGTAATGTAATATGTGGACTCACTCTCCTAATACATTTAGTCAGTTTCTACCTTTTAATAGTAACCCTGTAGTGAACATTTTAATGGGTTTAGCTTTTCATCTTTTGAAGTTTTTTTCTTAGAATAAATTCTGAAAACTACTGGATTAAATGGCACGAGTGTCTTTGGGGTTTTATTTATGAATAATAATGAGGACTAGTATTTAGTCAGTCTTCCACCTTGTGCCGGGCACCGTGCTAGACACTTTCCATGAATGAGCTCCATCTTTGTAGTTAACCCTGAGGTAGGCAGGCACTACGTTAGTCCCCATTTCACACATGAAGGAAGTAATGCTCAAGAACCAAGGGACTTGTCTGAGGTCACACAGCGAGAAGTGGCAGAGCTGGATTCAAATCCAAGTCTCTCTTATTCTGGACTTCAGAATCCAGAGCCCGCAGAGTGCTGGGTGGGCTCTCGTGCAGCCTTGCCGTGGCAGCCCTACCAGTGCAGGCTGTCAGCCACTGGCTTGTTGGTAGTCCTTCCTCGTTGCTTCAGTTTCCACATGTTTGATGAGCACATCTGGGCTGCTTACTAACTGCCCAGAGCTGTTTCTTCCCCAGACTGTTATGTGGGTGTGCTCCAAGTAGGCTTCCTTCTGATCTTACGAACTACTGAGCCTGTGGTTCCTTTCTGTTGATCCAGGTTCTATGGGGCTCTTCTGGGCACGGTTTGCATGCTGTATCTGCTGCCGCTGTGCTGGGTCCTTGCCCTTTTAAACAGCACACTTTTTCTGGGGAACGTGGAGTTCTTCAGAGGTAAGCCCTGGGAGCTTGGCAGACATAGGGCCTGGGCCACACTGAGGGCTGGTGAGGCTCCCTGGTTTCTCTCTAGCAGATCATTTGCTTGCCTTCCAGCAGGGGGCAGCACCACACTAGGGTGGTGGTTGAGATACAGAGAGGCTGCTACCTAGGGATCCCCCTCTCTTTACAAGGCAGGTGAATCGCTGCTTACATATTATGGTGGCCTCTGGGAGATGAGGGAGGGGTGTTTTCCCCGTGCTGCCACCACCCCCCGGGATGCAGCCACCTGGAGTTGCTGCCACATCTCTGTGTGATTCCAGAGTACTCCTCTGCCATCTGGCTTCTGAAACAGTGAGGCAGTCTGGCGAGGCCCTGAGTCACAGAGGCCTAGGTCTGTACATATGTTTGGGGTGATTGCTATATTTGCTTTCCTCCTTGTGGCTGGGAGGAAATTTATCAGGCACTTACTGCATTTAATTTCTCTATAACAATCTCATGGGGTAGGCGGTAGTATCTGTGTTTTGTTTATGAGGCTTGGCTTAGGTGACTTGTTCAGAGTTGGGAGGGCAGCCCTTTCCTGTAGGAGAAAGTGGGGTGTTGGAGGAAGAGGCCAGCCAGCTGTAGCAGTCGGTTCTCCCAAGGCACCACTCATTCCATCCTGTTTCTATCCCCCGCCCTTTTCTTGTCCTGGCCAGTGGTGTCTGAGTACAGGGCTTCTCTGCAGCGACGGATGAACCCCAAGCAGGAACAGAGTGCCTTTGAGAGCCCACCCCTGCTGGAAGCGGGGGGGAAGGGCAATCTGTTCGAGTGCACGCCTGTGTCCACACCCACAGAGGTGAGTACCCCGGGCCATCAGGGCAGAGCTTGCTGCAGCCAGGCTGTGGAGCCTTCCTATTACTAACTTCATTCCATGCAGCTCCTGGGCAGGCCTCTGTTTAGTTCCTGCTTCTGCCCAGGCCTCTCTCCTTTGAAGTGCTTAGTAATAACTGCAGTAGTAATAGCTATTCTGTTTATTTTCTGCTTTATTGAGTGCTTACTTTGCTGTTCCAAGTGCTTTGTGGCTAGTAACCCCATGAGGTGTTGGTTATTTCTGAGAATGAGAACATTCTCACTTTCAGAGGCTGAGGCAGGGTGGCTGCCCAGGGTGGTGGGAGCAGGACTCAGACCCACGCCCTGTGGTTCTGGGGCTCATACTCTCAATCACAGTGCTGCCCAACCACGTTGGCCCATCTCCCCATCCTGCTGGGCTAGAGGGCCCTCTTCCCAGTAACTTCCTTCTTTTTTGCCTTCCTGCCACTTTCTCTGTGTGAGGAATGGATATTTGGGAAGCCCAGGTTTTGGCTCTGGGAGGTGGTTTATATGGCTTAGACCTTGGAGGAAGGGCTCATCTCTCTCTTTCTGTAATAGAGTCTCCCTTCCCAGGACCTCACGCCAGGTAGCGTGGAGGAGGCGGAGGAGGCTGAGCCTGATGAGGAGTTTAAAGATGCGATTGAGGTGGGTGGCCCTGGAGCCATGTGACTTCTCACACCCCAAGGCTGGGTTTTGGAAATTTTTTTTATCCAAATAGGAGTTGAAACTTGCCCTGAGCTAGAACCCACTGGTTGGAAGGGTGACATTGAACCTTCCCTTGTCCTGGGTGCCCAGGACAGGGATGACTCTGGAAGCCTCTGGGAAATGTCTGATGTAGCGAGGCAGGGGTGGGGTGCGGGAGTGGGGTTGGGGAGGGGGTTATTTACTGCCTTGACTGGAGTCGCTGGGCTGAGTGCCTCTGATTTGGGGTAAGCACAGATTGGGGGAGGCACTGGGGGAGGCAAGGCCCTGGGCCTTTGACTGTTCTCTGCAAGATGTCCCTTTGAGGTGTAGGGAGGGGAGATTAGAAAAGCTGGATGCATGGCCAGGTGCTAAGTCAGAGAAAGCTAAAGTCTTCCTGAGTTTAGGACAGCAGTTCAGACTAGTAGATGGCAGAAATCTTTTATCTGGAGTGCAAGCATTTAAAGTTTTGATTTTTTTTTTTTAGCTAATATTTAAAAATGGAGATTTCAGTGAAAACTCTTACAGATTTTCAGTGTCTGAAGAATCACAGAGTCCTGAGTCTACAGGGCTAGAGCTATAGCTCTGTAGTAACTGAGGAGTGACGGTCTCCTTCAGAGGTCACATAGCCCCCCCCCCCCCCCCCCCGCGTCTCGTCCCTGGGTCCCAGCTCATTTATTGTCACATTTGCTTTCTTGTTTTTCTTAGAGTAGGAAATCATTTTTGTTTGTGTCTCTTCATAAAGTGGGAAATTAAGAATAAGAAATGGGAGTCATTGAACCTACAATTTCCATCTAGCCCTCTGTACTAACGTCAGCCTCATCTATTTTTAACTGCTGTGTGATTTCTCTGGGACCTTAATATACGGTTGTAGACTCTGAACCTTGTAGACTCTGATGGTGGTAAGGAATATAATTGGGAGGGGCTTTCAAGCATTTTTCTTTATAATCCATAGTAAGAAGCCCATTTTCCATCATGACTCAGTTTACATTTAAGTGTGGAAAAGAGAGAAAATTTGACTGTAGCAGAGGTTTCCTGAAAAATACATTGTAAGGAATATTTTCTGTCTTGGTTTGTTCTAGTCTATTAAAATAATGACCAGCAAATTGATTTCAGCCAGTTGAGAAGACGGTAGTATACAACCTCTCCCAGGGAGTCTCAAGCATAGTCAGTATTGGGGTCCTTTCACTGGGGCCTCTGTTAATGTCACCCCTGGGGATGACTCAAGAGTAGTACTTCTGTGACTCCCTTTTCTTGGGGATCCCCTTCCAGCAGCTTCCTCCTTCTTGCTATCTCTCTGTCTCCCCTGTTTTCTCTCCTTCTCCCCCGCATCTTGGGAGGCAGGAGACCCACTTGGTGGTGCTGGTGAGTAGGAGCCTGGTGAGGTGGGCAGGGACTGGGTGGGGGAGGGTGGCTGAGCCAGCTGTCGCCTTTGGGGTCCGCTGTGCCGGGGCGCTTCTGCACGCAGGTCCCAGAGTCCTGCTAAGAGGTGAGCAGGACTAGAAGGAGCTGTTCCCACAGGATGACGACGAGTGTGCTCCGTGCCCAGCAGAGGATGAGCTGGCCCTGCAGGACAACGGCATCCTGAGCAAGAATGAGGTGCTGCGCAGCAAGGTGTCGCGGCTCACGGAGCGACTCCGCAAGCGCTACCCCACCAACAACTTCGGTACCAGTGGGGAGCAGAACAGTGCGGGGGTGTGGGCACCCCCACACTGGGGCCAGAGTCTTGGGGTAGTGGGTGCTGGTTTATGACAAGAGCATGGAGCAATGCTCTTTCTCTGGGGCCCTGGGCAGGGGCAGTGTGTAGTGGGCCTGATGAGCGAGCGGTGTGGCTTCCTTTTTGTGTCTCTGTCCTGATGGGGCTTAGCCTGTGGAAAGATGAGGCCATCAGTTCTGGAAACTTGCCACCACAGGACTGCAGGGAAGGTTTCATCCTGAGCCAGGCAGAACCTCGGAAGGTTGTGTTGCATTTGGTGCAAATCCCAGCTCTGCCTGGTGTCTTTCAGCAAATTACTCAACTGGCGCCTCAGTTTCCCTTTCTCACAGGGTGGTTATGTCAGTAGATGAGATAATATGTAGTGGATGCTAGCACGGTGCTGGCTGGTTTGTAGCAGGAACTTGGATGAGACTCACTGTTGATGTTGGAGGCCCTGGCCCATCCCTCAGGTTTCTAGGAAACTCTGGATCTTTCCAATCCAGGTGGAAGCAAGTTGAAGCAAACAGTATCTTCTCAGTGTGATAGAATCCTCAGTGTCCTTCTCTCCAGCCACGTTGATTGGTCAGTCCTAGTTTTATTGAGGGGTAGAAAGACACTCTGGAGAAGGGTGGATTTGACTATCACCAAAGCGAGAGCCAAGGCAGGAAAGTTATGGCTGAAGCTTAGAATCACCCTAGGGTGGGTGACTCGGGAATTGCTGGGTGTCAGCTGACAGGGAGGAGGACCGGGTGGCTGTACTGTGTATTCTGGTGGGAGTGAGTTCTGGGTCCTGAGCCCTTCCTGGGAGAAGCTCCTGGGGATTATTCAGAGGAATTTGACCCAGGGCGTCTAGAGGCCTGCTTTCCCGCCCCTGCGGCAACCACAGCAGCTGTTTTCTCAGGCACAGAGGCCCTGGCCATGCTGTTGCTTTTTGCATGTAAATTCAAGGTGCCTTCTGTTCTCTGGCTTCTGTGCAGCACAGGGTTCTGTGTGCTTCCACCTCTGCTGGCTCATATAGTCCTGGTGGTAGATGTGACAGGAGTAGGCAGGCGGTTCTTACGGACTTGGAAGCAGCTGGTTTCCAGAAGTCCCAGGTGACACTGCGCAGCATTGGTATTTCTGCTCTGGCAGACGATTCACCTGTATCTGAATATGAAGTAAAGGCCATTAGATGTTCTCATTTTACAGGTGTGTAACCTGAGGCCAAAGCATTTGCAGAAAGCCTTCAGTCAGTACATGGTTGAGCTTTGACTCAAACTCAGGACATCTGCTTAGGCTCCTGTGTTCTTCTAACCACCCCCTCCCTCTGCCCGGGTGTGGGAGGTGCCCTGGATTTAAAGTCTGTCTATCATCTCTGTATTTTGTTTTTGATTCAGATAATCCCTGTCAGGATGGGTGAAGGCCTTTCAGGTTCCCCTGAGGAGGGCAAGGGCAGGAAATGCAGCTTTTTCTGAGCCCCTCTCAGCACCCTGTCCTTCAGGACTGCCTGCTGTCCCTCCCCTGAGGTGTTTTTGAGCTCTTTGCTGTGTTGCAGGTATAGCTCCCGCAGGCTGGGAGCGGGCAGTGGCACCTGTATATTCTTTTTGCCTTTTCTTTGCGACAGCTGCCCGCTGGCTGACAACAGCATTTACCTGAAGCAACTTGGCTCCAGGTCTCTCCTTGCTCTGGCTGGTGCCTTCTTTCCTTGAACCTGAGAGTCTCCGTCAGCAGGAGCTGCAGGTGATTCTGACTGAACAGAGGAAGGGACCATAGGTCAGTGTTGCTTTGGGGCCTTGGTGTGAAGGCGAGACCTGGTGCTCTGTACCTGACCCACCGTGGTCCGGGAGGCACAGTGTTGCTGCTGCAGGCCGAGCTTTGCTCTGGCTAGATCACAGGAAGTCTTTGGGCCCCAGTTCTAGAAACCTCCTTTAGTAACCTTCTCCCTTCTCAAGCTTTTCCAAGACCCAATTTAGCTTCCCTTTGGGCCCCCTGCCTTTGGCAGCGTTCTCTGGGCCCCTTTAGGGAGCGCCCTTATGCCTTCTGTGGATCACTGCCTTTTCTCCCTGGCTCAGTGCCCCCTGCCTACGTGGCAGTTTCTGCCAGTCAGTATTGAATATGGTCAGTATTCCCGGGGCAGTCAGGGTTTGCTTTTGCTTCTGGGGCTTACTCTAGTTGTAAGGCCCACCGTGGCCTTTCCTTCCTCCTCATGTCTGTTTGCCTCCTTTCTTTTGATTCTCTTCTCACCTGTGTGCACCCCCCTCATCAGTCCATGTCCTTGTAGTCGTGTGTTCCATCTTTAGTTTTTCTGGGTATTGATGGGCACCACTTCTGTTAGGCCTAGCTGCCTTGACATTGCCTCTAAAAGAACAATTGGGGCCTCTGCTTCCCCATCTGTTCTCTCTTCTTACAGCTTCCTGCCTCCTTGGCGGCCATTTCCTCAGCTGCTGTGGTCTCCGGCTCTCTCCTGCCCCACCCCACCTGCCATTTACAGTGCCTGTGTGTTTTGCCCTGCACATCTTGGAAGTTGCCTGGTTCTGAGCCTCTTAAATGACAGAGAGCAGGTGTCTGGGGTTTTAGGAGTCATTTCTGTTTTCACCTGTGGGCAGAGTACCTGTAAGGTGACACTTTGGAAGGGGTCATGTCAGGCAGGCTTCGTTTGAGGTCGTTGGAGCTACTGCCATGGAGGGATGCCGTTGTCCAGTTCACCAGTGTGGTGTGGTCACGGAGTGGATGCTGCTGGATGCTCCTTGATTTCCGGAGCTGGACCCAAGGGTGGGGCCTTTGAGCCCTGGAGGGTGCAGGGACTGGCAGCTGCGTGTTGTCTGGAGGCTTGGCGTCCCAGTGGCGGTCAGTTTTCCCTGTTCGGTTTGAATTCCTCCTTTGACTGCAGATCTGGACTGTGCTCCCTTGCTCCCTTCTCATGCCCAGGGTGTCTGGGCTGGGTGGTGTCCTAAGTGTCCCCATTTAGGGGAGCCAGGAGCAGGAGGGAGTTGAGAGGCTAGGGCGGGTCAAGGCTAGCTGCTGTTTCTGTTCCTCAGGGAACTGTACGGGCTGCTCGGCCACCTTCTCAGTGCTGAAGAAGAGGGTAAGTTTCCCTGATGGTGTGTTTTTGGGGACTTGTGACGAGATGTAGTCAGGTCATCAACAGAGTCTGACTCCTCTGGCCACACTGGGGTTCGGTGCCGAGGTTTGCTCACAGGAGTGGGTGTCCCCCAGCCCCTGTGCTCACACCTTTGCCAACCTTCTTGGGGCTGCCCCATTTGGTCTCACTCCTGCCCAGTTCCACAGTGATCCCAGTTTCCTGAGGTGCGATCAGCTGGTGGAAAGGAGGTGGGCGAGCAGGGGCTTCGGGTGCCTCGGGTGGAAGATACATTGGATTTTGACTTTGGCTCTTGTCTGCAGCGGAGCTGCAGTAACTGTGGAAACAGCTTCTGCTCTCGGTGCTGCTCCTTCAAGGTGCCCAAGTCCTTCATGGGGGCCACAGGTGAGTGTGTGGGCACTGGGAGGGTTGGCAGGGTCCTGCCCCTTCTGAGGGGCTGCTGCATTGTGGGAAAGGAGCAGAGGGTCAGTGAGAGGTCAAGGGAACTTGGGAGTCTGGCCTGTAGTAACATCTCCACCCCCTTTATCAAATGAAACCCTGAAATATTTGATGCCTGCACAAGAACACATGTAATGTGACTGAATTGGGAAGCGTAACAGTGCATGCCTGTGACTGCTGCTTTAAAGGTAGAAAATAGAACTTTAGTCACACCACTGAGGCTTCCTGGTGCTTCTCCCGCCTTCCCTAGCAGAAGCACCTTCCTGAATTACATTCTTTCTCTCATTATCTCAGTAACACTTTTAACAAAATGAGAAAATAAATTTTTCCTTTTAGGAAAGATGTACATACTCACTGTAAACAAAAATGAGTATGCAGATGAGCAAAAGGAAGAAAGTCCTAATCTCAGAGAATTGTTCTGGATTGTCAGTGCCAGCTCACACACAGGAAAGTGCGTAGCACATTCTAAAAAAATTGGGAGCGTGTTTTTAAGTACTCCTTTGTAAAATGTATGTTTAACTAGGTTGTTTTTTTTTTTTTTAAATCTTTCCAGTCATGCAAGTACCACATGTTTATTCAGATAGATTAGGAAATTGTTGTGCAGAGAAGGAAGAGAAAAATAATCCTGTGATCTTCCACCTGGGATAACCAGTTAAAACATTCTGGAAGTTTTTCTTTGGCATTTTATTTAAAAAACATTTTTAAAAGTTTCTATTGGTGCCAAAATACTTTCTAATGCTTGGGGCTCTGGGAGAGGCCTGCTATTGGCATAATGACCCCAAAGTCTCCAGTGCCCATGGAAAGAGCTGTACCATGAAAATGCAGGCTAGTGAACTCGGTCAGCAAGGGTGATCTGCATGGGGCTCTCAGGTAGGGAGAAGTTAGTTCTAGAGTTGGGGCCATGGGCCAAAGGACATGAGGAAGCGTCTAACCAAATTCTTCCTCCTTTTCAGCCCCGGAAGCCCAGAGGGAGACTGTGTTTGTGTGTGCCTCGTGTAACCAGACCTTGAGCAAATGAGAAGAAGGGCGAGGGTCCAAGCGGGCATCATCCCTGGGGCCAGCCTTGACCCCACTCTCCCCATCCCTAGCCCTGTGTGGCGTGTGCTGGGCGAGTGTGGCCCAAAGCTAGGTAGGCTTTCCCTTACTGTCCTTGCTGTCTCCACCAGGTTCTGGAGCTGTGCTCCATTTCTGGGGAGGGCTGGTGATGGCTGCTGTTAAGCCCCAGAGGGGAGGGGAGCCCTGCAGGGCCTAGCATGGTTGCCTGCTCTGTCCTGAGCTGTTAATGAACTCAGGAATGTAAGCTAGAGGGCAGCAGTGAGTGAGGCTTGGTTGCCGCTGGGGCTTTTTGAGGATCAGGGCTTCTCTCCAGGCCTGGGAATTCTAGGAGACCAGAGTTTGGACACTGGGAAAAGAAATTCTTCCCCTGTTGGATAATGGATGGAGCACTTGCCCTCAGGAGAACCTGAAGAAGGGCTTAGGAGTGCCTCACCCCAACTCTGCTGTTGGAATGTCCCTCCAGGCATGAGGATCTCATTTCCCCACTAGAGGGTGTTGTCGGAGCCAATAAGACCAGGAGTGCTTCTAGAAACAGTTCTTTCCCAAGTTCCCCCAGAAGAGAGTATGTAGGGGAGGGCCTGGCAGAATCCCTCAGTGTTAAGCTCAGCAGAGCCTGGGGCTCCAGGGACTCCAGCAGCTTCAGTGACCTCGGCCACTCTGCCAGGAACTTGACTTGCTGCATCTCAGCCATGTACTGCCCGCTGTCCTCAGCTCCGCAGTAGAGGCCTCACACTTGGGTCTTCCTGTGCCCCCATTCAGCCTCAGGCACCCCCTCCTCTGGCCCAGAGCTACATGTTTCCCCCTGCCCCTTCGCCCATGGAGACAGACCCGGTGAGCAGAGCAGCATTCCTGAAGCCCTGGACCCTTGGGCGCCTGGGAAATGTGGACTCTTGCGGGGCTGGGTTCTAGATTCCAGGGCTGCTCCCCAACAGTACAGTCTCAGTGTGGGTTATGGCCACTTGGGTTCCCCATCCTCTGTCCAGCAATTTCACATTCACTGTGGACAATTAGGGACTCAGGTCCCTCCCTAAGCCATGAGCAGGCTCAGGCACCTTTCCTGCCCTGGAGCTTCCCTGCCTTTTTGATGTATTTATTTATTTATTGCATGGTTCCTTGGAAAATGTGGCATAAGGAATGGGAGGAGGATGGAAGGCTTCTCCTACCCTAGGGTTCTTTCCTGGAGTCATGGCTGCCTGGGACCAGAACCCATAAGAGGAAGAGGTATTTCTGTATCCTGAGCGGGGGCCATGGAGGGGTGGGGACTCACCCTGGGCCAGCTTTCTTGCCAGGCCAACCAGTCTCGCTGGGGTGGGCAGCCAGGGGCTTGCCCCAAGCCAATGAGGTACATGTCCCAGGAGAACCAAGCAGGCCTTGGTGTTCCCCCTTCCTTGGGTCCCTTTGTCCTGTGAAGAGACGAGAGTTAAGTGTCTGTAGTTTACTTACACTGGAGAGGAGTGCAAAGGATTTCTGTGTGTTTGGAGAATTGTCAATAAAAAGGCCTCAAGCTGCTGTTTCTGTCCTGGTCCTTGCGTCCACATGTCCCCGAGGCTGTGACATGGGAAGTAGAAGCATGAAAGGCTGGGGTGCAGGATGTTTCCTGGGGGCCAGCACAGAGGTAGTAAGTGTTCTACACACACATCTCGTATACTCCTCACAACGGCCCTATGAGGCCAGCCCTGTTTTCCCCATTTTACAGGTCAGGAGACTGAAGCTCAGGGAATTTGTGCTGAAAGCTTTGGCCTGGCACTTTGCAGACCAGGGATGGAGGTGAACTGTGTCTCTCAGACTGTAGGTTTAGGGCCATAGAGGGATGGAGAGGCCTGTTCCAGTCATGCATGTACCACTCAACTACTGGGTGCCTGGTGGTGGAGAGGAACAGTAAGGTGCTGAGAGGAATAGAAAATAGGGCTTTGGAGCCAAAGGGGACAGCAGAGTTAGCGCCTGGTCCTGGGAAGAGGATGCTGCCCCAGGCAGGTCTCAGGAAGGGGGGGCTAGTGTCACGGTGAGGTCAGTTGGAACATGCTCAAAGGTCATCCAGGCCAGCGCCTCACTGCAGAAGCCACACGACGGTCTCTTGAGGGTGCACTCTCCCCACAGCGTTAAGAGGGTGGAAGAAGGGACTCTCCTCACAGCAGGAGCAGCCAGCATTAGCCCAGGAGAGCCCTGGGGCAGTCATGGCAGGCACCTGCCGTGCCCACCCCACACTTGGCTCCATGAGCCATTATTGGCGCAGCCATACTGTAGTGAGTTGTGACAGTGGCGTCGCCCCCAAGCCTTTCTGAGCTGCTTTTCTCACCTGTAAAATGGGTGTGACAGGAACAGCTGTTCACAGGGATGCTGAGAGGACTAAATGAGACGGTCCACATGAGGCACAGCACGCTGGAAATGCTAACTTGTGACTCTTACCCTCTCAATCTTCTGGAAAAGAACAAACAACTCTGCCCTGGATGCCTTAGAATGGTGACTTTTTTTTTTTTTTTTTTTAAACTAGAGCATAATCTAAGATTCTTATTCAGGAAAGAATCTGAGTGAAAGGCCAGCGTGTAGTTTGAAAAAGCATAGTCAAAATCATTTTACTTTGGGAAAATGCAAGCAATGTGTAATGGTACAGTGCCAGTAGCCTGTGGGGCTGGGTACCAGGGCGTGAGAAACAGTTTTTATCAAGTGGGGTCAGTGGCTTCACAGAAGGGAAGCTGGTGGGCCACCTCCGTGTACTCTGGAGGAGCATGTGAGGGCCTCGAGAGCTGGCCAGAGATGGACAACTTTCAAGTGCAGGCACCACCATGAAAACAGAGCTCAAGAGAGATTAACCAGGATAGGATTGTGCCTTACAGCTGGCGGGGGCAGAGAGCACCTGAATGGTAGGTAGGGGTGACCTGAAGGCAGACTGCCCTTTGTAGAATTGGGTGCCTGGTTTCAAAGAAGTTTGTTCTCAGGTATAGCTACCCAGGGCGGAGGGGATGGTAGCTAGGTTCTGCTGCCTTCCTGGCATCTGTCAGGGCAGTTCTGGGGTACGTTGCCAGCACCCACAGCCTGGCTTGGGTTGAAGATTTGGTCATGATTTGGTAGTGGTGGGGAGAAGCCCCCAGAGAGCCCTAGCTGACCTTGAACTGATGTTGGTTCCTGAGGGCTTAAGGATTTGTGGTCCTTGACCACCTGGCTGTTGGAGGTGAAGCCAGATGAACCTCCATTTTTATCTCCGTGTCTCTATGGAGTGAGGCGCTCCTTTGCAGGGCCCTGGCTCCAGCACCTGTCCTAGAGCTGGTAGCCTAAGATAGTGGTAATACCTACGTTTATGCAGCGCTTGTGCCAGGCGACATGGTGAGCATGTTTCATTTTATATCTCATGACAATTCCCGAAGTGAGGTTCTGTAATTAACCCCATTTAATTGATGAGCAAATGGAGGCCAATGGAAGTTAAGTGATCTGCCCAAGGTCACAGGGCTAGTGACCTGCCCAAGTCACAGGGCTAGTAACCTGTCCAAGGTCACAGGGCTAGTAAGCCGTGGAGCTGGATGGGAATTATACCACAGGTGCTCATACATGCCTTCTTAGTGGAACTTAAGAACATGGTGTGGTCCTGGCTGTTACACTCCCCTCCGTTCTGCCTTGCTCCCCACTTGCTCTAGGAGCTTTTGAGCCACTGAGCTTGCAGGAGGGGCCTTCCACCCCCAGCCTTAGTGAAATGGGCTCAGCCTCCAGGGGAACAGAGGCAGCCTTGTGGCAGGAGCACGCTCCCAGCACCCCCTGTCCTTCCTTGGCTGGGTCTGTTTCAACACCCAGGCAGAGCAGTGCATTCCATTCTCTGGCACAGCTGGGGGCTGGGGTTCCTGATTCCCCTGGCCGCCTGCTTTCTTCATGGCCTCAGCAGAGCCTGCTGTCTGGGCTCGGACACTGGGTCCCAGCCACACACATTCCAGCAACAACCACCCCCCACGTTGGATTTCCCAAGGAGTGAACTTTCGCCAGGATTATAGCCCACTAAACAGTTGTGGGATGTGAGCTTCCTTTGTGGGACCCAAAGGTTAAATGCTGACTGGGCTGAGAGGGGAGGAGGGAGCAGGGCTAGGTTGTTCTGGGAGTTGGGAGAAAAACCACGGTCTGAGGCTGGCTCCTCTGTCAGGGCCCTTGGAGTAGAGTGAGCAGGGCTCCCAGAAATCTTCCTGTGAGTCAGGGGCGCAGAAGCATGGCTATCTATACTTCCAACCCCCCTTGCTGACTTAGTGCCTACAGGCAGCAGTACAGTGGTTAAGAGCACTGTAGCACCACCACCGTGTACGAGCTGTGTGTTCTTCAACAAGTTCATTAACCTCTCTGAACCTCAACCTCATCATTAGAGTGGGCTAATAACAATACCTACGTCAAAGGACTGTTGGGTGGATTAAATTTGAATGTCAGAGTGCTTCCAGGGCGGACTTGTTTAGTGACTGCTGGTATTTTATGTCTTCTTCCTCATGTTGGCTTGTATGCAGTCAGGGGAATGTATTTTCTTAAGCAGAACCCCAGGTGTAGGTTGTCTTCTTTCTAAAAGTAACAATTCTGGCTTTTAGGTGAGAATTTCCCATCTTTTCCCTGCCTTCCTGCCAGTGACATTTTTTAGGAATTTACTGGGCACCTGTCATGAGCAGGCACCATACAGGTCATGGTCTTTGGTGAATGAAAATACAAATTACCATTTAATGAACATCTTCTAAATGCTGGGCTTTGTTTCCGGGCACTTTTCAAATCGTTCCCCACTGACCACCCCACCACGTGTGAAGTAAACACTATTCCTGTCTACAGCTCTGCAGTGTTCCCAGCCCTGCAGTCACCAAGTCACAGGATCCGAACCCAGAAACTGGGCTCCACTGCCTCTTCTCCCTGAGCCTGAGTGTTTAGCCGCGACCCCAAGTCTTCCTGTTTGCCATGAGGACTGATATCATACCTGGCTGGCTCACGTGACTTAACTGCTCCTTTGCACCAACGGGTGGCCATGTGACCTAGTTCTGGCCACTGAACTCGAAGCAGAAATCTTCTAGTACCCGGGGGGACTTGTTGGGGATGATTCTTTTCCTGATCAAAAGGCCAGAGGCCGCTGACCTGCTGCATTTGCTTTTAGCCTTTTTCCCCTTTGCTGCCTGGAATGTGGTTGAGAAGTTGGTTGAAAGCATGAGAACAAGAGCCACCCCCCTCCACCCCTCTGGAAAATGGAAGAGTCTGGAACACAGACCTCCCACCCTCCTCTGGACCTCTTTGAAGAGGGCAAAGCCCTGTGGTTACTAGGGGTTTCCGTTCCATTCAGTCAGAGGCAATCGGGCATCCACCCTCAGCCCAGAGGCTGTGGGCACCAGCTGCCTGTCTTCAGGTAGGCAGGAGGACTGAAGGAGACCAAGGGTGGACCCAGGCCTTGCAGGCCTAGGTGGTCTTTTGAGATTGCTGGGGGTCTGACAGCAGATGTTGGGAACAGAGTCAATGGACAGAGAAAGGCCTGACCCCTGGAGGGGGAGGTGGGTGAGGGTGCCTTACCGGGGCTTCCTGGGATAGGCTAAGGGAGCCTCTGCTCGCCCTGCTCCCTCTCGCTGGCTGCCAGCACCTGACAGAAGTCGGTATTATGCTCTGGCCAGAAGTGGCCCGAGTCCTATGTGTTCAGTGGAAAAATAATCCTTGCTTCTGGTTGACCATAGAAGTGTCCGTAAATATTTGGTCGGGGTAGGAGACTGAGAGACAAAGGGTAGATTCAGGGAGCCAGGTGGGCTGGGCAGGGTTTAGGTGAGGGCGGGTGGCACTGGCTGCTTTTGAGCTGAGGAGAAACAAGCAGGCCTCTGCTGTTCCTGACCTGTGGTGAGGCCACCTGACGGCCCAAGGGTGATTGATGGGCAGGATGTCAGACCACCTGTTAGTGCACACTGGCCCACAGTGGGAATTGGGCCTCGGGCCTTCCTCCATTCTCTGGGTGGCGTGCACCTCTGAGAGTTGGGAAGCTGTGACTGCACTTGGTATCCCAGCTGCTACACCCTCACTGGTGAGGAAAGCCCCTTCTGGGGATGTGCCCAGCCCCCTGCTCTGGGTGTGTCTGCCCTGTCTCTCAACATCTGCCTATGGATGCTGGCTAGGAGCTCTTTCCTGGCACCAACCCTTCCAAATGCTGGACATTAAAGTGGCCATGGTGTTGCCTCCATGTCAAACTTGCTCTCCCTGCCCATCCAGCTCAAGATGACAGCCTCATCTGCCCTGAGCCCACTAAAGAAGCTCCCTCAGGTACACCGCATGCAGGACCAAGCCCCTTCTAGCCCAGGGTGACCTCAGTCCATTCCCTCCTGCCTCAGATAAGTTGTTGGCTTATCTAGATCTTGGTTCTCAAGCTTGCCTGCACATCACCCCAGAGGATCTAGAAATGCACATTTCTGAGCAGTGAGACGCTTATGGAATTGTATGAGACTGGGCCCCGTATTCTGTAAGAGCTCCCGAGATGATTCAGATATTTATGTATTAAAATGCAGGTTGTAATGGTCTGGGGTTGGGGAATCTGAATTGCAGTTCCAACCAGCTCCCAGGCAATGCTCATGTCCTGATTCAGGGTCTGCTGAGAGTAACACTCTAACCATCACCTCGGGCCAGGACATGCCCAGAGTTGTTTGGGTGTGTGTGTGTGTGGGGGGGGAGTTATGCGGGTAGGCCTGCTCTCCAGAGTGATTCCTGGGGCTCAGACTTGTAGGAGTCCTGGGGTCAGGCATTGCCATTGTTGAAGCTGCAGGAGCCTGCAGTTCAGACTGGGAGATGGCTTCTGTTCCTCCTCTGGCCAAAAGGATAGCCATCTCCCTCCCTCACTTCACGGCGGGGGGCCGGGGGGTAACCCCTGGCTGTGCGATCTGTGGGGATCCTGCAACACACAGGCATTGGTCTGAGGTGTTGGAAATCTGTGGACCAGCCTCTTCCTAAAGTTCCCTTCTGAAACTCCGTCCCGCTGCTCAGGAACCAGCAACACAGAAATCACCTGGTCCAAACCAACTGTTGTTTTCTTCAATTTAATTAAAAACTTAAAAAACTTAAAAAACAAACCCTACCTGCATCAGTCATCTAGTACCTATGGCCTCGCAGCAGTAGCAATAATTTACTCATCATCAGGTGAAGGGGCAGGCGGCGGCTGAGGGTGAGCCCCAAGGAGTGAGCGAGCCAGGCAGAGGTCTGGGCTGGGCTCCCTCAGTCTGGGGGGGAAGGCAGGGAGGTGGGACTGGAGGGCACTGAGACCCCAGCGCCTTTGCTTTGGCGGGTGGGATGCACTCTGAGACTTCTCTTTAAGCCGGGGCCCCCCCACCAACAGGGGAGCTGACCCCACAGTCTACTCTGGACACCACCTCAGCTGCTCAGAGCCCTCCCTTCCCTTGCTCTCTCCTCCTCCTGCCTGCTTTCTGAGACTCAGGGTTCCCCCCACATGAGAGAAAGTCCCCAGGGATGCCAGAACCCCTCAGTCCCTTAGGGCCTGTGCTGGTGACAACTCTGCCAGAAACCACCCTCCAGCAGGGGCTGGGGCAGCCTGGGAGTGGGGGCAAGGCCTTGTGAGTGGAAGGAGACAGAGCCCCAGGGGCTGGGACCGAGGGCAAGGCACTGCAGGCGAGGTGGGGAGGGAGCAGCGCCCTTCAGTGGGGCTCAGCAGCCCCATAGAAGAAGGGGTAGTAGAGGGAGCAGGGGTAGGAGAACATGAACTTGACGGCAAACTTCATCTCCTTATTCTTCTTGTCCCAGCGGTAGACAGCCATGAGCAGCAGCTGTCCGTCCACTTTGCGGCCCATGACCAGGAAGCTGCCCGCCAGGTTGTCCAGCTGCGGGCAGGGGCAGGCTGCGCCGCTCTTCATGTGCAGCACCAGCCTCTTGGTGTCCTTGCGCTTCAGGGGGCCTGGCTTGAGCAGCTTCTTCTTTTTCTGGGCTCCAATCAGCTTTCTGTCCCCATTCTCTGTCTTGATCTCCTTGATGCGCATTTTGACCACTGTGTGGGTGGGGGGACAGAGGGGCAGCGTGAGAATGGTCAGGTTTGCTCAGGAGGCTGGCGACCTGCCGTGTCCGTGCCTGAAGCTCCAAGCCCGGGGCTTGGGCAGGTGGAGCTGACGTGGATGTTTCATATTTATAGGATAGCATCTCCTGTTGTTGGCGGGGCTTCATGGCCAGGCACAAGGGGGAAATGAGATTTGGAGACATTGTAATCCGCCCAAATTGTCCAGCCTGGATTGACCTGAGGCCCGGTCAGCTCCAGAGCTCAGGCCTTTTCGTGATACCAAGTGCAGGGTGGGGAGCACTTGAGGAGGAGTGGAGTGGTGTGTTCGCGGGAATGTCGGGGGTGAGACTGTCCACTTAGAGGGGGATTTGGTGGAGGGGAGTCCTTGTGATGGAGGGAGGCTGGGCTTCATCCCCTTGGGGTGCTTCCCAGTGGGGTTTCTGGTTGTGTGTGGAGCCGAGTGTGGTTGGCACCGTGGTGTGCTGGTAAATATTTGACAGCTGGCTCTGGGGAGGGGCCTGCTCTGCAGCGCATGCTGGTCTCCACGGGGTACACCCCCTAGCAGGACCCAGCATTTCACAGACACAGGCTTGGGAAGAGCTGCACACGACCAGCTCTTGTGCGTGCAAACACACGACCACGATGTGCGTGCGAGGCTGTGCAGGGTGGGTGGGAGAGTGTGTGTCGCGCTGTGTGTTTTGTACATGAGACTCTTTGTGGTGTGTGTGGGTGGGAGCCGGAGTGAGGCGGGGGTGGTGGCCTGTGGCAGAGAACCTGACATCGCTGGGCACAGGGAGGCCTGGGCTGGCCTCTCCTCTCTGCAGGCCTCTGGGGCCCATCTCTGTGAGCTGCCAGGGAAGAGCCACAGAATAACTTTGTCCACACACGAAAGAAATTTGTCACAAAATCTCTTTCATTTTCTCTCTTTCCTTTGTCCCCCCCCAAGCCCCTGGCGCGCACACACACCTTGAATACAGTGCCGTGCCACTTAAAGACGGGGGTATATTTTGAGGGGGGGTCGTTAGGCTGTTTCATCTTGGCAAGAGTCAGACCTAGCGTGTCCTCACACAGACCCAGGCGGCACAGCGGCTGCGCACGGGGCTGGTGGGGGAACCACAGGCCCACCCCACATGCGGCCTGCAATGCCGGACTGCGAGTACGATTCTCCTTCCAAAAGGACCATTAACATAAAAGACCTGGTGAAGTAGGAATTTCATTGCTATCTCTTTTCTAGAGATGGGAAGCCCAAGACATCAAACAGGAGCTGAGCTGGCAAAGATCAAGGCTGGGCTGTGTGGTCCACGCAGGAGCCAGGTCCTGAGTAGACTTGGCTCGGCTGGCCCAGGAATGTGGAGGCGCCAGGTTACAGCTGTGGGGGTGACCACAGCCTGCATAGCCAGAGATGCATTGGGGACTGGGCAGAGGTTCCTAGGGACTTGGGGGTTACATTTCCACTCTGGAGCCCACTGCTCCTTGTGCTGTCCTGCCTGCCTCCAGGTTAAGCCCACCTCTCCCCAGGAGACTGTCCCGTCGTGGAGCCGCTCTGTGAGGCAGCAAGGGCGGGCTGCAGGGGCTCTGGCCACGGGTGATTTCTGAGGCCATGGACCATGGCCTTGAGGTACATTTCTCTGGGGAGAGGGTGCATGGTTATCATTAGATTCTAAAAGGGGCACATGATGCCAACACTGTGCAGCCTGACTGTGCTGGATGTGGGCATTTGTGTGCATGCATGTATGTGTGTGTGTGTGTGTGTGTGCTGGGGCTGGGGCGGGGCTGGCACGGGAGCCGTGGCTACCGCGTGGGCTCCACACTCACCGAAGTCGCTGGAGCACATCTGCTCCATGAGGCCATCGGCGCTGTGCTCCATCTCACACTGGGCGCAGATCTTGGTCACTGAGGAGAGAAGGCGGTGGGGTCAGGGTCCCGTGTGTGGGTCAGAGTCCGCAGCACTGCGGAGGGTGCAGGCTTCCCTCTGTCCAGCCAGCTTCCCCAGCCAAGCCTCCACTTCCTCCTGGGGCCTGGGCGATGGTAACAACAACATCACCTGCTCACGGAATGGTTGTGAGACAGGGTCTCCCAGGAGGAAATGCCCAGGTGGGCACCCTTGCCCCACAGCTCTGGCAAAGTTGTAGCCTCCATGTGCACGGGCTTCTCAATTTGCTCATTTATCCCTCAGCCTATGAAGTAGGGATTATTGCTCTTATTTTAAAGAAAAGGAAACTGAGGCCCAGCGTGACTACCCACATTTGCAAAGCTAGTGAGAAAGGGTTTAGAACTCGGGATTTGTGACTCCTGGGCTAGTGCTGCTGTGCCGATACTTGAGGGGACTTTCTAGGAATGCAGGATCAGGCAGGGGGTAAACCAGTGATGATGCTGGCAGGGCAGGGCAGGGTAAACTGAGGAGTACCTTCCTCTAAAGTGGGCAGCTTAACATTTTCAGAACTTTCCACTTTTAAAGAGAAGCCAAAACTCATAATTTTTATTTGAAATATTCTGACTCTTATCTGTTGGTCACCGAAACACTTCTTCACATCACCTTTGCGCCCCTCTGTCTCTGCTTCCAGGTGTGCACATCAGAGGGAAAAGGTAGACTGGCAGAGGAGAGTAGTGCCAGGGCAGGGCTAGGTGGGGTTCAGACCTGGGATTTCCCTATCAGGCTGCTAATGTTTGGGTTCCAAGTAAGCCAGCAAAGGTGTGGTGCTGGACCCCTGCTGGGAACTGTCTCTGCTTGAGCTGGTTTTCTGTCCCTTGCTTTTGGGTTCCATTTCCAATCTGAGGATAGGGGCTTTCTTTCTCTTGACACTTCCCCATCACATGACCCCCACACAACCACAGCTTTTAAAGGAGGCCATGGGGTGTATGTGTGTGAGAGTGTGTGTGAGACTGCAGGAAAGGGTAGCCCTGAGGGTGCTTTTTGGTGGTTGGGGAAGACAGGGAGACGAGGGAGGGGAGCTCCTGTTTGCAGGGAGTCCCAGCATGAGGGGCTCCTTCTCAGGCAAGGCTTTCCTGCCGGGTGCCACTGCATTTCCTCCTGTCTGGTGCCCAGCCCGGCCTTCCACTGCCTGGAAGGGTTTCTATCCACGGTGGAGGGTGGGGTCAGGGAGGGTTGCACAGGGAAGGGGAGGCTGAGATCAGGGAGGGAGGAATTAAGGGTGATGGAATTGGGGGTGGGAAGCTGCACTTCCCTGTCACAGATTGGAAACCCAGGCTGAAAAAAATCACGCCAGCCACCTAAAGGATCCTTGTTAGGGGCAGAGCCTGCAATCTGCTCATTCTTCTGTGCTGAGTCTCACCCAAAGGTCTCCCTGTCTGGGAAGTTGGGGGAAGAGCTGGAAGATTCAGGGTGCAGAAAAAGGGGTGGGGTGGGGGGGTGGAAACCATTGCCCAGGAGCACTCAGAGTACAGCTGCACTCTTCTGCTAAACCCCTCCCCTCCAGCCTCCTCACCTCCAAATGTTGCAGCCGGGGGTAGAGGTGATGCTTGGCTTGGTGCCCTGGGGCCCAGGGCTGTGGAGGGGGTGAAGGGCATTGTTTAATGACCTGGGGCATTCTTGGCCTAAGAGAACCTGGGATGCCTGGGGATGGGGGAACCCCGAGGGATACCAGTGGCACGGGAAGGTGGGAGCTGAGAGGTGGACAGGGGGGATGGGGTGGTTCAGGAAAGGAGTTGGAATGAGGGAGAACCAGTTGGAATGTTCCAGGGAGGCACCAGCTGACAGTCGTGGGGAGGTGGGAAGTCAGGAAGGTTGGGGAGGGGGTGTCAATTGTCGGGGCACTCAGGTTTGAGAGCAGAAGGGGTGCGTGTCTATCTCTCTGCGTAAGGGGGTTTCTGGGGGGCTCGCAGAGCTAAGGGTTTCGTCAGCAGCCTCTGTCTGGGGCCCAACTCGCCTGCACCCAGGGCTGACGGAGCTCGGGGGCGGCGGCGCTACCTGGAGGCGCGGTGGCGGGCAGGTGCCCGAACTGCACGGCGATGCAGAGGTCGTTGTCCAGGGGGAACTTGTGGCAGTGCAGCATCTCCGGCCAGGGGAAGCCGTAGGCCTCCATGAGAGGCGCGCAGCCGGCCCGCACGGCCTCGCACAGCGAGCGGCACGGGTAGATGGGCCGGTCGAGGCAGACGGGCGCGAAGAGCGAGCAGAGGAAGACCTGGGTGTCCGAGTGGCAGCGCTTGGCCAGCAGCGGCAGCCAGCTGCTCGCCTGCTGCTTCACCTCGGCCAGGCTCTCGTGCTCCAGCAGGTTGGGCAGCCGCATGCGCTTGTAGCCCACGGTGTGGCAGAGCGGCAGGTCGGCGGGGATGTCGAGGCACTGCGGCGGCTTGGAGTACGAGCGGCCGTGCAGCGGCTCGGCCTGCCAGCCGTAGTAATCGTATTCCTCGCCGCGCGCGGGCGCCGCGTGCAGCGCCCCCAGCAGCAGCGCCAGCGCGGCCGCCCGCGCGCCCCCAGCCGCCGCCTGCATCGTTGCGCGGGCCCCGACGCTCGGTGCGCGGCGCCCCCAGGTGCCCAGGCGTGCGCTGCGGCGAGACGCTCCGCTCCAGCCGCCGCCTCCGAGGTCGCCCAAGTGGGTGGCAGCCTCCGCTCCGCTCCCGGGCGCACGGAATGATCCTGGCGCCTCCCACCTTGGGGCTCCAGTCCCGGCCTCGCCTGGCGCCCCAGCCAATCTCGGGCCTCCGGGCCGCCGCCCCAAGGCGGGGAGGCAGGGTGGAGCCCCCACAGCCCCTCCCGCCCGACTCCTAAGCGTCCCGCCCAGTGCCGGCCGGTGCGCCCCTCTCCAGCTCGCTCCTCGGCTGCCACCGTCCCGTCCCTCCTGGCTTCACACCGCTGGTCCCCCCCACCTCCCTGGGTGTTTTCCTCACCTCTCGCCTTCTCCATCTTTCCTATCTCTCTCCGCCACTGCCTCTCCTGGTCCTTTTCTCACTCACTTCACTTGCTTATCTCTGCGTCTCGGCCTTCCCCCCTCCGCTCTGTTTTCTCTTCCTGACACCTTGGTTCTCCCTTCTGGCAAGAGGCTCCTGGCTGCCCACACTCTCCTGGTGCAGGCAGGCTGGGCACATCTTCACTGCTCAGCCCTTGAGCATTCACTGGCTCCTGCTTGGTGCCTGGCACGGTGCTGGCTGCGGGGGAATCAGATGGATATGACAGGGTGGAACCCACCTGCAGGGCCATCGCAGACTAGTGGGGGTGACGGTAATTATAGCCACTATGAGTGAGGTCTTACTAAGGTGGGAGACACTGGACAGCCCTTTACAACCTCATCAACTACTGCTTCTGACCTCTGCTAGCTAAGCACAGCACAGACATGATCTCATTGAACTCTGCCAACAGTGCTGTAAAGTGGGTAGGTACTATTGTCACCCCCACTTTATAGATAAGGGTACTGAGGCAAAGAGAGGTGAAGATCGGTGCCAGGCCTTGAACCTAAAGTCTCGTAACAAAGTCAGAGTCCAGATACAAACAGGGGGTCTGGGGTCAAGTCTGCAGGCTCTCTGGCTGGGGGGACTCAGAGAAATGAAATAACTGATCTTGGTCATGCAACTGTTAGGGGCTTGTCTTCCTGACTGGGTGCTGCTTACCCCTAAACTTGCCTGTAGGAGGAGCTTTGGAAGAGAGACTGTGGCCAGGCTCTTCCTGGCAGCCTGGCAGGAGACCTGACCTCCCAGCAGCTGGAAGTATCTAATAGGAGAGCTTGGGGTGCTGGCTCTGCTGCAAGGCACAGTACTGGGGCACTGGCACCCCTCCCTTGCTGCCTCACTGCTCCTCTTTTGTTTGTTTCCAAGGCTCCGGTCTTCTCATGGATCTGTCCTTGAAGCGGTAGTGGAAAGAGGTGAGGAACCAGTCCCCCAGTAACCAACAGATGCCCCTGGAGCACCTATTATGTGCAGTGCCCGAGGTGTGGTGTGCAGACCACGGATGGGGTGTATGCGTCATCTGATCTAGTTGTGAGAAAAAGGCACAAGACAGAGCGCTAGGGGTGGTACAGGATATCATTAATGTCCAGAGTGTCCTAGCTGGTCTGGGTAGAGCAAGCTGAGGACCTTCCCCACTCCCACAACACTCAGCAAAGAGGTTTTGCTGATCATCACCGAGAAGGTGAAGACCTGCTCCCCGCAGGGCCGGGCTGGGAGTGTAGTGACAGTGCAAGAGCCTGGACTCTGCAGACAGAGAACACGAGGTTCAAATCCAAGCGCATACTAAATGAGTGACCTTGGGCAAGTGCTTGATCATTCTGACCCTCCATGTCCTTGCTTGTAAAATGGAGCTTCCTCAGCAATTGTTGCAAAGGGAAAAATAAAATGATGCTTAGAAAGAAAGCCCCTGCATGGTGCCAGCATATAATAGGCATCTAGGAAGGTTTGATCTCCAAGGATGTGTGACTTTAGGGCAAAAATGTGGTGTGTGTTCTGAAAGCTCGCTCTACACCTTGACCTTTGTTCTGGTTTGGGGGCTCTGAGCATCATTTCTGCTCCCTGCACCTCCAACTCCTCCAGGCAGGGTTTCTGCAATTTGGGGAAGGCTCTGGGCACTGGCAAGGGGTATTGGAGTGCCCCAGATGCTTGTGCAAGGTGCTGGCTCTTGGGCAGCTGGTCGCCTGTGCTGTTCTTGGCTTCCCGGTGACTGGCCTGGACAGAGAGGGGCATTGTTCCTGCAGCTGGTTATGTAAGAACTGCGCATGTCTGAGCGCTGCTGGGAGTCTGTACCTGGAGCTCCAGGGGCTCCAAAGGGCAGATAGGCTAGTCTGGAAGCCTCCTGGAAGAGGAGGATGGGCTGTCTTTACCTGGCAACTTTGCCTTGGGGATCCCTGAGACTCCCTGACATGGGATCTCTGATGAGAGTGAAGCGGCCCCCAGGGGTGGGGAGCTGTGCCCTGGGGAAGCGCTCTCCCTCTGCAGCCAGCTGGTTACCCTGGCTCTGTGGCCCCCCGCAGGGAGGAGGCTGCTCTCTTACGTGCTGCCCCTCCTTGATGAGGCTATTGCAGGGCCCAGGCAGCTGGGCGGAACACCTGGCGCGCTGGGCATCTGTCCATCTTGGAGTGTCTGCAGTCTGTTCAGGTGCAAATTTCCCCAAGCTGGTCAAGAGGCTCATTTGTTCAAAAGAATGTGTACTCCTGATTTGTTTTGAGCAAAGTTCTACGTAGATCTTAGATCAAATTTGTTTATCATGTTATCAGATCTTACATCTTTCTACTTCTAGCCTACGTCAGTGGCTCTCCAGGTGTGTCTGGGCATCTCTGGGTGTCCCTAGCTGCCTGGGATGTCTCCAGAGTCAAAATTGTATATAACGTGAAGACTCACTCGAAGCGTAAGATAGACTGATGGAATTTAAGCAATAGAGTAAGAAAATTTTATCCGTATGGTTTTAGATTTCACATTACAAACAACATTTGAGGAACTGCCACATGTCAAATTTTGGTAGATCAAAGAAGAATAGCCACAACATCTGAATAGGATATTAAAATAATCTCCTTTCCAACTAATTTCTGGGTGAAGCCAACTTCTCTTCGTCTCCTTTGACCAAAACAACATGTGACGACAGATGGAATGCAGAAGCAGGTAGAAGACTGTCTTCTATTAAACTCAGACATGAAAGATATCTGCAAAAATGTGAAACAATGCCATTCTTCTCAACAGTTTTTTTATTTTGGAAAATACATTTGTTTCATAAGCATTTATTATTTATCTTAACATACGATATTTTAAGTAAATAAATTTCAATTTTCCTCAGTTTTAATTGTATGCATGGTAAACATTGATAGGTATAAACCCACATAAATAAAAATCCCTTAATCTAAGAACCTCAATAAGAAGAGTGTGAAGGGGTCCTGAGACCAAAAAGTTTGAGAACTGCTGGTTTACTTACTCTGTCCATTTTGATAGAGATATATAGAATCTACTTTGATTGTGGCTTCACTAATTTTCTCTTTTTTTTCAAATTAGCTTTGCTTTATATATTTTGAAGCTATGTTACATACCATGAAGGTCTTGTCTTATGCGTTTGTTTTTCTTGTTTCTAGCACACTAATCACATAGTAGGTGCTCAATAAATGTGTGAATGAATGACTGAATGGGTGGATAGATGCTTAGAATAAAGTTTCATGATTAATATATGTTCTGGTTGTATTGTAATTTCTTTTTTTTTTTTTAAGATTTATTTGTTTATGCATATAAGAACTGGGGAATAGGCCAGAGGTTCAGAGGTGAGAGGACCCAGAGACAAGTGGGCAGCAGAACAGCCAGACTAATTGAAATACATTGCTGAGGGGAGCAGTGGGCGAGACAGAAGAGGTCTGCCATGGCACGTGGGTAGCTCCCTGACCGGCCAGGGATAGAACTCATGCTGCAGTGGCTGTGGTTAACAGTGCTGTGCTTAACCCCTTGTGCCACCAGGGATGCCCTGTATTGTAATTTCTATCTGGATGAAGTAACCTTCTGTGTTACTTTTAATGCTTTAGGTTTTGGAATACTAATTCCATGAGCCAACATTGACCTAGAGCCTGCTTGGGCCAGACCCAGGCATGAAGGAGCTTCAGCGTCTGTCGAGGTGGAGACACAGACACACAGTGGCATGTGCTGTAGCAGACCGGCCTCTGGTGACTTCTGACCAGTTCCTGGATGTATATCCTTGGGTATGTCTGTTGCACTTTGAACCTCAGTTTCTTTTTATCTAAAAGGGATTAAAAATAACTTCTTACTAGGTGGTAATGAAGACTTACTGAGATTGTGTATGAGAGGAGCACCGGCGGAGGGCCCAGGGTGTCCTGCTCTGTGGTCACTGAGCCAGGAGATCTGCCCTATTTGTGCCCCCAGCAGAGGCAGAGTGTGGCAGAGGGCAGTGCACCCAGAGCCTGCATTCAGAAGATCTGAATTGTATGTTTTCAACTAAATAGGAAGCCCCTCTCACACCCTGAGTGTTTCCTTGTCTGTGACATGGAAGGACTGCCTCTGTCTTGCACCCTCCATGGGGCGCTCTTGAGGATCAAATGTGACAATGAAAAGGAGGGGTTTGGGGTGCTGATGGGGATGAGGCCTGTAGCGGCTTGAGAAGGTCACGCATAGGCTTGCCTGCCTCCCAGCAGGACTGGGGTGCCCAAGAGGGGAACCATACTTGTCCTTCGTTCAGTCTCCTGGAATTCTCTGCCTTTTACGTGCCAGTGTTCTTCTGCTGGGGCACCTGTTCCCATAGCAGCTGCTTCTGAGTTTTCAGCAAAAAGCCCAGAGTATGTGATGTGTGTAATTATGAAACCTCTTACTGCCAGGAGGGGCCATTTGCTATTGTCCCCCAACACCCCTCCTCCTCACCACTCCCTACCATTTTCCATTAGCGGAAACTAAAACTTGGCCTTCCTGACTCCCAGTCCAGGGCTCTTCCTACCACACCTACAATACTGTTTTAGTTTCCAGAATTTTCATTTTGTCAATTGTAAGTCAGCATCTGTCCCAGAGACCACCAACTGTGTGGGGTCTTCCTGCCTTGTTGCCTGTTCTCTGGGTGACCTGCTCAGGATCTCTGGGTGCCCTGGCAGCAGTGGGGGCCTCGTCCTAAAGGGACTGGAGCTGGGGTCACTGTCGCTGAGTCAAGTGGCCAGGATGCTGAGCTGCAGACCCTTCTTTGGCGAGCCAGGACTCCAGAAGGCTCTCTGATTGTCCTGGGTCTCCAGTTGCTTGGGAACAAAGCAGAGGCCCAGCGTGTCTAAGAATGCCTGTCTGCAGTGCAAACAGAAGTAGGATGGGGGTGGACGAGCTGGTGCTCTCTGGACAGGGCTGAAGATGGAAGGAGAAGGCTAAGCAGTGCTCTCCTCTTCTCCCTGGGTCCCCAACATACTGGGAGCCCCCAGACTGTGGCTAGCAGGGCAGCCCAGGCAGGAAGCACATCAGAGACATGCAGTCATGCAGTCAAATATTTTGGTTCAGACCATGCACTCTGGGGCGAGGCTGGATTCCAATTTCAGCAAAGCTACTTGACCTGGGACAAGTTATTTAACTTCTCTATGCTTCAGATTCCTCACCTGTGAGATGGGGGATAATAACAATAATTGCTCATGGGATTACTGAGAGGATTAGAGTTCATTTAAAGCTCACTTAGGGCTGCACACAGGAAGAGCTGTCTGTGTCATTAGTTAACACTTTGACGCCGTGATGTGACTATGGTCTTTGGAGACTGTCACCAAATTCTGTAGCCCCTTGCTCTGGAATTTCTCTTAAATTCACAGATGCTCTTCCTTCTCCTGCTCCCCCTTCTCGTTGCTGGTGCCCGCGGCTCTGGACTGCCAGCACAGGTCCCATTGCTTTCCTCTCCTCAGGAGCCAAGTGATGATTGCGAGCTGCTAGCCTGCTGGCCTCACCCTTCAGCCCAAGCCCCTGGCTTGCTCTGACTGCTCTTCACGCAGAGCTCCCGCCCTGGTGGGCCCAGCCTCCTAAACGCCTGCCAGAGAACTTCCTCTGCGGCCATCACACCGCTGTCCTCTCACGGGGCCTGTTTTCTCAGTTTCAGGTAACCCCGGGGACTGCGAGTTCCACAAAGGTGAGACCTTGTCTTGTTCACCTGTTTCTCTAGCTCCTAGCACACTGTGGTCCCATGGAGGTACTCAGTGACTGTGGCCTGAATGAGTGGCTGAATGGGCAGATGGTGCCCGGTGGAAATGGCAGAAGAAAGGAGTCCTTGCAGCCAGAGGGGCTCAGCCAGGTTCCTTTAACTGTTTTTGGGGGCTCTGTTGGAGTTCTGGGTAGGGGGAGGGGCAGGGAAGTGCAGGAGGGTTATGGGATGACTATGGGGAGAGCTGGTGGGATTGAGTGGCCTAAGTAGAGAGGTATGTTGTGATGCTGAGGAGGTGGAGGGATGGACAAGCCCCCTAAGCTCATGCTGATTTCCCTCCTGCCCCCTCCTCTCTTGAGCGCTTATTTAGAATATCCTCAGTGCTTGACTTTGTGCTTTCCCACACATGACCTCGATCACCCCAGGAGCATCATGAGGGAAGGCATTAGGACCTCATTTTTTTTTTTAAAGATTTATTTATTTATTTATACAAGCACTGGGTACAGTCAGAAGCGCGGGAGGGTGAGAGAATCCACCAGAGCCAGAGTGGGGAGCAGAGCAGGCAGAAGGACCAAAGTACACTGCTGAGGGGAGCAGCGGGCGGCAGGAGAGGTCTGCGCGCCATGTGGGACCCTCCTCCGGTGGCCGGGGAGCAGCCGGGGATCGAACTGGCGCCGCAGAGGTTGCAGGCAGCTTCGCAACCCAGCGCTCAACCGCTGCGCCACCAGGGAGGCCCTGCCTTTTGTATCCACCTGGCTGCTGAACCCCACCCTCAGGTCCCAGCCACCTTCCCTTTGGTGGGGATGGGATTTGGAGTTCCCAGTGTCTTTGGCTTTGACCTGGGGTGGGGGTGGAGTCCACAAAGCCTGTATGGGATTAGCTTTGGGACATCCTTTTCCCCCTAACAGAACCACAACTAGAGTGATTGGTCGGGGGGTGGGGGGGGCCGGGGAGTTTCCCCAAGCCTTCTCTTTGTGTCAAGGGGAATGAATGCTAGACACCGTATCAAATGCACCTATTAGACTTTTGCCTGTACTGCTGACAGGCTGTGGGAACTAAGATATAATGCTCTTTGCCTCAGTTTCCCCATCTGCAAAACAGACCATTCTTTGCAGATTTGTTGGTAAAGTGATGTACCTGAAGGTGCTTAAAACTACTACAGTTTCAGTGTTCAAAGAGTTTTGTGCAACCACAGGACACAGAGTGCATGTGCCCCGCTCCCTCAGCCTCTGCCTCAGCCTCTGCTGTGGTTCTTTGGGGCACCGGGGACCCCAGATTGATAAAATGTTTCAGCAGGAACTTCTCTTCTCTTCTGGCGGTTCTGACCACCCAGGTCTGTGAAGTCCCTACTAAAGCCTATATATAAACTATTCTCCATGTTTCCCCAAATCAACACAGAATGGTTCATTTGCCCGTAAATAAAACAGCAGATTTCTCTGCTTTTGGCTGGAATGACATACTTTCGGGACAGAATTCCTCTCAAGCTGGAGAGAAGTGGATGGGCAGTCCATGCATCTTAGATTAATTTAAAAACCAGAGGCTGGGAGGGGGAAGTGAGTGGCCCAGCGAGGGGATGGTGGGTCAGAGAGACCCCAGGGCCTTTGTGCTTTGGGGGCAGGAGAGGAAGTCAGGAAGCCCCCAGGAGGACCTTAAGGGCAGGACTGAAGAGGGGAAACCCAGGGCAAGAGTGGTAGGGATGGGGGCCAGCTGCTGAGGGAACCCTGGGTGAACAATGGCCTCATTAAGGAGAGGGTGCGGGCAGGGAGGAGCTGGGCAGGGCTGCAGCCAGTGAATCTCCGCCTCCCCACCCCCAGCCAAAGGAGCAATTGTCCCCCGCTGGGAGGAGCTGGGCCTGGGCCTGGGAACTGCTGGGCACTTGCCCTGGGGGCCACAGAGGTGGTCGCAGCCTCCTTCCTGGCCCTAGAATGCCTCCTCTGTGCTCCTGCCGAGGGTCAGGCCCTGCCAGTGACTACCTGGCCCTAGTTCTTCCAGCAGTGTTCAGGGTGCTGGTACCCACACAGGTCTCTTTGAAAAGGGGCTTCACTTTCCTCCTGTCCCCTTCTGGGAAACCTAGGCCCTCATGAGGTTTTTCTGAGACCACGTGTTTAGGGGTTCCTCGTCTCCATTGACTGCACTGTGGCCCTGGGCTTGTTGAGGGGCTGCTACTGCATTTAAGGGGCAGGGGCTAGGAGGCTAAAGTGCAGCCCCAAGTGGCCTTGAGCGTCCGGTTGAGCGTCCGGCCTACAGGCCTTTGCAGCCCCTGCTGACAGCACTCGTGGACCTTGCTTTCCACTGTTGGTGTTTTGAAAGGGAGGTGATCCTGTTTTCAAATGATGTGGGAACTCAGCAGATAAAACAAAGTGGGGGTGGTGGTGGTAGGGAAGTTATGGCTGGGGTGGGGCCAGAGCCCCACCTACCGAACTGATAGCACTCTGTGGTACCCCCATTAGCCCCTGTCCAGTTGAATACTCTTCAGGGCCTCATCTGCCTGGTGCCCAGGGCCTCTGTTGGCTGGCTGGGCCCTGTCTGGGTGTTGTGGGGGTACTGGCTGGTCAGCCCTCTGTTCTGTCGTGGGGTCTATTCTGACCTTTTCCACATCTGCTGAAATTGGCGAGTTGTGCTGTACTAGTTGTTACTCTTTACCCATACATGTAGCCCATAGGGTTTTTGTTTGTTTGTTATTTGATTTTTAGAGGTCTGACACACAGGTGATTTTTGGGGTTAATTTTCTATGATGGTGAATTGTCTGGTTTCCTGGCCTAACAGGAAGAGGCTGACTGACTCACGCCAACACTGGGCCCACTCCCCAGCCAGGAGGGGAGAGAGGCACCCAGGTTTGCAGTGGGAAACCATCACCCTGGGAGGTGGTTCAATGCACAGTCAACATTCTGGGTCACCTGAGATTCCAGCTCAACACAGGTCATGCCCGGGGGAGCTGATGCAGTGGTCTGGGGGCCAGAATGGGAAATGCAGGCCTGGGAAGGAGCTGTTCTTGCTCCCCTCAGCCATCCCCTCACACCCCTGCTGGTTACAGTCACTTTCCAAGGCTCCCAGGCCTCCTTTAGGCTGAAATGAGAAGTCGCTTCTTTCTGGCAACTCCACACAACCTGCTCCCTAGCCTGAGGATGTTGGGTTCATGTGCATCTTACCTTCCCCGGCTTCCAGCTTAGGATTCTGATTAATACCGGTGTTAGCAGACATTGCATGTCCAGGCGCTGAACTGGGTGCTTTATCATCTCACTTAAAGCTTGAACAATGCCGAGAGGTAGATGTTATTATCCTCCCTCCCCATCAACAAATGAGAAATCAGAGGTGATTGAGGAACTCGCCTAAGGTCACACAGCTGGGAATCTTCCAGAAGCATCTGGCTCCACCGCACACGTTCTGAGTACAGGTGGCGGGCCAGCCCACCCCTCCACCTGGGATTTCATCATCACTCTTCAGCGAGTCTGGTGTGGTGCTATTATTAGTCATATTATTAATGAGGACTTGCGTCTCGGACTTCCCAGAGGTTCATGCTGAAGGAGAGATCCCCAGGAGGACAGTAGCTGACAGCTGCCAGGTTCTGGGCAGGATAATTCACCTTGATAGGGAGAGATCTTGCTTCACCCATACAAGGGAGGCATGTACCAGCAGCCCCCATTTTACAGAGGAGGAAACGAAGGCTCAGAGAGGTTAGGTAACCAACTCAAGGTGACCAAGCAGTAAGTGATGGAGCTGGAACAAAGCGATGATGGAACAAACCTGGCTCTAGATTCCTTCCCCACTGCCCCACGAGTCCTGATTGTGCCGGGGCAGGATAACTTTTAGCCCTTTTTAGCCCGAGGCATGACCCTCCCCAGCCCACCCTGGGGGCTGCTGCAGACAGCTCAGGCTCTGCTAGAGACAAAGCGGTCTGTGCCCTCTTGACCTGGTGGTGCAGAGCTGCCGAGTGGGGTCAAGGGAAGGTGCATTTTTCTCCGCTCCTCACATTACCCAGCCTCTGGCTTCCTGGAATTTTTGTTAAAATTCCAAATCACTTGGCAATAAGTCCTCTTCCCACAGTTTTTGCAAACAGGAATTGAGTATCCCTCCTCTCCCAGACCGCACATTTCACACCCTTTCCTGCTTTAAACTGGTGCCAGGGACCCTTTAGGAGAACACAGACCTGATAGGAAATCCAGAACCAGAAACATGGCAGGACAACCAGACGGCCAGAGAGTTTGGGCTGGTATGCCCTGGGCCCAAGCTCACCTTGGAGGCAGAAAGGACCCCAGATGCGATGCCTGAGGACTGCAGGGAGAGGCTGACCTCCTCTCTGGGTGCCAGCCTCCCATGTGAGTGGGGCCAATGAGAAAACGCATGTGAAGAAGTTTTACCACTACGATTATTTGATTACCCGAAGGTCAAGTTTGTTTAGTAAAACTTTCTGGAAATGTTCCAACTCTGTGTTTCCCAGTTCAGGAGCTACTGGCCGGCCACCTGTGGCTATTGGATACTTGAAATGTGGCTAGTGCTGCTGGGAAACTGAATTTTTTTAAAAAAGGATTTATTTATTTATGCATACAAGAGCTGGGGTACAGGCCAGAGATGCAGGGAGTGAGAGGATTCACCAGAGACAGAGTGGGGAGCAGAACAGGCAGACTGACCGAAGTACACTGCTGAGGGGAGCAGTGGACAAGACAGAAGAGGTCTGCTGCCCCGTGTGGGTTGCTCCCTGGCTGGCCCGGGATAGAACTCGTGCTGCAGAGGCTGCGATTGCTTCATAGTGCGGTGCTTAACCCCTTGTGCCACTAGGGAGGCCCGGAAACTGAATTTTTAACTCAATTTTTTTTTTCTAGTGAGATGAAATCCACATACCAGAAAATGAACTCTTCATGTTTCGCACATTCAGAGTGTTACGTAACCACCACTTCTGTGTTCTACAACATTTTCATCACCCCAGGAGGAAACTGCTCACTTTAAGCGGGCGCTCCGCCCTCCCCTCCCCTGGCCCTGGAGCTCCCAAGCTGCCTGCTGTCTCGGCCTTTGCCTGCTCTGGACATCTCGGTAAGTGGAGCCCTGCAGTGTGTGCCTCGTGCTGGGTGCCTTTCACGGAACGTAATGTCTCCCATGTTCATCTTTGCTGTGATGTTAGTTTTATTTTCCAGTGGCTGAATGAAGCTAGTTTTATTTTACTTTAATTAATTTAAATGCAAATAGGGCCCCGGTGCTGGTGCAAGCTTACTGGACCACCAGGAACCTCTGGAGTCCTTTGGGGCAAGTGAGGGCGCAGGACCTCCAAGGTGGTAGCTGAGGGCACCCCATGGGAGAATAAAAGGAACGTGGAGAATGAAAAGACAGAAAGGGACCTGGATTCCTCCAAAGAAGCCCCACACTGTGGCCAAGGACCGATGAGCTACGTGGTTGTGCTTGTTAACTCAGTCCTTGCTGTAGTCTGTTTGGTCTAGTATCTTCCCTATTTTACAGAGGGAGCCTGAGGCTCAGAGTGACTGAGCCACATATCCAAGGTCACACAGCAGAGGAAGAGACGGGTCTATAGGCCTGTGTTTGGTTCCTCCTAGGCCATACTCTACCACGAGGTTACATAGCCCTTTTAGCCTGATCCATGGAGTTTGCAAGATGAAGGCAGACCCAGGCCCCCAACTGTGCTGCATGGACTGTCATAAGCCCATGAGGCAGGGCTTTCTAATGGCATCTGTAAGCCATTTTGAGCTCAGAACTGCCTGGGGCTTGGGTGCCCCTTGAGAGTCAGGAAGAGGTGGCTGATGGGACTCCTTGAAACAGGATTAGGGAGCAGCCTCCATCAATTCCCCGTTGTTTATCAATGAGTAACCTGTCCTGTCGGGGCTCCTGATGCCCTTTTGGGCCCCCCACTATTAATTGATCTGGGACGGAGACTCTGTTAATTGCAGACCCAAAGTAAACAGGGCTGGATAAATGGGGCTGATAGCAGATAGCTTTCCTTGGCGAGGCTGCCCTTTGCCCTTTGGGAAGGGGCAGTGGGAAGAGGCAGAGCTGGAGGAGGTAGGCGCAAGCCTAGCAATGTCTTTGGCGTGGGGGAGGGAAGACCGACTTCCTGGGCCCCAGTGAGTCAAGCTGTATGTCCTTCTGGGAATAAAGTTCTCTGCTGGGCTCCCTGGTTGCTGTGCCTTATCAAAGGGATGTGGCATGGGGCCAACGAGACTCACATTCACCTTTCATCCCTCGCTCATCTGTCTGTCCGCCTGTCCATCCATCCATCCATCCTCCCTTCATCCTCCCTTTCAGCATCTTTCTAAACTTCCTTTTCCATCCACCTACTCTACTCAGCCATCTGTTTTCCTTTCATCCTTCTCTTATGTTGTCCGTCTTTCTCTCCTTATTCTGTCTATTCATCTGAAAGGTCATCTTGCCTGCCTCCCTCGCCATCCCTCAGTCATCTTCATCTCTTTCCCGCCCCTACATAGTGACTGTAGTGGCAGGAGGACACGGAGACCTGCAGACCTCGGTGGCTTTTGCAGGCTTTTATTGGGATTTTACTGGGTCCACAGCAGGCAGGGGTGCCGGGAGCCTCCCAGGAGGCCTCCCAGCCCCTCAGCCCCCAGCAAGTCTTCACTCTTTCTGGGCTCTCTGGCCCTCTCTCGTGCCCTCTCCTCTTTCGCTCTTTTTGCTCTGTTGTTCCTCTGGTGTCCCCATGATGCCACCCTTATAAGCACAGCTTTAGCCCAGGTGTACCCACTTACGCATGCCCACAGCCTACTCCAGGTGCCCGCCATCAGGCATGCATTCAGGACCACAAGGATCCATCATCAATCCTAATGGCAGGAGGGCAGAAAAGCCTGATGCTTTTTTACCTTACCCTACAGTGACCGTGAGGTTTTTTTTTTTTTTTTTTTTTTTTGTGGGACCCTCACCGGCTGCCGGGGAATGAACCAGAGCTGCAGAGGCTGCAGGCAGCCTCGCAGCCCAGCACTCAACCGCTGCACCACCAGGGGAGGCCTGACCATGAGTTTTTGAGAAGCTAGGGAAGAAGTTGGTTCTGAGCTTGGGGGTTCTGAGTCCGGCACGACCCTGGTGATATCACCTCCCCAACCTCAGACATGGTGGCCACTCTCTCAAGGTTCTGGAGTTTCTGTCTAGGGACCATGTAACTGGTTATCCAAAGGGGGACACTTGGCGAGGGAGAGTGTGCTACTAACAATACACCTGGACAATGAAGTGACCCAGGATAGTCCTGGGCAAAGCAGAACATCCTCAGCCCTGCCATTTGGAGGGCCCATGTCTTTCTCTACCAGAATTGAGCCTGGATTTGGGGGTTCTATGGATTTTGGCTTTGTGAGTAGCAAGACATCCACATGGACCCCTTGATCAGGGTTTGGTGTCTGAGGTCACAAGCCCACACCTCAGTATCACATGGGGTATAGTTTTCCAGCCCCGATGGGGCTTTCCAGAGAGTTATCTCAGCTTAACAGCACTCCACAGGCCACACAGAGCTCCTGTTCCTTTTGCAGGTGAGGACATGGAGGCTGAGTGTAAAGGGCTTTGCTGATGTCTCACAGCTGGATAAATAGAGCCCTCAACCCACTCACAGGTCACTTGATAGAATGTCAGGCCTGCAACCCATTTCCCAAACCCAAATCATGCCTGTTTTATAGATAAAACACCTGAGCTGGTATGTGTGCGTGTGCGTGTGTGTTTGGCAGGGGTGGGACTTAGCTGTGGGCTGTCCAGTGGGGGAGACTTTACCCCAGAGTAGTCCCAGGCCCAAAGGCTCCAAGAGCTAACAGCAACATGTGGCCATGGCTCCCTTTATTGAGACCCTACTAAGTGCCAGGCACTGTCCTGGAGGCGTCACACATTTTGAGTGGACTCAGCGAGATGGTTGCTAGAGAATAGACCCTTTGGTCCCCCTCCAGCTCCCTGCCCTCCTGCTGAGCTCTGGGGTTGATCTAGGGGGCAGAATGTGTTCTCCCTGGGCCCTGCCACCACCCATTAATCCCTAACTGCTGCAGCTGGGAGATAAGATAGCACCAGCCTATTAATCAAGGCTGCCTAGAAGAAGGGTGGGGGCGGGGTGAGACAAACCACCTCACAGGTGGAGATAAGCCCCCTCATCCTGCTCCCTCTGGGGCCGGGCAGTGAGGATGCTGGGAAGTTTGGGCTCAGGTTCCAATCCCAGGTATCTGGATGGTGGGAGGAGCCACCAGTGGTGCTGGCAGCTCTGGGAAAGGCAGCTGGCATGAAGGCTAGATTGAGAGGATCCAGTTGACCTGGGTCCTGGCCTCAGTGCCTCCCTCAGCTGCCTCGGTGTCCTTAATAAACCACTGCACCTCTCTGGGCCTGTGCCTACGCCTGAGCAATAGGAGGGGGCAAGACTGGACTAGATGCCCTGGAGGGCCCTTCAGTGTGATGTGCTCAGTGACCTGACCATGGAGCAGGTGAGCGGTCACCTGAAGCAGGGAGATGGCAGAGGCACTGCCTGGCAAAGAGAGGCAGGCTGGGTGGGATTGCCCCAGAACTTGTTGCTGTTCCCAGAGTGGGAGACAAGTGGGTGGTGGAGAGCAGGGGAGGGACATCTTCAGTCTCGGGGCCCTTGGGGAGGGGGCTGTACCCTGGCTAAGCACCTGGATGCTGGGATTGTGGAGTTTGACTAAATACCAGCTTGGCCACGCCCTGTGTAATCTTAGGTGGGATGTGGAACTTCCCGGCATCTCAGTCTCCCGGCTGTATAGTGAAGATGTACATTTTGTTAGGAAGGAAATGTAAGGGGCTTAGCTCATGCCTGGCAGGTGGCAAGTGCTTAGTAAATAGTAGGCATTGTTCTTTCTTTCCTGGCCAGCCCCCCATGGCCTGGGCCCTTCTCTATGCAGATTCTGTGACTACAGTTATGGAGGAGATTGGGGCAGCTTGGTTCCAAGGCAACTGCTGGTCCAAGGCGCTGATTATAAAGTATTAGTTATAATTTTATAATGAATAACAAACTTAAAATGGCAAACGTTTATCTCCACACTTTCTGTGGGCCAATAATGTCAAACAGCTTCTACAGATGGGGGACTCTGGCTCAGGGATTCTCCTGAGTCACTTGAAGTTTGACTGGGGTGGGAGGATTTACTTCCAGGTTCTGTCCTGTGGCTGCTGCCCTCAGGATGTCATAGCTGCTTTCCTGGACCAAGTGATCCAGAGGCCAGAGTGGAGGAGACTGGGGCCTTTCCTGCCTGCTCTCTGAAGTCACACACTGTCACTTCTACTCTATTCCATTCATTAAAGGCAAGTTGCTAAGGTCAGTCCACACCCAAGGGAAGGGAGAAAAAAATCAGACACCTATACTAGCACAATAACCGCAAGCAATAACAGCTGTTCTAGGCCTGGGTGTTCTGCACTGGGAGTGGACACACATGATCACTAATCCCACCACCTCTTTCTAAATCAGGAATTATGTTCCCTTTAGGAATGAGGATATAGTAGCTCAGAGATTTTTCCTGAAGTCACACAACCAGCAGATGCCTGTGTCTGGTCCTGGGACAGGCCACTCCCTACCCTGTCATCCCCCAGCTCAGCCACATCCACGCCAGTCTGGGCGTTGGAGCCACAGGTTAACCAAGCCTTCTCGGATGCAGGATTAGAAGTAACACAGGAGGCACATTGTGCACAGGTGGGTAAAGAGCAGAGACTAAGAGCCACACTGACCTGAGTTCAAATTCCGACTCCACTACTTGTGCCTCAGTTTCCTCATGGCTGCAGTAGAAGTGACAGTGTCCACCTGCACTGCCGTGAGGCTAGGTGAGGTGGGCAGGTGGGAGGTGTGCAGTGCCAGCTGCTCTCATGGGGTGGGACCAGGTAGCTCTCAGGGCCAGGCTGCTAGAGGGCTGCCTTCTTTTTGATTAATGTGCTGCCCTGGTGGGAGCAATGTCCCTCCTTCCTAGTCTGGGGTACCCCATTCAGGCTTTGCTCAGCAAGATGGAGCATCTGAGGCATGTTGCTGCCTTGCCAGCTCTGCGGGTAGGGCTTGGTCAGGTGTGCTCGACCCACAAGCCTCAGGTCAGTAGGGTCCTTCCTGCACCAGGACCAGCCAGTGACCCTGTAGCGGCGCTCCTGTAGACCCTCCCTCCTGCCTCCGGAGTTTCTGTCTTGCACTGAGGAGATCTCCATGCACTTGCCCACTTCCGCCAGCAGAGGGAGCAGGTGCTGTGTCGGGGAACCTGGGAGACTCCAGGTTACCTGGCAGAGGGTGCTCCTGTTCTGGAAGTCCTTGGTGGAGTGGGGTGATTTGGCACAGAGCTAGCAAGGGTGGGCGTGTAGTCCCTGAAGGGAGCCCTAGAGCCTGGAGATGGGGCCATGGGAAAGGAAGAGACAGGATGGAGTTTCCTGGGCCTGATATTTCAGATCTCAGCTACAGCTCCCAGAGGAGGAAGTCATCACTTTCCACTCCATAATCCACTCAGCAGATGTCATTGAGCATGACTGCGTGCCCAGCATGCTGGCAGGCACTGGGAGCCCATCAGGACCACATCGAGTGGGAAGCCAGGGGAAGGCAAGATGTGCAAATGAAATAATGGCCAAGGTGACGTAAAGGAAAAAATCAGAGACCTGAGCTGGCCAGGCACCGGGACCTGCTTCTCCACTTGCTCACCTAGATGACCAGGTGGGGTTGAGGTGGAGCCTGTCTGGGTGTCTGAGAGTGAGAACTGCCTTCTCCACGGGGGGTCACAAGTCCCTACAGGACCTGGTACCACAGCAGGGGGGTGTTCAACCCACCAGCCACCGCAGGCTCATGGAGCAGACCCACTGCAGACCCACTGCAGCCTAAGCCAGACAAGCTTTTCCCCACCCTGGCTTGGTCTCATACCAGCTGTGTGGCATTGGCAGAGACACCTAATGTCTCTGTTCATAGCACCTGCAAAGCAGTGATAAGGATTCTTACCTGGGGTGAGGACTGGAATGCGTTCCTCCCAGCTCTGTCTTTTGCCAACTCTGAGGACATAGGCACATGGTTTCATTTTCCCTGCTGCTGTAGCAAATTCCCACAAACCTAGTGGCTTTAAACAACACATTTATTTTCTCACAATTTCTGTGTAGTCCAGCACGGGCCATTCTCCTGCTTTCACAAAGCTGCAATTGTGGTGTCATTTGCAATGGGGTCACCCAGGCTTGGGGGTCCTCTTTCAAATGTGATTTTTGACAGAATTCCTTTCCTTACAACTATGGGACTCGTGGAGGTTGCATATTCCGACTTGCAGGAGAGATAGCTCTGCTGTGTCCCCTTCTTTGAAAGGGCTCACCTGAGTAGGTCAGGCCCATCTAGGATAACCTCCCTTTGATGAACCGGGTCAACTGATTCTAAAATTCCATTCACTGGTCCCTCCCACACTCAGGTGAGGGGGTTATTCAGGCCACGTACACCAGGGGGCAGGTGTCTCAGAGACCATCTTAGAATTAGCCACCTGACAAAAATATTTTGATTAGTAATCATGTAATAATCAGTAATACATATTGTCTGAACTTGTTCTTTAGTTTTGAAACAAGTAAACACAGAAGAAATTTCCATTTTAAAGATACTGTTCAAATTTAGTAAAATATTCCACTTATAAGCACAAATTGGGTTTATTAAACAAAAGTGTCCTTCAATACACGCTGACCCACAGTTGATTTAAAACACAAAATCAACCTTCAAGTGGTCCCTGTGAATGATGGAACTGATGGAAGTCTGTTTCTCCCCGCCCCCCACACACTTGGTAGTTTTTTTTTTTTCAAATTTTGAATTTAATCATCAAATGCAGAAATGTGTAGTACTGTAGGGTTTGAAGGCACAATTGCATGATTCTCAATAATTAGGAATGTATCCTAGAAACACATGGATGGGGACAGGCAAGATGTCCTCCAGCAGATGAATGCATAAACTGTGGTACATCCAGGTGATGGAATATTATTCAGCAAGAAAAATAAATGAGCTCTCAAGGCACAGAAAGACCTGGAAGAAACTTAAATGTATATTGCAGGGGGACAAAAGTATTTCTATGTTGATTCCAATTCCATGACATTCTGGAAAAGGCAAAACTAAGAGGACAGTAAAAAATCAGTGGTTGCCAGGATTGTGGAAAGGGATGCCTGGGTGAAGCATGAGGATAATCCTTGTTAGGGCAATGAGTCCAGATGATACTGGCTACTGTAATTGAGATAATAGTGTACTTCTGTCAAAATCTTTTGAATGAACAATGCAAAGTGTGGGTCCTAATAGAAGCCATGGGCTTTAGTAATGGGTCATGCACTAGGACAACATCTCGTGAGAGATGTTAATAATAGGGGAAATGATGTGGCTCCATTTTCTGTAAACATAAAACTGCTTTCAAAAAATGATCTTTTCATTAAAAAAAAATCCACATGTGTAGCTAAGTCTGCATGTATCAAAGTCTGCCCAGATAGCTGGGAGCTTTCTGAATTAACTGTCACATAGAATGACACTTATTAAAGGGTTTGTAATGAAAATGTGCTAATTGGAAGTTAACATGCATCAAAGGCCAACAGTCACCATAGTGTTTATTTAGAACTTAGATCAACAAGAGATTTTTTTAGGGAAAGAGATTTTATCACTGATAGGATTTCGAATTACTGCTCGGTGGTAATAAAATAGAAAATGACTTTTGGTTTGTTTCATTAATGTTTTTAACTTCCCTGCCCTTGTGCCCCCAAATCACTGGCTCTGGGGGAGCCCCACGTTGGTCCACCGTTGGACCGCACCGATGGGTGCATGTGAGTGCTGGTTTACATAGGGTTCATTTCCTGCCTCTGCGTCCCAGCCAGAGGGTGTAACCCTGCTCTCGTGCAGGGCTTGGGTTTTCAGAGCTCCCATCTATGACTTTGCTCTTTTTTCCCCTCCAGCCCTAAGAGGGCAGCCTCTTCTTCCCAGAAGAGGCAGGTTTCTGGTGCTGTGTCAATATCTGACACTCCGTCGGGGGTCATCAGGGCAGGAATCTCAGTTCAAAGCAAGGGTTTTAGCTTAAAGAAAACAGATCGCTAGTCGTATGGTGGTGCAGCCTGCGCCGGGTGTGCGTGTGCAGATTCCTGTACTAGGTCTGGGCCCTGCCCTTCCTCCCTACCCCCTAGCAAAGCAGAGCTCCTGCTCCATCACCTGTCTCTCTCAGTGAAGCAAATGTCCTCCAGACAAAAGTAGTTTTGTAGGGCGGCTGTAGCAATCTGGGTTCTTATCTTCTCACCAGTCTTAACCCAAATGTTCCGTAATGGTTTAGAGCTTTGGGACTTTCACCCGGAAGTTTTTTTGTTTTTTTTTTTAAAGATTTTTTTATGCATACAAGAGCTGGGGTACAGGCCAGAGATGCAGGGGGTGAGAGGAAACACCAGAGCCAGAGTGGGGAGCAGAACAGACTGACTGACTGAAATTCACTGCTGAGGGGAGCAGTGGGGGGACAGCGGAGGTCTGCTGCACCATGTGGGTTGCTCCCTGGCTGGCTGGGGATCAAACTCGTGCTGCAGAGGCTGCGGATTGCTTCATAGTGTGGTGATTAACCCCTTGCACCACCAGGGAGGCCATTTTCACCAGGAAGTTTTCCTAAAATTTTGGGTCCATCTTCCTACCATTGTCCTCAGGGGAGAACGGGCATGAATGACCTGTCCATTGTGACCAGGAGTTCACATGAAGAATGAGTGACAATGGCCTTATTCCTGGGTGAGCCATGGCCTGACCCTGCCTCACTCACAGAGGGAGGCTTTGTGGCTTCCTGGTACATATTCATCACAAAGATGCGTCCTGGCCAGGAACTCATGCCAGTCATGCAGCATGCACAGGGCCATGCTCGGGGAATTATTCTCTTGGCCCCATTTTTCTTTCATGCCCCAAACAGGAGCAGCCATAGTCAACCAGTCAAGAGGTCTGGTTTCAGCCCTGGCTCTGTCTGTCAATTGCCCATTTCTTGCCATGGATAAGGAAGTCACTTCCTCTTTTTGGTTTTGGTTTCTTAACAGTTTATCTGCAACACGGGATTAAAAAAACTGCCACCTCCTAAGATTATATCCTAAGATAATGCCTCTGAATGTCCCAATATGCTGGTTGACACATGTAGATGCTCAAAAAATGTCTGATGAATATTCATCTGCGCCAGTTACATGACAGTTTAGTTGCAGATACTCGAGAAATCGCCCAAACAGCAGCAGCTTTTATAAGAGCCGATTTCTTTCACACATAGGCCTCTGAAGGCAGGTCATACAGGGCTGGGTGGTGACTGCACCTTTGCCAGGGCCCAGGGCCTCTCGTCTTGCAGCTCTGCTGACCTTAGGGCATCTCTCCAGGCCCAAGGTGCTGCTTGATGCTGCCTGTGCCCCCTGCAGCGGCAGCGGGAGAGGGAAGGGCAGGAAAGAGGCACACCCTGCCCTCGGGACTTCCCAGCAGCCTGGCACAGACACCAGCTTAGTCTCGTGGACCGACCTTGCAGACAGTTCACAGAGGCCCCTGGAAGTGGGGAAACAGAATCTCTGAGTTCATTGGTGCTTGGATACTGCAGGGTTCTTTTTCTATGGAGACAATGGAGAGGGAAATTGGATGGCAACTGGCAGACGTCTGCCACAGGGACCTTGACCCCATCAAACTTGGCTCCTCATTTATAGAAACTGATGGTGGTGGTGGCCAAGTTTTCACGATGCAGAAATCTTCTAAAGCGACGCAGGGCATCTAGCGTTCCTGAGCCCTGCCTATTAAGTGCCACAGTGCCCCTAGGCATGCGAGTGCCCAACTACCCCACTCTTTTCGAACTGTCCCAGGGGGTAGTACTACTCTGTTGAGATCCTCTCGGCAAGATGATTTAAAGTCCAAGGAAGAGCTGCGTTCTGTGAGTCTGCGGGTCTCTGCTGCTCGGGGCTCAGTAACTTCATCTGTCAAACAGGCATGTGGAACGGAGAGGATGGGCATGCTGGACCTGCTTCTTCAGTCCTCCCCTGCTCTGGGGGGACAGGGATCTCTAGAGTCAGGTCATTGACCTTGAGGAGGGACAGAGGAAGGAAAGGGCCAGGATGAAACTTTCCAAGGAGTGGGAGGGAGGGGAGGCGGGAGCCAGGACACCTGTTCCCAGCAGGGGCCCACTGCCTCTCCCAGGGCCCTTCTTATGCCCCTGCGTGAGAGCTGGAGAGGGCACCATGTCCCTGGAAACTGGCACGCTGGTCTTCGTCTGTCATGATGCTCTCATTAGTGGTTCCCATGTCCATTGGCGGGACCTCATAAGTGAGGCCCATCTGACCTTTGGGGTGGCAGATGCTACATCTGGCAGGGCTGATCAAAGAACTCCGGGCCCAGCCCCTTTGTGCCCCTAATCCCTGCCAGGGGTGGCAATGAGGTGGATCATGGCGTGCACACCCCAGCGGGGTCTGCTGGAGCCACTGGGAGGAATCGTGGGGCTGGAGTGGAGTACCTGGATCCACACCTGGCCGTACCCTTACTGAACTATGTGATGTCGGGTGGGACCTTCTGTCTTGTTTGTCCTGATTCTGCACTCTGGAGACTATTAGAGGACTTGTCTCACGGGGGTGCCCAAGGAAGGCGGAGCATGAGAACAGAGCCAGCTCAGGGCGCAGGCTCAGCAAGGAAGGCCCTGCTCTTCTGGGATGAGTGGCCTCTCTTTGTTTCCAGCACAGAGGTTCTGATGCTGACTACCTGGCTTCTAGGGTTTGTGCAGCTTTCCCAAGGCTCCGCAGTTGGCCCACACTCATGCTCTCCCCCACCCCATGGTGAAGAGGGGCTGGTCATCCTGCCTAGAGTGGCAGAATATGTGGGGATGGAGGGAGCAGAGGGGAAGGCTTGGGAATGTTCACTAAGGTGGGGCAAACGGGGAGGATGAGGGATGTGGATATTCTGGGAGACAAGGGGCAGAGAGGGGAGAGGACCCCAAGGCCGCAGAGCAGCCAGAGCTAAGTTGGGCTCCATTAAGAGTGGGCCCCCGCTGCGCTCAGCTGTGCCCATCTTAGATCTGTGAGTTCAGAGAGCCACCTCCCTGCCCCTCCCCCTACCCCTGCCCGTGCCCTGGCCCTGTGCAGACAGAGGAGCAGGCTCCCATGCAACATGGGGACCTGTCTTCTACTGCATTTTGACTGTGTGCTGGGAGCTTGAGTGACGAGGTAGCCCAGGTCAAAGCAAACATCCCTGCTGTCATCCAGACCACAGGCAGGGAGGTTGAGGGGGGTCTGTGAAGAGGGTCCCCTGAACTGGACAGCAACTCAGGGCCTGACCCTTGCTGCTGAGCTGGTTTTGGGGGCCCAGTAGGAGGGCTGGACCTGAAGGCAGGCAGCGAGGCCCACAGAACCCACTTGAGGCACTTCTCATCCCCCACAATGGTGCCAGCTCCAGTCTGTCCTGGGCTCACCATCGAGGGTAGGGTGTGTTTGGAGAGTGCCAACAGGGCCTAGGGGCACTGGAGCTTTTAGCTGATGTGCTGGGTCCGAGGTCAGAGCCCGAGAACCAGCCCTAGCTCTGGCAGTCATTATCACTGAGTGTACCGTTTAAACTAACCTCAGATGAATGAACAATGTCAGTAACTATGTTTTTAGTGCTTCGTGCCAGGCATTGTGCCAAGCACTATCTATGTGCCATCTCCTTTAATTCTCCTAGTAATCTAATGAGGGCAGGGCCGTCAGTCCTGTTCTCAAAGACGAGAGCCTGAGGGCTTGCTCAAGCCACGCAGCCGGGGAAGGGTAGGCGCTGGCAGTGGAGCGGCTGTGGCCACGCCATGGTTGCTGGGGGGAGAACCCGCCAATGACTAGCTGTGAACCCCTTCACCTCTCTGGATTTCCGTGTGCTCCCTGGCAAAGAGGTTTCCCATATTTTTATTCTGATTACATCACAGGGTAGTGGGCCAGATTAACCGGACATGGGCTGTGACAAGTACTTGTAAGTGCATTGGTCGGTCAGCGGTGACTAACTGAGCCCCTGTCTTGGGCTGGTCACTCTTTTAGGGACTTGAGATGCAGCAGTGAATGGAACAGGCAGGGGCCCTGACTTGCTTCCCCTCACGGGATCTAAACTAATGGGGGGGGTGGAGTAGGGAGACCCAGTAACACAGTCAATGCCTGAACAAGTGTGGCTACTTCTCATAGTGCTCAGTGCTTTGAGTAAAATCATGGGGACTTAGGGGTGTAAGTAGGAAGAGGTCACCTAATGTCTGTGCATCTGTGGGGAATGCAATATAGGGACCTGGGGGGGTACCAGGAGGCTAATAAGAGGCCAGGAATCATGGTCACTTGGATTAGGGGGGATGGCACTGGGAGGTGGGGTAAAAATTTTTTTTTGGTGCCTTTAAAATTTTTAGGTTTCTATAAAATATACATAACATAAAATTGATCACTGTAGCCATTTTTTAAAAAGATTTATTTATTTATTTATCAAGAACCGGGGTACAGGCCAGATGCGCAGGAGGGTGAGAGGATTCACCGGAGACAGAGTGGGGAGCAGAACCGGCAGACTCACTGAAACACACTGCTGAGGGGAGCAGCAGACGAGGCAGGAGAGGTCCGCCATGCCATGTGGGACCCTCACGCGCCGGCCGGGATCGAACTGGCGCTGCAGAGGCTGCAGACAGCTTCATAGCACTGTGTTCAACCGCCTGTGCCACCAGGGGAGGCCCACTGTAGCCATTTTTAAGTGTACAGTCCAGCGGCACTGAGCGCACGCATTACATCACATTGCCACCACACCTTCCATTTCCCGATTCTTCTTTATCCACAGAAATGCTGGGTCCATTAGGTACTAACTCCCCACCCCTACCTCCCAGACCCTGATAGTGTCTTGTACTTCCTGCCTCTATGACTTTGACGACGCTAGGTAGTACATGTGGGCAGGATCACACAGTGCTTGTCACTTTGTGTCTGGCTTAGTTCACTGAGTGTCGTATCTTCAGAGTTTGTTACAGCAGGTTGCAGAACTGCGCTCCTTTTTTTGGGTCAAATAACATTCCGTGGTATGGATTGGCGACATTTTGTTCATTTGCTCATCTGTTGATGGACATTTGGGTGGTTTCCACCTTTTGGCTAATAGTGAGAAGGAAAGGCAGGAATAGAGTTAAGACACTTGTGTTTTTGGCTCGGTGGTAATGGCAGCATTTATTAAGATGGGGAAGGAGTTGTAAAAGGTTCTGCAAACCTGGGGTAGTATCTTACTCAGAATTGTTTTAAGGGGTCATTACCTATGAAATTGACCTAATAAAGGGACCAAACTTCACTGTAATAGGTCGTGCATCTGGGCCCTGGGAAAGTGGGTTTCCATATCCCTCAATAAATGATTTAAATCAGGAGTTGGCAAACGATAGTCCACACACCAGATCCCGCCCACCACCTGGTCTGGTGCCGCCTGAGTGCTAAGAATAGTTCTCACATTTCTAAATGTAAAATGTTAAAAAAAAAAAAAAAAAAAAAAAAAAAGACCACATAGCCCTTTAGCTGGGACAGTTGCTCACTTTTGCTTTGTGGCTGGCAAGGCCTAAAATACTCACTATCTGGTCCTTTAGAGAAAAAGTTTGCTCACCACTGGCCTAAAGAAATTGGTTTGGCTAAGACTGAAGAAGTATACTCAAGTAGAAATTAAAAAGCAAAACAAAACCCTTCCTCACTGCTTCTGACCTACTTCTATAGTTGTTTTTTTTTTTTTTTAATGATGATGAGCTGGTTACATGATAGAGCAGCAAGCTGTGCCACCCACCTGGAGCCCTCGCTCTGCAAGTCACCAAGTCACCACCCCAGTCAGTTGTGACCGTGAAACTGATTAATGCCAGCGCAGAACTGTTTACCAGGCACAAATGATTTATTTTAGTACCTAAATTTTAAATGGTGTCTATGCTTCCTAGGAAGCTGTCAGGTTTGGAAAATTGCCTATAATAAACGCTTGCAATAAATCCATTATTTTGAACCTAAAGAAAGGTTTCAAGTTTTATAAGAGAAAATCAGTTTCTCCTCATCCTTGCTAAATACGTGTTGTGTAAATAATTAAAAACAATGGCTTGAATGGGTGTTAAATTATCAGCTTGCCAAAATGATATCATAGCTCTTATTTTTCCAATTAATCATGCAAAAAAAAATCTATTTGCTGGCATCTCCCTAGCAAGACCTCTTCACTCCTAAATTACCCAAGAATCCATGGTGCTTACTCACTCCACTGGGTCCAGCCCTGCATAGAAGTGCGCAGAGAGGTGTCTGGAGAGGGCGGAACCTCTACACTCGTGGACCCCCCTGCTGGGCTCTGAGGCTGCCCCAGACTGTGCAGTCCTATGCCTCTCTCCAGCTGCTGCAGTGCAGGGATGCTGTGGCCTGGTTCTCAAGCAGCTTGCAAGGCTGCCTGTTCTTGCTCCCTCAGTGCCTGTGGAGCGGGGTCCTAAGAGGAAGTCAACTCTGGTCCCCACTGGTTCTGCTTCCCTAAGACTTCAGGGCCATGATCAGGACTAGCTCAGGGCAGGCGTGTGCCCCCTTCCTTTGGAGGCTGTGGCACCGTGATCTCAGCATCAGCCCCCTTCTCAGCACATCCTTTTTTGTATGGGGCTTGAGCAGGAGACATTGTGGATCCTTTGCAAGTTTACCCCCTTGCTCCTTCAGTAATTGCTTCTGAGTACCAAGGAGACTGGGAGTGGTGGTCTTTGTAGGGCACTGAAGGTTCTGGGTGATGAATGTCTGTTTGCTTCACCTTTGCATAGCCAAGAGGGGTTCCCAAGAGTCTGCTACCCTTGTTGAGAACATGGATCCTAGGACGATTTGCTGGTTCACCTGGATGAAGTGGTTGGCAACATCTGTTCTGCAAAATTCATTCATTCACGTGTTTGCATAGCACCTCCTGTGTATGCTGGGCACTGTCCCTGGTGCTTGGGATATACCAGTGAGCAAAACAAAGACCCCTGCCCTCGTGAGGCTATTTGGGCATGCTCAGTTCCGTTCTGGAATACAGCACAGTGCTGGGGGTGCCCATAGGCTGGGACTGATGGCAGTGTGCCAGGGTGCTATGTGCCCAGGGCACTGGGAAAGCAGGAAGAGACACGCTGGAACCTGAACGCTGAGTGGGATTCTCCAAGGTATAGGGGCAGGGCTGTGGCAGGTGAATTGAACAACAGCCAGGTGAGTTTGGACTGGTGAAAGCCATGTGGCTGGAGCCCAGTACTGTGGGAATGAAGTTTGCCTATGGAATTCTGGTTGTTGCAAATAAAGCAGCTCCAGGTAGTGCCACTTAGGGAAAAAGGCACCAATAGCATGTGGGGTTGGGGGGAGGTTTGAGTGCTGTGCAAAGGGGTTTGGACTATACATCTGTAGCCTCATTTTTAGGGATCCCTGCAGTGAGCACCTCTTGGGGTTGCCATTCACAGACTTCAGCATGAATGGTGACCCCCCCATAGTTGGCTCCTGCCACTCTTGCCTTCCACTTGTTCATCATCTGCCCAGGTTTCCCACCCAGGGCTGGCTGTGTGGGTGCCTGTTGGAGCACCCTGATATGCTGTCTCATCTCCCACCTAGCAATCACATTGAATAATTTCTCTCCTTCCCAGGTGCTGGTGCACTACACCTTCTGATTTAGGACTGGAATTCATTAGCACCTGCTTTGTTCCCTTTCTGGGCAACTTCCAGGGTGGGGTCAATTCCTTGGGCCCATCTCAAAGTGGTTCTTTGTATGCAGTGTCCCTAACTGAGGCTCAGTTCTGACAGTGGCTCCTGAAGCTGCAGCAGTTGGGCCTATTGGCCAGGTGTCCTCCTGGGACCATGCTGAGTCTGTACCATCCTGCTGAAAATGCAGACCTCACCCCAGAACCACTGAATCTGAATCTCTAGGGGTGGGGTCTGGTGGAAGCTTTTGGGACTTGCCCTGAGGTGATTGTTATGCATGTTGAAGTTGGAAGAGTGTTAAAGAGATGCTCCTGAACATTTTGGGATTTGGTTGGATTCGTGCATGCGGTACTCAGAGCTGGTAGGATCTTGGCTCAGCTGTCCTCTTCCTGAAAGTATCTGGGTGTCCAGGGTCACTAGCTGTGAGGTGTTCCTGGTGTGGGGGGGTGGATCTTTCTTATAGCTACATCCCCTTCTCTGAGATTGCCCACCCTGTGGCTATGCTTCTGGCTCGGGGTCACACCAAGCTAGTCTAAGACTTCTTCCAGATCACAGTCCCTCAGACATCCGAAGGCTGCTGTCATATCAAGATCCTTGAATTTTTTGGATTCAAGGATCCAAAAAAGTACGCTCACTAGACATTGCTCTGTGGGCACTCTATTGAGTGAGACCTCTGGTATGAACTGTCTGTATCCTCATCATCCCATCATCATACCCATGTTGTGTAGCCTCCCAACATCCTGATAGGGTTGCCTTTTTTATTCCATTTCTCAGATAAACAAATATAGGCCCAAAGAAGGGAAGGGAATTTCCTAAAGCTGCATGAGTTAGGATTGGAACTCAGGGTCGGCTAGAACACCAAAATCAGAACTTAATATGATCCCCATTTTACAGATGGAGAAACTGAGGCTTATTGGAATTAAGGATCTGCTTAAATCACAGAACAGCTCTACCTGAATCATAGCCCTGGGACATAACCTCAGAACCTGTATTCTTTTTTTTTTTTTAAAGATTTATCTATTTTATGCATATAAGAGCTGGGGTACAGGCCAGAGGTATGTGGGGTGGGGGTGAGAGGATTCACCAGAGATAGAGTGGGGAACAGAACAGGCAGATTGACTGAAACATACTTGTGAAGGGAGCAGCGGGTGAGTCAGGAGAGGTCTGCTGTGCCATGTGGGTAGCTCCCTAGCTGGGGATTGAACTCGTGCTGCAGTGGCTGCAGAAAGCATCATAGGCTGCGTCTTAACTCCTTGTGCCATCAGGGAGGCCCCAGAGCCTGCATTCTTAATCCTTATGCCAAATAGTGCCTTCCCACATGATAATCATGTCCACGTCAGAACCTCTGCTTGATCACAGGGGCTGGCAGGCCCAGGTCAAACAGCCAAAAGAAACAATGGTTAAAATTATTGATACTATTTTTAGGGATTGACACTGCTCCCAGCTAACATCTCTTTTTCTCTCTCTATACATATACTACATATAAAATAGGGATATACATGGACAAATATACCCATGTTAAAGGAAACACATTTTCAAGGTTGACAATATCATAAGGTAGTTGACGTAGCTGTGGGTGGGGCGGGAGGATGTTACAAACCATCTTTGTGGGGGACGGGTGCCTCTCGTTACCAGCAGTGCTCACCAACCACCCATCATATGCCTAGCAGTGGGGCCCCTGAGTCCCATCCTGGGGTTGTCCACTCACTAGCAATCCTTTCTTGCAGACAGAATCAAATTTTTTTTGGGGGATTGGCCAACAGTGCTTCACTGACCCCCTTCCCAGCTCCAAAAGCCACATGTTAACTAGTCCAAATTTCGTGTTCCACCCCTGATGGCTCGAGAGAAGGTTGTGAATACGAGGGGCATTGCAGGCCAACTAAATCAGACACTCTCGGGGCGTGGGCCCACCCCCCACTGTAGTGTTCGCTCAGGGCCAGCCAAAACGGTCATGGCCCTTCAGGCTCTGACTAGTGCTTGCCTTAGGACTGGGTCTGTGGTGCAACACTGGCCAGCCAGATAAGCATGCCCAGGGGGCAGGAGGGAAAATCTGTTTCTCTTCTCAATGCTGCTCTGAAGAGTTAGCTTCTGGACACAAGGGCGTGGAGGTTCCTGACACCAGGCGGGTATCGTACAATTCAGTTCTGTGTCTGCGTGGAGTTCGCCTCAGACTCTACAGATTAAGAACTCGGCCCCATGAGCCCGCCCCACCCCCACCCGACTTCAGGCACCAACGGCGAGTCCAGATTATTTTCGACCTACTAGCTATAAATGATAAGTTCCCATGACCCCCCTCTTTGGGGTCAATGAGTTTGCTAGAAGGGCTCACAGGACTCGGGAAAAGTTTACTTACTAGATCACCAGTTTATTTTAGAGGAGATAGGTCAGGAGCAGCCAGGTGGAGGAGATGCAAGGGGCAAGATGGGAAGAAGGGGCCCCCTCTGAGGTGCCACCCTCCTAGCATCAACCCGAAGGATTTCTGAACCCCTTTGGTTAGGGTTTATAGCACATTTTTCTTTTTTATGGAAGCCTCATCGCATTGTCATGATTGATGAAATCACTGGCTGTTGGTGATGGAACTCAACCTTCAGCCCCTCCTTTCCCTGGGCTGGGGAAGTGGGGGTGAGTTTTCTACCCTCTAATCACATGTTTGCCTCCCCTGGCAACCAGCCCTCATCCCAGGCTTGGTTATCTAGGGGCTTCCCAAAAAGCACCTCATTAACATGAACTCAGGTGCGCTTGAAAAGGCCTTGTTATCAATGACAAAATACTCTCCTTTCACCTTTATGGTTCTTATCACTCAGGAAATTCCAAGGGTTTTATGAGCTCTGTGCCAGGAGCAGGGACAAAGACCAAATATCTATTTATTACTATAAATCACAACCTCACAGGGAGCACCTGGGAATGTGTTCATGGCTCCTAAGACAAGGGCCCCTTCCTGTCTCTGGCTGTCGCTGTGTGAACCTGGGCTGTTCATCTCCACTGCAGGCCTCTTTGGAACACACTGGGCAAAGCCAAGAAAATGCCAGGGAAGCTGACCCAAGGCCCCGAGTTTGTTGAGCCGCTTAGTTAATATCGCCTGGAAGTCCCCTGCCTCCAGCTGCTTGTTGTAGGATATAAAGGCCCTTATTAGAGGAGCCACTTTTAGTCAGATATTCATTTATTTGCAGCTTAAAGCGTGGCTAGTGGTTACGGTCCCTGGAGAGCTGACAGTGCTCCTGGGGGAGAAAAGGCAACATTGGGCCATCATCAGGTCATGGCATGGCAGTGACGAAAGACTGGGCACCGGCCACGCTGTTCCGGGCACCACATGGTGGGAGCAAAAGGCAGGATGGTGGGTGGGAAGAGTTAGCAGAGAGGAGGAGCAGAGGTGAGTGTGGGCAGATTGAGATTCCAGAAGCTGATTCGGAGCTTGGACTCTGAAACCCTGGACCATTTATCAGCAGTGAGACCTTGGGAAACTGACTTAACCTCACTTGGCCTCAGTTCTTCATCTGTTAAGTGGGATAATTATAGGACATTAGCACATGGCAAGCTCGGTGTGTGGCACATGGCAAGCTCTCAAGTGAAAACTGTTGTGGTGGTTACTCCTGCGTGAGTCACCGTGAGAACCCTGGCTACAGCCACACTCCTGCCACATGCCCGGGACCAGCTGCAGCGCCCTCCCACTGTGATTCACCTGCTGCAGGTGGGCATGAAGAAACTCGCTGGCAAAACAGCTCTTATTTCAGGGATGCGTGCTCCTTTTATTTGCTTGTGCCACAGCCTGGTTCTACATGGTTCTGGATTTCAGGACTCAGTTCTATCCCTGAACCCAGATTTCCCTCTGCCCATAAATCCTGAACAGATATGCATGGCTTTTTTCTGACTTCGGCCCTCCTTGTCTTAATAGATCTCCAGGTACCCCTTCTGATCTGCCCCTTGGATGATCTGAAGAGAAACCCTCCCTGCTGATAAACTGGATCAAGGCTGCTGTGAGCCTCCAGCTTCTCCCCCAGAGCACCCCTGACAACAGAGTGTGAACACCACTCCAGCCTGCCACAAGTGAGAAATGTATCTGAAGCCTGGTGTCTGATCTTTAATTCATGTGGATTTTGAGCTTACTTCCTGACTTTAATAGGTCATTCTAATATAAAAAGTTTACAGTAACTTACTATCAGAAAAGAATATAAGAACTTCCAAGCTGGCCTATTGATTAACACATGGACTATATTTGCAATGAATACAGATGTTTTTTAGTAGTGGACTGAAATGACGGAATCTCACTGCCTAGCAGGTTAGCTTCTTGCTTCTGTCTAGGATCCTAGCATGTCAAAACCCCAGTCCCTGTATCTGTGACAGTGAAGAGCAACATTTCTTTTTGTTCTAGCTCTGGAAGGCCATCAAAGCAGTGGGCCAGAGTAGCGGGTTCAGACATCTGTTGGTCGACCGGGTAGTGTGGAAAATGCTGAGAAGCCATTCCTTGGCCTGGTGAGGCCACTGTGCTTTGCCTCCTGCTATCCTCCATTCATTGTCTGGCCTGCCCCTTCTTATCAGGTCGTTCATGTGACGAAAGACCTGCAGCCTATGTCTCTCTGTTTCTGCCCTTCGTGTCAGATGGAATATGCTGAAGACCCAAATAGCCAGAGTTAAACATCTTCAAATGTCAACAAGGACCTAGGTTCTTTTGCCCTTTCTTATCTGCCATCCTCATGTGCTTGATTTTCTTAAGTTTATTACCCATTGGTTGCAAGATCGCTGCCACAGCTCCAGCCATCATGTCCTCATGCAACTGCATTCAGGACAATAAGGAGGAGGAAGGGATCATTTCTTTCATTAAGTGTCTGTCTCTTATCAGGAAGCAAGAAGACTTTTAGCAGATTTATCTTGGATTTCATTGGCTATAATTGTATCCTGATGCCAAGAAATGGGGCAAGTGAGAATGTGGGGAAAGCAAACCAGATAACTGTGTTGGCTCTAACCCAGTCATGATTCACCTTCTGGGGCTAGAACAAAACCAGGGTCTGTAGTGAGGAAGAGGGGGAAGTAGCTCAGGGGAGGCACTAACAGTGTCTGCCACCACCTTTCCGTTTGCCAGAGTCATGTCACCCGACTCACCCAAGCTGTCAGGTCCACCCCGTGCCTGTCTGAGGAGACCTCAAGTCTGCTGAAGGGGATAACATCCTCTGCCCCTATGCACGTCCTCCTGCATAGCTACTGATGCTGACTTTGGGGCTTGTCATAAAATCTGTCAAAGGGAAGAGATGTCTTCTTTCATCAAATCTCACAGAGTCACATTCTGTGCCAGAATTATAGAACACAGAGGTCTGAGATAGAGACATTTCTTAACACATCTCGGGTTGCTGACTCATAAGAAGGGAGATTCTTCTGAGGAAAAGGCTGACCTTTAGCCCCCATACAAAACAATTCCTTAAATCAAGTTGGAATAAAATGACCATCCCTGGTAATGAGCTATTGTTAGAGCTACTGTATCACTTTCAAATGCAGATGGCCTAGGAGGGGCTCAGTGGAGCTGGGCCTGGGCTTGAGCAGGGTGGTCTGAGCAAAAGTTTTGAGGAGTGGCCTCAAGTGAGGACACCCCCCCCCATGGGGGGGGGCGTTGAGGCGGGCACCCAATGAATAGGGCCTGGAGGGAAGCAGGAGAGGCTGGGGCTTCAGGAAGAAGTGGATAAAGCCAGAGATCCCAGAGAGATCTGCCACTTGGAGGACAAGCAGGGAACATGAGATGAGGTTGGAATTGGTCCACAGCCACTCCAGAGCGTGTGGGGCTGGTGCTGTGGGACAGGCCCTGTCTCATTGACGAGAGGCCGAGCTTAGATGTGGCAGGGCAGATTGTCCTCTTTCCTAGCCATCACATGTCTTCAATTGTTGCTCAGGTAGCAACATTGACTGGGAACCTGCTGGTGGGCCCGGCCTTGGGCTGGAAGAGCACCATCTAGAACAAGCTGTAAACGGCCCTCAGATAGGATTAGGCCCTTCAGATGTTATTGCTTTGGTCCCTGCAGTTTCAGAATTGAAAACTGCCCATAAAAATTTGACTTGTTTTCTCAACAAATCAGAAGACCTCACAAATGCATTCCTCCATAGCAGTAGCTGGGGGTGGGTGTACATGAGAAGTGGCTGCTCCCCTCTCTCCTCAGATGGGCACCTCCCCGGGCCCCCAGCTTTGGCTGCAGTCCCCACCACTCTCTGGCATCAAGCCTGTCCTCTTCCCTCAGCACTGCCCTGCCTGGCCCCTGTGGACATTGAAGCTGTCTTGGGTGGGAGGAGCTAGTGAAGGCCATGGGTCTTGATCTCCTTTGAGTGCCCTCCCGCCAACTCCTTTGGGGTGCGTGAGCTCACTAGCTCCTCTCCCCTCTCTGGAGGGAGGGCTGAGTATGTGCTGGGGGTGGGGGATAAGTGGGGAGCACAATACCAAGGTGCTGGCACCGAGGCCCAAGGAAGTGGGTCTCACAGTATGTCCCCCAGGATCAGAGACACCTGGGGGCACTGGTTTACAACACAGACCCACCATGGCAGAATCTGCAGGAAATTTCTAGGTCATTTGTGAGTTCACTCAAATTTAAGAGCCACTAAGAAGAGGTGCTGGCTTAGAGGCCAGTGGGGCCAGACACATGATGTTTTCTAGGGTGAGGCGGGGAACCACACTTCACCTTCCAGCCTCCACCCCAGCCCCCATGGATCTTTGTTATGAACAGCCCCCTTCTGGGCACAGCTGAGGCCCCCAGCAGGCTCAGGGCATGAGAACACCTCCAGGCCTTCCCTCGCCCAGCTGCACACCTGGGGAAAGTTCACGTTTGTCTTTGTCAGCCTTGTCTCTCCTCTGAATCTTGGAACTGTCACCTGGGCAGGGGCCACCTCCAGGGAGTGGGGCAGAGGCTGGCTGGCAGCAAGGGTCACCTTGTGTCTCCTTCACCTTCTCAGTCAGGTAGCCTATCAGTTGCTAGGCGCTGGGCAGGGGGCTGGAGTCTGACCCTGAGTAAGGAAGCAGAGGGCTTGTTCAAGGGGAAGGTGCTTTCCCGAGTTGGCAGCAGGGTGGGAGCCCTGGGACTACTTTTCTCTTTGGAACCTTCAATTACAGGGGTGGGAGTGCATGCCGGGGGCGGGCTTACCTGGGCTGTGGGGGTGAGCCGGGAGGCACTCAACCTCATGGGCTTGGAGTGAAGGGCACGTGACCCAGGAGCGCCCCCCTTCTCCTTAAATGTAGCTTCACTTCCAGTCCCTCGTCTTGGTCCTGCATCCTCACCGCTGCGCCTCCTGGAGCCGGTGGGAGGTGCCAAGGTCACAGATGGGGAAGGTCACCTGAGACTGTTCTTGTCTCTTGGACAAGAAAACTGTTTCTCACCCTTGGCTGAGTATTAGAAGTTCCTGGGAGTGATAAAAAATCCTAATGTCTGGGCCCCACCCCAGAGATTCTGATTTAATTGATCTGGTAGGGAAAAGGGGGTGGGCACGGCCTGGCTATTGGGATTTTTAAAACTCCTCATAATAAGGGGCTGAATAGCTCCTGCCATTTATCGAAAACTACTCTGAGTGTGAAAAACGGTCTGTAGAGTATTGGCTGTTTCCCCTCGTGACCGAGTGGTCCAAGTATGATTTCTACTGAGTACATATAACTTTTGCACATTGAAAAGCAAAAAAATCTCAAATCAAACCATAGGAAGTCAGGGACCTTCTGAATAAGGAAGCGCATGGGATCTGAGTGTGGGAAGAAAGTTTAGATTCAATTTCCCAGCCTGTGCCAGAGGCATCATGTTCATTATTTAACAACCAACCCTGGGGGTTGAGGGAGGGTGTTGTGAATATCCCAGGTTCAGTTTACAGCCAGGAGCGGGAGCCTGGGCCAGGGTGGTGATGACTGACCCCCGGCCACGGGGGGCGAGCCGCAAATGAAACTGCATGTGACAAGCAGCTGGTAGGGATGAAAGTGCTGCTGTTTTCAGACTCATTTCTCAGCAAAGCATTTCTGGGGTCAGCAGGTAGAGGCGAGGACTTGGGAGAGAACTGGGCTCCAAACTCCTCTCTGCTCATGTGACTGAGATGGGGAGGCACATGGGGTTGTTCTGGTTTCTCCTTCCCCAACAGATTCTGGTTGGCGTCGGGGCCTGAGCTGCCCCAGTTATTTTAAGGAAAGTACTACTCTCCTTTAAGCTGATTACCTCCTAGATCTAAGGTGAGCTGAACAGTATGATAGAAAAAGGGGACCTTCCCTTTGCCTCCGAATCAGCACACAGACACACACACGTATCACACATACGTACACACACACACACACACACACACAGGAGTTGCAGCAATTGCACCTATTATGTCATTAGATTCGACCAGAAAATACTCATGGAGGGGTAAGCGTCAGTCAGTCCGTCATATTGTGGATTACGGATAACTGTGGGAAGCTGCTCCAGCCACCGCAGCAGACCCTCTCCTCCTGGCAAACAGACAGCAAACACCACAGGAACAAGCCTTCTAAAGATGTGAGGGAGCATTTAAGGCAAGGCTGGGAGATGCAGAAAACTCTTTAATAGGCACCTTTATGCAAAATAATCGTTGCACTGGCTTCCAAAGATGGTGCCATGAGCAGTTTTTGCAGTGGTGGCAAAAGCCTCCTGTATCTGCCCTGCTCTGCTTTCTCAGGGTGGCTCGTGCTGGAGCTGCAGGGCAGAGACAAGAACACCAGGGCCGTGTGGGGCATCTGGCTGCAGTTCCCTCTGGTCACTTAGGGGCCACCTCACCTTGGGCAAAGCCTGCAGCCCCAGAGTCCTCGTGTCCTGGTACCCACAGTGAGGACTTCTGCTTCTGTCCAAGGTGCAGTAACAGAGACTGACTTTGTCCTTCCATCTGAAACAGTTAAAAGTAAAACAAACAGACCAAATGCATGGAGCATTGGTTTCCAGGACCCTGGGCGTCTGGCCACAATGTACGTTGACTCCCGAGAGTTCAGCAGTGTCCCCCACTTACTGCTTGGAGAAGGTTTCCAGCTGACAACACAGGTTGGGGACCTGGGACCAGGAGGGGAGAAATGGTGTATATCGTTGTAAGGTTCTCATACCCACGTGAAGAGGTATGATACCACTGGAAGGTGGGCTGTGACAAGAATTGCCAAGGATTAAAGCTACAAGCCAAAGAGGGAGATAAAATAGACTCATCAAAAATATTCAACCCTAAAGAAGGTAGAAAAGGAAATAAAAGATGGAACAGAGAGAAAACAAATAGCAAGATGAGAGGCTCAAGTCTAACCATATCAATGTCCACATGAAATTGTCTGAATATCATTTAGAGACTGTCATACATTTTGGATGTTAAGCTCTTATCAGATAGGTGGTTTGCAAATACTGTCTCCTGTTCAATAAGTTGCCAGTGTTTCCGTGGTGTGTCTCTTTTCTTTTTAAAATAGAGGTTAAAGTCACAAAACACAATTAAGACGTGCAAGTCAGTGGCATTCAGTGCACTCACAACAGCCGCCATCTTTTTTTAGTTTCAAGACCTTCCGGAAGAATCCCCCTCCCTATGAAGTAATTCCTTCCCATTCCCTTGCTCCTGCTCTTCCGCTCGCAACTACTGATCTGCTTTTCCTCTCTCTGGACTTGCCTGTTCCAGTGGTTTCATGTAATAGACATCATAAAGCATGTGACCTTTTGTGTCTGGCTTTATTCAGTTACATAATGTTTATGTTGTAGCATGAATTAATCCCGTTTTATGGCTGAATAATATTCCATTGTATGTACACACCACGATTTGTTTACCCATTGATGGACATTTGGGTTGTCTGGCTGTTGTGGGCAGTGCTGCTATGAACATTTGGGAGCAAATATTTGCTTGAATCCCAGTTTTTAATTCTATTGAGCATTTACCTAGGAGTGTATGGTGGGTCATATGGTAATTCTATGTTTACTTTTTGAGAAACTGCCAAACTATTTTCCATAGCATCTGTGCTTCCCTCTAGTTTTAGAATTACATCATTTTAAGTACAAAGATAATACAGCACCATAGAAAATTTGGAAATTACTTATGAGCATTTTAAAAAAGTTTAAAAACAATTTAAAGACATTAACAATTATATATAAATACATGCTTATTGGTATAATTGTAAATAAGGAAAGTTCTAGAAAAAGGAGAAGATAACAGCTTTGCCTTCACCCCTATCCTCCCTGTTTCCCTTTGGTTGACCAATGTTAACTCTTTATTCTGTATCTTTCCAAAAATTTCCTAAGATTTTGATTTTTGTTTTTATATAAATATGTTAAACTATGCATATTATCTTGCTTTGTAACCTTCTTGTCCATTTCTTTTGAAATTTGATTGTTCCAGTGACTCTCTCTGGAGGTCAATGGAGGAGGGACCCTAAGATCCCTTCAGCCTGACCTTCCCTTAAAAAATCTGGGTCCCAGAGCCTCCCTCGTAGCCTGGGAGTTAAATCTTAGTGCTATTACCACTATGGCCTGAGTTCCATCCCTGGCCAGGGAGCTACCCACATGGCTCAGCAGACCTCTCCTGTCTCGCCCGCTGCTCCCCTCAGCAGTGTATTTCAGTCAGTCTGCCTGTTCTGTTCCCCACTCTGTCTCTGGTGAATCCTCTCACCCCCCAACACCTCTGGCCTGTACCCCAGCTCTTGTATAAAAATAAATAAATCTTAAAAAAAAAAAAGACAAAGCAAACAAGACTCCAAAAAACTAAAAAAAAAAAAAAAAAAAAAATCCCAAAAACACACAAAAAAGTTTGGGTCTCAGAGGACAAGGGTGGTTGGATAAAGATTGAATTGTCATTTTCCTTTTGTTTTCTGCATTTACAATTTTAATAAAATGAACATGAATTGCCTTTATAATAAGAAAAAAATTAGAGGAGAAAAATGGAAAGCCTGAAGGCCTGGCGCCCAGCTTGCATCTTAATTTAGCACGACTTGTCCCCCTCATTGCGTGATGAGTTGTTTATGAGTTCACCTCCCCGGAGGGCAGACAGCACCTTTTTCATCCCATTGCCCTCCCTATTCTTGCAGGGTGTGCTGGGCACACAGGAGGTTTGCGCAACAGTCAGGTGGCCCTGCGGGGCTGTGGCTGAGCTGCAGGGAGACGGTGTCTGCCCAGGCTCCCCATATGCCTTGGTTCAGGTTCACAAGAGAACCTGGCAGGTCATGCTTCCTGCAAGGGCCTGTGGGCGGCCTCCATGGGAAGCTGGGTGTGAGGGCAAGGACTGGTATTTGTGGTGGCCCCAGCTTGGGTGCCCAGGCAGGCGGCACCCCACTGAGGAAGTAATTAGAGAGCTGCCAGGAGCAGGAAGCTGGGAGGCTCGGCTCCCTTTCCAGAGTGATATAAATAGCCAGTCTGTTGGCGGAGGTGGAGAGCAGTACACACAGGATGGAGGTGGGAGCACCAGCGCCTGGGGACATGGGGGCGGGAGCTCTCTTCTTAGGCTCTGTCTATCGCTGGGCTTGGGGCAGTGCTGGGGAATGCCCCTGACCAGGAAGGGGCATGTGGTCTGTGCTGGAGGGTGTGTGGTGGAGGCCCTCCTTCCCCTGCCTGGGGTCCTCCATCTGTTCCCACAGGCGTGCCTGCCAGGGTTCATGTTCCTGCTTGGAGCTCAGACCCCTGGTGGGGGTGGGGGCATTGCAGCAGCCCCACAGACTCCAGCTGGCCCCAGTTTCCTGCCTCAGCCTTTCCAGGAGGAGCTATTAAGTGCCGGGGTGGGATTCAGGAGCCCAGGAACACTCACTGCATTTCCGAGGGAATGGCCCCTGCTGGGCAGCTCTGTGCCTGAGTCACTCGAAAATACTTTATAAATAACCCAAGGAGGCCCTGGGCTGTCCGCCCCTGCGCCCCACACTCTGCCAGCAGGTGCAGGCACGGAAGGCTCAGGGCTTCTCATCCTTCGGGCAGAGCACCCCCACTCTGCTCTGAGCTTGGGCCAGGGGTGCTGGGAGCATGTGAGAGTCTGGTAACTGGTGCTGCAATGATTCTGGGGCCCCAAGGAGTCCTCTCAGTTACAATGTTGTCAGCACCTCCTTGTTCTGTGGGGGTGTGCTGGGGCCTTCTGACTGGGCAAATTGAGCCAGGATGGGCTAAACTGTCTGACCCAGGGTGACGGCCTCCCCTTGCCGGATCCTCCACTCCTCATTGGTAAGCGAGACGATTCAACTAGGCAAGTGTCCGAGATTCAGGACCAGGACTCGTAACTCGGTCCCATGCGGGGTTCTGTCTCTGATTCCGTCTCTGATTCCGCATCTGGCATGTTTAGTGTGGTTGAATGGCTGGACATTCCCATAGTCGTGTGTGGGGCTTGGGTGTGGGGTGGGGGCAGGAGAAAGCAATGACCTACATCTAGAGCCATGCGACCTGGACCAGGAGATCCCCTCACTACTCAGGCCAGGTGGACATTGGGGGCCCGCAGGCCAAGGAGAGCAAATTTGGGGGTTGTCAGGGGCCTGAGAGTGTACTCAGATAGGGCCTGAGGATTGTCCCTGAGGAAGAGGAGACCTTTGCTTGTGTGGCCACAGGTCAGCTGTCACCCGGGAAGCTGGTTTCAGCTTGGCATATTCTGTGCTTTTATTGCTAGCACATTTCTAATTTGTAAAGTAGTGAGCCCCCTGTCCTTGAATGTCTGTCGGGGTGTGGAGGAGGGGCTCCTCACTGAGCCAAGGACTCCCCCAGGTGACTGGGCATCAGCTGCCCTGGAGGGGTCTGTAGGAGGTGGGAGCCCCAGGGTTGCGAGCTGGGCAACTCTCACCCTGCGGTTCTGTGAGCTTTGGTGCTGACCGCAGAAGGCTGAGGGTACTTGTGTCCTGGCTTCCTTGCCCTCACCCATATGTTACAGCATTTCGGTTTTGAGAACTTTGCAGCCACTGACACAGTGACAATAGGTGAAGATCAAATAACCTCAGGAGACCATGAAGTTTAATCAATTGACTTGGCAGCTGTCACAGACCCTGGACAATGGTTTCCTCGAAGGCCACTGGAGAGACAGATGTCAGGCATCATGCTTTTTGGGATTAATGGTTGAAAGGGTTTTGGTATCTTTTGAGGGACACAGGACCGGGGGCCTCCTAGAAGACTCTGTCTTTCCACTAGTCCAGTTTAAGTCCGGTCCCTGATGAGGAGGGCCAAGTGGAGAAGGAAAAGCAGGACCATGGGCAAATTCACAGCCCTGATCAGAATCCTTGCTCCTCCACTTGCTGTGTGACTTTGAGCCAGTCCCTTACCCTCTCTGGGCCTCTTATTTATAAAGCAGGGACTTGGATTTTGAAGTCCCCCCTCACCCAGCATCTTATAATACTCCCAAAGACTGGAAGCTGTCATATTTGCCTAGCTTCTGGAATCAAACTTTATTCTGACCTGTCTTGTTGCTGTGGAACCACCTCACTCTTTTACTTCTCAAAGATCCCTGCCCCCCTCCACCTCTGTTTCTCAGAAACTGCTGCAAATGTGGCTGGCTTGGCTAATCAGGCAGGAAGGCCTTGCAGCAAGGAAGCCAGGGCAGTTGGTGGGGTGGGAAGGAGTGAGCTGAGGACACAGTGGGGTGGGGGCGCCTTGTAGCAGGCCTCTGACATGAGTGGCCAGGCTTAGAGTGAGACCTGGGGCCAGGAGTGGGGTTCTCAGTTCCTTATAGCAGAAGTCCCCAAGAGCCTGATGGCCATGTGTGAATGCCCAGGCTCTTCCAAAGACAGACCTGAGCGGGAGGCATTACTGTGTCTCTAGGGGCATGTGCATTGCCAGGCATCACCCCTGCATGGTTTCCTACTCTTGCAACACCCAGAGCAGCGTTTGCCCTGGTGACAGATGACACTCAGGCTAAGTGACAGCAGGTGAGAGGCAGAAAAGATCACAAACTCAGGTCTAGTCCTACTCCATGCACCTCCTCATACTGCACACATCTCCTTCTTAGTTAGGGGCTTCGTTCTCAAGTGTGGTGGCACCTGCCAGCCCGAGGTTCCACACAGATCTTTCCCAGGTCAAGGACATAGGGACATCTGTGAACATGCATGAAGGAAATATGATTTAGAATAAAATTGTGCAGAACAAATTTGAACTATCCTAGGATAATCCAGCACAGCATATGCAGGATTTGAACCTGAGCACTGCCTGGTTGACAATATGTTGGGGAAACAGGTGAAGCACTCGCCCCCAGCCTTGAGCTCATGTCATGCTCAGGCGGCCACGTGCCGGGATGATGCAGGAGCCCCCAGGCTGGAGGCAGGTAGGGAGGACTCCCCAAAGAGGCAGAGCTTGGGCTGTGTCTCAAAGGATGAGTAGAATTTGCATGGCAGTTGGGAGTGGGAGGCAGCTGGAGCAGAGTATGAGAAAAACTCGGAGGCCTGGACGGTGACTTGGAGGTGGGGAAACTGGGAGTCAATTTATGGGGTTGGAAGATGGGGTTGGGGAGAGGTAGGGGTAGGAGAGAGAAGTCTGGTTAGGTCTGTCTTCAGAAGAGCCCTGGGCTCACACTTGGCCACCAGGCTCTTGGGGACTTCTGCTGCAAGGAACTGACTGGTGAGTGGGGCCAGGTAGGGAGGGGATGCATCTGTGTGAATTTCTGATTTTGGCAAGTCTCAGTTTCCTCACCTGTGTAAAAGGGTGGTAAGTAAGGCCCTTTCTGTTCAGGGCCATTGTGAGATTTAAACTGGAGAATGAAAATAAAATGGGCCTGACCCAGGTGCTGTAGCTGGCATTGCTATGCTGGTGGTGATGATGATGATAACCTGGCTTCCTAGTTCCTCTCTGCTCTGTCCAAGAACGATTCTGTGAAAACATGTGGCAGTTCAAGCCCGTCCTCTGCTCACAAGCCTCAGGGGCTCCCATCTGACTCATAGGTAAAGCCATAGTTGTCATAATAGTCTTCTAGCCCCATATGACCTTCCCCTAATCACCCTCCCACCTGTGTGATACCTTATCCCTTTCATCACTCTGCTGTAGCCACACTGGTCTCTCTGCTATGCCTGGAACATGCCAGGTCACTCCTACCTCAGGACCTTTGCACTTGCTGCTTCTTTTTATTGGAATGTTCCTCCTCAGGTATCCACACCATGCATCCCAGTTTCCTTTAGGTCTTCACTTAACTGTTACCTCCTTAGTGAGGGCTCTGGCCAAGTTATCTAGGATGGCCAATTGCCTCCCCTGCTTTAGGTCCTCACTTGCCACCTGCCTTTATATCCTATCTCAGTGTTTATCCACTTTTAACACACTCTGTATTTGTATTGTTTATTGCATGTCACTTCCCCTAGACTATAAGCCTCATAAGAGCAGGGCTTTTTGTCTGTTTTGTGTCCTGCTGTCTCCCCAGCAACTAGCTACCAGTTGGTGCTCAATAGACTGTGTTGTTATTTTTATATTATCCTCTCTGGAGCATGGAGGGTAGGTTGGGCCAGCCTCCCTCTGCTGGGTGTGGCTGGGCCATGACCGGGGCATCCAGGCTGACCTTGTTTCTTTGAAAACCAGGTATTTGCTCTAGTTTTCATGTCTCTTCACCAGGAGTCCAGGAGATGCAGGCTTCTAGCTGAGGGCCATGTCCTGCTCTGCAGTCTTCCCTGATTATTTCAGATCACAGCCCTCTCCACTTGCTCGGGGTCCCTCTCCCTGCCAGGAAGCTCAGTGAACGCCACGGGGTGGAGGAAGGGAGGCTGATGGGGGGCAGCCTGTGTGCTGCTTCCTTCTAGAGGAATTTCCCCAAGTCCCAAAGAAGCCCAGTGCTGGAGCCTCAGAGCCTGAGTGGCCTGATTTCGACCCTGGGAACAGCAGCCCCTGCGACAGCCTCCCCACCCCGTTCTGAGGCCTCTTCAAAGCCTCCTGGGCCTTGCATATCCAGGAGCTTTCTAGATCACTGGGTTGTGTCGATGCATGGAGTCAGGTCACTCAGTCACTCCACCATCTCTTTATGTGCAGACTCCTCCCCCTTTAGGAGCATCTCCTGGAGCCACCCTGGGGTGTCCCTAAGGTCCCCTCCCTTCCCATCAGCTTGGGTCCCAGGCCCTGTCCTCAGCTTTGTGAGGATCCCATTTGCTTATGACTTTGGAGCAGTTGAGGGTCTGATGCATTTCCTGTTTATCGGGTGCTCTCTGGGCTTTCAGGAGACTCAGTGCTTTAGTTCCAGTCTGGCAGATGCAACTGCAGGCCGGCAGCGGTGGGGCTTGAGAGTCCACTGGCCCTTAGTTCTGAGTTCTTACTACAGGTGTGGAGACTTACTGGAAAAAGGAAAAGATCCATTCTCAGAAAGACTGGATTGGAACCCCGTCTTCACTTCTTAGCTGTGTCACCTGGGCAAGTGGCTGACTATCCGAAAAATGGGTGCAGCAGAGGTCCCACCTTCCCGCTAAGGTGGCTGTGAGGGTTGGGCGGGAGAATGCGAGGCTCTCAGCTCAGGCCTGCACAGAGCTAGAACTCAGTAAGTGGGAACCCCCTGCTGCGGTGAGATGGGGGTCTGTCCTGGGGAGCGCTGAGCCAGAGGTGGGGCCCAGCTATCCCAGGCTGCCAAAGCAATACGGGTGACCACACGCCTGGGACCTGCCTGGGCACGGGGTGAGGGCTCCTCCCTCAAGGGGCCCATTTTCTATCTGGCTGCTGCTCTCCATGCAGAACTGAGGTTCCAGGGTGGAGGGGTCCTCCCCCACCTGGTCCTTCAGCCTGCATCTTCTGTCTGACCACACATGGCCACCTGGGAGGTGGAAGGCCACCCTGGGGCCCACAGGGACATCCCTGCCTACTCTGTGGGGCAGATCCAGCAACTTTAATTTCATAGACACCTCTGGAGGGTTCCAATGCCCTGCTGTCTTGTGTGTTAAAGGACACTCCAGACATATGTGAGCAGCTGAATTTGTTGGGGTGTTGGGCCTGGGAGAACCTGTAGGTTCTCAAGGACAAGGGTCATGAGGCCCACCCTCTTCTTTTAAATGACTGAAAATCTTAGGTCCAAAGAAGAACTGTAACCACTCAAATGCCATAAAGGAGTCAGACATGGAACTGGGATTCAAACTTGGGGGTTGTGACTCCTTATCTAGTATGTTCTCCACTGCACCCCAGCAGCCTGGGCCCCAGACTAGAGTCCACCTCTCTGACCGCAGAGCCTATGTGAGTAAGGATTACCTCTGTCCCCCAGCACCTGACCCGACCTTTTAGAATGAGTCACCAAACTTGTTGCATCTCCCAGGCTTGGCTTAGATGGACGCAGTGCTGAGAGGGGTGGATCCCTACTCCTTCCGCTCGGAAGCTGTTGCCAACTTCAGAACTTTCATGGTTCCTGTCACTAAGCTGAAAATTCCCAGGGATTCACTGGATTCCGCTTCACATAATTACACCTTCTCATGTCACCCATGAGCGCCTCCTCCCTGTGGGGCTTCCCGCTCTTGGAGTCTGGCTTTGCAATTATCCTATTCTGCTGAAGCTGGCAAAGCCAGAATTGGGGCTTTTCATCTGTGATAATTATTCTATTTCCCCTGTTCCTGCATTGTTTCAGATATTTCATTTCTGAATATCCTCCAATTTCAGGGCATCTTTCTGGAATGGTGGTTGCCAAGAACCCAATGCCAGAGTCAGGGAAGTTCTCATCAGGAACAGCTCGAGGAAGACAGCATCCCCCGGGCAAGATTGTGGCCAGGCCAGTGGGAAGATCTCCCCTCCTTCCTTTTTTTTTTTTTTTTTTATAGAGGCATGCTTTATTTATTTGTTTTGCTGGTTTGTTTGTTTTGTTTATACATGCACTGGGTACAGTCAGAAGTGCGGGAGGGTGAGAGAATTCACCAGAGCCAGAGCGGGGAGCAGAGCAGGCAGAAGGACCGAAGTACACTGCTGAGGGGAGCAGCGGGCGGCAGGAGAGCTCTGCGCGCCATGTGGGACCCTCCTCCGGTGGCCGAGGAGCAGCCGGGGATCGAACCAGCGCCGCAGAGGCCGCGGGCAGCTTCGCAACCCAGCGCTCAACCGCTGCGCCACCGGGCAGGCCCTCCCCTCCTTCCTTGCTGGAGGCCAGGGCTTCCTTGTCAGCCCAGACCGGGAGGCATTTCTGTATTATTTCAAGTGTCTGTCTGTGAACTCACTTTGTGTGACCTGAGCAAACGACTTAGCTTAGTTAAGACTCTGTCTTCCCTTTGGTGGAACGGAGATTGTAACCCCCCTTTATAAGCTCATCAGAGACTGAAGAGATCTGTCCATGGGAAACACTGTGGCTGGGACAGGGCCAGGCCTGCATAAAGGAGCACTTCTGGTCTCAGCCCTAGTTATCAGGGCATTCCAGTGCATCAGGGCATTCTCTCTGTCCTCCCGGATCTTTAATTCCATCCCATCCCAAGCGACACCCAGGCAGAACCAGGCAGACATCAGCCATAGCAAATGCTGCTGCCTGAGCTTCCCTGGCTGCAAATGGTGAGGTGAGAGGAGGGGCTTCTGTGCCTCCGTGGGCCAGCATGCAGGCCTTGGTCCATCTTATTCTCTCTTCTCTCCTAGCTACAAATGGGCTAAATTAATTATTCAACAAGTGCAGAAAGAGTATTTCTGGAAGATGTTAAAGTATAAAGCACAAGAACCGTGTACACCTGTGTGCTCCCCACTGGGAAATAAGAAGAAAACAGCTTCCCATGGATGTGGCTGCTGCTGTTACCTTCCCTTGCTTAGAGCTACCCCCTGTCCTAGACTTTTTGTGTATATATTTATTTTTTCTTTTCTTGAAAGTGTGCTACTTATATTTGCCTTTTTTTATTCAACACCGTTTTTCTGAAATTCACACACACACACACACACACACACACATGTGTTGTTGTTACCGTGGTCTCACATTCCAGGGCTGCAACGGTCACGATTTAACTGTTCGCTCTCCACTTGGGTGGTTTTCTGTTTTCTTCTTTTACCAACTGCTGGTGTGGACATCCCTGTTCATAACTCAACATATATATTTGCAATAGTATCGATCTAGGGGTTTCTGGAATTACATGGGATCATCATGCTAAATTATTCTCCAAAGCTCACATGCATATTGATACTCCCAACGGCAATTTAAAAGTGTTCATGCTGCTCCACAGCCTTCCCATACCTGCCTTGTGCATCTTTGTAAGTTTTGCAAATGTAGGGGATGGTGTCTTGTGTTTCCCCTTGATTTTTTAGAGTATTCTCCAAAGGCACCAGTTTGGGGCTTTGCTGAAGTTGAGGTTAGTATTCTCCTCTTCAGAATTGGTTTCCATGCCCATCTCTTCCCTTCTTGCCCATTGCAGAGAGGGATTCAACCTTCCTGCTTTCTCAAACTTTGTTCTTTTCTTCCTACTTAAGGAGCCCGCTCCTTTCCTTCCTTCCCGTCATCTTCAATGGCCCTGTTTGTGATTTTCAGATTTATTAATGAGTGGTCTGGCAAATAGTCTTGGTCACATCCCCAGTCTCTGGCTATTTTCCTTTCTTCTTTCCTGCCTTCCTCCACTCACAGAGTCTGAAAACACTAGATGCTTTCCTGGCTTCCCGTGCAGCTAGAAGTGGCCATGTGACCCAGTCTGTCCAGTGAGCTCTAAGGGTATCAGCTGGGGAGGGGCTTCTGGGAAGATTTATCTCCCTGAGAAAAGAAAGTAGACTCTTCCACTTCCTTCCTGCCAAGGGTGTTTAGATATGAGAATGTGATGTTTGGAGCTGCAGCAGTCATCTTGCTACTATGAGGTAATAAATCTGAGGCTGAGAAACTAGGATGTTGTGGAGAGAGGAAGGAAAAAACGTGGGTTCTTGAGTACATTATTGAGCCACTGAACTAATCCTGGAGCTGCCACCCTCCAGGCTTCTTGTTATAATAATTAAATACCTTTATTTCCTAAATCATGTTAGTAGGATAATCTTTTTATATCATTAACATCCTGACTGATAGGAGTATCTTTGTGTGGATTTCTCTCTTGCTTTTTTTCTGCTATTCTATTCACTAGCTCCTTTTGAGCTTCTCCCAGTTTCACTCTCTAAGGATTCAGTAATGTAATTCCTGCCCATCCAGGAATTGCTCTTGAACTTTCTGTAATAGCTGACACTGCTCAACCACCCTTCTGGAGGATTTCCCCTCTTTGGGTTTCTGTGATGCTCCAGGGCCCTGGGCCTCCATCTGTCAACCCATCTTACACAGACAGACTCCTCACTATGCACTACCTTTGCTGAACACCTGCTATAGACCAGGAGCCAGACTTGGTTCTTTCTAGAGGTCATTTTATTTATTCCTTACAAAAATCCTGCAACTTAGGTCCCATTTTCCCCACTCTATAGTTGTGGAACCTAGGTTATGCAAGGTTAACTTACTGCCTATCTGGATAGTAGCAGCTGGGATCTGAACTGAGACAGCTTTGACTTCAGTTGCACCATCTTGCCCAAGTCTAGACAGTAAATCCCTTTCTCCTAGTGTTGTTTCAACTCTCTCCCAAGGACAAGTGATCCTTTCTTCTGGCATCAACTATTATCATTTATAGAGCACCCCCAAGTCTCTCACTGATCCTTAGTTCTAAAAAAAAATCACCGAAGCTTCTCCAATCCCTGGTGTCTGGCACAAAGAGAGTCGCCTAACTTGCCTTTGTGATTTCTGATGGATCTGCTTGTCTCCTGCATCTGCTTGTCTACCGCTCCCTTCTTTATCTCAGGTGTTCATTCAGAAGCGGCAGCCCTTGGTGACTCCATTTAAAATTTTCTTCAATCTGTCTCTTTGTCCTTGTTCCTAAGCAGTGACCTATGTCCTCCCTCAGCCTGGTGTAGAACAATAGCTTCTTTCCTGTTCTTCTTGCTTCAGTGCCTAACCCACACCACCCCAATCCAATGCTGAAATGCTCTCAGATGACCTGTTCCAACACAGAGCTTTCCTTCTGCCCTCCCCACCAACTGTCTGGGCTCCCCCACAGACTCCCCACTGTCTGTGCAACCACGTCCGACTTTAATGGTTCCTCATTACCTGGCTCTAGCCTTGCTCCTCTACAGAGTGGTTTCATTAGCCAGCATGCCTGCCATTTCAGATACCTCTTCCCCTTCTGTCACTTCCCACTGCCCACTTGCCCAACCCTGCCTGTCCTCCTCCTCGAGGGATCAGATACCCTATCCTTCAGAACCCACCTCTGGAGCCTGGGCCAGGGAAGCCTCCAGTTCCCAGACCAGTGGGGTACACCCTCCTCCCTGCCCAGAGCACTCACCGATTCTGGGGTCACTGGGTCTCCTGTCAGTGGCCTACCGTGTCACGGTATCCAAGCTCATTATGTCATAGTGAGTGTCCAAACAAGCCCATCCAGGCCTTTGTGATTGGAACCACACCTCTTCTTGCCTGAGGCTCAGTTTTGGGGAGCTCAGGGTGGGGAGATGCCCCTACTCCTATGCCAACAGTGATGGAGCATCCAGGGGTCACTCTCAGCGTGGGGTCTGCAGCTGAGGCGACAGAGCTCCGGCTCCAAGGGACTTCCAGTCTAACAGGGAAGACAGACAAATACATTTTCTAAAGCATGAGTGTTTTGTAGGGCAAGTATAAGGTGCTCATAGTAGGGACACCTAACCATGGCTAAAGTGCTTCCCCAAGGAAGCACATTTTAAACTGGGACCTGAAGAGAGTTATCCAGGTGAGGAGGGGGAGAGAATATTTCATGTAGGGAATGTAAGAAGATGCAGAGGTGGTACAGTCCACCTCTCAAGCACAGTCCATTCCAGGGACTGAAAAGTAAAAGTCCACTGTGGCTGGCTGGCCTGGAGAGCTTGCGGGAAGCAGTGGCGAGAAGGGGCTGGCAGGCAGGAGACTTGGTGTGGTGGCCTGTGGAAGAGACGGTGCTACTTTTTATCTATGGAAGCCTTAGATACAGGGTAACGGTGGGGGGGCATGCAGGGGCAGAGATGACAGGGAGGCAGGGAGTGGGGAAATAAATGACTAGTGGGAATCTGAAGATTATGGAACCATTCCCATCCCCAAATGGGTGTTGTGACCTGGCAGTGGTCAGGAGCTCCAAAAACTCTATAGGACTTCCCCAGGCAAAGCCTGCTAAGAGTAAAGCCAGGAGAGGCTTCTATAAAGCCCTATGCTGGGAGTAGAATGTTCAAGAAAGGCTTCCTGGGACTGATAGACTTTGAGATGCATCTGGGGTTCACAGTGGCAGGGCCTGGCGCCTGATCCTGGGCTGATGCCTCCTGCTTGGGGCCCACGGGCTGTTACCCCAAGGAAGTACCTCTGCCTCTCCTGCTGCCCTTCTAGAGCAGCCTCTACCCATTGGGGAAAATGGCTACCTTGTTTCCAAGGCAACTGGACCACCTTGTCCAAACCTGCAAAGCCAATAACTGGATGTGAACCTAGATCTTTATTATAACAGCTTCCCCCCTGTCCAAAGACATGTAGTGTCATATACAAAATAAAATTTCCAGTTATATTCTGTCCCACAGAAGAAATCAATATAAAGTGATTTTTTCTAATAGTATTTCAGTATTTCTTTCTTTCCCTTTTCCAGAGAATTTTGCTTTAATTCATTCAACAAAAATGTATGGAGCAGGCTTTATTCCAAGCATTCGAAATAACACCACAAAGATCCCTGGCCCAAGCTTACAATTTAGCCGGCAAGAAGACCTAAGTAAATTATATAGTTTGCTAGAAAAGGTGGTGAATGCCATAGAAAAAGAACAAGAAGGGAGATTGCACAGAATTTAATCTCTGTTCCAACAAGCCAACCTACTTTAGTGGGAAGAGGATGGGGGAGAATGAGAGAAAAGAAATAGATAGGTCAGGGCTCCTGCCTCTTGTTCTAAGCACTGTCCTTTGTTGGAATTTTAAACTAATTATATGTTTTACTTTGATAAAAATAAATATTAATTCTAATAGCGCTGTAACTATATTGGGAGGTGAAGGTGGCAGTGTGAGCTAAGTTTGCTTCTGTTGCTGCAGAAAACAGGACAAGCTTTCTAAAGTTAATGAATCAAGAAATAGAGGCACAGTCATATCATTCAGCAATGTAAAGATAATTATCTGAAGACCTGAAAGCAGAAACAACTTTAAGAGTGAAAAGTCATTTCTTCTAGGGGAGAAATGACTGAAGGTAGGACGGCGTGGGCTAGACGAGGCAGGCGATTCTTGTCTTTTATTATGTCTTTCTGTTTACGTTTGAATTTTTAAAAGCACAGGCATGTATTACTTCAATGATTAAAATAATTCCTCTAACCCTGGGGGAGTCCATGATGAAGGGGTGTCTTGGAGGCTTCTGTAGGGAGTGAGGGGGTGGTAGAATAGGCTCTGTCCCCCCTTGGTCCAAATTTACTGTCTTTTCTTTGTTTTATATATTTGACTTTCATGCAAGGTTTTGTTTGAACAAAAGGTTCTGCTGCTAAAATTGGTTTGAACTCCATGACCCCTTTTTGGCTCTCATAATTAATGATGCTTTCTAAGCACCTATTACCCTTTATGTTCATGCCTATTTTCTTCCACAGAGAATTTCCATCATTTATTCAGAAGCCTTGCAGTCTTTCCTAGTTGGTTATGGTTTGAATGATTGATGGGTTTGTTACCAGTTTGCTGGGTGTAAAAGTGGGACTCCAGAGTCATCTGGAGCTCTGTTAGAACAGGGCCAGGCGCCTTTAAGTGTTCTGCCTGGCCTCTAGTACAGCGCGTGTTGTCATGAGAGGTAAGCATCTTGGCTCAGTCTCCTGATGTCATCCCAGTATCTGCAGTTTCCCTGGGGTAGCTGTGAATTCTTCTAGAAATTTGCCTCCCACTCTCCTTCCTGTAGAAGAAAGATGGAGAGAGAGGGAGAAGGAGATGGAGAGAGACTATGAATGAAGTTAAGAAAGGCAAGCAACCCCCCCTTCCCCATTAACTTAGTCACCTCCTAGTGACTCTGCTTCCAGACGTGTGTCACGGTCTGCCTGCTCTGGCACTATTTTTAGGGCAGGTCCCCTCCATTCATGTTTCTGGGGCCTTTGCAGTCATGTCTTTTGCTGCCTGGCAGCTGCTTTCTTGAATTTGAGATTCTGAGGTCCTGTGTTTCCAGGCACCTATCAGGCCTGCTTGCTTTTTCATGTTTGCCTCATCCTGCCTGGGGATAGGACATTCGTCTTTGAAGTCCAAGCTCAAATGTTAAGTAGTTTGTAAAACCTCTCCTGGACCCAAACTCTGAGGAATTGCTCTACCTCAGCATTTATTACAGAGCTGGTCATGATTATATTTTGGCGTCCTTTGTGGGATGGAAACAGCCCATGCTCATCTTTCTGTCTGGCACACAGTGGGTGTTCAACAACTGCTCACTGAGTTATATGAAGCTGTGTGCTGATCTTTGCGTCTTAGGAAATCTTGATGGGCTTGGAAGAAAGTCACTGTGGGAAGATCTCCAGCAAGGCAGCTCCATAAATCTTTTCCTGTTTTCCTCCTGAAAGACCAGATTTGGGAAGGTCAGATAAAATCTAGAGAAAGCTTCTTATATTTGGAGGGCTCAAATCCAGGGAGGGAGAATTACTGCCACCATTTTACAGATCAAACTTACTGATGATCACGTAGTAAATAGCAGAGCCAGAGGTTGAAACACAAGCCATCTGCCTCCAGGGACTTGTTTCCTACCACACACTTCCTCCTAGTCCCCACAATGTGCTCCGAGATGACACCACTTAAGACTCTGCACACCACAATTTCCCCTCAAGCGTTCATGCAGTTGCTTTCCTTTTAGACCCAAGTGCCGAGACACTCCCTGTCTCCCCTGCTTTTCTTTCCTTTCCCCGAGACTTGCTAGCTCTTTCCCTGTCTCCTCTGCAGTCTGCAGGAGTTCATTCTCTCTCATCTCTTTCCAGATACCATGATTTCCAAATCTTTCAGTTGGTTTCTTTTTCCGGCTCTGGTCCTTTTTTGGGAGATTTTTCCAACGCAACCGCAGATTGGAGGATGATAATAGTGAATTAGTTAGTAGATATTCTTTGATGTTATTTTGTGGGCGAACTCATTAATTTATGACAAAAACATCAAAGAACTAGACTCTTGCATAGGAATGGTTTGTCCCAAGGCAGCTGGGTGATAGTGATTAGTCAGATTAAATCTCACTGTCTTCTCCTGCCTGGAGAGTTCAAGTCCTAATGACCAGAGTGTGGGAACACCCCACCCTGTAGCATCCCATCACTGGCATGAGTGTGCACAGTAGGGAACTCGCCCCATCTAAAGTAGATCTCTCTCCATGGCCTCCACTTTGTTGCCTTCAAGACTCGAGGTCTGTCAAGATTGTTATAACAACCCTGGAGTCAATGTAGTGATAAAAGGCTGAGGTTGCTAAAGTCTCTTACCAGTTAGAGGAGTTGAATATTAAAAGGAATCATTCATCCTTGCATGGATGATCTCAAAGTTCTCTAGAGAGTCCTACTCCTGTAATTTCAATGGGAAGGAGAACTCTGTGGGCTATGCAGCTAAGTGCCAGCACCATGCTTGGCACACAGCAAGGTTTCTACTCCTTCAGGTTGAATGTACTTGTTAAGAAAATTCATGTTGCATGAATAGTCTCTGGCTGGTGGAAGAGTAAGAAGTAGAGCTCCGGGCTTTGCTTTTACCGCAAAACTTCCCAATCTACTCACATCTGTGGCTATTTATTCTGTTTCTGCCACAATATTCATGGTTGAAAATTGTCTGTGCTCCTTTCCAATGTCATCCCTTCCAGGTTAGCCTTGGCTTCCATCTTTAAGGGCTCGCTCCTGCAATTAACCCTCTCTTTTCTGAGCCATCAGTGCTCCCCTGTCTACTAGATCATTCCTGTCAGCATACAAACAAGTTCTAATGCTTCCTGTTTTAGAAGAGCATCCTTACTCGTGGTCTCCCCGACGTGTCACCATGCTATTCTTTCCTCCCCACGACAGCAAAGCGCCCCACAGCGTTTCTACACACTCAGTATCTCTACTCCTTCTTCTCCATTCTAAATCTCACTCCCACAGTCCCCAAACTAAAACAGCTCTTATCAAGGTCACCAGTGACCTTGTTGCTGTCAAGTCCAGAGGTCATTTCTCGGTCATCATCTTATTCAATATGTGAGAAGCACTCAGCACTTGTAAGACTCTCTTACCAGTTTCCTTGCTTGACTTTTTAAAAAGATTTATTTATTTATGCATACAGGAGCTGGAGTACAGGCCAGAGGTGCAAGGGGTGAGAGGAATCACCAGAGGCAGATTGGGGAGCAGAACAGGTGGATCTACTGAAATACACTGCTGAGGGGAGCAGCAGGCGAGACAGGAGAGGTCTGCTGTGCCATGTGGGTAGCTTCTTGGCCGGCGGGATTGAACTCGTGCTGCAGCAGCTGGCAGTATCTTGATAGCACCGTATCTTTAACCCCTGAGCCACTGGGGAGGCCCCCTTGCTTGACTTTTAGACATAGCTGTTTCTTGGGTCTCCTATTTCACTGGTCTCTCAGTCTTCTTTGTCTTTCCAATCTAGAGGTAACAGACACCCAGAGTCACTTCTTGGACAATTTTGCTAGTTCTGCTCCCTCCATGGATGATCTCATTTAATCCCATGGTTTTAATCACCATTCACTTACTATGACTCCTGAAGTTCTATCTCCATTCCCTGTACTCCCACTGCCTACACCTACTTAGATGCATTTTGTACACCAACTTCACACCTGCATCGTGTAAACATGAACAAAACTATATTCTTCTTCTTTTCAGTTCTACTCAGCCCTTAAACTTCCTCCCCCCCCAGTAAATAGTAACTCCTTTCTTTCAGTGGTTCTGGCTTCAAATCTTGGAATCATCTCTGACTTTCTCATACCACACACCAAATCTGTCCACAGATCCATGCAGCATCACCCCAAATTATAGCTAGAGTCTAGTCACTTCTCACCACCCTTATTGCTACTACCCTGGTCCCAGTCACCACCATATCTCGCTTGGACTACTCAGTCTCCTAATCGGTCTCACTGCTTCTAGTCCTGCCTCCCCAAGAACTCTAGTATCCAGAGTAATCTTTAAACAACTATAATTATATAATGTCATGCTTCTACTCCAAACCTCCTAAGGCTTGCCATCTCACTTTCTGAAGAGAATCCAAAGTCCTTATCAGAACCTAAAACCGTAAAAGACCTGGTTCCTGCTGGCTCTCTGATCTCAGCTTCCCCTTCTCTGCCCTCTGCCTACTCCAGTCTAGCCACACTGGTCTCCCTGCTATTCTTTGAACATGCTCAGACCACTTCTGCCTCAGGGCCCTTGTACCTGTCACTCTTGCCTCAGGTATGTAAATTCTCTCACTTCCTTCAATCTTCTGCCCAGATTTCACTGCCTCCTAAAAGCTTCACCTGACTGTTCTTTCTAAAATAACACCCTGCTGTCACCCTCTCTCTCCTTACCATGTTTTACTTTTCTTCTTACCAATGATCACAACTCAACATATTTTATACTTATTTGCCACTGATTGTCAACCAATCGATAGATAAGTCTGATAAGACTAGAGTGTAAGTTTAATCATTGCTGTATCCCAAGCTCCTAAAATAGTGCCTGACACATAGTAGGTGTGAGAATTTAACATGCAGATACCTGAGGCAAGAGTGACAGGTAAAAGGGCCCTGAGGCAGAAGTGGTCTGAACATGTTCAAAGAATAGTGGAGAGTGGGTGCATTGTTAAATGGACTCACCCTGGTTTCCACTCATCAGATCAAGACAGATGATTAACTAATTAATATGATTGAAATCAGATGGGAGGAACTTGGAGTGGTGTACCCAGAGAGCATCAGATTCTGCATTCATTTATTATCAATGGCCACCATGGATTCACAGATATTTTCAGTTTGTTTGCCAAATAATTTGCCAAGCTCTAAGGTGGAATGAAATGTCTGTCTTTTACTTCCACGACGTGTTGCTTTTCCCCTGGGGCTCAATGTGTTCATCTGTGAAATAGGCAGTTGGTGATGTGGCTACTGCTCTGCCAGTTTAGGGACTACAAGATGCTGGAGGGAAGCAGTAATTGAGGAGGATCAATCACACAGACTCTGGAGCTGATGTTCTGTGCATGAATCCTGCCTCCATTCCTCACAAACCACATGACCTTGGCAAATTACTCAGTTTCTTCATTTGTAAATTAGGAATAAATAGTACAAGGACAATAATAGCATTTAATTCAAAGAGTACTTTTTAGGACACATAAGATAATACATGTAAAGAATGTAGCATATGGTCTGGCACAGAATAAGTGCTTGATTTATATTAGTTATTAAAAATGGAAAGCTGTGGGGGAAGTTCTGAGAGGTCATTGCTACTGATGTATTTGGAAGCTATGAGCTATCCTAGAATATTAGATAATATGGAATCTTTATAGGCATAATAATAATATTGTGGCTAGGTGGAAGAATTCTTAGGAGATGCCCGGTGAAGTATTTACAAATAAAGCCTCACAAGGCTTGCCATTTACTTTAAAATCTACCCACATATGGTTTCTTTTTTTTTTTTGAATTTGCAGACTTTAACTATTTTTTTTTTTAAGATAATTTTTTTAAAAAAGATTTATTTATTTATTTATACAAGCACTGGGTACAGTCAGAAGCACGAGAGGGTGAGAGAATTCACCAGAGCCAGAGCGGGGAGCAGAGCAGGCAGAACGACCGAAGTACACTGCTGAGGGGAGCAGCGGGCGGCAGGAGAGGTCTGCGGCAGGAGAGATCTGCGCGCCATGTGGGAACCTCCTCCGGTGGCCCGGGAGCAGCCGGGGATTGAACCGGTGGGCAGCTTCACAACCCAGTGCTCAACCGCTGCGCCACCGGGGAGGCCCACACATACGGTTTCTTATTTAGATATCTGTCAAACCAATGTAACAAAATAACAGATATTGAAGATAGGGGATAGTATATTGTAGTAGTGTTTCAATTTTTTGGTAGGTTTTAAATTTCAAAACAAAAGTTGAAGAAAAAAAAGGATCCTAGAAATGTGTGAAATCCAGTACTCATTTTACAGAAGACACCCAGATATGGAGTCTTTGCCCCAGGGCAGATGGCTGGGGACCTCCAAGCCAGAACACAGGCCCACCCTCCCTTTGTGTGGCTGCTGCTGTTGACCCTCAGGTGGCAGGACTGCTCCCCCTCACAGACACCAAGGGGATATTATGGGTGTGTAAAAAGACACCTGTGTTGATGTTTCCTTTTTGTTTATTAAGCAAATAGATAGGTCAGCTGGCTGGAAGGTGTGATGTTGAAATATGAAGGCAGCACCAGGGCCAAACCTGCCATCCTTATTGTGTGGTCATACCAGTTTGGCACCATCTGCTTGTGGTTTCTGAGTGGTGGTGTGTGAGTGTAAACTCTGGGCTTTCAGAGGGGAGAAGGAAGCGCATGGAGTGGGGCTGGGACCAGAAAAAGCAACAAAGAGAGATGAGATGACTTCTAGTCTAGAACTCCCTGAAAGAAGGGACCCTAGGGTACTGCTGGGGATGGAACACTGGGGTATTTAAAGCAAGGAAAGGATTCTCTACATCCGCAGCGCCCTCCTCTAGCTAGTACTGTTCAAGGCAGTGAAAAGTAGTGAGGAAAGAGGAGGTTTCCCTTGTGAACCTCTCTGGGGCACAGAGAAGAAACTGGAGAGAAAGAAGAGAAAAAAATACAGAAAAGGAAGCCTGGGGTACAGAGCGGGGGCCGGGGTGGAGAGGTAAAGGGGCCGCACCTGGGGACCTGCGAACGAGTGGGAGACGGTCAGCTTCGGCAGCCTGGAGTGTGTTGCCCCAGAACTGTCCCGCCTGGATCTCCAGGGTTCTGGAAGTCCCTGGAGGCCGCGGTAGCTAGCGCAGAGCGCCTGGAACTCTTACCAGGGGGAAGGGCGGGCTGGAGAGGCGGGGCCTCCAGGCCTGGCGGGAGCGGAGCCTTGGGCTGCGGGCGGGCGGGGCTCCTCTCCGGCGGGCGGGCGGGCCGGGCGGGAGTCTGGGGGCCGCCGCTTCCCGCTCCCCGTCGGTGGAGGCGCCTGGCCCCTCCTCCCCCCGCCGCCCCCACTCCCGCTGGCGCTGTCAAAGATAAACCCGGCGGTTGCCTGCAGGAGCAACGGCAGCGGGCGACGGGGTGGTGAAGAGCCTCGGGCGCGGCCTCGCCTCCGCGACCCGGCGATCAGCACCGCGGACAGCACAGCCGCAGTTCCCCGAAGCCAGACGCCCGCCGGCCGGCAGCCCCCCGCGCCCGGCCCGCGGCGCCCGCGTCAGCACCGCGGACAGCTCCCCGCCCCCATCGAGCCGCGCCAGCCCACCCGCTCCCCCAGTCCTCACCGCTGCAGCCCTTCGGACCCACCCAGCAGCAGGCTCGGAGCTGTCATCGCCCCCGAACATGGCCACAGAGGTAGGAGGCGAGCACCCACCCGCGGGCAGTGCCCAACTGCTTCGGGAACAGATTCCCTCTAGGGGCGGACTGGGCGGGGAAAAGGAACAGGGGGGCGGGGTGGGGGAGATGTGGGGAGGGTTGGGAGGCTAGGGAGGGTGGCTTCCTGCGTTGGGTCTGGAGCAAGGGGTGGGGGCGGAGCGGCAGATGGAAGAGGGGCTCCTGGTGAGTACTCGTGTGACCTCTGGCAGGAGGACTCACTCACCTCACCCCAGTCTCCCCCATTTGAGTGGAAGCTGCCCCAGCCACTTGTTGGCACTAGTATCAGGGTTGCGTCAGGGCCCCAGCTGGGGTTTCCTCTTGCCTTAGACTGCAAGTCCTTAAACCACTTCCCTAGGGGATTGGAGGCAAGCCCGCGCCTGTTTTATGGGAGGCCAGGCAGCTGCTGCTGTTGCTATGCGGTGCAGTCATCTAGCTGCTGAACCCAAAGGCCTGGCTCAGGGATGACAAACCTACCAGATCCGCATTCCCCTTCTAGGCAGGGAGGGGACAAACACATCCCTAGCTCAAAATCCCAAATGGCTGGTTTCAATAAAATGCCTGCACCAATCCTTGCTTTTGCATATCACCCTTTCTTGGCTTTTTGCCCCTCCTCCACACTGGAGTTTCCTGTGCGGGGTGTCCACCTTCCCCTGTGTCTGATGGGAAGAGCTGCCCTCTTCAGGGTGTGTCTCTAGGTGTGTCATCTTCGAGGCACTTGAAAGCTGAACCAAGGCACCTGTTGGCTGAGGGTAAAGCTTGGTGCAGTGATTCTGAGATCAGGAGCCGCCTCCTCTACCCTCTCATTTCATGGGAGGGATATGGAGCTCTTTATGCCCCACTCTGTAAGTGGAAAGACTAACACATGGAGAAGGCCAGGACCTATTCGATACTCACACAGCATGTCAGCAGCAGAGCTGAAAGTTCCTTCCTTTGAATTTTTGGAGTGGAACCCAGGACACCAGGGTCTCCCCACTTCTGATGTTGACTTCTTTTGTTGTATTTCCTCATTTCTAACCCAGCTGGAACACAAGCTGGGGGTGAGCTGAGAGTTTTGAATGATTCCCTGCAGTGCCTCTGGGCATCCTGGTGAGAAGTGTGACATCAATGCCAAGTGTTATTGTTATTCCACTGTGGTCGCCACCACAGAACAGGGTGCAGTTGCTTGAAATCACTCCGTTCTCTGACAAGGCACAGGGTTAGCGAGGAGAACTCAGCCCTTCCTCCTGACCCCGCGAGAGGACATGCCCGGAGCTTAGACTCTAGGGTGGAAAATGCACAGTGCTCAGAAAGTGCTGAAGATACTGAGAAGAGCAGAGAGAACAAAGAGAGAAATGGCCAAGGAGCTGGTCACCTTCCAGATAGGGCTGCCAGACTGCAGCATAGGCTGCTGGTGCTGGGCAGGAAGGGGAAATTTCAGCTACATGGACAAGGCTAAGTCAGCAGTGTGGGCAGAGCAGACATCCTTATCTATGAGATGGTCCAACAGATTCCAAGAGGCCCATCTGTGTCAACATGTCTCCTCAGCCCATGGATTGCAACCAGCAAGCAGGCGCACATCTCCAGGTTGAGGCGGGGTTTGTAGGAGGCTGCTGTTAGGCAGGCGTGACTCTCCCCTGGGAGAGGCTCTGCTCATAACGCCTCTGTGAATACAACACTTTCCTGTGTACGAAGCACTGTCATACGCATGGTTTCCTTTGAGCCTTAAAACAACCCTGTGAAGTGGGCAAGGATGGTGTTATTATCCCCAATTAACAGATGAGGCAACTAAGGCTCAGAAACTCACCTGATCCCTCTGAAGGAGCCTAGAAAGGCATCATTATCCCATTTTACAGATGGCGCAAGTGGAGTGCTGAGTCTTAGTCAAGAAAATATGGCCAAAAGCATCAGGGCCGGGACTAGAACTTGTCTTCTGCCTCCCTGACCAGTGCGTTGCCTGAAGGGTCCAGGTGTATCCAATTAGCTGACTGTGTCGCCGACTAAAGAGGAAGCACCGCGGGTCTCGGTGTGAAGGTTTGGTGGGTGGAGGGCTGCGGAGGAGTTCGGAAAGGGCTAAAGTCCTGGAACTCAGCACCCCCACTCCTGGCTGGCCTGACTGGGTCAGCTTGAGGACAGAAGAATGCCCAGAAAGATGGGTGCCAAGGATAAACACTGCCCACTTCCCATGGGAACGGGGCCTAGAGGTCTTGGGTGGACTCTGAGGGCAGTGCTGAGGGAAGAAGCCTTAGCTCTGCCAAGGCACAGGGTGTGCTATTAGCTGGGGCATGGCGTGAGTCATTCTCCCCAGGCTGTTTGTACGGTTAGGATTGTGAAGATTACCAGGAAAAACCTGTTGGGAGATGGAAAACCTCATACTGAGTGAGCGCTCGTGGCCATTCCCTGAGGTTTCTGCATGGGAAGTCCTCAGCCTCGGCAGAAGATATTTTGAGGGGAGGAGAAGGTGCAGAGAGAGGGAAGGTGGGTGTGGAGAGAGAGATGGAAACAACATCTCTATTCTCTAAGTTCTGCTAGGAGTTGGGATTAGGGGAGGAGTGTGTGTGAGGAGCGCAGGGGAGGGACAGAGCCTCCTGAGTGATACACTGACCTCATTTGGAAGACTGTAATGAGTCCATTTCGCGAGCACCAGACCTCTGTGAACGTGCGCCATCGGGAGCGGGGTCCATGCTGGGAAGCAGTCCAGAAGGTCAAGGACGACGGGGAAATGCCTGGCCAGGAGGGCTTCTCCGAGGGCCAGAGTTTGGTCCCTAGGCGACTTTAAAATGCACCCTAGCAGCTGCATCCAAGCAGGGCATTTGGAGGTTTGATCTCAGAGGCCTGGGGTTAACACCCAGCAGAGCATGGGCTGGAACCCAGGGCAGGCTAGAAGAAACTTCTAGCCTGTGCCTGGGTTTCCACCCTGAGGCCTGACTTGCTGCCTGTGACTCATAATCCTTGCTCCTCCTCCACACCCCAGCCAGGGAGCACGATGTTGGCTCATCTGCTGAGCCTCCTGATTCTTGAGTTGAGCCTCAAATGCATCCTCTAGAATTAGATGGTTTTTAATGAGGATGGGGATGTGGGCCAGGTGGGCCTCCTGTTTGTCTCAGGCAGGGGCTCCTCTGCATCCCAGGGTTGCTTCTCTGACCTCTGTCAGGTCAACTCTGTTGGGTGTACAGGCCCTAAGTGTGTGACCTGCGGTCCCCACTCTCCAGCAGCCCCATCCCTGTCATGCTGCATTTCAAAAGTTGGTGGCAGATCTCACTGCTGATTTTCTTGCTCGTGAAGTGCCTCTGGGTCCTGTCCTTCCTCAGCTGCCAAAGGCTCCCAGATGGCGATGGGGGAGGGTGAGGGTAGAGAAAGGTGAGAAGCCCAGGTGACTGGATCAGTTCAGAAACCCCAGGGGAGTTGTCCAGGGGGAGCTGTGACCTCAGAAGTGTGTGTGCATGTTTGGGACCCTCTTGTGGGATTTCAGAGCATCATGGATCTGTCACAAACATCTGTCAGTCTCCTGGAAGTTAAGTAAGTGGCAGGTGGCCTGGAGCCTGCTTCTAGCTCGGTTCGAGGGCCTCTGCCACAGATTCCTTATTTAGAGGCACTAAACTGGCAGCTCCAGGGATGAATCTGGCCACAAGTTTGCCTTATCTGGCTTGCATAAGTTTAAACAATGTATTGGAAACATTTAAAAATCAGGATATTTGATATTAGAGAATCTGGATTTATGGCTTCTCTTAAAAAAATCAGAACTGTGGCAACATTGGAGCACATTCTCATATGGCAATGATTAGCTGCTTTATTGAGATGGGGCACAGTCCCCCGCCCACTCACGTGCTCAGCCCCTGTAAATATTTGCATTCATAATCTCCGATAAGGTCTCAGAATGTTAGAGTTGGAAGGGCCTTTAGCAATTATGTAGTTCCAACATTTCTGATTCTAGTGGAAGAAACAGAAGTCCAGAGAAGGGAGGCTTTCCCAGGGCCGTGTGGCAGGGACTAGCATGATATACACATATATATAAAAAATACATATATTTGTATATATTACCATACAATATTTAATCCAATCACAGTACTGTGGGATCACCTCTCCTGTGTTAGAGGATGATTCCCCTGGATTTGAGAAAGTCTCCTAGAGAGGTCTCAGATTTGCACCTTTTCAAGACCTTGATCTTCCAATGATCTGTTCCTACTGCCATATTGACAATCTTTCTCTCATTATTCTTTTCCCAGCAAGTTAATACATCTTTCATTGTAAATCCTCCCCTCCGGAGGGAACCCCTCCTGCCCTTTGTGACCTAGCCCTTGCTCCTATAGTCTCGTCCACCACTGCTCTTATCTAATCTTCAGGCCGACTCCGGCCTTGCTGAAACCTGCTTGCGGTCATTAGAGTAGACCTTGCTCTTCGTTGCACCTGTTTCTCCCTCTGTCTGGGTTGATTGACCGCCCTCTCCCACCCTCCCCCTGCCCCCACTGCTGGTAACTCTGGTGCTTCCTTTACCTCTCAGCACAGATCCCAGGAAACATTTTCTGTTTCTTCATTGTAGCATTTATCACAGTCTAATTCATTATATATTTACTTGCCTTCTTCCCTGGAGCTCACAGACTGTCTTTTGCTCGGCAGCCCCAGAGCGTGGCAATAGTAGAGACTCAATAAATGAAAGCTGAGTGGCTGAGTGGATTCACCTTAATTACACAGGATGAACTGGCTGTTCGCTCTGCCTTTGGGGCTCGGTCTCTGTGTGGCTCCAACGTTTGGCATATTTCACCCAGTGGGATGCTTGTCTTGCATGTGGGTGACTGAGGCTGGGTGTGGAAGGAAGAGGCCTTACACTTCTGTGGAACTGACCTTACCCCCCTCAAATGCTAGGCGCTCTGCACGTCAAATCCTCAGGTGTGGACAAGCAATAGTAGTCACCCCACTTCTTCCTACCAGGTTAGGGCGTTTATTAATTCCTGACCGCAGTCCTCTTTCTCTACGATTTTCTCTGGGGAATTTGGGCATCAATGGGCCCCTCTCCTGGACGCTGAGCAGGCATGGCCTGCACTGGAATCTCCCCTGAGGTCATGGGCACGCCAGGCAGGCCTGTCCTACTCGCCGCCTCCGCTGGGTGCACAACTTGGCAGACCTGAGACCTCAGTTCTGGTCTGGGCTGGGTTCCCCAAGTCCGCCTGCCAAGTCGTGGACATTTGATACTTGCTGAATGAATGGAAACGTGAAAGGCCCCACAACGCCCGTGTGTGTAACCCGGTCCAGCCGTCAGGAAGCCTTTCCCTCTGGTGAAAGTTTGCTTCTGATTCTGCTGATGGTTCCAGGACTGCTCATTTTGCTCATCTTTGACTCAGCTTCAGGTTTTTTTGTAGATCTTTCTCGGCTATCTGGAGGCATCTTCTGCAGTAAACTCTGCCGTCCTGCTTCCCCGTGATCTTCCTGGAGTACTTGTGGGGTGACCGACTTCTTCTGGTCTAGCCTTGAAAGATCCACATCCCCCCAAACCCTTCTGTCCAAGATCAGCCCACAGGAGTGGTGACTCTGAAATGTGTCTTCTGTCCTCTCCGCAGGCGCACAATCTGCAGGAGCTGCGGCGAAGCGCCTCGCTGGCCACCAAGGTCTTCATTCAGAGAGACTATAGCGATGGGACCATCTGTCAGTTCCAGACGAAATTCCCTCCTGAGCTGGACAGCCGGGTAGGACTCTGCTTTGCAAGCTTGGAACACAGGCCATGATGGAACTGAAGGGTTTATTTGAATGGAACCCCTCTCCATCCAGGATAAAAATAACATGACACGTAACTTGTTCAATCACTTCTCCTGCAAGAGTTCAAAAATGTCCTTAACATTATCTTGCTATCACCTCATTGGAAATTAGAACTGAAGATGCCTCAGATTTTTCCTGCTCAGCCACTCTCAACAGCATGGTGATCCCGGGGGCATGTTGAACATCAATTCTCCAGTCCTGGGGGTTGATATTAGGTGTCAGCTGGGATGCAGTAGGTGGTGGGAGTGGGTTCAGAGTCTCCACTTTTTAGCAGCAGTTCTCAACCTTGGCTGCATATTAGGATTTCTCAGGGAGCTTAAAGGAACCCTGATGCCAAGGTTGCACCCCAGACCAATGGAATCAGCATCTTGGGAAGGGGCCCAGGCATCAGAACCGTTCTGCGTTTCCCCAGGTGGCTGCAGTGTGCAGCTGGGGTCGAGGCTCTTACTCTGTAGCGAAGAATCCCAGATGATGTGGAATCTGGTGATCCATAGATCCCTCTTTGGGATTGGCTGGTTTCCAGGTCTTCTGCTCATGATGGACTGCACAGTTGAATCTGGGGGGCTTTGAAGAAAGCTTGCAGGTGTCACTAGGGGGGAAATAGGGCAGTGCTGCTCTTTCCCATCACCCCTCACCTCATTTAAATCAGAAGCTCCTGGAGGTGAGACTTGGGCTTGTCTAAGATTTAGCTTCTTTTTTTTTTTTAAGATTTATTTATTTATTTATTGATTGATTGATTTATACGTACATACATACAAGCACTGGGTACAGTCAGAGGCGCAGGAGGGTAAGAGAATTGACCAGAGCCAGAGCCAGAGCCAGAGCAGGGAGCAGAGCAGGCAAAAGGACCAAAGTACACTGCTGAGGGGAGCAGCGGGCGGCAGGGCACGCCATGTGGAAATCCTCCAGTGGCCGGGGAGCAGCCGGGGAGCAGCCGGGGAGCAGTCGGGGAGCAGTCGGGGAGCAGTCGGGGAGCAGCCGGGGAGCAGCCGGGGAGCAGCTGGGGAGCAGCTGGGGATTGAACCGGTGCTGCAGAGTCTGCAGTCAGCTTCGCAACCCAGTGCTCAACCGCTGCGCCACCAGGGAGGCCCCGGGCTTGTCTAAAATTAAAAGCTGCTCAAGCTGACTTCAGTTTGCACCAGAATTCAGAACCCCTCAGTTCTTACACTAAAACTGTAGTCTGCCAACTGGTAATATCAGCATCCCCTGCGAGTGCAGAACCTCGGGCCCTGCCTGTATCCACTGACTGAGCTCTGTTTTAACAGGCTCCTGAGGTGGTGCATGCATATGTGAAGGTTTGAGAAGCACTGTGCTACTTTGCCCCACTCATTTCACAGGAGAAACTCAGGACCAGAAAGAGGACATGGCATACCAAAGTGACAGGGTACCAGAAGGGGCTTGGAACCATAACTCTCAGCTTTTCCACAGGACAGATAGCTTCTTATTGATGCAATCACATCCTTAGAGGGTTTAGACAGAATTGGAGTCCTTTGTGATCAGTCCTTGCAGGAAAGGCATAGAGGCTGGAGGAAGGGCTGGAGGCCACTTTCCCCACATTCCTCTGCCTCAGGCAAAGGGGAGGGCTGGTGCTCCCTCTGAGTCTGCTGGAGGCAGCAGAGGCTCTAACCAAGGCCTCTCCCTCCAGATTCAGCCACTTAGGGGGGTCTCATGGATCATGGGCCCCTTGCAAGGCATCAGCTCCTTTTGCTGAGTTTTGCTTCTGGTTCTGGGATGTAGGCAACCCTCATCCCAGGCTGCCTTAGAACTGACCTGAATTTGGGGAAGAGCAGAGCACAGACTCCAATCCTTTCATTTAACAGCCCAAGTAAGTGGGTGTGGGAGGATGGGACAAAGCTGATTTTTGCTGATCTGACCCTAAGCAGTTTTTGGAGAACAGTATTTGTCCTTTCATTTCAGGATACCTCTCTTTTGGGGAAGGTGACCCCTGGGGGAGAATAACAAGATGTAGGTCATGGACCAGATGAGCATCACTTTCTCTGTGTGTTCACTCCAGATCTCTGTAGGGCTGGGAATCCCAGAACTGACTACTACTGGGGAAGGGATTAACTTTTGTCTGAGGCGGGCAAGGGAGGTCCCTAACCTGTATGATGAGCAAGCAGTGTGCTTTGTGCTCCAAAGAATAAAAAAATGGAGCTACAGACACTTGGACACCTGCTGAGCTTGGAGCATGACCTTCCAGTTTGGCTGTCTGGTGGAGGGTTACATGGTGAAGAGCACAGACTCAGGGGAGAACTGTGTAATCTTGGACAGTCAACATTTGGCAAGAATTTATTGAGCACCTACTATACATTAGACACTGAAGACATAGGAGTGAACTCATGGAGTTTATTCTCTATTAGAAGGTGAAAAAATAAAAGAGCAACAAGCAAATATATGGTAGCTCAGCTGGTGAAACATACTGGAAAAATAAGGGGGAGGCCAGGGAGAGGTGAATGTTTGTTGGGGGTGTATGCGGATGTTGGCGCCTGTCAGATAAGGTGAGACCTGAGGGAAATTAGGATGAGCTGGGTCAGGTGTTACCTGGGGGAAGTTCTGCAGCCGGGGACACAGGCACAGAGGACCTGGGCCATTGTCAAGAATCAGCAGGGCTGCCAGTGCTATGGAGTGGGGACTGAGGAAAATAGGAGACAGCCCAGAGAGGTTGCAAGCCAGGTCCTATAGGCCTAGCAGGCACTGTCAGGGCTTCCTGGACTTTACTTGAAGAGACTTTGGAAGCTCTGATCAGAACTGCAGCACATCTGACTTTGCTGGGCTCTTGGCGGTGCTAGGGGCAGAGATGATGGTGGTCACTTGTGAAATGGGCTGGTAGTTGCATTCTTCCGGTAGACTAGTTCTGAGGGTTAAATGAAAGACTAGATAAAAGTGCCTGGAATGTAAAAGTGTTTGTTAAATATTAGTTCTGATTGTGGGTGCAGGCAGGACAACTTTCCAGCCCCAGCAACGGGACTGTTGCCTAGGGAAACCTTTTTGCTAGGAGAGTGCCCCCTCCTGGACAGACACTCCTCAGGTCTCACTCAAGCAGTTTCATGCATTTGGGGTCCCATCCAAACAAGGACAGCCCCTCTCAATGAGGCCCTGAGCCCCTTCACAGCTGTCAAAACAAGGGCTGGCTAATCCTCTGCAGAAAACACGCACATTTAGCATATCATGGAGTTTCCTGTATCCAAGGGAGGTCAAGTAGCCATTCTTTTTCCCACTTTATTGATGTGGAAACTGAGTCTCGGGTAGGTATTAGTCCAAGGTCACACAACTAATTGATGGCCAAGTCAAGACTGGCCCCCAGGTGCTCTCTGCTCCACCGATACTTATAACCTTTGGCCTTGCCTGTATGCCCCCCATTTATCCCCACCATCCCCCCCAGCTCCCCCACATGTGACTGTCTCCACTCCAGGGAGGCTGATTTTGACCTAGCTCTTTTCTTCTCTCTCTCCTTCAGATTGAGAGGCAGCTCTTTGAAGAGACTGTGAAGACCCTCAATGGCTTCTACGCAGAGGCCGAGAAGGTCGGGGGCAGCTCCTACCTGGAGGGCTGTCTGGCCTGCGCCACAGCCTACTTCATCTTCCTGTGTATGGAGACCCACTACGAGAAGGTGGCTCCCCCTGCTATCCTGACCCTTCCTGTGCTCTCGTGCTTCGCCCACATCCTTCACAGCTCCTCTCCTTGCAGGTTCTCAAGAAGATCTCCCGATATATTCAGGAGCAGAATGAGAAGATCTTTGCCCCCCGAGGCCTCCTGCTCACAGACCCCGTGGAGCGCGGCATGAGGGTTGTATCCTTCCTGACTCTTTTGGGGAGAGCACAGAACTACTGACTGGTGGGGTCCCTGTTTGGCAAGACTGCCTGGAAATGGGGACCACTGGGAACTTCCGATCAAGCTAGGACTCCCCAAATCACTGGTTATCAACGCTTCTCCCCACTGTAGGTTATTGGGGCGGTTTATGCAGCTCATGGATTGCTGTTATTGAGCTGCAATTAGTCAGTGCATAATGTCAGCCAGATGTCATGTTAAGTGCTTTCAAACTTTGAATTCATGTAATTCTCATAACACCCCATAAGGTAGTTAACTGAATATTCCCCTTTATGGATGAAGTCAAGTAACTGGCTCAGGGTCACCCAACTGGTGAATGTCTGACCAGGATTTGGGCACAGGCCGTCTCTTGACTATGAGACTGTACTTCCCCTGAAGGGAGCTAGTGTTTACATGGCCACAGTCTCATGCAGTCCCCATTTAATCCCATGTGCAAGTCCCGTGTTCACAGGGGAAGTTTCTTAGAGGGTGTGGGAGATGAGTGTGAGGATCTGCTCACGCCACCTGGACAGGACAGGAATGGTCCCAGTGCACTTACATTCACTCCCCTATAAGCAGCAATGAGGCTTTCAATTTCACTAGAAAGCTGAGAGGAACTGCTCAAGAAGCTACCAGTTCTCACTGCCAGGTCTCACTTTACGAAGCCCAGGGAGAGGCATTTCTTTTAATTATGCCTTTACCAGACAGTGTGCTTAGTACTTCACATACATTATTTCATTTAGTCCTCACAACCACCCCCCAGATTCTATTATTACCCCCATTTTACAGATGTGATATGGATGGGTAACAAATAAGGTGACTGGTGGAAGGTCACAAGGCTGGAGAGGGTGAGTGGGGATTTGCAATCAGGACAAGGAAATCCTCATGCTTGCCGTGCAGCTACACCCCCTTGGGCACACCTGTGTCCCGGAAGGCCTACTTAGACTACCTGGACCCAAGCTCCTAACTCCGGCTTGCGCCAGCTGAGAGTGTGCAAGCCAAGAGGACGGGTGGCTGGGGCATGGCCCCCCTACTCTATGTCCTTGAGTCTGGGCAGCAGAGCCAGCTCTGCCTCTCGCTCCCGCGGGCCTCCACCCTCACCCCACAGCCCCCAGTTCTCCTTAATGCTGCCCCAGATTGAGATCTCCATCTACGAGGACCGGTGCAGCAGTGGCAGCTCCAGCAGCGGCAGCAGCAGTGGCAGTGGCAGCAGCAGTGGAGGGGGCGGTGCGGCGGGGGCCCGGTGACTGGCGGAGAGTCCCTGCAGGGAGGTGTACGGCCGGACTGAGGGCCTCTCAGACCTGCGGAGGCTGCGCTACCAGAGCACCCGCTTCTGAGTCATGCTCCAGGCCCATCCTGCCGCCTGGGGTGGGCGGGAGGGTGACCAGCCGCGCTTCCTGCCGGCCAGCAACCCTCTCAACCCTCACCCTCTGGCAGGGTGGTCACGCCCAGACCAGGCTCCTTCCAGGGGCACAGGTCTGGACTACCCAGAGCCAGATCTTCCAGGGGATGCTTCCAGAAGGTGGGGAGAATACAACTTGGACAACCCCTTTCTTTTGTAGTTCTCTCAACATGGGGAGGGGGCCCAGGTCTGTCATATAGAGAATTCCCGTCCTGCATGATTCCTCACCCCAAGTCCCACCTCCTTCACGATTCTCTCCCCTCAGTGCCCCTCCCCCTTGTCTGTCTCCCAGTGTCTGTTCTTTTTAGACCCCTGCGGGCCTCTGCTGTCTATGATCCTGCCTCCATTGAGTCTGAGGAGTGGGGAGATGGCTGCTGGCACTGCAGGGGACCTGCTCAGGCCCACCTGACCTCTCCTAGACCTGGGGCTTCCCCGTCCTTCACCCAAAGCTTGGAGACCCTCTTGGCCTTGCCCAGAAGCATCCCATCCAGCTCCTGAGACTTGGCAGGCCTCCAGGCACTGTCCTCGGAACACACAGCCTGGGGCTCTGGGAGGCTCACTGGGGAGCTGGAGAAGTGCTTAATGAAGAGATGTAGCATTGGGGGTTCTGAACCCCCAGAAACCAGGCTTCCTGAGGCTAGAACCTGCATGGATGTGAGAGAGTGTGTGTGTGCAGGCACGGGCATACGTGTGGTGTGTGAGTGTGTTTGTGTGTCCCGCTGGCTGCCAGGCCAGTGACTGTCCCTCTCTATATCCTGTGGTGGCTTCCTCCCAGACTGTCTGTGGCTGCTTCTCTGTGCGGGTCTAGCTTCCCCCTGTAAATAAGGTTCTAACACCCCTTGCCTTGCCTGGGACTGCCAGCTTGGCTCTTCCTGGTCTTTCTTGTCCCTGCCAGGCTCCCTCCACAGTCTGACTACGGTGTATGTTCTAGCAGAGAAATTGGGGTTCTAGGAGAACAGAGCCAATCTCTGGGGCCTTCCTTGTTCCTCTGCCAGCTCCTCCCCTTCCCCCCATGACAAGGCAACAGGGCCATGGACATTGCATCTTCCGCCCATACAGGCCCTGGGGCTCTCTAAGGCTGCATAAGCAAGGCTTTTGGACCTTTAAAGAAGACATGCAACCTGCAAGGGAAAAGGCAAACTCCCTTCTTGAGAGGAAAGAGGGGTGCCTAAGCAATGAGGCCCTGGCTGCAGAGACCCAGGGTGCTAGTGGGAAGAAGGTTGCCCTGTCCTGCCCTGAAGATGGACAGAAGGAGGCTGCCTCACCTGGCAAAAGGTGCTAGAAGTGGGAATGAAAGATTGGCCACTGCAGGTAGCTTTTAGGACCAAAGAGAGGCCTGCTTTCTTTTGGACATGGGTGCAACCTGTGAGAAGGAGGTGCTCACCCAGAGAACTGGGGAGGGTAATCCAGCCCCTGAGCCTCGGTGGGTGCTAGTCCAAGGATCTCCCCCAGTGGGCTCCACCGTGCCCCCTTGGGCCCAGCCTGTGCCCATCATGCCCACTCTGTGGCCAGCCTGGCGTCTGAGCTGTGCCTCTCCCGCGGGGTGGCTGTGCATAGGTGAGGAGGTGGCCTTTTGTTTTATTATTTCTTTTTCCAATAAAAGGACTTTCCCAACTTGAGGCTCCGTGATGCTTCTCTCCCCTGTGGTGATGGAGCAGGCAGTTCTGTGCTCTGAGAGCACAGGGGATGCTGGGCTGGCTGCCTGCTCCCCATAAGGAGGTGCAAGAGCAGCAGCTGGGTATGTCCTGAAGGGGCAGCAGGCCTGATGCGGCAGGATAGTATAGTGGGAGGTGGGCACTCTGCAGCCTCTATTCTGAGGCCCTATGGGGCACTTACAGCCTTAAATGGGGGAACAGGTCAGACTGAAAGCCAGGCCCAAGTGAGTAATTAGGTAAATACTTGTTTCTTGGGCCCACACCTAGTGTTGGCCCTCATTAGGGGCTGGATCACACAGATCACTCAGTATCAAAGACCAGAAAGTAGATGTGTGTTGGGACCTAATGGAAATGTGTCTTGTATTTTATGAAACTAACATTTGTTGAACACCTACTATTTGCCAGATCCTTTGTTAAACCCGATACTACATCTGGAAGGGGACCTGAAGGTCACTTAAATAAGCCTGAGAGAGGCAGATTAGGGGGCAGAGGTCACACAGCTGGTTGAGAAGACAGGGCCAAATTTAGAAGCCAGGTCTTCTGACCCAGAGCTTGCTCAGCCTCCACAGGGTGGTGCTCAGATGAGAAGTTGCCTGAGGTTATAGGGCAGCTGTTACCACACTCTCAGATCTGTGGGCCATGAGGGGGTCTGTGGGCACAATGGCTCCAGTCTCTGGTTGGGGAATCCCTGGCCCTCCTTGTTCTCAGGGCTTTTGTCTTGGTGCTCAGAGTTCCTGCTGGTCAGGCTAACCATAGTGTCAGGCAGGGGCCTCTCACCAGGGCAAAAGTGCTGGTATGAGGAACGTACTGGGAAACTGGTATCTGCTGAAAATAGCAGGCAGATATTATGGCCAGATTAGCAAGATCAGCTAGAACACCTTACTTGTAAAGATTCACAGAAAATTAGGCAAGAACAGGGAATAGAGAGTATGCTTTGATTACAGGAACTATGGATCCCCCCAACAATAGCCCCTGGTCACTCCACCCTAGCAGGTGCCAGACAATGACGCATCCCCCATAATGCACCCCATGCGTGTGTGTCCCTCCACATACTTCCTGCCTTTTCTGAACCTGGTTCTAAATAAATGCAAGACCGCCCATGAATCGGGGCTGCACCCTTTTTTGGTGTCATCCCTCTAGGCTCTCACCTCTCCAAACCAACATGGCCTTTGAGTAGTAATCTCTCATCCTATACTGCTCCCCGCTGCCACGCGGCAAGGCAACAGGGGTCCCCTCTAGGTGGTGCTGAGCAAGACTTGGGTGGCTTTCACACCTGTACTACTGCTCCTAAGGGGCACCTGGGCCCTTGCCTGAGTCAATGGAACAGAACGGAGTCCATGCCTTGCCCTGGGGAGTGTGGGTTGTCCCTGTTCTTTATGATGTGGGTGGGTTCATTCTGGCTGCTCGGTGCAGTGTTGTTATTACTCCTGATACTCATAAACAATAGTGGCAAGAGTTTACTCAGCTCTTACTATGTGCCAGCCACTAGGCTAAGACTCTTATCATTCAGTCCTCACAATAACCTTCTATGTTGTGGATGAGTAATCCCATTTTACAGATAAGGAGACTGAGGCTCTCAGAGGTTAAGTAACTTGCCCAAAGTTACACAATCTAGGAATTTTAGAGCTTGGCTTTGAATCAAGGCAGTCTGATTCCAAACTGCACGGAAGAGGGCAGATTCCGCTTCGGGGATCCCCTCAGTGGCTTGAGGCCCTCAGCTACACAAGGGTTAGGGCTTGGCAGGTTCCCAGGGAGGGACTTGGAGCTGTGCCTGAGCTCTGAGGGAGGTCTGGCTCCTCTGAGCCCAGGGTATATGGGAGTGTGGGTGGGTCATGTGGGGCCCACAGGGGCAGCTCCATGAAGGGCTGTGAGGGAGAAGTGGGTGAGCTTGGCTTCTTTCTGCCTGTTTTCTGCTGATGGCTCAGCTATGGGGGAAGTGGCCTCTCTCCTAGTCTGGCTGCAGCCTTGTCCCTCCATCCTTCTTGCCAGTCAGACCCCAGCAGGCTCTGGGGAACAAAGGACTCCTGCTCGGGGCCTCTGCCAGACCCACCCCAGGCAGCCCTGGCAGCTGCTCCCTGCCACCCCCGTCCAATACTTTGCTTTCTGCTTTTTTTTTTTTTTTTTTTTTTTGGCCCAAGGCAGGGTATGTGTTTGAAAACCACAGGGTTTAGAGGCTCGAGGTGCCGCCGAGTGGCAGACTCTAGTGCTGCACCCAATTAAAGTGGCTGGGGTCAGAGAGCTGCTGGGAAACTCCCCCCATGAACCCCCGAAAGCAGCAGCTGCTCTCATTTCTCTTCTGTGGCTTACAGAGAAAGGGGCGGGGCAAAGGTGGAGTCCAATTGGTGGTGACTCTTTCCGCCCTGGGGTGCTGCCTCATTAGTCTGGGATACCGACAGCCCCCACCCCTCCTCTCTCCAAAGCTCTGGAAGGACTTACAGGGAGGTCCCCATCCCCACCGCATTTTAACATAAGTGTTCACCAAGGGTAAAGGCAATGCAAATACCACTCCAAATGAGAGCAGATCAAGAGCTCCGTTGTCTTGACAACGGCACATGGTAGAGACTCCTGGAGCCTCAGTTTCCCTGGTTGTAAGACAGGAATACTAATACTTTACAGAACTGCTTAGACCAGGGCTGCTTTCTGTTGGCTGCAATCGATGTCACCAGGGGAGCAAGAAAATCTGCCAACGCCTGGTCCTAGCCCCAGAGATTCTGATTTTATTGTTCTGGGGTACAGCGTGGGCATCAGAATATTTGAAAGTTCCCCTGGAGATTCTAATGTGGAGGCAAAGTCCAGAACTTGTGGTTTTGATGGTACCTAGAGACTATGAACTTTTCACAGGCCTCTGAAAATGTCTGAGGCCAGAATAAAAGGTTTCTTGGTTCCATGAAAGCAGCCAGCCACAAAATGAGTATGAGCTGTATGATCCCACTTATAACAAATTCCAAAACAGGCAAAATGAATCTATAGTGTTAGAACTCAGGAGATGGCTGCTCCAGGGTGGCGGCCAGTGAAGGGGGGGTGCTCACAAGGCCCCTCTCTCCATCAAGAGGGGCCTGTCAAGGGTGTGCTCACTCATCAGGACTCATTGAGCTGTGCATTTAAGCTTTTTGCATTTTTCTCATGTGTGATACATTTCAACAAAGTTTGCCAAACAAGCTTATTGGCTCCAAAATAGGAAAAGAAAGCACAAAATTGAAATTAATCGTTTATTATGCATCTACAAAATGTATAATTATGTCAAACAATCAATTGCAATTCAACTCAACTGGTGTGTGTGTGTGTGTGTGTGTATGTGTGTAATTTGGTATGGGTTGTGGGGTTTATGGCAATGTTTGATTTTTTTTAAATGTTTGATATTTTAAAGAGTGGGGCATTCAAAAGAAAAGATCCCTGGTGCCTAAGGAAAATCGTAAAACAGCCCAGGTTTACACAAGGAGCCATTAACCTTGACCTCCTGCACTTGTATGCAAAATAATGTCACTTTACTCATGGAAAAGAATCCATGGCTTTCAGCAGAATCTAAAGGGGTAAGAGACCCCCCACAAAAGGCTGAGAAAAACTGGTTTTGAGGAGTCACGCTGTGGATGTGCCTGGCATGAAAGAGGTGCTCAGTTAAGTTAGTTTCTTTCTTTCCTTTTGGAGCGCAGCCTTTGGAGGTTCCCACATGACCCTCTCAGGCGGACTCAGTCTCTTGGCAGCGCCCAGGGCACACTAGAGCTCACGGTTCTTCCTCTAAGCAGCTGTTCAAACGACCTGTCATTTTAGCATCTGCTGGGCGGCAGAATTTAGCTGCAGCATCCTGGAGCTGCACCCGGCTTTGTGGCTTCAAATCACGGATAATAGAGGAGGTGGAAAAATATGGAGGGGGTCTGAGGGTTGTACCGGTGAGCAGACCTCTGTAAATCACCCAGCTATCCTGAGTCTCAGCTTTGTCATTTGTAAGATGAGAACATTATGAGAATGCATCTCTGTAAATGATAATCTGTTTCTCCAATGTAAGATGTTATTGTTATTGCTGAAGTTACACTAGGACCTCATTACACGGTGGCCTCATGATATAGGTTTATAGTCAGGTTTCAGATCCTTGCATAGAGTAAACAGATATTTATCCGAGGGTTCACTGATTCCTTAATATATGCCAGGAACATCCACGTACATTATGATTCCATTTAGTTCTCCAGTGCTCTGGTGGGTGGTTGTATTTGAATTCTTATTTTATAGAGGAGGAAACCGATGTTCCAGGTAGTTAAGTAACTTGACAAGTGCCCACAGCTAGTAAGTGTCAGACAAAGGTTTGCACTGCATCCCCGACACAGGTCCCGCTCTCATTCTGCTGGTGTCGCCGTCAGAGGCAAACTCTGTCCTTCTGGACTGACTCATAAAGACAGATCCCAGACCCAGAGAGAGGCACGTGGACAAATGCAGACACAGAAAAATGAGCTTGGCAGGGGCATGAGGGGCTAGTTATTTTGGAGTAATTCAACTTATCGATTTCTGTAATGGAAAAGTGATTGGGACCAGCTACCACCTGAGAGCAGTGCTGAGCAAGGCCCCAGAAAGGGGAAATGTTACACACAGCTTGGGAGGGGTTGTATATGCCAATGGCCTCCTTCCCTTTGTCCCTAGTTCCTTGGTAATTTCTTGGAGGCGGGGATCTTGTCTTACTCTTTGCCACCACGCCCTCCCCGTGCCCCAAGAGCCTGTCAGAGCGCCTTGCCCTTGGCAGGTGAATGGGAAGTGGAGCCCATCACAATCTGGCAGGAAGAGATGAGAATATACAGACACGAAATCCTCAGGCCCCTGGTGCAACACGCCACTGAGAAGTAGCCTAGGTGGATGCAGACAGGTGAGCAGTCCCTGAATGATACAGTTCAGCTTTAAGTGATCACTGGATAAATTGCAGGGGAGAGGCAGTGACCTAGGCCACCCTCTGCACTGGGCAGTAAAGTTGCCCTGACCGTGACCTTGTGACTGTGCTCATGGTCTCTGCCTATCCTGGGAGGGAGGAGGAGGGAGTAAGTGCCCTGACCCTCCTCGGCCCCTGGTGCTGGTCCCTGAGCACCATGACTTTAAGGGGGCTAGGCCTTGTGGGGCTGAATGCTTTGGCTGGAAAGTCTGGGCGTGGGCCCTAGGGGATGAAATATCTCCGACAGGTGGATGAATGGGTGGACAGATAAGCGGATGGATACAGAGGAGATAGGTTCAGAGAGATGACCGATGAATCAGAGGTGAGCCCGAAGCTTGCCTGGCCTGAGATGGATGCGTGCAGACCCCGGTGAGGCAGGTGAATGGATGGGCTCGGGTCAGCCCCGTGCTCCCAGGTGCAGATCTAAATACAGAGCTGGAGCTCTTCAAAGGGAAGATGCTCTGTAACTCGGTCCCCAAATGAACTCTGCATTTGTAACTCTGAGTGATGGATGTGTCTTGTCGGGAAAGATTCTTATAAGTCTAACATTACCCCACTTAATGACTTATGGATTGCTGCAAAATCAGGCACTGTTAGAAGTGGAACCCGGAGGTTAAAAGGCTTGGATCAGATTTTATAATAACATCTGCATTTTATCAAGCTGGCATGGGCTGAGCACTTCACCTGCTTCATCTTGATGAAGCCTCACAATGGCTCCAGGAGGCTGTTGTGACTCCATTTTGTGGATGAAGAAACTGAGGCACAGAGTGGCAGACTAGCTTGTTTACAGAGAGAGCAGGTGGGTATCTGGGATTCAAATCTGAGTCCATCTGACCCCAGAGTCTCTGGGTGAAGAGCAAAATTAAGAAGAGATGGAATAGGGAGGTGGGGGGGGGGCTTGTGGATCAGCTAAGAACGGGAGTGTGGGGTCCTGGCACATGAGTGCGGCAATGCAGAACAGAGGTTTGGATTTAAGAGCCACAATAAAACAGATGAGAATTATTTGGAAAATAGAAGCTTTTATGAAAACTAGCAATGTTTTGGGGTGAGGTACCAAGACTTTTCCAGTGACTGCGTGCCATGGAAACTGTCTTCCCTTCTTTCCCCTCTGCCTTTGCCTTCAAAGGCTATAAATTCTTAAACCCAAGGAACTGAACGTTCAGGGAAGGTACACAGATGGTCCTCGACTTAGGATGGTTTGACGTATGATTTTCAACTTTATGATGGTGCAAAAGCAATATCCATTCAGTGGAAATCGTATCTCAAATGTGAAGTAGGGATTCTGTTTTTCGATTTAAGGACTATATTCAACAAACTACATTCAACACTTCGTTATAAAATAGTCTTTGTGTTAGATGATTTTGCCCGGCTGTAGGCTAATGTAAGTGTTCTGAGTATCTTTAAGGCAGGCTCGGCTAAACTAGGAGGTTTGGCAGGCGAGGTGTATTAAATGCATATTTGACTTAAAGACTGTCAATTTGTGGTGGGCCTCTCAGGATGTCACCCCATCATAAATTAAGGAATATCTGTGTATGGGGTCACCTTCCTCTCTTAGGTGAAAGCTTGTCTCTCTAGTGTGGCCCCCAGGAGGAGCAGGGGCAATATGGGTGTGCCTTTTTTTTTTCCTTCCCTTGAGCTCTGCACCCAGGTTGGAGGTGGAGGGAAGAGAGTGGATCTTTAGATCTTTTGGGAGGGATGCATGAATGATTCTGGGGGACAAATCCATCATGGTTGCTCTCAGGCTGACCATGAAGGAAAATGAGTTAGCTTTACAGAAATTCCAGCCACAGATCCCCCCCACCCCACTTGGCAGGCAGCCCAGCCAGGGTCAAGAGGGTCTGGGCAGGTGTAGGGTAAAAGGAAGTTATCAGTTTTATTCCCCCTTCCCACCATTAGCATCAATGATCGACACCTCTGGTCATACACGCGTGCCTGAAGTGTGGTCTGGGTGTGCATATGTGGGCACCCCTGAGCCGAGACATTGAGCATATAAGTGCCACAGCAGAGGACAGAGGCGGCAGAGGACCGTAGGGAGGTATGGGTTAAGGAAAAAATGTCAGGCTTTTCTGCTCTTCCGCCATCAGGATAGATGATGGATCCTTGCGGTCCTGAATGCATGCCTGATGGCGGGCACCTGGAGTAGGGTGTGGCACAGGTAGATGGGATTCACCTGGGCTGAGACTGGGCTTTTAAGGGCGATGTCATGGGGACGCCAGCAGCAGCAGAAGCCAAGAGAGAAGCAGAGAAGGCCGGAGAGCCCAAATAGAGAGAAGACTTGCTGGGGGCTGGGAGGCCTGCCAGCCTCCCGGCCCCCCAGCACCCCTGCCTGCTGTGTACCGGGTAAATCCCAATAAAAGACCTGCAAAAGCCACTGAGGACTCTGACTCCTCCTTTACCTGGTCTGCTGGATCCTAGAAAACCTGCACTGTGGTCTTCTTGCCCTTAACAGGAGGACAGATGGCGGAGAGAGTAGAGACCAGTGAAGAGACCACGAGAGAACGCCAGAGAGCCCAGAAACATATATAAGGATTCGCAGGGGCCCCCAAATTGCTGTTACCCTGCTGGCTTGTTTCCCCTAACCTGTGGGGATGATGCCAAGGGCTCCAAGTTACTCTTTCAAGGTGCCTGAACCAATGAGGAACCCACCAGGCCTAGGATGGTTGCAGAACAGCAGGACTTCCTGCGCAGGTGACTCAGCTTCTGCTCTGTTCCCACCCTCCCCTCCTATGCTCCTGACACTGCCTGCCAGCTCCCTTCTCTCAGCTGAGCAGGCTCCTCCCCGCACCTGCTACCTCCACTCAACTCTTGCAATGTAGCCTGATCCATGATCCAAACATGGTCCTCTGTTCACTCGATGGCACTTACCCCGACTCTGCTCTATGTCAACAAAATGGAAAGAACAAATACTTAAAGGCCCTAACCCCCGCAGCTTTGAAATTGTCGATACCACTGTGCATCTGAAATGCTTCAAACTTGCTGGAGAAGCAGGCCGGGAGGGCACTGGGGCTGAGATCTCAGCACGGCTGACTTTGAGCAGTCGGCTGGGTGAACAAGAAGGTGCCCCAACGGGTTGCAGTCCTCTGGAAAGGCACTGCTCCTTTTGGGTCCTCAGCTTCTATAGCTGAAAAGGAGTGGGCAGGACTAGATGACTTCTCAGGTGCCTCTGGGCTTAACGACCTAGGATCTGTGATGGTTGGGGCTGAGTCCCCAGGCCAGTCCACGAGTACCTGGTGACCTTTCTCAGTGCAGCCCAATCAATGCAACACCCTCCCTCGGTTTCCCATATTTTACGATTCCACCCGAACTGGCACCGCATGAGACCTAAGCCTAACACCTCAGTGGAGCCCAAGCCTGGGAAGGCTATTTTCAGTGTTGGGGTCTCTTCTCTGCCAAGCTGTCGGCCCCGCCAAGCTGTCAGCCCCGTGGTGGCGGGTACCCACGTCTCCCACGCTACAGGCTCCCGGGTCACCTGACTGCAGCAGGATGGGGTTTGGCATTGAATCCATCCAGGCTCCATCCTGAACTTTGCTATTTAAATTATCAGTAACATTTCTAATTTATTGGGGGCTTACTATGGGCGAAGCACCATGTCAAGTGTTTTGTATCATCTCATTTAATACAATAATTATGTGATGGGTATTCCCCATTTTACAGACAAAGAACCAGGCTCAAAGACAGATCATTTGCTCTGTCTCTGTTAAAAATCAAGGCCCACCTGGCCCTACCTATTGGAGAAGGTGCCCTCCCCTGCCCAGCACTCCCAATAAGCCTGAGTACTCCCCAACTCATCACCATCTCACACACTATATACTTATTGGGGGCCCACCTTATGTCAGCAGGGCAGGGTTTTTGCTGGAACAAGGCCGTGTCCAGTCAGTGTATGCTGAAGGGTAACTGGTTCCATCATTAGCTCAGGTGCCAGTTACCTGGAGATGGCCCAGCATAAGGGTTAAGGAAATAGGCTTTGGAGCCAGACAGTTTTGGGTTTGAATTACAGCTTTTGGGTTTGAATTCTAGCTCTAGGACCTTGAGTAAGTTATTCTTTCTGAGCCTCAGTTTCTTCAGTAATAAAACAGACTAATAACATTGATCTCAGAGGAGGGGTGTGAAGTTCTCGGCCCACGGTAGGCATTCTGTAAATGTTAGCTCCTTTCCCCGCGGAGGTTTTGTCTCTTCTTGCTTCTCATTTTTCTCTGATGGCCTACCCTTTGACCATTTTTCTGTTCAACAGCAGTTCCTTAAGAGGATGAGTTGTTGCAGGAGGGGGTTGGCATATCTGTGGAGTTTACCAGCCCTGCTCTCTCACTCTGCTGCGTCCCCTTCCCAGGATGTGCCTGTTGCTAAGGAGACGCAACAGCAGCCCAGCAGGATGTGGCTGGGGTTCTGGACCTAGCAGAAGGAGAGAGGCGACAGCTGACCCCGGGGAAGGAGAGAGGGAGGGACTCAGCTTGCCTCCTGGGCTGAGGGTCTGTGTCAGGGATTGACTTGGAATCTGCTGGAACTTCGCTGACTCCTGGAGAAAATGGAGCATTCTCCTCCGATTCCATCCTTGAGGCTCTGGAGAGGCGACCAACGCCCTGTTCAGAGGCAGGTGCGGCGTCCCTGCTTGGTCCAGCGTCCGCCGTGCTGCTCCGGGTGTGACGCCCAGACCCTGGGAGGGGGCCATAGCAGCCAGAGTGACACATAATCAAACTCCTGGCCCTCAGAATGGCACCTCCCCAGAGCAGGGTTGGCGACCAAGTAGAGGCTGGACGAGGTCCTGGGGGACTCGGCATCGGCCACGCCGGCCTGCGGGGAGACTGGACTGGGCACTGCTGTCTCCTCCTGCAGTGTGAACGTGACTGTGAGACTCTCAGACCCTGGCCCTCCAGGGTCTCCATTTCTTCCCTCTGAGTCTTCTCTTGTCTTGGGGCAGCATGAGAGAGGGTGGCTTCGAGGCGACCAGCTGGCTGCCCAGGGAGAAGGCAGGCGCAGGCTTATGCAGAGGCTGGGAGTCCGAGGGCCGCCTCTGTCTGTCCCAGCCCTGTGACCCTAGACAAGCCAAGCAGCTTCTCCATAAAGCCCAGATGATTACAGGACTTTCCTCCTAGGATTGTTGTGAGGATTAAATGCGTTGATTCTTGTAAAGAGCTAAGATCTAACCCAGACACGCCGAGTTCACCGGACCTAAGCTATTACTGTCTTTTTAAAGGGTGCATTCCTGGCAAGAGAAGCATTCTTGGCAGAATAAGGGTGGTATTATTATTATTGCTACCATTATTATTGTTTGGCTTTCCTTGAAAAGTGGGAAGTTCAGGCAATGCTGGCCCACCTCCCTGCTCTGCTGGGGTGAGTGGGGGCCCCTTCAGATGGAGCACAAGCACCTCGTTTGCAAAATCCCTCAGGCCCATACACTATGGGTCAGCCCCTGAAGGCATCTGTTATTTCTGTGAGAAACTCATAGGCAGCAGAAACCAACAAAGATGTAAGGAGCCCCAGCAGGGCTCAGGAGGGGAAGAAGACCCCGCAAGTCTCAGAGGAAGGGAAATTAGGAGACAAGGGCTGGAATCCTGAGTCTGGTTAGTGTGCATGTGGTTCTGTGCTGCTTTCTGAGGCTGGGACAGCACAGACCTGCCAATGCACTGGGCTTGAATCTCTTGGTTCAGAAAGCTTGGACTCCTGGCCCACTGGGGAGGCCCTACTATTTGGGGGCAGATAATGTTAAATTGGTTCAGTACCTCTTTTAGCCTCATATTTCTTCCAATATAAAGCATCTTGGGGGCAGAGGACTTGACCTCCTCACTGGAGGGACTTTGGCCTCATGGGAGGCCCCGTGCTTGTCCCACAGACGGTTCTCAGTGAATGCTTGTTGAATGAACGCAGGGACGAGTGGATGAATGGAGAGAGCTTTCTCATATAGCAACACAGGAATGTAGCTAGATTTTTCAGAAAGCCCCTCGGAGACCCTCTCCAGTGCTGTGCACGGGGGTTCTCTTTCTGGCAGGAAGAAGGCAGTGTGGGTTACCTTTCCTTACCATTGTATGCGCAGTGCCTGGTACATAAGAGGTGCTCAACCAACAGTTGCTGAATGAATGAATGAATGAATGAATGAATGAATGAATGAATGAATGAAAAGCCTTTTCACCCTGGAGATTGAATCCTTAAGTTGTGCTCTTAACAGCTGCAGTGATTGTAACTCATCTGGACCTCCCCTTCCCCAGCCCCCTCAAGGTAGGGTTAAAAGACACAAATTACCCTGTTAGAAGACAGGTGTAGAGAATCATGGTTATCACTTACAAGGCACCCTCTGAAGTTTGCTGTCACATGGAATTTCCTTCTGCCCTTGGCAGGCTGTCTCCCTCACTGTCCTGTCCCTTATGTTTCCCGCTGTGAGCCACCCGTCAATGGACTCTTGTTATCTTGTCATTTACTGTTGCATTTGGAGCCATTGCCTCTTTGGGTTTTGGTTTTACTTATCTCACTATCTTAGATCTACTTGTTTGTTTCTAAAAGGGCAGCAGCTTCCTGAAAGACTAGGGAATAGACTGAATAGTGACAGCACTGTCTGTCACCCCCGGCCCCACAGTGTAGTGGAAAAGGCGCCAGCCCCAGCTCGGGACCAGCTGGCTCTGTGACCTTGGGCAGAGACTTCCTCTCTCTGAGCCGCCTGGGATCTTTAATTCCATGTTAACACCCAGGAATGGGCTTCCCAGAAGTGGAGCAATTTTTAGGTTGGTGTATGCTTTCCTGTGAAATTGTAGCTGTTTTTATTTTAAAACTTTTCATTTAAACTTCTGTTCAAGTGTTAAAACAGCACCAGCTACAAGGAATTAATATTTTGTGATTTATAGGGAAATATTATTATATCAGAAAATGGTAGGGTTTTTTTTTTTTGTTAAATATGTTTTTTAAAGGCTTGCTGCATTCTTAAATGTGAATTTATTACATCTCAGGTGACTTTTTTTTTCCCCCCATGAAGAATAGATCTGTGATTTATAATGAACCTTCACGCTGAGGCTGGCCGTGAAAGCATTCTGTGGCGTTACATCATCTCCAAAAGGGTGCTCTGGCTACAGAAGCGCCCAGGCTTCCAAACATATTGCAGTGAAGACCAAGTTGCAAGGTTCTTTCTAGAGCTCAGTGTAATCTGAGACGAGCCATGCCTGTGTCCAGCCACACATTGAGGGGGGTTAGAAAGGGAAGGGCCATTAGGGACAAGCCCAATTCTCTTGCCATTTGGATTAGGGAAACTGAGGCCCAGTGTGGAGAGGTGACATCCCCCAGGTTAAAGACCCAGAGAACTTGTTTCATATCTGTCCTCTGCTCACCACACATCCCTTGCCTGATCAAGGGTCAAACTTAGGTCTTCCAAGTGTGACACATACATACACAAACCACTGCTCACGTACAGGCGATGCAGCTCCCTGTCTGATGACTTGCTTTTCCAATTTCTACCCGAGGGAAGGGCTGCTGCTAGGTCAGCATCTCAACCAGCACCTACTTGCTCCAGGTACTTGTCTTCACCAGCTAGCCACTAACATCCAGCAGAGAATTTGTTGGCATAATTTCTCCAGAAAGAGGCTGGAAGACTTAGCAAGTTCAAACTTTAATATTTTTATCAAGAGTCCCAAAGGGCTACCCTTTCACCCTCCCATCATCACCACCAACCCCAAATACGGCTTTCTCTGCCAAAGGAAGTCAGGGTGCACAAAACAGAAACAGCACAGGCCAAACCAGCAGGCACAGGATACATTATAAAATCAACTGAGCAAGCCATCTTTGTTAAGGGCAAAATAAGACACTCTCAACACTGGAGGATACAGAAAAGCCAGGAGTATTTAGATTCTTCTGAAGGACTGAGGGAGGTTGGATGGGGTATAGAGACTTTCCTTTTCTGTTTTCTCAGAAAACATGCAAAGAAAGCCTTCACAAACAACTAAGTTTACACAAATAGCAGTATCTCCCAAACTTCCCTTTTCAAAGATGGCCACCCTGCTGTCCATTCAGAGGGAGCACGCGGCAGAATCGACTGGGCATGGAGAGAGAGACAGGCAGCAGGAGAGATTTAGTTTTCCACAAAGGTTGTTAGTTGTTTTTTTCCTTTATTGACAGGATTTAAAGTGCATATAACTGAAGGCAAAGTCCAAGGCCTAGAGAAAGATATAAGGCCCAAGAGAGAGGCTCAGAGATTCTAAAGGCGGCAGAAGGATACCTACCTAAAAAGGCCACTTGAGCTGCAAAAAGGATGGGGTAGAGAGATAGAAAATGGGAAAAAGAGAAAGGGGGTGGGGATGGGAGGGGGTGGGGGAAAGAGTTTGGGAGGAAGAAGACAAATACCAGTTCAGAAATTCAGACAAAGATTAGTAGGAAGAGCTAGTTTATATCCCGGGTAGGAAAAGATGGGCTGACTTTAAGGCAGGAAAATTTTTTTTTTTTTTTTTTTTTTTTTAGAAAATGTGTCAGGGGAGATATAAGAAGAACAATGGCTTCAGATGAGGGTGCAACACTCGGGGGCCCTTCCAATGCTGGCAGTTAGTTGTGTAGTATTTCTCCAGCCTCTGGCACGGTCTTCCCTGGAGACCAACACAGCTCTAAGGAATTTCCATCCACCAGGAGAAGGCCGGGGCTGGGCATCTTGATCTGGGGCCTCCCCAGAGCTCCCCAGTGGAAGGCACTTTCCTTGGCTACCGGGCTGTGGCCAGGGCCCCACTCACCCACACAGGCCGTGCCGTCCTCATTGGGCTCGTAGCCCCGACTGCACCTCTTGTTGGTCCGGCACCTATAGCTTCCATATGTGTTCACACAAACGGGCTTGTCGCGAGGGCACACGAAGGGGAACTGGATGCACTCGTTAGTGTCTGAAAGACAAGGGGAGCCGTTCAGCTGGGGGAGTGGGGCAGCGGGGCCTAGCTCAGGCTTTGCCAGCCCTATCTGCTCTGTGACCTTGGCCTTGTCCCTTCTCCTCTGGGTCCTCGCGTCCTCACTCAGTCCCCTCGGCTGGCTGCTCCTGTACTTGACCTTTACCTGTTGGGGCACTTTGGCTTGGCCCTGGGTCTTCTCTCTCCCACACTTCCTCTATGTGATCCCCTCTTTTATGGATGAGCCCAGACTTCCTACCTCTAGCCACAGCCTCTCCCCGGGGCTCCATACTCATGAACCTAGCTCATGTGCATCTTTCAAACTTAGTATTTCTGAAATGGAGCCTTAGATTTCCCCAACCCTCAAGTCTCTTCCACCCCCAGCTCCTGTTTCCTTAACTCAGTCAATGCCACCATCACCTGCTCAGCTGCTCAAGCACAAACCGGCCTGACCCCGGACTCCCCCTTCTTCCTCACCCCCTACAGTAATTTAACAACAGAGCCACCCGTCCTGCCCCCGGGCACTCTCATCTGCCCACCTCCTCCCTTCTCTGCCACCAGCCTGTTTCCACTGCCACCTTCTCTTGCCTGGGTCTCTGCAGCTGCCTCCTGACTGGCCTCCTGCTTTCTACTCTTCCCTCTAGTACAATCGGGTATCATCAGCCAGAATGACCTTTTGAAGTGTGAATCCATCATACTGCTCTCCTGCCTCACTGTGAGGGCCCGAAGGCCCAAGTCCGGTCACCTTATGGAGCTGCCGGGCCCGTCATGACTTGGCATCTGGCTTTTCTCTGTCTTCCTGCACATGAGCTTCCTGTGTTTGGTACCTCCAGCCCTTTCCCTGCTTCCTGGTCTTTGCTCCTGCTCTTGCCTCAGCTCTTTCTATGGATTTTCTTGTTCTTGAGGTCTCATTTCAAAGGTCCTCTCCCTGACCACTCATCTAGAATAATCTCCAGAGAATGCCTTGTGTAAGGGCCCTCAACTTCTCTGGTCCAGCTGTTGGTCATGTGTTTGTGGTCTGCACCCCAGCACCATCAGGGGCCTGCTGTGTCGGGGGAACAGGAATTTCGGTTGGATGGGTGGCCTCACAGTTCCTTCCAGGGTACAGAAGACACTGGAATTTCTGTGGACCTGCACCATTAGCTTGGAGCAGCCAGGGTGGGGATGTGGAGAGCAGAGGGGCCTGATGTCTGCCTCAGGCCGCCATAACACCTGACTTCTCACCCGTGGCCTTTTGCCCAGGCTGTGCCTCCTCCCAGATACTCTCCCCTCTCTGCTTGGTGCATCCTCATCTCTGCTTAGGTCTCAGCCTAGACCTTTCTGCTTTCTCTGGGCTGACTTCTCAGACCCGCCCCCCACTCCCCTGTCCAGGGCCCTGCTTTTTGCTCCCCCAGCTGGGTCCCTTCCCCACCGAGTCCTGCTCCTCATGCTTTACTTGTGTGCCTCTCCCATGGGTCCTAAGCTCCATGAGGGCAGGGACTGTGTCTGTCTCCTTTGCTCTTGTGTCTCAGGAGCAAGCCCATTCACAGGCGCGGACAAGCATCTATAGTGTGAACTTTAGCCTGAGGGTCTAAAGCAGGAGGAACCCTTGGCCTGACCCTCATGTCTGGTCGTTGAGATGGAAGACACTGGATGGAAGTTGTTCTGGACGCTGAGCCTCTAGGCCACCCCTTTCCCACTCCAAGTTCTCGGGGGACTTTCAGAAGACCTGGGCCCTCATGGAGCTGCTGTCCTGGCTGTGTTGCACGCGGGTGCAATCTCACGCCTGTACCATGACCACATTCCACAGCCTGGATTGTTCCAATGCCCCCTCGTGATGTCCACCCACACCTCCCTCTGATGTGCCCCTCCACTGGCTGGCCAAGAGGAAGCCTTCATACTGGACATTGGCTCTCTGCCCCCAGCCATCAGAGCCGCCCACAGCCAGGCCTCCCAGGCTCACTGTCCAGGCGGTCCTGTGTCTCCTCCCTGCCCTCTTTATTCATGGCTGGGAAGCACCACCAATTCCCAAGAACCACAATGATTCAGCCTGCTGGTTGCAAATCTCCCCCTACACTCCAGTCACACAGTTGTTGTCTTGGCATCTGGGGTCCCCTGCCCACTTCGCCATCCCTTATTTGCAACTTTAGCCCTTGCCAGGGCTCAGGCTACCATTCCCCAGGGAGTGCTGGCTTCTGTCCCATCCCCGGGTGCCTGCAGGCAACTCACCTGTGCAGTGACCGTTTTCCTGCTGAGAGAATCCTTGACCACACTGCAAGGGGGGAAGAAGCAGAGACAGTGAGCTGAGGCGATCCCATCTTAGGCCCCCCCAGAGCCACATCTGCAGAGGAGCTGCTACTCTGACCCCAGAACGAGGGCTGTGCTTAGCTCTGGGTCAAGCTCCTGCTCATCCTCAAGTGGGATCCACGTCCCTTGGCTGGAACCCCTAAACCACCTGTGCCTCCTGTGTCATCACCCTAGGCAGGGCTGGGTCCTCGTCAAGGCAAAGTGTAATGGGGAGCGGGAGATGCTTTTCGAGGAGTCAGCTCACTTCCCATGCCCGCTTCTCCAAGAACCTTCCCTGCTCCCAGGGTGGGCACATGTGCCAGGTTAGATGCCCCTCCATGGGAGTGGCTGATGAAGGGTGGACACCCCATCGGGGGGGGGGGGTGAGTCAAAGACTTTTTGGCTAGAATTTGAGCAGTTGAGGTTGAGATAGACTTGGGAGCCTGGATGCACCCCTGCCGGGGTTTCCTGTACTGCTTGGAGATAGCAGTCTGGGGGCAGGACAGGGGGCGCCAAACATAACACCCAAGACAAGATGTCAGCTGTCCATCCCGACAAGTGAGGGGACTGGTGGGGATTACTGGAGAGGGGTGATGCTCCCCTCCAAAAAGATGTGCACTAATAATAAAGACCCTTAAGCTCCTGGGGTGGAGGCTGTTGAGCTGCCATGGAGCCTGCTCATCCTGAACGTCCCCATGGGCTTTGTGAGTGCCCCTAGAATCCTCCCTTTGTGTGCAAGTTTAAGTGGATTCTAATTATTTGCACCCACATGATGCCCTTGAGGGTTAGAAGTCAGAGCTGTTCCTCAAAGCACCCCCAGAGTCCCCCACCCTCAGAGACTTGAGAAGAACCAGCAGGGAAGCAGGAGGACTGGGCCAAGTGTTAACTGCTTGCAAATGGCCATACAGCCTTGTGGATTCCTTTCCTTGGTCTCAGTTTTCCTCCTTTGTAGAGTAGGTGCAGAAATTTGACCTGTCAATACCCCAGGATTTCTGTGAGGAGCAGAAGAGGTGTGGGTGATGGCAGGGGCAGCCACACTTGGAGAGTCGCTAAGAAGCCTGCTCTTTGTGACGACAATTCCCATCACTCTAGCGGTGATGTCTGCAGACTCTTGGGAATCTAGCCTCAGCCCCAGGCGTGGTGAATGGGTCTATTTTCCTGGCAACGAGACCACACTGCTTTTGCTCACCTCAAGTGGGGATGGGCCCTGAGATTTGTCCTCATCCTGGGGGTAGGGGATTTCCAGGACTGAATTCATCTCCTCACTGGTCACGCTCTGGCTCGCTATCTTGCCATCCGGCCATGTCACCTCCACGCTGCTGGCTTCATCTTTCCCTGTGGGATGGAAGGAAAAGGTGTGAGCAGTAGAGGAGAGCAGAGGAGTCTCAGCAAAAGCACCATCACTCCTTTAATAAAAAAGATGAATTGAACACTGTTCTAAGTGCTAGGGAAACAGTGAACAAGGCAGATGTGCCCACTTTCCTTCAGCACAACGCTGACCAACAGAACTTTCTGTAATGATGGAAATGTTCTGGGTGTGTTCTGTTCAATATGGTGGCTGCCAGCCCCAAGCGGCAGTTGGGAACTTGAAGTGGGACTAATGTGTCCAAGAAACTGAATTCTAATTCTACTTAATTTTAATTAACATACATTTTAACAGCCACAATGGCCAGTGGTTACCATCTAGGACGAGGAAGCTCTAGAAATTATATTGAGTGTCTAGGTTAATCAGCATGAGGTTTTTTTTGGGGGGAGGGAAACAACTAGTAAGCACGTTGACTGGGATTAGGGTCCATATCTTGGCTGTGTGGCTTATGGGATATGTTGGAAAGAGCACAGCGGAAGGCTGGCCTCCGGGACAGTTGGAGACAAATCCCAGCTCTGCCGCTGACTTGCATGGAGTCTCATGAAAGTCCCATTTATGTTTATTTTTAGATTATTTATGTCCATTTTTATATCCCTACCCATATTCATATTTACAGCCTGGGAGGGACCAGGCTCTCCTTTGTCATTGGGAATGTCCCTGCTCTCAGGGAGTTTCCGCTCTAGTGGGGCTAGACAGGCAAACAGATGCACAAATAAGTGGTGTCAGATATTGCCAAGCTCTGTAAAGAAAACAAAGCACAATGGGCAAAGAAGCATCAGCCTTGTCTACTCAGACTGACCAGGACAGGCTCCTGGGTAGAAGGCATTTGAGTTGCATGCCAATGAAAAGCTGCGGTGATAAAGAGCTAGAAGGTGGAGGGCACAGGAGAAAGAACATTCAGCAAAGCTGAGATGTTCCCTAATGGTGAATCCATCCTCAAAGCAATGCCTTCCGCTGTTGGCAGAAAGCAGGCTGGAAAGATGTACCAGGTGTTAGGCATTGTCAAAGCGCACCGGGCTCCCTGCAAGGCAGGCCCATCACTATGGCAAGATCAGGCTAATAGTGACAAACTGAGGTGGCAGGGGGTGGTGGGGGGATCCTCCCCTGCAGGGAGAGGCTGTTCTCCTTGTCATTCACCTGGGAAAGAGGTTGTACTCAGCACAGGTAAGAGAGGGTACAGTCCCCTTGTTATTTCACACCATGGCTGAGCATATGTAGGCCCACTACTCAGGAGCCCACACACCTGTATACCCCACAAGCATCCTTTATAGGCTGAAGAGATGACCTGTCACCACATGTGCCCCTTTTACTGTGATGTATATAGATTCTGCTAGAAAACAAGTGAAGCTGAGACCTTGCTGTTAACTTGAGAGTCTGCTTTTGGTTACTACGTCCATCCTTGGATTGACAAAGATAGCCACCTGGGGGAAAAAGGTAGTCTGTGAAACATCATCATGTATAAAGGGGTTCCCCTATTTTGGAAAAGGGATACATGCAGACTTTGAGAAGAAGCTCTGTGGGGACTCCCCTGTGCAGAGTCTACGGCGGGTGGGTGCTAAGAGCATGGTGGGGAAGGAGGCAGCTGCAGCTTCTTCCCAGAGATCCCGGATGTCCGTTTAGGGATTTCAGAGGAGCTTGCACCTGGTGAACCACTTCAACCCGCTTCCTGATCCTCCCTGAGTTTGGGATATGTTGGAAAGAGCACAGCGGAAGGCTGGCCTCCGGGACAGCCTGAGTTTGGTTCCCTTTTGTTTTATACCCAAACCTCCCCCAAACCCAAGTCCTCCCTCCCCAGCTCTGAGAAGTCTCACTGGAATGTTCCAGGCTTGCTGCCGCTGTGCTGTGAGTTAATGAGGACAGGGACCAGCTGTCACACACTGGAAGTGTCAGAGGTGAGCAGCCTTTGCCTCCTCAGGCTGGGGCGGGGGAGGGAAGTAGTACCAGGGCGAGGGCCAACTTCTCATCCCATGGAGATTCGCCCCTTCCAGGCCACTGACTGGGTCTGAGTTTTGCTTTAATAAGCCAGGAACTATTTCTCATAACCCCCTACCCCCACCCCCCGCTCCCTCCTTCTACAATCATTTCTTTTGGGGGAGGGTGTGGAAATGGGAGCGAGGGGTGTCTGTTACAGAAATTTTTTCCATCTTGAGTGTCTTGAAGTTCAAGAGATCTGGCATTTTTAGGGTGTGCGGTGCCAAATAAAGTGGCATACATAAAAAGTAAACATTTTCCATTTAAAAAAGGAGACAAAGAAAAGCAAATGTTTCTCACCTCAGCCAACAGAACAGCTACATGAATACATTTTCCAGCCTGACTGAAGTGCCACAAATAACTCAAAAGAGACGCCGAATATTCATAGACAATCACAAATTTACATCCTGTATTTGCCGCCTCCTCCTGCGTTCGCCTGCCTCCTCCCTTCCTCCACACCCAGCACCCAAGCAAGCCCTGGGTTTCCTCAGCAGGATTCTCTCCCCAAATTGGGTGCCCGCTGGGACCCCGGCTTCCTCATCTGTAGATGGGGTGTTGACTGGAGCTCCGGGACACCCACAAAGGACAGCCCTTCCTCCCTGGGATGTGAGCCCCGCCCGGCCGGGTGCTGTACCCTCGGCATTTATCCCACCGGCTCTTAGACAGGGGGGCACCGGCCGTTCCCAAGGGGCTTTCTTCATTCACTTGTTGGCGACAATACTAGGGAATTTGTACCCCGAGCCCTACCAGGTGATCTGCGGTGTTGCATTGGCGCCTCACGGCAGCACCACAAGGAAGGAATTTGTTTTATAATTTCCAATTTAGAGACTTGGGGGATGGAAGTGAATTGCCCACAGTTACCCAACCAGGGAGCATCTGGCCCCAAAGCCCACAGCTACTATCCTGCGTCCTACTGCCCACCTCCCACCCTGCCCGGCCTGGCTGGGAACAAGCACCACACGGGCAGGGTGTGGGGTTCAGCAGGAAGGAGAGACGGTCCCGAGGAGCTCAGTCCGTGCAGGTAACGGACAGAGTGAGGCTGTTAAGCCTGGCAAGTGCAGTCGCCGTCTTGGTTCCAGCTTGGCAGGCCCAAGGGGCGTGCAGGCGTCTGAGCTAGGACTGGGGGAGCCCAGGCGCCCGTCCCCAGGCCAGGTGACTCCTCTGCCCCAGAGGGCTCGGGTCTCACGTGGCCACATGAGCAGGCCCGGCTCCTAGGCACTGCTCAGGGGCTGCCTGCCCCTTCGCCAGGCCTTGCACAGGGAGCGGTTGGCCAGCAGAGGAGGCCCTGCTAACCAGCACAGATGTGAGGTCAAGCCAGCAGAGTTGCTTCTGGAAGCTTTGAAAGGACAAAGGCCAGGGAGGCACAGAAAATTGTGCTTTTCAGAAGAATTACAAGCAAAACAGATGGTGGGAATACAGTTGGTGGAATATTTTTGCACTTTAATAGTGCCATTTTTATGTGGGCCACTGAATTTTCCTTCCCTAAGTGAGCACCAGCCAGCTTAGAGGCAGCTCTGAGTCACGAGCTAACAATTAGTTGAAAGGGAGGTGGTACGTGTATGTGGGGGCGGTTGGCAATATTTGGGGTGGACTGGTTGAGTGGGTGAGACCCGGGTGGGGCTGGCAGGGGATAGCAGATTATTGGTGCTTGTTTTTACTTTCTGGGTTTGGTTGAGCTGCCTTAGCCCTCTGCCAGCCAGGATGTGGCGAGCCAGGGTGTGGGATATGCAGGGCTAGGGACGCAGGTGCGGCTTGAGTAAACAGGTATGTGGGGGCACTCACCAAAGACTGGGAGCAGAAATGTTAATTTATGAGCCTGGCGCTGGCTGCACTCTGGAGGAGCAGAGAAAGGTCAGGGTGGAGGGGGCAGCAAAACCTAGGGCTCCACTAAGCAGAGATGGGTGGGGTGGGAGATGACACCCACAGAAGAGACAGTCCTATAGGAAGAAGCTCAAGCACTCTGCACAACAGAGTGGGCCCTCTGGGGGCCCCTGAGAGCAAACATCTGACAAGATTCCCAAGTTTTTACTGTACTGCACTGCAGCTCGACCTCTGGGCCGGGACTCCACTGCGGTCTGAGAGGCCCAGTCCTCTGAGGCTGGAGGCTGCTCCGTGCTCAGGGCAGTGTCTATAGTGCCGGGAGGCGCTCTCCAGCCAGAATGGAGATGAGCAGGAAGCCGTGCCTGGGGAAAGGAAGAGGGGCACGTATGTGCACCCACAGACTCATCTGCTCTCACCACACCTTCTGCAAAGTCAGGAGGAGGCAGGGGTGAATCTTGGAGGGAGGAGGGATGCAGGGCCAGTTGGGGTGAGTCCGGATGTTGTGAGCGCTGCTCGGGGGACAGCCCAGCTCACCCAAACTGGCCCTGTGGGGGGGCCCCTGCCCCTTCTTTGCACAGCCTGCACTCCATCTGCTTTTCAGGGGCTTGGGATGCCAAGGCACACCTTGCTTATGTTCTGAACATGCCCCTTCTCCCCCAAACTCCATGGAACAGACTTCTCAGGATCGGGAAGCCACTGTACTCCTGTCATTGGGGGCCAGACTAAATAAATAATGCCTGAAACCCCGTGCAGCGCTGCCAGGACACGGAGGAGACAGGGGCAGACTTGGAATGATGTCCAGGGTACGGTGTTGAGAGACAGAGAGAGAGAGAAGAAAATGCCAGTGTGGGAACAGTAGAAAGCACATAATCATTTTTATCATAAAATATCCCAAGGAGTGTATGCCTGGAAATGTGCTCCGATGAGGATGCATGTCATAAAATCCTATCAGGAGGCCTGAAGCTGCTCCTTCTCCTTCCCCTCCCATCCCCAGCCCCCTTCCCTGTTCTGCGCTTTCTCCTCCTAGCACTCAACATCTTCGGGCACTTCAGGGCTATACCTATTCATTAGTTTATTTTGTATTCCTTGCTTCTCTGCCTTCCACTGGCAGGTAAGACCACTCATGGCAAGAGCCTGCACTTGCGTTTGGCACCTAGCAGGTGCTCAATAAATATGTATTGGATGGATGGATCAGATGGCACTGGGGGAGGGTGGAGGGAGAAATGTTCACATCTTGCTTAATATTCCAAACATAGTGGTGAGATTACAGGTTATTTTTACTTTCTTTTTTGATTTTTTAAAAAAATAATGCTGGATTTTCTAATTTTCCTAGAATCAGTATGCATTATTCTTACAACTAAAAAAACATAAAAAAAATAAGGCCTAAAAACAACTGCTGCTGCTCCCAGGTGCCGGGACGCTGGCCCTGTTTGCAGGAGGTCCCTTTGCAGGAGCTCTTCTGCAGCCCTGCCCTGGCACTGCCACACCTGTTGTGGCTCTTCGTCCCTGCTGCTGTCCTGCTCCTTTTGCCCAGCCTGCTTGGGGTGTCCTCAACAGTGTGGCCCTGGCCTCACATTCCAGACTCTGCTCCCTCCGCCCCGGGCAGGACTCTGTTGTGCAGAGTGCTCGAGCTTCTTCCTATAGGACTCTCTCTTCTGGGGGTGTCATCTCCCACCCCACCCATCTCTGGGCCTTGGTGCAAGCCTGCAGCCTCCGAATGCTCCCCTAGCCCCTGGGCTCGCCTTCCACACTCCCACTCTCCCAATAGACCTAGTTTCAGTCCCAGTTCCATGGGAAAGCTGCCCCGGGAGCTGAACTGTTTCCCCTGGCGCAGGGCTTTCATGGACACTGGGCCAGCATGACGGCGTGTGTACATCTGCCTGCCTGCAGGAGAGTCCCTGTGTCTATCACCTCCCTGCCTGGACTGGAGGGAAGGAAGAGTTTCTTCTTTATCTTAACTGTTTCTCTGTCTCTGTGTCTCTTGGTTGCCTCCAGCTCCTGTCTCTGCCTGTCTCCCCACTGACTCTTTCTCAATCCTTCCATCTAGCCTTCCCCAGGCTTCTTGCTTCCTTCCCCATCGTTGGCACCTGCACCAGTTAGGAGGCCTGTGCTATGCTCCATTGTGGAGGAGATGCTGTTGGGTTTAGATGCACAGGCCTTGGGGCCACAGCTTGGAGCACCCTCCCACTCCCCCCCCCCTCGCCCCTGGCTGTGTTCCAGGCTGCTGGCCCAGCTGCCTGATGGGTCCCATAGCGCATCTCACTGCAGGCCCAAGGCTGAGGCACAGGAGCAGGGCATCTTCCTCAGTGTGTCTCTGGAAGTGGTAGCAGAGGGGAGCCTGTGGGGGCACCTAGGGGCAATTGGAGGCAGAGTTCAAACCCAAAACAATTTTTGAGGCACATGACATGCGTCTTAAAATAGAAGAGGGAGACCATGGGATATGGGGCAGGAGAACCCGGCTCAGTCCTGGCCTAGCCATTGATTTGCCATGTGAGCCTCAACTTCCTTATGTATAGAATGGGATGGTGTTGGTGTCCAGCCAGACACCTGGATCAACAGCCTACTTAGGATACCATGAACAGCCTCACTTGGGCCTCCTTTCTGAAGGAGGCCTCAGCTTCAGTTTTCTTATCTATGAAATGGGGGTCAGGATTCCTGATTCATCATGTTGGACTGGAGTTGAATAAGGAACCATAAAAAATACTTAGCCCAGTGCCTGGCACAAAGTTAGTGCTTGATTAGTGCAGTTACCGCTATATTGCCAGAGGACTGCATATTTATTTATTTATTTATTTTTTAAATAGAGGCATGTTTCATTTATTTATTTATTTGTTTGTTTGTTTTTTGTTTGTACATGCACTGGGTACAGTCAGAAGCGCGGGAGGGTGAGAGAATCCACCAGAGCCAGAGTGGGGAGCAGAGCAGGCAGAAGGACTGAAGTACACTGCTGAGGGTAGCAGCGGGCGGCAGGAGAGGTCTATGCGCCATGTGGGACCCTCCTCCGGTGGCCGGGGAGCAGCCGGGGATTGAACCGGCGCCGCAGAGGCCGCGGGCAGCTTCGCAACCCAGCGCTCAACCGCTGCGCCACTGGGGAGGCCCTGAGGACTGCATATTTAAATGTCATCTTGGACTTTCGGGTCAGCAGAGCAAATGGCTCTTCTCAAAAGCGATAGACCCCCAGCCGCAGGCCAATCCACTCAGTGCAAAATAGCCTGAGAATGTGTTCCTATAACCAGGCCCTGGGTCCTCTAAATATCTCTGCATCTTCTTCAGGCTACACAAAGAGTATGTGTTTCCTGTAAAAGTTGAAAAACACAGTAACACACATACAGGAGAAAGTACAAACCAGACACTCAGAGAGGTCTGGGCATGGGCCCTCGAGCTGCTATGTGCCTATCACCTGAACCGGGCAGGTTTCTGAATTGTTCTGATCCTCAGTTTCTCCAATTGTTAGATGGGGATAAATGACACCCGTCCCACAGGGTAGTCAGGTGGATGAAGTGATGTACTAAGAGTAAAGAGCCAGCGTTTCTGGAACAAGTTAGAGCCGCTATAATAATCCAGCTGCTCAGAGAGAATCGCTGTTCACACTTTCTGCATTCTCTTTCCTTTTTCTCTCTGCACATATGATGTGTGTATAATATTAACATATACATAAGCATTTATTACTTTGAGATCATATTGCCTATTCCTTTTTTGTTAATAGTATTATCACCTCAAGGGTGGGAGGATTTTGAACTCGGGGATATTTGACTCACATGCTTTCTTGACCATGATGGTTCAGTAAAGACACTCTTGGATGCCCCTGGAGATTCTTAACATTTTTTCCATTATTACCTTTCCTCTTCTGGAAGCCTTTTAAGATTATTTCCCCCTAAACCCACGGTCTCCCCAGGTCCTGACTCACCCAAGCCAAAGTGGGCCACAGGCTCCATCTCACACAGGTACCCCGAGCCCCCGTCGATGATCCTCAGGTGGGCCCCACTCTTCTTGGTGTACAGCACGACCTTTGCCCCTCTGGCGAAGGCCCCAAATCGGGTCCGCGGTACCACTCGCAGCCAGTTGTTACTGAAGCCCTGTGGGGCGAGGGAAGGAAGATGGCCTGGCTCAGCCGGAGGGGCAGGGGCAGGTGGAGAGGAAGGGACGAAAGAGCAGAAGGCACAGCCCAGGAAAGAGAGAGGGGAGGAAGCCAGGCAGGAAGGCCCAAGCGAGGACAGCTTGGCTGCTGGTGGGAAGAGGTGCTGGAGAAGCGGAGGCTGGCTCTGGCGGTGGAAAGCAGGCCTGAGGATGTGCGTCTCCCGCCACAGTGGTCAAGCAAGCACCCCAGCTCCTCTGCCCTCATCCTCCCTGGACCCAGGAGAGCACATCGGGCTGGGCTCCACGGTCCCGAGGTCCATGCACACCTGGTTACCCCGGAAGACAGACAGCGGCTGAGCCATGGACTCCCCGTGGGACAAGATGAGGTCCAGCATCCCGTCTCCATCGAAGTCCGTCACCACGCCCCCTGCAACAACGCAGATTTCACTCTGGCCATCGACCAGGAGACCCACTGGGAGGGGCCTCAGGACCAGTGCCATGGCCACAGCCCTGAGTGTGGGAGGCAGAGAAAGGACACAGCTGGGGCAGGGCGGTTGGGGCCTGAAGCCTGCGCCTCTCCTTTCTTACAGCCACTCATGATCGGAACTCGCAGAACAGGGTTTCCCTTTCCTTCCCCGGGATTTTGCGCAGAGAGGATGCATGCAAATTACACAGGCCACAAGGACTTCTCTCTCTTCTATTATACTTGCCCTTTAGACCTGCACTTTGTCAATCTATAAAGCGTTGTGTGCATATAGTCCCCTTTTTAGTCCTTACTACACCCCAGACAACTGAGGAGGGCAGATGTCATTATATGAACGTGGAGAACAAGACCCAGATGAAGCAACTTTTCCACCATCAGAAGTGAGACAATGGCAGGGCTGCGTCTTGGACTCCTGGCTCAGGATTGTTTCTCTAACCCCTGTGGGAGAGGGGAGAGGTCACACCTCCCTTTCCATCCCCACCATCAGGCCTGGCCAGAAAGCTACAGCCCGGAGATCCCAGGCCCTGGCTTCAGTGGACCAGCCCCTCTGCTTCCTGCCTGCTCTGCCTGGCCCGGGGCGCCTCCACCACTATGCTCAGCTGAAGGCCTGCAGGCACAGGTGGAGCCTGCTGTGGGACTGGCCGCCCCCTCCTGCCCACCCTCACCCTAGGTATGGGCAGAGCTGACGGGGGTGCCAGTGGGAGTCCTCAGGTGCCTCACCTGTGCCCCGGCCCTCAGGCTCCAACGCATCGCCAGGATTCAGTTCCTCAATGAGGGGGTCGCCATGCTCCCTGCGGATGACGCTGCAGGGGAGGAGACAGGCTTGGCTCAGGTCTGAGGAAATGTGGGACCCAGAGGCCCACTCCCTCATTCCTGTCTCCTGAGCCCCCCAGGGCCTGCTGTGTTTGGGCTGCCACTGGGTTGCCTAAGAGCCTCTCTGCTCACAGACCCTGCCTGTTCCCTTCTTGGGTTTTAATTTACGTTGGTAAATATTGATTTTTCCTTCTCTAATGGATGAGTTATAGACAGCCGGAGAAGGGCAGTTGATGGATGGAGAAGGGGCAGGGACACAGCCACCTTCAACTGACCTTCGCTTTCCCTTGAGCGGCCCTAGGTTTCTGAGTTCTGGATGCTACCCAAGGTTCAAACCCCACTCAAATGCCACCTCTTCCACACCCTCCCTGATCGTCCTTTGAGAAGCAATGCTTTCCTGCCCTGTCTTTATCTCTCTGCTGGCCTTTATCACTTTGCCTTGTGTTGAAGCTCTGTATGAAAGCATCTTATCTCCCCAGCTAGACTGTGAGCTCTTTGCAGGCTGGGACCATGTATTATTCATCTTTGCATCTTCCGCAGCATCTAACACAGTGCCTGGCTTTCGGAGAGCTCCAAGCACATGTCTGTGGGACACATGGATGAATTCCAGAGGCAAGCGGGAGGGAAGGCCCTCGGGGCTGCAGGGGTTCTGCTATTTTGAACTCTGAATTGTGGTAACATTTGCTTCAGAAAATTCCACTGTGAAAGGTATGCTCTTTCTCCACATGGAACCAAATGCTAATGGTGGAGCTTCCCTCTCTCATTTTTCCTCACTCATTGGGTTCTCTTAGCCTTGGGGGCTCTGCCCAGGATGTGTGGAGCAATGTCGGGGACAGACGGAGGCCCAGGAGGGCTCTGTACCCCTCTCCACCCTCTCAGGTGGCTACTGTTCACCCAAGTCACAGAGCGTCACCAGAAGGCTGTGAGGTGACCAGGGCTTTCTGTGGGGGGTGGGGGGTGGGTGAATCCCCTGAGTTGGAGTCTGCAGAGGCACATGGCAAGGAGCGCTGGCACAGCCGCAGGGTGTCTGCAGCACTGACAGACATGCTGGGCGGTCTCCTCTGGCCACAGGGGGCATCTGTGCTGACCATGTGCCTGCGAAGGCTGGGCAGTGGGTACCATGCCCTGTGGTGCCAGGGCATGTGCCCACCTGCTAGAGGTGTAGATGCCTTAGCCTGTCAATACCTACGGCTCCTTTGATCACCTGAGCCCTGTATACTCTGTCACAGCTGGGCAGAGACACCCACGGCCTCAGGGCCACTGCCGTTAAGGGCTCCTAAGGATAAAGCCTAGGGCTCCACCGTGATGATATATTTGCTGAACAAATTCTGCATCAATTTCTGTGTGCTGGGTGCCGTTTGGGGACCTTGGTTACGGTGCCCACCAGGGAGGCCGGAGCTCAGGGTCCATGGTGATAGGGAACCCCATTCAGAGTGCTGAGGGCCTACAGGGAGGGTGGGACTGAGGGGGTACAGGACTCAGCACTATCACCCAGATTTGGGTGACCAGGCCTGGAGGAGGAGCCGCATAATGACGTCATTCTGGGCCAGAATGACGAGTGAATTTGTGTCTCTCAGACGAGGGGAGGGAGGATGTGTGGGCAGCTTGAGGGTCCAAGCCTGGCCCAGCCCAGAATTGAAGGAAGCTGGGGTGTCAGGTGCTTAGGTATAGAAGGGAACTGGAGTGTGATGAGGTTGGGGACAATGCCAGGCTCTGTGGGATATGTCAGCAGAGGACAGTGGGGAGCTGATCAAGGGTTTCAGGTGGAACTGGGTGTGGTCAGACTCGAATTTTCAGCAACTTGCTCTGGGGGACTAGACACAGGGAGGTTGAGGTGGTGCCGGCAGGAAGCCCTTTGAGAAGAGTGGGCGTGGCGTAGGGTGCAGAGAGGAGAACAGATCAGAACGTGTTTGGAGGGGTCAGTGGGACATGTGCTCGTCTCGGGAGAGTGTCTGCACACGCCTGTTGCTGCTGACAGGTCCCTCTCATGCTTGGTAAGTCCTGTTGGGGCAATGAGTTTCCTGTTGCCCTAGACGTCATCAGGGCAGACTCAGGTACCCTGAGGCTTTGTGTTCCTGGTGGCCCTGCGAGGGGCCCTTCAGCACGGGAGAAAATTCTGTGTGGTGCAGGACAGGTGGGGCTATACGTCTAGACTGCCGACAGGTGGCCCAGCTGCAGCCCCTCGCACCCTCCGCTGTGTGCTCTGGACCCAGCCATTTGCCATGGAGACTGGGGGCACAGACATGTAGCTGGGAAGTGGCTTCCACTGCCATGGTGTGGGCTCAAACACTCCCCCATGGGCACCTGTCCAGGGACAATGGTCTCCGGCCCGCCTGCAGTCGGGAGTGGGGGTAAGCGGGAAACAGTGAGGCTTGGGCAGGCGTGCAGAGAGGGGCTGGGCTCTCAGGCCGCAGACACCAGAGCACTAGACTCCTAGATGCTCAGAGGTCCTGGCAGTGACACTTTATTAGCCAGAGCAGGAAAGCAGTGTCTCTGTTAACGAGCAATTGATCTTCTGCAATTAATCTGGAAGTTGTGAATAAGCTTTTTGCAAGGCACCTAATTAGTAAATCTGGTGCCTTTGGGGGGTGATTATATCCAGTCAAGATTGATGCTTTGTTAATAATTATATTTTAAAACACCCTTAGTCACAGCTCCCACCTTTTATTAATAGTTGGGGCCCTTCTGGGGGAGGGGCTAGGGCTGGGGCCCTGAGGAACCAAGCAGGTGATCTGGCCCATTTCCTGAATCCACCCACCTCTCCCCACCTGCTCTCAAGACCCACTGGCATGTTTTAGACCAAGCTCAGCACCAGCTCACGCCACGTGGGTCTGAAGTTTGTTTCCCAACAGCAGTTCTTGAACCTGTTGAGAATCATCTGCTGCCTAGTGCACTTGTTAAAAATGGAGATTCCTGGGTCTCACCCCTGAAATTCTGACTCAGGAGATGCAGGAGGGCACCGGGATTCTGTACTTCCAAAAGCACTTGGGTGATTCTAATGCCAGAGGTTTCCTAACCCCTCGAAGAGAAGAACTGTCTCTGAAAATCCAGCCCTTCCACCTGGACACCACTCAGGAGCTGGCCAGAAGCCCACGGGCTGTGACTCTCCTCCCCTTGTCACCGCTGGTCTCTTGCAGCACATCCCCAGGAGTGTTCTGCAGAGTACCAGTCCCAAGTGGAAGATCTTTGAAAGAGGTGTCTGTGGTCAAGTCCATTTGAACATTTTATCTATATTTGGAAAAAAGATGCTCATGGCCAAGTTAAAGGTTCTGAGGAGTCCTGCAGGCAATAACCCCTCCTGCCTCTGTATAACCCAGCTGCCCCCAGAGTGGACTCTGGACGCCCTTTTTAAGGACATGTGGACTCTGTTCTGTGGGCCCCGGTGTCTGGCCACACTCTGGGCCGTGTGCCTCTGCCTGGTGTCCCCAAGACAGCAGGAGGCCAGCTTCCTGCCAGGACCTGCCCTCCATCCCACAGGCTCTGACTCAATCCCTGTCCTTTCCTCCTCTCTGCTCATTCGTCAGGGGACCCTCCTCCACCTCAGCTCCTGGAGGAAGACTCTGTCTCCTACACCTCCCTCCTTGACTCCCAGATGCTCCGAGTGAGCGGCTACAAGCCCGGCTGGAGCATCTACCGGAAGAGGCGGTTGGCTGAGGAACTGCGGTGGGCGAAGTTGTTGAAGAAGATCTCCAGCTCCTGGTCGTTGTCAAAGTCAGCAGCGATGACTGTGCGGACAGGCGAGGGCATGGAGAACTTGGGTGAGGCGATGTCCTGGGAGGAGAGAGGCCGCAGGTCAGTGGGAAGATGCGCATTGTGGGGGTGGGGGTGGGAGAGCCGGCGCTCCCCACCGTGCATGTGATGCTGCAAAGGTAAAGGTCAGCCCAACTGAACCTCCTTCCCCACCTGCCGCATAGGGCCCTGGGGTGGGGGGTGAGAGGGCTGTGATTAGAACCACATGAAGTTGAGGCCGCTTGAGGAAACAAGGGGGAAGAGGAATGGTCCCATGTCACCCTCGTGAAGCCTTTGCTGTTTCCTAGCTTGGCTCACACTTAGGCCTCCTGTCGGTAACTTGGGGCAGGGCAGACATTAGCATCCCCATTCCCAGGCCTCCTTGGAGGTGGAGGGGTGTGGCTCGCACTCATAGCTGATGAGTGGGGCCATAGTCGGGGTGTCTGATTCCAGATGCTGTGCCCTTTCCAGGCCCCCGGTGAGGCTCGAAGTGGGGTGGACACTGGGAGATGCTGTGCATTTGGATCCAGGTTTCTCTGCTGACTAGCTTGTGTGGTCTTAGGCAAGTTACTCAGCTCCTGGGGTCTCACTTTCCTCATCAGCAAGGAGTGCGCAGCAGTAGCTGCCAGGTTGTGAGGACTGTGTGTAAAATGCTTGGCACGCAGTGGGCACAGCCTCCACCACTGCATTGCCCTGGCTGGCCCTGCACTTGGAGTCACGGAAGGCAGCCGCGGATGCCTTCAGATGTGGTGTTGCTGCCTCTAGAACCTTGTGGTGTTTCTTGGAAATCTTGATATTTTCCTTTTTTTGAGACATTTATTTTGAGGTCTCCTGAGGAGACCTCAGCCCCAAGATAGCCCAGCTGGGACCACATAGTGCTGACAGGGCCTTGGTGGACAAAGGCCCCAGGTGTGGGACTTTCCTCTGAAAGAGAACTGTGCACGGAGACCTTTTCGTTTCTAAGCAGAATATCCATGATCGATGGATTTGCCTCTTAAATACCCCGGGAACCTGTCCAAATCTCAGGGTCTTTCCGGAGAGGGCTTGGGAGGGCACCATTGGTGTTTCTGGGTGCGCCCCTCTGCCCTTCGGCCCGGCCTTGTCTCTCGTCCTTTTCCCGCAGGTCCTCTCCATAGGCCCAGCCGGCCTAGGACAGCTGGTGAGCTGCCTATTTTGGGGAGGCCAGGAAGGAAGGCTGTCCTCATTGGCACAGTAATGAGGCTGATTAAGAGCCTGGCCAGCTGGCCAGGGTGGGCTGAGCAGGGACTTAAGAGCTGGGGAACAAAGAGACCTCAAGATCTTTAACTCATTATTATTCTATTGATCCTATAAAAATGGAAACCTACATAGCCCCCTTGGGGTTGCTGCATTGCACGCCTGGGATAATGTATGTAAAACGCTTAGCACAGTTCCTGGCACATGGAAGGCACCTGATAAATGGGGCCTCTATTATTATTCTTATTGCTCCTGTGAGCTCTGGGAAGGGGCCATCGGAAGGGTCAGCAGGTTTCTCAACTCAACACTATGACATTTGGGGCTGGATCCTTTTTGGTGGTGAGGCTGTCCTGGAAATCATAGGATGTTTAGCAGCATCCTTCACCTCTACTCACCAGATGCCAGTAGCACTCCTATCCCATTTGTCAAGAATGTCCCAGACATCATCCATTATCCCCCAGATGTCACCTTCATTGTGGCCTCACACCCCCAGGCTCTGCAGAGTCACAAGCCCCTTCTCAGCCTGGCAAGAGGCACAAGCGGGGCTGTGTCTCCTGATCACGCCAGGGCCACTCACAGTGGAGGAAGAGGCCCCTTCTTACCCGAAAGCGGACCTTCCCATGGGCGCTCATCTGCAGGTAGAGCCGGTGGGGGCCATTCCAGTTGCCATACACGATGTCGACTTTGCCGTCCCGGTTGAAGTCGGCTAGGGCGACACCTCGGCCGTGCTGGTGGGGATCGTCCACACCTGGGGAGGGATGTCAGAGCCCTCAGGGCAGAGCCCCTGGCAGGTACACTCACCTTGCTGGAATTCCATGGGAGCACCCAGGGAGGGCAACCCCTCACTGTCTCTACCGCCTGGGAGCAGCAGGGCCTGCTCAGAATTTCTCTAGAGGGGCAGGAGGTGACACAGCCCTCTATCAATAGTTGCAAAGGGGAGCAGAAACCTGTCTTCTATCTGTACTGGCCAGCAAGCACACTATTTTGCTCCATTTTGGGGTACCTTGGGGGAGGGAGAATGGTGGAAATTCTGGAGGACTAAAGGCCTCTCCGGTCACCCCAATACTGCCACTGGGATACATTAAGCTGATTGGTACTTTTGCTTCAATCTCCCCAGTGCTCTCAGGTCAAGTGCAAACTCCTGCAGGGGTAGCACAGACTTCTACCTGCCTTAACTGGTCTTTCTCTTTCTCACTAACCTTTGGCCACCCTGTGTTCTTTTAATTTCTCAAATGAACCAAGCTCCTTCCAGCTTCTATGACTTTGTTCAAGCAGTGACTTTCCTCCTGGGGTACTCTTTCCCTGATTCTTGGTTGTTATTTTCTCAGCTACAAGGTCACCTCCTCAGGGAAGTCCTCCCTGATCACTTCCATGGAAACAGGCCCTGGTCTTCCCTTTCCCCATTCTTCTCCCTGACAGCCTTCTATTCTTTTCCTCCACATTGTCATTATGTTCCTTTGCAGTCTACTTGCTTAGGGTGTCTGGTTTCCCCCACTACACCTTATGCTCTCTGAGGTCAGGAACTGTCTTCTTGGTCACCTTCTTGGTCATCATAGATACCTGTAGTGTCTATGCTGGTGCTGGTGGTGACCTGGGGATATTGGTGACAGCAGAGAAAATACTATACCGAGACAGAGAAACCCAAGGCATGCCTTGTGAGGCCAGGGAAGAGAAGCTTGTGTCCCAGGTCACCAATGGCCAGGGGGACTGAGCGGATCCTGGGGGAGGATGGAAGGCAGCTTGCCTGCAGCGATGGCCTGACCAACTATCTGCTCAAAGCAGACTCGTTCCCTCAAATCATGCACGACCTGAGGGCACAGATACCATCTCTCGACACCTGTGTGGCGCTTTTGGAGGGCACATCGCCATCGGTCATCAGGTAGTTGGGGTGGTGGGCCATAGGACAATAGGATGGGGTGTGGGGATCCCAGAATCCAGGGCACAGGAAGCTTGTGCCAGCATCAAATATGGAGATCTTGAGGATGGGAGCCAGGAGGAGCTGGGTGGGGCCCTCTGGGAAACTTGGAGGCTGAGCATCCTCTTGGAGGCCGGGGGCAGGGAGAGAAGAGGCAGTTAGATCCAGGCTTCAGGAAGGGGATTTGCAAAGGAATAGGGGCCGCTTCCAACCTGTAGGATTAATACCCCATTAATTCTCTGCAAAACTCCCAGCCCTAATGTCAGTGGCCTTCCGTGTTGGCCCATTTCTCTCCTATCTACGAGGCACCTTGACAAGGAGCTGGTTCCCTTTCACGGGAATAATCGGTGCCAGGCTGCATTTCACAGCAGCATCTGTTTGGGTGATGAATGCCCTCTTGACATGTCTTGTTAAACCCCTGCAATCATTCTGACTTTCAATTACGGGCCTAACACCTTTCCTCTCTCCTCCCGCCTGATACCTTCTCCCACTCCAACTTGTTGGCTCACCTCTGCTTCCATCTCTTTAACACCTTATCAAATCCTCTAGGTTTTCTCCACTACCACCTCCCCTTCATTTTATGATTTTTCAGCAATGAGAAAATTTGCTGCCAGAGTGTATGGCACCAGGAGGGGTGAGCTGGGAGGGAGGACAGGCCAGGAGCACTGCCTCCCAACTTCAGCTATGCCAGGGAAGGAGAAGAGGGCAAGACAAGGATGAGGGACTCACTGGCTACTAGTAGGGTGAGGAGGGGGTGAATGTTCAAAATCGGAACAGGGAGGAGAGAGCTGGGGAAGCAGGTGCTTATAAATCATGGAGAGTGGATGGGCACTCACTCAGGGCTTAATGCCAATGTCAGCTCTGGCTGGAGCTTATAGGACCTTTGATCTATGTGTCTAGATCCCTGCTCACCTCTTCTTCTGGAGGCCAGAGTTTGTCTCTATACCTCCTAGAAGGAGATAAAATCAAACCATCCATTCATTGGCAAGGTGGGGAGGCATGGGAGGGGAGAAATAGTTGAAGGGCAGACTAGTGAGATCCATACCTATTAAGTGTCAATTCCATCATTTAGCAAAATTTATTGGGTGATCACTGCGTGCCAAGCATTGTAGCAAAATGAGCTCTTGGAGCAATGTAGAAGCCTAAGGGAGAGGGGCATGCAAGGGCAGTGGAAGGCGGAGGAGAGGGTGCCAATCTTGACAGGTGGCACAGAAGGAGTCAGGAAAGGCTTCCTGGGCAATCTCTGAGTTAAGTGTTGAAGGATAAATAGAAGTTCTGCAGACAGAGAAGGGGGAGAGGGCACTTTAGGTAGAGAGAATGGCAAGTGCAAAGGTCCTGAGGTAGATGAAGGTTGAGCACAAATGAAAGAAGGAGAGCTGAACTAGGAACCTTGTGTGGATTTTATCCAGCTCTTATTATAGCCATTTGTTTATTCGTCTGTCTCTTCCTATACAATGTCAGTGCCTCTGTGTGTGCTGTGTGTGGGGAGAGTTGAGGGGTTAGGTGGTCATAGCCTTATTCAGGCTAGCACCCCAGTTCATAGCACCAACAGCTGGAACTTAGCAAGGACTTGATGAATGGTCGTTGTATGGAACTGAATGTTTAAGATAAACGTGGGGACAGGGAATGGAGAGAGGCAGCTAGGAAGGGGAACTTGATGCTGAAAGACACAAACAGGACACAGAGGAACACGGGCCAATTTGTTTGCTGGCAAATGGATTGTCAGGAGTTCCAGGCCCCCCACCCTGCCCTTCCAGCAGCAAACACACCCTATGGCCTGAGCCTGGGAGGGTGTGGAATTGCAGGTGACCAGCAAGGTCCTCTTGTGTGGTTTGGAGGATGACTTCTCCCGAGGCTTGTAGGGACTGGCCTGGAGTGGGTAGGGAGGCCCAGAGTTCCCTGTGGGTCTAGGGGGCCGAAGGACCCAGGGTGGGGGCTGTACTCACCAGCACTGGCTGCAGCATCCACAAAGGTGCCATCACCTCGGTTGTGGAAGAGGAAGTTGGGCCCATTCTCATTGTCACAAAAGATGTCCGAGGCGCTGTTGCTGAGGATGGGGCCCACGCTGACACCCCGGCCCCCTAGGAGAGTACACCGACCTATTCTGAGTGGCAGAAGCAAAGCCAGGCCCCTCGGAGGACAGAGGCAGCCTCTGAGAAACTTCAAAAATGCATCAAAAAGCGCCTTGGGGGAATCCCGACTTTCTGGAGGTTTCCCTGAGCCCAGACATAGGCTCCAGTCTCCATAAAAGATGATGAGCCTGGTGAGGAACAAGATCCAGCCACTTCGTACTGAAGGAATAGAGGCTGCCACACAGACCTTGCCTCAGCAGCTGAATGACGATAATCCTAAATCCATAACATTTTGGCCAAGTCACAGATTCCCAACAGCCCCCACCCCACCCCAGGCCACACATCCGCTGATCAAGACCACGGTCACTTGCTGTTGTAGCACCTATAGGGACTTGTTCCTGATGGAGGTATAAGGATGCATACTTTGCTTTGTTTGACATGCAAACACCTGGGACAACTGCATGTCCAGCCACTGGTTGAACGGATGACGGTGCAGCCACAGGATGGTCATTTCCGCAGCTAAAAAAACCTGTGTAGGTCACGTTATTGGCTAGGAGGCAGGCCCACCACAAATTGCTAAATGAAAAGGCAATTTGCCAAGTAATGGCATTGTGTGACTTTAATTAAAAAAAATAGGAAGGGCCTCCCTGGTGGTGCAGGAAGTTAAGCACAGCACTGTGAAGCTATCTGCAGCCTTGGTAGCACTAGTTAGATCCCCGGCCTGCCAGGGAGCTGTTCATATGGTGCAGCAGACCTCTCCTGTCTTGCCTGCTGCTCCCCTCAGCAGTGTATTTCAATCAATCTGCCTGTTCTGCTCCCCACTCTATCTCTTCTGAATCCTCTCACCCCCTGTACCTCTGGCTGGTACCCCAGTTCTTGCATGCATAAATAAATCTTAAAAAAAAAAAAACAGGAAAATAATTCGTGCTATTTCTAGACATGTTTGTGCAGGCTTGTTCTTGAGTTTGGGGGAAAGTGAGAAAGGCCACACCCTGAGCTGCCCACACTGGCTACCATGATGGGGTAGGCCTGGGGGAGAAAAGGAGAGGTGATAGGTGACATTTTTTTGAAATGTCTTTGTGCTGTTCCCCTTGTTGCAACAAGATTGCTTCTGTAGTTTAAATGCGTAAAACCTCATAACCTATATACTTTTTAAAAAGAAAGAAATCAAGTCCGCTCTACATTTGGGTTAGACACGTTCAAGTTCAACTTGAGCTGCCATGTCAACAAGTCCAATCCAGTCTTGATCAAACCCCTCCCAATGATGGGCATCAAAGCCCTGATGTCGTCCCTTAGCATGCCCTAAAAGTTGGAAATACTTTGTCTGGGATTGGGACATGGGTTCTTGGCCCTGCAGGGCTTTTTATGAGACTAGTGACCTTGGGCAATTTCCATAACCCATTAAGCCTCAGTTTTCTCTTCTGTAAAATGGGGACAGTGTGCGCTGTCTTTTCCACTTCTGGGTTTTGAGAGGATAAAGATTTGTGAAGGGTTTTGACGAATCCTACAACCTCCTGACTCACAGTCAGGCCCAGGACCAGATGGGGCGGGGTGTGGCATCTAAGAGGCCCCACCCAATCAGAGCCTGCACTCCAGCAGGGTGCCCGGGGGGGCTCTCCCAAAGGGCGATGTTCTGAAGAGCTGGTCAGCTGGTCGGAGAATGATTATCAAAAAAACTTGCTTTCTTTTCTCTTGAAGTAAATGAGAGCTCAGACAGACCCGAGCACACTGGACCAAGCGGCCCACCCCTGCTGCCCGCCCCCTCCTGCCTGCCTGCGGATGGACTGAGGTCTCCACAAAACAGCTAAGGTAATGATGGGAGGAGGGTCTGTTCCTGGCTCCTCTGGTCAGAGGAGACATGCCTGTGGGGGCACTCCTGGGGCCTTTCTCCCCTTTGCAAATGGAGCCCCCACCCCTCCAGGGCTGGGGCCTGGGGCCAAGAGACTGGGGTGGGGAAAGTGACACTGGCCCTCTCACTGCTCTCCTGGCTGGGTGCCTCGTTAGCACATCCTGGGCCCTTTGTCTCCGAGTTCACCTAGTCCATCCTCCTAGGTAATCTAATTAGCTCTCAAGGAGTGCGGAAAGCCTCATTTAAACGGAGCTGCTGAGCCCACACTCCTAGAGGGAGTACCACCATGATGTGATGCGTGCTCTTCATTAGGGGAGCCTCGGTGAGGGGGCAGAGAGGATTCCATGCCTGTTCTGGAAGCCAGCAAGCAGGGGTGCTGGGCTGCAACCTGGGCACCACTGCTGCTGCCCATTAGAAAGTGGAGCCGCCGCTGGCCCTGTTCTGGCCCGCTAGACTCCAGCCAAGGGGCAGGCTCCAGAGAGAACCCCTGGGCCCTGCCTGGGCCCCCACAATTCCCAGTGGGGTGCTGAGCCGGGTGCCATGCAACTCCATCCTTCCTCCCCCACTCTGGCATCCTCCAATTTCCTCTCTGCCTCTGGCTCCCGAGCTGTGACACATTCCCTTCATTTTCTACAAAGCAGGTTATTTCCCTTTTGGACAAATTTCTAAATCTTTCTAATTAACTAATTGGGTTGGGTTGAAGCCTTGCACCATTTGTAACCTGTAATTACTAGAAAATTGCCATGGTAACCACACTACTAATTAGTGACAATTTATTGCCATGGCAACCAGACCATAACAGAGATGTTACCCACAACTCCTTCTTGGCAAGTCCCCTGCACGGTTGGGGAGCAGGTGAGTTGATTGTCGGGGAGCTGGCCTCTTGGCACCGGACCCCGCAGCCTCAGGATGAGGGGCCAAACTGAGACTGGAGACAGACCCTTGGCTGGCCCCTCGCTAGTGCCATAGGGGACACTACTCCCCGGTCAGTCATGTAAGTCCTCTTCAAATCAATAAAGTGCATCCTGAGTGCGCCTCCGCACCCTCTCCGCCAGCCAAGGACTAGGCCGCGAAATTGGCAAGTATCCTCCACCTGGACTTGCTCCCGCCTCTCTCAGCTTCCAGCCTTGATCACGCCCATGCTGTGCCCCCTCCTAAGGTTTAACTCACCCAGGGGCAGTTAGGGGCATTTTTATTTTACCTTGGAGAATGGGGCCCCAATAGGGAGTTTCCTCCAGTTGACATCAATTAATTCCTTTTACTTGAGGCCATCACATCCTCTGGGGACCAGTCCTCCCTCAGTTGGGGCTGGAGAGGCAGCATGGAGGGGAGGAGGAGGTGGGAGAGTAGGGATCAGAAAGTTCAAACCGTGTGGCTGTGTGACCTTGGGAACGTCATTGAACCTTTCTGGGCCTCTGCTTTCTCACCTGTAACCTGAGACTGGTAATAATAGCTGCTTCTCGGGGCTGTCATAAATATTAAGTGAATTGGTTTTTGGAAGATACCTTGGAAAATGTCAGGTGCCATATAGTCATTAGCTGGACTATTTCCCACCTGCTGAGTGAATAATATCCCTTTATTTTCCCCCACACTTTTGAGCTTCAAAGGGCTCCTGGATCTGTGGTAGGGTGTGAATGCTGCTCCTGCCCATCCCTTCCTGAAGGCTTCTCAGCTGCTCACCAGCCTGGGTCGGAGTGGTGGAGTTGCAGAGGGAAATGTCTCTCCAGGGCTCCCTCTACCTCCTGCCACATTGTGGCACCCCCCTCTGATGATCTCATTGGGTCAGAGTCCCACAGGGCAGCCTTGCTTACCTTTAAGAGCTGCACCCCCAGACCTCTGACCACCACACCCACAACTGGATGACGCAGGCTCAAGTCCAATTTTGGGTGAAGGTGATCCACCCTCAGGCTGCATCTGGACCAGCTCTGGGGTGGGGGGAATATGGTATATTCCCCCAGAGGGCTTGTGGGAAAAAACAGGTTGTAGGGAAGCGGGGATGTTCTGGTGAACCACCTCAAACTTTGGCGTGAGGACCCAGGACAAAGAGGCAGAGACATGCACAGTGCTAAGGAGAAGCTTCTGGGTTCCTTCCTGGCCTCTACCCCTCTGATGCAGGCACTTGGCGACTGTGCTCTCCAGGCCGTGGTCTCCCTCCTTGTAAAATGGGTGATACCCCGGGATCCTTCCAGCTCTGCTTGCCAGTGCTTCCTCCCTGCTGCACCACAGAAGAGCGTGGTTGGGAGCGGATTCCTGGGTCTATCTGGAGTCCATGCTGTGGGGCACTGAGGAGAGGCCCGTCGGCCAGGGAGCTTGGCCCTGTGGGAGCCATCCAATGAGATGGTGATAGAAATATGACTTTGGTGGCCCCCAAGGCCTGCAGTCTGCCACAAGCATCCAAGATACTGTGAGAGAGTAGTGAAGGTGCTGGAAGACAAAGAGGATGAGGACTGGGCGAGTGTGTGTGTCAGAGAACCAGGTGTGAGGGTGAGGTCAGGATGGCAACAGTCTCTCATCCTAACTTTCCTGAAACTTGCAGCAGAATGACCCTGTGTTTGTGCTGCTGTGGCCTCTGGATGCTGGGCAGGGTCCCGAGGCCACAAGTGTGAAGGCTGCAAGACCAGGGCATTCCCAGTCCTCACCTAACCAACCGGGCCACCCTTGCAGGACACTGATGGGCAGGTGGGCAGGGGGCAGGCTCCATTATTTGTCTGCCAAGTGGCGACTTCCAAACCTGGGGCATCTGGGAGAGCGGGGAAGTGCCCCCAAGGCAATGAGGGTGCTGGAGAGCTGGCAGGAGGGAGGCAGGTAAAGAAGTGGCAGGAGCCACTTTTTTGTCTACCAGCTCTTTGGTCCTGTTCACCAGGCACGGTGCCTTGCCATTTTCTAGGTGGGGAAACTAAGGCTCAGAGAGGCAGGATGTCAGCCGGGGGGCAATGGGTTGCTGCTTAAGGCCATGTTAGCATGACCCCAGGGCTCATGCTATCGTCAGAGTGTGCACTCGAACATTTCTACTAGAGTCCCCTCTTGACAGAGAAGGGGTCTGTGCTCTCGATAAGACCCAGCATGGCCAGCAACAGGCCTGACATTTCTTTAAAATCTCATTTTAGAGGAAAGAAAAAAAAAAATGCACACCAAGATGGCACCCGCACTATATAGCAGATCTTGAAAAGTGATGTCCCTTCTTGTCAATCACCTGACATATCGGATACCCTCTGTATTCTGGGGCTCTGGGTGCCCCTGGAAAGCCCGTGGTGGCACTCCCTGGTCCCTGGCCCTGGCTGACGACTCGTCACACCAGCCCTGCCTGCAGCCCTGGTGGTGCTCCTGCTCCACCAGTGCTTGCTGGGGACCCAGGGGGCTCCGTGGCCCCCGCCTGGCATCCCCCTCCCCCATCACCTCTCTGAGCCGGCTGGTAGGGGATCTGCCAGAGGTCTCAGCTGGGCTTTAGGCCTCTCTGTCTCCTCCAATAATGACTTCCTATAAATCAGATCTGCCCTCCGCTTTGTTCCACACTGCTCCCAGCCTACAGCAAAACTCCCCACCTAACATCATAAATCCACCTTCATTTTCTTTCCAAATTTCTTTTAAGGCTTCTTTAATCACTACCTTGCAGCTGGACAGATGCTCCCTTAAAGGGTGAGGCCAAAATGTAGAGCACTGGGGAGAGGAGCAGAAGCCAGGGACAGCGGTGGATACCAGTGGAAAGGGGTGCCCAGGGCTGGAGGGCTGGCTGGGGACACAGGGGGAAGAACTCCAGGGCAGGGCCAGGCCTGCAACCTTTGTGCTTCCTGCACCCAGCATGGCACTCCCTACACCCAGGAGATGCCCAGCAGACGGCCCTGGCATCACTGTCAGAACCTCCAAAGAGGAGGTGCTGGTGTCAGCCACTCTCCATGGGCACTGCCTGCGAGCCAGGCCTGTGCCAGGCACATTCCATTTGTCTGCTTTCATTTTCAACCATTTTGCAGGTGAGAAAACTGAGGTCTAGCGAGGTGAATTTGCCCACTGCTGTCTAGACAGGAGGATGGTGGCAGCAGGATCTGTACCTGGCAGTGTAACTCCAAAGCCCATCTCTGCGAGGGTCTGCCAGACAGCCAGTTCCAGGCACCCAGAAAGGAGGAGGGTGCACGTCCGACCCTGGGGTCAGAGGCGCTGCAGAGGCAGTGCCGAGCTCTTGGCCCCTAGCTTCCCCTCCTTCCTCCCACGCCAGGCCCTCCACCGGGACCGCCATGCTGAGCAGCTCCTGCGCTGTCCGGCTCCTGGGGGCTGCAGGCGGCTGGGGAGTTCCGAGCTTGGGATCCTTCGGGAGCCCTGAACCGCAAGTGGGTGGGGCCTTCTCACTGCCCAACTCAGCACCAGCAGCTCTCCCAGGACTGCCCTCCAGGGGCCCTCCAGTCCCCTGAGAGTGGGCACGCTGGCCGCTAGATGGCACTGTGACCCAGCAGAGCAGCGGCCGCCGGCAGACTCGACGGAGTCTAGCAAGGAGGCCTCCCCTCCCCCTTGAACAGAGCCAGGCAGCCCTGGGTGCAGGCAGCACACTGCCCTGCTGCTGACACAGTGGCCTGGCCTCCCCTTGCTGCCCTCAGCAAGGCAGCTGCTTCAGCCACACAACCCCAGGGCTGCAATGCAAGTCCTGAATGCCAACCCCAGGCAGCTTCCTGGTGGGTGTGGGGCCTTCCTCTCTCACCAGCCCCTCCTGTCTCCTGGCTGGAGCAGGATTCTTGAGCTGAGGTTCAGCAGAAAGGACAGCTAGTTGGGCAGTTTAGGCATCAGGGGATGGGGCTCAAACCTCCGGGGTGACCTTGGCCAAGTCCCTTCTCCTCTCTGGCCTCAGGGTTTGTTCTTTCGTGTGAGTGAGGGTCTCCAAGGTCTGGCCAGCAGATGGGGGACCTGCGGGTCTCTGAACACACCTCTACCTGACTTCCTCCCAGCTGCTGCCCCCCATGTTACCTGCTCCGCTCCCCCCACTTCCCATGCCCCATGGCACTGAGCAGCGGCTGCTTGCCAGAACCCCAGAGTCAGGCCAGGCTCCGTGTGGTGGCCTTTACATTTGGGGTCCATTCCTGGAACTCAGTGGGGGCACTCAGCTAGTTTTCCGGCCAGATGTCCATGTGTCGTTATTGGAATGACAATGGGGGCTGCCGGGTAGCTGGGGGACTTGGCGGGCAGGGAGAGGGTGGGCTGGAGAAGGCAGGCAGACAGAATAGTAACTTGGTGGGCCAAATAGGTTCTTCTCAGCCAAATGGCTTTTGGAAGTCTGCGAAGCTGCTCTAACGTGTCCTCTGGGCACGCCAGCTGCCCCGGCCTGCCTGGCCGCTCCACAGAAGCTGTGTCCCTTCCTTGGGCTGTCCCGTCCTTCCAGCACTGCCTGGCATGGTTAGCTGGTACTCCCGTCCCCGTCCGTGCTCCTCAGCTGCCTCCTCCTGGCCCCTCCTTCCCTTCCTCTGTTCCCGCCAGCCCCTCTGCCAGCCCAGCCAGTGCGAACAATGTCCCCTTCATGCTCAAACCCAGCCGCAACCTTCTGAATTCTTTTATTCTGTGTATAACCCTGTCTCCCAGACCTTGCCTCCTTTCCATCTCATCATTTTCAAGTGCTTCATCTCCCCAGCCCACCCTCCTTCTCCGCAGATCAAGGCACTTAATTGCCAAGCCAGCCCAGCACACAGGACTGGGAACTATTCAGAAAAATTGACTGTACAAATCTAGGCTGAAGCTCCTGCATGTTTATTCCTTTTCCCGGGAAAACATGGTTTATTACTGACACTCAGGCTTCCTGCTGCACTCTGGTGTGGGGCTCTCGAGCACTCTGAGGGGGCTGCAGCCCTGCAAACTATTTTATTGTCTAGTCATTTGTTCCCACTAACTTTGTCAGACAGGTCATCATCAATCTCCCCTTCCATTGAGGAGGGAAGCTGGCTAGAGAAGGGCATCGTGAGGCCGAGACCAACCCCTTCCAGGCAGGACTTTGAGGTTATGCCACACCCAGGTGTCTGGGGGCGGGGGATGACTCAAATGGCCCTACCTATCACCTTCCGGCTCGGGATTCCGAGTCAGGCCGGCTGTCCCTTCGGAAGGCTGTCGATGGGTGAGTGGGGGCGGTTATATCAGGGAGGTCAACCACCGAGAGAATTGCTACATCCAGAGTGCAGGTTGGGTGTGAGGGTGAAGTCACGTGAGCAGCGTTGTGCATAGCTCTGGCGTCCTGATTTTTGGCACCCCGAACAGGAACTGGATTGCTCTGCCATCAGCAGGCTATTGGCAGATTATCAGAGTTTAGTCAGCAGCCGTGCTGGAATTAGAAAAACAGCCTTCCCTAGAAAGATCTCCCCGTCAGAGGCGCTGACAATAGGTCCTCCAACCAGAAAGACACGGCGGCAGCGGTGGGGGGCGGGGGGGGGAGCTTCAAAAAAGGATTGGGAAGATTTTGGAACAAGAACACAATTCTTTGAGTTCAGTTATCTGAGACGGGACCCAGCCGAGGCTTAGGGATTTAGCGCTCCATTCCTGGCCGCTTATGTGTAAGTAAATAATTTCATCTGCCGTTTGGCAATAAAGAATGCTTTAAATCCTGGCCTTTCTGATTTGTCAGTTTTCTCCTACAGACCCTGTTCACCCATCATTTGGGCCACAGCAAATGGGGTAAGAGGTTCCTGGGAGAGGCTGTGAGGGTGGTCTCACTCCCACTTTCTGGCAAGCTGTGTTCGATGTTCCCCATGAGCCCCCCAAAGTCCACTCCTCCAATAGCTCATCAACCATTGGAGTCTTTTGTGGGTGGCGGGAAAGAATAAGACCTTCATCCTCTCTCCCCAGGGACACCAGTCCACCCTCCCCATGGTCTCTGATGATCAGACTCAACCTTGCAGGGTGGGGCCCTGGCCCCCCAGGTCACAGTCCCCCCCTCTCCTCCCCCCCATCACTCTGCATACCTGTATATTTGTTGACCCCAGCCTCAGCAGCCACATCCCTAAGCGCCAGGATGCCCCGGGAGAGGTCACTGGCCTCGGGGTCCATTTCAATGAGGGCATCAGGGCCCACATTACCGTAGGCATAATTGGCGATGTAGATGGAGTAGCGCCCGGAGCCCTGAGGAGAAGGGGAGGAAGGTGGGTGAGCAGACTCCGTTGGGCTCTGGGCCGTCTTTCCCCCAGAAAGCAGCTCTTCCCTCCTCTGGCAAGACCATGGCTCTTCCCCGAGGCTGGGTCTCCCCTCCCCCTGTCTGGTGTCCATGGCCCCGCAGGCTGTGCACAGCACAGCACCAGAGGTGCTTGTCACAGGGGCTGCAAAGTGCATGAAGCCCCGGAATCGGGGTCCTACAATAAAGCAGCCCTGCCTCTCCTGCTCCAGAAGAACACAGCCCTCCCTCTCCCCCACAACCACCTTTTTATAGACAATTTTCTAATGTGCCTCCCTCCAGCTGAGCTCTCTCCAGCTGCCAGCCAGGGTAGCTGCTCAATAAATATTTGCTGATTGATTGATCTACCAATTCCCATTATTCTCAGTCTCTCTCTCTCTCCCATTCAAGCTCACTCCAGCCAAGATGACAAGCAAATTCCCTGAGCCATCTCCCTCCCGCCTCCCTACCCTCTACTTCTTTATTCCTCTATTTTGGTAGCTCAGGAGCTCAGCTATGCAGTAGCCTCCTTCCCTCTTCCATTCCCTTATTTCCTCCATATTACCAGAAAGAAATATATATTGCTTCTGCCTTTATAACACGGTCTCAATTTTTTTTCCCCTTTGCAGCCAGGAGAAGCCCTGGGCACCAGCTCCTCTTTACTCGTCATTCTCTAGTCCGAAACACTGCTGATGGAAGATTCTTTTCTGTCTGTTATTACAATGATGTTATTTCTTTAATGGATGCTTCCTTTCTCCCAAGAGATCCACATGATTTCTAAATCAGTTTTCTAGTTTTCCTCTCATCCTTTCATCATTTCCCTCTAATTAACTAGATAGTAAATATTTCTTGCGCTCCAGCTACGTGCAAGGCACTCTGCTGTAAATGTACTTAAGAAGTCTTTGTCCTTAGGTTGCGTATAGGCAAGTTATTGACACAAAACAACACAAGACAAACAGTTGAGCTCAAAACAAGCATTACGGTCTCACCCCCTGTCCTGGGGGCCTTTTCTTGCTTTTGTTTCTTATCCAATGGCCCCAAAAGCGGGACCTCCCATTCCACCCAATTGGTCACTGACTTTATTCCTTCTTAGGGATCATTTCGTTGGGTGAGAGCATCGAAGGGGTTTGGGGTCCCTGGGATGTATAGAGACACCAGCGATCATACAATGAATGATATGTGTGATTAAGAGAGTATGTACAGGATTTTCTAGATGCACCGAAGAGGGGCTCCTAGCCCCAAGAAGGGGCACTAATGGGGAGGTCAGAAAGGTTTTCTAAGAGGAGTCTCAGCCAGGGGAAGCTAGAGAGAAAGAGCCTTCCAAGCAGAGACGAAACAGAGAATGTTGTACATAGCCACAAGCAGGTCCTCCAGGTTCTGGATGGAAAAGGCAAGGCAGAAGACATAAGGGGACAAAGCTGGAAATGACAGAGTTGTTTCCTAAAGGCCCCTCTCCCCTTTCTTTTTTGGTTTTCTGAGTCTCTGTTCGGCTACTTGGGAATCTGTGCTTTACAAATCTTGTTACTCAAAGTGGTCCATGGACCAACAGCATTGGTGTTATCGGGAGCATTTTAGAAATACAGGCTGTCAGGCACCACCCAGATCTGCTGAATCAGAAGCTGCATTTTTACAAGGCTTCGGCATGCTCCCTATGCAAAGGTGAAGTTTGCAACGTACTGCTTTACAACATGGCTTCATGAGGGGGGAACTCTGAGAGGTTCTTGCCCATTTCACGTGTGTGGAATGATTGGATGAAGAGTGAATGAATGAGGCCAAAGGTGAAAGTGCTCCATCACTGCAGCGTGCCTAACCCCACCAGCTGTTAGCAATCTCATCAACAAATGGGCAATTAAGCCCACATGAACTGAAATGCACTCTGTTAGACATTAGAATACTTATAAAATTTGGCTACACCTACTTTCTTATGTCAACGTATTGGGGTGACAAAACTGACAAACATACATGTGCTACAGCTGTAGAAGTTGCAGAAATTCCCGTGTGAACTCAGACCATAGTAATTCTGGCAGGATGAGCTGTTCCAGGGGTAGGAAGATGTTTCTGCAGCTTTGGGTCCGGGGGACAGGTTCTCATGCTTTAGTCTACATCAGAATCACCTGGAGGGCTTGTTAAACTGCAGAGGCTGGGGTCTAGCCCCAGAGTTCCTGATTCAGAAGGTACGGAATGGAATCTGCATTCCAAGTCTGCAGGTGAAGCTGATGCTTTGTGTCCAGAACCACAGTCTGAGAACTGCAGGTCCAGGCTCCGCCCCCATCTGGCTCTAAGTCCTTGGGCAGGTTCTTCACCTGCTTTGGCTTCATCACCTCACAAGTTGGTGAGGATCACTTCCCCCTGCTTCCTGGCAGAGTTGTCGAGAAGATGAAATGAGACAACACATGTGAAAGGTCTTTGAAAAGATAAAAATGCTAAAACATGAGGCATAATCATTATCGATCAGGGAGCGCTTCTTGTAAGGTATTGGCTTTGAGAGGGATCCAGAAAAGTGGGTGAGTGATGAGGCAGCTGGAGATGAAAGGCAGGCAGCTGTTCTGGGTTTGGGGTAGAGAAGAGGTGCAGGCTGGAAGGGGAGAGGGAGAGAACGGCGAGGTGGGGTGGCGACATTTCCCTGGTACCTTGGCTCTCAAACGGAGCCTGCATCAGCATCACCTGCAAGGTTAGCAGGACCCTTGACTGCTGGCAGTACCGTCAGGACTTCTGATTCGTGGGTCTGGAGGGTGCAGTGGGTGGAGCCTGAGAATTTGCATTTATAACAATACCGGTGCTGCTGCTCCAGAAACCACACTTTGAGAACCACAGACCAGGTAGGCTAAAAAGGCCCCAGGTAGGGGCTGAGGGACTGAGAGGTGGGTAGGATAAATGCTGCAAGAGAACTTGTGGTTAGAAATTTGTGTCTGATACTGGTTTACCCAGAGGCAGGGCAGTCGAGGGGTAAAAATTCATCTGATTTATTTTCAGGAAGGAGGGACTCAGTTCCTGGCTTTGTCTGCCACTTACTACGTGATCTGGATCAAGTGGCTTCGTTGCTTGAAGCGCTAGTTTCCATGTCTGTAAAATGGGGGTAATGACAGTGTGTACTTTCTAGTCTTATTATGAAGCTTCCGTGAGGTGACGGAGGAAACCACTTGGCCAGGGCTTCCATTGCTGTTAGTTTAAGAAGTGTTAGCTCGCACGCTTATGATTGCTCTTGTGTTTCCCAACATGTTGAATTCCTATCTCCCACATTCCAGCTGGCCCTAACTGCTCCCTGCTCCTTCCCTCTGCAAGTCCCAGGCCTGGGACTGCCAAGGGGGTGGCTGGAGTCAGAAAGCGCCCCCTGTCCTGGTGGCAGACCCACTGGAGGGGTTTGTTCTATTCCCCGAAGGCTGGGACTGAGTGGGGACTGAGCCAGCAGCTACATGCCCGCCTGCCAGTGGTGTCAAAGTCTCTTTGTTGCCTTTCACACAGTGCCTTTGTCCCATGGTCAAGTGCGTAGGTGTGCAGGTGACCTTGTTAGGACAAAGAGTGCATCTCTTTGTGATTAACCTTCACAGCCCTCCCACTAGCTCCGAGAAGGCTCCTACCTTAGTTGAGTGTGGGAAGACTTGGTCCTAAATGAGTGAGACAGGAAACCAGGGGGGCGAGTGAGAAGAGGCCTGGTGGGGAGGTCTGCCCCCGCCCAGACCCTCCCCACTCTCTGGGTACCCGCCGCCCAACACACACATACACACACACACACAGAGCAGCCTCCCGTCCCCTCCCACAGGGCAGGCAGGAGTCCAGGTGGCACAGATTCAGGTCAGGGCTAAATGTGGTTTCACAGCCCAGCTTGGCTTCTCTTCTCAGCACCAGCTTGTTAAGAAATAAATATTTATACCTGGCACCTGCCTTCTCCCAGGGCCTGGAGGCCCCTGCTGTGAAGATTCACACTGAATCCCCAATCCCCTTGGTGCCATCTCCATTCCTAAACCAGCCGGCCCCTTTGCCCCTGCCCCGGAGTGGGGCTCTGTGGAAGCTGGGCAGCAGCTGGGGCCCTGATTCAGTAATGACTGTTTATAAAGCCAAGGAGGGGGCGGCAGGGGAGCAGGTGACAGGAGGGATAAATCACCTCCACAGCAGCCTCCGGCGCTGCTGGGGCACAGGCCGGGCGCCCACAGGGCAGGCGGCGGCAGCTGCTCCTGTCCCTCTGCACTCACCTGTCTTCCCCAGCTTCTGGGGGCTGGTGTCTTTGGGAGGGTGGGCCGGCAGGGCACGGAGCACCGAGGGAGCTATTGATTAGCTAGTGTTTGTACATTCAGGCCACCCCCCCACTCACGTGCCCCTTTGTCATGCCTTAATTTGCTCCATAAATATTTACACGGGCCCTGGGGCTCAATGCCTGGCACACAGTAGGCAATTAGTAATAAGTATTAGGCGACTAGATGAATGAAGGAGCACGTGGGTTAGCGTTAGAAGGTTCTGATTCGTATCCTCGTCATAGTGACCCACTCAGTGCTGCTCCAAGCTTGCCTTTGAGGCCCTCATCTGTCCAGTGGACACGATGATGACAGCCCCTGGTCAGCTTCCTTGCTGGCTGCTGGGGCCTGCCCACGAGAAAGGACATGAGCGTCTATTGTGCCTCATCTTGCAAGTCTTAGTGTTCAGCACCTACTTCGTGCAAAGCATTGCTGAGTTGGGCTCTGCTTTCAAGAGCCCCACTGCCTGGACACCTGCGGTCGGCTCCCCTGCTGCCTTCACTGCGTGCGCCCCCCCCCCAAGGCCCCTGAACTCACCGTCCTGTCCACACAGGCCACAGAGCGCCCGGCAAAGAGGCTGGCCACGCCTCGGGCCACATTGACCTCGTCGCTCAGGATGTCTTCCCACCGGTTATTGCGGAATTTGAACAACTTGTCCGAGTAAGTGGCCACCCCTGGAGAGAGGAGGAAAACGAGGGCTGATGGACAGTGCCAGGGCACCACCTGGTTAGGGCCAGAGAAGGGGGGGTGCTCTGCGCAGGGTGAGCACTTCCTGCAGCGCTCACTCAAGCAGGGGAGACTCTTCTCTCTTTGGGGGGCACTCAAGTATTTTCAGTTGAGAGAAGAGACTCAGAGGTATGTGAAAGTGGTCAGCCCAGGACTCAGGAACTAGGGAGAAATGTCACAGTTACCGTGCAGCCGAGAGGACCTCCATCAGGGGCTGTGCCATCTGCCTTGGGCTCTTGCACCAGCACATGGGAGGTCCCGGAACTGCCCATATTTCAGCACTGAGACTCCTCCAGAGCTGCTGCTATGCTCTGCTCATGCACAGGACCCATCTGGGACTCAGACCGGGTGGTCCCGGTTGGTGCTGCGTCTCTAAGTCCACACAGAGAAAAGGCTGGAAGCTGAGCTGTGGCACATCTGTCACCTCCACCCCAGGGGAACCAGATGGCAGCACTCAGGTGGGGTGAGGGGTTTGGGCAGCCCTCTGGGAGAGCCCTGCTCCCAGGATGGGGGAGCCCTAGAGGGTGGTGGTCTCCACCTCTTTCGGATACTGACTCCTTTGAGAAGTGGACAGAGGCTAAGGCCCCTAGTGCAGTGAGTCACACACATGGACACCACACAGCACGCCACGTGTCCTCCCGAGGCTCACTGCTGGCTAAGAGGCTTTGCTCTGGGGAAGGGGCGAGGGAAGGCCTTCCAGTGGCTGGAGGCTTGCTCTTCTGAGCCTGCTAAGGAGGAGCTTTCCCCTCCACCCTCACCTTTAGTTTTTTTCTTATTAATGTGAGACCCAGACATTCATATTTTAAGGGGGATAATGTTCTACCGCTGGGGACCAGCGTAGGAAACACAGAAGGGCAGGGGAGGAATGGGGAAAGGTGAGCCTGGGGAAGTTGGCTCCTGGTTGGCCCAGGGACACCCACTGGGCTTAGACCAAGGGGAGCAGAATGGCACAGCCATCGAGAACTGAAGGTTTGAGGACATGTCACATCCTGCCTTGGTTCTGCCTGGATTCTACTTCCAGGTTCTAGTTGTTGGCTTTGGGCAAGTAGCTTAGTATCTCTGAGGCTCAGTTTTCTTATTTGTAAATAATGATTACACTCAAGTTCACTGTGAGGAATAAATAAGAGGACACACATTAGAGCTTTAGCGTGGCACCTTCCAAGTGGTAGGTGTCAGCGATGACTATTGCCATTGGCTAGATGAGGTGTTCTCCAAGACCCTGCAGGGACACCAGCTCTGCCCCGTGGGGCTGGATGACACTCGGCGACTGTGAGTGCATGGAAGAGGATGGGGCACGAGGGTAGGTGTGCGACAATGGGAGTGAGGAAGTGAGGGTGAGTGTGTGAAAAGTTCAGAGAGTGAGGGTGAGTGTGTAAAAGTATGTGAGAACTGATGAGTGAACAGGCGTGAGAATGATTGTGTGAGGGTGAGTGTGAGAACTGTGTGAGGCAGTGTAAAAAGGATTCCTCAGGCTACTCTGCCCAGAAGACAAGAGTCTGATCTCTGCATGGCCTCCCGCAGGTCTCCTGAGATCACAGGGACCCACAGGAACACAGCTGTGCGTCTGGAGTTGGCCCCCAAGCCGCCTGCCAGACAGCAGGGAGCTGGCCCTGGAGCAGAAGCAGCCTGCCCTGCTTGACCCTCTGTGGGGGGAGAGCCCTGTCCAGAGAAGGGACTGGCCCTTCACGGGGGTAGGGGGTGATCTCCAAGACCTGTAGGGGTTTGTTCCGGTGGATGCCTGGACTGAGGAGCCACAACTGTGAAGGGAAGGGAGGCCTACAGGGCAGCTGAGGAGCCACTTCCGGTAGAAGCGCCGGGCCTGACCATAGTGGCCTGAGCCAGCATCTGGCTCTGGCTCCAGTCCCCTCCTCGCCTTGGTCAATTCCTTATTCTCTTTCAACTTGGTTTCCTCTTCTGAGAGTTGGGACCAGCTCTGGCCCCTCAGCATAGCTGTGGGATTTCAGGAGGAAACACAATGGCGCCCTGGCCGTAGGTCAGACGGCCGACTGCGCACCCCCTCCAGGTCCGCAGCCCCACGCTGCAATCCCGGGGACTGGATGTGCTCAGAAATTTAGATTTTCCCCCTTTATGTTTGAGAAAGGTAACAGTGCACACACCATTTATTGCATAACCCCCCCCCCCCACACACACACACAGGGACTGGGGCAGTACCTGTAATTAAACACATTAATATTTCTGCAGTGAAATATATGAATATTCACACCAAGTGGGATAAATAAAGCCTATAAATAGTTCACATCATTTCAGGACAGGTTTTGCTATCAATTCACTTTCCCACAAACTTAAAAAAAGCACTTGAGACTTTCAGAGTGTTCTGGATTTCAGGGCTGTGGAAGAGGGCCCAGGGGCCCCCCAATGCCATCCTCACACTGATCCCCAGGCAGTAGCAGCCTTGTCATCGCCTCCTAATGCCCGGGGGCCTCCGAGCGGGCCCTGCAGGCATCTGGGTCTCCAGCCTTCACCAACAGCAAGTGACCCTTGCCCTTCTCTGTCAAATCAGGGCCCCTTTAGACACTACCACCAACTGAAACAGAAATACTGAAGCTCAATTTTACCAAAGCTTGGGCCTTGGGGAGAAAATAGCTGCCGGCGGTGGGGCTCTGCAGAGCTCTAATAGGCACTGCTGCAGTCAGGAGGACAATTCTGTCAAGTCCCCAAGTTCCTGCCCCCCCACTAGCCAACAGGAGAAATGGGCCCAGGGTTGACTCTCGCCCCCTCGGTTTGCCTTATCACCTCCAATCCCCCGCTCCTCACCCAAGACAACTGTCCACAATGGGTGTTTTACAGAATTCTGGTCTCAGAGCTCCTGGAGACAAGGTTTCATGATGATTTCAGCTCGGGAATGACCAAATATTCCACCCCTTCTCTGGGGGACTCTCAGTGGACATCAGTCTAGGCAAAGCTGTGTAAAGCCCCGCAGTAAATTACAGGTTTAATTTTATTTAATTCAGCCTTTCCCAAATACACTTGACCATGGAACCCGTTTTTGCAGCTCATCTGTAGCTGTCGCTGTTCTGAGCAAATTGCTGTCCTGGGGTGTTGATGTCTGTTTAGGCGCTGGGCTTTGTGGCCACAGGGGTGAGGGTGCCATGTATTGTTAGCCTCTTCCCCTGTTCCAGCCTCCTGGCTTCCAGGCTGACCAGGGACGCCCAGAAGAATAAACTAATTAAGGTAAAATGTGCAACAGTGATGCACAGCCTTGTAGATCATAAATGGGAACGGCAAAATCAATGGCAGCCCTTCTGCAGGCAGAGGCCTGGAGGCCTGGGCGACAGGAGGGATGGGAGCCCGTGATTTAGGAAGAGCAAACGCTCTGGCAGCTGCAACCTGGGTAATTAGGTGTGTCAGGAAGACAGATAAACAGTGAGCTGTGTGGGTCGATGGCACAGGTAATAAACACTCAGTGCCGGCCCCCGGCCCGTGTCAGTGTGCAGTCCTGCCCCGAGGCTCCTTGTCGCTGCATCCTGCCCTGGGCTCCCTCGCTGAGTTGGGGACAGTCGCTAGGGAGGAGAAGAGAAGGGCTCTTGGGGGAGTCTGAGAGGGCAGAGGCCTATAGAAATGGGAAGGGGTTCAAGGGCGGGGTAGGGGCTCCTGTGAGAGGCCCATCTGCCAATTTCCATTCCCACCCTACTTTAGCCCCTGGTATTAAAGAAGCCTGGAAGGCCTGAGAGTCTGGGGGATCTGCCAGTTGCTGCCAGGCCTGGTGGATGAGGCTCGGGCACCCACCAGGCCCTGCTGGGTGCCCTACTGGGTGCCAGGTGCTGGAGGTAGTCACAGGGAAATAGGCATCTCCGTCCCTGACTCAGGGCACTTGCAATTGATTTGACAGCAGGATGGGCAGTTAAAGCAGATGCAAAGGGGCCAGTAGTAAAACTAATAACACACCTATGACACTTTCCATGTGCCAGGCACTTCACATATGTCCACTCACTAGCCTCACCACACCCCATGAGATGGGTTCTACTTTCATGCCTATTTACAGAGGAAGACCCTAAGGTATACGAGACAAGGGCACTTCCTTGAGAGTCCACAGATAGTAGAACCCTGGGGGCAAGACAGGGTGGTAGATCAGGAAGATGCCATAAAATCAGGATGGAGGAGGCACAGTGATGGGGGGGCCTTTATGGAGGAGGTACTTGAACTAGGACTTGAAGGGTCAGAGTAACAGCATGGCTCCTGTGTTTGGCCAGGATCCATGTGAACCCCTTATTTTACAACCGTCATCTCATCTAAACCCCACAGCCACCCTAAGAGGTGGTGTGGCCCCATTTTACAGGTGGAGAAATTGAGGGGCAGAGAGGTTATGTCAATTTCCCAAGGCCATAGAGCTAGTGAGGGATTACAGATTCAAACTCAGGCCTGTCTGAGTTCCAAGCCTGCATAGGCATGGCTCTCTCTGGCTCAGGCAGAGAGACAGGGTGGTGCTCTAGGCAGGAGGGGTGACCTAGAATGTGCTCAGGAAGGAGAATCTGTGCAGGTGGAGGAGGAGAAATGTGAAAGGAAAGACCCACTAATTCCAGAACTGAGGCAAAGAGGCCATTTGTGGTTTGTGATCTGGGAAGACAGTGTTTCCAGAAAGCTTGCTTGGCAGTGGAGTAAAGGGTGGGCTAACAGGGAAGAAAATGAAGGACATAGTCACTTTTATAGTAGCTCAGCCTCTACCCTGGGTGATGACTGGGAGTGGGGAGGAAGAGCTGGGTGCTGGAGGCTGGGATTGGAAGGGCAGGGGGATTTTGAGGTATGGCAGACCAGAGCAAAGGGGGGTCAGTGACTGCAGCGGCCAGTTGGCCTTCAGGAGCTTGTCTTCAGACAATCTGAGAAGGCACATCCAGGGGGTTAGCGTATAGTCAGCACAGCTGGAGCTGGACAGAGGGGAAGACCAGGGCCTCAAACTGAGTCCCAGGGACAGCCGCATTGAGCTTAGGAGGAGGAAGAGAGGGCAGAGGTGGGAGTCATCAGACAAATAGAAAGAAGGAAGGTTCTGTGTTGAGGACAGTGGTGTCAATCAAGCAAATTAATTCACCAACCTGCCTTCTCATCCACATCCAGCTCCACCCCCAGAGGGCACTTTGGAGCCACTGGGAATGTGAGTTATAGGGGCTCTTCCTAAGGATCAGTGACCCCAGTGCCTCTCTCCCAGTGTCTGTCCCCTACCAGGGATTACCTGACTCATGGTTTGGCATTGTTGGCATGGGTAGCCAAGAGAGGGGTGAGCAAGTATGCGAGGCACAGCAGAGGGCTCAGCCTCCAACTTCACACATAAGGCAGAGAGATTACTGCATCTTGGGCCCAGGTTGACTTTGGGAAGGACACTTGTCTTTTTTAATCTGTAAAATGGGATAATGAGGATAGCCACCTATTTATCAGGTTGTTGCGAGATTAAATGAGATACCATACATAAAAGACTAGAAACAATACCTGTGACAACATACATTTAATAAATAATAATGCTACTATCATTATCACTGCCCTCATTATGACCATCACTATCACCACCACCATCATCACCATCATTATCCTTATCCTCATCACCACCATCATGGTCTCTGGGGGATTACAGGGCTGCAGGTCCTCAATAAACCACACCCCAAAAGGCATGGTGACATTTAGTACAAGGGCTTTATGAGACTTAGTCAATGGAAACCCATCAAAGCAGGGATGGCCCCAGGAGGAGAACATCCAGCAAAGGACATTTGAAAAGAATGAATACAGGCCCCTGGGTTCCCCAATATGATTTCTGACCTCAGTCTTCTTCCATTCTGGGGTGAAAAGGGAAATCCCATCAACCCCTGCCAGGTGCTTCATCCACATGAGCTCATTTAGCTCTGTCTATAGTCAGGAAGACAGATCCTTCCTTTTACAGAGAGAAATTGGAGCTCAGAGGTTAAGTATAAGTATTTGCTGAAGTGAGATGGCACTGTGTTGTTAGGTGGCAATGTTGAACTTCAAACTGAAGTCTGACGGCACAGCCTCATCCCTCCTTGTATAAAAGCTGGGGTGTGGGGACTGGAGGGGGACAGTCCCCGGATCCCCAGAAACCTACTGTGTTAGGACCAAGGAAATGACTCCAGGGTCCCAAAATCTTCATGGTGCTACTTTGACAGCCTTGGCCCCCATCCTTGCTTTTTATGGACCCTCATGCTAATGAGGCCTTGTGGGGTCGGGCAAGATGCCTGAGTACTAATGAACTCACCCTCCTAAATGGGGCTGTCTAGGGTGAGCTGAAATCAGAACTTTGCATCCAAGAGAAGTGTGACTGAGGAACAGGAGACACTAGGATCCATTTTGGGGCCCAGAGGATCCTAGGAAAAGAGGGTGGAGCTCAGGGCTTTCCCAGACACAGGAAGCCCCATATTTCCTGTTAAAACGTAGATTCTGGCCTAGCAGGTCTACAATGGGATCCAAGAATTCTGCATTTTAATGAACTTCCAGCTGTTGCCAAAGCTGCTGGGCTGAGGACCACCTTTGGAAGCAAGGTGTACACTGTTGGGGTGCAGCTGGAACTGGGTCTGGATGAAGGGACTGCTGGACAAGGGTTGCTCTCAAGAGCAGATGGCACCCCCGCTGTGCAGGCAGAGAGGCTGGAAGGGCAGAGGCCCCAGTTGCCTCTCTTCGCTGGCATGGTGATGGCTGTCTCCTCGCTCAGTCACAAAAGTCCCTGCTGAAGGACTCAGTATAACACAGAGCCCAGAAGTCATCAAAGAAGAGTGATAAATCCAAGTTCACAAAAATAAAAATTTTCCACATTGCAAAAGCCAAGAAGAATGCTGGCAAAAGAAAAATGACAAACCAGGGAAAACTATTTGTAACCTGTATTACAGACAGAAGGATAATTTCCCTAATTTATAAAGAGGTGTTACAGATCAATAAGAAAAAGGTCAATAGTCAATAGGAAAAAAATGGGCCAAGGCTATGAGCCGACAAGAGATTCAAATATATAAAAATGTGCTCAGCCTCACTCATTTTAAGAAAAACGAAAATTAAGACTACACTTAGATACCAATTTTTTCCCTATCTGATTGGCAATTAAAAAAAATGATGACACTGAGTTGGTGAGAATAGTGACAAATGCTCACTCGCATCAGAGTTGATGAGGGTGTAATTATCCCTGTCCCTTTGAAGGCAATTTGGCAATGTCTATCAAAACCACACACGTATATTCCTTTGACACAGCGACTCCATTTCTATAAATTTATCTAACAGACACACCTGCAATTGCAGAAAATGGCATGTTGTACAAACTTATTTATTTGGTGACATTGTTTTAAGAGCAATAATAGATTGCGAGCAATATAACTGCTCATCAACAGAGGACCAACTCAACCACTGGCAAATCTATACAATGGAGTACTATACAGCCATAAAAAGAGCAAGAAATCTCAGTGAAGCACAAAATAATATCTGAAACTGATGACTGATGGGTAAATGAAAAGATCAGTCAGTTTTCTTACATTGGGAGTACAGCATGATACTTTTTGTGTAAGAAAGGAGGGAGGTATACATGGACTGAAGATAGCAGATGGTCAGGGACTATTCTGTTGACCTGCATGATTAAAAATAGGTGCGTGGTAGGGATCACAGTTCCCACTGACCCACCCGGTACCCATGCTCCTCTTGCCAGGCGACATGGGGGGGGGTGCTCAGGACCATGCAGCGAGGCAGGGAGGTGGTTAGTATAGGACCCCCAGGGGCATGGGCTCTGACCAGGAGCTACAGGAAGTCCTGGGGTTCTGGATGTGGAGGGAGGTACTTGACCTGCCTCTTACCCCTTTTGCCCTGCATACCTTCCTGCCTGGTTTTCAATACATGTTGTTGCCTGAAATACATGGGCTTGTGTTTGCCCAGGTTAGCTGAGCAATAAGCCGATTTCCTGGCGTAGGCTGTCTTGGGATGGCAGTCAATCTGCCTCCTTTCTCTCCCTCTTACCTACTTCCCAATTCTTAACCCTGAACCCATACACTCTCGGTCCCTACATGTGAGTGGTGTCTCGCTTACACAAGACCCTCACTACATAGTCCTGACCACTCCTTTCTCTTTGTGATCCCAGAGTCACTCCTATGGGCCAGGAGGGAGGCTGTGACACCCAGAATACTTCTAAAAGCTCAGAATTGAAGCTTAGAGAGCAGGTAATGAGTCCAAGACACCACAGTGTCTTGGACTGACACCATAGCATGTGCTTTCATTCATTATCTCAGTTGCCCATTTAAAGGCATGGACTAAATGTTTACTAAGTAACTGAAGTACTGCTTTGGGCCTCAGAGATACAGCAGCACACAAGACAAAGTATCAATCCCCAAGGAGCTGAGTGGTAGAGAAGACAAGATGAACAACTAACAACTAGTAGATAAACTGTTTTCAGGCTATGGAAAGTGCTATGAAGAGAAATAAAGCAGATTAAGGATATAAGGAGTGAATGGAAGGGGATGATCCCAAGGTGTTCAGGGAAGACCTCATCTAGAAGGGGCCCGGATGACGGGTGAGCGCTGAGAAGAGTGGTGGAGAAGCATTTCGGGTGAGGGAATAGCAAGTACAATGGGCTCGTGTGGGAATATGGCGAGCAGGAGGGAGAGTGGAGAAATGAGGTCAGAAAGGCAGGTTGGCTCCAAGAGGAAGTTGCTGGAGGCAATCGTCAGGGCTTTGGATATAGTCTGCAGAGCACTGGAGGGAGCTGGGCTCACGAAGTTGATAGGACTTTTCCTGTTCTACAGACGAAGGGGTCGAGATTGAGCGAGGTCAAGTATGTTACCCAAGGTCACTTAGAAAGCAAGGGACAGGTCTCAGGTCTGCATAAACTGACACCTCCAGGGCCCTGCCAGGATGCAGGGTCTCAGCCCTCTGCCAGGGCCTTAAGCCTCGCTGGGGGAGAGGAGAGGAACTCCTCCTCCACTCCACAAACCCCTCCAACACTTTGGCACAGGCCAAAGGAGTTCCCAGCAGTAGCCATGGGTGAGGTGAGCTGCTGTGGTTTCTTAGGAAGGACCTCGGGTTGCCCATGGTGGGCAGGGGGCAGTGGCAATGTGCTGACATGGCACTGGTGTCCCTGCTCCACAGCCGGCCCACTGTCAATGAATCAACTGAATCATTCAACTGAAAAATTAACTCAAACCCACACACATCCCTCAAACCCACAGTAGGTCACTGAGAGTTACCTGCTTGAGGCTGGGCTGCTGGGTACTGCCATCCTTACCCCAGCCCTAGGGGTCTGACTCCAGCCTCCCCAGGTGAACACTTGTGCCTTCAAATAGGGAAGTCCCAGACCCTGGCCCCAGCCTTCTCTCTGTTGGCATGCTTCCTTTCAGGGCTAATGGCCCATGCATTGTTTTCTTGGAATTATTTGTCAAGTTTTTTTTTAAAGATTTATTTATTTATTTATACAAGCACTGGGTACAGTCAGAAGCGCGGGAGGGTGAGAGAATTCACCAGAGTCAGAGGGGGGAGTAGAGCAGGCAGAAGGACCGAAGTACACTACTGAGGGAAGCAGCGGGTGGCAGGAGAGGTCTGCGCGCCATGTGGGACCCTTGCCTGGTGGTTGGGGATTGAACCGGCGCTGCAGAGGCTGCGGGCAGCTTCACAACCCAGTACTCAACCGCTGTGCCACCGGGGAGGCCCCCTATTTGTCAAGTTTTTATTGTGCTGTTAGGATGTTTAAGGGCTTGATGGACCAGGGGAGGACACAAAATGACCAATACAGGAATTTTCTCAAGGAGCATAGATCCAGGGGACTGGTAGAGGGTGGTCAGATACCAAGAGAAATATAAGGCCGTATTAGGGAGAGTGCAAACTTCCCGAGGGCAGGGCTCTTGTCTGTTTCATTCACTGGGTATCCTCAGTGCTTAGAATAGTGCCTGGCACACAGTAGGTGCTCAATAAATATTAGGCCACTAACTGAATTAGTCCATTAGGGAATGACTGGGGCTCCAGTAGGCTGGGAATGGAATTAACATGACTCCAGGGTAGTGGCCCTCAATCTCTCCTACACTGGGAATCACCTGAGTTCTGATAATGGGTCCCACCCCCAGAGGTGTGGATTGGACTGGCCTGGGGTACATTTTGAGGACTGGGGGTGTTGAAAATCCACTAGGAGATTCCAGTGTGCAGGCTGGGCTGAGGATTTTCAGCAGAAAGCTCTCGGCGTGTGGGAGGGGCTGCAGCTCCGGAGACACCTGACAGGTCCCACCCCAGGTACTCTGTGCGAGGTGAGCGGAGGGAAGCGTCTGTCCCTTCCTCTGGCATTCTGCCTCCCAGGACCTCATCCAGCACCCCCTTCCATAGCTCTCCCCCCTCTGCTAGCCTCCCTGCCCTCCAGCATCTTCCTGGGGACTCACCCCTTCCACAGCTGTCCCTGCCGCTGCTCCCCTCCTGACCTTGCCCCACAGGAAAGGGTTGATCAGCCCATCAATTAATTGTGTCCTAATCCAATCTTGGCTTGGTTGGAGAGAGGGCAGTAAATCCAGCTGGGTAATCATGCCCTGATATTTGTGTAGGGATAATTACTATCTCTCAGGCCTCTCTCGGTGGCAAGATGAGATGAAAACCCATAAAACACCACTTGGGGCTGTGCCTCATTGTTTCTTGGCTGCACAAGGTTGGCGGGCTGCCAGCCTGGCCCGCCCCTGCCCCTGGCACGGGCCCCAACCTCTTCCCCTCCCATTCATGCAACCAGCAGGGCTCAACATTGGGGGCAGTCCAGGGCTGGGTCCTGGCTTCAGCTCAGCAACTAGTAGGGGAACACAATGGACCCAGGGGAAAGCCAGTGTGTGAGTGTGTGCGTGTATGTAGTGTGTTTGTGTAGGGGACAGGGATTGTGTCCCCATGGCCAGGCAATCACCTGCTTCTAGGAGGTTGGGAGGGTCCAGGATAGTGAATACCCAGGACGACCTTCCCAAGAGGCTGCTGTCATCTGGAGGGGTCCAGGGCATGTCTGGCCTGGCCCTACAGGGACAAAAGTGAGGTCCTGTGCCCTCTCGGAGGACACTGTGGCTGGGACTTCCTCTTATGCCCTGTGGCAGCAGACTCCAACCTAGTGAGCAGAGGTCAAGTCTGAGAGAACATGAGAGTCAGGGGCTGGGAACACCTCGACCTGCAGCCCCAGGAGCATAGCCCCCCGCCTCGTGAATCCCTGAGCACCCACTATGACCACGTTCTCCACTGGGCCCCCAGGACTTAGGATTGAGTGTCCTGCTTTAAAGGACAGATCTGGAGTCAGACTCCTGGGTTTGAGTCTTAAAACATACACGTCGTTGGTCTTGGGCAAATTGTGTGACCTTTGTGTCCTCAACTATATAGTGGGATACCCCAGAGCCTGCTTCATTGAGCTGTCAAGTGAGGCTTAAGTGAGATAATGGTAATGCTAGATCAGGGCCTGGCACGCAGCAGGCATAACACAAGCCGTACCTACCACCACTGCTACTGTTACCTAGACCCCCGTGAGTCAGTTTCCCTCATCCATTTCTTAGAATGAAGGACCTCGCTACTCAAAGTGTGGTCCCTGGCCCAGCACCATCAGCATAGCCTGTGAGTGTATGAGCTGCACCAGATATTGGGCCCAATCAGACCTCTTGGGTTTGGTGCTGTCCCAAATATTTCTGTCCCCTTTGGGCCTGTCCCAGGCCTATCTGTTAAAACAGATAGAACACATACAGCAAATATGGTGTGAGTCTGCCATATTCTGCTGTGATGGGGAGGGGAGCTGAGGCGGCCCCAGCCCAGCATCTGCAGGGATACAGCCCCCAGGTGACTCAGAGGTGCTCTAAGCTAGGACAGGCTTCACCTTCCTCCAAATTGTAACCCCAGCACCTGGCCCTCCAGGTGGCATGAAAGAAGGTATTTGGCCCGAATTTTTAGGGTGAATAAATGAGCTCATCTGAAAGCTGTAGGGGCCCTGTAGGGGCTCCAAGGGGCCCTTGGAGGATTTCAAAACATTTTTAAAAGGTCCCCTAGAAGTGGCACAGAGGGTGGTTCCAGGGGGCATCTGTTGGCTGCAGCAACTGAAGCCCAGGTGAGAAGTGATGAGTGGTTGAGTCACCACCACAGGGCAGGGGGTGGTCAGGAGCGAGGGGTTCGGAGGGCCGGAGGGGTGGGGTGCTGCTCAGACAGGGAGCACAGAGGACAAAGTCGAGGGAAGGGATGGTTGACCTTTGCTCATGCACCTCATCTCCAAGCCCAGGGGCCTAGTGAGAACAAGAGAAGGAGTCACTGGGTGTCTACCAGACAGAGTGAGTTCTCCGAGCCTGGAGAAGAAGGGAATCTGAGCCTGGAGCAGCCCGCATCAGGGGCCCGAGGAAGGCCAGGGGCCCGAGGCACAGTCAGGGTTGGGGGAAGCAGGTAGAGGCCCAGGGCCCCCAACCCTTACCTGAGAAGGCATTATTGGTGTTGAGGAAGTAGATCTCCTCCCGGCCATCCCCGTCGATGTCACAGGCTGTGACCCCAATGGCATAGCCCTGTCTGTCCCGTAGCGCGTAGTAGGGCGAGCTGCGCTCATCAACAGCAATGTTCACCAACCGCTTCTGGGCCCGGTCGTACTTCAGAACCAGGTTGGGACCATTGTACCTGGAGGAGGAATAGGAAGGAGGTTGGGGAGGAGAACCGGGCCCACCCAGTTTCACCCAACTGGAGTGATGGAGCAGTGGACTCAGTCCTCCCAGGCAGTTCAGCCCCATGGTGCTCCTGGGGCACCCTGGGTAACCTTGTATTCGAGGTCCTTGGGCGTTTGATGAGTGCCCCTCAGCAGATACAGACCGAGGCAGAATGAATCAACTGGGACACAATACAAGGAGCAGGGTGGTGGAGCGGAGTGGGCAGCCAACCCCATAACCTCAGGTTTTGCTGAAGCAAACAAAAACTTCTCTGACATTTTGATCTTGCCCATTTCAATGAAAATCCACCTTTATTGATATAATCTTGTTAATTTAAATCTAAAACAATCAAGTGGGGTAGGTGTGGGAAGCTGTATTTATTATTAATCCATTTTACAGATGAGGCAACTGAGTTTCCTTGGGACAACTCAGGCTCAGAGAGGGTAAGTGCCCTGCCCAAGGTAACACAGCTTGTGTGGCCATTTGGAACCAAGTCCTTTTGACTTTCCGGAGAGTCCTTGTGTGCGTGAGCCCAGGAGGAGCAGAAGACACTGGTTTGGAATGATTCTCCTGACAGAAAACAGTAGTATGAAATTAGCACCTCAGATGGGAGTATATGAACACATCTAAAGTCAGTAGATGAACTTGCTGGATCTTTTTTGAAGGAATTCAAAACAGAAGATTTTAAATGCTCATCAGTCCTCATCGCTCCTTGTCTCCCTCCCCTGCAGCCAGCGCTGCACTGAGCCCCCAGGCTTGTTCTTGCCTCAGGGACTTTGCACTTTCTCTTCCCTCTGCCAGAATGCTTTTCCTCCAGATACCCACGTGGCTGTCTCCATCCTTCACCCCCTTCAGGTCTTTACTCAATTATTCTCCCTGCTCACATTCCTAAAACTTGCAACCATACCCCATATGCCTTAGCCCTCCCCCACTCTTTCCCCAGCTTTTACCACCGGCAAACAATCCTCTCCCTTCCTATTTATCTCCTCCTTCTCTGTCTGACTCCACCAGAATGCTACTCCAGGAGGGCAGAACTCTGTTTTGTTCCCCAGGTCTAGACCAGTGCCTGGCACCCAATAAGTGCTCAGTAAATACCTGTTGGGAATGAATGAGACCTCTGAGCTCAAGTCTGACTCATAAAGTCTCAGGTGTCCTACAGTTGATTTCTGGCCATTACCTTCCTGTAGGTAGAAAGCTCCGTGCCCAAGGTCACCCCCAGGCAGCACAGCATGACTGCCTGGAGGCCTCCTCTGCCTCCTGGGAACACCAGCGTGCCAGGCTCTCAAAGAAACCCAGCCAACCCCCATCCATTAGTCGCCCGCCTTCTGCCTTTATTTTAACCCGAACGAGTACATCCTGAGTGAGGCTCAGCTGCCAGCCTTGGATGGTCCCTGGCTGAGAACACTTTGGGGAGGGCAGAAAGAACTCTCCAAGGTCTTTGAGAGAAATCACTTCTTGCTTTCCTGAAATAGATCCAACTTGGCCGTCTCCTCGTCACAGAGATGCAAAGCCAGTCAAGTTTGGGGGAGCAACTGGCTGGGTGCCTTCTGGCACCCAAAGTGTGTAAGAGGGAGCGAGAGCTCACTGAGGGCTGAGTCAGCGCCGGGTGATGGAAGGCTGTGCCTGACACGCCTTGACAAAGAGGTCTGGGGCGGCGCGTCAAGGCTCAGTGTGGCCTAGGGTATCTGTCTGTGTGGGGGAGATAGAACGCTTGGGTTCCAGCACCATCAGCAGCTGATTCCAGCCACCAGGGACAGGAAGCGCCTTCTGGTGCTAAACGTTCCTCTTCAATACCTCGTGTCTTCCCTTTATAACCTCCGCGCCTGCCCCTCAAAAGGCAACAAAAGTTCTAGAGTGGTGGGTCTCGTCCAAAGCCTTCACACAGGCTTTGTTTCAACTGGGCCCCACATAACACTGGAAGGACAGCTAGTAAGGCATTTTTCTAGAAAAGGGAAGGAGTCTGAGGGTCAGAGAAGCAGAGCGAGCTGCCCAAGCAGCTGGACTGTGGCAGCGCTGGGCCTCCAGCCATCTCCAGGGCCCAGACCCATCCTTTCCACGCTGCCCATGGTGCTGACACTCTTGGTCCTGTGCATTTTTCCTCCTGATAACCCTTTCCAAAGTAGCTATGTGAGAAATGCCCAAAAGTCTCATGTAAATGGTGGAGATAACAATCCTATGCTGCTACAGCAGTTTACAGTTTACAAAGTAGTCGCTCATCCTTGACTTCATTTGCTTCTCACAAGAGTCAAGACCCTTGCTGGGGAGGAGGATTATGACGTCAGGTGTTCAGTTCCCTTCTGACCAGGGTCTGGGCTTCTCCGGGGCTCTGCTGGCCTGATGCCTGGGCCTCTCACAGTCTTCCCTGGGACAGCCAGTCCTACCCCTTCCTGCTCCTCGCTGCAGAGCTGATGCTCCAGCCCCTCAGCACCCCGTAAACAGGCTCTGCCCTTTCCAGCTCCCATGACTTTGCTCAGCTGCAGCCATATCCTCCCGGGTGAATATTCTTGTTCTCTCCACTCTCCCGTCCTCCCACAAAGCTTTGCCCCAACTGCTTTGGTTGGATGTGAGCCTCTTCTCTGGATACCCACAGTGTTTTGCGCCTCACTACTCCTGCGAGGGCAGAGTTGTTTGTATTCCAACATCACTTTCCTCATTAAAACATATGCTTCTTGGGCCGGGAAGCATTTGCTGTGCCTAGAGCAATGCGTGGCACAGAGAGGCCGCTCAGCAAATGTCTGTCCAGTGCAAGGAAGGGCGAGACTCTTTGCACTACAGAACTCTGGATGATGCTAGGGCACAGCAGCAGGAGAGGACAACAAGGATTTGGCCTCCATTATTTTCTGGTTTTGAATGCAAAGTTGACGGTACATTGGCTGGCCATTTTAGAAACCAGCAGTAATGAAGAGATTTAACTGGATGACGACTATCTTTGTAATGGGTTCATGATTAAATATACAGTAGCTATTGAAATAAAAATGAATGAGTGAATAAGGGGGTAAGTGAATGAATAAATAAAATTAATCATGAGTAGCATTAGCAAAACACTTACAAGGGGCCGGGCACTTTGTATTTCCATATCTCATTTCATTCTCATGTCAACCCCAGGGTGTTAGAGATGCAGAGCCCGAGGACCAGTGATTAGCCCGCCCGTGGTCTCTCTGGCCAGTCCCCACACTGACGAGCCTGAGAGCTGGACCTGAGGGGTTTCATGCTTCCTCTCTTGGACATCTAGCACAGATTGTTGGGCAATTCTAGACATTCAGGAGGATTCGCAGTTTAGTTGAATGGGGTCAGGAAATGGGACCCGGTCCTGTGTTCTTGAAAAGCAGCTGTGACTTGTTAATATTGACAGCCGGGCCAGCAGGCAGACAGGATTGACTGGGAAGTAACTGGAAAATCAGCTAGAGAGGCCTCAGCAGGGCTTGACCCGTAAGTCTGTCTAGTTCTGGTGCCAGTCCAGTGTGACAGGATGGCTTTAGATGGGATGTGGCCCCGGGGTTAGGCCAAGAGCAACCCCTGGGTATGGGGTCCTGCCCTTCCCACTTCCTGACTCTGACCTTGAGCTTGTCACTCAGTTCCTCTAAGCTCCAGCAGCTTCATCTATAACTCGGGGCTGCTATGTACCTCGCAGGATGTCTCTGAGGATAAGTGAGAGAGAGTGTGTGATAACACTTGGTAAACTGTGAAAAGTTGCACAATTAAACGTTCTCATCATTATTAGAAACAAAAAACAAAAACCGAGGCACAATCTCTCACTCTCTGGTGATCATTTTGAGAATTTCCAAACACGCTCTAGTATTTCTCACTGCGAAGCATCCCACCTTGAGCGCTCTGGGCCTCTGAGGGCACATTTCTTTATTCCCCTTTATAACCAAACTTCTACAGGACTGGTGCTCATGCGTTGTCTCCACTTCCTCGCCACCCACTTATCCCCCGCCAGGCATTCGACCCTGACTCCAGCAAAGTGCTCTTGTTACTGTCATTGGTAGTTTTCATGTGACCATGTCCGGGTCCCCTTTCTGTCCTGTGCTTTCTTCTCACCTCTCTAGAGGCAGGTGGCCCCCTGCTGCTCTCAGCCTGCATGGAACCACTTCCCTTTTAAACCCCTCCTCAGCTCTGAGGATGCCGTCCTGGTTTTCCTTCTCTGCCTCGACTCCCTCTCCTTCCCTGCTTTGCAGGTCCTCCCTTATCTCCCAATGTGGGAGTCCCAGACCTGGTTCCTGGCCCCTTCCAGTCTCCCCCTCTTCTTTCACTGGAGAACAATATCCATTCCCATGACTGACAATTCACAAATTGGTATCTCCAACCCGAACCCCACTGCAAATCAGACTCAGACCTGACCGCCCCCCTGACAACTCCCCTTGCACACCCCACTGTCTTCTTTTTGGAAAGTGTCTAACATGGAGCTATTGAGCTCTTACCACCTGCCCCCCACAAAAAAATATGACATCAACCTGGGCTCTCCTCCCCCTGGCCCACACATCTAAATCATTGGTCAGTCTGTCATTTCTACCTTCTAAAACTCTTCAGGTCCTTTCTCTTCTTTCTCCTCCTTTTGCTACCATCTCTGGAGAACCTCCTTTCTCTGTCCCTCACTTGCCCCATGCCAGTCAAATTCCCCCACACTCTCCACTGTAGCCAGAGTTATCTTTTTAAAACAAATCAGATCAGGGCCTCCCTGGTGGTGCAAGGGGTTAAGCACCGCACTGTAAAGCAATCCACAGCCTCTGTAGCACGAGTTTGATCCCCAGCCAGCCAAGGAGCAGCCCACATGGTGCAGCAGACCTCTCTTGTCTCAGCAGTGTATTTCAGTCAGTCTGCCTGTTTTGTTCCCCACTCTGTCTCTGATGAATCCTCTCACCCCCCGCATCCCTGGTCTGTACCCCAGCTCTTGTATGCATAAATAAATACATCTTTAAAAAAAATCAGATCAGCGTCTCTCCTGCCTAACATCCTGCGTGCCCCCCTTTATTTCAGAATGAGAGCCAGGGCCCATATCAGGCCTGGCTGGGTGCCGGTTTGTCTGCTGACCTCCCCTGTCACGGGGTCTCCTTTCAGCTTCTGACATTGCAACAGGTGCAGTGCCAGCCTGGGTCCCCTCATAGGACCACTCCCTCTGTCTAGAACACTCTCCCTCCACTTCCCTCCTGTATGGTCATCCTTCCCATCTCACCCTAACAGGCACCTCCTTGGAGGGAGCTTTCCACGCCCTATCCAATCACGACATCATGCTCCTGCTCTTATTTGCTTATTGATTGCCCCTTTCTCCCATAAGCTTTATGAGACTGGGACTATCTTCTGCCTCCCTGTCACCTACTTCTTACCGAGTGCTCAACAAATACTTTCAGAGTAAGTGAAAGAGAAGGAAAATAGAAGCTCTTCACTGGGTAACTGAGCAAAAGGTGACTGAGCCACTAGTCTTTTGATTGTCTTTGACCTTTCCTTGTGATTAGTTTCCAAAAGATATGGACAAACATAGACATGGCAAAGAGGAGGCCAAGAGTCAGTGTCCTGCATAAGGGTGAGGGAGAGTAACAAGGTATTGTAGATAGGGACAGAAGCTCAACCTTTTTTTCTGCTGAGCATTGTTGACCTGTATGAAAAAAATCACTTAGGCAGTTACATAAGGGAAAGTCTCATTAAAGGATATAATAATTATTGAGTATTTTCTATATGCTAGATACCATGCTAAGTAATTTACACAAATCTCAGAAAAAATTCTTAATTTGATATATAAAATATGCTATGAATTTGGAAACTCAAGGGCAGAGAACTTTTTCATTAGAAAATAAAAATAATGAGAAATATATATTCAACATTATATTTACAGAAGAGAGGCAGGGCACAAAGAAGAGACATGTTTGAATACACAAAGAATGAAAGATAGAGACACACACAAGGATATGTGTCTATTTTTGTAAATAAAGTTTTATTGGAACACAGACCTGGTCATTCATTTGCATGGTATCTCTGGTGACTTCTGCTACACAACAGAGTTGAGTAGATGTGATAGCGACTGTATGGCTCAAAAGTTGAAAATATTTACCATTTGGTCCTTTACAGAAAAAGATTTCCAACCCTTGGTTTTAGGGGTGTTAGCTTTATACTTATGGCCATAGTACAAGTCCTAAGTGAATCATTATCACAATAGAACACAAAATTAGAATAAGCAGCAGCAAAAAAGTAAATTGGGAAAATATAATTTTTCTGAAACAAGTATTTCAGGGATAGTAATAGGTGTTATGTAAGGAAGATATTAAGTTTTAAGATAGACATGATGAGGTAAGGTAATGTGTGTGTGTGTGTGTGTGTGTGTGTGAGAGAGAGAGAGAGAGAGAGAGACAGACAGACAGACAGACAGACAGACAGACAGACAGATACTGAATAAAAGCTGCCAGAGTAAAGGCTAAAAGAAGAGTGCCTTTAAGTGAGTAAAGCGGTAAAAGAGTGTGGTAGGTGATCTCCAAAGATGGCTGCCATCACTTACTTTCTTCTGTGTATACATATGTTGCTCCACCCACCAACAGGTGGAGTCAATTATGCCTCTTCCCTTTGAATTTGTTTATCTTTGTAAAATATCTCAATTGGCAGAATATGGTGGAAGGGCTGTTGGACCAGTTCTGGATTTAGCCTTTAAGAGCTTCCACTTTTTCTCTGGGAAAAGTGAGTCATCATTAAAAAATTTGACAGCTTTGGGATCACTATGCACTGAGGAAATCCAATCTAGCCCATGGGGAGCCCATGTGGAAGAGCATCAAAGTACCAAATTTGTGAGCAAATATTTCTGGGCCCTTCCAGCCATGCTGCTGAGTGGTGGTGCCAGCTGTTGAGTGGTGATGCTAGCTGCTGTCACATAGAACAGAAGAACAACCAGCTGAGCCCTGCCCAAATTCCTTACCCATACAACTGCGAGACATAACGTTGTTTCTAAGCCATGTTGTTGTTATGGAAAAGAAAGATAATGATGACCTATGATTTCGGACCTAAGAGGGAGAGGAATTTACCCTCAGAAAGTAGGAAAAAGGATTATTCACAAACCAGGGAATTCTCTAGGACAGTCATTTGTGTTCACAGTGGGCAGGTCTCCCCAAGGGAAGTCTGGATCTGTTGGGTTGATATTTGGATCTCAGATTATTTGATGATCTCTTCAGAGCCTGCTCAGAGTAATAAGCATATAAGGATTCTGAAAACTTAGTTTTTGTTTTTTTTTACTCCTCCTTCTCATTCTTTCCTTTCTAACCGTGTTTAACTGATTTTCATTTTCAAAGTAAAACCTTGAGTATTCTTTGCAAATGTGTGTTATGCTCTTTTTTCCTTTCCACAGAATTAGTTCTTTGAAAGCCATTGAAATTAAGTAGGATCAGGAAACACATAGGAAGGCCTTCAAACAGGAGATTCACAGATTATATCCCAGAATAGGGTCTGTCCAGAGGCCAGGTATTTGTTTAAAGGAATGGAGGCTTTGGTAAAGGGAATGTTCTGTGTGTGATGGGAAATCTAGGGCTGGGGATGATATAGGGGAGTAAGGTTGGAAACATTCAAATCTCAGAAAACAAAGTTGATTCTGAAGTAGGAGCTAACCAGGTAAATGAGACCCCGTAAATAGCGTACAAAGAAGAAGGTAACTTTAAGATGAAGGATAAAGACCTTTGGTCTTAAGGGGTAGATGATTTTTTAAGAAAGGGATGTTTGGCATCCAAAGGTCAGAATAATCTGCAGTGATGAGTGTCTGTGTTCTGTAAAAACTCCATGCAGACTGATTTATGCCTTGTTCTAAAAAAGATCTGTACTCAGCATGTGCTCTGTGCCCTTGGAATTTCTTATATTTTGATGAGCATAGAAGCACCCAGAAGGCAGAGACTACCATTTGTAGCTCAAACCCCCACCATAGCTAGGACAATGCCAGGAAAAAGCAGGTGTTCATTTATGTTTGTTGTTGATGATGATGAAGACCATGTTGCCATTCCTCGATGATTGTTTATCCAGAGGAGAGGATGACAGCGAGGAAGGAAGTCCACAAACTATCAAAGAGGGGATTCAGATGACAGATGGAGGCTGTGTTAATCAGGAGTCTTTGGTTGCAACTGGAAAACACTGGATCTAAACAAAAACACTGCTCCTAAACAAGCTGAAGGATTTACTGGCTCAAACGTTTCAACTGCCAGAATAAGGGTACAACAAGGCCTTGAGGAGACTGGAGCCAGGGTTGTCACCACCAGGTTGTCAAGACTTCATTTCTCCTTCTATTTCCTCTTTTCTCTGTCTGTTCGCCTCATTCTCTTCAGAAGGTTTGACTTTGAAACACTCAGCCCCTCACCTCAGCTTCAGCACAGAGAAGAGGTGCTCTTTCTTTAATTCAATGTGAAAAACCCATAGGAGGGGCCTTGGCTCAGACTGGGTCACATGTCGATCCCCAGAGCCAGGAGCAGGGAGTCTATTGTTGACAGCCTTCAGTAGTACCAAAGCTAGTGAGCACAGCCTCTCAGGAGCTATGTATTTTCAGGAAGAAAAGTGCCAGGAAGGATGAGGAATGTGTCTCTAGATAGACAGTCACTCATCTGGGTCTGTATATTTTGGAGACAAACTGCCAGGGCCTACTAATGGAAGGCAATGCTTCGCTGGCACCATCAAGTTCCTGTGTCCTCCAGATACAGCACAAGGTCCCCCCACTTGAAACTTCAGAAGCAGACAAACAGAGTGGAATGACTGACTTGCAATATTCTGGAAATGGGTCTGGTTCTTTGTTTCCTGACTGCCCCTTGGAGTTCTGTTCCAGGCAGTAATTCTGGCTCCCTGGAGGCAGGAGGTACTGAGAGTGGGCAGTGATGACCCCACTGTGGGGCATGGGGGCACATGAGGTGAACTCTGGTTCAATTCTCTGATAAGTTTCCATGGATTCAGGCAAATCAATTAACTGCTTGGTCACAAAATACTTTAAATATCTACTCAAATTTTCTTTCTTCACTCAACTGCTACCTAGAAAGCTCTAACTAAAAAGTTGTTGGTCTTTGTCTCTGTTTCTCATTTGACTGAGGAGGTGGGCCAATTTAGGGACTGGGTGTTGAGGCATATGGCCAATTAATGCTTTTCTTTAAGAGTAAAAAAAGACAAGAAGATCATGCTTCATTGCGTTCATTTCACCCCAAAGGGTGAAATGACCCTATTTCCGGACCTGGCACACTATTAAATTCTGTGATGGACACACAGACGTGACGTAAGTCTCTGCCAGACAGCCTCCAGCTTAATATTGCATATAATGAATAGCCCCCCATCCCAAGCTTTTAGAAGAGGGAGAGTCACTTCTACTGGGGTGAAGTCTGTTTTTTTTTTAAGATTTATTTATTTATTTATACAAGCACTGGGTACAGTTAGAAGCGCAGGAGGGTGAGAGAATTCACCAGAGCCAGAGCCGGGAGCAGAACAGGCAGAAGGACCGAAGTACACTGCGGAGGGGAGCAACGGGCGGCAGGAATGGTCTGCGTGCCATGTGGGACCCTCGCCCGGCAGCCGGGGATCGAACAGGCACTGCAGAGGCTGCGGGCAGCTTCACAACCCAGTGCACAACTGCTGTGCCACCGGGGATGCCCTACTGGGGTGAAGTCTTCATAAAGAAAATGGATTTGCTCTGAAGGATGTACAGGATTTTAATAGAAGATATATGAGTTAAGCATTAACATAAAGAGTGTGAGTCATGAATCTGATCAGAGAACAGAAAAACATGCTTCAGAAATGGGGATAGACTAGCTGGCTGATACAGAGATGTATGTTGGACATTGGTGGAAAAGAGTAGAAGGCCAACTGGAAAAATCCATGACAGCCAATGTTGTGGGAGCTGTGACATGCAAACTAAAACAGATGTATCTGGTAGGAAATGGGGAGTCTCTGAAGGATTCTGAACAGGATATATCCTGTATCCAAGTACCATTTTGGAGAGTACTACCCAGTGGCTGTGTGCATGAAGAATTTATTTGAAAAGGGAACTGAAACAATAGTGCAGAAGAATGGAAATTTGGTTCCACGGGATTCACTTGAATTATTCCAAAATCTCTTCTAACCAGCATACAGTTAACTTGCAACAAAAAAGCCAACAGTATACAATGGAGAAAGCAAAGTCTCTTCCACAAATGGTGTTGTGAAAACTGGGCAGCCACACACAGGAGAATGAAACTGGATCATTACCTCATACCATACACAAAAGTAACTAAAAAATGGATTAAAGACTTGCATGCAAGATCTGAAATCACAAGATACACTAGAAGAGAATATAAACAAAATTCTCTGAGATATTGGTTTTAGAGATGTTTTGGGGGATTTGACTCTAATGGCAAGGGAATCAAAAGCAAAAATATACAAATGGGACATCAAGCTAAAAAGTTTCCACACAAGGCAATAAACTATCATTAAAATAAAAAGACACTCTACCGAACAGGAGAGAACACTTGTATATCAAACACTTATACATCTGATACAGGGCTAGCATCCAAGATCTCAAGAACTCATACAACTAGACAAAAAGAAAACAAATAACCCAATCAAGAAATGGGCAGAAGAGCTAAAAAGACATTTTACCAAAGAAGACATATAGATGGCCAACAGATGCATGAAAAAAATGTTCAACATCACTTATCATGAGGGAAATGCAATTCAAAACCATGGTGAGCTATCACCTCACTTCCGTGAGAGTGGCCATAGCAAAAGGACCAGAATTAACAAGCATTGGTAAGGGTGTAGGGAAAATGGAACCCTTATACACAGTTGGGGGGAATGTAGACTGGTTCAGACCCTAAAGAAAACAGTATGGAGGTTTCTCAAAGTATTAAGAATAGATCTGCCATATGATCCAGCAATTCCACTCTTAACTACGTGAAGAATGCACAGACACTGACTCAAAGGGACATGTGCACTTCTATGCTCACTGCAGCTCTATCTACAATAGTCAAGTTATGGTAACAACCTAAGTGCCTAATGACAGATGAGTGGATTAAGAAGATGTGGCATGTATACACAATGGGATACTACTCCACTATAAAAAAATATGGAATCTTGCCACTTGTGATAACACGGGTGGACCTGGAGGAGGGAGTTACACTATGTGAAATTAGTCAGAACGAGAAAGCAAATACTGGATGATTTCACTTATATATGGAATACAAAGAAACAAAACAAAGGAATGCAAAAACTAAACCAAAGCAAACCCTAGAAATCTGACTGTAGAACTGAACCTACCAGAGGGGGAGAGGGAGAACGGGGAGCAAAAGTTGGGGGGTGAGTGGAGGACGATGGTTGCTTTGGTGGTGAGCATGATGTGGTAACGTACATCTGAAGACGTGTGCACCTGTAAATCACAGACAGTACTGTAGGCCAACATTACCCCAATAAAAAAGAATACAATTAAAATAATAAGAAAATGCCTCTTCTCAGCTAACTTGAATGAGTTTCTGTCTTTTGCAAGCAAATGACTCCCGTGACAGCGCAGAGCAAAGAAAACACAGATGGAAGCAAGAGTTAAAACGAACGAGGCGAGGCGGAGAGTGCTAAACGCTTTCAAGAAGTCACAAAGGCCAAGGATGGGAACAAATGAATGGATATGGCAATTAGCTACTGATGACCCCCAGGAAGCCGTCTCCTTATGAGAACTGAGCTGGACTGAGGACGCAAGGAGGAGGGGGGTAGGGGGGTAGGGGATATGAGAAGACTAGGCTGGCTGAAGACAATGCAGCTCAGGAAGCCCCAGGACATTGGCCAGGGGACAAGGGGTTAAGGGACTGATCCTCAAGCTCCAGGGCCTGTGTGTGTCTGTAGGAGGGGAACAGACTTAGAGGGTACTGGAAGGGAGCTGGGTCTGTCTAAGCTGCCAACCCATGGGTTAGGCTGGGATGAAAAGAAGAGGAAAGGAAGCCAGCATGAGTGCTAAGACGAGGTGGCAGAGAGCTGCTAGAAAGCTGATGCCTCGAGGCTGGGCTGCTTACAGGTAAACCAGATGAAAGGAGGAGGGGTCACAGCTGGAGGGATGGCAATGGAAGTGCTGGTGCGGGTCACTCTCCAGGTAACTGGGGCATGCAGGGGGGGCCACCTCAGAGAGGGAAGACTGAGGGGTGGGGAGACCCAGAGGGAAGTGGTGCAGAGAAGACAAAGTGTCCACCCTGAGTGGAGTAATCAGAGCAGGAGGCTGAAGCAGGGAACCAGTGGGTCCACCTGACGGGGGCACGGTAGGGTGGGGGTGGGGCGGCAGGCATTTGGGGTTTGAGGCTCTGGAGTGGGGCTGCCTGCCCTTGACCCTGGGAGTGCTGGGTGAAGTGTCTGTATTGGGACACAGGGCAGTCCTGGCCCAGATGTAACCCCTGCTGAGAGGCTGAGCTGAGGATCTTGGCCCAGGCATATTGCCCGAAGGCAGATCCCCGCTCTGCCACTCTGACCATGTGGGTGTCTCCGACAAGTCACCCAGCCTGTCCTGGCCTCAGCGTCCTTGTATGTACAGTGGCCATGCTGACAGTCAGTTCCCCTGCTGTCGGCTGTGCTGATGGTTCAGATCACACCCGTAAAGTAGGTAATATGGTGCTGGGCGCAGAGCAAGTGCTCAATAAACACTAGTTAGTATGTCTGTCTTCTCCTATATACAGGCAGCGCCTGACATAGAACAGGAACTCGATAGGTATTTTTGAAAGAATGAATTATTATGATTATTACCTGTGTAGCCTTGAGCACAGGAGACTGTGTGCTACGCAGATTTCTGGACCATATTTCATTCTTCTAGCCCAGCCCTGAACACAATGTTTTAATGAAGGAACCTGCTTACATTTACTAGGATTCAGTTTCCTCATCTATAAAGTGGGGCTAATAGTACGTGCTCTACCTCAAGGTCAAATGAGATCACGGATATAAACTACGATTCGGCTGTAGGTCTTGCACGTGCCCCCCACGCCCCCCCCCCCCACACACACGCGCATACACACATACAGGAAATATATGGCTGTTGTCTGCAGCAGAGGCAGCTGGCTGGGCCCCTGGGGAGCCCCAGCTCTTCTACTGTACTCGACAGGAGCTGAGTGATAGGTCCAGTGAGCTGTAGGAAGGCCCTGCAAAAGGAAGACGGTAGGAATTTGTTGAGGACCTGGTCAGCAGGTGACCGTGGTTATCTCCAACAGGGAGGAAGTCTGGGGCTAGGCAGCTGACGGCTCATGAAGGATGGAGATGGCTGCTTGAAGCCTGCCTGGCTTGACGCCTGGGTAAGCAAGCAAGGAGACAGGTCACAGGCCCTGGTGAGGGCAAAACACAGGCAGCTCTTGGTGGGTGAAGGGCAAGGCAGTGCTGTGAAGTCAGGGTCAGGAGGCTTTTGTTGGTCACAGCTGACGAGGAGAGGCCATGTCTGCCTGCAGATCCGAAAGGGCCTGTCCTGCCAGGCCAGGGCTCGACACCTCTTGATACACAGGTGTCGGCTGACCAAGGGCAAGGCTGCCGTGTGAAGACAAGGACCAGGTGGCTCCTGTTGGGCCCAGCTCGTGGGGGAATGGAGATCGCCATCTTCAGTTTAGAAAAGGCCTGTCCTAGCTGAGGGCTCTGTCCAATAGAGTCTGGGCCCAGACGCTACCTGGGTGGACCCCTGCATGATAATGAACTTGCTCCATAATGACTATCTGCTTGGAATTTCAAACAGAAGTGACTGCTTGCGCCTCCGTGCCTGTCAGGACACGCGGGTCAGGCATGCTCTGTGGACTCCTATTGCTGTGGCCAGTAGTCTGCGAATCCATTGTTCTCCCCAGGCTCTGTGGAAACACTGTTCTGCTAGCTGGACTCCACTTCCTATTCACCCTGGCTATCCCATCCCAAAGGGAAAATCAAGTTCCTTCTAGTTTTCCCTCTCATGCTGCAGCTAATGGGGGCATGCCTGGCTGTGTCTTGAGAAATAATGTTTGGAGGAAGCAGCAAAAACCTCCTAGTTGCTATGGAGTGTTAACCGATGAATTAAATGCTTCATTTTGATTTGAAGGAAAGAGTCGTAGAAGAGACTCTTGGTTTTAAAAAAATATATAAAGCTGCCAACTATGAAAGGCGTTCATTCAGAGGGTCTTTGTTGCCAAGCTGGCTTGAATTCCCTTAGCCATGCATTAACACTACTCAGAATCTGCCGTTGGAACAAATGTGCATTAAAAGTTTAGGGATAGAAAATGTTGTGTGTTAAGTATTAGTGAGACAGTGCCAAGTTGTACCTAGATATTTCTTCTTTAAAGTGCTTGCAGTAGAAAAATTACCTATCTGACGGGCTGTTAAAATAAACAGTTATTTTAATTACAAATGAAAAGTACATGAAAAGTATTTTACTTTAATCTAAGATATTAGGCAACGCAGACATGTGGTATTTGTACCATCCATCTAGGTTACAGTCCCCGCCTGACCTGGTACTCCCTGTCTGCAGAAGACTAGCAGGTAGAGCCTGTTTCCGGCATCGGAAACATTTGGGAGCATATTAAAAATGCAAAATCCCAGATCTCTGAGTCAGAATCCGAATTTTAGCAAGATGCCGGGTGATCCATATGCAGACTGCAATGTGCAAAGGGCTGGTGTGGGCCACTGTTTCTCAAAGAGCAGCCAGGAGACCATTTACATGGGAAAGACCTGGAGACCTTGTTAAAAATGCAGATTCCTGAGCCCCGTCCAGATCTACTGAATCAGAATGTCTAGCCATGAAGTCCAGGAATCAGCATTTCAGACAAACTCCCAGCTGGTTTTTATGTCCACCAGGCTGTAAGATCCACCCCTAGTCCTTCCAACATCATCGAGATCGGTTAAGAACAGGTTGACAGCAGCATTCTGAGTCCAATGTGAAAGGCCTTGGCTGGCCGTCATCCCTGCCATCTAGGGGTTTATAACAACAGAACCACAGCTGAGCACGTCAACACTACAGCGAGCAAGCTATGGTGTGAACACCCAGAAGAGTTACATTATTGACTAATTCACAATGCATTTGGAGTGCCTCCCTGAGGGTGCAGAGCCACAGACACCGGGTCCTCATGTACTCCCCAGTTCTCCTGGGACTGAGTAGATTTCTGCTTCGTGGGACCATTCATTCTTTGAGGCTTCTGGGCAGAGCCCAGCCCATGGCTCAGCCCTCTGGCATCCTGCTCAGAGCAGACAAGTAACCACTGATTCATTTCACTGCCCTATTCCTACGAGGCCCCACCACTCCTTCCCAGGGCCAGCAGGCCTGGGCCTCTGCGCTCTGCCCAAGTTGTTCCCAGCGCACAGGTCAGGAAAGGGTCAGATCAACCCCAGGCATCTGCGTGCCTTGGGCCCTTGGGGATGGCAGGGGCTTTCTTCTTTTTCCTTTTGATGTATGCATTTGGTTCCTTCAGAGAGAGACACAACCATAACATTCTTTTTCAGAGATAAGAGAAAACCAGCCAGCATCTTTTGAAATTCAATGTACGACAAGCGACAAGCAGAGAAGGGGCAACGTGTAATAGGAGCCCTGCTGGAGGTCTCAGTTAGCTCTGAGCTCTGCTAAATGGCAAGGGCTCCGCCCGGCCTCAATGGCCTTTAGTGGGACAGTGTCTAGTGCAGCCCCCCCAGCCCTGTTCTTGCACTTGAAACACAAGCAGATGGGATCACTGTCTCTGTGGGGTAGTGCAGAGCCTTCTGACGTACCCCCGACTTTACTCTTCTCAGTGATGAGGGGCATTGTTTGTCTGCCACTCCACCCCCCTTCCATGAGACACTAAGGCCAGAGGTTAGTCACGTGTGCACCACCTGGCTGCAAAGTATGGGGCTGGGCCTTCAATTTGAGTCCTCTGACTTCAAGTCCTAGTTTCCTTTTATCTGACTATAATGCCTGTTTTTCTTCTATTCACGAACTAACATGTTATATTCACTAGACCAGGGATTCCTTTATGCAAAGCTTTCTGCAGATTATACCAGTGAGTGCACACCCAGCTCATGATACCTCCTCAGCAGGTGTGGTGGCCAAAAAGAGTTACTGCTTCTTTACTTTGTGACTCTGGCAAGTTCTCTGAGGTGTAGGAGAAAAATCAACGCCAGATGGCTGTCGTGGAGCAGTCTGTAGGGTCGGGCTGCTGGACCGTCACCCGGGCAGGACCGTCTTCACTAGGCTGCAGCCTGAACCACAGCAGCCCCAGGTGGCAGCACAGACCTAACTTGGTTCCTTTCCATGTCCAAAGTCCAAGGCTAATGGGAAGTGAAATGAAGGGGGAGGAGCCACTGCGAGAGCAGCATGCAGGAGGCATGGGGCTGGCCAGGAGCATCCTGGGGTGGCCTGGATGTGGATGGGGACAAAGTTTGGTGGTGACAGCACAAATAAGGCTGCTGTCTGCACAGTCATTGGACTCAACAGATAAATGACAATCTGGGTATTACAAATAACTGGCTGTGATCACTGGAGCCAAGGCTCAGGAGGAAAATGGAAAGCTGAGAAGGACTCTACAGGGTCCTGGAGATTCTGCCCTTTGAAGGATCTTGAATGAGCAAGAGGAGTTATGATGCAGGCTGCTTGCCTGTGTCCAGGTGGGCACCTTTGATGTGTTATTCCAGGGTCGCAGCCAGTGCCTCGGGCCCTCACTTTGTGTGAGATAACTGTTCTGTGCCCTTGGGCAGCTTACCTAATGTCTCGGAGCACCCAATATCTCATCAATGCAATGGAAATAATCACAGCGGCTCCTTCAAAAGGTTGTAAGAACTGAATGCACCTAGAGTGCTTAACAAGTGCTCGAGACAGGACAAGCTCTTCTTTTCATTGGTATCTTCATTTGCTTGTGCATTTCTCTTCTGATCACTGCCCTTGATATTCAGTGTGGACCTCTTCACAAATGTTTTTCCAGAACAGGTGGGTGTAGCTGTTTTCCTCTCACTAGAGCTTACAGATGAGAAAGGTGGTGTTAGCCCAGGGCAATGACATGTAATGTCACTCTTCTTGGCTCACGTATGAGGCGCTGTCCTCCACACTCTGCCCAAAGGGCCTGGAGTCGCACGCGTGCTGGTGAATTTAAGGTGCGGTCATTGCTGCAGACAGGAGGCTCCAAAGACACTGAGATGATGAAACTACAAAGGCTGGGCCCCAGAAGGAGGAGTGCACCCTCTTGGCATCTTTGCTAATCGCAAAGGTTTATTCACTGACATCTGCGGGTTCTGGATGACCTCGTAATAGGCAACTGATGCATCAATGGCCAAGCACAACTCCCCCTACGGTGCTATGTCAGTGGCAAAGGGAAGCTTTCCTGCCTCTGTTTAGGACCTATGTTACATTTGCTTCCCGAGAAATGAAACACATGAGTTCCAGGAGGCAGGCTGACTGACACCAATCTCTTCAATATATTCCAAAACAGCTGCTTTAAGCACAGGTTCTGATTGAATTTTAGAATGTGTCATAATGAGAGCTTAGCATTTATTGACTGCTTACCGCCTGCCAGGCACTGGGCTAAGGACTTTATCTGCATGTTCTCATGTTCCCCCAAATGAACCTATTATCCCTTTTTATAGAGGAGCCACAGGAGGTCAAGTGATTCCCAGAAGGTCACTTAGTTGTGAGGCAGTTAAGGTGCACCAGGCAGACTGGGGAGAGGCTCTGGGGGCTGTGTTCTCCTTCCAGCCCAGCCCCACTCCAGTGCCACGGTCCTCAGGGGAAAATTCACACTGCCTGCTCTTGTGCGTTGCCATTCTGAACAGGATCTCATCCTGATCACCAAAAATAAGTGCTACATTCCATGACAGAGGCCATTAAACAAAACAAAGAAAACAAAAGCCGACCACCATGGTCAGCAAAAACCCAAACAAATGAACAAACAAACATTTGCTTTGGGCCAGATTCTCCTCTAAGCCATGAAACCTGCAGCTATCAGTCTGAAAGGAACAGACACTAACAGACCTAGACCGGCTGTTTCCCAGGAGAGTGGAGCGCCAGGTGATAGGCTCTCAGACACTGGGGTTTGGGTCAGAGAGAACTTTCTGGAAAGTGCACTTGGAGAAGCAGGACACTCATTTTAAGAGAAGGCACTATGGGGAGGAGATGGAAATGCTCTAAAAAGACGTGGGATGAACTCTCTGCAGGGGTGATGGCAGACTTCTTAGAACAAGGAGCCAGAGATGACAAATTGAGGTATGGAAGGGTGTAGGGAGAAAGGCAGTGAGTGATATGAAAGGGGTCTGTTTTACTGTGGCACTGGAGGCGGGCTTGCTCCCAGCAGCATCAGCAATATGTCAGCAGTGGAAGTAGTAACAGATATTTCCTGAATTATCACGAGCCGCGTGCACTTCAGCCAAATGAGCTCATCTACTCTTCACAACAACTCTGTGAGGTAGAAACTATAATTATCCACTTTTTATTGCCCCCATTTTACTAGGGGGAAGTGAAGTTTCAGCAAGGTTAAGCAACTTGTTGAGGTTGCACAGCTGAAAAGTGGCAGAAGCCAATTCAAACCCAGATCTGTGGGTTTTCTGGGTTCTTCCACAGCTCAAGTTACACAGCTTCCTTCTCGCCTTCAACCCCACCCTGCTGGTGCCCCTGCATGCTGTCTCCCGAGGGTGGGGATGGTTTGATGCAGCGGGGACTGAATCCTTGCACTGACCCTGTGTTGCCCTAGAGTGTGATGGATCTGCCATCATGGGAAGTTGGGTTTAAAGTGTGTGAGAAGCCAAAGACACTTGGAGGTGGGGTGGCCAGGCGCCCAGGGTGAGGAGTGGGCAGAGGAGGTGGGGTGGGTGAGGGAGGGGCTTAGAAACAGGAAATGGCAATGTCCCTTAGCACAGTTGCAACCTCTCCCACTTCCTGTGTTAATCAGAAAGGGTTTGAATCTAGGGGTGCTGGGGCAGGTCTTCTGAGACCCTCCTCCCTCTCATTCCTGTTACCACCCCCAGGGCTGCAGAGGGCTATTTTCTTCCTTCTTCCTTTAATTCCTGCAGGGATCCTGTTGTAGCCCTAGCAGATATGAGGGACTGCTAGAAACGGGATTCTCCTAACAAGGGTAATTCTGTGATAAACCTCTGGTTCCTGCAGCCCTGGGGCACTTCGGGTGAAGGATGCAGTTTAAAGCGACATTCTGTGCCTTCCCGGGCTGGGGTAGAGGATGGGTACATCACATGCTAGCTGGTGAAAGAGAGGGAACAATTTCCTCTCTTTCAAAGACATTTCAGTGCATTTAATGGAGATAGCAGTGGGAGATGTTCAGAATTAGTCATCCTTTTAAGAAAGTGGTGATCTCTTGCTGCCCTAATCCATTCCCTAAACTGCACTTGGAGAGCTGGAGTATGTCCATTTTTGTTTTGTTTTTAATTAATAAACTTAATTTTTAAGAGCAATTTTAGCTTCACAGCAAAATTGAGCAGAGAGTGCAGAGTTCCCATATACCCCCTGTCCCCACACAGGCTCAGCCTCCCACTCTCAATGCTTTTCAACACAGTGGTGAACCTACCCTCCTACATCCTGATCCCCCAGAATCCATACCTGCCACGAGACTTCACTCTCGGGGGCCATGCTATGGGTTCCCCGAAAGCATGTCCTTTTATTATCTGAAGGAAACAGGGAGGGATGACTGGCTTGTGGCCACCCAGTGGGGTGAGGCTGCAGCCAACATTAGCCTCTGAGCCCCAGTTAGCCAGCAGTGGCCCCCCGCCCTCACTTCTTTGCCAGAAAATACAATCAACTGGTCTCCGAGGGCATGGACAATAAGAAAGAGAGGCAGAGAGCATCCACAGGGAAGAAACTAACAGGAACAAAGTTGCTGATCAGAGGAAACAGCCCCCCACCCCTACTGCTTCTGAATGGGCTGCTCCATGGTTTGTCCTCATCCCAGAAGACACGGAGATGAGACTGGAGGACTATCTACAGATCCAAGAACAGCAGGACTCTCCATCAAGTCTCAGGGTAGTATTGGCAGCAGGTGTAGAAGAGCTTCAGGCTGCTCTGTCACTGCAGGACAAGACAGTCTCTGGAGTTAGACCAGGTTCAAGGTCTGGACCTGCGAGTTACCAGCAATGAGACTCACAGGATGTAATGAGTATCAAGACTGTGGATCCGGGGTCCCTAAGTCCACCCCAGTTTCAGTGTTCTCCAGGAGGATTTTCAGAACTCAGCATAAAGTACTCATGGCTAAGATTTACAATGGTGCAGAGATACACAGGGAAGTAAGCAAAGGAAAAAGGCATACCTTGCCAAGTCTGGAGGCACAAATTCCAGGAGTCCTTTCTCAGTAAAGTCACAGATTAATTCCCCCAGCAACAAGTCATGACAACACAGGCTGAAATGTTGTCTACTAGGGAAGCTTGTTAGAGAGCTTAGGGCTTTTACTGGGGGCTAGTCACAACCATTTTCTGCCTAGTGTATACCTAAATTCCAGACTCCCAGAAGGAAAGCAGGTATTAAGCTCAAGCCATGCTATCTGTTTAAACAGTTTAGGCATAGTGAGCTACTCTTATCCATCCTGAGGATAGTGGAAACTCCCCCCAAATCCAACTTTCCAGAGGCTAATCAAAGGCCAACCTGGCAAGTAGGGCTTTCTAAAGACAGCAGTCTCAGATCTGCTTTGTTGACATCTCTGCAGTCTGCTTCCTTGTTTGGCACATAGTAGATGCTTGGTTAAGCTTCTTTTATATATATATATATATATATATTTAAGATTTATTTAATTATACAAGAACTGGGTATAGGTCAGAGGTGCGGGAGGGTGAGAGAATTCACCAGAGACAGAGCGGGGAGCAGAACAGGCAGACAGACCGAAGACATTGCTGAGGGGAGCAGCGGGTGAGGCGGGAGAGGTCTGCCACCCTATGTGGGTTTCTCCCTGGCCAGCCGGGAATTGAACCCGTGCTGCAGAGGCTGCGGACCGCTTCACAGCGTGGTCCTCAACCCACTGGGCCACCAGGGAGGCCCTAGATGCTCAGTTAAACTGTAACTATCACTGCCAGTTGCACATTGGTGTACTTTTCACTATGGGAAGGAGAGCTCATCATACCTTCTCTAGTGTCTCTAAGTCAAACAGGCACCCACTTGGAAAATGAACACATTAGAGATGTATGTACAACTCTGTGTACCAAGTGTGTATCTGAACTAAAGAAATAGCTGACTGGGTAAACCCTTTCTTCTTCAAACATGTAATCATTACTCTTTCATCTCTGGTTTGCCATTTGCAATTCTCATTATCATGCCTTCCATATCTTTAGCTGAGTCACTGATTAAAAAAACAGTTGCATTGAGGCAGGACCCAGGACAGAGGCCCAGGCACTCTCACAGCCTCCCTTCAGGCTTTTGAATCAAACATCCAGGGTGTGATCCTAGCTAAGAGAAAGATCATCTGGCTCCTGGGTCAACTTACTAGTTACAATAATATGCCGGGAGACTGTGCGCTGCGTCACTGAAGTAAAGATTGACAGCATTCTGCCGATCCATCAGCCAGGTGCCTCCTTGCAAGGAAATTGAGGTTAGTTGTGCATGGGTTCTTCTTAGGCAGCCAGTGCTCCTGCTGATCACACACTGTGTCCTAAAAACTTGTAAGCCATTTGTTTGAACTTACAGTTGTTTAATCAATAGATCCAGTCTTTTCTTTTGTTTTTCTGTCTGGAACAATTTGCCTATTCTCCACCTGCACATTTATCCAGGGTCACTGCATGTCATTAAGGGCACAGCTATGGGTTCACCAGCCTTTGGATGCACCTTATCTTGTGATTTAATTTCAGCTGACCAGATGTGCCCCTCACCTGCCTTAGGTCACAGTTCTTTTGGTACATTCGGGCTCTACTGGTCCAAGTTTGAAAGCCCCACTTGGAGTGGATGGAGGTCATCTATCTCCCCTCCTGTTGCCTGCCACATTACATTCTACACTACCCCTCCCCCAAGGAATCTATTCCTTTTTCATCCTTTGTTATTTGAAACAAGAAGCTTAACAACCTTGCACTCCAGGACATCAATAATTAGGAAAAAGAGTAATTTTATAAACCCACCTAAATTATAGAGGCTTCATAACACTACTTTGTCTACTTTTGTACGTGTTTAGCATTCTTCAGATGTAGCAAGTGTCAACAACGCTTCAGTCAGTGATGGACCACATATACGAGGGTCCCAAAAGGCTTCACCATCTAGCCCAGGTTGCACCACTTAGTTTGTGTAATTACACTCTACAACATCTGTACATCAATGAATTTGCCCAAGGATGTATTTCTTAGAACATTTCCTTGTCATTACACGATACATGACTAATTTTTCCCCAAAAAACCAATTCAAATAATGATGTTGGAAAACACGAATCATCTGTCTGGATCTTGGGTCAGAGGGAAGGAGAGGATGGGCTGAGCTTGTGCTCAGGGAGTAGAGCAGAGAGACATAGATTCTTGGAGAAACAAGTAACTTCTGTAGGGCCGTATAATCCTAAACCCAAAGCGAAAACGCACTCTCCTAGCTCTCCTGCGATGGCTCAGGAAGGGAATTCTGACTCCATTTGAGTACAAACACCCCCAGGCTCATGTACACTAATCTCACACCTTTCCCTGCAACCTCAGGCTTGCTTCTAATTTTTAATTGGTTCATCTCCACGTGTTCTTAATGCATGTATCTTGTTGATGTCTATCCTCTTTGGTGGCGTCTTTTTTGGAACACAAGATCCCAGAAGACAGTCTCCATACTTTAACTTTCTTCGGAAAGCCCTGGGACATCACTGTGCTAGGGAATCAAGCAAATCCCTATTCCGGGATGTGGGGTCTGCATACCTGCTGTTTCCCTTCCCCCAGTGCCCATCTGTGGTTGGCTCTCAGGTCACAGAGCTGGGTCTGGGACTCTCTGTACAGTTTCCCAGTCACCACTCCAGCCAAGAGAAAAGAGGAGAAGCTTGGAGGATGAGAAGCAGCCTTTTTGAATAAGACCAAGAGGTCTTGGGATCCCAGCCAGCCAGCTAGGAGCAGTTTGTGATCCACAGAAAACAGGACACTCTGCATCACTAAGAAAGACTCAGAACCATTTTTCAAAACCAGAAGCTGTGAAAGAATGAACGCAGATCACCGTTCAGCACACAGACTCATTCCACTCTTGAAGAGGTTCACAGTCATTATTAAAGAACACATTTCAGAACATAATATTATTAGACTATTGATTGCTGTTTGTTTCGATGTTTAATTCAGTAACAACTCGAGTTATGGGAGAGCTTTAAATGTGTGATGTTCTCAAGACCTGCACAAACGTTCCAATTTTCCACTGGGCCTCACAAGGAGCTTCAATGATGCCGTAGGGACCAGCGGATCCTGATGCCAGAAGGTTCTTACAGGCGTGGAGTTTGGGGGCTGGCTGCTGAGCAAGGCTCTGCAGTCTTTCCGTAAAGAAAATAGAAAAGGAGGAGAGTTCCACATGAATCCAAACAACATCCGCTCCCTCTGTCACCACGCATTAAATGATCCGGGACCGAAATTCAATACACACCTCGGGCACTCTTGCGGAACGGCACCCGCGCATCCTGGCAGTATCAACGGCCTGGGAGGAATAGGAAAGTAAAAAAAAAAAAAAAAAAGAAAAAAAAAAGAAAAAGAAAAAGCCTCCCTCTCTTCTGAACACATAGGAGATAAAGAAAGAGAACACGTTGGGAAGATTGGATGGAGATTCCAAAGGCTGGGCCCGTACTGCAGCGGCAACTCCTTGCCTGGTGGACCCCAGGATTGTGAAGTAAACCCAGGCATGCACAAACTCAGAGGTCAATTTAGAGGCAACCCAGTCCCAGGGTTCCTGGGGTCCTGTCCATTCTACCCCCAAAACCTCTCCTAGAATGAGCCCCCTCCTCCCTAGCTAGTGCCTGCATCGTCTATAGGGGCCTGTTCCCTTGTTTAGCCTGGACCTGGGGTCCTCACAGTGTGGGCCCCTGACCAGCAGCACCATCTGGGAGCTGGTCAAAATGCAAATTTCTCAGACCCCACTTCAGATTTCTCACATTGGAAACTCTAAGCATGAGGCCTACCTAGCAAGCTGTGTTTTTAAAAAGACCCTCAGGCGATTTGGATGCACGTTCAAGTTTAAGAACCACTAGCTTGAACATCTACAAGGGTTTGCAATGGTCTCCTGCCACCAGAGTCACCTTCTAAAACACAAACCTAATCAGCTTTGGTGCCCGGCACATAGTAGGGTGCACAATATTTATTGAGTGATGATGAAATATGACCTCTGCATTTAGAACTTGGATGATTCCTCATGGCCTATATAAAATGACCTAGAAACTCCCCAGTAAGGTCGAATGATTTGTCTCTGTTATTTCTTGGTAGTGCCATTTTTATTAGTTATTCTCATTTGTGGAGCAATCTACTTGCAATTTGGCAAATACTCTGTATCATGATATTTGTTCTTTTTCTTTTCTTTTTAAAACTCAATCCTGAGACATAGAGGTGCCCTTTATAGATGAGGAAGTGGAGGGTCAGAACACTTATGTCAGTTGCCTAAGGACATCCAAGCACTAAGTGATCAACCAGTGTGCAATCCAGGTTGGCTTGTCTCCGAAGTTCATGTCTTAAGGGTATTTCCTTTCAAATCAGACCTCGGTGACCCTTCTAGATGCTTCCCACCTATAAGCTCTCTCAGGCTTTGACTTGTGCTCTAAGTCTCTGTGGAGTCTCACTTGAACCTCCTTCAAGACAGAACCAACTACTTCAACTACTTGCGATGATACTAGTGACCCAGCACAGTCTGGTGGTGACTTATGGGGGCCTAGGAATCCTCTAGTGACTATTTCCTAAAGTGTGGCCCTCAGATCACCTGCATCAGAATCACCTGGTGAGCATGAGTAAAAAGCAGAGCGCCAGACCGTGCAGCCCTCCCATTCCAATCCTAACACAGTGGGCTTGCAGTGGGGTCTAGAAATGCCTCTTTCCTAAGTATCCCACTCCCCTGTGAGTATTCTGCACACTAATGTTTGTGGCCCACTGCCCGGGCCTGAGCTCGTCTTGTCCGCACAGGCCCCCCCCCCCCGACAGCAAATGCAAAGGGCTGCCGCCTGACAGGCCATCAGAGAATGAATGAACGAGCCTTTTGCTCTAAAAAGGACTGAGGTGGGGTGTGGTGTCCAATAAAACACTCATAGGAGAAAAGAAGGCACAGCAGAGACAGGCCTTCCAGATGTGGCACCAGCTGTTGGCATGTAAGAAACAAGCTTGAGTGTGAATAGAAGACACATGTTCTGAGCCACAAAAACTTGACGTATCGACTTTGGCAAGGCTCACCAACCGCGCGGCGCTGATAATGTTATTAACGCTGAATGTATTTGCCTGACCTTATCAGGCTGTAGAAAGAGCACAGGAGTCTAATTAAGTTCAGATGCCAGCACCTCTAACTTCTTTCTCAATAGCTACTGAGCCCATCATTTGCCCTGATGTTCCTGGAATGATTGGGCTTTAAAACCAAAAGAAGCTGGTCATTAGCATGTATATGGCGCTTGTCACAATCTGTGGTAAGACCAATCTGGCACCCATGGGTGGAGGGTATTTCATTCTACTTGGCATAACCCCAGCTTGGCTGGTAGGAGACCAGCCTTATCACCCCATCGCGCTCATCCGGGACTCTGCCCTCCACCTCCTTCTATTCAACCTTTGTGCAGATGAATTGGAAGGGGATGCTCATCAAATGGGCAGATGACATGTAGCTGGGGAGGAAGCCAGGGAGCTGGGTGTCAGCCAGGATCCAAAGAGGACCTGTGAGTCAAAAGTGATTTACAGAAACTGCTGGCAAGTCTTAGACTTGGACTATTTCCACACTTGCAACAAATATTAAATAGTAACTTAAAAAAATAGCAAATACTTGTATAGTACTGTGTGCCAGAAGCTGTTCTAAATGCCTTTAGACATATGAATTCATTTAATCCTCAGCACCCTGTTAGGTACGTTCTATTATTATCCTTATCTTAAAGATGAGGAAACTGAGGCAAGAGTAATTAAATAACTTGTCAAGGACGCTATAACCATTAGTGGCTTGAACTTCCTTCTTTAGTTCCACCTATCAAATCTTCCCTTGGTAACTGTTGAGTGTACTTGAATATTCTCACCAAAGGAGAATTAACACCCCTCTCCCTTTTGTTTTGTAAGCTTCCACTGGGCAGAAAGTTTTATTCACTTATGTTGGTATTAGTAAAGCTGTTTGAAAAAAACATTTGGGTGGTTGAGTTAGAGATATTAATGTGAGGTGGCTGTTGCCCAAAATAACAGTGGCTGAAGTCCCTGTGGGCTATATTAACAGAGACATTATGTACAAAGAGAAGAAGGTGAGAGGTGTGCTTTTTCCCAGGCCACATAGCTGCACTTGGAGTACTGTGTTCAGTTCTAGACAACTCAACTTAGGAGGCTGTTGTCAAAACTGAGCTGTCTGAAGAAGGGTGATACTGTCGGTGAGAGAAGCTGAGACCAGGACTCAGCAGATCTGACTTGGGTGTGTTAACTAACCTTATAATGGTGACCAGTATCAAATCTTGATGTTGTACTCCTTAAATTTAGACAATTATATCTCAATCAAGCACGCTGGGCACATGCAAGGACAAAGGGAGATCTGGTGGGCAGCACTGGAAAAAGTTTCACTTGACTATGTTCAGGGTCCCTACTAGCACTGTGACTATTGAAGCAGATGTGCCAGAAAAGGTAAGAGTATATATGACTTTCCAGAAAGATTCTTTGTCTTCTAGCTTTCAGATCCAGGCAAATAAAAAGAACTGGCATTTAGGATGAATAAAGGAAACACTATTCAACAGGTAGGAAATTTATGGCATCTGTAATCCAAAGGAGAGAAAACAGGCTTAAAATATAAATGAAACTCAAGAAGGTTTTTAAATTCACAGATGACAGAGCCAGAATGGATTGTGAGAGTGGAGTGACGCTGGCTTGTGGGCGGGACATGTGCCAGGAGATTGTCCTCTGAGGAGTTAATTCTGCTGTGCCTTTAAGAAGCACCGGTCGGTGGTTCATAGTTTTTTGTTGATTTTGATTTTCACTTTCTTATAGTTATTCATTCATTTTCCTGGTCCCTTATTTAAGTTTTCTAGATTCATGCTATGAGTGAGACCATCCGGTATTTTTCTTTTTCTTTTTGGCTTATTTCGCTGAGCATGATCGGGGGCGGGGGCGGGAGGGGAGGGATTGGGGTCAGAATGGGGGGCTGCAATTGTATGGGGAATATAACAATAAAATTTATAAAAAAAAAAAAATAAAGTGTTAAACAGAAAAAAAAAAAAAAAAAAGAAGCACCGGTCGGGATGGGCCTCCCCGGTGGCACAGCGGTTGAGCGCTGGGTTGCGAAGCTGCCTGCAGCCTCTGCAGCCGGTTCGATCCCCGGCTGCTCCCCGGCCACCGGCCACCGGAGGAGGGTCCCACATGGCGAGCAGACCTCTCCTGCCGCCCGCTGCTCCCCTCAGCAGTGTACTTCGGTCCTTCTGCCTGCTCTGCTCCCCGCTCTGGCTCTGGTGAATTCTCTCACCCTCCCGCACTTCTGACTGTACCCAGTGCATGTATAAACCAACCAAACAAACAAACAAATAATAAATAAATAAATAAATAAGACATGCCTCTAGAAAATTAAAAAAAAAAAAAAAAAAAAAAAAAAGAAGCACCGGTCGGGGCAACTCCTTAGGTTTTCTTCTTCAGTCGTGGCTCAAGTCAGGGAAAATGCACAGCCCAGAGTGGAGGAGGAGGAGGAGGCCAGGACTGGCCATCCTGACTCGCAGAGGACTGAGTCTCCCAGGAAGGCCACCTGCCTCAGTTTTTGGATGAGTTAGAAAGGAGATGGCCACTTCACTGCAGGGAAGAGGAATCCCTCCCCACCCAGGTCTTCCCTCCTGTTAAACCCTTACTCCAAGAGCCTGTAAATCACCTCTCAGAGGAAGGAAAGAGATGAAAGGAAAAGAGAATTTCCCCACCAAGGGCCCCCTTCCCAATGACTGAGCTGGTGCATCTGGAAACAGGCTCAGAGATTTATTTTTTAAATACTATTCCTTAGCTGATGCTGATACTGGAATTTCTCAGCCACGTGGCAGCTATATTGGTGGTCTCTCTACCTGAGCTTGCCTCGGTCAGGACTGGCTTATGCTTGTTGTAGTTATTAGTTAATAATAATGTCAAAAATGCCTGGTTTGGGTGACAAATTATATGGCCACTCTTCTTAATACCAACATGTCCCTGAGCCACGCAGGGAAGGAGTCACATATACGCAGGGCATCCTTTTGGCCAAGCACTGCTCCTCCGTCCCAGCTCTGATCTCACAGGGAGTGAGGGTTCTCATCTGGGGCTGGGAGAGGTTCATGTTAGGGCAGAAGAGGGTTCTAGAATCTCCTGGAGTCAAGGGTTTGAGTCCCAGGGGAAAATAGATGGATAAAGCTCACCAGATGTTCTGAAGCTCTTCTCCCTGCACAGCCCTTTCAGAATCATTGTTTAAAGAAGGAGTTGGCGGATATGCACAAGGCTGCCTTTCCAGCCCTAACTCTCCCTGTGGGCCGTTTGCCCTTCCTTTCTTTCTCCCAAGCCTGCATTTTCCCATGTCAATATCGAAGGGCCACCAAAGTGCTCTGCTCTGTTGATGATGGCTCTTGACATTAAAGAGTAGGCTGATCTTTGGTCAAAAGTAACCATGGAAATATGAGACATAAACCATTGCCTGCTGGGGCCTCTGATGGGAAGCTCTCATATTCTCTCCACACTCAAGAGACACAGGGTAAGCCACAGGTACCCTACAGAGTCACCACCTGAAGCACAGATTTGATTATGTCTTTGCCCCTCCCCCAGCCTGTTAACCCTCAGGATGCCAAAACTATGCCCAAGGGTGCGAATGTCCCTGACATTGGAAGCAGCAGGTTCTGTCATTGGGTTTCTCCTCTCCCTTCCATCCATTTCCCACTGCTTGGTGACCTCACAGAGTATCAGGGCTTTAAATACCATCAGTATGCTGACAACTCCCAAATTTATAGCTCCACCCCAGACCTCTTCTCTGAACTCCAGACTCATATATTCAACTGCCTACTCGACATTGCTCTTGAATGTTTAATAGACATTTCAAATGCAACTTGTCAGAAACCGAGCTCCAACCATCCTTTCAGCTTCATTCCTGCTGTCTTTCTCTTCTCAACTCCTGACTTTCAGGCGCTCAGGCCCCAAGCCCAAAGTCTTACTTGAGTCCTTTCACATGCTACATCCAATTCATAACAATTCTTAACACCTCTAACTTAAACACACACAGAATCTGGTAACTTCTCACACTTCTGCTAACCTTGGGTGCAAGCCCCATCATTTTTCATCTGGATTACTCCAAGATCTTTCCAACAGTCCTCTTGGCTTTCCTCCTCTACTTCCTTCAGTCTAAACATGGAAATAGAGTCATCCTTTAAAGTTCGAGTCACATAATGTCACCCTCGTGCTCAAAATCTGCCTCCTCATGGCCTTCTTCTCACCTAGAGAAAGAAGCCAACCTCTGAGCCAGCAGCCCTCGGGGCCAGTGTGGTCAGCTGCTCTGGTCACACTCAGACCAGATTTCTCACTCCTCTCTCCTTCCTCACGGTGTGCCAGTCCAGTGCCCTGTATTCCTGCCTCAGGGCCTTTGCTCAGCTCGTGCCTTTGCCAGAGCTGCCTCAGACTACTTGGCAAGGCTTCCCTGATACCCAGCCCCAGCGCTTTACCTCCCATCCCCCAATTTATCTTTTCTCCTTCACACTTATACTATCTAACCTATTCCATAGTTTGCTTATTTAGCTTGTTTAACCTCTCTCTCCCTCATAGGATGGAAGAGCCACGAGGGCGGGGGTTTGTCAGATGGTTCACAGCAGTATCTCCAAGGCTCAACAGTGTCTGATGCAAGATGGGAGAGGCCACGAGAATACTGATGAAGGTTTGAGGGAATTGCTAATCCATAAGGTGTGCATATAAAGTAAGAGACAAAACATTACCTCTTTAATAGGAAAATGATCAGAGGATGTAAAAAAAAAAGACCACTTATGAAGAGCAAACACACCCTGCTAATGAAGATAGTAGAAAAAGTTTACTGTCATTAGGAAAACTCAAAGAAATTCATATCGAGACCGTGCCATGTTGTTTTTCTAGTATCAAAGTAACAAAAATAAACCAAATAATACTATCTAATGCTGACATGCATGCCTATACAGGAGGGAGGGAGTGTAATTTTGTATAATGTTTCTGGAAACCCATTTTGCAATATGTATCAAGAGTTAATCTCCCTCCCCCCCCCCCACACACACCAATCTTTTAACAGATGACTAGATATCATTTCAGGAGCGCTAGTCCCAAATTCAGACAAAAACGATGTACACCAATGGATGTACGGATAAAGAAAAGGCAGTATAAACCAAACGTGGTGTAAACAGAAAGGACATTCTGACCTATGCTACACTAGTGAACTATGAAAACATGAAGCTTAGTGAAATAAGCCAGTACAAAAGGACACATGTTGCATTTGAGAGAGAGAAAGAGAGAAGAACAGAGAAAAAGAGAGACAAGTCCAATTCACAGATACAGAAAATAAAATGGTGGCAGCTGGTGGGAGGGGCGATGGGTGGTGGGTGCAGCTTTCAGCAGCTTTTGCAAGATGGAAAGAGTTCTGTGGATGGTGGTGATAGTTTCCTAATAATATGAATATCCTAATGTCACTGAACTGTATACTTAAAAATGGTTAACATGGCAAGTTTTATGTTATGTGTATTTTACCACACTTAGAAAAAAAAGACTACAAGATTGAACAGAGAGCTGCAGCAAAGTTTATTTATATCCCTTGGCAAGACAGAAAGCATAACATGTTTGTCAAAGATAGATCTTATGTCATACAATGTTTTGCTTGTGGCAAACATTTATCTCTGAGCAAAATATTAAAAACAAAATTAAATAAAAGCGTGTGCACACCATTTTCCACTGAGGTACTATATACAGTCATAAGAAAAGAAATCAAAAAATTACTATTGATAAGGAAATAGGTGTGTAAACTGCAATATCCGTATAAGGGAATATTACACAGCTGTTAAAAACACCTTTACAAATACTTTTATTACCCGAAGAATTCTTATAATTCCCAGTAAAGAAGCAGGACATAAAATTTGAAATACAATGAGAATTCAAGTTTGAAAAAAATACATGGCTTTACTCCATCAACTCCAAGACACAGATTTCCCCCTCACCACTATTATTTTAACCAATATGAAATGGGGTGCCACCCCTCCTATCTGAAAAGCAGCATTGCAGCAAGTGTAAGTGGACATTATTAGTGGTACAGAGTAACATTGTACTCCCAAATGATTGTGCCTTAGATTTAACGAAACAGTGTATGTTAGAAGAGTAAAAAATGCCAAAATGTTAACAATAATTATGTGCTTCTTTATATTTTACCATATTTTAAAGACACTTTATAATGAGCTTGTATTAACTTTTAGAATCAGGGGGAAAAAAGTATGTTAAAAATACTTCTTCAGTGACTGCTCACTGCCTGACAGGAGAAGCACAGACTCCTCAGCCCCATGCCCTCTGGCTGCTGCCTGCTTCTCAGTGGCTTCTCCCTCCCACTCTCTCCGCACATATCCACACACCAACACATTATTCCTGGATCTCAAAACACAGCCTGGCCTTCCGTGGCTCCATCTCTAGGAAACGATCTTCTTCTTGCCTGAAGTGCCTTCCCCTGGCACCCTTTATATGCCTGGTCAATTTTTATTTGTTTTTCAATGACCATCTCAAAAACTTCCTCTCCTCTGTAAAGTCTTCCAGTTTGCTCTTCACCAGAAAGGAACCGTTCCTTCCTCTCTGCTGCCAAAGCACTTGTTGCTCTGTGGCCCCAGATTTTGAAGAGGGGCCTCCACCAACTGTCCCACCATCTTGCCTGGTGGCCACACCTTGAACACCTGACTCTCTTTCCTTTCCTCACAGAAAGTTTTCTCTCAGATCATCTGCGGAGTTCAAATTCTAATGTACACTTCTCCATCCATTTGCTCTCTGAGCTCTCTAAGGAGTTTGTGGTCACTGCCTTTACCCTGAATCCTCTTTTGGCTTGGTGTTTCCAGCCCCTTCTCTGGTTCCATGACTCTTAATTGGCGATCTGGGAGGGGGGGTGTGTGCTGAGAACAGGCCCTAGGGCTTCATGCACACTTCCCCCCCAAACAGTACGCAGAGCGCAGAATTCTGTGATTGTCACAGTGCACACATCCTACCTGGGAAAACAGCCCAACATTCTTTGTCTCACAAAATATTCCATGACCAAAAAAAAAAAAAAAAAAGTTAAAAATGATCACCCTATACATTCTCCAGTGACCTCATCTACTTTTGACTTGAAGATAAAATACCATTTATATTTTTATCTCCCCTCAAAGAACTTCCAACCGGTGGGCACTGCCTGCTGTGTGCGGGAGATATTTTTGCATGGAGAGGAGGCGTTTCTCTTAAGCCACAACTCAGCCTGCTCTGCCTACACATGTGGGGGGAGGGAGGCTCCCAAGAAGGGGGTGTCTGTGTGTAGTAGGGAGGGTTGGAGAGAGCGAGGAGTCACCCTGCAACCAAGGCCCAAACGGAGGGTGCGGGCCGGGCATAGCCCGGATGTGTAACAGGCAACACTAACTTTCTTGGGCCTGTCCTCTCATCACAAGCTCAAGTTCACCACTGGCTACTGCTCAGGCAGCAAGGTCATCTGCTCACAACTTAGAAAAACAGCAAAGACAACACTGCTTAGGGCCCTGGAATAGAAGTCCTTCTCCAGGACTGGCAAGCCAGCCTCTTTCAACGCTTTCCAATTTCCTTAAAAATAAAGAAGAAAATAATCTAGAGGGGGGAGAAGTAACTGTGATGGAAACGGTCTCCAGAGCTGTTTAACTCCTGAAGACATAAAATGGACTTCATCTCCAATTCCTGGCAGCCCTGCACCCCATCCTGCTTCACCTCAGCCCCTCCCTCAGGGTCCCCCTGCCTGTGGGGGGTTGGGGAGCTGTCTGGCTCGGTGGCTCCTGCCCAGCAGGCTCTCCCGCTGCCTCTCACTCTGGATCAGGGAGCACCAGCTCTGATCCTGAGGCCGGCATTTATGCTCCCTGCTCAGAGATAGGAAAAAAGACCCTTTTCTTCTGCTTGATATATTTAGTAACGACCTTAAAGAGTCTGCGAGGCTGAATGAATTGGTGCATCTCGCTGCATTGGAAGCAGCTGCCACGGCACAGACAGGAGGAGGGAGAGACTGGAGAGGAAGAGGGGAAGGCGGTTGGGAGGGAGACGTTGGGAGAAAAGGAGCGGGAGGCAGGGCAGAGGAGAGAGGGGAGGCACGCGGGGAGCGGCAGGGAGGAAGCCAAGAGGATGCACAGCAGCGGAGGAGGCTGCTGGAGCGCGCGCAGGCCCTGCTGTCTCCGGCGGGCCGGCCTGGGATCGATTCTTGGTGACTCTGGAGGGTCGGCGCGGGGAGGGGGGCGGTGGGGAGCGGCGGTGGCCAGAGCCTCCAGTTAAATCTGGCTAAATGGCAGCACTTAAGGACCGTGTGAAGGAATCCAATTTGCTCACAAGGATCGTCTACAAATTTATATGTTGGCATTTAACACAAAATGCTCCTGGACCAATCCCAGGGCTGGAGAGACCTGGGGCCTGGCTGACTGATTCTCTCAGAGGGGAGGGGTGGGAGAGGCGGGCAGCTCCAGTTCCTCATCTGCCTCCTGGCTAGAAGGTTCAAGAAACTTCAGACCTTCTGGCTCCACAGTACAGAGATATCCAGTGGCAGTGGGGAGCTTACAGACCTCCATTCCTTTTGCTCAGGAGAGAAGTAGCTGGAAGATTCCACATCCCTTGGTATCAAAGAGGAGAAAGAGGATTAACCCTGTTGGTACTCTGGCCCAGGTCAGGATCCAGCCAACTCTTCTTTCTTAAGAACTGGGGTGCTATCAGGTGGTGCCATTTCTGTTCAGCCTGCCAGGACACCTCCTACTCAGAGCAAGTCCTAATGCATCCTTTGTGCAAATGACAAAGGGACTCCTTCCTCCAGACTGGCTCAGCCTCACACTGGGGAAGGGACTGGGGGGATTTCCAGGCCCCCGCTCCCCAAAACACACAGACCCTGCCTAGAGGCTACTTTGTCCTTCCCACTGAGAGTCTTTCCTTCCTGGCAGACCTTGCTCCTGGGTGCACTGGGGAAGCATCTGGCAGCCGCCTCTTGTGTCCATGAACAGCCCCAAGCCATGATGCATGAAAGACAGCGAACTCATCTCCCTGGTGTGTGGCTCCCCTTCTCTCAGCCAGGTCTTATGTTTCAGGACCCCTCCAGGGACTGTGGACACAGAGCCCAAGGCCCCAGTGGGAGAGACAGGGTTCACTGGCCTCCTAGGAGGACTGGAAAGCCTCTCTGGGGTGGGGGAGCTCTGGGCCTCGAAAGCCTACTCTTGGTTTTCTAGAGCTCAGAAAGGCAAGCGGGCGGCAGCTCCTCTCCTCGAGGGCCTTGCTGATTAGGTGGCTCAAAAGCCTGTAGTGAGGGAGTAAACAAACATCTTCAGTAGGTCCTCTGTGCTTACTCTGCTTCTAACAAAGCTCAGCAGAGTTGATTAGTGATTTTAAAATGAGGGTAATAAGAAAGAAAAGCAAATGTCTTGTATGTAGAGGCAAGGGAGTTTAGTAGTTACCAGCCTGGTCTGTGGCTCCAGGCTGTCTGGGTTCAGATCCCAGCCACCCCTGGACTAGTGTTTGGCCCGGGTGATAGATCTGGCTGGCCTTACCTGTAATATGAAGATAATATAGGTGCTTGCCAAACCAGGTTAATGAGATGATCAGATGAGCACACACATGGGAAGCACATGGTAAGAGCTTAAAAAAATGGTGGATATTCTTTGTCTCATGAAATATGTTCCTTCCCAGGCTGAGGTTTTATCTATACTGTGGGTCAACCAGACCCATTGCCACCCCTTCTATGATGTCTTTCCAGACTTACCCAGTTAGAATTAATCTCCCCTACCCAGTTCCCAGCCACACTCTGTTCCTGCCACAAATTCCGAATTTATCAAATTCTATTTGTGTGCCGGATATTTGCAATGTCTATAGCTCAACCATAATAGATCACAGCCCTCCTGACAGCAGGGACTGTGCCTTCCACATCTTGTTTCTACTTTGGTGATTAGCGAAGTTCCCTCACACAGCTCAATAGGTGAATAAAACATAGACAGATACAGGCCATTCCTTTAGATCGTCTCTGCAAAAGATGCAAAATAAATAATTCCCCCTCGTGACTCAGGTGCCTTTGCTGGATCTTCAGGGTGTCACAGGGAAAGTGGGAGTATTTGCTGAACCTTTCTATGTGGTTGGTGCTCACATGTGGTTTATTGCCAAACTAGTATCAGGTTTGCCTGGAGTTTATGGGTGAGTTCTGGACAGCTGGGCCAGATGGGCCCCCGATGGCTAGGAAGGCCCAGGGTGGCTGATGAAGGGGCCCCACTCAGGCATCTCCTGTGACAGGTCCTATATGTCCTCTGCAAGCTGTTCATCGTTCTGGGAGCTGAGTTGGGATGTCAAGAACACTATGGTGGGGAGGAGAGCAGCAGTGCTAAGATCACTGTCTGGCGCGGACGAGATGTAAGCCTTGGGAGCTGTAATTGCTTCTCTGCGGTTTCTTTTGAGGCCTGGCCCTGCTCACCCTTGGGGCAGGGCACTGAGAAAGGTCCCCCAGATTGTCTTGTCAGTTTTTCCTGTCTCTGTGTGGCTGGTGCAATGACATTGCTGCTGTGGAGAGCAAGGCAGCTGTTTATAATCTAGGCTAATTTTTTTTTCCCTGGGATAATCATGGTGACTCCAAACCCAAATTTGAGACTGGAGAACCCTGGGGTGGGACATCAGCTCTGAGGTCTTGATAGAAACAGGATCTGGTTAGCAAGGCAACTGAGAGCTAGAAGGTAGCTGGGTCATCCCAGGAAATGTAACCAGAAAGAGCAATGTTGGCTTCATGGCGTTGGCTTTTGCTATCAAAACTGAAAACCTAAAATAACTCAACAAGTTGCCTCTTGGACTTGATGAGCACTTCACAAGTATAAATCAGAACAGCAGGGAGCCAATATGCCTCCACAGTCATCAGTATGTGTGGCCTGCCCCGAGGCTGCAGCTAAGACAAAGAAAGGATTTCACACCAGCCCTCCATTCAGCCTGCCTCCTTTCTGGGGTTCCTAAGGGTGCTGGGTGGTCCCTCATCTTCCTAGATATTTTGTCTATAAGGACTTCAACCTCATGACACTGGACTGCAAGGGGGAAAGTTAATTTCAAAGAGGTATTCCACCTGGTCAAAAAGCCAGAAAACAAACAATCCTAACCTCACCCCCAATTCTGACCAAACCGCCATGGGATTGGCATCAGTGATGACCTAAGGCTTTGCTACTCCAAGTGTGGTCTGTGGACCAGCAAGAGTGACACCACTGTGGAGCTTGTCAGAAACACAGAATGTCAGGTCCCACCCCAGACCTATGGGGTGAGACTGTTTCCCAGGCCCCAGGGATGTGTGTGCACATAGAAGTCTGAGAGGCTCTGCCCGACAGTCCCATCACGTTGGGAGTCACCCTGCACTTCTCTCTACCTCAGCCTTTTCATACAAAAATGGAGATAAAGACTTTCAGATCACTGGGCTGTTATGAGGCTCCGATAAGTACAGAAGTGAAGAACTTTACGGAGCTAGGTAAACGCCAGAGATTGCAGTGCACATGGCAACCTCGGCTGGCTTTCTGCTCTCCGCTGGCACCGAGCTCTTCCTGCCTGTACAAGCTGCTCCCTCTACCTTAAGACAGGGGCGGTGGTTGCTTCCTCAGTGCCCTCATTATCCTAAAGACCCAGGCCTGACATCTTTGATAAAGGTGTATGGTAAATGAAATGAATCAGGCATTTTTACACCACCCCATCCTCTAGGGCTACCACCTGCGTTCTTCCCATCTCCTATGCTGTGTGGATGCTCAGGGCCGAGAGGTGTGGGGCAGGAGCGCCTGTGGTTGTGGACACCTGGGCCCAGAGAACACGGTGTGCACATGAAAGTCCCCCCAGATCATCTTGTCAGCTTTTCCTGGCTGGGATAATCCTCCTTTCTGGGGTTCCTGTGTGTAAGTGTGAACACCTGTGTCAAGATGCGAGGGGTAAGAAAAATGGCATCACTCTCAGGTGAGACTGAGAGGAATGCCAGAGAGATGCTGAGAGGAAGCTGGTCTGTCTCCGGATTCAGCATTAAAGGCCTGTAAAGATCTATCAAGGACTCCAAAATTCTCTGCTCATCTGTGAGAACTGACAATGGACCTAGCCGGCCTGGGATGGTTGCCCAAAACAGGGGCTCTTCTCGCTGGTCCTTGAAAGACTAGTTCCTTGTGTCAGTCAAGGCTCAGTTCAGATGTCCTTCCAAAAGGGGCCTCCTCATGCTCCCAATCTGAAGCGACATTATCGTATCGCTCTGCTCTTTGTTTTGTATCACCACGTGAAAATGACCTTGTTTCTTTGGTGGGCCGCTACAAGGGCTCCATGAAGGTAAGAACCTGGCCCATCTAACCTTCTTCCAGCCATGAGGACACTTCCTGGCACCCAGGAGGCAGCGCCTATGTTTGTCAACTCACGGGATGAATTAACATTTGTGTCTGGGAATGTGTCTGGGAATGTGTGTGGAACCTGTGACTGAAGGTGGGGACAGGAGGGTGAGGCTGGCCCTTGACTTCTATGTGGATGTCTCAGTGGTGTCATTCGCAAAGGTCATGGTGAAACGATCCAAACTCCCTCAGAGAAATTCTCCAAACAGAAGTTTTGTGTGGGCCGGGAAGAAGGGCCTGGCCATCCTCGTGTTCTTGTGACAAGTGAGTTCAGTGACAGACACAGTCGTGGTCTGAAAAGGGTGGCCAGCAGGCTCAGCCCCAGCTTGGAGCTACTGCATCAGGATGGGGCAGGGGCCCTGCAATGTGGGTTTTTTTTTTTTTTTTTTTTTTTTTGTGGGACCCTCGCCTGTGGCTGGGGAACGAACTGGCGCTGCAGAGGCTGCGGGCAGCCTTGCAGCCCAGTGCTCAACCGCTCCTGCAATGTATTTTAACAAGCCCTTCGTGTGATTCTGACACGCACTGAAGCCCGAGAACCACTGTGATTAGGGAGTAAGAGAACCTCCCACTTTGTCTAAGTTCTAGCCTATGGAACACCTTCAAGGCGCCTGATTTGGTGTTTAATCAGGAGCTGGGGAGTGAATGGACAGAAGAACCGTGTCATACCCTACTGGGTATTTTGATTTTTTCCTTCCGACTTTACATGACTTCCTCTGATTGCTGGAAGGAAGAGACAGTTGGTTAGAACCAAGTGATTCTTCTTTAACCAGTGTTTTCTTAGAGTGAGTCAGGCTGATTTAATTTTAATCAGCTGAGGCAGTAGAGCGGCGGCTCTCAGCCCTGGCTGCACTTAGAATCACCTGGAGTGCTTTAAAATACTGCTGCCTGGGTCCCACCCAGTCCAATTCAATCAGAAAGCCTCAGGGTAGAGACTGACATGGGATTTTTTAAGAAGCTCCCAGGCAGGCCTGAGAACCATCACAATATCACCAACACTGGCTGCCCCCAAGCTTCCCCCATGGTAAGAATTACTACCTGTTTCCAGGTTCAGGTTCCTCTCAGACTACCCTGCTGGGGCCATCTCTTTAACAAACACCCCAGGCAGTTCTTCTAAGCAACTTTGGGCCACACTGATCAAATGGCCTGTGTGCTTTGTGGGATTGAGTTCTAGCTTTGCAACTTAATCAACCTTTGGAAAGTTTTTCGAACTTCAATTTTTCTCATCTTTAAAATGGGAGAAATAATAGTATCTCTCAGGATTGCTGAGGCAGAGACAAGGAGATTCATGTCAAATGCTAACACAATGGCAGGCACACAGTAGGTGTTCAGTAAATGTTTCTTGCTACCCCCACCCTCACATAAGATAGGTTCTGGGGTGGCTGTTTCTAGCAACACACTCACTTCCCTGTCAGTTGAGGGCTCACACATCTGAAGCCTCCATCCCTTTAAATCGGGCACCACGTCTGCCATTGGTTTCTAAGATGCTAGAACCTCCAATACTATCCTATGCCCAAATATTCTACTCTTGCCAACTGGAGGTTGGGTGTTAATCTACCACCAGTAGTATCTGTGAGTTTCAGATTCACATACAAAAAAAACACCAACTTCACAGTTGGGTTCTTCCAAATAATGAGGGGATAGAGGAAGTGACAAGCTCCAATTGACATATAAACAAAACAGGATAGAATTGGAAGATACCCCAAATTCTTCCTATACCCCAAATTCCTCCCAAGCCCCAAATTCCTCATGCCATGGCTAGGAGGTAGAGAGAAGCTTTTCCATTGCTAGCACACAGATGCTAATGCAGAGGGAGAGGAATCTAGGAATCTATAAATCAGGGCGGAGGCTCAAAGAGGTATGGCATGAAGAAAGAATGGAAAAATGACCCCATGAAGACATTGAGCATTCCTCCAACATTTTACATCACATATGGATTTAAGTCACACACACACACACACACACACACACACACACACACACACACACACACTTGTAGTAGCCACCACCCCCTTGGTATTCCTGGATGGGGGAGTTGCTAAATAAGAATGAAGTTGTCACCAAGCTCTGGAAAGAGCTTTTCAGAGACCTTCTCAGTTAAGACAATTATTGAGGGGCACATTTTCAACTCTATCCTGCAATATAAGACAAAGGAATCTACAGAATCCCTCTGATTCTTGACAAGGTGCAGAAAATCATCAGGCAGCTAAAAAAAAAACAAGGCATCTGGAGCCCATGGAATTTCTGCTAACATTTTCCAAATTAGATGACGAGAAACACATAATTACTCCCTGTTCTCATCTTGAGGCTCTGCAACACTGAAAAAAAATTATTGGTGACCCTATGAGTGTTGTGATTATGATCATTAAAAGTTGTTTCTGATTATAAAAAAAGTACTTTGTATAAATTTTGCAAAAATTGGAAAAATACAGAAAAACATGAAGGAAATTAAAATCACCTCTAAATCAACCACCTAGAATAACTGCTAGTATACTTCATTAATAGTTAATACAGTGTATTTCCTTCTGGCCTTTTTTCTGTGTGTATTTAAATGTTTTACAAAGTTGGGACCATACTGTAGTGCATATTATATAATGCTATTTTCCCTTAGTTATGATATCACGAATAGTGCCCTCACATCCTTAAATATTCTTTGAAGGGAACTTTTAATGACTGTGTAGTATTTTACCATGTAGGTGTTCTATAATTTACTTAACCATTTTGTTATTAATGGATGATAAAGTTGCTTCTTTTTTTATTATTATAAAAGGTGCAGCAAATAGCCTTGCACATAAATTTTTGACTATACATTTCTAATTATTTCATAGGACAGAGTTACAGGGGTAGAATTTTTAAGGTTCTTAATTTTAAAAAATTTCTTCCTAGACTTTTGAGTCTCTACCAGAAGTTCATGGAAATATCCACCTTACCACTTATTCATGCTACAAACAGTAAGTAGTATAATATGCCTAAAATTTGCTGGTTTTGTTAATGAAAACTAGAATCTGATTATATGCATCATTTTGAACATTCTTGGGAAAGCTGTATATTACTTTTCTGTCTATGGGCCATTTGCATCTTTTCTATTGTGAATTATGATGATTATTTGAAGCATTTGTATACAGAGTGGAATTATATGTTAGCTTAGAAGAGATTCCTGCATAGGACTGCTTATGAGCTTTCTCTTAGCATCTCACTGTGGTTTTAAAAGTCATGAAGACTCATAAATAGTTACTTTTACCTCTTGCCAGTGGCAAGAAAAATCCAGAAACCGTAATCCTATTCTTTTGTTACCTGATCTGATTTCATGAAAGGCACTGACTCACTCAAATGATAGCTACTATCAGAAGATGCTCATCAATTCAAATGCCCACCACAACGTGTCAACATTTATTTTTCTCTATGACGTTCTAAGGGCAGAAATTTTTGATAATGTGTATATTTTCAGCCCCTTCAAGGTCAATACAAAAGTCAAACAAGGTTGGGCTTTCCTTCCAACACTCCTTGACATTTCTTTTTCTGATGGTAACTTATGTCACACTAACCATCTTCCAGCATGAAGTTAAATCAGTTGGTGGACAGTAAATCTCTACTGACTCTGAGGCAGAAGTAAAACCCACTCTGATCTAATCAAATCTAATCATCAAACTCAAAAATGCTGCTGCTGCTGCTTTAATTTCAGTAACAGATCTTCACACAACTGTCAACATCATTACCAAAACACATCAGAAAATTGGATGAAAGCACAACACGTAGACAGTCATAATCCCCCATCATCAATCTCTAGCGGTCCCCAGTTGACAATTCAGATTAGGGGTGAGACTTCTAGGGGACACATTTTGTAAATCAACTTCACAAAAGAGCAATATTAACCCCCAAAGCACTTCAATTGTGCAAATTCAGGCACTGGCCAAGCGAGGAATAGGAATGCAAAGAGCAACTCAACAATTAAACAAAGTCTATGGTCTCACCTATCTGTTGTGAACAATTTGTTATAGACTACTAGGAGCTGAAGAAGAGGGGGAGCTGTGCCTATGAAAAGTAACTGAACAAACAGCTTTTGACAGCAAAGCCAGGAGCATTGAGCAATGGTGACCAATAGCAATTTTGCTATTCTGAACCCTCAAATTTAGACTCCAGGGTGAACTTTATATGCCTAGTGTGGTGCTGAGTGTGCTAAGGAGGATGGAAGAACAATGCTTTCGAGAATAAATGCCAAATAGATATGAAATATGCTAATGGGCAATGGTGATGTCAACTATGGGGAAGGAGCCCATTGCTGGACTTCCCCCAACTGCCAGGGAAGCCACCCAGCATTGAAGCTGGAAAGGCTGTAAAAATCATCCACTTACGCACAACACTTATTGAGTACCTACATTGTGCCAGGCACTGTGCTTACACTTAAGAAAACTGGTTGGGAGAGGTTAAATAATATGCTCAAGGTCAGACAGATAGTTAAAGCCAAGACATCCACTGAGAAACTAGCATTTCAATTTTTTATGACAAGAGATAGAAAAAGAATGTTTGACAGAAATGAGTTACAGAACAAATAAATAATCCAAGACTCTCGTGGAGCCTGCCAAAAGTAGATTCTTCTTTCCCTCCCCTTGTTGGGCTGTGATCTTTTGATCACAAAGAGATGGAAATTGCAAGACACTAAGAAATGGAAGCCAATTCTGAAAACTTCACTCTTCCTTTCTTTCCCTATCAAGAGAAACATCAAAAACTACCACATCTCTCCTGCTCCCTGCCTGAATGAGAGACTCTTCACTGTCAGGATGGCCCAGCACCTGGCAATGGCATGGGGATTGGGATGGCAGATTTACCCATTCCTCTTCTTTGGCTGAGTGTGGGCACAGTCAGGTGACCATATTAAGATCAGGGTGCAGTGGCCTCCCTGGTGGTGCAAGGGATTGAGCTGCAGTACTATGAAGCAATCTGCAGCCACTGCAGCACAAGTTCGATCCCCCACCAGGGAGGTGACCCACATGTCGCAGCAGACCTCCTGCCTTGCCTCCTGCTCCCCTCAGCAGAGTGTTTCAGTAGATCTGTCTGTCCTGCTCCTCACTCTGTCTCTGGTGAATCCTCTCACCCCCTGCATCTCTGGCCTGCAACCCAGCTCTTGTATGCATAAAAAAATAAATCTTTAAAAAAAGATAAGGGTACAGTGGGGAGGGTGTATTCAACCTACTGTAATGTTTCAACTTGGGCCCCATATGTTATTCAAACACATGTATACAACACACACACACACACACACACATTCTCTCTTATTTTAGGAAACTTAAGGTCAGGTCTGAGAGAAGTTTAAAAGCAAGGAAGCGATTTACTGATGGACTTGTGTTCTCTTGTTTTACTTTGCAGCCCATCGTTGGGCAGAGGGCACACATCCTGCTTAAGGACAACAGACAATAGTCACTGTTCAACTTCATCTGCCTCCCGTATGAAAATCTTCACTGGCCGCTGAGGGGCGGGGGACACAGATTGGTGGTTTTCCTGCAGTGTGTAGGGGTTTATCCAAAGGGTCTTTTAAACAAAGTCTAATTTTTAGGCTTAGAAACATCACTACCATGGAGTGTGACTTTTAGATAATGAGACGGGCTATTTAATAAAGATACAGAATATACCCATCCAAATGAGTTTCCCTCCCCCTTTTGAGCTGTCATCCACAGATGCCAGATATTTATCCCAAGCCTGCTGCCATTGTTCCAGATACTTTGGGGACTCCCTTGAGACTTTTCTTCCAAATCGATGCCACATTATTTGGAATTAGCACAATGGTGACAGATCCTCATCCTGTGGAGCTGGGTTTTATTTTTGGAAACAGTCAAAAGGCTTTTTGGCATTTGGAGCCAAGTTCGGTGAATAACCAGCTGATTGAGCTGGTAATGTTGTTCTGGGTCCAAATAGAGGCAAGGGTATAAGCTCACGTGTTCCTGTGTGGCAGGAAGCAGCATGCCTGCCCTGAGGCTGTTTCAAAGGAGGAGCAGCACCGTCTGCACTGTGGCGGCAGCGCTGGGCCAGGCGGGCGTGTGACCTTCTAAGCGGACCACTGAGAAGGGGCAATGCTTGTCTGGGTGTGTTCTTTGGTTATAAGTAGCAGAAACTGAGTATAACTTATATGAACAGGGAACTGATTGCAGGCTATGGGGGCTGAAGGGGAGCTTGCTGATTCAACGGGAGGCTGAAAAACCAGGCTCAGAACAGAGCTTCAGAAGGAGCCAGAACCTTAGAAAACCTAGCTCAGGTGCTTTGGTGAAAAGCAACTAAATTGCGAATGTCTCTTCCATCCTCAGATTGCGCTATCTGACACTGGCGGGCCAGGGAGGTCCCCACTGGGTGTGTTCCTGGCCCTCTTGGCCACCCCCCCTGGCACCCAGTGGGAGGACCTCCAAGCATCTTTTTAGCTTCTTAGAGCAAGAGCCGTGTTCTCTGATTAGCATTTTTCCAAAACTGCCCACAATACAATGTGGTTTTCCATGAGGAAGGAAGGGTGTTTTTAGGATGAGGGGATAGATTCTAGGTAAGCAGAAGACAGATAGGAACCACCGCTGAGTGCTGCAGTTATTATTATTACTTTTGCATAAACTTGTGCATATGAAGCTTTGCTTTATTTGTCAATATTTTTCTGACATTGCAAATTGTATTGGCCCTGTGAATCCTATCAGCTGGTGGAGGCTTTCAACTTTTTTCCTGTATTGCCTAAAAAATACATAAGTCTATGGTCGAGGCCATCTCCTCCGAGGAGAGCCAGACCATGTCCCTCTCCTTCAGAGCACTCAGGAGTCCAGGCGACAAGCTCGGGTCTCCTCTTCTTCCTAGTGAAGAGAGCAGGGCTCTTCCTGTCTGTGTGTTTGGCTGCTGTTGCAAAATCTAGTAATCACGTGAGGCCACACTAGGAGACTGTGACTGGGTGAGCTGTGCATGAGAAGCGAAATAGCCGTAGGTCATCCCACAGGTACACAGATGTCTGCAAAGTGCCAGGGTCCCAAGTGCAGGTGGAATGCGCATGCTCCCAAGGAAGCCAGCCCAGCCATGCAGGGCAGCCCACCCTCCAACCCCTACACACAGGGAAGGCCGGGAATGTACCACAAACATGCAAGGCAGGTCCGAGGTCTGCTGGGGATAGTTGGCCCACCCACCCCAGCCAGCCCTGTGCTGAAGTAATAGATGAACCTGTGAGCTGCCAAGAGCTCCGAGGAACCCGTTTGACCTCATGTCCCTGGCTAAATAGGAGCAGAAACACACAGCTCCCTCTCTCCCTGTTGAGGGTCCCCATTGAAGTTCTTCTAAGTCAGAGCTCCAGAAGACTCACAAAGCTGGCCTCGGCCCTTGAAAATGCAGGGCACTCTGAAAGCTGTCAAAGCTTCAGTGTCTGGGAGAGGAGATGAAGGGACTGTGAGGCCATCACCTCAGCTGGGAACGCTGTCTCAGGGGAGGCCCCAGGAGAGGAAGGAGGGCTGTTTGGGGGGAGATATGCATTGAGAATGGGGAGACTCGGGGCTCACAAGCAGACTCCCACCCTATAAAGGAGAGTGGAGGTGTAGGATGGGAGGCCAAGCCTCTGGGAAGGTGCTCGCTTCTCTAAGTTTCGATTTCCTCATCAGTTAAACCAGGGCAAGACTTTCTTTCAGTGGTTTGATCAGAGATAATTTATGAAAACCGTGCAGGCTGGTGCCTGCACGTGGCAGCCACACAATGAGGGGCAGCTCTTCCATTCGGACATGCCAACATCACACAAAGTGTTATAGAGCAGCCCCGATATTGAACGGGTTCCTGGCTGTGGGTCCTCACCCTCGCGCTTAAAAAGGACTTATGAATACTCTACTACAGACACACACAAAAGGGTTAATAAAAGGTTTATTTACAAGGGAAAAGGAAATAAGGAAAACGAACAACTCAGGGAGAAAATAGGGAAATAAAGTCTTTAATGCGTCCTACCCGGTCTGAAGACCTGGAAACCCAGTCTCTCTCAGAGCTGGCCGGACGCTGCGAGCTGGCGGAGAGCCAAAATGGGGGACCCCCCCAAAGCCCACGTGTCTGCCTTTTATATCAACCTGGCTGCTTAACCCCACCCTCAGGTCCCAGCCACCTTCCCTTTGGTGGTGATGGGATTTGGAGTTCCCAGTGTCTTTGGCTTTGGCCTGGGTGGGGGTGGAGTCCACAAAGCCTGTATGGAATTAGCTTTAGGACATCCTTTTCCCCCTAACAATTGCAGTGCTTTCCATGCTAGATCTCATGACCCAGTCAATTTCCAAAACATAAACTTTGGCGCACTCAGAGGATTGGCAGCCAGTCTTTTATTTTGCCAACTAAGGACAATAAAAAAGTAAAAACTATCATCTACTCTATGATAACCATACAAATATTTTTAATACCAAAATAAGCAATAAAGACAAAATCCTGGAATTAAAATCATGTCCTTTCAATGGGATATTTTTAGCTTTATGAAAAAATTACATTGCCCTTATTTAGTTAATTTCTCTACAAAGTGCAAATAACTTCATTCTAGGCAGACTCAGCTCAGAATCAGACATTTGGGAACCCAGGTTAGGGAGGAAAGAATTTGGGCCATGGAGCCAAACCAACCCCAGTCTCCTCCCAGCTCAGCTCCTTAATAATTACATGACCTTTAGTAAGAGACCTGCCTTCTGGATCTCACTTTCCACCTTTTTAAATAGGAAACAGTAGTTCCCCATAAGTGAGATTCCAAAGCAGTTTGGCACATAGTAGGTACTCATTAAATGCTAATGCCAGAGCCTCCTAAAATTTGAGAATGATCTGGGTCAATTTTGGTTGTTGAGATTCTTGACATATTTTTTAAAAATGAAGAAATGCTAAAACAGGGCTGTCAAAATCATTCACATAATTTAAAGAAGATTCACATTAGAAAAAATATATTTGGAACACATCCATTCACAAACACATATCCGGCATAGCCAAGCAAAATACATGAACCTAACATTTGTGGAAGTGAGATGGGGGCCCCACAGCCCCCGGGCCCTGGGATAGGCCCTGCATAGCTCCACTCTAAGTTACCTTTCTCATGGGTGACACACCTAGAAATACCAATTTTACTCCTCTCTTTTGTTCTTTTCTTGACTGGAGTTCATCTGGAACGTTTCCCCAGACCTCCCTACCTTTAGTTCATAATTCTGAGCATGCAAATTTTCTTGGAAATCTAGCTGGTGTCTTTTGTGCATCACTGGATCTCAATAGGTTTCAAAAGGACTAAAATTGAGGGTTAGAACAGGAGATAAATGGGTGCTGAAGTGGATGATTTAACTGAGGGATTCTAGGGCAGCCTGGAAAGGATTTGGGGTCTGTGCCTGATGCCTCTGGGATGGTGACAATGTACGCCAGCATAAGGCTATGTGAGATTTTCCCAATAGCTGTCTGCACATGTGTGCATGGGTGCCTTGATTCTCAACAGAGAAATTCAAATTTCCTGTCCCTCTGTTTATTGCTGTCTCCCCCATTATAAGGTCAGCTCCATGAGAGAAGGGACCATGTTTGTCTTGGCCACCTCTATGCCTCTAGTGTTGACTAGACACTTAGAAACACAGAATGTGTCCAGTGTTTGCTGAGTAAGTGACCTTCCTCTGGTTGTCTTCTCAGCCTTGCCCTCTTGGATCCAGGAATAGAACCCTTTGTATTTGGAGGATCAACCCATATCCCTCCTCACCATGGATGTGCCCATGTCTACGCAAAATCCTTTTCTTGTAATTGGAACTTTCTCCCTGGTGGTTAGGCTAAGAAGACAGATACCCAGGAGCTACTGGCAGTTTTGGTTCCGGACTCATGAAGAAAGATGCTCTGAAATAATGAGGCTGACAGGCCAAGATACAGATGCAGGGATGAGAGGCAGAGAGTCAGGGGCACGATCCTGGCTGTCTGGACTCTGGCTCCTGTCACTCCTGATGTCATTCTTCTGCCCCTGTGCCTTTTTTCTTTTTATGAGTCTCAGTTGTATGGATTTTCTTAGAATTATGTGCCTCACCTTATTTACAATATGCCTCCACTAGATCCTCTCATTTTTTGGCAGGGGGAAGGAAGGATGGACAAGTTAGCAGGGGATAGTTTCTACTGCAATCAAGAGTTCTGACTAATCCAGTTCATTAATGATGGGAATTGACCAGAAAGTAGCACTCAGGTGTTTGCAGGTGAGACTCTGGAAGATCTCACAGGTGTCAGGTGGTGGTGCTGGTGGCAGCTAATATTGGCGTATTTTCCACATGTCAGACACAGGTCCGACCTTTGTGTCTCTCTCTTGTGCAGTGGTTACCACTGTGATATGAAGTAGGCTAATTAGTACTTAGTGTCTCATTTTACAGATAAAGAAACCAAACTCAGGTTAGAAAATTGTCCCAAGGTACTAGGAAGAGAAAAAGCTGAGTTTTAATGCTGATTCGCATGACTCCATAATTCCCTTTCTGTGTTTCATGTACATTTTCTGTCTCTTTGTCTTCTTCCACTTCTCCGCTCTCTTCTCCTTTCTCCATCTTGTGCCTGAAGTCTCACATTCTCTCTTCTCCCTTCCATGACCCTTATTGTTCCTTTTTTTTTTTATTTTTTATTTTATTTATGCAAGAACCAGGGTAGAAGGCCAGATGCACGGAGGGGAGGGGTGAGAGGAGTCACCAGAGACAGAGTGGGGAGCAGAACAGGCAGACTGACTGAAACACACTGCTGAGGGGAGCAGCGGGTGAGTCAGGAGAGGTCTGCTGGCCATGTGGGTTGCTCCGAGGCCGGCGGGGATCGAGCAGAGGCTGCGGATAGCTTCACAGTGCTGCGCTCAACCATCTGCGCCACCAGGGAGGCCCCTTTATCATTCTTTTTGACCCCTTTTTTTCCAACAGCACATGAGCACATATTTGAAGATCATGATTTCGCTCTTTTCAAGGGTGAAGACACCTTTTCAGTGTTAAAAAAAAAATCTCCCTGTACCAGGAGCTATACTTTTGCATCTATTGATAAAATGCACAAGTGTTGATGGATTCTCAGATGTCTTGTAATAACTCTGTGACCTCTAGGTTGGCATCCACTACTTTAAAATATATGAGAAACCCATATAGCCATCCCTCTTATTGCTACCTGCTTGGTTTATTACAATATAGAAAAGGCTTATAATGCTACTATAGAGCTCTTTTTTGCTCACCCACTGCCTTAAGGCTACTAATTTCTTCTGAAATGTGGTCTTTTTGTCCCTCCTTTAATATGTTTAATTATTTAAGAAGGCATGAACTATGATACGTACATTTTATAGATTACTTCTTGATTATTCAGGGGCTGATTAATTCATGGATTGGCCAAGTTATGCCCTTCTCTTCTCTATCCCCATTTGTTTTATCATTCCACTTCTTATTACCATCTTTTAGCAAAAATGGATGGTGGGAATGAGAAATGATTCCAGTTACAAATTATGAATTCTGATAAAAGGTTTGGTTGGAGAAAGTTGAAATTCCTTCCCAAAGTAAGAATTTCTTTAATTCATCAGACATATTGATTCTCCCTGGGCATTGTGAAGGTGAGAGTTTGCTCTTGCTCACTGGTAACCTCCAGGGCTCAGCAAGGTGCCTGGCACATGGTAGCTTAATAAAAGAAAAAGTAGGATGAATGAATAAGAGTGGACTACTCTAATAGGGGTAAATAAACTTTTTTCTTAGGTGGGACATTGATTTATAGAAAACTGAGTAAAATAAAAAACAACTTACTTTAGGAATGCATGTCTGCAGACAACATAGCATAAAAATGTTTAAATGACTGTTAGAAATTAAAGACAGGAGATATATGATTCTAATTTAAAAAAAATCAAAAAATGTGCCTTTTTTAAATTCCAGTGATGGAAAAAAGGTTAGCAAGAGAGATATTCAGGTTTCTAAAATGACAGTTGGTCTAGGTAAACTGGACTACTGTTAAATTAGGCGTTAAATAAACATAATCACCCTCAACACACTAACAATTGACCACTTAGCATGTGCTGGGTACTGTGATAAGTAATTTATATGCCATATCTCATTTGTCTTCATTACAACCTAGGAAGAAATTTTGTGTGATAGACATCAGAAATTGACCGATGCCCCTAGAAAACTTCTTTAGCTCTCTAGATTTTTGAACTAAGAATGGTCTCCTTTTATCTTCCAGTTTTTAAATTAAAGATTTATTTTCCTGTGAAATGTTAAATATATTCAAAAGATTGACTTAATTCTAGATATGGCTATGGAAACTGAGATATCTGCTATTTCACTAGCTCTTGGTTTTTGACATTAACGAATTGTCTGGAAAGGAAAATTTTATAATGCCATACTTTTCAAAGTTTTCCCAATTTGTGGAAGCAAAATGGTTTGCATGCAGGGATGCAGTGGGAAAAGGACAGGATTCAGACTACATCTGGTCCATGGCCCTGGTGCTGTCTAGGAGTCAGGTGCTGAAATGGCTTACCCAAAGTCTGCCTGGACAGATGGTGTCCCTTGTCTGTAGTCTGTTGCAGCAGAAAGTTCCCAGAATAGAGGAGCAACTTTAAAAGATACTGAAGCAACAAGAATTACAGTTCATTTTATTTGGAGGGGAGTGGGGAAATCCTAGTTTTCTTTTATCTTCTTGTTCTTCCAAATTTTGCCCCAGCTTAAAGGGAAGGTTATGGATGACAGGTTGTTGATGGAAAAATATCTGCTCAAAACAAAACAAAACAAAACAAAACAAAACAAAAACAAGGCTGGCATCTGTACAACGGGCTAGTGATGTATTTTGGAAAATTTCACTGTCTACTGAGGTGTTAGACAGGAACCAAGAAGAACCAGGACTGGAGGCTCAATGATGTTGTCAGTTCCTTGGGACTACTCAGTCAACAAACAATTATTGTAGTTTAATAAAGGAAAATGAACATAGGGACCTTGGCTGTAATGAGTAAGAGAAGATCAAATCTGCAACATCATAGGAAATTCCATTCAGGGCGGAAAAGCCTTATTACAACAGCCTCAGATGAAATGTAGTATTTATAAGAAACTGGAAAAACTGGAATATTCTCTGGGGAGATGAACCTGATGAGTGTGCAGATCATGGAGTAAGTGTCTCTTCGATAGCTCATATGACATTCCACTCTGTTATTTCCATATATGCTTTATATCTATTATTACTAAGATGGCTTGAAAGAAGGAATGGTATTCTTACAAATGCCAAAGTCCTGACACACAATGACAGGTTGGCATAGGATTTGTTTATTAATTGATTGATAGGGTTCTCAAGGCTAAGATGCTTGAATTATTCACTTCTGAGAGTAGCTAATTTTCATTAATAGCCTTACATAATACCCTCCCTCCTTCCATAAGATTCCTACTTATTTCATTTCATTCAGTCATTGAACATCGACTATGTGCTAAGTACTGTAGGTGCAGATGAGAAAGACACAATCCCTGCCTTTAAGAGTCTGCAATTTACTGTGAGAGGAGAATGTGTGCAATGAATATGTTTACTGCTTAATTAAATAATGCTGTGCTATTTCTTTGGTATTAGTTTCTTTTTCAATTTGAGCCACCTATCAAAAACTCCTTTAGAAGCATAAGTTAACATTGATCACAGATTGTCACCTTCATATATATATATATATATATAAATATATATATATATATGATTAAGATTTTCCCCTCTGACTATATAAGTGTGCAGACTCTCCTATAGACTCTCCTTTAGGGTTAGTGTCTATTATGCTCTGGTCTGCAAAAGGGCTGCCTTTGTCTAAACTAAACCCCCTGGCTTTGGCATAAGATGAAAAAATAGCTCTAGGAGAAAAGGGGGCAGAGAGGGATTTATTGGAGGTATACAAGGTGCTCCCAGAACTAAAGGAGAGGTGCAGGAGACCCACAGGTCTGGATATCCTGGAGACAGGAACCATGGCCTTTATGCCCCAGGCATAACTGTTCTTCTCTGTTGGCATCTTAAATTGGCAGGGCTTTCCATGGCATGGAGGATGTGGATATATTAATAGTAGTTTTGTGATAAATCCTTGCAACTCATTATCTACAAGCAAGGGCAGCGATTTCCATCTTAGATTCAGGGTGAAAAACTCAGATCAAGATACTGAGTGAGTACATAATCTTAAGTCACAGCGAACCTTAGACTAATCCCTAGTGGCTAGAGGGGTACTTTGACAGGTCCATAAGATCCTGTAATTAGAAGAGTTCTCCAAAGGAGGGGAGTGTTCTTGTCATAAGAGGGCATGAAGGTGCTCTAGAGGTCCGAAGAGAAAATTCTGCCACTTTATTCTGATGCAATGCTGTGTTCCAGAATAGCTCCCAACCAGGGAGAATCCTCACCAGCCTGCTCATCTTTCCACTGCCACTCATGGCCAGTGTGAGGAGTGACTACAATGGCCAGGGAAGTCAAAGGAGACTAGGTAGTTGTCCATGACCTCCTATGGCTGTAACCATTCTACAAACAACATGGAAAGATGCCTCTGAGGGGAAAGTTTCCCTTTTTGCTATGCATAGTCACACATTCCTTGGTTGATATAACCGAATACCAATTATTTTATGTGGCATCATCTATGCACTTTGATGTTGACTCTCCCATGCTCCTTCACAGAGGTGGAGTCCAAGGATCTGGGCTGACTCCCAGAGTGCAGAGCTTAGAACACAAGCTTCCCTCTATATGCACACGTGCTTCTCCCTGTCCATTTCGTACCCAAGTCTTCCATGCTATTGAGATCTTCCTATTTTTCAAGGAGTTCAAGCATCTCTGAGCAACTAAGCAAGAGAACCTCTTACATCCTACTTCCTTCAGCAGCACATACCCTCCGAAGTCTTCTTGGTAATAGAAAAATAAGCTTTGGAGATCCTAAATCCACCGACAATCCTAGACCACTCTTTCTACGGATATGATAGAATGCTGAAGGACCTATCACCACAAAATAAGTAGACCCTAGATAAAACATAGTTTAATGTGTTACTGAGCTCACAAACTTAAGGCAATTCTCTAAGAATCTACCCCACCCCACTGATATCCCAAACTAGATCTAGTGGTGGTGAGAGGTAAACAAATGGGAACAAGGGGCTCAGAGTACTGTGAAAAGTATACTAACCCTTGAGCTGGCGGCATGTTAAGGAAGCTAAACCTAGAATCCTACATTAAGTCAGGCCCCTTGGAGAAAGCTAGACTGTTCCAAGTTGAACCCCATGGCTCTCAGCAGAGGTGGATACAAATACTCTCTGGTAAAAAGTATCTCCAGTTTAGGCTCACATGACTTCCATATCTTTGGATCAAATAAATATAATAAGGAGGCAAGACACTCCAAATAGCAGCAGAAAAAACTAAAAACATGTTTGTTTATACTCAAGATATACTGCAGATATTAGAATTTTCAAATATAGAATATACCCATGTATGAAATGTTTAGTGGAATAAAGGATGAAACAAACAAGTAAGCAACAAGATACTCTCCGAGGTGACTTGAAAAAGAACAACTTGGAACTCTTAAACATGAAAAACAGTTTTTGAAACGAAAACTCAACTGTTCAATGCAACTTAAGAAAGAATTAATGAACTGGAAGATACATCTGGAAAACTACCCAGAGCATGACATTACAGAGAGACAGGAGATGAAGAGAGACAGGAGATGAAATGAGACAGTTAAGAGACTTGGACATTAGAATGAGAAAATCTCACATGTTTGACTGGAGCCCTAGGAGACTGTAAAGATATTGGGCAGATTTTTAAAAAGATGTGATATCTGTCACTTTAGAAAACAGTATGGAGATTCCTAAAAAAAAATTAAATATACCATATGATCCAGTTATTCATATCTGGCTATTTTTCTGAAGAATATGGAAACACTAATTTGAAGAGATATGCTCACCCTTAAATTCACTACAGGATTATTTACAATAGCCATGATTTAGAAACAAACTAAATGTCCATCAATGGTTGAGTAGCTTTGAAGAGGTGGTATATATACACTATGGAATACTACTCCGCTATAAAAATGATGAGATCTTGCCATTTGCGACAACATGGACATTATGTTAAGTAAAATAAGTCATATGGAAAAAGACAAATACTATATTATTTTACTCATGTGTATAAGATAAATAAATGAACACATAAAACAAAAGCCAGCTCTTAGACTCTAAGAACAAAATGGAGGTTTTGTACCATTTGCAAGAGAAGGGGGAAGTTAGGTGGGTAAACTGGGTAAAAGAGGTCAATTGTATAGTGGCAGGTGAGACCTAGACTTTTACAGGTGATTACAATGGAATATACACAGATGTCAAAATATAAAGTCCATGCAATGCTATAAACCAATGTTATCTAAAAAAAAAAAGTGGCTGAGAGACACAAATCCTCAGATGGAGGAAGCACAGGCTGGGTTAAGAAAAAACAAACACAAAAAACCAACACAGAGATCTGTAGTTTTACATGTGGTAGTGAAACTGTGAAATCCAAATAACAGGTCACCTAGAGGATGGCATTACTGTAAGAGGTGTCTCAGCAACACATGGCAGCTAGAAGATGGTGGAACATAACTGTCAATTTAAAATTTTGTATGCAGAAAAATTATCTTTCCAGAATGGAAACACAAGAAATATATTTATAGAGTGGAGAGAGAGAGAGAGAGATAGTTTACCTCTCAGTAAAGGAAGGCTAGAGGAGGTGTATTAGGAAGAAGCACAATCACCCCAGAGGTGTTTCGGAGATTTGAAAGAAAGATGAACAAATAAAATAGTAAAAATGGATGCAAATAAAAAACATTATCATTAGATAATAAAATAACAGTGGTAACTACAAAGGGTTGGCAAAGGGCAAGTCTGCAATGCTCGGTACTTCAGATACTTTCACAGTCCTGTAAGCTAAAAATGTATCACAGAAGTTCAACAGAAACCACAAAAACAACAGAAGTGGAGGGTATAATCCCAAATAGGTAGAGACAAAAAATGAGATTTCCAAAAAAAGAATCTTTTCTCTTGCTGCAAAACAAAATCTCCCAACTAATTGATGTGCTTTTTTATTTAAAAGATTTATTTATTTATGCATACAAGAACTGGGGTATAGGCCAGAGGTGCAGGGGTAAGAGGATTCACCAGAGACAGAGTGGGGAGCAGAGCAGGCGGATCTACTGAAATACACTGCTGAGGGGAGCAGCGGTGAGACAGGAGAGGTCTGCCCCGCCATGTGGGCCACCTCCCTGGCTGGGATAGAACTTGTGGTGCAGTGGCTGGTGGTAGCTCTATAGGGCTGTGTCTTAACCCCTTGCGCCACCAGGGAAGCCCTGATGTACCTTTTTTTAAAGCAAGAAAAGAAAATTAAAGAAGCATGGAAAACATAGAAACTGGATTAAGCAGAATAGACATGAGTTTACATACTGATGTTCCCATCGTATGGAAATAATCTCATCAGGAAAAGGATGGGCTCATTCGTGCACTGGGCATCACAGGGTGGCTGTGATGTTGTAAAATAGGATGAGGGTTGCAGAACAGGAGATGCCGCTTCTGCCGGGCCCCCTTGTAATGTGAAGTCACCAACAGGCGAAGGAAATGCAGGAGAGCTAGGTCTAAATCCCAAGTGTGGAATGTTTGTTTTTAGCTTCTTCACATCTGTGAGTGTTTTTCTAGATAACCACACCTCAAAAGTAACTGCTTCCTCAGAGGGAAAACCATAGCATTCTTCAAAGTAGTGCTAAAACCACCCCGCTGCTCACCAGGTCAGTAGAACTGGGGAGAAGGGGCCTGTGAGTGAAAGCGCGAGACTGGGGGCCAGGGTCAGCTCCCTGAGCAGAAGTGAGTCTAGGATTGGAAATTTCAGGCTTTCCAAAGAGAAGGGTGAGGTGAGGTGGGGTGTGCTTGGGCCTTAGAGTGTAAGGAGGAGCAGAGCACAGGAGGGCAGGGGGAGGGAGGAGAGGCAGGGGCAGACTTCAGGCTGTGAGGCTGTAAGGTGGGACGTCTGGCCTGCAGTGTGCCTGGGCCTGCAGGAGCTTGGCCTGGGCCAGGGGAGAAGAGAGGCCACCACTTACAGAAGTGGGGAGGAGAGAGGCTTAAAGGGAAGTGACCAGAGAGCGCACACATCCACTTTCTGAATTCAGCTTTCTAAAAGCAGCTTTGCCATTTTCAGCAACGGCAATTTTAGTGACTTAATCATATCACTATTTCGGAATGGCATTTTATAAATATTCTTCACTACTTTGTGAAAATCAGTTTTTTGTTAACACGCTTTTCTTAAATAAAAAAAAAAGGTAAAAATAAACAAACAACAGAATCCAAATACGCCTAAAGCGCATCTCCCTTTGACCTTGAGAGGCCTTTACCCCCTTGTTAGAGGAAGCACCTTGTCTGCCTGAGGGCCCCCAAGCACGCGCTCCCCTCCCTGTGCAGAGCTCTCTGCTGCCTCTCACAACCCACAGCACTGGCATTTCTCTGGGGGTGCTGGTTTCTCATCCAATTTAGGTGTGTTTGTCCTGCCAAGGACTACGAGATCTTTAAAAACTCTGAATTCCCTCTCCCCACCTCCAACTGTTATAGGGCAGCCCCAATATTGAACGGGTTGCATGGCTGTGGGTCCTCACCCGCGCGCTTACAAGGGACTTATGAATACTCCACTGCAGGCACACACAAAAGGTTAATAAAAGGTTTATTTACAAGGGAAAAGGAAATAAGGAAAATGTACAACTCAGGGAGAAAATAGGGAAATAAAGTCTTTAATGCATCCTACCCTATCCGCCGACCTGGAAACCCAAAGTCAGTCACTCTCAGAGCTGGCGGGACCTGGCGGGGAGCCAAAATGGGGGACCCCTCCAAAGCCCACGTGTCTGGCTTTATACCCACCTGGCTGCTTAACCCCACCCTCAGGTCCCAGCCACCTTCCCTTTGGTGGGGATGGGATTTGGAGTTCCCAGTGTCTTTGGCTTTGGCCTGGGGTGGGGGTGGAGTCAACAAAACCTGTATGGGATTAGCTTTAGGACATCCAGTTCCCCCTAACACAATCACTCATGCCCCTGGAGTCAGATAGCTGCAGGGTGCATTCATAATGAGGATGGTCCAGGGAACAAAGTGTGTCTTTGGGAATCCTTTCCCAAACTGCTTGGGGTCCTACCACAGGGAATTTTCATTGATTAAAAAGAACACTTTGGTTGGTTATATATTTCTCTTAAATAGATTCTTTGACTCTTCAATAATATTCTTGTTAGTGCTTCTTTTTTTATTGCTGTGAAATTATTAAAATAATACTGTTAAAATTCTCTGAGGTGGTGGCCTTTACCTTTCTGAAAATGATACCAAGTACCCAATCTTTTGCCTACCGTATGAGATTCCTATTACTGTGTAACAAATCACCACAAGTTTAGTGGCATTAAGCAATATGTGACGAATGGTCTAAACAGTTGTGCATGTCAGAAGGCTGATTCTGGCCTCACTACACTGAAGTCAAGGTGTTGGCCAGGCTGCATTCCCTTCTAGTGACTCCAGGGTGCCATTGATTTTCTTGCCTTTTCCAGCTCTAGAGGCTACACATATTCCTTGGCTTGTGGTGCCACCCTCTGTCCTCAAAGCCAGGACTGGTGGGTTGAATCCTTCGCACACCACCTCACCTCCTCATCTGCCTCCTTTTTCTATTTTTAAAGACCCTGTGATGACACTGCCCATGCGGATTATCCAGGATAATCTCCTCCTCTCAGTCCTTAACTTAATCTCATCAACAAAGTCGCTTTGGCTGTGTAAGATACTGCATTCGTTCTGGGGATTAGGACAGGCTCTTTGGGAGACCATTCATTACTCTGCCGACCACACCTACTGACACCTGTGTGTGTGTGTGTGTGTGTGAGCACGCACGTGCGTGCGCAGCTGGAGCAACACCCACGCACCTCAGGCTTTACAGCTGTCAGGAGGATTGTGGTTTGGAACAGGGAGTGACTTTCTATCCACTGCTTGTGGCTGCCTAGGGCTGGGGAGCAGGAGGTTTGGCTGTAGCAAGGCGACATCTTTGGAAAGCCTGCCATGCACTGCTGAGTAACCTTTTTAGAAAACTTTTAAGAATGAGTTAAAAAGCCTTGGCTTCTGCTCCAGCCCATGTCTTATTAGTATTCAAAATCAGGGGTAGTCCATGCTTAACCACAGCAAAAGAGCTGGCACCCCGCAATCATTCTTCCATGACACCGACAACAATGAATCTCAGGGTTAAGGGTGACCCATTTAAGAAATATATTTTTGCCGAGGAGGCCTTAGAGGGAGTCCTTTTAGCAATTTGAATCAAAAGGTATTGAAGTTCCTCAATCCAGTTTTTAACACAGTTTCTTTTGCAGATATAGAATGGGTTTTTTTTTTTTTTTTTTTTTTTTTTTACTCTTTCCTGAAACTATTACATCTAAATTGATACAGTTCAGACCCTGGGGTATATGTGACTGTACACATAGTAGGTGCTCAAATAGCTGAATTTAATAAACCAAAGCTTATCTTTTAGATCTAGGCTATGAAAAAGTAGAAAAAAATTGAGATTAGGCTATGAATAAGTAAAAAAAGATTGAGATTACATTGAGATTGAAATTTGGCAATACCTGTTAAGATTTAATTAGTACATATCAGTCCTCACATTTCCACTACTTGGTACCTATGCAAGAGAACTATTTGCATATGTGTGTAAGGATATTTGCCTACGTATAATGATACCATACAGGTCAGCATTGTTTGCAATGGTCTTGGATTAGAAACTGCTTAATTGTCACTTGAGGAGTGACAAAATGAATCTGATACACCCACACTAAGGAGCTTAAAAAAATTACTTTCATCTATATTGTGTAATTTTTTTGCAATAAAATATAGCTAAGTTTTATTAAATTAACAGAGAAACAAAATGAAATATCAAACATTTAAGATAATGTCAAAAATGATGATCAAATCTATTAAAATATTACATTTTACAAAGCAACAATTTAGGCTAAAAGTTAAAATACTTTTCCTATTTTGCTAAAAGTGTGTTTGTATATGTAGGTAGTATATATATTAAATATATTGCATATATGGGAATATATTTATATAGATATATCCATCTACCAAATCTATACTTTATATATATATATACACACACACACACACACACATCAATAGCTGCTGAATTATCTTATCTCTATACTTACAACAATAAACTATAAATAAATGTTGCTTGGATTAAATCATAGCTACACATCCCATTCTTTATCATTATTCTTATTTATAATGGCAAAAATATCTCTTACATGATTATGATTAATCTGATAATTGAATAGTTTGCCTTTTAAATAATTCAATTAACTTTAGTAAATTAAAAAATTTTCTGAAATAGTTGCACAATTAAGAAAAAAATGAAACACTGCTTTACAACATGTAGCATCTCTTTAAATGAAACCCTTCCAAGTGTGAAGAATGAGTTAAGGTTTTATCAAATGAATGCTCTTTGTTAGCAAAACTGATCTAAATCGTGATTTAAACTTTACAACCACAGCAATCTTCCATTTGAGCAAAACTGTTGGAAAACATCAGGATGGGGTGGTGGGCTCTCGGGCCTCTGGGGATATCCCAGGAAACAAAAGCTCTTCTAAAGGAATTATACAAGATTGACACCAACAGGAAATCCTTCCCAGGCTACATGAGACTGTAGATTGGGTATTTAGTTCTATTGAGAGAAGGGGAAGCCACTGGGTTTTCTATTTACTGGAGGAACCAGCCCTGAAGATCCTCCAGGGTCTGTGCGTGTGCAGCTGTCTGCAGGGGTGATCAAATCCTCCCCACTCCCTGCAGGGAGGAGGCTGTCCACAGAGCGCAATCACGCACCTGCCGGGCGCCAGATCAGCCCTCCACATGCAGAGACACTCGCCCGGCTGCGTGGAGGCTGAGCTGGCCCACTCCGCCCGGCCAGGCCCCGGCCCAGTCCCTGCAGAACAAAGGGCGGTGTCTTTTGCACCTCCCTGAGTCGGATGCACGCACATGCCTTCCATCACAATTAACTCAAGAATCTGAAACACAACACCAACTCACCCGCGACACGCTCAAAATCAATGCCATCAATACCCAGAACGAGGACACCGAAAAAGCAAATCAAAACAAACCTATTCAAAGAGTAAATACTCAAAGCAACAGGGCTCCCAGTCAGACACACTCCAAGGTCAACAAATCCAAGAAAGTTCAAGTGAAGGGGCGCCTTATAAACCGAAGAGGCCATTATCCCAGGGGTCCCCAAAGTAAATGCCTGGGGGGCCAGCTAATGGAAGGAACTGTGAGATAATAGAGAGTGGGCCTCTCATGAGCCAGGCCGCAGGTGCCCCAGGTAAAAGCATTCACATTCCAATTTTTAAAATTTCAACTCCTGCTACATGTGATCTCTTAAACAGTGCCTACAATCAAAGAAGGAAGAAAATGGAGTTAAATAAGGGTGGAGGGGGCTGAAGGAGAATGAGCCAAAGTCAGAAGAGCTGCCAGGAGGTCTACCCAAGATCCAAGGCCCCGCCAAACCTGGCTGTCATTGTTGGCAAAGGTGGGGCCACTTGGTTTACATCTTCAAAGGCAATTGCAAAACAAAAGCTAACAGCAACAGCTTAAACTCTAATATGGGGGATCAGATTAGTCATGTAGATTCCTGATGTAACTAATTAAGCTGGACTACAAAAAGAGTGCACGGGTCCCTTTGGAAGCCTCTGCATAAATGGTGCCTCTGGAAAGCTAGAGGTGTGGCCTTATGAAAAGGTGAGGCAGGGACCAAGTGACCTCCCAAGGTCCTGATTTAAATATGTCTGCATAGTCAACCCTGGTTCTCCAGCCCAAGGGAGAAGACAGTGACAAATCATCCTAAGCTGAAGATAATAAAAAGTTATATTTGCCTTTGGAATGTATTTTGGTACTTAAATTAGAACGTGTCTTTCTGACGCGCTGAGAATTCACAATGCTTCACAACAGCCACAAAGAAGGCCTGACCTGGAGCTGGGAAGCCACCCAAATTCGCCATCCTGTCCTCCACATAACTCTTCTTCTTTGTTAGGGGTGAGAATATTATCTCTCAGTATAATGTCCAACAGCCCAAGCGGCCTCAGATGGGGCAAATCGGCTCAGGGGCCTGCCCCTGATCTCTGGCCGAGTTAGGGTGAAGCCCCTGTATGGTCTGGTCTTGCTTTTTCAGTACGACTCCAAGTGCTGCGGGACCCCCAGTCAACATCATGCTGACTGCTAATGGTGGTTGGGTCGCACCTCCCTGTTATAAAGGACACGAAAGCTAATTTCTTGAGCTCCTTGGAAGAGAAAGAGAAAAAGACTTCAGTGAAAAGGAAGCTGAAATGAATGTCTGGCACTTGGAATGAAAGCAGCTGCACACTCGGGAGATGCAGCAGTCCCCCGCACATCAAAGGATGAGGGGACAGAGACCTGCACTTGAGCCCGGTGCCGGGAGGAAAGGAGAACTGCTCACAGGAGTCCCAGGCGGAGGGCCGGGGAGGAGGAATGGACAGTCGCCCCGCTGCTCTCTGTCCTCGGTCAGCAACCAGGGCCCACGAGGCAAAGCAAGTGCCACCTAGCAGGAGGCAGCCCAACAGGAACATTCCGGAAATATAGCAGAGTCCTTTAACCAGAGACTCCAGCAGAGAGGCACGTGGCTCTGGGAGGCTGGATTCACCCAGAAGGGCTTCTCTGATTCAGAGTGACTGGGGGCAGCCACGGCCGAACTCAGACAAGCTGCTTGGCCCCCGCAGGCAATACGTGTTATTACAACCATTTTTATTTTTCCCCTTTCCTTCTGAAAGCCCCAAATTGAGCTAGTTTAAATATGGCTATATAATTAAAATGAAATAAAATTAAAAATTCAGTTTCTTAGTCATAGTAGCTGCATATGGAGCCCCACAGCCACATGGGGCCAGTGATGTGATATTAGACAGCGCCGACCTGAGCACCTGCTGTGTCACAGAGACTTCTGCTGCATCACACACTAACCTAGACCTCCAGGAGGAGTCTAGAATCTAGTACCTTTACTCTTTGTGGGGTAGAAGAAATAAGAGAAGAAATGCACTTTACAACATTTCTTTTCTAGACATCATCACCACCGTCACATATGGGGGAAAAGAGGGTAGATTTCACTGCCCATTTCACAGATGAGAAAGCGGCACCTTGCCCGAGGTTCACCGTTGGATGGCATGGTTAAAATTAAAATCAGATCTTCCAATTCCAAGGTTAGTTCTACTGTATACATAATTACCACAAATAATACTACCTGCCAGTTACGCTGTTCAGGGCTGCCTTAAGAGCTCAGGCCTCCCAGAATGAGGTTGACAAGTCCCTGTAGTGCTTTTGCTGATTGATTTTTAAAGTGATAACTAAACTTTGTTCAATGAAGTCTAGCAGCTGTAGAGTTAGGGAGCCTTGGGGTTCCAATCCTGACTCATCCTCATATTTATTGGCAGAGGGCAAGTCACTTAGCATCTCTGAATCCTAATTTCCTTTTTTGTATACTTACTTGGTAGTGTTATCAGGAGGATGAAATAAAACAGTGCACCTGAAAGGCTTAGTACAGTGCCTGGTACATATTGGTGCTCGGTGTCAGTGGGGATCGCCAGGACAAACAGACAAACAATGCTCTGTCATGTGCGAGGGCCTACTGGTACTTCAGGACGAGAAGGCAACACAGCTGTCCTCATTTTACAGCCGGTACTTCTGTATCTTGGCGAGTAAGGGACTGACTCATTGTCATGCAACTAGAAAGTTGTAGGTCTAGGGCATGAACTCAAGCTATTTGAACTCCAAATTTATGCTTTTTTTGCTACACAATGTTGCTTCTTAGGAGAGAAGGCAGCAGTGGGAACACTGACATGGTTTAGGGGAAATATGGTTATCCTTAATTCCCATCTTCCTCTCTTCTTTGACATGGACAATTACTCTTTTTGTAATTATATGCCAAAGGCTGTGCAAAGGCAGCTTTGAGCATCTCTTTCTATTATAATTGTCACCCTTAAGCCCCTCCTCTATAGAGGCTCTCGAGTCCCACTGGTAAGGAAGTAACACCTGCATAAAGAAGGGGGCTTAAATTTGAAGAGCACAGCTTGAAGGAAAGCATTCAAATTTTCTCCTTGGGAAGCCCACGGATCAAACACCTTTTTTCCTATCTACCCTCATCCCAACTCACTGCTATCGCGAAAGGAAAGGACAGCACATTCCAGAACCCCAGCTGAACCCAGCCGAGATCCATGATGACAGTGTGTGTTTGCAGTCACTGGATTTTGGAATGGTGCATTACTTAGCCTTATCACCGCACAAGTTGACCAGTAGATCTGTGAGACTCAGCGCGGGAGCCACTTACCCAGCCACAACGATCTCGAAGTCCCCATCGTGGTCCACATCAGTAACTGCCACACCATAGTTGAGCTGGGTGGGGTTGCTGTCGTAGTCAGGGGGCAGAACTGAGTTGGTGACTGCAGTGAACATGGGCTCAGCCCGCTGGGACCCTTCAGTGGTGTGCAGAAACCACAGCAGCAGCAGGAACAGTAACATCCTGGATACCTGAAACCAAAAGTTATCGGCGGTCTGAGAGATGTCTGGCCAGAGCAGCCAGGGAGAGCTACTCCCTGGTGGGCAGAGTGCCCGTGTCCCTGCTTACTGAGGACTTTGCAATTTGTAGGCTGCCATTTCCCTACTTTCTTTAAAGGGCAGCCTACCCCCATCACATGCAATCACCCTTCTGTGGCTCTGCTTTTTCTTTTTCTGTAGCATCTATCCCTGTCAAACATACCATGTGATTTCCTTATTCATCATGTGTATTCGTTATTTTCCATTTCCCTCTGCTAGAAGGAAAGCTCCATGAGGGCAGGGCTTTTTTCCATTCCCCTACAGTCTCTGGCACATGTTTGTGGAAAGAAGGAAGGGAGGAGGTAGGGGGACAGGCAGGGAGGGAGGAAAGAAGGGGAAAGTAAAAATACACAGGTATAATGAAGAAAATAATGAACTTCAAATAGTCCAGGGGTAGGGTGAGACCCCCATATGAATCCAGGTCTAGAATAACATGGAGACAGTGAAGGAATATCCTCCTGTGGGAAGTGTCCCAGAGGTGGCTGGAAGGGGGTCTGTGACTTGGCGGGTGCCCCCAGCCAGGGTTCCTCTCTGGAGCAGCTGGCGGTGGCCTCCAGACCAGTCAGGGAATGCATTCCGGCAGAATCTGGCGGGCAGCTCATCATTCACTTGGAGAAATTAAACCATTGCATGCGTGTTTTATTATAAATTAATTATGTATAATCCATTGTATAATTCATTATTATATCTCTAACATAATTCAGGGGGGTTGCCAAGCAGCCGAGGGCCACAGATGCTGGTGGCACACACCCGGGAGACAGATGAGAATGGCTAAGGAGGTGGAAAGACTCCGCCCCCTCCTTGTGTGAGCAAGGGAGACGCTCAGAACACTACAGATGGCACCGCCCCGAGACTCTGCCCGCGGGCCTAGACAGAACTCACAGAGTGTTCTGGAGGCGCTGCTGGAACAAGCCCCACAAAGGCTCGGAAGGTCTAGTCCCACAGGCAAGGCAGTGCCTTCCTGCCTTCAGCAGGCAGCAAACCCCTTCCTGGTGGAACTTTTCCTGCCGGCTTGTCGCGCGTCTGGCAGCCGGGAGCAAGGCTGAGGCTGATGTCTTAATGAAGAGAAGATCTGAAGACTGACTCCCCATATGGAGACATTTGCTCCTGCCAGCAAATGAGCTTACTCCAGTTCAGGACCGAAAGACCAAAGGAAGCACCCAGACAGTGGCTTTGGAGCCAAACATGATTCCGAAGCCCCCCATAACGCTTGGTTGGAGGCTGCAGGGCTGAAATGAGCCTTGGGGGGTCCTCCTGCAAAGGAGGGCACGTGTTGGGGGTTGCATTGTCAGAGTGAGGTCAGTCCAAACGACAAAGATGTCTGAACAGCATCTTCCGCTGTCTCACCACCAAAGGCAAACGCATCACTGTGTGTGCGACTTGGCAGGAAGCTTGGTGGGATAAAGGAAACTCATAACTAGATAAATGAGCTTCGGGGGGCGGGGGCGGAATGAAAAGCTAAAGAGTATTTAATAACCAGGGTAGACACACTGAAATGTAGCATGGCTCCGAAGGTCACTGGGCTTTTCAAGGTATGACCTCTATTGTAGGATGACTCTCAGCTTAAGAGTCCAATCCGATTGATTGGCAGTTGCTTGAAAGAGTCCCACGATCAGCTTACACTGTTTGTGATGAGGATGGAGGAGAGGGGCATAAAGCATGCCTTCTAGAAGCTAGTTAGTTCCTCCCAGGCAGCACACTGGAAATTTGGGGTCACCGCCATCAGGGAGGCAGGTCCTATTAGGATACAAGCAATTGGTGGAAATTCTCTTATGAAGGCTACAAGGGACGAGAACCCTGATCCACTCTCTTGATTTTTACTTTTTCTGTGAAAAGTAAAACTTTCAATTAAAGGAGCCACATGAAAAAAGCGTGACTCTGTATTATCCATTTCCAGATAAATAACCTTAAGCAAGATTAAAAAGAAATAACACACCTATGGGCTGACCTCTATTTTGCTTGGTGACCTTGAACAAGTCATAGCCTCATTGTGTACCAGTTTTCTTCTCCAAAATTGGGGTTTGGAAGTAGATATCTAAAGGTCCTTTCAGACTCTAAAATTTTATGATAGATTAAAGGGTTTATTTTTTTAGAAGTAGACCTTCAGCAGTTTTTCTCTCCAGTTTCTTCTATAAACTTTAGGCCAACCTGTGGGTTTTCCTTTCTGAGCATATTAAATATATTTTTAGCAAAATAGATTTTCAGCAGGTTTCTACAGCAATTCCCTTCCAGGGGCCAAGGCCAGACAGGAACAAGTCCTCATTAGTGTGGAGCCTGAATTCACCTGAATGAAACAGAGATGGAAGGTCGCCCCCGGCCAGGTGGGAGGAGACCGGGGCAGAAAAACATGTGCTTTACATGCCATCCCTCTGTCAGAGGCACCCAGTGACCCACGAGGGCTGCTCAGTACCAGTGGAAAGTAGAGGGTGAGTTTGGGCTTGTCTTGATGGTGGATGGGGGCGTAGAAGTATCATCCGTACTCTCTGGACTCAGATGTTGGAAACCATTCAAATGCCCCTGTTCATCTTCACATTCAGGGTGGTGTCCCACCTGCAGCAGCAGCATTATCTAGGAATTCGTTAGACACGCAGAATCTTGGGCTCCATACCAGGCCTACTAAACATTTTTTTAAAAGATTTATTTATTTATGCATACAAGAGCTGGGGTACAGGTCAGAGGTGTTGGGGTGAGAGGATTCACCAGAGACAGAGTGGGCAACAGAATAGACAGACTGACTGAAACACTGCTGAGAGGAGCAGTGGGCAAGGCAGGAGAGGTCTGCTGTGCCATGCAGGTTGCTCCCTGGCCGGCCGGGGATCGAACTCGTGCTGCAAAGGATGAGGATTGCTTCATAGTGTGTTGTTTACCCCTTGTGCCACCACGGAGGCCCCGTACTAAACATTTTTACAAGACTTTAGATGCATGTTAAGGTTTGAGAAGCTCTGTTCAACCTTAGGTATACACTAGGGTCACTTGGAGATCTTTGAAAAATACTCTTGCCTGATAATGATTTCTTGTCTATGACACCAAAATCATAGACTACGAAGAAACAGTGGATAATATGGACTACTATATCTACACTTAAAATTTTAGTACATCAAAGGACACTATCAACAGGGTGAAATGACAAAATGGGAGAAAAGATTTGCAAATCCTATTTCAGATAAGAGATGACTACCCAGAATATATAAAGAACTCCTATGTCTCAACAACAAAAACAACCCTATTCAAAATGGCCAGAGAACTTTAATAAAACTTTCTCCCATAGAAGACATACACACGGCCAATAAACACGGCACAACAGCACCCATGCGAGGGGAAAGCAAATCAAGACCACAATAACACTTTAATAGAGGGCTACAATAAAAAAAATCAGAAAATAACAATTGTTGGTGTGGATGTAGAGAAATTGGGACCCTCATGCATTGCTGGTGGGGAAGCAAAATGGTGTAGCCACTGGAAAATTCTTATGTAGCAGTTCTTCAAAAAATCTAAAGTACAATTACCATGTGCTGCAGTGATGCCACCTGGGTATATACCCAAAAGAATTGAAATACATGCCAGGATCATAGTAGCATTATTTACAATAGCCAAAAGATGGAAGCAAGACAACTGTCCATCAATGAATTGAATGCCTAAACAGAATGTGGCATACACATACAAAGGAATACTATATGTCTTAAAAATGAAGGAGATTTTTGACACGTGCTACAGCATGGCTGAACTTTGAAGACATACAAAGAGAACAAAGTCAGTCATGAAAGGATATATACTGTATGATTCCATTTATATCAGTTACCACAGCAGTCAAATTCATAGTGACAGAAAGTGTATTGGGGCTGGGTGGAGGGAGAATAGGGAGTTAGAGCTTAATGGAGTTTCAGTTTGGAAAGTGAAAAGTTCTGGAAAGTGATGGTAGTGATCACTGCACACTAATGTGAATGGATTTAATGTTACTGAACTGCACACTTAAAAATGGTTAAAATGGCCGAGGAGAGGTGGCGTGCGGTCGGTGGAGGCAGCAGCTCCTGCAGCCCTGGTGACCCCTCTGCCATTGGGCTGGCACTGGACCCTGCCACCACCACGCCCATGACGGGCCGCTTCCGATCCACCACATCCTGCAGTACCTGAACCAGGGCGAAGTGGTGTTCAAGGAGTTGGTGAAGGTCATGATGGTGAACTACAACATGCATGGGGAGCTGGGCGAGGGTGCCAGGAAATTTGTGTTTTTTCAACATACCTCAGATCCAGTACAAAAACCCTTGGGTGCAGATCATGATGTTTATGAACATGATGCCATCACCCTTCCTGCCGTTCTACTTAGATACTGGGAAGCAGGTGCTTGTGGATATGGAGACCAAGAGCAATAAGGAGATCATGGAGCGCATCAAGAAAATCTTGGAGAAGAATGAGGAGACCCTCAATAGAGGGGAGCTGGAGAAAAAGCGACTTCCCACCCAGGCAACTTTGGCCCCTGAAAGCACTGCCCGCAGGAGTGCATGTGCAGGAGGAAGGACACGTGCCCTGCCCAGGCCTGCAGCCCTTACCCAAGGAGATGACAGGGAAGTACCAAGTCACTCTGAAAGCTAGTGCCCAGGACTAGGCCCGGGCCCGAGGGGGTGGTCCCACCCGCTCACGGGCTCACCCCTGATTCTGTCCCCAAGACTGGAAAGTCTTAGCAATAAAAGGGTCCCATTTACACACCTGTGTAAAAGGGGAGGGGCACCTGAGGAAGGGCTGTCTGCAGTTGAGCTGCTAACTGAATGTTCTCACTCCGTCATGTCAACAAAATGCTTTTTAATTACTTGAAAAAAATGAAAATGGTTAAAATGCTAAGTTTTATGTTATGTATATTTTACCATACCAAAAAAAAAAAAATCTCATTCCAAGATAGTCTCACTTCATTGGTATGGAATGAAGCAGGGGCAGCAGAGTTTTAGAGCTCCCCACGTGGTTCTAATATGTTGCAGAATTTGAGAAACACTTTTCTATACCAGTGCTTCTCAACTTCAACGGGTGTGTGAATCACCTGGTGGTCTTGTTAAAATGCAGATTCTGATTCAACAGATCTGCAGTAGGGCCCAAGAGTCCATATTTCTAACAAGCTCCTGGGTAAACCTAATGGTCCTGTCCCACAAGCTATGCATTGCACAGGAAGGTTCATACTTTAGCTCCCAGAGTCAAGAAATTGGCTATGGACTAGAATGGAGGTCTGAGATTGGTATAAGAAGCTAGAGGCAGATCATCTGCCTCTAGATCGTCGGAGCCGAAATCAATCGATGTCTATGCAGTCTCCAGGGCTGCAGGCTCAGTTTATCATTATACATTCAAGCACTAGCTGTCTTCAGCTCAAAGTCAAATTACCACAATTGATGTGGAGTGACAAAGAGGGATACTGACTCAAATTTTTGCAAAGATGTGGGAATAGGGGGAAGGTTGGAACTGGAGGCTGTCAGGTCAAGGAGACAAGAGAGAGCTACCATGACAGGCCAGGGCCTAGAGAAAATGAGGTATGGGCACAAATTTGCAGACCAAGACAGAGATAAATGCAAACCTGTTCCCCAAAGCCATCAAAATGCTCAACTAATATTTGTTAAATGAAGAAAGGAAGGAATATGTCCAAATGATAATGTGAAATAGCAGAATTGCTGCGACTGGTCATAGAGCTATTTAAAAACTGTCCTTCCTTCAAGCAGTGCCTCTCAAGCTGTGTCATGCTTAGGAATCACCTGAAGGAATGTCGGTAAAATGCAGATTCTGATGTGGTTGATCGCAGATGGGGCCTGAGATTCTGCATCCCAACAAGCTGTCAGGTGACGCTGAGACTGCTGGGCTACAGACTCTACTGTCAGTAGCAAGGCTCTAGCCCAGTGGCGCTGAACCCCAGCCGCCTCATAGAAACTTGGAGGTTTGAGAAACATGCAGCTCTCCCCAGGTCCCCCACCCAGTTTCTGGTTGAATTGATCTGGGGTGGAGCTTGGGTGCTGTGTATTTTTAGAAGCTCCTCAGATGGTGTTAATGGGCCGTCTGGGTTGAGAACCCCTACCCCGGACTCGGGGTCCCCAGATGGGAGTGCAAGCTGTAATTTGATTTGAAGTGAAAAATGTCTCTGCTACCCAAATTCATCACCAGCTTGTTGAATTACATGAGCAAATCTGTTTAGATGGAGAACGTCAAGGGAGAAGGTGGGATATGGAGTTTGGGGAGAGGCAAAGCAGGGTGCTCCCACCTGAAGCAGAAGGGCTGGGGACACCCGGTGACCTCACATCTTACATGGCTGGTCGGGAAAGTTCCTGTCTCACCGCTGTGAACATTTGAATCTTTGAGGAAAATGTGGAGAGAAGTTAAAAATGGAGCTTAAAAAAATTGAGTTAAAAAGTAGGTTGAACTGAGGGTTTTTGCTTGCTTTCTTGAACGCTGTGTGTGGAGTACTCACTGTGTATTCCCAGGATTGTGAGTAGCGCTCAGAGCCAGGGAAGACACGAAGTGGCAAATAAGTGGCATAAGTGGGCAGGACAGGGAGGGGCCGCGCAGCCCAGGCGACCTGGCTGAATATCAAAGGCAGAGGGGCACAGGGCCAGGGTGACAGCAGGTGCCTCCGTGGGAATGTGGGCTGCTCCCACTGGGGAGACACTTTACCAGGGCAAGAATTGATAGGACTGTGTTTCAGGCAGTGAGAAGAATTGCTTTGTAATAATAATTTCTTTAAAATGCTCTATAAGCAAACTTTTTGAATAATCTTCAGTGGGATGGAGAGAGAGAAAAAAAAAAAAACCTAACCGAAATCTGGAGTTGGGGCTGGGGTACGAATCTCAACCCACCATAAAGCAGCTGCTGGCCCTGGTTTGTCAGTGTCCTGGTGCACAACCCGGTGGGCACAGGACATGCCAGGGGGTGGGGTGGGGATTGTCTCTCGGAGTTGGGAGGCAGCAGGGCAGTGCTCACTGCTCGTTACCCCTCTTTTTGTGCAGAAAGTGCTATGGTCTTGAGACACTGGCTGTGGGTCACATGCAGGCAGGCTCAGTTTTCTGTGGCCTCGGGACTCTGCTGAATTGGGTCTGAAAACTGGTAACCAAGCAACCTAGATTTCTGATGTGGGGTCAGGCAGCTGTGGGGAGAGGCTTCGAGGGCGATTTCCAGGGCAAGCAGTTCTTTAGCAATTATCGAAAGAGCCGAGGACACCACCCAGAGCTCTCACAGAAGCCAGAGCCCTGGATACTTCAGATGCTGGGAACAAGCAGGGTGCACAGACCCCTTGCCAGGCCCACGGGGAGCAGAGTCGCTTGGGAGAGGCAGCTGTGGGACCACCATTTCTACAGAGACCCCCCCAAAGAAGCATCTGGAACTAAAGCATCATAGACTTAGATGAGCTAAGAGAAGCTCCCCAGCTCTTCTCCCACGAGGACACTTCCATGAGCCGGGGCTGTGCTGGAGCGGCCGGGAGAAAGAGCAGCGTTGGCAGGACAGGGTGAGGGGTGTGGGAAGAAGGAGCACAGAGATATCTAGATTAACCTGGGGGCAGGGGTGAGCTGATGAAGCCTTCCTTAGAGGTCGGTGGGTTGGCTGAACATTAAAGGAGGCTAAGAAGTTAGCTGATGAGGAGAGGCAGGCTCTGCAAAGGCCTGGGGGCCCACTGTCACCCCAACCTGTCCTTTGAGCACTGCCTGCTCCCTGGCTCATGAGTTAGGTGAAGCATTCATCCAGATTCTCATCCAGATGACATTCTATGTTAGAACAATGGTTTTCAACTGAGGGTGATTCTGCACCCCTATCCCCACCCTGGGAACAAGTGTCAATGTCTGGAGATATTTGGGGCTGTTACAACCAGGCAAGGAAACGGGGATACTACTGGCATCTAGTGGGTAGGGGCCAGAGTTGCTGCCAAACATCTTATAATGCAGGGCACAGCACCCACAACAGAGATTTATCCCGTCCCAGACCTCAACGGTGCAAGACAGAGAAACGCTGGAAGGTTCTGTGGTCCTGGTGTCCCTCTTCCGCCCAACCACTGCTCCCAAGGGCCAGAGGAGGCACATAGCAGGTCAGTCAGTTTGGAAAAACTGGCATGGGAGCCCTTTCTGGACCTGCCTCCCCGCAGGGCACATTCTCTGCCATGTGCTGAACTTGGCCAGGTGGGCTTGGCCCTGCCCCCGCCCAGAGGGAGGGCGGCAGTGGGGGGTGTGGGTGCACTGACAGGCCCCTGGAGCCCTCTGGCATCCTGGCCTTCCACACACCTGTACCTACAATGATGGTCCCTGCACCCCTTCCCCCCTCTCCTCCCTCCCGCTTTCTCTCTCGCAGGCTCTGAATGTGAGCAGGGGAGTGGCCGCTATTCCCTGGGCCCCGGCAAACCCTGACACTGTCACTCACGTTGGAAATCTCGTGTCATATTTGGTCTTGCTTCTTCCTCCTTCACAACCACTGAGTCATGAAGTCAATTCCCATTCATGAATCTCTGGGAAAGCTGTCCAGTCTTTCCATCCCCCCTGCTGGGGGCTCGCTCCCTTTATCCTTCACCCAGGCAACAGCAACACTTGCTAACTGCTCTCCCCTCTTCCTCTCATCTCACCCCACTTCCACATTCCTCAGAGCAGAATTCCAAATCTCAGAGCAGATCATGCCACTATTTAGTCCGATTCCCAGGCCCTGTCTACACACACGGCCAGCACAGTTGGCTGCAGGCCCATGTATCAAACACCGTATAAGAAACGGGCGTAATGATAACACTCACTGCCACTGTCTGTGCCAGGCATTGCTCTAACCGTCCCCACAGATGGGCCCACTGAATCCTCGGTAACCTTGTGAGCTAGGGACTACTGTCGTCCCATTGCACAGATGAATAAACTAAGGTACAGAGAGGTTAAGTAACTTGCCTAAGATCACACAGTTAGTATGTAATGGAGCCAGGATTTGTGCCTAAACCTTGTAGCTCTAGAATTGTTCTTGGACACTACTCTATATAATTTCTCTCACCATTCCAAGTCTGTCTTAAGCCAAATGAGACAGGCACATGGGAAGGAGTAAGCACCTCTGCTTGGAGCAGTGGGGAAGGCCTAAGAGAGCGGGAGTGGTGAGCTAGCCAAAGGGTCAAAGTAGGAAAGTGCTGCAGGCTGTGGGGCCAGCATGTGCACCCCCTAAGTAGGTCTGCGCAGCTCAGGGAGGTGGCTGGAGTGTGGCATGGAGGCAGGCAACTGGCGGGAGGGAGGCTGGAAGAAACTGTGGAGACCTCATGGGCAACAAGAGCCAAAGGGTTGGGGAATGACATGGCTGGAGTGGTGTTTAGAAAAAACTCAGTAGAGCTGGGATGTGAAGGGACAGGGCTGGAAGCAGAGGGGCCAGTTAAAAAGCAAATACTGTGGCCAAAGTGGGAGAGAGAACAGGAAGCTGCTATTCATTCATTCATTCACCCACCCATCCATTCATTCACTCAACATTTGTGCACCTACTCCATGTCAAGCACCTTCTCTATGTCTATATTCTGAACAGCTGAGAACAAAATTAAGGTCGTGCTGGGCGGAATGCATCCTGATGCCCAGTCATCAGTGTTTCTCTTCCCTGTGCTCTGTCCTGGTCCTCCGTGCTGCCAGTTTGAAAGACAAACACCAGCCCGTTGCACCTCCCCTTCCCCTGGGGCCACCACATCCTATGCATCTTCCGCAGCACAGAAAATAGAAGGCTGCCTCCACCTTCCCTCTACCTGGAGTGCACGCAGACACTGCCTGCAGCTGCGCTCATAGAGAGGAGGCTTGGTCCTGCTCCAGCAAAAGACAGACCAAAACTCAGGGGACCCGGGCTAGGAGGTGCCACGGAGACCAGCAGGCTAATGAAATGGTGTCTGTGAAGGAAGAGCACAGATGGAGTCTCCTAACCTCATGCGCAGGGCAGAACAGGTCCTTAATAAGTATTATTAACTGCCCAGACTTCCTGTTCTGTAAAATGGGGAGTGAAATGAGATGATAGATGCTAGGCAAATGGAAGCACAGGCTTGTGTGGACGATGACGGTGGTGTTGTAGGTACCATCATTACTTCTAATAAACGTTTGTTGACTGCACCAGTGCACCTGAGGAGAGGGAGCCCAGGCCCAGTCGAGCTCCCCTCTGTGAGCAGCTGCCGAGTGCTGAGTGGAAGGCCACGCTTGGGGCTGTGTGACTCTGAGGAATGGGTTTGCTTTTTCTTACATATTTGTCTAGGGCCCCTATGGAGTTCTGTGACTTCAACACTGCTTTCCAAATGCAGAGCCCCTCAGTGTCCTGTAATAGACACATTCCTCCTTCAATCATTTAGTAGGGGCCTGTGGAGTCAGTTGGAAATGAAAGCAAGACTCCTGGTCCTGTGATGCTTCCAGTCCCCCAGGGGCCACAGTACAAGGAGAGCCGGAGTAGTAACAGGTGCAGAGTCCAGAAGTGGCCCACAGAAGGGAGGATGGGCGGGTCAGCAGCAAAGGCTCTCTGGAGAAGGGGAGCCAGGACCCCACTAGGAGCTCCTTCCAGGAGCTGAGACTCAGGATCAAAGGCAGGGCTATGGCTCAGCTGGTGCTGTTCGGCAGCAGGTAGGGGGTGCAGAAGGGGGCAGGAGGAGGGGGGTGCAGGAGGAGGAGACAGTCTTGCTTATGGACAGCAGTTGGGGCCTTTAGAATCTTCTGTGCCCAGGGAAAGAGCCTGGAGTCACACCACGGGGAGGTTTTGAAGTCGGCCAGAGACATGACCAGACTGGCATTTGAGAACCAGCATCACAGATCTGCGCAGCCGTATGCAGGATGGCTCGGCTGAAAACGAGAGGATGACAGAAGTGTGTGGACCTCCTGGGTGGGGGTGGGGGAGTGGGAATGGTGACCTCCAAAGTCTTTTCCAGGACCAAGAGTCAGTTTATCTTTTTTTCCTAAATGATTTAAAATGCATTAGTGGACCTTGCTGTTTAAATGTATCCTCCCGGGGAATCTTTCTGTGAAGCAGTGATTCACTGGCTAGTCTGTCTTCAGTGAAAATCCAAATTATCATCTGTTCCATCAGCTTAAAGCAAGGTAAACCTGGGCTAAGCTTCCTTACAGCCTGGTAGAAGGGGGAGGGCAGGGGAGAGTCAGAGGGTAGTGAAGAGGAAGAGAAACTTGGCCGTGCTCAAGACTCAGAGTTGGCCCTATCTCGTGGGATGGGTCCTGCATGGGATCCTCAAACCCTGCTTGAAAGTGGAACCTTTAGAGGCCTATGGAAACCTAGGGCCAAGTGCCAGGTCTGGGAAGAAGGATCCAGAAGGAAAGCTGACCTCACTGACCCAGGCAGCGTGGAGAGCCAGCTTGGCTCCATATTAATCACTTACATTCCCTGGTCATTTGTCCAGCCACAGAGGGCCATTGGGCACTGTGCAAGGCACTGGAGTTGTAGCTGAAAAGTCACTGCCTCCCCAACACCGCTTGGCAGGCAGCATCTCTCCTTCTTAGGGACGCTTCTACCTGAGAAGGCCTCTTTGGATATACATCACTTCTCAGATGAGAGGTGTATGATCACGATTTCTATGAAAGTCTGTTCTTAGAGACCAGGGACCATGGGAACATGACATCACTTAGAAAGGAGCCGGAGCCGGTGGGTAGTGGAAAGGGCCCATCTACTCAACCCCTCTGATTATAGGGCTGAGCCTCAGGGGCTTAGGGGATCCCCAACCTGTGGGCCATTCAGGGCAGGAGCAGGGATGAGATCTCCATAGCAACGCTCCCTGACCCAAGGCAGTAGAGCGGGGTGCAAACTTCTGTCCTCTCATATGAGCCTCAAGTGACCTCCCAGGTGCTGAGAGGGCAGGACCAGGGCCATCTCTTCCATGAAAATACCAGCCCAGCTGCTCCCACCAATCTTACAGGAGCTCCTCTGCCTTTGGGGGGTAGGAGTGGGGCCATGGGTTTGGGCTCCTGGGCCTGTTCCTTCCCAGAAAGCTGTGGTCAGGATTTGCATGAATGACTGTTCCTTAATGACAGATATCCGTCACAGGAGGGCTGGGGTGCAGATGGAGAGATCTCCACTTGGGGGCTGCTCTCCAGGTAAGTGGGGGCTGCTGTGGGAGGGAAGGGAAGTCCCTGTAGTCCCTCCTCTGGTCACAGGGACATCCTAGCTCAGCTGTGATTCCTGTGACCTTGTCACTGTGCTTGTCAGGTACAAACAAAGATAAGAGTAACTGGAAACAACAGGGAGGGTCATTTTACACTCTCTGCACTCCAGATTCTTCTGTGGCTAATTAAAGTAATATGTCAAAACGTCCCTTGGAAGAGATCTTTAAGAATATGTCTGTTAAGTAAACAAGGTTTTACTAATTAATGACACGCCTCATCCCTCCTTGAAGTTCCTCACGAAACTTTCCTGTGCAGAGGGGTGAGCAGGAAAGGGTGCAGAAGTTGTCACCTCCCCTTCCCGGAGGGAGTGGGGACAAATCCAATCGCTTGTCATTTGCGGAGCTATCAGTTTCTCCTCCGGATGTTGATCAGATTTCCTGGGCTGGAACCAACTCACAGGGCCAGAGTACTGGAATTTTTCCAAGAAGAAAACGCTTTGCTTCTTACGAAGTCAACATGATTTCTTTCAAGGAAATTTTTTATCTTTTTTTTTTTTTTAAGTGCCCCAGGCTTTTGAAGGGCAAATCTTTGGACATCTCTTTAACGATGACTATTATCTATCTAATTATCAATTACTAAGACCACCTCGCCTCCCCCCACAACACACACACACACATACACACTCACTCACTCACAGGCACAGGGGTGAAAAAATAATGCACCCAATATTTTACAATGAGTCAGTGGCATAGCCAGAAATAGAACTTTTCCAAACTCCCAATTCTTAATAATAGCAATATTAATAATAGTCTCTTTATAATTTTCTAAGTGTTTTCACAGCTCACATTTAATCTTCACACTTTGGTGGAGTTTGGGTAAGACAGTCTCCAGAGACAGCAGATCTGAGTTCCAGACCAGCTCTGCCACCCTCTTGCTGGGCAACTCTGGTTAGTCTTTTCTCCTCTGCATCTCAGCATCCTTAGCTGTGAAATGGGGGAGCTGGAGGAGACACTCCTAAAACCCTTCCCAGCACGGACCTGCTGTGATTCTCCATGGCCACCCTCTCACCCAGGGTTTCTCAGTCTTGGCACCATGGACATTTTAGGCCAGACAGTTCTGGGTTGGGGGGCTGCACTGTGCATGGTAGGATGTTTGGCCTCATCCCTGGCCTATCCCCACTAGACGCCACTAGCACCTCCTACTCCCGTGTGGCAATCGGAAATGTCTCCACACACTGCCCAGTGTCTGGTGGGCAAAGTAACCCCACTAGCCATTGCCCAAGAACTTTAATGAGGTCAAGATCATGAGTGGTTCAGTGGAAAGGTCTTCCTCTCCTCTCCTCTCCTCTCCTCTCCTCTCCTCTCCTCTCCTCTCCTCTCCTCTCCTCTCCCCTAACCCCTTCTCAGCTTTCCGCACACTCTTCCAATACCACCTCCCACTCTTCCAATACCACCTCCCCATTCCTTGCTGCTTCGCATTTCTTAAATGCCCTAAGTGGTCCAGGGTGTGTTTGGTGTGATAATGAACCAATTGATTTCATACTTTCTCCTTACGGGAGTTCACAGGTTTATGTCCCCTAAGCAACCAGCCAGGTTCCCCAGAAATCCCTTGCAGAGCCCCGACTGGCCTGGAAGCCTATATCTGCAGCCTGCAGGAGGCTCGGTGAGCACGGATTTGTCAGCACTCTTAAATCACTGGGCTCCGAGGAAGGCTTCTCCCAGCACAAAGATCCTTCCCCAGGAATCAATAGCTCAGGGCCTTCCATCACATTCAGAATTATCCTGGGACCTGTAAAATCTCTTTTCCCCAGGCATGGTAGAACCCCCACATGAAAGCCCCATGGTGGGGGAGGGAAGAAGGCCTTGTCCCTCAGCCCAGACATTGCTGTGAGCAGAGGCTGATGTGCAAACTGGACGTTCCCAAATAGGAAGCCCCTGTGTGGTTCCCGGTGACCCCCCAATAATATCCCCTACCTACTGGAATCCCTCTGTACGTCTTCCAAAGGCAGGGGAATATTCAACACTCCCTTCCTTAATCTTCATTCTCCTGCGCTCATCAGAGGGCTGCCAACTTCATCATTTAGCAGAGGAGGATACTGAGGCAGAGGCAGAGGTCAAGCTATAACTCTAAGCAAGTGGAGGAGCCATATTCTCAGCTTGTGTCCTTCCACGCCACTGGACTGCCTTCCCCAATGAGAGCGGGATAAGGGGCAGTCATCCCGTGGGGCTAGTGCAAGGGACGATGTCCCCTTTCCTCAGGGTCTCATGCCACTTCTCAGAGCCTACATCCCTTCCTCCATTCAAGCAAAAGTCCAGAGAGCCCGTGCTATGGCACTATCTTATGTCACTTTATTCCTCTGGCCCTATCTGGAGCTAGACCAAGCCTGGAGAATGCAGATGCAACTCTTTAGCTAGAGCTGGGAGCTAACGCGGATCTCTAACACAATGTCCTGGAACCCCACTTTAAAGGAGGGGGTTGTTGCTCGCTGATGGTCCACGTTATCCTACCACCTCCTTCCTCCTGAAGATGAAAACCCAATTTGTCTGCGAACCTGGAGGAGACGAGGAACCTTGAGCATCTTCCCTGGCAACAAGCATCCCTTGGGTGAGCCTTAGGGACAGAAGAGGCTCCACCTCTCGGAATTCTGCCTTGGCAGCACCGGTTCCTCGTGCATCTGCCAAGGCTCCAAGGGAAGCCAGAGAAACTCCACGAAGCATGCAAAGGAGCAGAGTGGGGAGAGGGAACAGAGGGGGCAGCCCAAAGGCCACTCAGCAAAGCTCCCTCCGAGGGCCCAGCGCAGATGTCAAGAGCCAGACTCACAGAACAGAAAAAGGGCAATGGAAATGGTAGCACCTCCCAGGTCATCCAAGGAGCCCTAACACGAGGAGTTTGCAAAAATCAAACACGCTAGCATTCTGACCTTGAGCTGGGGTCAGCAAGGATGGGGGAATGGGCAAATACTTGTTGGAAATGTACCACTTTGTCCAGGATTTGAACACTAGAGATCCCATAAGGAGTGGTGGACACAGGAGCCCCTTCCAGCATGCCTTAGCAGAGGAAAGAAAGAACTGCAGGCTGGGGGGCCAAGACCACAGCAGGGCTAAATGCATGGACAGAGGCCTGCAGTCACACAGCTTTGGCCTAAGAGACCGCTTGGAATAACAAGACAAGGGAGTGGGGAAGGGGAAGGAATTATTAGGAATTTCTATTACCTGGATAAGAAATTTATCTGTACTCTGCCTCCTCACTCTGAATATTAGACGCAAAGGAAATTTCCCCAGATTTACTAATTTACTAAATGTATTAATTTACCAATGTCTGATCAGTCAGCAATTTCTGAGTATTATTGCGCAGACGCCACAGATTCATCTCCCATAGAAAATAGGAAGCAGGTCCTGGGAGCTGAACGAGCTCTGGGTAGAGAACTGGGGATCCTGAGGCCTGGTCCTACCTCCTCCATCAAATAGCCACAAGACCTTGGGCAAGAGGCTTGCCTGTCTTGACTTCAGTTTTCTCATCTCATGCTCCTGTGAGTATTGAGGATGGGATGGCATTGGACTAGATGCTCAAAGATGTCTCTTCTAACTGGAATGTTCTTGGTCTCTACAAGTTCCTAATGAGCTCAAAGAAGACCCCAGTGCCAAGCATAAAGGAATGATCTCAGCGAGTGGGTGGTGCTGAGAGCCAGCTGTTTCTGTTGGAATGTTGTACTTGCATTTGCCATGGTGCACCTGAGATCACAGGACCATGTGAGGTCCAGGAAGCTTGTGGACGGGCTTCCATCACGAAGGTGATGGTTGGGGGCTATGGCCTGAGCTTGCTTAAGCCCTAAGTTATTCTGGTCAGGGAAGGGCAAGAAGTTAAGCAGTGGCCCTGAGCTGGGTGTCTTTGGCGCCCCCTACTGGACAGCAATGAGTCTGCTACACCTTTAAGATTCTAGCCTCTCAGCAGGCAGCATGGATGATTGAGAACAAGAGGCTGTCACAGCTGTTTAATAGGACTACCTGCCTGATCAGTGTGCCTCTCGCCATAAGAGTTCATGTTTCACTCCCTAGAATTACACAGGCCATTGACCCACACATTTACAGGGGCACTCCTGTGCAATGATAGGGACATCTTGACCAAACATTAAGATAGCAAGTAATAAATTTCAGGGTTCAGAACACCAGGTGCAGCCCAGATGGAGAGAAGGGAAGAAAGAGCAACAAGCAGGTATTTTACTGCAAAAATCCCCAGCGGAGGGATGGTGTTGGGAAATGCAGCAGAAAAATGTTAACTGCAGGCAAAGAGTAGAGCTGGGTTTGGGGGCAGCCCCAGAAGGATCTCCAGGCTGAAGCTGATGTTCTAGGAGTTCAAAATGCCGACCCATGTTCAGGGGTGGGGTAGAGGTGAAGGACACAGTCCTGACTGAGCAGCTGCAAAGCAGGCCACTACCACCCGCCTTAGACCTTCTTCAGAGTCCACAGGTACCAACTGCAAACCAGAATATTCCAAATTGTGCTCCAGTGTGCCAACACCAAGACCCTGAACTCCCTCTGTTGCCTTTTAAATTGACTTTAGGACTTGCTGCCAGGAGGATTTCTTAATCATCAGAGGGAATGAAAACAGTTCCTCAAAGGCCCATATTGGAACAACCGCCATATTCCCACTTTTCCATCCTCCACCCCCCCTTCCTCATGGCTGAGAGTAAGCCATGTGGCACAGTGTGACTCTTGAAATTTGCTCTAATTCAGTGTTGGGTCTCTCCAGCCCCATGCCAGTGGGGTCAAAAATCTCCAATCCATAGCTTTCCTCTTTCCACATGCATTTCCTCCTGATTCAAGGCAGCACTACAGAGCTGCCCCCTAATCTGGAACCCTCTTCCATTCGTTTCCACCTGGCTTCCCTTGAAGTACTGCACCCATCCCAGAAGACACCTCAAGTGTGACTCAAGACTATGTCCTGCCTGGAGAGCTGAAGCGCCTTCTGGGGAGCACAGGAGCCACACTAGGTGCACTGCCCCACCAGCAATAGTAATATTCATTAGTCATTCCTGGAGGAAGGAAGGGGGCTGTTCCCTCCCCAACCCCATAAACATTTCCTGGCCACTCTGGAAGGCTCTCATCCAGGCTGGGATGACTTTGGATTCTTGAGTTGGTTTCTGCAGAAACAGTACTAACCAGAGCTCCCAACTACTGTACTGTGAAGAAACCCGCTGCATTGCTGGGCATGCCCCCAACGCCGGCCTGCTGCCCCACCAAAGCCTCCATGTGCCCCCACGGGGCCGAGGAGGACCCCTGGTTCCCTTGGAATGCCTGAAGCTGGCTTGCCTGAGACAGACTGAAAGCCAGCAGACCACACCTCGGTCCAGCAAAGGCAGCTGGCAGCTATGCCGCGCGCAGGGCTGGCTCTCGGAGCTCCCTGCCACCCAGCGCTGTGCCCGGGAGCTCGCCTTCCCTGGGGAAGAAGCGCCAGCCCCACGGGGCTTCTACCCATCCTGAAAGCTTAGCACCCGGCCGAGGCCAGCAGCTGCCGTGACCGGGAGCCGAGCCCGCCTGGTTAGGTGTCTCCCCAACAACCCCGGCACATCCTTCCTCACCTGCTCCGCCCCCCTCCCAGCCCCGCGCCCCCTTCCCAAACAGCTGACCTCCAGCGCGCCCCCAACACCTTCCTTGTCAGCTGTGCGGCTGTCGCCCCTACACCTCGGCTCCCACCTCTCCACCTCCAGCCGGCCCCTGCCTCGCCCCCAGCCCGCGGGGGAGGCTCTGCGCGCCAGGCGAGTCCAGCGCCTCTTGGCAAGTTGGAAGCAACGCCGCGGCCACGGCCGCCCTCCCCGGGTCCCCGGCGGCGGCCTCGCCACCCCTGCGGGCGGGTCCGGAGGGGCTCCCAGGGCGGGAGAAACTTTCTCCGCCTGAAGGGGTGGGGGCCCCGCGCAGGTACTCACGCCGGGGTCGGCGCTCGGAGTCATCGTCCCGCTCTCGGCCCCGCCGCCGGGGGGCGTGGGAGCGCGGGGCTCGTGCCGGCTCTGCGCCGCCGCCTTCCGCGCCCAGTCCGGTCCCGGGCTGGCCTCGAGCCTCCCGCCCCGACGCCGCTCGCTCGCTTTATACAACTCCACTCGAGCGCGCCCGGGCTTATGTAAAGGCTGGCGGAGACCCGCAGCCAATGGCGCGGCGGCTGGAGCTGGGGGCCCGGGGGTGGGGGGCGCCCGCGCGGCCAATCGCGGCCGGGGGAGCCCGGGGAGCCGGTGGGGGGAGGGGGCGCCTCCCCGCGCTGATTTAGGAGCCGGGATTGCGGTGGCAGCAGCCGGCGGCCCGGCCGGCCGGGCGCTGTGCGGCGCGCGCTGGGGTGGGCGGCGGTGCAGGCGCTGGCGAGGGCGGGCGCACCCCGCGCCCCGCCGCTGCGTCGCGTAACCTTCAGGAGGCGGCGGGGCCTGGCGAGGGGCGAGGGCGGCTGGCTGGGCGCGGGGGGGAGCCGGGGTCCCTCGGGAGGCAGCGCTGGGAAGGAAGCGAGGCCGGGCGGACAGCGAGCGCCGGGGCCCCGCGGCCACCCCTGCGCGCAGGGGCGAGGTGGCGGCGCGCGCCGCTGCGCTGCCTGCCCGAGCCGCCCAGATAGCATCTGGCGTCGCCGGGCTGGGCCGGAGCGGCCGCGCGAGCCGCGCTGATGGCGAGATTTCGCGCTGCGGAGCGAGCGCCGAGCCGATCTTTATCCGACCTGGGGACGTGTCCGAGCGCCTCCCGCGGGCTGCTCAGTATGGAGAGCGGAGCTTCGCGGCGGCCCCGGAGGGCGGGGAGCGGGCGAGCGCGGCTCGGGGATGGCCGGCCGAGGCGGCAGCCGGCAGCGCCTCCACCCCCGGCCCCGACCCGCCCGCCGGCGGGGCCCTACCCCACCCCGCCTAGCCCGGACCCGGGCAGTGCCGGGACTGAGTCCGGCCCGCCGGCTCTGGTTCGGCGCCTTCTTCCAGCCGCCCTCACTGCCTTGCGCACAGGTACCGCTTCCCCCTCCTCCACCCCCAGCCCGCTGCGATGGGCGGGATGCGCGCAGCCTCTCCGGTCAGGGGCCGCGGGGGCCAAGCTCTGGAGAACGCGCTGGGTCAGCAGTGCCCAAAATACCCGTGTGCGGGGCAGAAAGCCCGTCTAGGTCGATAGCACTCCGAAGTCAAGTCCCTTATTTTGCCCCCAGAATAGATCCCGGCGCATAGTAGGCATTCCGTATTTACTGAATAAATTGTGGGCTTCCACGAATAAGGTCTGTGGGTTGCTGAAAGCTGGGGCACTGGGCTTTGGAAGAGAAGGACCTGGGAATATAGTGTCAGGGAAGAGGAAACTGGGACTGTTTTCCCATCAATTGATGCCTTTGTGACCATCGCCCTGGGTTCTGGGCACTTAACTCTTACAATGACTCAAAGTGTTTTTTTATGGAGGGCCCAGCCAGCCCCTGGCCCCAGGCCGGGTTATCCCCAGATTTTGACTAGATCTACCAGAGTCTGCTTTGGGCCTGTTTTCAGGTCTCTGGGGTAACCCTTGGAAAGAAACAGCCAAGCATGGCTAGTCCTTTTGGTTTTCAGGGACCCCGAATCTAGCTCAGGCTGTTAACCCTCTCAGGGTTGTGGACCCTTTTGAGAATCTGGAAAAACTACTGAATCCTTATCTAGAAAGGACACACTCATTTACACGCACACATACATACACACCCCTTGGGAACCCAGAGTCTCTCTTGGGGTTCTGTCTAATGTCAACCTGTATCTCTAGAGGTTGACAACCTCCTTTGGGGAAATCACAGAACCCTTGGAAGGAGGCTTTCAAGAATCTGATTGACAGTGTGGCTCTGTTTCTTAGAAAAATGTTGAATCAAATACTCACACACATGTTGACATGCAATTCTAGGGAATTCGTAAATCCTTAAAACTTAATCTGCGACCCCAGATTAAGTTTGACCTAGAAGCAAGTATACTCTACACCAAGGACGCAAATCCCCAGCTCTCCCCACCAACAGGCCCTGCACCCTCCTACAGCAGGTGTCACCTTGTTCTGAAGGCATCTGAGTCATGTGGTGATGGCCCAGGCACCGGAGACCATCTCCACGCTCGTCTCTGTGTCTTGGTCCCCACCAAGACACAACTTATTTCCTCAGTGTGGAAATAAGTTGCAGGTTGTCATGTTCAGTTTGATCTATGAGCGTTCCTTAGCCAGAAACTTCAACTCAGGGAGACAGCAAGTGACTGGTAATTAACCAGTTTCACTCAGTCCCAAGCATCTGAGCACACCTTTCTTGGTTTTGTTCTCACCTCTCTCTGCGGGCGAAGGTGTGAGCAGCAGCCCCAGCTGTGGAGCCTCACCTCACCAAAACCTGACAGATTCAGTAACCGGTGCTGTAATTATCAGCATTAGCCATCCAGATGTGACTAGGCTTCCTGCACGATATAGCTCTCTAACAATCTCACATTTCCCTGCGGCGAGCCAGGTAAGGGCACAACAGTCCAGAGGTGCTGGAGGACAGAGAAAGGCAGGAAATGATGGAGATATTCTCTCCAGAAAGTTCTCCAGGGAATGCAGCCTGGATTCTAGTAAGGTTTGAGCCATGGGCCAGGCAGTCTTGGTCCTACAATTTCTGATTATGCTAATGTGCTCCATGCCCATTGGTTCCCTTCCTGTCAGTGTCCACCTAGAGTTCTAGCCCTGCCCTGCCCAGCTCAGGGTAGGCATCTTGTCCTCAAAAACTTCTCTGCTTTGGGGGGGGGGGGGCGGCACATTATGGGCTGAATTGTGTCCCTTCCCCAATTCATATATATAAGCCCTAACTTCCAATATGACTCCATATTTGGATATAAGGCCTTTAAGGAGATGGTTACAGTTGAATGAGGATGGAATCCTAATCCATAGGGTTGGTGGCCTTGTAAGAAAAGAGTCTTGGTGATGCCTATCTCTGCACATGTGCACAAGAAAGGTGTGCGGGCACACTGACAGGTGGTGCCACCTGCAAGCAAGGAGAGAGGCCTCCTAAGAAATCAAACCGTGCGGCACTTTGATCTGGGACTTCCAGCTCACAATCTCTGGCTGTGAGAAGATCAATTTCTGTAACACCACCAGGCCAGTCTGTGGCTTTTGATCTCGGCAGCTTGAGCAGACTAGATACACACCTTTCAACATACTCCTCGCCCACCCAATTTATTTAATTTCCTCCCAACGCTTCGACTCCAGTCTTGACCACCCTGGAGAAGTCTCTGTCCATATTGTTCCCCCACAAACCTTGCCCATTCTTACCTGAGACACTGGCTGAGAATGTTTTCTCATCTTTTGACACCCTCAATGTCTTCCCTCCCACACCTGCTTGGCCTTTTCTGCTCTTTGCACCATCTTAGTACTCTGCTGCAAGTACTGTCCAATTGTCACTTTGTTTCTTATGCATAAAACTTGGACTTCTTCTCAGAGTGGCAGGCCCTTTCCATCCAGGGCTTATACCTTTTCTTGGCTCCCTCAGACAACTCAGCATGAAATTGGGCACAGAGTGAGCTCAGTGTTTGTTGATTGATTCATTGCAATTAAACATATTTTACTTCAAAAAACACTAAAAAGTTTAGCTAGCACCTCATTTTGTAAAAACTCAAAACACTATGTATGTTATTTCCGCCATCTTGAAAGCCTGTTGAAGCAAGCCCTCTTAGGAACTAGCTCTGTCCTTTGGTTGAGGTTCCCAGGATTTTTGCAAGTTGCTAAGAGTCACACCAAGTCAAACCTTCTCTCACCAAACCAGAAGATTTGCTATCTTTGTGTTCCTTATGACACGCACTGATCCCCTTGGCTGCCTTCCCACTCTCCAGATGGAGAGAAAAGGCCAGGCAACCTTAGAAGATCTTAGAGATGCTTTTGTTCCAACAAATCTGTTGCAAAGGCACAGAGAGGTTGGTACAGTTCCTCAAGCCCTATCAGGAACCCTGGAGTCAGAAGCACATCAGAGCTCAAAAGGAACCATATACTTTGCAATACCCCCTGTGAGGTCTTGGGGAGTATCTGGTAATTGATCACATTAATTCTGCAGTGAAATTAAGGGTCACATGAAATGAAGGTGAAAGGTGGCTTCACATCACTTTAGGTCACACTTTGGCACCTTGGGGGCCAAACTTGCAAACAACAACCCCCAAAACACCATCTCTTGATTTTCAGAGATTTGAGCCTTGCAGATAAGGGATTGTAGAGTGGTATTTTAGGTTTGGTTGTCTCAAAAAGAAATCTTTTGTGAGGGTATGGAAAGAGCAGCCACAGTAGAAAATGAGAGACCATGAACTGTGGAAGAAGTGAAGAGTTTAAGGAAGTCTGAGGAAATAACCCCTTCTCATCCAAATTGTATTGTTTTGGAGCCCCTTTTTTCTTAAAGAGAACGTATTTATCAGATTGGTGAGTTTGAGATGCACTTGTGTTCATGGTGGCTTGAAAGTGACAGATGCACAGAATGGACTTCTGAGGGTAAGAGTGAAAAGACAGATGATCTTTTGAAGAATCCATGAATTCTAGAAAGTGGGTCCATCCAGAGGTAGGGCTATGGCAGATGCAGGAAGGACTTTTCCAGATGGCTAGAGAGAGTTAGTTCAGAAGAGCTTGAATTGAGACACATGCTGCAGGCACGCTTCTCCAGGTACTGAGAAGCAGGCCAGGGAAGGAGACTAGATAAAGGAGAACATTATGAGATCCTAGAAAAGTCTGGTCAGAAAGATCAGAGTTTCTTAGGGCTGGAGGGACCCTGGGGGTGATGAGGCGGGTAGATGGCTGATCGTCATGTTAATCTGTACCCAGATGGCATGGGTGCTTTAAGGTGCTCTACACCACAGTGTGGTGACTTTGCAATCTGAGGGGCTGGCTGTATGATGCATGGTGGAGGACAGTGAGAGGCAAGACCACGGTGGACATTGGGCTGCACGGCTTTTTACGCCTGCTTGAGATGCTCAGCCAGCAATACCCTCCTCAGTCAGGGGGCTCCCTGGAGCCCAAGGTCAACAGCAGGGAAGCATCATCTTGAATTTTAAGACTAGCCTTGTTGCTGACCTTGGTCCTGCTTTGCCTGTTCCCAGATCCTGGTACCTACTCTGACTTACCCTTTTCTTCTGATGGAAGTCTGTCTGGTACCCCCAGGTCTAGTAACTCACCCTCTGTCTCATTCTCCCATCCTGGTTTCCCACCCCACAATCCAGGTCCTCAGACGAGGATTCTGGGATCCAGATGCTTCCATCAGATGGCTGAGCCTTTACCACCTGCTGCATCACATTCCTGCCATCAACTGCCTTCTTGAATCTCCGCCAGTTGCCTCATACCAGCTTCCTTGACATGCCTCTAACCTGGCCTCACTTCCTTCCACTACCAGCTGTCAAGACCTCCTCAGGTCCTGGCACTGCCTCTGTGGGTAGGTTGTGATCCAGATACTAGTCCCTCCTGGTCTGGCTTAGCCAGCTGCCAACCCAGCCAGGAATCTGATAGACATAAGCCCATGGTCATGGCTTCAAGAAGAAGAGAAAAGCCTTTAACAGTTGGGTAGCAGGCATTTGCTAACAGCAAAATCCAGTGACTGGATTTTGCTACATCCTGGGCTAAAGCGCCTTGGCCAGTTTCATCCTAAGGGAAAAGAGGGGAATGGGTGAACAGCAAACAGGAGCAGGAGGGAGTAAAGGAAAGGAGAGACAAAACCAGGAGGAGAGATAAAGGGAAGGGAGGATGTTGGGAGAGGAAGCAAAGGGTGGGAGAATGTCTATTTGGAACATCTAAACTGAGCACAAAGACCTTGTCTTGAAAGAGTGAAGCATTGACACAAAAGGAGATAGAAAGGATCATTGAGCCAGGATAAGGGTGGGGGGAGGAAGGTGGAAGGAAAGGGAAGGGAATGGGGTGGGGGGAGAGATGGGGGAGGACACAAGGGAAAGAGAGGGAGGAGAGAGACTGTCCAGAGAGTAGGTGTGAAGTGGAGGGCTAATAAGGATGGATGGTGAGACCTGATGGCATCTGGAAAAAGGAACCCATATTTGAAATTTGCAAGGGACATTATAATTTCTGACTACTCCATCCTGATTTTACCTATATTTGCACCTCTTGGTTCTTCCCTGATTTGTCCTAAAACTCCACCCTCATTTTGACACCAAATTCCATTAAAGATAGATGGAGCTCTTTCAGGTTCAGCCTCAGGGGCCAGAGGTATTGTTATGACCTGCCAGAAGCAAGGGTAAAATGAGGGTCATAAAACCCATTACAGAGCTTTTATAAGGAACACATGAAATAATGTATGCAAAGCACTTAGAGTGCCGGGTACATACGCGTGTGCTATAAATGATAACTGTTGTCATTCTTCCCTTCTCTTCCCTCCAGCCCCTGTGCCCAACCTGTCACCTCCACCTGCCTGTCCTTCTTTTGAGATGCCACTCACTCATTTCTGTCTCTTCACTCCCAGACCTTCAGTACCTCACATTTGTATTCCTCTAATAGCAGATCTATGGGCTCCCCCACCTCCAAATCCTTTCCACCCCAGTCTGTAGGCATCCTTTAATGAGTATAGCACCTTGCAGAGAAAAAAAAAATCCTCAGCAACACTCACCTGTGATATAGTCGCACCAACAAAGGTCAGGGGAGGCAAAGGGCTGTCTGTGTGGCACAGCTGATGCAAGAAAAGCTGGGAGCAAAGCTGCACCTCTTGGATCAAAATCGGAGTCTTGCTCACTATCCAGAGTTGGGTTAGTAATTGCTTTTTTTTATAGTGCCATACTTGGGGATAGAGACTGGCTTTTATATTTCCCATAAATGCCTTTAAGGTCCAGTCACAAGGGGCCTTCAGTGTCAGTGATTCACTTGGAGGCACCCAAGGAGGCAGGGGTCACCCTTGGCTTAGGCCCACTCTTTGGTGGGAGGGTTCACTCTGTTTTTCTATTGCTCTTCTCATCCCTAAGCAGCCCTGATCCAGGGCCATGCAATAGTACGTGGGGGCTGACCAGAAGCAAAGCCCACATTTCCAGACTCTGGTGAGGCAGGGAGGAAATCACCAGGAATTATGGTTGTTTAAGTGTAGCTCAAAGTAGTAGAGAATGCAAGCAACTGCATGTACATTGCAACAGAAAGGAATTGAGATTTCATGAAAAGAAGGCTTTCTTCTCCGTGAGAGTTGTGAGATGTTGGAATGAGATTCCTGCAGAGGTTGTAGAAACTGCTCCCCTGGAGGTCTTTAAGAGCCAGAGCACAATTCGCTTTCCAGCCAGAGGTGGATACTGGCTGTGAGTACAGGGCTAGAGCCTGAGCAGAGGAGGAGGGCTTAGGACTTCTCAGGAGGCAGGCAAGAGCTCAAAGGCAGGGCCAGGGGCTGGGGCAGGGTGGAGCAGAAGGCACACCCCAGGGGTCAGGAGGTCAAGAGGTCAGGCATCTAGAAAGGCTGTGAAGGGGGTGCATAGCCCTGCAGGCTGCTGACTAGGGCAGGAGGCTGCAGTGTGCCAGGAGGACCCTTGGGGTCATTGAACCTGGTATTGAATCTAAGTGAAGCAAGGCACAGAGATGAGCCCACCAAAATACTGAATACCAATAACTAAGCCTGAAGAGGGGGTCTTTCACAGTGTTCCTTGAACAGGGATGCTTGGGGAGTATTCCAAGACCACAAATTACCCCAGATAAAAAGGGTCACATCTTCCTAGACTATCCATTTTTACTAGATGTGCTAGGGGCAGAGAGGAAGTGAGTAATTAAACTTGTAAGACATAGAAAAGCTTTTGCTTCGATAAATCTGGATATCTTATAGTCAAATGCCCAATTGTGCATGCATATTTTAGACAAAACAGGAGACTTGAAAAGACCCCCAGCCTTTCTTCTGTTTTTAGGATACCAGGTAGAAACCAGGATTGCTTTAGTGCTTACGAAGCATTGTCTCCTGACTGGACAGTCCTGTGCAATCCATGCACTGGATTGTCTCCTCCGGAGACAATCACAAGCATTTGAGCACTCTCAGGTGCCAGCCACATGCCCTTTATGACATTTGCATTCCCCCCCCACCCCGCAACGGAGTGAGGAAGCAGGCCCAGAAAGATGGAGTGACCCTTCCTCCAACAAAGCTGTCATGGCAAAGTGGGGTTAGGAATAGGGGTACTCCTCGGCACACCGTGCCTATCCCACAGGGAGGGCCGCCCTGTCCCATGACTTGGTGATGCCTGTTCACACCATTTCCTGTCATTAAGCAACCACAGGGCACTCGCTGCCACGTGCCCTCTCTAAGAGCCTCCCAGGCAGGAGGGACAAGTCCAGGGCACGTGGGAAGTGCAGGAAATCCAGCAGGTGCCCGTGCTTTTCTCCTGCCTGTGATTGCAACCTGCTGCCCGTGCACTTATGGAGGAGGATATTAGCAAAGTTGCCAGCTTCCCCAGGCAGAGGAGCTAATTCCAGGTTGGCTCAGTGGAGCTCCGGCTCAGTGCCTCGCCCAGGGGGCATCTGGGATGGGATCAATCTGCGTGTGGCCCAGGATGGATGGGTCACAGGCAAGCATTTTTCCAGAGCTTGTTAGGTGTGGGCTCCGTGTCAGGCCAAGGGGGAACAAAGATGGATAAGACCGTCTCTGCCTTCAAGGAGCTTTCAATGCATCAGGGAATTGATACCCAGCATGTGCAGAAAGAGACAGGGCATAGGAAAGGGAAGGGGAGTCAGACCGCCAGGCCATGTCCTTGCAACCTCCTTCTGGAACTGGACGTGTGGGGCAGGAGATGATTCCCTGCCTTGTTCCAGTGTAGCTTCCCTCTACACGCACCCCTCTCTCTGCTTATTCATTTGACAGCTCATCCTCTATCAAACGTTCTTCTTTCCCTATATTTCCCCCCAGCCACAGCCACATGGCCTGTGTTCATAAGCCGATCCGCCTAAAGGATGCTGTACAAAGGCAAACAGCACACACGGAGGCCGCACTTACAGGTGCCGGGAGCTGCGAATCCATTATTATGCTATGCCCTTTTTATAGATGAAAAGTTGAGGTTGAATGACCAGCAAGCAAGTGGCAAAGCTGGGCCTGTCGAGCCCTTTGACAGTGCCTTACGTGGGCCTCACCAGATGCCATGGTCGATAAAGGGGTAATAAGGTCCAGAAGCTCTCGGAGCATGTGGTAGAGACTAGAATCCAGATCAGACTCTGGCTGGTGCTCTTTCCATTCCATTTTGTTGCTGAAATCAGAAGACGTTACCTGCATATTTCTAGTAGCCCTGAACGCAACTGTCTTTGGAGGATTGAGTCTTTGTACTTTCCTATTGGGTGGAAACAAGGATAAAAATAGTCATGATCAGGCTTTGGTGAAACCAGAAACACTTGAAAGGCCGCCACCTGGTGGCCTCCTCCGCGGTGGCCGCTGCTGCGGGCGGGGAGCGGTGGACTTGGGAGTGGGTCTAGGAGGCTGGAACAGGAGAAGCTGGGACTTGCTGACCACTCGCTATGCCAGGCGCTCTGCTAAGAAATTCCAGTGGCTCCTCTCCCGTATTCCCCACATGTGTGGTTGGTTCTATTACATCCCCATTTCATAGACGAGGAGGCTGAGTTCAGAAGTTAAGCAACTTGCACAAGACCACAGTGCGGCTAGATCTTAAAATGCAGATTCCAATCCAGGTTTGTCTGACCCTGAGGGCCACTACTACCTGAGCACCCCTAGCCCCTGAGCACCCCTAACCTGCTCCCCAGGCCTCCCCTGCCCAGCCATGGCCTCACTCTCCTTTCTCATCCCACAGCCCCAGCTCCCTGGGCTGCGGCGACTCTGTCTCATTGCTCTTTGAGCTCAGCATCACGCTGGGATTTTGGACTTGCCGTGCCCACTGCCTGGCATGCCCTCTCAGCTTTACCCATCACTGGCTGCTTGTTATGGAGACCTCAGATCATCAAGGCCACTCAAAGATGCTATTTCAGCCAGGTTGCCCCCAAGCAAGCCCAGTTTCTTGCTGGCCCATCCCCCACTGCACGGCCTTCTTAGGGCTCAGCACTCTCGGGATGACCCCACTTATCTGTGTGCACGTTTGCTGTCTGCATTCCCGCCAGGAATGTCAGCCCTGTGGGGGCAGGCACTGCCACATCCTCAGTGCCAGCACAGGGCTCGCCTAGCAGCTGGTCACAAACGTCTTCCGGTGGATGATCAGAGGTGGTGGAGGAAAAGACTCTAGGACTAGGATTTTATGCATTTAACTCAAAAGTTCTCCTCATCCCTGGTGTGGTTTTCTATCATCCTTGTCTCCTCCTCTTTGGGCCTCTCCTATGTCTACCCAAGACCAGAGGGGAACTGAGGCCAGAGCAAGGATTTGGTTTCATTGGACAGATCGGCAGCAAAATACCTGATGTAGTAACATAAGTTGGCTTCCATTTCTGGTCCTCAGCCTTTGATATAGTTGAAGTGTCTGGGTTTTTTGGGTAGCGGTTGTTGTTAATTCTTGTAATTAGCTTGTATCTTATAGATATTGCTCTTGGTCATTTAAAAAAAGGTTTAATTGGTCATTCGGGCTTGGAACCTATTCTGTTCTCTAACTTTATTACTTCCTCCACCTCATTCAGAACCTGCAAAGGTAGATTAGCATCTTGGGATTATAAACTGCCTCTTCTCACCCACATTTGGATGTGCTCCAGAAAAGACACTCTGGTTTGTGAATTTGAATGTAGAGTCCTGCCCTTGTAAGGGGAAGCTCAGGCCCAGACACAACTCCAAAGGCCTGCTGAGCCCAGGACAAACCCTCACACAGAAGAGCTCCTCGCCAGGCACTAGCCGCCTGCAAGGGGAAAAGCCATAGTGGCTAACACAAGCTCTCTAGAGCTTCGCCAGTGTAACTTCCGAGAGCGAGGAGAGGACAAGCCCAATTAAATGGACCTGGGAGAACTGAGCTCCGTGCTGAGAGTCCCCATTTGGTGATATGGTGATGGAGCAATATTGGGGTGAGACTGGGTTAGAAGTGGGTGCCCTGCATCTCATCTGCGTCTGTCTCACTGTATGTCTTTCCTAATCTGGAAAAGTAAGACAGAGCAGATGACCTTTCAGGTTCCCCACTGCTCCGCTGTCCCAGGCTTTTATGGGAGGAGGAGGGACAGACAGTGCATGTCAGTGGGTTTCCTTAGACTCGACACCAGGCGCTGGGGTGCTCACAGCAGTCCTGCTAGCCTGGACTCTACTTTTCTGATGAGAAGGGAGAAAGGAGGGTGAGTGATGTGTGAAAGCCACGCAGCTGGCACGCGGCGGGCTTTGCCACAAGGTGTCTGGTGCTCACAAGCCATCTTCACCCTGGCTCGGAGCCACTCATTCCCGCAAGCAGCACTCAGCTCCTAAGGGGGCTGCTCTGGCCCTCACCATGGTGGGGAAAGGGAGGGCACAGCTGGGCTGTCAGATTTCTTGGTTTATTTTAACACTATTCTCTGGCTCCTAATTAGGCAGCTCAGGGGTGAAAAGCTAACGTAGATGTAAGTAATGAGTAGCAGACCTTGTGTCACAGGTCAGCCCCGGAAAAAGGACACAGAATGATTCTGTAATTACAACAGCCAATGTTTATGGAGGTGCCAGGTCTGACAACAGCAACAACAGCCAGCAACTGTTGCAACAACAGTAGCCACAACATAGCAACAACAGAAGCAACAGCATCAGCAACAGCAGCAATAGTAATAATAGCCACAGAAACAATCACTGAACAGCAGCAGCAGTAGCAGCAGCAGCAACAGCAGGAACAACCAGTCCCTTTGCTCAGAGTCAGCGTGTTACTATGAGGAGAGTGAGATGACTCCCCCTATTTTCTGCTTGAGGAGATGGAGTCTTCATCTAAGAGAGGAAGCAAATACCCCAAGGTCGTACCACCAGGATTTCTGTGGTTTTGCTTCTAGATGGTGGAGGTGATAATTCTCCAGAAAAGCCAACGAATTCTATTTTCTGAATGAAAAAGGAGGGCACATGTTTTGATGCATTAACTGGTGATGGAATGGGCACTTTGAAAAATCCAGGGACAATCGCTGTCAGTATGGTTCTCACCATAGTAACCTATCTCTTGGTGCCTCTTCTGTTCCGTGTCCCCCATGCTACTCTCTGGATCCTCAAAACCCTCCCACAAAATGCATCACAGTGGCCTCCCTTCCTCAGAGTACTCTGTGCTCCAAAATGATGACTCTAGAGCAAACTGATCATTCTTTAAGTAAGTCTCATTATTTTCTGGTGGGGAAACTGGAATAAGATGATGGGTGTAATTCATACTAAGGTGTGAGTGACTAATGAGTTGCCCATTATTGGAAAGTGTCCATTATTTTAAAGAGCTACTAGACACCCTGCCCCAACAGGACACTAGTTGTCTGGCCACTCCAGGCTCTGTGGGAGCAGACTCCGTGGGAGTAGGTGGGAAGACAGACTATACGCCTAGAGGCAGCTTTCTGAAGGCAAATGCTTTATCTCTTCTTACTGATCTCTGAAAAGAGTGTGGTGGCACAGAGAGCTCTTGGAAAAGCCCTAAAGGCACAGCACCTCTCCTATAGCATCTCTCACCTTTTGAGACCCTCTCATCAATGAGAAACCACTTTAATAAGCCTGTAATTTTGTTACAGAATTTTGCAATTAAATATCCTTGAAAGAAATGAGGTTGCAGGTCCCTAGCTCCCAATTTATCATAGACTTAATGCCCCAAGTTACACTGTGTTTAATCAAGAATGTATCCCAATTGTAACTCCATGCGTTTTCCCAACCTCAGAGATAGGAAGTGCTTTGAATTTATCACAAAGGTTGCTTAGAATTCTTGGATATTATTGTTTACCTACTTGCAAAATAAATGGGGCTTTTCAGTCTGAAATAACAGGCTCTTCCTCATCTCTGCCCTCATCCCATTCCCATGGGCCTCTCTCACCCTCAGGGATAAATCTATCTATCAGATATCCATAGTAAAGATTCCAGTTGGCTTATTTTAAGGAGCAAACATGCTCCCCCTGCTGGTTGAGGGCAACCAATACACCCGTGTGCTGCAAAATTACAACACAGCCTTTGTACTTCTTGCAAACACCAATGTGAGTACCTACTATGTGCTAGGTAGGTGGCTCAGAGATTTAAAAATGAGGAGGACCAGATCCCTGTCCTTAAAGAGCTCGAGATTTGGTAGGAGAGACAAAAGTGCACATATTTTATATATAATATATAAAGCATAATCCTGTTTAATTTCAGGACCACAGAGAAGGGAAAAATTATTTCTGTTCACAGAGATAAGGTAGGCTCTATGGCAGGATAGCATTTTACCTGCATCTGAAAAAAACAGTTGGATTTCAAAGTCAAGTGGGAGAGAATGGCCAATGTAAGGAGTCCAAGAATGTTTGGGGTACTTGAAGATTCATGCACTTTAATTTCCTCTTTTTATAAGTGAGGAAAAGGAGCTTAGAGAGACCAAATGCCCTAAGTGTAAGAGGTGGAACAGAAACTGGAACCCACATCTTCCAACTCTGACTCTGAGCTCACCAAGAATTCCAGGCTAATGGAGGAATGAAAGGCAGGGGGTGGGCAAGTGCCGGATGTGCAGGGAACAGAAAGGAGTCTGAGCTGCAGCCACAAGAAATCCAATCCCATTTACCGAGGAAGTGAAATGGTCTGGTTAATTTAATTTCCTAATTAGATGGAAGTTCAGCAGAAAGACTGCATTGTTAGAAATGTTGATTTAAAAAACTTCCTAAAATGTTTTATCTCACTTTTTTACCTTCACAAGCAAAGCAGAGGTAATGGATCATTCATTGATAATTCTGGATCTGGCAGGAGCCCACGATATTTTTAGATGTAGAGTGGATGCAAGATGATAGATATAGACCTTTGGAGGGGTTCTTCCATTACATAATAGCTATATACTTGCCTGCCATTTGTCTCTTTATCATTAACTACAGTATTTAGATTTATTTATCAGTGTGAGGTAGTCAAGTACAAAAAATCTGATTAAGCAAATGTCCTGACTCACTTTGTGCTACTTAATTGAGGTTTTTCTGGGTGATGTTGGGTTGGTCCCTGCTGAGCCTCTGACCTGCTCTTCTCTCACCCTTGCTGGGCTATACTGGGCAGTCAGGGATAGGGAGGAGTCCTGAAGAACTCCTGTCTGGCTTTGGAAAGGAGCAGGATGTCCTACAGATGCCATGGGCTGGCCAATGACCAAACTCTTCCCACTGGGACTTCAGTGGTCATTATGAGCAATGGTTCTATTGAAATGAGGTCTTGTGGGATTTGGCTCCAGCCTGGGTGTGGTACTCAGCTTCCCAGCTGACCCTCAACAATCCCTACCTCCCCACTTCCTGTGTAGTTCCCGCCAAGGTTGATCTGTATAATCAGTGAAATTCAACAGAAGTTATAGTACAGTCACATGTCACTTAATGACGAGGATACATTCTGAGGGATGTATCACTAGGCACCAGTGTCAAGGGCTGCACTTACACAAAGCTAGGTGGCCTAGCCTGCCAGCACCTGGGCTAGATGGTATATGGGCCGACTGAAACTGTTAAGCCAAGCACCACTATACGTCACTTCCTAGGTTAGGTTATAAAAAGCTGGTGCATTCACCATTCATTGTGCTCACTGTCAGGTCCTTTGCTCTGGGGGAAGCTGGCTGCTATGTCATGAGCATCACAAGGAAGACCCATGTGGCAAGGACCTGAGGCTTCCGGATTGCAGCTATATGAGTGAGCTGGGAAGCAGACCCTCTGGCCTTGGTCATGCCTTCAGACGGTCTGCCACTCTGGCCAATTACAACCTCAGGAGGGAGGTGGAGCCTGAACCAACTGGCTAAGCCACTCCCAGATTCCTGACCCTCGGAAACTGTGTGAGATAATAAATATTTGCTGTTTTAAATTGCTAAAACTCAGGCTAATTTGTTATACAACCCCAGATAACTAATGCACTAAATAATAGATAACTAATACACTAAGTTAGAGACCTCCCTGGCATAGGGCTTAGGCATTGCTTTTTCCCAGTACCCCATCTGAGTGGCTAGGGTTTTAACATTGTGGAATCTTAAATCCAGAAAGTGTTTTGGAACATAGGTTGTATACTTCCCTCATTTTGCAGATGGAAAAGTTAGTGTATAGCCAAACTGATGCTAAAACTGGGGTTTTAACCTAAAACTTGGGGATTTTAGTCTCGGGACTCTTCTGATTTGGGCTGGGTCAGCCTTTTCTCCCCTATGTTCCCATTCCAAGAGCTTAATCAGCTGTCCCATTTGCTATTTTATTCATCAAATATTTATAGAGTGCCTACTGTGTGCTGGGTACTATATTAGGTCCTGGGGCCTTGTAGAAAGGCTGGGCATATATGGAAACTGGGTCAAAAGGTATCATGTGAATCACACATATATATTCTAGTGGATGAAAGTTGAGTGAATGAATGGATGAGAAAGATTACAACCAAGAGACCCTGGTGCTAACCCTCACCATGCCAATGTCCTGGGACTCATTTGTCATTCTCTGGAAATGAAACTCCCAGGCTGGTGTGCATATTAAGCCTTAGATTAAGACACAGAATATTAGAATTAGAAAGAATCTTGGAGGGCGAGTGATGCTGAAATTTGAGGATAGTGGATCCCTTTGAAAATCAGATGACTCTATAAGCCCTTTTAATCACATACACACAACACTGCATAAACTGGGGGGATTCCTAGAGCATTTGAAGACCATTCATGGACTTCCTAGGGATCCACAGACCAAGAACCCCTGATCTGGTCTAACCTCCTGCTATTCTAGATATAAAACTGAGACCCAGAGAAGGGGATATCTTGCCCCACATTCTATGGCTGTTCAGTAGCAAAGTCCCTCTAGACTCAGGTCTCCTGAGACCTGTCCTGAGCTCTTCCCCCACAGAGTCCTGGCTTACAGGAACTGACTTAGAGGAAGCACACGGGACATGAGGAAAGCAGGCCCAGCCCTTGAAACAGAACGTCAGGAAATCACACAGGTACATATTTTCTGTTAGTATCTCCTGGGGACAGAGTAACTCAGATGACCTGCTTTGTCTCCAGCTCTGGGCTAAAGGTGGCCCTGGGTGTTTCCTAAAACTGGACAATTAGAAAGCACTAGTGATGGGTTCACAGACCTGGTGAGTTAGTGATGGAGGAAAGTCTGAGGGTGGGGGCTTTCAGCTGGGAAGTCTACCAGCTGGCCCTAAGCATTTGGTTGCCTGCTATGCAGTGGACAGTTCACGTTTAGACCACAACTGGTTCCTCTCTGTCTTGCAAAGAAGCAGCTTAGCGCAGGTTAAGGACCAGGGGCTCTTGTGCCAGCCTGCCTGAAGCACACACCATTTTTAATACTTTTTAGCTGTGCCTTTTTGGGTTCCTAGCTGACCTCTCTTCTTCATCTGTAAGATGGGAACCATGAGAACACTTACCCCATGGGCTTCTTGTGAGATTTAAGTGAGCTTATTTTGTGAGGTGCTTTGTCCAGAGCCTGACATATAAGAAGTGCCGTGGACACGTGTGATAGCTGAGGGCATGGACCTGTGTTGAGGGCCTGGCGTCCATACTTCTTCAGACATCCATTTTTCTCTGCTGGGCCTTCAGGACAGAAGCTACTAAACTTTAAAAAGAATTTACATTTCAAAAATCAACTTTATTAAAATAAAAATTGTCTACAATTACACTCACCAAATGTGAGGGCACCTTTAGAGGATAAGCTTTGACACGTTTGCATGCTTGTGTAATCATTGCTAAAATCATCACAAAGGTTTCCATCACCCCCGAAACTGCCTCGTCCCACATTCTAGTCAAACGGTCTTCATCCCCAGCCCCAGATAACATGGTCTTCACCACCCATGGTTGTGACAGCAGGTGTTTATAACACTGAGCAGTTGTTGAACTGTCAAAATATATGTATGTGTTTCCTCACACCCGTATCAAAAAGACCAGAAACAAGTGTTGGTGAGACCATGTTCGCTGTCGGTGGGAACGCAGACTGGTTCACCCCTATGGAAGACAGTATGGAGATATCTCAAACTATTGAAGATAGATCTGCCAGATGATCCAACAATTCCACCCAGTATCTGAAGAATACACAGACACTAATTGAGGGGGATATCTGTACTCCTGTGTTTATGGCAGCGCTATTTACAACAGCCAGGGTACGAAAACAACCGAAGTGCCTGATGACAAATGAGTGGATAAAGAAGATGTGGTGTGTGTACTTAAAGGACTACCACTCAGCTACTCAAAAAAAGGATGAAATCTTACCATTTGCCACAACATGAATGGAACTGGAAGGGATTATGCTGAATGACATAAGTCAGTGGAGAAAGACAAATTCCAGATGGTTTCACTCTTATGTGGAATATAAAGGAACAGATAAAACCAATCCAAAAACAAACCCTAGAAATCTGACTGTAGAATTGAGGCTACCAGAGGGGTAGTGTAGGTGTAGGGGTTTGGGGGAACGGTTCCAATGAATGTGGTGGAGAATTATGGGTGCTTAAGTGGCGGGTGTAGTGCCATGACATACATCTGGAAGAGGTGTGTCTCTATACCCCTAAATCAGATACAGTGATGTAGACCAATATTACTACAATAAAAAATAGTACAATTAAAAACTGAAAAAATATATATACATACATATGCCTCAATATATGTATGTATTTACTTATAAATTATGTATGTCCTGCTGTCAATCTGTATTATACACACTAAAAAGCTTAATTTCTGTTTCATTTTCTAGATAAAAAAATGAAAGGAAATGAAAAATAAATACATAAATTCCCACTCTGGGAAAATAAAACTGCCATTAGAATGATATATGTCTGTATATATATTTGAATAATTGGTGAATCCAGGTAAATGGGATATGAGAAGTTTTTATACAATTCTTAAAACCTTTCTTTAAGATTGACATTATATCAAAATACAAAAGCACAACAAATGAGTTGCTCTAGGTAGGATTTTCAATAAACTCTGCACACTGTTCTTTACCAGAAGTCCCTGGAGCATTTACCAAGGCTGCTGAGACCAGCCCTCACCCAGCTCAAAGATTGGGAAGTGCCTATGGCCGAGGTCCTGGGCAACTGTTGTCACACAGCTGGGGGCCAGGACTTCTCGGGCCTTTGGGACGAGAGGTTCCCTCCCTCTGGCTGAGTCCTTACTGGCCTTTGGGGACTAGGCTGGAGTTGGCAGGGCAGATATGTTTGTGAAATTTCTTTGCATCCATAAAACACTGTATATGTATGAGAGCTTAAAGCATCTGTGTCATTTAGGAATAAGACAGCTTGAAAGCGAATAAATACATAAATATGATATAAAGCTAATTATTAGCCCTCCTCTGCTGCTACAGCCACCACCACCACCACCACGACTGCTGAGAGTACTGGGGAACCAGGGAGCTCAGTCATCCTGGTTTGCCTAAGACTGACCCAATTTTGGCACCGAAAGCCCTGCATCCTGGGACAACCCTTGGTCCCTGGCCGACTGGGATGGTCTGTTCACCCCCAGGCCTTTTTCTAGTCTATTCATGCCACACTCACTTCAACCATCCCTGTCTTAGTCTGTGTAGGCCTTAAAACAGTGCCGTAGACTGGGCGGCCTGAACAACAGAAACATATACTTCCCCAGTTCTGGAGGCTGGGCAGCCCGAGATCAAGGTGCTGGATGACTTTTTCTCTCTTCCTTTTGCAGACATTCCCTTCTTGCTATGCTCTCATACAGTCTTCTGTGTGTGACAGGCCGAGGGTTGGGAGGTGACTGGCACTCCTTTCTCCATTCTTATGGCCTCATTTAACCTTAATAATGTCTGCAGAGGCCCTGTCTCCAAGTGCAGTCACATTAGAGTTTACTGTGTCTATACATGCAATCGTGGGGAAGGGGAGGCACCAACCACTACCCAGTCTGACCCCGACCGTCACATTAACCCCACCATCACAGTCATAACTGCGCCACCAGCCCCTCCCACTCTTGGCTTTGGCATACCTGCCCCCAATCCCTGCTTTTCTCTCCTGCCATCACCTTCCTCCTCCCATTGGCTCTTGTCTCTTATTATTCCCTAGGAATGTTCTATGCCTTTGAGTCTGCCTTCCCTCAGCTCCATGCCTTGGTCAAGGGAAAGCCGTATACCTGGTTTTCTTAGAAGCTGGATCTGTGAGTCCAGAAAAGGAAATTACTAGAACACTGTCTACCCATAACCTGCACCTTTGTCATCTTCCCCCCCAGCCTGGCCCTGTCGTGACAGAGGCCATCGCAGTGGTGGGCTGCTGAAGTACTCATGGGGGGCCTCATGAAGGTTAATGAAGCTCAGGCTGCCAGTCCTCCTGGAGGTCGCTGTCACCCTGCCTAGTGCCCCAGAGCCCTGTGCTGGCCTCTTCCTGTCGCCGGGACATCATTAGAAATGTTAATTATTAATTATCACTAAAAGCTCCTTTTGCTGCATTGCCATTCTCGATTGCTCTCACTATCTCTCTTTTCCCCCCTTTCTTTCTGTAACTGGATCCTGGTTCCTGGGTCTCTTGTTTTTCTCTTAGCCCTTTGCCTCTGCTCACCTCTTACCTGCAGGCTGGGGTATCCTGGGGCGCCGGCAGCCAGGGAGGGGCACCGGCCACATCCCTTTGCTATGTCATTCTGGCCAAGGGGCCCGTTTCCTTCTCTCAAAGCACCAGGACTCAAAGCACCGAGGACTCAAGGGTGGAGCTAGTGGGCAGAACTTAAATGAGAACTGGGTTCTGATATTCTGAAACATTCTTTGTGAACTTAGAAAACTCTCCTCTTCATGCCCCTGTACTTTCAGATCAGGGAGAGCCACGCAAAGAGATGTAATTTGAAGGAATGCCTAGAAAGCTGTCTCTGTGCAGAATTCCCCTTCATCCTGCACTGGTGCCACATCCTATCCTGAGGGAGGCAGTTCAGTGGAGGGGGTGAGTACTGGAGGAATAGGGGTGGTGTGTGTGGGGGGGGGAGGGGGAGCAAGGTCCAGAGCTGTGACTGTCTGCTCTGAGGGCTTCGACTACCTTTTTTCATCTCTGATCACATAGTTCAGTGAGAACAGGATTTGAAATCAGGAGAGTTGGATTTGAATCCCTATTCTGCCCTGGACTTGCAATGTGACCTTGGACAAGTTAGATAACCTCTCTGAGCCTTATCATTAAAACAGCAATAATCTCTCCCTCTCTGGGTTATTTGGGAATTTAATGAGGTCATGATCTCTTGCTCCAAGCTTGACATGTTGTAGGTGCTTAATAAATGTTCATGCCTGTAAAAAAGATATGACAAAAAATAAAATGAGACTCCTGCCCTTCTCTATAAAAAAGAGAAGAAAACCATCCTTCCTGTGTGACAGGGCTGGGAGGGTTGAATTTCTAAGCATTTGCTATGTACCAGCCCCTTTACATAAGTATACATACATTAACATGGGTATGCTTTATATATTTCAACTCATTTAATCTTTATAACAACTCTAGGAGGGACCACAATTATGATTGCCACTAATTATGAATAAGGAAAATCAGATTAAAAAAAGTGAAATAACTTGCCCCAGAATCATGTGCTAGTATGTAGAAAAGCTAGGAGTTTTTTCAGAATAGTTTATGGGCTAGAGGTGTGGCCTGATAATGTAGCTACTCGCCAAATATGGCTAGTAAGCTCTTGCCGTGTGGTTCATCTGAACTGAGATATACTTCAATTAGAAATTATAACCCCAATTTCATGGATTTAGTACAAAAAAGAGAATATAAAATAGTTCATTAATAATTTTCTATGTTGATTAATGTTAAAACAGTAGCATTTGGTATTATATTGAGTTACATAAAACATGCTATTAAAATTAACTTCACCTGCTTCTTTTTCCTATTTCTAATGTGACTACTAGGAAGTTATAAATGACATATGTGGCTTGCATCATATTTCTACTGACTCAGAACCCAGCTCATAACCACCCGCCCACTACATTGTCTCCAGCAGTGAGGATTTGTAAATACTCGAAATGGTGGCTGATGACATGGTAGAAAAGTCACCCCCAACTCTTTAAGACAGGTTCCTAGGGATTTGTTTGTGTTAAGAGCCCCCTTATTAAGTTGTAGCCACCTCTGAGAGGAGGGTAGCTCCCAGCCTTCTCCACGGCAGTCAAGGAGTCTTTGACCTCAAGTCTCTGCCAGCTCCTTACCACCCAAAGTGGGGGAGCAAAGAAAGGAAAGAGCCTGTATAAGATGAGACCTGTGCTTCTCAGCCCGCCCCAGGGTGGGGTGGGGACTCAGATCTTGTTCAACAACATCACTACTGCCTGTGAGAGGGAGGCAGGATCTTGGCAGGACCAGCTCTGCTTGTCTTTGGTGGATTCTTGTGCTAGTAGCTCCAAGAAGTGGAGTTCAGTGCCCCTGCTGGTGGATATTTCTGCTTTTTAGAAAGCTCCTCTTTCTATTGACCCTCCTTGTACAGGGAGCTTCAATTCCATAAATAACTCCAGTTTCTATTTTCTGGAACTGTGCTTCTCAAAGTTCCGAAGCATATGGTGGGAAGCTTAGTGCCTCCCAAGGCCTATTGAGTCACAGTCTGCAGGGTAGGGTCTCTGCCTTTCTTGCTGTTTCTCTCCCTTTCTTTCTGCCTCTCTCCTGAAGTCCCCTTTCTTTCTCCCCTCCCTGTCTCTCTCCCTCCTTGACTCCTAGTTCCTCTCCTTCTCGCTCCCTCTTTTTCTTACAAACACACACACATACACACACACACACACAGTATTTTAAGAGCCAGACCCACAAGCAGGGGCTCTCAGCTTGGTATCACAATGTCCAACAGTGTGATCAGTTGTGACATATGCTGCCAGTAATTTTTCCTAAAAATAAAGTGGCTAAATTTGCAAATTATTTACTTCTTAAATTGTGCAGATTCAAGACAACTCCATAATAGTGTCTCTTTTACTCTCTTGCTTTCAGGACACTGTTGATTAGAGGAGTGTGGTGTTAACTGCCATGTCACGGGCACACCCATGCCCCATCTTATCTCTGCCCCTGGATGTCAGTCATCAAGGTCAGTAAGTATGCTAATACTGAGCACTTACTCTGTGACCAGCCATGTGCTGAAAACTGGAATATCTCATCCAACCCTCACACTAATCCTTAGAGATAGGAACCACTATTACCTTCCATTTACAAAAGAGGAAATTGAGAAGAGAAGGTTAGATAAGTTGCTCAAGGTCACCCAGCTGGCAAACAAGCAAACAATTCAGAACAAACAAGGTCTCCAGCAGGTAGGCAGGTCTGTCTATTTTGGTAGACTTTAATTGTTTCATGACTATTGGAGATGCTGGAGAGATTTGTATAATCCTTGTCCAGGGACCCACCTTTCCATCAGAGGTCCCCCAAATTGGAGAACATAGGGAACAAGGCAAAATATAACAAAGGAACAGGTTACTTGGGAATCTGGCTCCAATCCTCAATGTGGGTGCCCATGAGCCACACTGGCCATTTGGAGAACTCTTACCTCCACAAAGACAGCCTAGAACAAAGCCAACTTCAGTTGGCTCTGCCAACTTTGATGCCAAGATGCGTACCCAATTCTTGCCTTCTAACATTTCAACTCAAGGAAAGGCCATATTCACTAGCAACACTAGATGAATGCAGATGAGACCAGGAGCACACTTGTGCACTGGGGATTTTTTTATTCCTGAGTCCCCTTAGTTTCTATCCCTACAAGGAAGCCCCAAGCAATTTCCTCAGTACTGATGGTCTAAAGGATATTCTTCCTTCTGGAGGATGGGAAGCAGAGACTCCATGACATTTCCTCCTCCACCACAGTCCTGCTGGAGGCCACTGAATCACCATAACTAATGAGACTTTGATTGTTGACAATGATGTTATTGTTTAGTTCTTTGTTTTGCTGTAAGTATGTTGGGGGAAGTCTGAAAATGAGGGTATCCCATGGGACTATGTTGGGCACATGCATGTCATCTGTCCCAGAATTGGAAATGTCTGGTCTGGAGATCCCCACTGAGGAAGTCACCCTGCTTCCTCATGGCAACCCTTTTACATGTTCCAGGAAGTACTCACGTGTCCCTTGATTTGCACCTCCTCCTGGACCAACATTTTCAGCTCCCTTAATTCTTCCCCACGGACATGACTTTCAGCTCTTGCCCCATTGGCTGCCATCCTGACAACATGCTCCAATTTCTCAAAGTCCCTCTTACCTTGTAATGCTCAGGGTTGAGCATTGAGCTCCTGACAGGATAGACCAGTTCTGACCACATGGAGGCCATGTTATGATCCAGACCAGAGACTCACTTCCCTTAATGTAGCCAAGATTGTGTTCACTTTATGTATCATGTATCAACCACATAACACAGTTAGTTGGACCAGGCTGAGCGAGTGGCCAACTTGCAGAATAACAAACAAATAGGTCATTTTCGCATGGACTGCTGCCAAACCAGGTCTACCCTATCCGGTACTCATGCAATTAATTTTTAACCTAAATGCAGGACTTTGCATTTCTCTCTTCTCATTCCATCATCTTGGTTTCAGCCCTTTGTTCCTTCCTGTTGAGGTCATTTCTTATTTCCATTCTGTCATCTGTAGTGGTAACTATGTTTCCCAGCTTTGTGTCTGCTGCAAACTTGATTAGAACACCTTGCATGTCATCTTCTGAGTCACAGGTAACAATGCCAAAGAGGTCAGTGCCAAGGACAGAGCTCTAAGGCTTGCCACTAGAGACCTCCTTTGCATTGACACAGAAAAACTAATCAACATTCTTTGACTATGGTTGCTCATCCAGCTATGACTCTACTTCCTGTCCTCTGACCCAATTTTCATCTTCCCATCCCATCCTCAAGGGCACCAGGTAAAGCATTTGTCAAATGCCACGCTGAAATCAAGATGCATGGGGTCCGTATCATTGCGTTGATCGGCTGCCTGAACAAGTGGAATCGCTGCCGACATGTGATGGGCAAGATAGTTGCCATCTGTGGGAAGGAAAAGGAAAATAAGCATGCCAATGACTGAGAAGAAAGGAATTCTCTGTAAAAAATATAGGGAAGTCCATTTAAAGCAGAAGGATTACTATATAATTAGTATATAAGCCTTATATTAGTGTATAAGCCTCTTCTACATCTTATTGCATTTTTTTAGCTCCTTTTTGAAAAAATATGAGGGTTTTTTTTTTGCATAAGCCAGTTTTATATCTTTTGTTACCAATTTTTTTTAAAAAATATATACACATTAAGTCAGGAGCTGTGTGTTTTTATCACTGAATAAGAATGTGTATAAAGTACCTAGCCAAGAGGCTGCTTTAATATAAGATCTCAAAAAATGTTCATCTTCTTTATGTGCCCACCGCATGTAACTCTGGACATTACACTCAGTAGGTGCTCAATAAATGTGTAACTGGATGCACACAGCTACATGAATACCTCACTGGTGTTCAGACTGCCAGAGTAAGGGCAGGGGAACAATGACATGTAGGGCTCAGATTTACCGTTGAGCTGAGTCTAATCAGTGCATGTCTGATTCATGTCAACCAAACCAACTTACACGAGGCTGATTGTAAAACCAGAATGCAGCATATTAAATCACTCAGAATTATTGCCTGACCCAGCTGGAGGGGAGAAGCTCATGCATGGCTGGAGGATGTTGACCAAATAGTCTTGATTTGGCCAAGAGTGGGAGCAGGACAGGGAATACTAGAGAAGGGAAGATGAAGAACAGAGGATGAGCTTCAAAGACATCTGAGGGACGGGCCAGGACTCCAAAGAAAGTAGTTTGGTGGGTCTGAGGGCATGCATGGGGCTAGTTCAAGAGATGGGGGCCAACTGAAATGCCAGAAAAATCAAGTAGCAAAAGTGGAGTGCTCTGGGAGGGTTCAGGGCATTTGCAGCAGATGTGCTGTTGTGCCCAGAGCTTGCTGTTATTGGGGTCAGGTGCATGGGGCCTGCGGTGCTGGGGCCTGGTTGAAAGACCCAGATCTGGACGGTTTTTAAGGACAGTTAAGTATATTGAAAACACACATTGTTTTCCTGCTCCGGAGGAAAAACTATATCTGTATCGGAGAAACTCCGATATAAATACACTCCTGACATTCTCCTTTTAAACAAAATCCTTTCCTTTGTTAACCAAAACCACTTGCTTCGCCTTGTATGGATCTCTTATGAGACCAAGATGTGCTTTGTACTCAGACAGTCCTGTGTTTAAATCCCAGCTTTGCCACTTGGAGCTGTATGAGCCTGAGTAAGTTACTTAGATTTTCCAAATCTCAGTTTACCCATCTGCAAACCATGACTAATAAGGATGTCTGCTTGGTGGCACTGTTGGGAAATTTGAGTTAACATATCTAATATGCCTGGCAGGTGGTTGTAGTAAACTTTAACTATCTATATGTGAACCTTGGGCAAAAGTCACTTAATTCCTTGGAGCCTCGTTCTCATCCTGGACATAATGGCTGTAAGAATTGGGAGGATATGGAGGGGAAAGCATTCCATAAAGTGTGAAGTACTCAGGAAGTATAATATTCTTTTTACATGTAACTTAGATGGCTTAGGAAAGTATCACTGTTCGATATACTCAGCAGATGTGCTTCAGCCAAGGATGCACGGCCATCCTGAAAGGAACTGTGATGAACTTTAATGCTACAAAATGTTGTGAGGTCACATCCACATGGAGCTCATCCTTCTGGGCAGAGAACCCATCATTTCAATTCTATTTTCCAAGGAGTTCCTAGTCCCCAAAAGATCAAGAAATACTACCTTGGGGTCATGAAACTAAAGGAAAGCTTCAGTTGCCCCAAATGGTTCCCCAAATCTGGGTGTGTGGAGTTCCTTAGAGTGTGGAGAGAGAACAGGGTCAGCACTGTAGGGCATCTGGAGCAATTTCAGGTAGGTAGGGGACTATTTCTTCTGGATCTTTCTCCAGCACCCGGGGAATACAAGATCCTACCTTGCCAGATCCTGCTTGTTACAGAGCCACTGCACACAAGCCTGAGTTAGCTGTTCAATCCGTCTAAATAGTCCTGCCCATTTGCAAACGCATTTCATGCCTCTTCCAGAGTAATTCCAAACAAGCCTGCGAGCTTAGTTGGAATGGCGACCTCCATTTTGCCAATGGTAAAAAGTGCTCCAAGATGCTTGGTACAATGGCCAATAGAGTTGATGTGCAGAGCAAAATGAGCCCTGGGGGCCATCAGGACAAGAGTCAGAGGATCTGATCATAGACAAGTTCCTGCTACTACGTGGCTGGTAGAGGCCGCTACGGGCTGACTCAAGGGCTCCGCTCGGCCACTACAGAGGCTGGTGAAGAGGCAGAGTCAGCAGTGAACTTGTGTTACATGATCACCTCATAGTCTTGGTCACCTCACTTTCTTGCTCCCATCTGAGGATGGCAAAGTTGGGTGATGCCCAGCTCCAGTAAACCTTGTGAGAAGATGCCTCTGTCTCCCTCACCTTATTTTTTCTGGGGGCGGATACACTAGGGTTATTCTCCAGACCTGAGGACCTTAGACCAGCTTCATTCTAAGCCTTGGGATAAGCGCCTCCTTTGCCTATCCTTCATTTGGCTTAGTGTAGCCTCCTCTTCAACAAGAGCGGCATGTTCTAGGACCTGAGTGTGAGCGTTCAGGGGAATAACTCCTTTGGAACAAGGACGAGTGTCTGTACACTCCAGTCTACTGGGATATGAGCTCAAAGCTCCACCTAATCATGGCAGTCATAGCTAGTAATTACGTAGTTATGCAGTGTGGGGTCAAGGATTAAATACATTTATTTCTCCCAATAACCTATCAAATAATGGTATAATTGTTTTCAAAGGGAAGAGGGAAATTGAGGAGGGAAAACAAATGACCTGCCCAAGGTCACACAGTAAACGGCAGTGGCACATCGTGTCTCTAAGAGGAAAGCACCATCTCCCTTGCCCTGCCTTATTTGTGCAAGTATCTGTGCCTGCCTCCTTGCTGGGAGGAGGGAGCCTAGGGCTAGACAGAATTTATGAATTCCTGGTTGGAATGTCATACCTGGCCTCAGTTTCCTCATTTGCAAGTGGAGGCTGCTCATGTCCTACTTTCTTGCAGAATCATTGTGCGGATCAAATGAGCTTGATGCGAAGGCATGCAAACACTGAGCCTGGCCCAACAAAAGGCATGCCATTATCATTATTGGTTGAGCAGCTCTAAGTGTCCTGGTTGCCTGGGGCGATGTGTAGCCTGGAGTTGGTGTCAAGAGACCTCTCCACCTGTTTCCCTAAGGCCCAGTCTCTGCCCCTGAACGCCACCCCCCACCCCCAGATTTCCCCCAGAGCTAGTGTTTTGTCCTCTAGCACAGAAATCAACCCAAATCCCAGGAGGAAAAGATTTGCCAAGACACTGACCTGCTTTGCCAATGCATTCGCCCAGGTGCCCTGGCCAGCTCCCAAGGCTGGCGATCAATCATTGCCAGCCTCTACCAGCCACTTGCTGCAATTTTACTATCTGTTCTCATTTGCCCTCTACCCCATCCTGCCACACAGCATAGTGTCTGTCATAAATTGGAGCTGCGTTGTACCTCTGAGAAGATCAAACTCCAATCCCAGGCCCTGGGGTAGAGGGAAAAAGCAGAATGGGTGGCCTGTATCAGGTTTGCATGCTGGTCCCTTCCTGCCCTCCCCACTATTTGCAGCGACAGATTCTACTGAGCATCTGCATGTTTGGCTCATATTTCTAAGGGCAACAGGATGGAAAGCTCCCGCATTTGAGGAGGGACACCTCTGTCCCCAGGCATTTCACACACTCTGAGCAGCTAAGCTTCTAGAGGAGAGTGTTTCCTAGTAGGTTGAGGTTGAAAGGATGGAGAGAGGAAGTAGTTTCAATGAAGGGGGAGGAGGAGAGGAAATTGCTGATGGGGCAGTAGCCCTAAGGATCCGGCTGATTCAGATGGGGAAGGTAAGTGGTGGGATTGCTGGGCTCACTGGCTGCTGGGTGAGGGCCCAAGCTATAAAGATGTGGGGTATCTATGGGGTGTCTAGGCAGCATAAAGAATAACTCAAGGATGACTGCTTTGGTGGAAAGACAGGGCTGGAAGTGAGGCTACAGGATGGGTGTCCCTGAGTTCCTCACTTTATAGATGGGGAAACTGAGACCTAAATAGGGAACATGGCATGACCAGGGATGCATGACCCTGTCCAGGTTATGCTTAGTGGCAGAGCTAAAACTAGAACTGGGTTTTAAGTCAGACCTGGGAATAACTCAAGTCATATGCCTATTAGCTGTATGAACTTGGACACTTTACATAACCTGAGAGCCTCAATTTTCCCCATCAGTAAGGTGGGAATGATAATGTCGACCCTACAGGCTGTTCTGAGCCCTGAATCGGGTAATCCAGGGGCTGCGCATGTCCTTTTCCCCACACCCACCCATCTTTCAAGCTGGACAGCCTTGGTGTTTGAAGCTTCTGGAGGCTTGCAATAGTCTTCATAATCTGGGTTGTCTTGAGGGTGGATTGTATGTGGCTGGTGTTTGGGGAGCAGAGCAATCATAGCAAACAAGGAACACAGAAGGGCCAGGATCTCCCTGGTGGCCTGGGGGGGGTTAAGTCTCAGCACTATCACCACTACAGCCTGAGCTAACCCATGTCTCTCCCGCTGCTCCCCTCAGCAGTGTATTTCAGTAGATCTGCCTGTTCTGCTCCCCACTCTGTCTCTGGTGAATCCTCTCACTCCCCACACATCTGGCCTACACCTCAGTCCTTTAAAACCAAAAACAAAACACAAGAAGGGCCAGTCAAGCAAGAAGAATATGAGGCCCTCTCTGGGTCACAAACAGGTTGCTGGCCCCTTTGGGTGTCCTCCCTCAGCCACCATCCTGATGACTTCCCTGCCCTTCCCCGGTCTCCTCCTGTAACCACTCTTGCTGAGCCAGAGAAAGAAATATCTTCATCAATATTTTTTGTTTTTAATGAATAATACACCATACCTGCTGATCTTCACGTTCAACTCACACCTCTCTTTCTCTGTCAATTTATCCAACACTCATTCATTTAATAAGTATTTATTGATGATCGACCATCGTGCCAAGCACTGGGGAAATTGCAGTGCGCAAAGCAGTTTAAGTTCGCCGCCCACGTGAAAATGATATTCTTGTGGGATGATTCCCACCTCCACCTCCACCCCTCACTTAATACAATTAGTTTTATTTTTTATCACTTTTCTTCCTTGGCTGTGTTGTTTTTTTTTTTTGGTGAGTCAGGGGTCCTCCACATAGAACAAACCCCACTTGGTTAGATGCCAACATGGAAAGGAAAACAGACGCGTGGCAAAGCGAGAACACCTGGTCCCCAGGTCACACGCCCCACCACGCTCTTTCCCAGGAAACGAAGGCCATGGCAGCCTGGCTAAACGGGTGGTGGCGACCAGCTGTCCTCATGGCCCTCCCTTCGGGGGCTCTGCAGAGCTGCTGGGCAGGGTTTGCGAGCTCTGTGGGTGACATGGTGCTGGGCAGGGAGAGGGGCTCAGGCAGGTTTGCGGAAGCAACGTTGTCAGATGAGCAAGTGGACACCTGGTGCTTCTCGGCACTGTTGGGGAGGGCGGGACGAGTCTCGAATGATCTGCTTTGATGCAGGGTATCTGGCGTGTCTGGTCACGGCAGGGCTTTGCACTAGAGTAACCCTAATTCTTCACATGGGGGGACAGAGTATGAACCCTCTTCTTCCTAGAAACCTAGTTGTGAGCCGAACTTGCAGCAGCTGAGGTTTACTGAGTACTCAGGAGTGTCTGTGGGTGAGGGAAGGACCTCCCTGCCCAAAGATGCTGTTCTCAAGAGCAAAGAGAGCAAGGGGAAGGAAGACTGTCTGTTGCTTGTGCCTAAAATGCCTATAATCTGCTCAGGGAGATGAACCAGGGCCTGATCCCTCTGAGCAAGAGGTTACAGGCCTAAACTTGTGATTGTTCCTCAACTGGGGACCTTGCCGTCCTCTGACAGAGAGCCAGACAGCAGGGAGAGCACAGCTGCTGTAGGAGAAAGTCAGCATGGGAGACTGCCATGGCAGGCTGTTGAAAACAAATGGGGCAAAGAAACGATTCCAGTGCTATTGATTGGCGCTGATGTTTGCAGAACAGCCGGAAATGACTTATTCGCCTCCAAAACCAATAGGGAAACTGAAGTCAGTGAGCCTAGGACAGAGCTTGCTGGACCCTGGAAAGGGAATTTGCATCCCCAACCCTTCTCTCTCCCCACAGAAATACCCACACACCAAGCTGCCCACCACTGCACCATCAAACCTGGCGGGGGAGATGGGACAGGTGCTCCCACTGCCCCCGGGACACGTGGATCCGCTCCAAGCTTATCTCAGCTGGCCTCGCCGCTCATGTCCTCCTCAGCCTCCCACTGGGCTGGCTGCTGCTGCCACCACATCTGGCCTCTGATTCCCCACTTGCCAAGGCCTAGAAATCAGTGAAGATACAGAGCAGGAACCCTTCGACCCAAGATCACTCCAGATTACTCCGTGAGTGCAGCCTGCTGGGAACCCAGCTTCCCATTTCATTGTTTCATTTTTCCTCCCTTTTCTTCTCCCCATGTCACTCCTTCCCTCCTCCTTTCTTCCTCTTTCCTTCCCTCTGTCTTCCCTTTTTGCCTTCACACTGTGTTAGTCTGGGGCCTGGGCCTGCTATGGCATCCCTGCTATGCTCTGTCACCACCTGGGAGCAGCCAGTGGGGAGCAGGGGCTTGGTGCCAACTGGGCGACGGTCTTGTGAGTCAGCACCAGGAGGCTTGTCAGTCCTGTGCCTACAGCTGCAGCTCTGTCAGGCACATGCCCGTGGCTCCCGTGACCCCGTCCGGTTGGCATGTCTGAAGACATAGTTGCATACACAGTTCCACCCTTCAGTGGACTCTTGCTCTTTCTCTGGATTCCCACATGGCTTACTGGCACCGTAACCTACCCTGTCAGGCCTTCCCTGGCTACTTAGAATTGCAATTTCTGTGCAGCCCTCCCTCACCTCTATCCTTGCTTGATTTTTCTCCCTAACTCTTGTCACTATCTAACCTACCATGTATTTTCTTTTTATTTATTTTCTTATAGTCCTTACTAGGATTTAATGATCCCGAGGGCAGGGATTTTTGTTTATCTTGCTCACTGTTGTATCTCCAAAGGCAAAACAACCCCTGACACTTAATGGTTTTTTTTTTTAAAGATTTATTTATTTATGCATACAAGAACTGAGGTACAGGCCAGAGGTGTGGGGGGTGAGAGGATTCACCAGAGAGAGAATGGGGAAAAGAACAGGCGGATTGACTGAAACACACTGCTGAGGGGAGCAGTGGGCGAGACAGGAGAGGCCTGCTGCGCCATGTGGGCTGCTCCCTGGCCAGGGATAGAACTCGTGCTGCAGTGGCTGTGGACAGCTTCATAGGTTGTGTCTTAATCTCTTGTGCCACCAGGGAGGCCCAATAAATGTTTATTGAATGAATATAAGATTTATTCAAAATTCAAGATTATTCAGAGCAAACAATGGGCTCAGTGTCTGCAGCAGTTGTGTGATCTCAGGGAAAGCGTTGCCTCTTTTAGAGCTCAAGAACTTCACATCCCTTCCCAGGAGCCAGAGAGGTAGGTGCTTTGGTGCAGGGATAAACAGCATGAAGTTTAGCATTAGACAGACTCAAATAGTGGGTCCAGTCCCCTCACTTACCAGCTATGTGATCTTGAGCAAGGTACTTAACCTCTCCGAGTTGTAACCCCCTCATGGGTGAAATGAGGACAACAGTATAGGACTACCAGGATGGTTTCAAGGTTGAGAGCATTCTGATTACCCCAACTAAGCCTTGAAGACTCTTCTTACTTTAAAATTAGCACTACGGGATTATCAACAAACTATTTCCTCTATGGAGGGAGAACTTTAGTTGACCCACTTTCCCAGGTCCTTTGGGGCCCTTTCCCGTGCTCCCTCCCTCTGTCATCTTCTTCTCCCAAATAACAGTAAGGTTTTGGAATTTCTAGGTCTCTATCATAGCTAATAGCTCTCATTTCCTAAGGCCATTACTTTGCACACACTGTCACATGACTTAAATAATCAGAGCTCAATTATGACAGGGACCACATAGCTGGCCCCCTACTAAAACCCCAGGGTCTGGTGCTAAGTAGAGGCTTAGTAAATATTTGTTAAATCATCAAAGACAACCACAAGGTTCTCACTATCATCCCTGTTTTACAAATGTGGAGATGAGGCTTGCCTATAATCCCAGAGCAAAGAAGTGGTAGATGCAAGTCTTCAACTCAGAGCCTTCCCATCTCTCCACCTGAGAGCTGTTAATTCTACAGCACTGCTCTCGGAAGGTAGTTTCTTAACACAATCCCCAAAGGAGGAGCCCAGGATGCAGCAGAGATTTCATGATATCTCAGGATGCATCCAGCACCCTGGTTATAGAAAGATCAGGGACCTTCCCTTGATGTTGGGGGTCAGCACAAATGTCATGCTTTTAGCCCATTGGCTTTTATCATCAGAACATTATTTTCTAGGTTGAGTGAATCATCCTTGGCTGGCAGGTAGGCCTCTTCATTTTTGTCTTTAGCTATTCCTGAATTCTTGACAATGTTGAGTCATTCCTTGTCAGGACATTGCCAATGTTGTGGCAGTGGGGATGTTTGATGTGGCCCACTGGCTTAGTTGGTGAGTCTAAAGTCTTTCTTTCAACATGGCACAGAGTTTCACCTGTTCTAGGTAGTCCTTTACTCTTGGCCAGTGCTTTCAAAGTCTCCAGGGTAGGTGGAGGTAGTTTGCAAGACAGAGGGGGTATATTTGTATAATTGCAAATGATAAAGCCTTTTAATGGTTCAAGCTGGGCTGTTTGTGCTTGAAATAAAACTCAGGCATGAGCCCAAAACCACAAAAACCTTGGGATGTAAAATTTGTCTTTATTGTGCAAACAGCTGTGTTTGCCTTTAAATATTGCAATTAAAATAGTGTTACCTGTAAGTAGAGTGTGGCATTAGCTAGGGGCAACTCTTTAAGAATCAGAGGAGGAGGTCATGACGGCATGGTTTTGGAGAGACACCTCACAAGGCTGTTCTTTATAGAAATCCCCCCACTCCCTGTTCTGCTTTGGAGTTGTGATTTTTCACCATTGGTCACTGATAGAAGGTGTGAGTTTTTCCCTGTGAGATGCTTCTGTCTCTTAGGCCTGACCCTGGCTCTTTATACATACCCTTTCAGTCACATCTTTCAATAAATGCCTGAATTATTTTCATTGGAAAATATGAAGTTGGCAATAACTGGAGAGGAGGCCAAAATATTGGGTCACCAGAGACCAATGGGAGGGGGTTCAATAAATAAAACTTCAGTATTTTAAAAATTCAAGTTGAATTCCCTTAGAAAAGTTCCTGATAATAATAATAAAGATTATCCATTTAAATACCCAAAGATAGCATTTACGAAAAAGGCACTTTACAGGGAAATCAATCTTAATGTTGCCCTTCACAATGCCAACCCACTCATGCTCTATTAAGAAGTAACACTTTAACTTTCCCTTGGGTCTCAATTCACCAGCACCCTCCTCTTGTAGTCCTACTTATGCTGGGGGATTTTCATCTTTTCTGTAAGGCAGTTCTGGGAAAACTGGAGATTTTTCCAGGTACAGTCACCTGTGTTGAGTTCTGACATCAGGAAGGATCCCTATCATTGGGTTCCAATCTATAAGCATTACAGGTAGAAGAACACAAATCCTCTAATTCAAATCCCTAACTTTGGGATTTTTCTCTTAAAACTCTTATGCAGAGCATGATCTTTTAGAACCCTTTGCCGATCACTCACACACGTTTCTGAGTTTCCCAAGAAAAGGAAGCAGAACCTCTCACTGTCTTCAGGTTAATTTTATTGCCTGGTAGCTTAGAAGTTGGAAAAATATCAAAGGATAAAGAGAACAGTGATATTCCTTTCTTATCTTAGTTCAGTTTTTTTTTTCCACTGCAGCAGCATTTATATACATTTGAAAAATGGTGAGATACATGTATGAGAGACACATTATTCATTCTACACACTTTTCTTAGTTGTCATGCAGAGTTAGGGTTCCTTCATAAGAATTCTGAGTCCCCACTAGGATCTATAGCTTACAAATTGGAAACTACTGTTCTAGAACAAAAAAAAAAAGGTATTAATAGCTTATTTGAGTGTTTCCTACACGTCTGTCACAATGCTGAGTGCTAAGTGCCTTACCTACTCTCTATTTCAATCTCATGTCATGACAACCTAATAAAATAGATACTAATATTACCACCAGTTTATGAATGAGGAGACATAGGCTTAGAGAGGTAAAATGATCTACATAGACAATAAGTGGCAGAGTCAGGATTTTGATGCACATATTTTTTATTTCAAACCCATGCTCTTAATCATAGAATAGAATTTAGCATATACAGCTATATAACCTTTGAGACTTGCTACTTTGAACTTAGCTCTTTATATCTTCTGTAGCTCCTGCTCAGTAGATGCATGTTAACTAGTTAATTAGTGATGAGGGTTTTAAAAAAATGATTTCTATGATTTTACTACTTATTTTCAAATAGAGGCATTTTAACCTTGAGTATAGGTCCTTGATTATCTTGGCTGACCTTTGTTGACAATTGTCATTTTAAGTTTCTAATTCCAAATCAAAATGTAATAGATAGATGTCACCAGAGAAGGAGCTGAACTTGGAGTGCTATCTCTCAATCTAATTAAGGAGCTTGATGCAGATTATTTTGTTTATGATTCATGAGTCATCTATCCTATTTCCCAGGGCATTCAACTAAGCTTCATCATTGTCACCACCATCATCATCACCATAATCATTGTCTTAAGTGTGTATTTGTCACTCTCCTTATCCTGTAATGAACATTTCTAGTTCTGGGGGAAAATATAAAGAGGTATGATATAGGTCCAGCCCTTGAGGAGCTTCTAATCCAATGGAGAAACCAAGGAGATCTTCAATGTGGAGGTGGATTTATCTTGGACTAAATCAGGGGGGAGTTATTTGAAGGAAGAGAGGAGCAGAATTATGATATGTAATATTCTAGGGGATACATATAAGTGAAGGCAGAGAGATGTGAAAATGCATGTTTAAAGAAATCCACATTTAAAGAAATGTAAACAATATAGTGGACAGTACTTGAAAGTTGTAGCCTGTCTGGAATATATTTCATATGGAGTGAGGTAGGGATCTGACTATTTTTCTCCATATGGAGGCTTAATTGTTCCAATACAATTTAATGAATTATTTATCCTTTCCCACTGATTAAAAATAACATCTCCTTCATACAAAATTCCCTTAAATACTTGGGATTGTTTTTGGATTCTGTTCCATTTCATTCTCCTCTTTCTCTATACCTGAGCCAGTACCACATTGTTCAAATTCATATAGCTTTATAATATTTCTTAACAACTGACCTGGTAGGATCAGCCTTCCCTTTACTCTTTCACATAGTAGTTGTGACTATTCTTATTCACAGACACCTCTGTATGAATTCTACAAGTTGCTCATCAAATTTCCTGAAAAATCATAGGAGGCATGAAAAGAATGCCATGAGGCTTAGAGGCAGTGTAATGGACCATGAGGCTGGAAAAGTAGTTTGAAGATCAAACTTAGATTGCAAACTTAGACAGGCTTAGATTGTCAAGCTAAGACATGCAGAGCCCACAGCACTTCTGGGCATTTCTAGAGATGCTGATATAACTTCTGGAATTCAGTACTCCCTGAGACCCCTGAAGAAGTTTATAATGCTTTGCATGTAGGCAGCTACAGGCTGCTAAAACACCCATGTCCCAGAGCCCCACATGTTGGGCTGAAGAGAAAGCTCAGCCCATGCGGAAGACCAAAGAAAGCTTGTCCATTTTTGCCTATTCAGAACTCAGAAACGACCTGAATCTGAAACCCCAAGGCAGCTCCTTCCTCTCTGCCTTGGTCTTTTCACTGCATCTGCCCCTTTCCACATGCAGCCCTCCCTGGCTGCCATCTGTCACAGTTACAGATGATTGGACAAGGATAAGGAGAGAGTCAGCAGCCCGTGCATCTTTCCCTGAGGACAAATGTCATCCCTGGATCAGAAATCAAGGGAAGCAACCCTGGTCTTTGGGTAAGGAGAGAGAGCACAGAGGCCCTTTGGACAAGCCTCCGAGGACTGGCTGCCCTCTCGTCCATCCCATTCTATTAGCTACAGGACAGAAACATGTGTGCAGGGAAGTGCCTCTCCACTTTCCTGTCCTCTGATTTCTCTCTTTGGTTTTTGTTGGTTTCTTCATTCAACAAGTATTTATTAAATGTATGTTATGATTCAGGTGCTGGGTAAGCAATGTGAACAAATAGAGTTGGTTTCTGTCCTCATGGAGCTTGTGGTTTGGTGAGGGAGAGAATAAGTAATAAAGTCACAAATATACAGTCTTCATTTCTCCTCTACCCTCCTCTCCTCTAAGCACAGTTCTCTCTCAGGAAGCCCCTACCAGTGACAGGCAAATGTTAGGGTAGGTGATGTATTCATATTAAATAATTACAGGCATACCAGCATGGAGTGGAGAGGTAGTGGGGGAGTAATGGGTGATTTCTGTGTGTAAGGGGCAGTCTGAAAACATCTTGAAAATCTTGCCTGGATTCTTATTTTTCTTTTCCTTTTAAATGGTCATAAATGTCCCATGTCTAGTGACATCCCCTGAATGGGATGGGGATGGAGTTTTTCTGCTCTATACAAGGAAGAGGAGAATGGTGAATATAAAAGGGGGAGAAGGACAGAACATTCTGGAAGGAAGTCAGGGGGATCCAGATTTCCCAAAAGGCAATCTACAAAATATCTTCCCCAGAAGGGCTGCTGGTGCTGGTGGCTGTGATATGATATATATAATTGAAACCCTGGAACAGTTTTGCAGCCAGATTAAGAAAATTGTAATGCTTTGCATGTAGGCAGCTACAGGCTGGCTAAAACACCCATGTCCCAGAGCCCCACATGTTGGGCTGAAGAGAGCAAGGAATATATGAAAAAGGGAAAGAATAGTGACATAACCTTGAACACAAAGCAATCTCATGGAGAAGAGATGAAGGGGGAAAGAACTGGAAGTGTCAGAAGACCTTTGATGAGAGGGAAAATTATGAGGAACTTTAAAAACTCTCCAGGACTCCAAAGATAGAAACCTTTTAATACTTGAATATAGGTGCATGGAATTTGTTCAAAACCAAACAAACCAAGAAGGGTGGCCTTGGAAAAGTCATGGGTCATCACTCTCTGCATTTACAAATAAATAAATGGCAGTGGGGAAGATCTGAGATCTGAGAGTAGTATTTAATTATTTCTAAGGTTTCCCCACCTTTAAAATGATGCGATTCTATTTTTAGCTTCATTGAACAGATACCATGTGTCTAGAAATGTGCACGGGAAAGTATTTGCTTTTTTAAGATTATTTTTGAAGCCTATAGGCTCTTTGAGGGCATCATATATTCTTCTAGCATAGAAATATGCATGAAGTTTGTTGAGTGATTTGAATGAAGAAAAAGAAAACATATGAAAAGTTCCCTCTTACAGAGAAAACTACTTCTGGGTTGGAGAGACAAGATAATATACTTTTAACAGTTAAGAAAGTTTCTAGAGGGCCTCCCCAGTGGCATAGCGGTTGAGCGCTGGGTTGTGAAGCTGCCCGCAGCCTCTGCAGTGCTGGTTCGATCCCCGACTGCTCCCCGGCCACCGGAGGAGGTCCTACATGGTGTGCAGACCTCTCCTGCCGCCCGCTGCTCCCCTCAGCAGTGTATTTCGTCGGTCTGCCTGTTCTGCTCTCTGCTCTGGCTCTGGTGAATTCTCTCACCCTCCCGTGCTTCTGACTGTACCCAGTGCTTGTATAAATAAATAAAAATAAATCTTCAAAAAAAAAAAAAAAAAAGAAAGTCTTCTAGACAATCAAACAAACAAACCTTTAGACACTGACAACAAAATGGAGGTTACCTGATGGGAAGGTGCAGAAACAACTTGGTGGTGGATGGTGATTGGACATTTGGTGATGACAGTGATATGGAACACAAGGTTGCTAAGGAGAGAAATATTGCACCTGAAGTCTGTGTAGAGTTGTAAATTAGTATTATCCCAATTAATATATTTCCCCCCAAAAGAAGTCTACTAGACAATCCATATTTAAGTTCTAAATTCTGACTTGACTCCCTCATTCCAGAGAACCAAGAGCTCCATGGTGCTGAAGGTAGAGGTATAATGAGGTGAATGCACTTTTCACTGACTCATTCATTCCATAAACATTCACTGAGGGCTTATTATGTGCAGGCAGCACCCAATAAAAGTAGAGAAGAAATTTTTGAGTGTTTTAAAAATTGGAGATAACCTTAGAGGAAAAGACCCCAAACATACAGGTTTCCAAGAAAAATGGAAAAGGAGTCACAAAAGAAAGACAATTTTAGTTTAGAAAGCTGAATTTTGAAAGATTAGGGAACTTCATAATAGGCACCAATCACTGAGTACCTACAATGATCTAGGCCTTGTATATACATTCTTTCTAAAAATTTCCATTAAATAAGAACCCAGGGAGGGCATGGTTTGTAAGTAAGAACAGGATCAAGGCCCATGTCTGTTTCCCTCCAGAGCCTGGGATCTTTCTAAATTTTCATGATTCTCCCATTAGACCACAGCAGGAATGAGGAACATTCTAGTCTGCACATAGCCTCCTTACTTAATCTTAATGGAGGAAACCCCAGTTCCTTTGCTTCCCTTATTCCTCAAAAGTATCTCCTTGCCATTTTAACTCAGGTCAGCACCCATGGGTCACTGCTGGTGAAAGGGAGCAGATGATTTCCAGAACTATTTGAGATATATGAGTTGTATTAGTCAGAGCTCTTTCACTAAGATAATAGTTGCTCCAACCCAAAAGTCTAACCAAAAGGGCAAGTAATTAGCAATCAAGACTAGGAATTATAGGTATAGATCTACTTTCAGATATGCTAAATATTGGGTAGGGCAGACCCCATCCCATGACCCTGCCCTTTCTCTGGCTCTCAATTTCTGCTTTGCTGTCTGTATTCTGAAGATAGCTCCCCTTACATGATGACAGATGGCTGCCAGGAAAGAGTGCTTTCTCTTTCAATTTCCATGCATTGATCATAGACAAGATTCTTATTGGCCTGCTTAGGTCATGTGCACATATTCTGATTGCTCAGCCTCAGTCTCAAGACCTACTTTTTTGGGGCAAGGATCTATAGGGTATAAAAATGGTGGCTCAGGTGGGATCACCTGAAGTGAGGGAGGAACTTCCTGAAGATCAAGAAGAAAGATAATGGGGAATCAGATGAAACATAAAAATGATAAATACTCTGGACCCTCTAGTAGAAATACCCTGCTCCAGGCAGTTAGACCAGGCTCCCTAGGCAGTTTTCTGAGAGGGAGGTGGGGAAGAAACATTCCTCCTTATCTTTCTCTTGTTCCTAGTGTATTTTAAAGAGTGTTTTTCTATTTTCTTTGATGTGTTTTGCAGGTTGCATCTCATTTCTTTCTTTGATTTTCCTTTCCTCACACCAATCAATTCTGGCTATTTCTTTGTTCTTTTCTTGGGCAATCAGGCCAAGCTTCCTGTTTTTGCCTTTCCAACTGGCAGAAACAGGGCACAGGAAGGGTAAACAGTCCTACACAGTGGGCTTTTCATGACAAAGAGCAGTTGTGATTCCTGGTTTTACCTGTAGAGTTCACCAATATAGGTGAACCTGTATAGAGTGGAAGATCAAGTCTATCCACATAATAGTGACCTCTGTCTTTTCCAGTTCTCTGCAGTTCAGCAAACCATCTTCTCCTATAGCCTCGTAACAACTCTGCCAAGTGGTGAAGATAGGTGGGACTTTCCTATTTTACAGGTGAGAAAACTGAGGTTCTGAGATGCTAAGTGACTGTCCAAGGTCACTCAGTTAGTTCAGTTGCAGAGGTGTGACTATCAACTAGCTCTCCAGCATACAGAATTAATTAAAGACCTATGAAAAACTCCAAAATGAGCAAGATTGGTAAATGGTGAGGAAAATCTCATTGGCCAGACAAAAACTGCAGAGGGAACAGATCTGCCAGTTGGAAAGGCAAAAACAGGAAGCTTGGCCCAATTGCCCAAGAAGAGAACAAAGAAATAGCCAGAATTTATAGGTGTGAGGAAAGGAAAATCAAAGAAAGAAATGAGATGCAACCTGCAAAACACATCAAAGAAAATAGAAAAACACTCTTTAAAATACAGTAGGAACAAGAGAGAGATAAGGGGGAATGTTTCTTCCTAATAGATGATGAGGCAAAGCTGATAATAGATGACACCAGAAATGCATAGGTTTTTAATGCTGTCTTCCTTGGGTAGTTGGAACAAACTGTGTCCCCACTAGAAGAAAACAAGTGGAGAGTAAAGGGTGAAGGGAAATCACCTTCAAGGAACTGAAGACCTGGGATGACCAATGGCAGGGGCCCTAGCCTACCAATGCAGGGGAACCCTGCAGGTCATGCTGTTCCACCTCTCACTTTACAGACAATGCAACTGAGTGTCAGTGATGGGGATGTGCTGCCCAAGGTCACTCAGTAGTACGAGAGCCAGGCTTCTGGCTCTCAGTTCACTGTGTTTTTCTGGCACCGTTGAGAGACGGGGAGAAGGGGAGACAGTGATGGATAAACCCAGATATATAAAATCTAGTATGGAAATTTGGCAAATGTACAAATAACCCCGTTGGAGGCAAGGTGAAGGATAGCACTTGGGGATGCTCAGAAGCAAGGAGGAAGCTGCCTTGCCATCAGGATTCAAATTTTGCTTTCACTCTGGCCTCTAGTCAGCTGTCAGAGGTTTTTTAGGGTGTTAAGGTCTCAGACTCCCTTAGCTGAGGGTCTCTGGATCACGGGTTTTGCTGGTGTTTGGATGCTGCCTGTCTTGCCTTGTCTCTTGAATCAGTTTTCTATTGCCATAAAAATGTTGTCTCACAAGCTACCTCAGGATTTAGTAAGAACTTCTTTGTCTAGAGGTGGGTCAATGATTGAGGCTGGGCTCAGCTGGGAAGGTTCTCCTATCTGGTTGGATTCTGTCACGTTTGTGGGATGGTTGGTTTGCTGTTAACTGACCCAAGGATGGCTGTGACTGTGCATTTTGGATGACTGAGAGGGTGAAATGACTTAGCTCTCTGTCAGGTGTCCAGCAGACTTGCCCAGATATTCTCACACACGGCCAGGGTGCATGGCCTGTCAGCCCCATCACACAAGCAATGGAAACACATTAGCTAATATGTTTGCTAACATTTTATTGGCCAAAGCAAAGTATAGGCCTGAGTCCACAGTCAGAGTGGGCAGAACTACAAAATTACAGGGTGAGGGTATAATTCAGCAAGACCATGAGCTGGAGCTACAAACACAATCCATCTACCACCAGGACTCTGTTCCCAGCATCTTTGGCTCTGATGCCTGCTCTACTCCCCACCAAGATCCCCACCATTTTGGTCCTGAATGAGCTGCTAATCTGGCACCCAAACCTCATCCTTGAAAGTTCTCTGCTCCTTGGGTCCCACAGTCCATTTGCAAGTGGAACAACAGCTGGGCCGTATGCCCTGGTTCTGCCCAGATATGTCCATCTAGACTGAGTCTGCCTTTCCTAGGACAGTGAAAAAGACACTGCAAGTTCAGAACCTGGTAGTGTCAGCAGCACCTCTGAAAGTTCTTTAGCTGGAAACTCCTAAACTATGGGCACTCATCAGCTGCTGCTCACTTGCAAGTCTTCCATGGCCATGGACACATCGAGGAAAAGGCAGTCCAGTCCTCTGAAGCTTTTAGTCCTATGTCCATACCACCCTGGACGCTGTCCTCTGAGAAGATGCCATGGGCTGAATTTTGTTCTCCCTGAAATTCACATGTTGGAAGTCCTAATCCCCAGTACCTCATACTGTGTTTGGAGATAGGGCCTTTAAAGAGGTAACAAAGTTAAAATGAGGTCATTACTGCGACCAGCACCCAACCAACTGTGTCCTTACTCGAGGAGGAGATTAGGACACAAACACAGAGGAAGATCATCTGAAGACCAAGGGCCACAGGCATCCCCAAGCCAAGGAGCAACCTTTTTGACACCTTGAACTCAGATTTCTGCTTCCAGCATTGCGAGAAAATAGGTTTCTGTTGTTTAACCTTCCAACCTGTGGTACTACGTTGGCAAGTACCACATACTTTGTGTCACAGCCCAAGAAATGCAGAGGAGTCCAGTCTTAGATGCTTGACTAATGATGCCAGGAGCTGCCCTCCCATAGCTCCCGACCCCGGCAGAGAGGCACGCTGTGGAGGCTCCAGCCTGTGTGAAATCACTTTCTGGTTTCCTCCGTGAAGTCTGAGCTTGCCCTGGCTTCCTCACTGACCTCTCCTCCTCCAGTGGGGCAGATCCTGGCTGTGATCCCTGCGTACCCCAGACACTGCTAAGGTTTCCTCAGTTCTGGCTCCTCTTCCTTCTCCTGCCTGGCTGGGGCTGCCTCTGTTCTCTCCCTCCTTGTCCCCACCAGGCCAGTTCTCAATTCATCATTCCCTGGCCTGGCATCCTATTGCCAGGAGATCAGGTCTAGGTGTTCATGAATTTAGGCTGTAAAGCCCATTCTCTTTTTATTATCACCCTCAACTATATATACTATTTGATCTTTTTTATTTTCCTAAATGAAAAAAATTAGTGCCTCAATACTTTGAGAAAAGAGGGAAAGTATGTTTCATTAGGAATCAATGAATAAGAGCCCATGTTAAGTTCTGAGGCAGAACAACCCATCAAAGTAGCATTTGTTGGATGGTGAAGCACAGTTTAGATGACAAAAGATGGGCTGGTGCCTGGGAGATAAGCCAGGTGGCCACTGCACTGCGGAGTGGACAGAGCCCGAGGCCAGGAGCCACAAGACTCAGCACAGAAACTAGTTCTGTCATCAGCCTTGTGCTGGTTGAGTAAGATGCTGTGTGCCACTTGGCCAGGAGCTGAGAATACAGAGTTGAGTAAAGGGGACAGATTTGGACCCTGCCTCATGGGGCATTCACTCTTCCAGAGTGACCCTGGGGCATTAGTTGACATCTGAGTTCCTCTCTCCCCATCTCTAAAACAAGAGGCTTGGACCATGGGACTGTTGACTTAACATCCTCTCTTGCTTCTGCATTGTACAAGGGCTGTCCTAGGTATGAGCACTGAGGGCTAGATCATGATAGCGGTGTCTCTGAAACTGAAAAGGGAGGGGTCTCTAAAATTGAGAAGGGAGAGGTGAGTTCAGAAATATGCCCCGAGAATGAATTGACTTCTTGGCCATGGGAAAGGAGTGACTCTGAAGTGGCAAAAATACCTGAAGTGTTTAAGCTGAAGGCATCATCAACAAGGAAAACAGTCTTCCACCTGCTGAGGTAACTGAGTGGCTGGTATCAGAGTCAAACCATAAGTGCCCACTGTTTAGCCAGCTCAAGAAATATTCTCATGGTACCTCCATATTCCAAGTGAGATGTGAAGGATGCAGAGATGAGCAAGAGGGGCTCCTGGTTATAAAGTTAGAATAGAGGTGGGGTGAGGAAGAGGGCAGGTGAGTAAGCCTAATGCAGGTATCCTGAGACTCCCACTTAAAACAGTGTTGCAAGGCAAGTGCTAATGATTCATTGTGATGCAGATTCATTCTGGAAAAGCCTCATGGAGGAGGTGATGTTTGAGCTGGATCTTTTGTGCAATCTATATTAAGAGAGGTCATCTAAATTTAGGGAGTTATGGAAACATCTTCTGTAGACTTGGTCAGGAGGAGAAGGGTGGAGGGTGGCCTGGGGAGTGGAGAATGTTCTAGAACATGATTAAATTTAGAGGTGGCTCAGGGGGAGAGGTGTGATCTTCTAGGATGACTTTAAATGTCTAGGTGCCCATATAAGGCAGAACCAGACATGGTGATTTAATTCAAAATTAATTGGATTCATCATCCAGAGGAGGGGAGAAGCTACTTTGGTAAGGAACATGGGGGGTAGGGGGAAGTCAGCAAGAAGGGGAGATGAGGAAATGGGTAGTTACACACTGGCAGTGGGAGGCTGCAGACAATGCTGCTCCCCTGCAAGAGCAAAACAGGCCAATGCTGCAAAGCTGTGGAAGGCTCGGGAGCCTGAGGGACAGTGAGCTGATGAGCTGCTTGGGCAGTGAAGCAAGGAAAGGAGCTGGGATGGCAGCTGAAAAGATCTGTGGGGTCAGTGGAGGAGGGAGGCCGTAAGCCACCTGGGGGTTCTCAGTTCCTACCTACCGCCGCCTGAGCCTGGGGCTCAGTGAGGGGGTTGCCGGTGACTAGGTTCTGCACGGTGAGCCAGCATAGGCCCCTGCGCAGCACGGAGGCAGATCAGACTAGAATACACACGGGCGGGCTCCTGAGGCGGTGGCCGCCCAGATGCAGTCTGCCTACCTGGCAGGTACCACAGACAGAACAGGTGCCAGCCCGGACCCCAGGCTGTTCCCGCTGGCTTCCTCCCTTCCTTTTCTTTTCTTCTTCTTCTTCCCTCTCTGCCTCCCTGTCATCTCCCTTCCTTTCAACAAAAATGTATTAAGCATCTTTTACATTTATGCTGGGCTGTTTTTCTGTGTAGAGACTTAGAGATCATCCTAAAGAGGAAAAAAACAGGCCCACATACAGCAGCCTGGCTCCCAGTCCAGGGTCCGCAACCCCCCTACCTGTACCCCACCTAGGCCAGGCAGGGCGAGTCTTGTTGGCTGTACTGTCCTGAACCTGTTCCCCTGTTGATGACTTGCCAAAGAGGATTGAGGTAGGGCTCTCAGATTCTTGGACAGAGTTGGTTTTTTTTTTTCCCCCTTTTTTCTGTCATAGTTATCTTGCTAATGTCAATCTTGTCTCCTTTCTCCCTGATTTTTTTACTTTATTTCCTAACATTCCCATGTGGTTCTGAGAAAAAGCTGATGGGTTCAGCTGGGAGATTATTTATAATAATAGTGGTTATCCCAAAGAACACTTCGTATAACATCTGACATTATGTGGAGCAAGTTACTGTATTTTCTCCTTTCAACAACTTGGCATGGAAGATATTATTCCCTCCATTTCTCAGATGTGCACACTGAGGCCCAGAGAGATTAAGTTTACTTGTCCAAGCTCATACAGTGAGCTTCCATCCCAGGCTATCTGACGCAGGAGCTATGCTAATAAATATCTTGACTCCCCTTGGTCTTGAAACAAAGCCTCAGAGGTGGCTCTCACCTGGGATGAGAAATCAGCTGAGTCCCTTCCCTTCAGACCCGGCTCCCCTCCCCCGTGAGTCTAGCTACCTTCAATTCCAGCACCATCCACCACCCTAATGCATCCAGCTTAGCTTTATTACTGACATGGGTGGGGGGGTCGTTTCATCACCAGCTTTTCAGAGCAGGGGGAGCAAAGGTAATTTGGCAGCAAAAAGGACAGAGCCCAGACACAGAACACCCAAGGACAAGGGCAAGGGAGGGAGTCGGTTCCATTTTTCAATCCTGGTGACTTTATTGGCAGGACAAGGTAACCAAGCGTTGCCAAAGCTAGTTCATCAAGTTCCTGCACCTTCGTCTCCAGCAGGAGCTGAGGCTCCCATCCCAGTGCAAGCTGGTTGGTGTTCCAGCAGCTGATGGCTCCTGTCACGAGTCCATCTGCCACTTCCTCTCCCGCCAAACTCCCCAATTTCCTTCTTTGATCGCCCAGAGATGATACCTACATGATGTACAGCAATCTAGCTAACAAACTGTATTTTCACAGGAACCATCTCTCCACAGGGGTGACGAGGCCCTATTCCAAGTGTGCTTTGTGGCCCTTGAAAGGCCTGGGCTACTTTCTGAAATGTTGCTCCCCTCTCTGCCTGGCTTTGCATCTTTCCCCATCTCATTTGCCAGGTTTAAACCACAAGCCCTAGCTCTTGCCCAAATTTGCAGACCCTGCATTTACCTGTAAGGGAAATGGTGCTGCCTCCATGAATACAGGGAAAGACTAAGGCCAGAAGAAGCTAGTCTTGAACAGGGGTAGATGGCTGTTACCTACAAATGCCAAGATTCAGTGCTGGGGCTCTTCCTACTCCAATGTGCTGTCTCCAAGCCTGAGGGGCCTCCTGGCGGCCATAAGGCACAGGCAGGATTTTGATGGCAAGGAAGGACATGAGAAAGGCACGAAGGTGGAGCAGTGCCTGCAAGCAGGCATGGCTGGAGGATCGATGGGCTGGGGACAGGGGCCCTACTTGGAAGTCCTGCTTGGTCATGCTAATGACTTAGAAAACATTGCAGGCATGATCAGTGGGGAGCTACTGGGATTTGGAGGTGGGGTGTGGGATCCTCTGATCTGGACTTCAGAAGGGAAGTATCTGCCACTACAAGGAAACAGCTAACAGAAGTTCTTGGAGAATCAGGTGTAAGGAATAAAGCTGAATCTGGTGGCTCTGTCCAGTGGGCTGTGCCAGATGACTCTGCACCCAGGTGGCATTTGAGGTTGGCTCCGTGGGATGTGGCTCTTGCCTGGGCCAGGGCAAGGGACTTGGAGACTCATCCATGGGGCACAGGAATAAGAGGGACCCAAAGGGTTCCCATTAACTGAAAGACCATGGGTCAAGAAACCTCAAGGAGGTTTCTCTCCCACTCAGGGAGAGAAAAGTTATGTCAGGCCTCAGGACCCAGAGTCAAGTGCTCATGGATTTGGGGCAAGGGCTCCGGGTCCTGGGCAGTGCTGCACGGACTCTGAAACCTTGGGGATCCTGGTCTCTCATGATCTTCTAGGGAGAGGGGGAGGAGCTCTGTCTTTCTCTAATGGAACCCTGACCCCAGGGTTCCAGCAGCTGGGAAGAGGCTGCTACTGAGTCTCCAAGGCTGAGACCATTCCCCTGCGATCAGGCTCCTGGACTTTAGTTAGATAATCTCTCAACAGTCGGCAGGTTGTCGACTGGAGAGCTGGAGACAGTTTTGGATTTCACCCATGCCTGCCTCCCACCATCAATACCTGCCTTCTGGCTCACTGCACTCCAGCTATACTGACCTTTCTTTAACTATCTGTGCCCTCCCTGTGGGGCATTCACGCCCCCCTCCCCCAGTTGTCCCTTCCCCCTGCTCCCCCCTACTTGCCCTTTGGACTTTCGGTCTTAGCTTAGGCCCACTTCTTCACTGGGGTCTTGCCTGACTCCTCAGACAGGAGCTAGGACCTTGCCTTAGTCTCATAGCTCCAAGGATATCTGTTATAGAATCTTGCAGTTTGTAATTTCTAGGTTTATGTATTTATGGTTTGGCTCATATCTGTCTCCTCTGCTGGACGATAAGCTTCCTGAGGACAGCTGCTGGGCCTGGTGTGCACAGTATCCGCTGGGTAACCCATGTGCCTGGTGCATTGGGGCACTTTCTGCTACTGCACCAAATTACATGTGAGACCTCCCTGTTCCCTCACATTAAGATCTAGAGGTCCAGGGGGAAAGGTGCTGAAAGAGTGGGCTGGCAGGGACGCCACAACTCCTGGTGAAATGTGAAGACTCCTATGGGGCCTTGGGGCCATTCCAGGCACATTTACTCAATCATGTAAGAGACTGATGCTTCTTAAACACAGCTGTGCCGTGGTTGCCCTCCAACTGAGCCAAATCTCTGTTTTGCATTTTCTCCTATAATATTATCCAATAAGAACACTGTTAGGTGATACTATGATTATTATCATGATTGTTGAGAGGTTCAGAGTTTTCCAAGCAACCCTGGAGCCTCTCTTTCATTTGATACAAAGGCCTACAAGGCAGGGAGGGCAAATATTACCATCCCCGTTGACAGGAGGGAAAACGAGACAGCGGCTAATGTGACTTGTCCTGGTCACGAGTTGGGAAGAGAGCGCATGATGGCGACCCTTGCTTTCTGAGTAGGGAAGAGGCTTTACTCTACACCTGCTGCCACTGAAAGTGGGGGTCACTGGACATATGAGTCCCTTATCCTCAGGATCCCAGCTCAATTCGTCTCTGAAGTTCAGGCACCGTTGTTGGACAGAAGACTAAGAGGCAGGGAGAGGGCAATTTCATTTGCAATCTTTTATCTGCCCAAATGGAACTAACATCCTGAAGGCACCTCCCGTGTGCCAGGCACAGTTGCCGCCCTGCCCCTCCTTCCTGCCTGCCACCTCAGTTACCCCCTGTTGCTGAGGTAGGGTTCATGTTGGAAACCCATTTTGCAGGTGAGGAAAAGGAGGTCCAGCGAGTCCCCACAGTCACACCGATGGCAGCACAGTTCGGGCCCCACCCCCTGTCCACTTGACTCCAAAACCCCTGGTCTTTCCATTCCTCGCATTGCTTCTTGTTACCCACTCCTCTGCAAAGAACCCAAGAGAAAGATGGAATGCCGATGCCAGGTAATGGTTGTCTTCTCCCCCAGGCAGGAGTCAGCTGCTCCCAGAAATGTGGTCTGCTCCTTCATCCTCTCGACAGGCTTGCAGATGAACTGAGTGAAGAGGTTTCTTCTTCGGTCTGTTACCTAATTTGTCCCAGTACCCAGAGACCAGGACTGGACCCGGAGAACAGGAAGTTTATTTAGAACCTTCAGCAGTGTCTGCCCCCGACAGAGATACGAGCAAGTGGTGGGGCATTTGTCAAAGGTGAAAACAGGAAAGAAGAACAAAGAGGAGTGAGTGGGAAGCGGGAGAGGAGATAGGAGTCTAGGGGCTGGTGGACGACAGAGAAAGACAGAGCGACTCAGGAAGAGGGATGGGTACGCTGGGGGAGGGGCTGGGAACAGGCCTGGATTGGTGAGCTGCAATTTGTGAAGTTTACAGATAAATCTTGGTTCTTTCAGCAAAGCTTATCTGTAATGGGCTCAGCTCGCCGAGGCCCCGTCTCCTGTAGACATAAATCATTTTCTAATTTATAACATGAATAATTGATTTTGCCTCTGTAGCCTCAACAATAAATCTCCCGATCACACATGCATAAGAAAATAATAATAATGAAAGCGATCAGGATATGCTGCCATCGATTAACTGTGAGAGGGGCCACTTGACTCGCAATTCATGTTTTAAGTATTCCAGGTGGCACTGTGCCCACCGGCCACTTCTGCCCCTTGCCCTGGGCTCTACTTGTCATCAGTGGCGAGTGGACGGGGGGGGGGGGGGGAGGGCAAAAGGGGGCACTGAGAGGGGAAGGAAAGCTGGGTCTGGCCAAGAGCAGCCACAGTTGGGATCAATGCAAATATTTCCTTGATGGTTATCATTCATTCATTTAGCAGCTATTTACTGAACGTCTCTTACCTGGAAGGTCCTGGAACAGGTGTTGTCAGGGCAAAGCAGTACCTGGTATTTGGCTTTAAGGAACTTGTGGTCCGGCTGAAGGGCAAAGCATGGAACACGGGATTCGGTGCTCATGGAGGACGAAAGGGGTGGCTTTCACTGATCTGTTGGGATCATCTCCAAGCCAGGAACCCTAGGGTTCCTTCTAACCCTGTCTCCTTCCCCTACTCATGCCACTCTCCTTCTCCCTTGGGTCCTGCAAATTCTGTGTCCACAGGCCCTGGAACCCATGTACTCCTCTCCACTCCCCACTGTAGCCTCAGTCAGGCCTCCGTCATCTTCCTGCTCATGTCCTAGTGACCTACTAAATGACTGCCCAACATCCTTCTTGTCTCCTCCTTCCAGCCATGTTCCTAGGTGGGCTTTCCCATAGGCCCTTGAGGTCAAGCCTGCCAGCCACCCTGACCCTCACCTCTCCAGCCTCAGCTGCCAGGATTCCTCTCCACTCTGAGCTCGAACCATAATCAACTTTCAGAAAATTTCTAAGGATATCCCATCCTTCATTTCGGCCCCAGAGACCTTTTCTGTGTGCCCCTCCTGCCACCCCAGTACCTGCTTTAACTGTCTTTTAGGTCTCTGCTGAAACCTCACAACTCCCCAGACTGGATAGGACTTCCCTGAGGGCTCCCTACCACACCTGGCTCTTCTTCACATCACACATCACATTGGTAATTTCCTGTTCAATCATTTTCCTTTCTGTTGATGATAAAACTCAGGAGGGCTGAGATTCATATCTTCTTTGCTTGCCACTGTTACCTCAGGACTTAGCATAGTATCTGGCATATTGTGGGTGCTCAATAAATGCCTGTTGAATGAATAAATAAATGATCTTCCTACCTCCAGTCTATTTCCTCCCTGGATCATCCTATATAGAATATATGAATATATATATAATAAACATCATGGCCAGATTATTCTTCTGTTCAAAAATCATCACTAGTTGCCAGTTGCCAGTGCCTGTTGTGAAATGCAAATATCCTAGTATGGCCTGGACAGTGACAATCTATTCTGCTCAGTCATTCCAACTTCCTATCCCATGAGTCCTCTCAGTGGGCTCTGCTCACAGGCTGAAATCTCACTTGGCCTTCAGTACTTGCTCAAATGCTCACTCTCTTGTAGCTCTTATTTTATTGCTTAAAACTCTTGGCTACTGGATGGAAGGGGAGGAAGCATTGGAGAGTTTTAAGCAGAAGAGTCATGTGGCCAGATATGCATTTGGGGTTGATATTCCTAAAACTTTGTGGGAGGTGAATCTGAAGAGGCTGACCCCCCACTCTGAACAGGACCCTAACCCAGCCCCTTGCAGTGATTCATCATCAGATTTAGATTTATTCCCAGTAGATGCCAAGGCGGCTGCTGTTTCATCCTCTCAGTTATGCTGCTGATCCGGCTCTGGGACAGTGGTTTCCCAACTTCCTGGATCCCTGGCCCAAATCCCAGGGTCTCCCTTATAATGGGACCTAAAAATAGAAGCTGCTTTTCTAGTGTAAGGGAGGAGGCAAAGTCCCAGGCTGGCTATGAATACAGACAAGTGATACCTGCAGGGCTCCTGGGAGCATGGGCACTGGCCCAGGAGGCCCTGAGCATGGGGGTGTACAGAGGCCAGACCTTTTTGACAGGAGACAACTGTCCTTGATGGCATTTGGGAAAGTGGGACTCTCCTTCTTCAACCACCCCCCTCTAACCCCCCCACGCCCCCATCCCAAGCCTCTCCTGGCTGTGAGCCCAGGTCTTGCCAAGTACCCCAACTTCATGTCCAGAGAGGCCTTTGTAGCCACCAGCTGAGAGAGACCAGGGGCCATCAAGCCAAAGCCAAACAGTGGAGAAGAAGAGGGGCTGGGCTGGGCTGGGCTGGGCTGGGCTGGGCTGGGGGGAGGGCAGGGGTGATGTCATGGTCCAGAGTACCTGAAGTGACCAACCCCATTTGAGCAATACATAGTTACTTTTGGATGACGACCCTGGACATTTCTGCTAACAACCAAAGTCATTGAAAGTGTCCTAAAAGAGCCCCGTGCGAGGAAGATGGTATCACAAAGTCCTCAGAAGGTGTCAGATCCTGCTCAAGTCACCTTCCTGATCCATAATTTCCTCATAATACAATAATTTTTCTTAAATAGCAGGGTTTGGTTTAAAACAAAAACAAACAAAAAAAGGAAACCACTGAGGTAGAACTCACCGATTAAGTCGCATGATTCTTAAGTGAACAGCCTTGTGTGGGCACCACGGAATCATCACCCAGATTAAGGTACAGAGCATTGTCACACCCCATAGGGCTCCCTCGGGCACCTTCCCACTGCACGCCCCTTACCCCCACCCCACGAAGCATAACCGCTGTTTCTGACTCCTCTCATTATAGATTAAGTAGATATAGTTTGGAAATGTGTATATTATCATATAGTATGTACTCTTGGTTGTTTGGATTCTCTCCTTTCAGGGTAAAGGGTTTTTTTTTTTTGTTATTTTTTGCTTGTTTGTTTGTTTAAAGATTATTTATGCATACAAGAACTGGGGTACAGGGCAGAGATGCAGGGGTGGAGTGTGTGAGAGAATTCACCAGAGACAGAGAGGGGAACAGAACAGGAAGACTGACTGAAACACACTGTTGAGGGAAGCAGTGGGTGAGACAGGAAAGGTCCGCCTCGCCGGCCAGGGATCAGCTCCCTGGCTGGCCGGGGATCGAACTCGTGCTGCAGAGGCTGTGGATTGCTTCATAGTGTGGTAGTTAACTCCTTGCACCACCAGGGACGCCCTCAGGATAAAGGTTTTATGAGAAGAAACAGTTGTATCAAAGTACCTACTAGACACCTGCACAAAGTAGGCATCTGGGATGTCCAAGGAGGCACAGGGTGCTTACATCAGAAAGACCTGGCTTGGAAACCAGCTCTGTATCTTTCCAATTCTATGACATTCTGAGCCTCAGTCTTCCCATTTGTAAAAGGGGATAATGGCTCCTTCACCAGGTGGCCACAGGCGTTGGATGAGACATAGACGGTATCTGAACAGCCGGTGCGCAATGAATGGCCGCTCTGTGTTCCTCCCAACTTTGGTGCAGAAGACAAAGCCCCAGACTTTGTTTTAGAGAGCCAGTTACTTTGCTATATTCCAGTGGTTTTCAAATTGCATTTCCCGGAGCCTCGGGAATCTGCAGTCATGAATCATAGGCTAAGGGAACGTGGGGAAAAAAGCAGAGGGAGGAGGAAGCTGAGCAGATAGGATTTGGGTTTCCTTGCCCAGGTCAACCAGAGCAGCTCTGCTGTCATCTGCTTGATAAGTTGGGGAGATGGCATTTGCAAAAAGGGTTCTGTTTCTAAAAAAGCGCTTGAAAACCGCTATTCTATAAGCACAGGGTGTTGCCCTACATGCCAACCAGCTGTTGTTAAAGGGACAACAAATGAGAACGTATCCATGCTAATTGGTTAGACCTTTCTGAAAACCTCTCCAGAAAGTGCCCTACACTTCAGTGCAAGGATACCCTAAGCTGCAAGCAGAAATGAAGGAAGCAGTTTCTTTGTTTATTTTGTTAACTTTATATTTTCTCAAATATAAATTGCTTTAGGGGAATATCTACATTTCTACTTATTTTATGAACTGCAATATAACAATAAGGTAAAACTTTAAAAGGAAATCTTTCATGATTCTGTCACTTTAACATGACAACTATGAAACCCATTTAAAAAAAAAAAAAAACAGCCACCGCAGGTATCTGTTGTTTTTGTCTGCCCAGCAAGCAGGTGCTCTGGTGCCAGCACCTGCTTTTTCCCTCCCTGAAGTCACCCCTCTGTCAGGCTTCCACATGGGCTAAGTCTGGTTTCAAGCATGTACATATGACTCAGGTCTGGCCACCAAAGGAATTCCACCTCCTTCACTTAGGGGAGGTGATGGCTTAGGGGAGGGCATCGCACAAACTAGGCCAATGAGAAAATCATCCTGGGTTTTTGTTCAAACTAGTGAGAAAGTGAAACTCTTTTTGTTCTTGGGATTTGAAGATTGAAAAACTGCCACCCACCACATCTGGAACAAGGGCTGCTTAAGAATGAAAAGAAAGCACAGAAAAAGAGTTAAGATACCAAGAAGGGCCAGCTCTGAATATATTGCTTCAGCTCCTGGATCCAATCGTGCCTGAAGCAAGCAGGACCTAACTGTGGTCTATCAATCACTGAGACAATAAATTATTTTATCCCCTGAAGGATGTCTTCCACTTGCCACCAACAAAGTCCTGCTTAATACACAAGTAGACTAAGGCTTAATCATGTACGTGCATTTCCCTTCAAAGCTGTCAACTTGGGAAACAACACTCATTCCAAAGTATTTTGGAAAGAATTTTATTGAGGAAAGAATTCTGGAAAGAATTTTATTTTAAACTCATCCAAAGAATTTTATTGAAATGACAATTGGTGCCAATTTAACAAGAAAGTTATCTCCTTACTCGCCATCATTATGAAGAAAGAGAACAGCCTTCTGCTGGATCACTTACTGTGTCCCCCAGACCGGATTCTGACTGACCACTCCCAAATTCAAATCTACCTTCAAAGGAGAGGGACTTGCTGACCAGGATGCCAGTTGAGAATGAATTGTAAGCACATCTTTGAATTGATGTTTTGTTTTTCAAGGTGAATGGGAGAAAATTAATTTGCATAAATGAATTGTAGTATGAAATATCAACCTCATTATCTTTGGTCATACCTCAAAAATAATAGCAGTGCTTGCTTGGAGAGCCTGTGGACATTACCTCCCCCTCCCCCCAGATCCATTTCATAAATAAGAAAGTCAAGGCAAACTGAAGTTTAGATTAAAGCTTTTTTGTCAGGTAATGTAGTGGGATCCAGAATACTAAATGGAATCACTAACCAGAGACTTCCAGGAGGCAGGACCAGAAACTGGATCTTGGGATCCTGCAATGGACACATGGGATCAACCGGAAGCAGGACGAGCAGCATGGAGAGGAGGAAGCAGACAGCTACTCACCAGGACTAGGCTGAGACCAGTGAGGTCGAAGGAGGCAGCCAGCAGAGGAGTAAAGACCGAGCTCTGCTGGCAGCTCTTACATGGCCGTGGGTTGGGCCTTAGCCCCAGGGAGAGTCCATGCCTCTGCAGGTCCTTGTCCCATGTGTGCCTGGCTCAGGAGAGAGCCATCAGGGGCTCCAGGGTCCCTGGCTTCCCAGCTCTGCCCGAGAAGGACGTCTCACCCTGCGGAGCGCTTTACCGCATCCACGCGATTTAATCCTCCTGAGCATTTGGCAAGTCCTGGAGATAATAAAGAAAGAAGGTGGCAGAGTGGATCTGCAAAGCCTTTAATACACAGCATTAAAGGGTAATGGGAAAATCGATGGGGCTATACAACAGGGTGACCCCCAATGGCCAGCTGTGCTGATATTATTGGGATAGTTGGTGCTCCAGCCACTGCAAGGCCACTGGGCAGGGCCCAGAAGCAGGTCAAGCCCATTCTTCAGAGCTCACATAACTTCATGGGCTCTCAGACTTCCTCTTGGATCAGAAGACTGGGAAATGGACTTCTTATCTCCCATGGACACATCCCACTTCCCTAGGCCTGGCAAGAGCCTTAATAACAGCTACCATTTATTGATCAGTTTCTATGGGCCAGGCTCTAGGCTAAGAGCTTTCTGAATAGTGGCATTTAATCCTTGCAACAACTCTATAAATTAGCTACTATTGCCAGAGTTTTATTTTACAAGTAAGTAAAATGAGGTCCAGAGGGACACATGTACCCTTGATCATTGGCTAGGAAAGAAAGTGGATTGATTAACACAGATAATAGGGTGTGAGAACTGGAAAGGGTCTTTTGGAACATCTGGCTTGACCCCTCAGGACAGAGAAGTGGAGTGACTTGCCCTGGCTCACACAGCTGCTCAGCAGAAAGTGTGAGAGTATAAAGCAGGTTTCTTACCTTTTAGTCCTGTGTTCTTTGTCCCCATTATATCTGATCATTTCCATCCACAAAGCACACACTCCACTGGCTTTGGACTTTGGAGTCATTCATTGTAATTAAAGGGATGGTCATTTAGGAATTGTTTCAATTTGATGCGGAGTTACTAAAGCCACTCATCGTGTTCTAGGGGAAGGGTTGCTGAAGAGCAAGGAGGTCTGGTTATTGTTCTTAAACACCAACAGCATCTGGCTGGGGACAGAAAAACACACAGACCTGAAACAACCTTAGAATAATTCTAAGACAACCAATAAATAAGCGTGAGAGTGTGTGATGCCAACTGTGCTTGCTGGGCGTCAGGGAATTAAAAGTAGACAGGCTCAGCCAGAGAAGGCTTTGTGCAGGCAATGAAGAGTTGGGAACTGTTGAAGGGAGGATGGGATGGGATTAGAGAAAGTGAGAGGAAAGGGCCTGTGTGATGATGGAGAGCGCACAGGCAAAGGCCTGGTGGCTGGAAAGATGAGAGTATGGTAGGCCGGGTCTACAGGAAAGGAGATTGACAGCGGAAGCCGGGAGACATGGGTGGGGTGGCAGGAGATTTTAGACTCAGTGTGGAAGGCAATGCTGAGCTGATGTAGACAGGTAAGCAAGATAATACGAGGTGACAGCAGAGGGGTTCAAAAAATGTAACTGAAGCAGATCATTCTAGATTATTGGAAGGTTGGACTGAATTCTAGCTTGGAAGGTAACAGTCTTTCAGACAATGAAGTAGTGGTGATGGCAGGAGCTGCTGTAGAGCCAGAAAATAATCAAGGGGTAAAACCCAGAGAGATGACAGAGAATGGGGTGACCTGGGTGTATGGGGTGAAGGAGAGGGCATCAAGTAGAATCTATACTTTACAGGACTGGGTGGTTTAGGAATTGAATTCAGAGATGTGGGGTGGAGATGGGACAGAGAGTTATTGAGGTGGGGAGCATCAGGCTAACTGCAAGAAGGTCTAGGGAAGGAAACAATTGAGAAAACAGCACTTTTCTCTTGAGGACCGTCTACCTTTGAACTTCTTGTGGGAAAATACGATTCCTTTGGTTTTGCCCAGATGCTTCCTCTTCCTTAGACTGTCTGCACTGTGCTTACTTGCCACTGTGTGGAGCTGGTAAGGGGAGAGCTCGGAGCATGGGCCCCGGGGCCCCTGCTCTGCCTTTACTGGCTGGAACCCGGGCAGGTTACATAGGGTAGCAGGGAGACTAAGAGTTACAGAGAGGTTGGGGGTTAGCGGTACACAATGTGCTTACCTGCATTCCTTGCTTACCTCAATTCCTGCACATTAACTCAGTAAACATTAGCTACTGTGCTTACAAAGGCAGCTTTAACATAGCCTACAGCTCAATTCCTAAACCACCCAAGTGACTCAGAACTTATGTGGATTGTGGAAAATGGGTGGAGCTGCAAGAAAAGCTCTGGGATGGGGTTAATGGGAGAGCCTGAAGCAGGAACCTGTCCAAGTTGCCCTCTGAGTTTCTCAGAGCGGCCTGGATGTCCTGCAGTTCCCCGGCTCCTTGCAGACCTGGAGTGCTGATGCTCAGGGCTGGAGCTTGGAACTGTTCTTTAATAAACTCATGGGCGATTTGAAAGCAAACAGCAGTCTGAGAACCACATTCTGTCTAATACAAACCTGCCTGGCCTGTGGGATGACAGTCACGGTGACAGGGGGCTCGCTCCCCCTCTGGCCAGCTCTCTGTCTCTTTGGACCAAAATTTCCATGAATAAGGTCCTTCTCAGCACCGTGGCCTTTAATGAGAAATGAGAGGCAAAGAGAGAAGAAAAGGAAAGTGGGGTCTGGCAACAGCGAGGGGAGGGAGACCAAGGAAGAGCAAAGTGCCCGATGTGGGGGGCCGAGAGCCGGCCAGCTGCTGGGGCGCAGGCCAGGGAGCAGCCAGCCGGTGCCTGCACAGTGCAGTCATGCTGGGTTATTAAAGGGAAGAAGAATGAGCCTCTGTATCTCTGCAGAGCAGGGCAAGAGTCATCAGCAGACTTTATTAAAATCCTTTCCTCACCAGTGAAAGACACTTATCGCTCTTCATCAGCAAAGCCCTCTCTTTTTGAAAAGGAAAATCAACTTAACAGGTGGGGACTGTCCTTTCATTCCTGTGAAAGAGTCCTAGACTGTCTCTCAACAGCCCCAAACCGGTGGGGCTGATAGAACACCCCCAAAATGGCAGGAGAGAGGTATGCGACCCTCAGTGTTCTTGGCACTGTGTTCACGAGGGGGACCTCTCCCGTGCCACAGGGAACATGGAGGTGGCCGCCGCCGCAGCAGCAGCACCTGGATGCTGCTGGTGCCCAGGGTAGATAACTGCTGCAGAGGGCCCTGGTCCCTGATGGAGCACCGCTGTGTGGCTGCTGGGCCAGCGCTGGGTGGCCTCCCTGCCCCTGCTCTCACAGACCCTTCTGTCTTGTGCGCCACCGGAGGCATCTCTCCTGAGCATGCTGTCCCTTTTGCTGAGAAATGCTCAGAAATTGTCCACTGGGGCCAGAATCCAGGTGTGTGACCTTAGTCTGGGCCTTTAGCTTGAGGCTTTTCCCAGACTGGCCTAAAGGGCCCTCCCGCCCTCTAGCCACCTCCCCCCACCAGGCTGCAGCCTAGCAGCACAAGTCACTATTTCCCAAAGCTACCTGCTTGCACGCCTCTCTTTTTCGCTCAAGGCTGTCACTCTGCCTGTAACACCTTTCTCCCACTTCTCTGTCAGGTGATCCACTTAATGATCCAGTTCAAATGTCCCCTCCTCTGGGAAGCCCTCCCTGACCTCTCCAGGCAGAACTAATTATTTCTTCCTCCAGGTTCTCATAGCAGGCATGCTACTGTTTTAACAATTACCACACTATATTCTAGTTGGCTGTAATCCCTTGTTTATATCTGTCTCTCTTCATTACAGGGAGTTCCAGCAGAAAGAGGAGGAGGGCTGTATCTTGCTTCTCTTTGTATCCTCCGTAAAACTAGGCATAGTTCTTAATAAAAATACTAGCAAGCATTACTTCAGCACTCTGAAGGGCCTTCATATACATTATTTCATGTAATCCTCCAGGTTATTAAACCCATTTCACAGATGAGGAAAGTGAGGGTCAGAGAAGTAAGTGTCCTGTCTAAGGATGGCGATGTGGTACTGGAAGAATAAAAGCCAGGAGTGTCTGAGCTCAATAAAGTTTTGTTGACTGACTGACTGATTGACTCTCCAGCCCACCTCTTGTGCCAGCAGCCCCTTAGGCAGATTGGCAGAGGCACCCGAGTGGTGCACATCTCCCAAGCTAGATCCATCAGTCCATCCCCTTTCTTATTGCTGTGCACTCAGGATGCTCTGAAGCCTTTGGCCATTTTCTCCCACACAAGGGAAGGCCCTGTGGAAAGGTCTCTGTCACCTTCTCAGAATTAGCCCCTGGCACTGCACCACTCTCAGTCTCCCCAGTCCAGCAGCCCCTCCTGGCCATCTCCTCTCTGTCCCCTTTATGAGCCCCCGCCATGCAGTTAGCACTTCAGCTTCTGTCTCTCCAGCATCTCAGTTCCCAGTGCTCCTCCAGCCTCCAGCTAAGTCCAGGAAAAGCTGCAGAGAATAGTGTTCTTGTCTCTGGCCCCAGGTTTCCCATAACTCTGGAGGGGGTGAGAGCCCTGGGCAGCTGCCGTAGCTTCTTCCTCTTCTGGGGGATTCAGGAGTAGTGTCTCATCCTAAGTCCCCAAAAGGCAAGAACAACTCTGACTTAACAACTTTTTAAGCTTTCTAAGAAAAACAGCTGGTGAGTTTTTTCCCCATCTCTACAAGCCCCAGATACCTACCCCAGCGTAGGTGCCCGCAGATAGATGCCCAGTGAATGGTGAGCAGATGATTTCACAGGAAATACTAAGAACAGTCCACACATACTTTCTCAAATATGCTACTCTCCATCTTGATATACTGTATTCCTGCATCAATCTTCTTGTCACTCCCTCTGAGTCTAGAAAGGATGGTGTCTCTTCTCCTCTTTGAACCTGGCCCTCTGTTTCTATTGTTTCTCTTGTAGCAACTTTTCAGCTACCCAAGGGCAGGCCAGCAAGCCCTGCTGACCTCCTCTCCATGTGCTTCTGGGGCCTGGCATGGTAGATGGACCCCGCTTTTAAAGACCAACAGATATAATCTCATTTCTATGTATCATTTAACTGAAGCTAACTGAACAGCAATTACATACTAGGACCTGCACTAGATAGAAAGCATGGTTCAGGGTCACCTTGTGGAGTACAGTACCTGGTGGAGTAAATCACCTGCTTCACTCTTGGTTCCCTAGTGCCTAGAACTATGCCTGGCACATAGAATGCACTAAATGAGAATTTGCCAAATAAGTGATGATCACTTATTGTGTTTAGTGTGCTTTTCTGTTTATTCCAGAGATATTTATCTGATATCACTCCCCTGCAACCTCTTTTTTCTGGGGACTTCTGTCCACCCTCCACCCAAACCACTTCTCAGCTAATTTTCATCTCTCAATAACCAATGACCCCCAGTTCTGTGACACCCCTCTGCGGGCCCCAAAGCTCCAACTCATTCATTTCCATTGGCACAACTCTTCACCCCTTTGGGGTCTTCAATCTCTCCCCTCTTTTCAGTTCTCTTATTTGTTCTGTCTTTGCTCACCTGTACCACGATAAGCCATTTCAGCAAAGAACTTGGTCATTTCTTGGTGACCCTGCCTTCCTGGCCCACCACTTTATCAGTATTTGGACCCCTCAGTCTGATATTTTCTTCTCTGCAAAGAGAGATTGCTCAAGGACTCTGCAGATTAGGGTCACTAGAAATGCATGCTCACTGGCTTCAGTGGCTTGGCAACTCTTTTAAAAATGTGTATTTAAACAATTTTCTAAAGGGAAAAAAATCTGTTAACCTCTTCACACCAACCGTTTACATAATTCAGTGACCTTTTATGAACCATGTCATTGTATAAGCATCATTTTCCAGGGTAGAAAGCAACTTATCCATCCTATTTCATATTCTGCCTTCTTCACCTAACATTTTTCTCTATACACTTTTACATGTATTGACAGAGAACTCATATTTATCAGTTGAAATGGTTATATAATATTCCGTCATATTAATGTTCCACAGTTTGCTTAACTATTCACCAATTGTGGAGCATTTGGGAGGTTTCCAGGATTTTCCTATTATGAACAAGGCAGCAATAAACATCTTTTTGCAAATAGCTTGTATTTCCTTTTCAGTTATTTTCATGGTATGTATTCCCAGAAGAGGGATTATTGGGTCAAAGGCTGGAAATGCGTTTTATGGCTTTTGTTGCAAGGTGCCAGACTGCTCTCCAGAAAACTGTACTAATTTGCAATTCTCTGGTCTTTTTACTCACATTTTGTAGCCTCCCATTGAATTCCTCCAAGGGTTGTTCCAAATCCCCCAGGCCTGCCTGGGGCATCAGTCACTCTCACCCTTCAGAGGTGATTTTCTAAGAAAATTACAGGTACATGTCACTGAGTTTCCTCAACTTCCTTCCATGTCAACATTTCTATTTTTACCCTGGATCCTCTCCTCGGCTGCTCTCTGAGGAAGAGGTGTCCAATTTCCTCCCCAAACAAACCTCCCTGCCTACATATTTGACCTCATTCTCTCCTGTCTCTTCAAAACCATACTGCATTAGTTATTCCACTCTTTTCACGTCATCCATCTCTCCCTCTTCTCCTGCTCTGTCCCCACAGCCTGAAAATATCCTCAAGTCTCCATTTCCTAAATGCAATAAGCAATTTTCCCTTCTCCCCCTGAACTATTCTCTTCTTTGTCATCATCAATCTTTCTGAAGTAATGGTCTGAAGTCAAGGCACCCTCGGATATCCAGTTCTTTCTTAGTCTTTGGCTGTCTTTCATGGATGACCAACACTCAGCTAAAGTGGCCATCTCAAGGCCACCAATAATTCTCTTAATTACACAAACAAATGACCTTTTATCAGCCATCATCTCTACTCCCTTGATGGCTATTGTGTCCTCACTGAAACCCTCTCCTGTCTGGGGTTCCATGCAATACTGTTTCCTTTGAGCTCCTTCTATCCTACCAAATTGTTGCTCCAGAAGAATCTGTTCTTGAGCCTTTTAGTGAACTTTAAATTATCTCTGTGACCCACCACATAGCAAAGAAAAGAATGGGATGGAATTGATTCTACTGCCAGCTCTAAATGGTAAACTCTGAGCCACCTCAGCTCATTAGCATAGCCCCCCCCTCCCCCCAGTGATGGGCCAGGGAAAACCAGGGCAAAGCTCAAGATTTTGTTGATAGTAGAGGAAGCCAATTCTTTCTTTTCTCATGGATATAAATCAAAAAGCTTATAAACCTAATTGCTGTTGGTCACCATTTTGTGGGAATGCAACAGGAAGATGAAACCAAAACACAGACTAGAACAGAGTACGGAGAACTGAAGCATAATAGGTCCAGATACCTGCTTGAACCATGCCCAAAGCACACTCCACTGCATTTTTCAGTTATATGAGTCAGTAAATTCCTTATATTGTTTATATCATAACATGTAGACCTTTCTGTTATTTGTGGTCGAAACACATAATCTCACAGCCCTCTTCACTGTCCTCCTGTCATATCTGTATCTTGTTGCACTCTCCCACCTATGATTATACCTATAGGGATGATTGCTCTACACCCCCAGATAATACCTGTCTTCTCATTAAGCATTTTGCTGACTTGTTGTATGTGATCTATGAAGCTTTAATCTTAGCATTTAATACCAAAATTTTCACTACCACCACCCAGGCCAAATAGGCTTTACTTCCCTTCTCTCCCATAACTAACTTTTCAGTTGCCCACATTTGAAAGGTGAGAGTCTTCCACATACTTCTCTCCCCTACAGCCTCCAGCCAACCAGCTGCCAGGACTTTACACTTTTGCCTCTGGCTGCATCCTGACTCTATTCCTAGTTGGTCTTCCTGCCTCCTAGCTATTCCAGCTTCTGCCACCCTACACAACTTTATCAGAAACATCTTCCTAAAACATAAAGCAATTAAGCATCTCAGTGACTTCTCAATATGTTTCAGATTTAGTCCACACTTTTCATGCTAAGTCTAAGTCCTCCACGACATATTATTACACCACACCATGGTGCACAAACTGCAGACAGACTGGGCTATTTAATTGTTCCTTCCACAGTGAGATGAATCCCACCGGCACCACCTCCCCTTCATATTTCGTCTACTGAAATCCTACTCATCCTTTAAGACTCACCTCAAAAGACATCTCAAAGAATACTCTGGTTTCCCCAAATAGACATGTGTTTCTTTTTTTGAACCCCCACAATGTGTCACTCCTTAGAATAGAAAAGTTGACTTTTGTATCCCCTACGCATAGATCACAGATCCCCAATGCTCAAGAAATGCTATTCAAATTAGCCTGAATCAAGAGCAACTTTATGGAGATGAGGAGGTGCCTGAGAAGGACTCTTATTCTTTTTTTTTAAATGTTTATTTTTTTATTTTTATACAAGAGCTGGCATACAGGCCAGAGGCACTGGAGGGTGAGAGGATTCACCAGAGACAGAGTGGGGAGCAGAACAGGCAGACTGACGAAATAATACTGCTGAGGGGAGCAATGGGTGCGACAGGAGAGGTCTGCCGTGCCATGTGGGAATCTCCCTGGCTGGCTGGGAATCGAACCCACGCTGCAGAGGCTGCGGACAGCTTCACGGTGCTGCGCTCAACCCGCTGCGCCACTGGGGAGGCCCCGAGGACTCTTATTCTTAACTGTGGATTTACTAGAAACTTTTTTTCTTTTTCTTTTTCAAAATGCCAGCTAGGCATTTATCAAGTCAACAAATATTTATTTAGTGCTAACCATGTGCAAGTTAACACAGGAATCTGTAAGAAACTGGCTTTGAAATCTTATGCTCTGGGATGACTCAGAGCTGTGGTTCTTAGAGTGTGGCCCATATGGACACTCCTGGAAGCCAAGGGCTGACGTTCCCACAATATCAATATTTAGGGCAAACTCTGAGCTGGATAGCTACTGAAGCTAGTGGAAAAGAATCAACAGATTAAGAGTCTACGGTTCTGAGTTTTGGGCCTGGAACCTTCACTACATAGCTGGGTGACCTTGAACAAGTCTCCTAACCTCTCTGGGACTCTGTTTTTTCTTTGCTGTTTACATCAAATTGACCTGGGTAGCTTTAAAAAATAGAAATTCCTCTGGACTCAACCCAGTGTTTTCTTTGGGGACAGGGCCTGGGGGCTGTGGGGAGTTTGTATATGAATTAGTGTGGAAGTTACTGGATTAAGTTATAATTTGAGATTTTTGCAGTGAGCAATGGAAATGTAATAGAGTGGTCCCCAGGGAAAGGGGAGGTCCCAGGTTCCCTACCCCAGCCAGGGAGGGGGGGGAATTGAACAGGGAGAAGATGAAGCTGGAAAGAAGACTGGGAGAAGGAAAAGAAGCGAGCAAGCAGGAGAATTGCAGGTGGCACATGGAGCAGAGAGACTTGTGAAGAAACTGCACTTGCTTCTTGACCGTGCACCTGTACCAGGGACTTGGACGTGGAAGGAGACGCTTGAAACAGACGTGGGTGACAGACCCATGGAGAGGTTGACAGTGACTGTCTTTTATCTTGATTTTGATTTTGCTCTTTTCCTTCTGGTCTTGTCTGGCCCCTTCTGCCCCTTTCCTATGGATCCTACCAGAAGGTGCCTTAGACTTGTGGCAAGCTTTTGAGCCTCAGCTGTCCTGCTTTGGGCCAACCCTGTTTGGCTGGGCATTTACCCACAAGGGGATGGGTAACTTTGGATGGTTCTTATGGAAATTATTTTATCCATTCTTGCCCTTCTGTTCTCTTTATTGCACACTAATTGTATTAAAGTTCATTCCATGGAGGGTCTTACTAGAGTTATGTTTTGTCTTGATGCTGCTGATGGCAGATCCTCTTTAGAGAAGGCAGGTTTGCAGGTTCCCGGGTACCCCTCACCTTTCCCTGTAACAGAAGGATGAGGGTAATCTAGAGGGTACCTTGGGTACTAACAACATGTCTATGGAGGAAGGTTAGAGAAACTATTCCGTTACCTGCTACCCGGGTCATGGTCCTAGAAGCAACTACAGCTGCCTGCTTACCTGCTTGCCTGCCTGCCTTCTCAGAACCTTCCTCTCCCCCTTTCTTTTCTCCAGTTCCTCCTTTTTTTTCCTCTTCCCTTCTTTTCCCCTGCCTTCTTTCCCCTTGCCACTGGGTTAAACACATCATTAGCAATACATTCATCTGCACTTACCTAAATACTTTCTTTTCACTGAAGTCTTTCCAGCTCTTTCAATCAGATGTGAACATTTCCTGCTCAGAACTCTCACAGCACTTTGAACCTCTTTTATGTCATTAATCATCCTTTGCCTTGTAATATTTCTAGGTCTACTCTGCTGTATGCCCCTGAGGGAAAAGGCTGAGGCATAGGCAATTTTATTCATTTTTATTTCCCCCCTCTACAGTGCCTAGCAATGTGTCTTGCACATATTGATAATAAATTGCACTTAGTAATAAATACTGGTTTAATGAGCATTTTCACAGACATTAGAGGTAACAGGCACTGGATATTTACAGAAAGGGTTAATAAATGAATTCCTCTATCTTCCTATTTTTGTGCTTGTCTTATCTCTTGTCCAAGTGCAGGATTGTGCAGTGGCAATGCCTCTGTCCTTGGAGTCAGAGTCCTGAGTTTGAAGCTTTGTTCTACTTCTTTGTCGCTGGGTAACCCTGGGCAAGTTTTATAACCTCTCTGAACCATGATTTCATCTGTAAAGTATACACACTAGTGCCTATTTTCAGGGTTGGTGATGATTAACTGCAATTACCTGTGAAAACATCTGGCACAGAGATGATAATTTTAAAATACTAGTTAAACGAAATTCTTCCCTTCCCCCCACAGTTCACCTCCATTAGAATGTCCCTTAGGACAAACACTGGCTTTTCTAATTCTTTCTCTCCAGATTTGTATGCTGTGTCTTGGTGCACTGCATACAAAGATGTGCAGAATACATTTTGTGGACTCTTAAAAATAGTCAATGTCATAAGGTGAAACACATATGGAAAACACTCAGACTGAAATGAATAGACTGTATTTATCAGGATCCTTTGTTGCAAGGTCCATAAACCCAAATCAAACAAGCTTCAGGGGGAAAAAAGAATTTATTAACTCCAATAATTGGGAAGTTCCACGGTAGTTCTGGCTTTAAGCACAGCTGCATGCAGGGGTTAAAATCTCAAAGTCGGATGCTATCTCCTTTTTTCCAGCTCTGGGCTCTGCCTCTATGCTTCGTTCTCAGGTAGGATCTCTCTAGTAGGTGGGAAGGATGGCTTCTGGCTTGCTAGCCCACAGGGACAGAGGCCCTTCTATCTTTGTGTCCACATGCAAATCTCAGAAGGATTCTCATTGACCCTGAGTGGGACCTGTGTCCACATCTGGACCAGTTAGTGGGTCTGGAGATGGAGAATTACGATGGGTCCAGCCTGGGTCCCTTGTCTGCCCCTGTGGCCCGTGAGGAGGATGCAGTTGTTGACAGTCCCACAGATCACAGGAAAGGGGGACAGGCTGCTCCAAATGAAGGCCTGTTGGCAGACAAAATCAGCTTGTGCAGCACACAAGCAGAAATTAACAACCATTTCCCAAAAGATTCCTTGTGCTTAAAACTGTTTTGTGATATTTAAAAGATCCAGCTTCATTTGCTCATTAACTTATTCATTCACTGTTATTGAGGAAAATCAGGTCATTTTGAGTGTCTTCTAAGCTCCAGCCCCAGTGCCAAGGGTAGGGGTGAATCAGAAATGAGAACAAACATGGGTTTCCTCTCACAGTTTCCAGCCCAATAAGGGCTCAAAAACCTCTCACTGCATGGACTTCCATGGTTCCTAAAGTGCTCTCCGCTATATAGGAAACTTGGCTTCCAGGAAAGATTTCCAGAAGATTCCCGTCACTGTGTATTATTAACTGGGAGGAGGATCACTTTATCCTGTTACCACCCATTTAGCATAATCCCTTTGTTGCCTGAATGGCCCTTTCCTGGCAGAGATCAGAGTCAGACTGTGAGAGAGAATGATAGGTCTGGACCAGCTCTTTTCAGAAGCTCATCCTCAGTTCTGGAGAACGACGCAACCATAAGACCTGGGTTGTGTTTTTCACTGGTAATTTAAACATTTTTAAAATTGTGGACAATATACAAGACTTCCCATTTGAGCCATTTCTAAGTTCAAGTTCAGTAGTGTCAAGTACAGTCACATTGTGTAACCCATCTCCAGAACAGTTTCCATCTTGAAAAACCAGCCTGCATTCTCCACTCCCCCAGGCCCTGGCAGCTGCTCCTCTACCTTTAGTGTCTATGGATCTGATTATTCTAGGTAGCTCATGTAAGTGAAATCGTGTAATATTCCACTTGGGAATATGCATGATTCCATTTGGGACTGACATCCCACTAAACTTAACATCCTTAAAGTTCATCACGTTGCAGCCTACATCAGCATTTCTTTCCTTTTCAAGGCTTATAGTATTCCACTGTATATATATGCCATGGTTTGGCTATCCATTCAGCCTTCGATGGACACTTGGGCTGCTTCTACCTCTGGTTCTTGTGACTAATGCTGCTGTGAACATGCGAAGGTCTCAATGGAGAGGTCCCGAGAGTACCCATGGGGCAGGCTCAAGCAGAAGCCTAGAAAACCTGCACCAGTAAGGCTGCTTGAAGGGATAGCCAAGGGGCTCAGGGGCCCTCTTCTGGAGTAGGCTAGGGCTAAAGGGAGGGACAGTTTCCTTGGCTAGAGGAAGTGTGTGCCAAACCTGATCTTCCTCACCATTTGTTCAGCACTGATCCTGATTTCACACTTTGTTGACCAATTTTCGGAACTCTTGTCAGGTCATTAGAGGTGATGTCCAAACTAGGACATTGTACTAATTACTTTAGGAGTGATCTGTACTCATTCTCCAAGACCCACCTCCCTGCTCTGCCAAACTTTCCATCAGAGCCCTCCCAGTAGCTTCTGGAAACTCAGTCCACCCCTTACAGAGCTTGGCCTCCCTCCTCTGCCATCGCCCAGGTCCAAGTTCACATTTTTGGTCAGAAGTGCCTATATCAGACTTGGTAATTTATCTGTTTACCTGGTGTCCACTCCAGACAGAAGTTTGGAGTCTGCTGTATGCTGACTGCTCAGTGCTCCTCAGCCCCTGGCTCTGAAAGGGTGGGTGTGCAATGTGGCTTTGTTTGAAGGTAGAAAGGACAGTTACACTGATTAAATGGGTGGCTGCTTGGGTGGCATCCAGACTATTAGTGAAAGCCTGAGCCAAATAGAAGTAGAGAGTCTAGGGGACTTTGAAATGGCTGCCGAAGACAAGGGAAATGCTTGTTGGAACTAGGCGACCCAGGAGCAGATTTCACGGTGCAGTCGATCAATACTGCTCCTTCTAAGGAAACAAACAGAATCAATGGCAGCTGTCCTGGTCTCTGAGCAGATCTGAAAGCCATGGGGCCCATGAGTGGCGGGTCCAGGTTGAATTCATACTTGAAATTGTACCTAAGCCACCAAAGGCCCAGTGAACAAGCACGTGGCCATGGAGGAAAATACAGTTGAAGCATTGAAGGAGTACCTAGACACTGAGGCTGGCGTTTTTTCCTGCTATTCTCTACTCCTCTTCCCATCATGGACATTGCTCATTGACTTCACACGTTTGCTTGCCAAGCAGAGATACAGCCTCAAAATGTTACCACCGGTGTTTCAGGCAGCCACGCCAAACTGGAAATTAACTTGAAAGCTTTTTTGCCTTTCCTGATATAATCCAACCTAACAGCATGCCAGTAGAACCCCCCTTCTATGACTTTCTGGAGGGCTGCTCTAGAGACTTTGTAAGTTTATTTCATTGTTGAATAACTGTAATTGTTAGACCTCCTATTCAATTAAAACACATCATGTTTAAACAGCAGGAAAGGCCTGGGGGTAGAACTTGAGAATGTGCTTTTCTTAAGCAGGATGGAAATCTTCCTTGTAATTTCATCCCATTGGTCCTATATCTTCCTTCTGGACAGCAGAGTAGGTTTCCCTAAGTTATAAGACAGCCCCATCTGTGATTTGAAGATGGCCCCGATGGATGTCGTATATTCTCAATGCCAAGAACAGGGCCCAGTACATAGCAGGTAGCAAATAAATATTTGTGGCATGAATAAATGAGTTAATCTTGATATCCTCTTTTAAAAATCTAGCAGCAGTTGATATTAACATCTAGTGTACTTGACCATAGTTTCTAGAAACAAATTCATACTTTTAGAAAATGAACCCAAATAATTTCTCATTTGAATTCTTTTTTATGGTTTCTCAAAGATTTTGACCATGGCTCTGAGATTTGCAAATTCTTTCAGAATTTGCAGAAGATTTTTCACGTAGGTCTAGGAAACTAGACAAATTGCGTGAAGAGAAGATTCACATCTAGCATGAAGGTTACAGTCTTAAGTTAGCATAGAGAGCTAGAAGTTACATAGCATTGGAATTTTCCTTGAATAGCTTTAGCATTACAATGGATGTATGACTCTTTTTGTGTACCCAAGGAACTGGTTTATTTGTATTAGGAGTCCTGAAGTATGAAGACTATAGATCTCTGGACACCTGGATCCTATTAGTTGGTCTGACACCTTTTCTCTAGGAAGCATTTGGAGACTGAGTCTAGGAAGCACTGGAGCCAGACTGTCTAATTTTGAATCCTAGTTCCTCCTCTTACTTGTTGGGTGTATGACTATAGGCAAGTTACTCAACCCCTGTTTGCATCAGTTTCTTCATATATAAACTAGGCTAATAATAAGCACTTACCTCATAGGGTTATAGTAAGGAAAAAATTCCATAATGTATATGTGGTCCTTAGACTAGAGCCTGGCACATAGTATTTCAATTAATACTAACAATTATTTTATTACTTCCCATCTCATGTTCAAACCAGGGCATATGCTCAGTGGGTGGAAAGACAGGCATGATGTGCTAGACTATTTAAATTATAATTGCTTTCAATCTCTCTGGCTCTCTTTGCTGTTTCTCTCTTCCCCCAAATGCCAAGAGTTGAATTTGTCTGATGTGACCTTGCTGTCAATTGCGTAGGTGCTTTCCTTCTGCTAGAGTTCTGTACATTTTCATATTGACTATCATGCACTGTCCAGCTTGAACCCTTTTGAAAACAGTGGAAAAGGCTAGAAAAAAACAAAAGTGGGATCATTTGACCTCCTTGTCTGTTTGTACATGCATATTCCCACACTTTCCACAAAAAGGAGATGAGTCTTTTCTTGATTGTCTCCTCCAAACATACTTATAGTATCTCTTGAGTTGTTTTTAGCTTTTTCTAGAACATTGACTCCTTCTCCAACTTGAGCTTTCTGGACATTTTTCTTACAGATTCATTTACCTCCTTAACTTTTAGCATGAGAAAATAAAAAAGTCAGTGAGAAAGGCAACACTGCAGAAAATTCATGAAAAATCGCCAACCAGGTGTTTTTTATTTTTTTGTTTTTTTCCCCACACGAAGAACAGGAGAGAGGAAGCCTGAGGAGTTGGCACAGGAGAAAAGGAACATTTGCTGTATATGCAGCAGAAGCTGTTGTCCTACCTGAAGTGATGAATCCCCCAAGGCCAGACCTGCAGGAGCAGCGCACCTGGGATTCATGTGCTTCAAGCAAGCTTTGACCCCATCTGGGAAGTTCAGTTTTTACAGGTATTTGTTTTTCTTCTAAGCCCTGGAATAGAATTACCTGCTCTTGGGCTGATATGGGGAATAGGGAGGGGAATGTTACACAAGAGCTCAGTAAGTATCAGATACTGTTATTAATATCATCCCTTAATCCAGCACTTGATTCATTAATTCATTCCACAAATACTTACTGAGCACCTATGTTCCAGATGCAAATACAAAACAGTGATAAATAGATGAAGTAGAGGTGGTCTTTTCCCTTAAGTAGCTCAAGTGTAGTGAGAAAGAACGACAGGAGCAGAAAGGCCCCCTACAGCAAGGTAAGGGCAGTGACCTTGGTGTTGGGTTGGGTGCGTGGAAACAGTCCTGGCCAGTGACCCCAGGATGCACCAGGAGAGGAGTGGGAAGCTGAGATGGGAAAGGAGCAGATATAGTAAGGAGCAGGTTACCTTTGTGGGCTCAACTGGGGCTCAACTCCATTGGGGATTTCACAGAGCTAGTGTAGAAGCTGTCCTGGTGTTGCTGCATCTGAAGGTGAGAATCTGGGGTATTTGTCCATTTATTCCCACCTTCTGGCCCACTTTGTCACTGGCCAAGTGTGTGTGTGTTCACTGGTGGTAGAAATCCATGAGTATGCAAGAAACAATGACAGTGTCTGTCACATGCACTTAAGAGACAAGCACAGAACACTACAGAGGCTCCAAAGTGGTTGGGTCCAAGAAGTTTTCCTGGAAGAAGTGAGCAGTGTCCGACTCCACAGATGTTCAGCAGTGGTTGGGCAGAGAGTGCCTGATGGTGGGCCACACTAAAGAATTTGGACTAAGAATTCTTGCTAAGGTTAAAAACAAGTCTACTTATCACCCTACTCCTAGGGTTTGGGAGATTGAGAGCAGGGCTAGAACTCAGGTGGCTGACATCCTTGCAGCACTGGCCTCTTTAGAACCGAGGAATGAAAGAGAATAGCCAGCAGTGAGCTTGTGTTTACCTTTTGTAAAGAAAGCCTGAGGACTTTTCTGGGTTCACTCTACCCCAGATTTCTTTGTGTGGATTAGGTGCTTCCTCAGAACATCCTTCCAGGGCTGCCATCCTGCAGCTCTGCCCCACCCCCGTGCTCACTGCCCTCCTCCTTCATCAGCACCACCTCCCAATTAGAACAAGGATGTGGCAGTCGGGCTGCCCAGAATTGCTCTCCCCACCTTCAGTTTGCCCTGAACAGAGTTCAGATTGCACATTTCCCGACACTCAGAGAGGCCCATTAATATTTAGCAAGTTACATTTTCAAAGCACTTTGCTAACACAAATTGATCTTTTCGGCACCCCCTTGTGAGACAGCTCAGTACTGCTAGCCCTACTGGGGATGTGGGGCTTTGGGAAGATAAGCTACTTAGGCGAGGGCCAAGACTGGCGAGTGATAGATTCAGATTAAAACCAAAGGTCGATGACACCAGTTGTCTGAGCCTCCAGACAGAACTCCAGAGTGGCCCCAACACCCCCTTCTTGCTTAGGATGTCCTGGAACAAATCCAGATCCTTAAGGCTTAAATAGAATCGGTTTGTCATCTTTAAGATTGACCTGCTTACAAACCAGCTCATATGGAGTGCTTATTATGTGACAGGAACTGGGCATTTTACATACATTTATCATTTAGATGATCATAAGTCAACTCTTGCCCACCTTCTGAAGGGTCACTACTGTTATTTTGCGCATCAGAAAACCAAGGCACAGAAAGATTAAGTAACTTGTTTAAAGTTACACAGCAGGTTTTAGTAGAAGTAGGATTTAAACCCAAACTATTCAGCTTAAACTATTAGGAACCAACTTAAAGGTGGCTAGAGGGACCAGGTCAAGCAGAATTATTCTTGCCAGAGTTCTGCCTTCTCCCAGGCAATTTACTGTATGTTTTGTAAGATTATTTTTGGAGGTAAAGCAATTAGGTGGTGGTGGTGGTAGGGCTGTCTGCAAAAGTGTTCTTGAGGAATGAAAGTGTAAACTAAAGTTGCTGGTTACTTGATTCCCTCTGAGTTTACCCTTGGCACCCCATTTCCATCTCTGCCTAACAGGCCAGAGAGGACCAGCTCACCTAATAAATAAACACAAGGCCCGGGAACTCTGCACTGCGATGCTCTGCTCTGGGGGGTAGAGGCACAGGTAAATAACTAGAATTTGGTCGGATCACTGTAACCAAGGATTAGGAGAGCTAGCTTGCTGGGAGGAGGAGGCAGAAGGGGTGTGTTAGTCCAGGGAAATGGGGAAGGTTTGGGGAGATGAGTTGGATCCAGATGGGGGTGGAGGCTGGGGAGAAATGGCATTCCAGGAAGAGGAGGCAGCATGTGTCAGAGCAGGGAGGTGTGAATAAACATGGCAGGTCTGGAGAGCAACAAGAAGTTGACTGCCTGGTGTCAGCTTCTTGCTTTCTTAAATGGGCTGATTGGAGATCTCACTGCCCTAAATGAGGGTACCGGGTTACAAATTCTAGGGTATCCCTTGAGATGTAACTGTCGGTGACAAGTCTAGCCAAATTCTTGATGTTCTGTTGTTGAGTAGAAAAGATGATTTTTGGACAAATAATCAGCTAGTCTTCATGCTGGGTGCTGTGCACGGTGCCAGTGATAAGTAATCACTACTTTCTGAGAGCAGTGGGGCCATGGGAACAAGTCTGGGGCTGGAAACAAAACCGAGGAATCAGGTCACTGTTACTACTACTCATAAGGAAAAAAAAGAATTAGCCCAGCAATTTAAAACATCTATTTGTCCCCTACTTATCTCTGTCCCTTGTGAGACACACTTTGTGTAATGTGTACGCCCCCTTTATCGTGTTAGGTCTTTATAGTTTACCGAGGCATTTTCCATCCATTATGTGACTTAATCCTCATGATTACCTGATGAGGTAGGTGGCGTTGGTGCGTCTCCATTTCATTGATGAGGGAACTGAGGTTTAGGAATCACCTAAGGTTATACGCTTCATAATAGACATTTTCTATTACACACAAACCCCCACACTGCAGCCCTTCCTCTCCCCATAAGGCACCCCCTCCTCCCAATCCCCTGCCCCACCTTCTGCCTTGATGCTGGGCAAGGGAGGCCTGGATTGTGCACATCTAGAGGGAAGTGCTGAAGGGGTCAAAATTGGGGTATAACCTGGTTGCCTCACTACATGCAAAAGCTCAATAAACACCTGAAAAAGGCCAAAAAAAATGGGTTATAGTTGAGGCTTATTGGAACTCAAGAGCCCAGCTCTGAATATTTGAGAGGCTCAGTTGGAGCTGAACTGTGAGATTCTAAGTGGCAGAAGTTACTAGATTATTTCTCAATTATAGCTCTAAGGAGTCAAGTTGTTCTCAGATCAAGATGAATACATGGGCATAAAATCGCCAAGTGCTTCCCTCCAAGTGGACGTTGCAGCATTGGATAGTCTGGTCATTATGAGCATCAAGGTCAAGAGGCAGCTAGAACAGCCGCGGTGCAGGAAAGCGCATTGTGAGGGGAGTATGTATGGAGGTGCTGGCACCACTCATGGTTGGCTAAGAACATCAGGTGCCTTGACCTCACAAAGCCCAGAGTCAAATAGGCAATAGCTGCTGCCCTCCCATTTTTATGGTGTGTCGGGAGAGCTTTCTGTGTTCTTAACTTAACCTTGGGATCTGGAATCACTGCTTGATGAGACCCACACAATTCTAGACAGTAGCACTTACTGAGGCCAGTCACAAGGAAGGAAGTCAAAAACACAGAAGCCCAGTAAAGTTTGGACACTTCTATGCTTCTTGACTCACTGTCTCTCTCTCTCTCTCACTCTCTCTCTCTCTCTCATACACACACACACACGTACACACATGGAATTCTCAAGTTAGGAGGGACAAATCAAGACTCACATTTCCAAGGGACGAGCTCATATATTTTTTTTTCCATCTCTCATATCACCTGGTAAATACACTATTGTACTGGGAAGATAGTGAAACTCTGAGGCAACAGTGAAATGTCCCCAGCATAGTTTTCTCTTACATGTGTCTTGTTCAAATCGTCCATTTTGAAGCTGAATGGGATATGACCATCCAGATCAGACAGGCAGGGCAGGGTCCCTAAGAATCCGAAAACCAGATATCCTTTATTATCTATCCTAGGGCTCCCCAGGGTCAAACTGCTACAGCAGGGCAGGCTGGGATGCTGGCACCAGAAACATGTGAGGCGAGGTGGTATAAGTTAGTGGTTGAGAGCCAGGGTCTCCAGCCAGCCTGTCTTGATTCAACTTTCAGGTTTGTCACTTTACTGGTTGCATAGACCTGGGTCTCAGCTTCCTTCAGTGTGAAATGGTGGTGACCGTGAATTGTGCTGCACAGCGTTTCTGAGGACTGACGCAGATGGGGCATGGTAAGGGCTTTAGCACAGCTCCTGGCACCCCTTAAGCACTTGGGACATATTAAATGTTTTTATTTAGTAAAGGGAGAATCCTCTTCTAAGGTGTTTTTTTTCTTCCTCATGACCTTGACCCCTTCCCTAGTCTACTTTTCTGAAGCGAACTGCTGCAACATCTCCTCCTCTTCTGGTTGGGGATGCAAAGGAAAAAACAGCTTACACAAAAGCATATTTTTTTTCCATACTGCTTACAGCCTCACCTCAAACCAATATACCACAGTTCGTTTTAATCTAAGAGCTAAGGGCCCTTTAAACCAGCCATTCCTTATTTATTCTGTTAAAAAAAAAATCAAGGTCCTTTGGTTTCACGTTCCTTTATTGTATTTTGTAAGGCAATGAGCACAAGCTGGAGACTATGTTAATGTGAAATACTCTAACAATAGTAACTGAGACAGATGAGAAACTCAAGGAAGCGAAGTCACCATTTTGAATTTAGCTTTTATTGATGGGCTGAGTGATGTGGGAGACTACGAGGCTCCAAGGCTAAAGAGCCCCTGGAGATTCCGAGGTCAAAGGTTTGCATTTCAATCAGAGAGCAGCTCTGGTGACCCCAGTATATCAAATGCTTCTCCTAAATACTGGATTTAATGCCACTGGGCCACCTCCAGACTTGGTAAGCCAGGGCTGTGATATTTGTTTGTAGTATCTGTGCACAGCACAAGGGTACAAGCTGAGGAGTGACGGGTGAGGGGTTTGGAGCCTACATTTTGCTCATCAGTCCATGCACCCTGGTGGTGGGCTATGCCCACTGCAGAAAGGCCACTTTCTTCCAATTTGCACAAAGGTACTATGTGGGCTAACAGACGCCCTATATGAATCCGCATGACAATGACAGGGCACAGAGCTCAGCACATAGGAAGGACATGTTCATTCAACACATAACCATTGAAACACCAACCATGTGCTAGATGCTGTCCTTAAGGGGGCTAAGTATATGCAGATGAATACAAACAATTTCCGAACTTATATCCTCTCCTTTACCAGCTCATCCTCCCCTACATTCAATCTATCAGGAAGTTCTTTTGAATCAACCTCCAAAATATCTGTCAGACCCACCCATTTTGTTTTACTGCCAGCACTTTGTTTCATTTTTTCCTACCTAGGCTACTGCAACAAATGAGCTCCCACTTCTATTCTGGCCTTACAAGCAGAAGCAAGAGTGATTGTATTAAAATGTGAATCAGAAAATATCACCCCCTAGTTTAAAGTCTATGGTGTCTATTATTGAATCGAGTGCTCCCCATGGCCTCCAGGTTGTGCATACCTGGCCTAATTACTTCATTATGTCATTTAGCTCACTCAGCCCACACTCTCCATCTGTTTTAGTGCAGGTCCTTTAGAAAAATAGGAAGCAATCAGATATATGTATGTAATGTGTGTGTGCACATGTACATGTATACACACATATGTCCCTATTGATATACAGATACCAGCATATGTATAAATCTATAATTTATGTATGTATATATTAATGGGAGGTATTGTGAGGGATGAACTAGCTCATGCCATTACAGAGGCTGAGGAGTTTCACAATCTGCTCTGGAGACCTGGGAAAGCAGGCAATGTAATTTTAGTCAGAGTCCAAAGGCCTTATAGCCAATAGTGTAAATCCCAGTACAAAGGCAGGAGAAGATCAATAGACCAAGGTCCCAGCTCAAACAGGCAGGCAAGAAGGGAATGAATCCTCTTCCCTTTCTCTGACTTTCAAGAGCCTCAGCAGGTGCCTATCCACATTGGAATAGGGACAATCTACTTTACTGAGTCCCTAATTCAAATGTTAATCTCACATGGAAACATCTTCACAGACACATCCAGAAATAAAGTTTAATCTGGCACCCCATGGCTAGTCATGTTGGCACAAAATTAGTCACCATACCATCTCAGCAAAACTATTCTGTTTTTCAAACAGCCCAGCTCATTGTGTAGTCTCATTCCTTTGGCTACAGTCCTCTTTCATTGGTTTTCCCTTTGACTATCTTTTTTTCATCTTTCAGTGCTCAGTGGAAAGCACACCTCCTCAGAGAGGCCTTCCTAGACCACCTGTTAAAATCATGTAGAATTCCATGCCTGCCACATTCATTGCCAGATGTTTTATCACAAGGCAGCACAGCTCAATTTCTAAGTATGAAGTTCTTTATTTTTTGTCTTATCTACTAGATTGTAAACTCCATAACACTAGGGACTAATGCTTATTTATTCTCCACTGTAAACCACTTTAGCATGCTGCTAACCCTTGGTGCGTAATAATAAATGCATAGAAATAAATATCAATAAATGTTTGCTAAACAAAGTTGTTGCAGGGAATTTATCTAAAGAGGAGCAATCATCACAATACAGTGTAAAGATGAGGGGTATGACAGAGCTAGAGATGTGTTGGTAAAATGACTCTCCAAAACAAAAAGGCCTTGATTTGTCATTAGCTGGTAGTGTAAATACTTCCATCAAAGCTGACTTTAAGCTACTTTATGGTTTAAAACTTGACTTGCAAATATTTAAGTAGGGTTTTCAAAGTTGGAATGAGGTAGCTGTAGCATATCACTGGAAGAGAGGTAAATATGGGTGCAATGAATACTCTGGTAAGAGAAGCAGTTCATCCTGGGGGTGCTCACCAAAGGCTTCCTAGAGGAGATGATATTTGATCTCTGTGTTGAAGGATGTTAATGTTGGCTCAGGTCCTATAAGTCTAAACTGGCTAATAAAGTCCTGCTCCTAGTAGCTCATATTCAACTGTTACCCTGGTTAGCTCGCCTCTGCTTGTCTGGGAGTTTATCACATGATTCATTTCAATCCACAGAAAATCCTTCCATGTGGCTGGTGTTCTACTGGATTTGCTTCGAGTCCAACAGAGGAGAATTAGGGTAGAAGTTAGTCAAGGGAGAAAGGGAAGAGTTTTCCAAACAGAGGGAGAGTTTATGCAAAGATAAGAGAGGAAGTGAGATAGAGCATTTGGGTAAATCTAGATATGGGAGAGGGAGGAAGTTAGCTCCTCACAGGCTGTGTTAGGCTAAGGAGCAGAAGCTGATTTCTACCCTGGGCTGGGAAAGGGAAAGGACTGATTACTTTTCCTGTATAATTCTTATCACAGTTAGCAATTATATATATGTTTACATATATATGTTTTTGGTTTTTTGGTGTGGATTTCTTTTTTGGTATAAAAAAATTAGAAGAATATCTGTTTCTTCCAAGAGAAAGTAAGCTCCACAAGGGCAGAGACTATCTTGTTCAGTATTATTTTCTCTGTACTCAGCAAATGCCTGATACACAGAAGGCAACAAAATTCATCTTTGTTGAATGATTGAATCACCTGGGGAACTTAAAAAAAAAAGCTCAGGCCCACTAGTCCTATGTAAAATCTGCTAAATTATCTCTTTTCTTTGAACCCTCCCCACCAACTGTTATAGGACAGGGAGAGGGGCAGCCCAAACCCCGCAAACCTGCCTATTCTAAATGGGTTCTGCCATCCGCCGCATCAACACAAAACATATGAGACTTTAATGGGAAGGAACTTTAATAAAACTAGCAAACAATACAGGTAAGGCAAAGTCTAGTTTCTAAATGAAGCACCCAAAGTTACCCGACCCCTCGTGGGTAAAAGTCCATCCAAATGGGATTGGCCCAGAGCAAGGCCCCAAGGCCTGCCACAAGTCTAAAGCATCTTCCAGTGGGGACCCAAAGAAAAGGGTCACAAACAACCGGACAAGCCCGGAAGGAAAAGAGCAAAATCAACATCAAGATATAAGCTGCCATTGTCACCTCCCCACGGGTCTCACCCACATCTATGTCACCCAGTCCACGACCAAAAGACAAGCGCAGTTTCTTCACGTGTCTCTAGGCTCCATGCGCCTCCTCCAGGTCTCCTGGCTCCATCCTGCTTCCTTCCTTAGTCTCTTCTGCAGCTTCTCCTCTTCCTGCTCAGCTCCACCCTCCCTTGGGTGGGGCAGGGAACCTCCCCCTTTCCTGGGGACCACCCTGTTGCACAACTATCACATTGGAAGGGAGACAGAGTAATGGATCTGGTCTCATTTTGTAAGTTACCCAAGGGATTCACCTGGATTCTTATTTTTAAACACAATTAAGTGGGTCCCTTGAAAGAATTTTCCAAAACCTGGTATTGTTATAGGGCATTCCCGATACAAAACGGTGTGCCTGACTGTGGGTCCTCAGCCGCGCGCTTAAAAGGATTTATCAATGCTCTACTGCAGGCACACACGAAAGGTTAATAAAAGGTTTATGTACAAGGGAAGGGCAAATGAGGAAATGTACAACTCGGGGAGAAAAATGGGAGACAAAGTTTTAAATGCGTCCTACCCGATCCGCCGATCAGGAATCCCAAATGGCACTCTGAGAGCTGGCCGCAAGCCAGGAGCCGTGAAGCCAGGAGGCGGGCGACAGAGCGAGAGCCCAAGGCCCACGTGTTTGGTTTTTTATACCCAACCTGGCTGCTTAACTCCACCCTCAGGTCCCAGCCACCTTCCCTTTGGTGGTGACGGGATTTGTCTTTCCCAATGTCTTGATGACTTTGGTCTGGAGTGGGGGTGGGGTCCACAAAGTCTGTATGGGATTAGCGCCGAACATCCTTTCCCCCTAACAGTATGATTAAATTTTCCATTTGCCTAAATGGACCTGATAGCAGTAGGGAGGACTCTAAAGTGCGCTGAAACTGGAAGGTGCTGAAACCAGAAGACGCCTACATAGTGATCAGATAAGAAATGGTGTGGATCTGAGTTAAGTCAAAGGCAGTGAAAGGATTCAAGAGATCCTCAGGAGAAATTATCTATAAGATTTGGTGACCATTTGAACATGGACAGAAGAGGAAGTTAGAGAGAATGGAATTCAGTTTGAAGGTTGTAGTGGTTGTATTAGAGAATGGGGAGGAGAAGGCAGTTCACTTCAGTTGATACATTTGAGATGCCTGTGTGATGTGAGGAGGAGGCAGTCAAGTTGGGAATACAAATGAGTTCAAGAGAGCAGGGGCAGGAGTGTCCTCTTTGCTACTCCAATACCAAGAACTTTGAATGCTAATATTTAAGAGGTGGGTTAGAAAAAGAATCTCCAAGGAGACTGAGAATACTTGAGCGAAAGAAGGAAAGTGTATAGCATCACAGAAAATTAGTGATAAAGAATGCACACTGTGTCAAATGGTGACTAAAGCTTAAATGAGAGTGATGTGGTTTTTGGAGTTAGTGGATTTGGAGTGCGGGGTCCTTGGGTTCATTCTAGGAAAGGTTTTACCAGAGCTTCCCTTTCAGCTGCACACGGTGAGTTTCCCTGCGAGTTTCTCCACGAAACAGAGCCAGTAGTTATAATTAAAGGGAAGGTTTATTAGAAGAGACAGAAAAGTAAAGTACACTTGCACAGATACAAGCAGGCAGGGAAAGCTGCCCTGAAAGGGACAGGTTTGCTAAGAGAGGCCTGCATGGTTGCAGGCTGGCGGCCTTGACGTGAGCTGCCTCCACTGAGGGAGGTCAGTGAAGAGAAGTCCCAGCATGGTACGGGTCACAGGCAAGCAGGAAGGCTGCTGTCCTGCAGAGCGAGGGAGTTGGTGAAAAGAGGCACCTGCATAGGCACAGGTGGGCAGTGGGATTGCTGCCTCCAGCCTGTGCAGAGACAGCACTGATATAGTCTTCTTCTGTTTGGGAGGGGCTCACCCCCTGTGAGCCTTAGGTTAGTTGCTGATTTTGGATAACTATGCAGAATCCGAAAGGGACTGGAGATTCTACAGCAGGCTCAATCTCCATATCTTTACCTTCGGATGCGCACCGGGATACCTGCTTGGATGTTATGCGTTGCAATGTAGGCATCAGCGCCTAAGGATCTTGGTTTCCATAGCTGTGTCAATGGCTATGCTAATCTTTTCTACCCCCACCTCCTTGTGTGAGCCAGGTTTCTGGTCTTGTGGTGCACCCCCTTTTCAGTTTTTTCTATTCCTGTCCTCCATCAAGAGGACCTGAACATTCCTCCAGCAAAGTTTGGCAACAAGGACACTGATGGCAACAAGGGCATTTTCTGAGAGGGGCTTAAGGTGCAGTGCAGAGGAGAAAGGAGAACGTGGAAATGAGTTTCAACTACCTTTTCCAACAACGTTGGTCAAGAGGCGGGATGGTAAGACTGATGTCAGATTTGAACACGTCTATAGTTGAAGGGGAAACAATCCGCCCTCGCCATTTTGCCACCCACTCTAACGTGACCACGAAGCAGCCCGCACCACGGCCAAGCAGAGACTACAACCCCCAGAAGGCACCGCGGCGCGGGGGGGGGCGGAGCCGAGGCCTGGCGCGCGCCCCAGCGGCGCGAGCGGAAGAGCCTGAGCTTCGAGGAGGCGGCGGAAGCGGTGAGCGCCGGCGCCCCGGGTAACGAGCAGCCCCGCGTCCCTCTCTCTCCCTCCCTGTCTTCCTCCCTCGCACCCCGGCGTGGGGCTCGCTGCCTCCGCGTCTCCCCTCACACTTGGGGCAAAACTTCCCTTCCCTTTTGTTTGTTACCGGTATTTTTTTCCTCACGTGATGCGCGGGGCGGGCCCCTGCCCGGGGCAGAGGTTACTGGGAAGCTCCCGCCCTTCGACCCCGCGGGCCCTGGGTTGAGGGGCCCTTCCCCGAGCCCCGCTTCCCTTTCAGGGGCTGCGTCGGGCTTTGGGCCCTGCACCCGAGTACTCCCTGCGGAGGGGTCGTTCCTCTCCCGGGTTTCAACAGGTACTGAGCCGCCCCGGGGCGACCCCTCCTGCGCCCGGGGCTCGGGGCGGGGGGCGGCAGAGCCGGCTCGGGGGCGGCCCGGGGGCTCCTGGCCAGTGCGGGGTCGCCAGCCTGGCCCTGAGTCCACTCTGGTGGCCGGAGCCCCGGGCTATGAGCTGTGGCTGCGCGCGAGCCGTCTGTATGGGAGGAAGGACTTCCTGATTTTCAGGGGCGCACCCCGGAAAACCCCGAGTCAGGCTGTTGAGTTTCCTGTAGCTGTTAAACCACCGCTCCAAGTTGTGTCAGGGAAGAAGCACAGACTTTGGAGTCTGCTACCCTGGGAAGAGTCTCGGGTTTGCCCCTTGCTGGACCTGTGGTCTTTTGTAGCCCGTTTCCTGCAGCCTCGATTTCCCTGTCTGAAAAATGGGAATAATAGTCTTTGACCCGCCTCGCCTGCCCTCCAGCGCTGCTGTTGCGGTGCTCGTTAGACGTGAGGTGTGCGAGGAAACATGTTTCAGATATATCCGTGCTAGTCTGTCTCCAGCCCAGGTCAGTTGAAATTTAAGACCACTTTCACGTCTTTATGAGGATCATAAATATGATCGGGAGTTAATAAATAGGGGGAAGGTGTTTTGGGGAATGAATGAGCCGTGTAGATGTTCTTGTGCTGTTCGGGGGACTGACAGTAGGGCCCTGCCTATCACCTGTAGAGTCAATTTTAAGCTTCATTTGAATTTTAAGGCCCACCAGAATGTGGAAACTTCCCTCCCCGCCCCCTGCGCACAAGCACACAGACACACACACACACACACACACACACACACACACACACGTCTACCCTTCTTGCCCTGTTATGACTTTCTGTCAGCACCCTTAGGTTCCTCAGATAAGCCTCCAAATTCTGTCTTTTTCCCCTTTTCAGATACTAATGTGCTAAACCTCGTTCTGATTGTGACAGTTCGTGACCTTCTGTGCATACTGGCTGAAACATTGGGGTTACTTTCACTCGTCTTAGGTATGTGTGCTAAGGTTCCATGTTTTCTCAAAGTGAGAATTCAGAATGTCAACAGTATTCTTGTCTGTTTTCTTGTCTGGCAGTTAAACCCTAAGCGGGTGGGTTTTGTTTTGTTTTTTTTTTTTTGGTCTTGTTTTTCCCCATTGTGGAGATTCGGGATCTTATAATCAATTTTTAATGGGTTTGGAAGTGTACTAATTAGATATTCTTAACTTCTATTTATCCTGAAATATTAGTTGAAAAAGACTTGACGATAATTCAGAAACCAAAGTGTATTGGTTGAATGTGCAAATTTTAGTCCAAATCCTTATGCTATGACTTCTAGTTTGGCTTTGGGCAAATTAGTTGACTTTTCTGAGCCTGTTTACTAATCTCTAAAATGGAGATAATAGCATTTATCTTACCTCACAAGGTTTAAATGAGATGTGAATATGAAGAGCTTGGTTGAGCCTGGAGTAAATAAGTGCTCATTACTGTGGTGGTTTGTAATTAATGACTATGATGATAATTAATTTTACATAGATTTTAGATATTTTCTTGAGATTTATTTTTGTAAAATGAGAATAGTTGATCTTAACTCATACACTTTAAAAAGGCACTAAAAGAAGTTCTCGGATTGCAGGCTGGTGGTGTTTTTTTTTTTTTTAAGCAATTGCATTTTATGTAAGATTGTATTATGCTATTTTTCAGTTTTAGAGTTTCTAGAATGCTGTGTGAGAAGGTTGTTGGGATGTGCTGTGGTGGTCTAGTGCTTTATAACATAGTAAGTTATGTTACAGTTTTCTGCCTGCATGTTATAGCTTTAGCTGAACAATTACCTATGTTTCAGACTCAGATACTGACTATACAGCATTGTATAACCTTTTTTTTTTGTTTTTTTTTTTCAGCCAGTCTTTTTTTTTTTATAGAGGCATGTTTTATTTATTTATTTGTTTGTTTGTTTGTTCGTTTGTTTGTTTATACATGCACTGGGTACAGTCAGAAGCGCAGGAGGGTGAGAGAATTCACCAGAGCCAGAGCGGGGAGCAGAGCAGGCAGAAGGACTGAAGTACACTGCTGAGGGGAGCAGCGGGCGGCAGGAGAGGTCTGCGCGCCATGTGGGACCCTCCTCAGGTGGCCGGGGAGCAGCCGCAGAGGCCGCGGGCAGCTTCGCAACCCAGCACTCAACCGCTGCGCCACGGGGGAGGCCCCAGCCAGTCTTTTTAATGCTTAAAAAAGTGCATCTGCCAGCCAGGAAGGGTCTTGACTTAGTGACCTTCAATTTTTAAAGTGAACTCTTTGTGACTGACGCTGATGATGGCATTGGTGTGTGTGTATCTGTCAGTAGTGGGAGTCTAGAGAAACCAAGAAGAAAAATAAATTTGTTGTTCAAAGTAAAGTCTTAGGGTTAAGAATCGAAATGTTTATTTTTTAATTCCTTTAAATCCCATGTTAACTACAAGGTGTTTACAGAATCAAATATTTAGGAAATGCTTTCTTTGCTCTTTTTCCATGAGTCCTGTCTATGTTTTGCCAATTTCATTCTGATCTTTAGTTATGAATCAGCCAGATAATTAATGTTTTCACTACAGAACAAATAGAGGTCACTTCCATTACAATCTACTTTGTGTGTTATAATGAGTTATTTTTTCCCGTTAACATAAACACTTGTTCCTTGATTGTTTTTTACTTAAGTTTTTGGAAGGTAGACTAGTGCTTAGCTATGGGAACTAAACGGGCACAGTGGGTGCTCAATTAGTAAATAACTGCACTGAGTAGTTCTGAATAGGAATGTTTTGTTGATTGTCCAGTGTCACTAAGGCACACTCTGGAGAAGGCGGTATTGTATTGTGGAAATGACCTAAGCTTTGGCGTACAGACCCTACATTTTAAATATAGTCTTCATTGCTTACCAGGTTTGTGATTTTTGTTTCATATGATCAATTTGCGTTTTTTTTCGCATCAGCTATAAAACAGGGATAATAATACTAACCTGAATGACTGAAAAAAAGACTAGAAATTATTGGAACCAGGCACATAACTAGCCAGGCTTAGTAAAGGTAGATGGTGTTATTATTAATTACTATTTTAAATTTTTATTATCTTTTTCTCATAGTCATGGATCTTGGTGGTACATCTGTATTCATTTCCCTAATGCTTCGCATGAAACATGAAACCAAGGTTAAGGTTTTGGCTGTGACCATGGAACCCTGAAACACAGCAGAACTAATTGGCCAACACAGAGTTTGAATCTATGACCCTGTCCTCATTAACTCTATGAGTTAACTATTCACAAAATACCTCACTAGAATGAATGAAAAGACTGGTATAATGTTGATTTAGTACTTGTGTGCTCATTAGCATAATAGAAGCAGATGAACTAGTGCCAGAAGTACAAGCATAGATTTTTAATCACAAACCTATATAAAACTGTGACTGGCTGTCATACTGTGCATAAAATTAGTCACCTATTGGATGATCTTTGACAAGCATTAACCTGAACTACAAGTTAGAAATTTCTTTCGGTTGTGGAATTACACTTGTTGCAGAGACTTCCCATTTGTAGAAGTGAGAAGAAATAGAAGTAGGCTAGTTATGTCTTTTTTATTTATTTATTTATTTTTATTTTTTACATCATTGTTCATTTTTAAACAATATTTGCTTCCCCCCCCACCCAGCTAGGTATGTCTTAAAGGAGAATCCTCCTCCTCTGCCACCTATCAGAAAATGTGCTCTTAGCTAGTGGTGAAACATTTAGAGTTCTACATTCATGAGCTCAGTAGGATGGATGAAGCTTGGGTAATTCCTAAGAGTTTATTGAATTACAGAAAAATTCCATTTGTCAGAGCTTTAGATAGAAGAAAAGTTATAGGGTGTTGCTTAGCAGCAGTAAACCTGCATTTGGAGAGGATTTTCTCCTCTCTCAATAAAACATAGACAAGATGCTCCTGCCTGCATTTTGTATTTTTCACTGTCTCATACTAGCTTTCTGTATGATTTCCCATTCTTCAAATTACTCTTCTTAATATTTGTTGTCCCTCTTATATATTCTTTTTTTAATGACAGACTTGGAGGTTTTGGTCTAGGGATAAAAACAAGCAGAGAAGTTCTGTTGGAAGCACTAGCTTCTGGTGTGTAATATCATGAGGTTCCAAATAATACAGGTTAACTTGTGAATATGATGGGGTGGATTCTAGAATAGGCAAGTGGCTGACAGCTCATGATCATTTAACTTGGTGCAGAGACAAAAATATGGACAAAAGTTGAGATTTACATCTTAGAAAGGATTCTGAATTTTTAATGTTAATATTGTGTAATGTATAATGTTAAAATTGGTTTGTTTCAAGTTCTTTGCCATGGAGTATCAAAAAAGTATTAAAGAAAGGAACCATTTAAATTTAAATTCTACCCTCTCAGATTTATACCAGAAGTCCTAACTGTATTCTTACCATCTGTAAAATAGGGATAATAATAACATGCCAGCTCTGTTTATTTACAAAGATCAGAGGGAAAAGTTAACAGGGATGTTTTGGAAATGGGGTGGTATCTTTGGGGGTGGGGAGACTGACAGAAAGGCAGAGTTCAAGAGAGAACACAGATGTACGTGTACACACACACACACACACACACACACACACACACACCCACCCTGGAGTGGAGAACTGGGGGAGAGACAGACAGATAAACACACAGTCAGACACAGGAAGCAGGGATTTGGGGTCAGTTAGAGACAGAGAGGAAGTTCAGAAGTCAGTAACTCTGAGGGGTATAGACTGAGGCAGTTAGAGTAGGAAGAAAGTAATCAGATGGCGAGAGGACTGACTGAGAAATGAGAGACAGGCAGATGGAGAGAGTGAGACAGAAAAAGAATGTGTGAGAGAAGAACCAGGAGGGCATGGCCAAAGATGGATAATTTACTGAGGGTTTCTTTGGTCTGTTATTTGAGGATATGTTGTAAATATTTATAACTAGCAAGGAAAGAGAACAAAAGCAAATATTAATAGTAAGTCAAGTAACATGTTCATGCAATTTTTATTATACTAAAGTTTTCCTTTAAATACTAAATTTATTTTGCATATTCAGCATGCAAACACTAAGCCAGCTTATGTTGTGCAGACCAATTACTACTTACTTGAACCCATTTGTAGTTTAGTTTTAAACACATTTAAAAAATGATTTTATTTTTTAGAAATACTTTATTCTTAAAGTTAATGCTTACTGTAAACAACTTGGAAAATACAGAAAATTTAAAAGAATAACAAAAACCACTCATGTCACAATCTGGACAACACAGAATAAGGTCCACATTTTAAATGTGCCTCCCCCCAGTCTTTATTTCTAGGCATAATACTAAAGGCCTTCTACTTACTAAAGCTGTTCTTAGAATCCAAAAACTTTTGATAAGTCCAGAATGATACTATAAATTAGCTAGTTGTGGTGGAGTTAACTTTCTTATACCTATTTTGGCACTTAAATATTTTCGTGCACTATTTGCATTCACCCCCTTCCTAGGTTAGATCAGCAGCTACAGCCTGTATGTTCATCTTTGTCTTAGGCATCTTAAAAACACATCTTAAAGTGTCTTAAATATAATAGGCACTCTATATTTGAGATGAATCATTAAATTCCTAAACAGAAACTATCTTAGTCTGCCCGATTTCTCAATGGCAGTGTAGACATTAAAGTTGGGAAAAGTGTAAGGGCATGTGTGCATTGTGTGTGTTCAGTATGAAGCTACTGAACGAGGAAAAGTTGCTTTTTCTTCTTCCCTTTTGTTATGTAGCAAGACACTCCAAAGCATACTGCTGTTAAACAACCATTTTATTATGCTGTTGATTCTGTTGGAGTTCAGATAGGGCAGGAGGGAGGTCGCTTTGTCTGGGCCTTAGCTGGAAAGAATTGAAAACTGAAGGTGACTTGTTCTTTTTTTTTTTTTTTTTTTAATTTTTTTAAGGAAGGTCTTAATACAGATACAGTATCTTTTTTTTTTTTTTAAGATTTATTTATTTATGCATACAAGAGCTGTGGTACAGGCCAGAGATGATGCAGGAGGTGAGAGGATTCACCAGAGACAGAGCAGGGAACAGAACAGGCAGATCTCCTGAAATACACTGCTGAGGGGAGCAGTGGGTGAGACAGGAGAGGTCTGCTTCCCCATGTAGGTTGCTCCCTGGCCTGCCGGGGATAGAGCTGCGGATTGCTCCATAGTGCGGTGCTTAAACCCTTGCGCCACCAGGGAGGCCCTGATGGTGATATGTTGACTGGGAGCTAGAATCTAACTACTTCACTCATGTGTCTGTCTGGTGTTTGGCATTGGCTTTCCTTTACGATACCTACACATGGTTTCACCACACAGGTAATTTGAGCTGCCTCACAGTGTATGTGCATCCCAAGAGAATCCAGTAGAAACTCCTTTGCCTTTTGTGACCTAGCCTTGGAAGTCATGTTGTGACACAGCATGATTCAAGGAGAGCAGCATGGCCCTGAGCCCACTTCTTATAGGAGGGGTGTCCGAGTTGCATTATAAAAAAAGGTGTGTATGTTGTGGGCGGGGGATGGGGGCATAGGTGCCATCTTTGAGAAAGGCTGTCCCAAGCACTTGCTAAACTGCAAAATGACTGACATTTTCACCAAGTTAAGAAATGAGTTAGCAAAACAGTAACGCCTTCTCAATGTCAGTAAATAAATATTCTAATGACTGTTAGTGTTTCCTCCACTGCTAATGGTCTTTTTTTTTTTTTAAAGTAATTTATTTTTAAAAAACTTGTGCTATACTTGTATTGCTGCGCAGTGATCTTTTTTTTTTTTTTTTTTTTTTTTTAAATAAATTTTATTGTTATATTCCCCATACAATTGCAGTCCCCCCATTCTGACCCCAATCCCTCCCCTCCCGCCCCCCTAAAAGTGTCTCTGGTTCATAGTTTTTTGTTGATTTTGATTTTCACTATCTTATAGTTATTCATTTTCCTGGTCCCTTATTTAAGTTTTCTAGATTCCTGCTATGAGTGAGACCATCCGGTATTTTTCTTTTTCTTTTTGGCTTATTTCGCTGAGCATGATCCCTTCCAGCGCCATCCATGTTGCAGCAAATTGCATGTGTTTATCTTTTTTGAATGCTGAGTAATATTCCATGGTATATATGTACCACATCTTCTTGATCCAGTCATCTATTTTTGGGCATTTGGGTTGTTTCCAAAGCTTAGCTATTGTAAACAGTGCTGCTATAAACATAGGGGTGCAGGTGTTCTTTGGAATTGATGTTTCTGTGTCCTTTGGGTAAATACCTAGGAGTGGAATTGCTGGATCATATGGAAGCTCTATGTTTAGTAGGTCCAGAAATCTCCACACAGCTTTCCACAGTGGTTGGACCAGTTTGCACTCCCACCAACAGTGCAGAAGAGTTCCTTTTTCTCCACACCCTCGCCAACATTTGTTGTTGCTAGTTTTTTTAATATGTGCCATTCTCACTGGTGTAAGATGGTATCTCATGGTAGTTTTGATTTGCATTTCCCTGATGACAAGTGATGTTGAACATTTTTTCATATGCCTGTTGGCCATTTGCATTTCCTCTTCAGAGAAGTTTCTTTTAAGCTCTTCTGCCCATTTTTTGACTGGATTATTTTCTTTGTTGTTGTTGAGTCTCATCAGCTCTTTGCAGATTTTTGTGATCAGTCCTTTATCATTAGTGTTGGGTGCAAAAATGTTCTCCCAGTTGGTGGGGTTTCTCTTTGTTTTTGTTATTGTCTCTTTTGCTGTGCAAAAGCTCTTTAATTTGATGTAGTCCCAGCTGTTTATCTTTGCCTTCACTATCACTGCTTTGGGTGATGTGTCTGTAAAGATGTCTTTGATGTGCAAATCACGTAGTGTTTCGCCTATATTTCCTTCTATATATTTTATGGTTTCAGGTCTTATGTCTAGTTCTTTAATCCATTTTGAGTTGATTTTTGTGTATGGTGTGAGGTGGTGGTCAAGCTTCATTCTTTTGCATGTAGCGACCCAGTTTTCCCAGCACCATTTATTGAACAAACTTTCTTTGCTCCAATGCATATTCTTTGCTCCTTTGTCAAAGATTAGTTGACCATAAATCTGTGGGTTTATTTCTGGATTTTCTATTCGATTCCATTGGTCTGTATGTCTGTTCTTGTTCCAATACCATGCAGTTTTGATGATTATGGCTTTGTAGTATAGTTTGAAGTCTGGGAGTCTGATGCCTCCATTCCCTTCTTTTTTTTTCAGGAGAGCTTTGGCTATTCGGGGTTTTTTGTGATTCCATATGAATTTCATCAATAATTGTTCTATTTCTTTGAAGAATGACATTGAAATTTTGATTGGAATAGCATTGAATCTGTATATTGCTTTTGGAAGGATGGCCATTTTAATAATGTTTATTCTTCCAATCCATGAGCAGGGGATGTCTCTCCATTTCTTTGTGTCTTCTTCTATTTCTTTTAACAGTGTTTTATAGTTTTCTTTGTATAGGTCCTTTACCTCTTTTGTTAGATTTATTCCCAAATATTTGATTTTTTTTGTTTCAATAACAAAAGGGATGGTCTTTTTGATTTCTTCTTCTTCAGATTTATTGTTTGTGTATAGGAAGGCTACTGACTTTTGCGTGTTGATTTTGTATCCTGCCACTTTACTGAACTGATTGATGAGTTGAATTAGCTTTTCTGTGGAGTTTTTGGGGTTCTCTATATATAATATCATATCGTCTGCAAATAGTGATAGTTTGACTTCTTCTTTTCCTATTTGGATTCCTTGGATGTCTTTCTCTTGTCTTATTGCCCTGGCTAGGACTTCCAGTATTATATTGAAAAGCAATGGTGAGAGTGGACATCCTTGTCTTGTTCCAGATCTTAATGGAATTGCTTTCAGCTTTTCACCATTGAGAATGATACTGGCTGTTGGCTTGTCATAGATGGCCTTTATGATGTTGAGGTATGTTCCTTGTATCCCCAGAATTTCAAGGGCTTTTATCATGAATGGGTGTTGCACTTTGTCGAAAGCTTTCTCAGCATCTATTGATATTATCATATGGTTTTTATATTTCTTTTTGTTGATGTGTTGGATAACGTTGATTGATTTTCGGATGTTAAACCATCCTTGTGCCCCTGGAATGAATCCAACTTGGTCGTGGTGAATTATCTTATGGATACATTGTTGGATTCTGATAGCTAAAATTTTATTGAGGATTTTTGCATCAGTGTTCATTAGGGAGATTGGCCTGTAGTTTTCCTTTTTTGTGTTGTCCTTGTTCGGTTTTGGTATTAGTGTAATGTTGGCTTCATAAAACGTGTTTGGTATTGTCCCTTCCTTCTCAATTTTTTGGAAGAGTTTGTGAAGGATAGGCACTAATTCGTCTCTGAATGTTTGGTAGAATTCATTTGTAAATCCATCAGGTCCTGGGCTTTTGTTTTTGGGGAGGTTTTTTATTACCATTTCAATTTCGCTAATTGTAATTGGTCTGTTTAGGTGTTCTATTTCTTCTTTATCTAGCTTTGGGTGATTGTAGAGTTGTAGGAATTTGTCCATCTCCTCTAGATTGTTGAACTTGTTTCCATATAACTGTTCATAGTAGTTACTGATTATTCTTTTGATTTCTGCTGTGTCCGTTGTGATTTCTCCTCTTTCATTGATGATCCTGTTTATTTGTGCTTTCTCCCTTTTTTCCTTTGTGAGCCTGGCTAGGGGTTTGTCTATTTTATTGATTTTTTCAAAGAACCAGCTCTTGGTTTCATTGATCTTTTGGATTGTTTTTTTAGTTTCAATTTCATTTATTTCTGCTTTGGTTTTTATTATTTCTTTTCTTCTACTGGTTTTGGGGTTTTTTTGTTGTTCTTTTTCTAGATCTTTGAGCTTCGAGATTAGGTTGTTTCTTTGCGTTCTTTCTTGTTTCTTGATGTGAGCTTCTATTGCTATATATTTTCCTCTTATTACTGCTTTTGCTGCATCCCATACATTTAGGATATTGGTGTCCTCCTTGTCGTTCAATTCAAAAAATTTTTTAATTTCTTCTTTGATCTCCTCATTAGTCCAATGGTCTTCCAGTAGTGTGGTTTTTAATCTCCATGAGGTAGGAAAGTTCCTTGCCTTCTTTTTATGGTTTATTTCTAGTTTGATGCCTTCATGGTCAGAAAAGATGGTTGATATGATTTCAATCTTGGTGTATCTGTTGATGTTTGTCTTGTGCCCCAGTATGTGATCGATCCTGGAGAATGATCCGTGTGCGCTTGAGAAAAATGTGTACTCCGTTTTTTTGGGGTTTAGTGTTCTATAGATGTCTGTTAAGCCCAATTGCTCTAGGTCCTTATTTAGAGCTTTAGTTTCTTTACTTATTTTTTGTCTTGTTGATCTATCCATTGTTGATAGTGGTGTGTTGAAGTCTCCCACTACGTATGTGTTTTCTCTGATGTCTGTTTTCAGAGAGGACAACAGTTGTCTGATATATTTTGGTGCTCCTTCGTTTGGTGAGTATATGTTAATGAGTGTTATTTCTTCTTGAAGTATTGTCCCCTTGATCATAATGTAGTGACCCTTGGGGTCTCTTTTTATCTTTTTGAGTTTGAAATCTGTTTTATCTGATATAAGTATAGCTGTTCCTGCTTTCTTTTTTGGTCCATTTGCTTGTAGGATTGTTTTCCATCCTTTAACTTTGAGCCTATTTTTATCTTTTGTAGCTAAATGTGTTTCCTGGAGACAGCAAAAGGTTGGGTTTTGTTTCTTAATCCAGGCTGCAACTCTGTGTCTTTTTATTGAAGAGTTTAGTCCATTTACATTCAGAGTTATTATTGATATGTTAACATCTGTATTTGCCATTGTGTTTGTCTTTCCTTTGATTTTATTTATTTATTCTTTTAATAACTTTTTTTTTTGGCCTTCTTTCATTGTTATTCGTCCCTCTGAGGTTCTGGCTTTAGGACTCCTTGTAGTATTTTTTGGAGTGGGGGTTTAGTTGCAATGAAATTCCGGAGTTTCTGTTTGTCTGGAAAGGTCCATATTCTTTCTTCAAAGAGGAAGGAGAGCTTTGCGGGATAGAGTATTCTTGGTTGGCATCTGTTTTCTTGGAGTCTGTTGACTATGTCCCTCCACTCTCTCCTTGCCCGTAGTGTTTCTTCGGAGAAGTCTGATGTCAGCCTGATTGGTTTTCCTTTGAATGTTATCTGTTTCTTCCCTCTTGCCAGCTTCATTATTTTTTCCTTGTCCTGGATTCTTGGGAGCTTTACTATTATGTGTCTTGCTGTATTTTTCCTTTCGTCGTGGAAGTTTGGTGTTCTTCTTGCTTCTTGTATATCAATTTTCAGCTCCTTCTTCACATTTGGGAAGTTCTCTTCAATTATCTCTTTGAATATTTTCTCTGTTCCTACATCTCTCTCCTCTCCTTCTGGTATTCCTATAACTCTTATATTTCCTTTCCTCATGGAGTCAGATAGTTCCCGAAGTCTTTCTTCGTTCTTTTTCCTTCGTACTTCTCTTTCCTTTTCTGTTTTGGTTCTTTTTATTTCTATGTCTTCAAGATTACTTATTCGTTCTTCCATTTCATCTATTCTGCTTTCATTGCTTTTCCCAGAATTCTTTAGTTCTTCCATTAATTCTTTGATCTCCTGCATTTCTTTTACTTCCCTCTTTAGGGACTCAATTTCTTTCTTCTGACCATTGTTTTCCCTCTCTAGGGACTCAATTGCATTCTTCTGATCGTTGATTATTTTTCCCTTATCATTGTTTTCCTTTATGACTTCTGTTAGTTTTTTAATCACGGCAATTTTAAATTCTCTTTCTGGAAGGCTCAGAAATTCTTCCAAGTTATTGTCTTTGCAATCTGGGGGCTGGCTTTCTTTTTGTGGTGTGCTTTTTCTCTGGAGAGTTGCTAGGTTGCGTGTGGTTCTTCTCTTCCCTACTGTCTGTTTTCTAATTTGCCGTATGCGTTGGGACACTGTGTAGTTGGGACTGGCCGGCATCTTGGGTGGGCTTCTCTGTTCCCCTCTGGTTCTTCCAGGAGTCATCTGTCAGTTTCAAGCAGTCTTTACTGGAGAAAGGTCCCTGTTCTAAAATGCCGATGTAGGGACACACTCCCCTGTGCGCCTGGTCTGCCCCGGCGGTGGGTTCCTGCTCCCCTCTGGGCTTGGACTGCAGGCCAGAGGGGGTCTGGCGTGGGCGAAGTTCCCCCGCTCACCTCTGGCTCCTGAGGAAGCCTTCTGCAGGTAGTCTTTACTGAAGAAATGTCCCTGTTCTAAAATGGTGATGTGGGACACACTCCCTGCGTGTCTGGTCTCAGGCACACTCTTCTGCGCACCTGGTCTGCCCCGGCTGTGGGTGCTCGCTCTCCCTGTGGGCTCAGACTACTTGTTCGGAAGGGGCCCGGTGTGGGCAAACTCCCCAGCTGGCCACTAGCTCCTTCAGGAGCCTCTGCTGGCTTCAAGTCGCTAGGTGGTGCCAGAGATCTCTCCTAGAGCCCTTGGGGAGCTGATTTTCCACCCCGTGGGACAGGGAGCACAGCGGGGATGGTAGGGTACACCTCAACGGCTTTGGGGTGCTGTGTCTGCCTTGTGCCCCACCGTCGTGGGGAACCCACGCCCCTAATTTCGTGCCCCGGGTCTCTGTTCCAAAGCCCTCAGTTCCAGGACGCGGGCTGTAGCCCAGATCAGTGGGGCGGGAATGGCGCCTTTTGAATCCTGCTCCCCTGCCTGGGCGCCTTGTTCCTGCTCACTCAGGATGGGCCTCCGCCGTCTCCCCCTAATTTCGTGCCCGGGTCTCAGTTCCAAAGCCCTCAGTTCCAGGATGCGGGCTGTAGCCCAGATCAGTGGCGCGGGAATGGCGCCTTTTGAGTCCAGCTCCCTTGCCTGGGCGCCTTGTTCCTGCTCACTCAGGGAGGGCCTCCGCAGTCTTCCCCTAATTTCGTGCCCCGGGTCTCAGTTCCAAAGCCCTCAGTTCCAGGACGCAGGCTGTAGCCCAGATCAGTGGCGCGGGAATGGCGCCTTTTGAATCCAGCTCCCTTGCCTGGGCGCCTTGTTCCTGCTCACTCAGGGAGGGCCTCCGCAGTCTCCCCCTAATTTCGTGCCCCGGGTCTCAGTTCCAAAGCCCTCAGTTCCAGGACGCAGGCTGTAGCCCAGATCAGTGGCGCGGGAATGGCGCCTTTTGAGTCCAGCTCCCTTGCCTGGGCGCCTTGTTCCTGCTCACTCAGGGAGGGCCTCCGCAGTCTCCCCCTAATTTCGTGCCCCGGGTCTCAGTTCCAAAGCCCTCAGTTCCAGGACGCGGGCTGTAGCCCAGATCAGTGGCGCGGGAATGGCGCCTTTTGAATCCAGCTCCCTTGCCTGGGCGCCTTGTTCCTGCTCACTCAGGGAGGGCCTCCGCAGTCTCCCCCTAATTTCATGCCCCGGGTCTCAGTTCCAAAGCCCTCAGTTCCAGGACGCAGGCTGTAGCCCAGATCAGTGGCGCGGGAATGGCGCCTTTTGAATCCCGCTCCCCTGCCTGGGCGCCTTGTTCCTGCTCACTCAGGGAGGGCCTCAGCCGTCTCCCCGCAAGCCTAGGTCGCAGGCGCGGGGACCTGGGCAGCTGCGATCCGGTCCGGATCCGCGCCGCTTTCCGCACGCAACCTTACCGGGCGGCCGGGGCTGTGTGCTGGTGCTGGTCTCCTCCTGGGGGGCGTGGCTCTCTTTAATGGCGCCTGGAGCTCACCTCCGCGGCGGATCCTGCAGGGTTCGCCTCTCCCGTTCACGGGGTGTGGTGGCTGCAATAGTTCCTTTCCACTCACAGTCCCACTTGCTGCGTCCGTTTTTCTTGTTGGCCGTTTTGGTTTGTTGTTTCCCTCGTCTCTGCCGGTCGGAGAGTGCCGCCTCTGTGGGCGGGGGAGGGGAGCAGGGTTCTTGCGCAGTGATCTTTAACTTTGTATTCATTTGGGGCACAAATCTAGAAGTCTTGAGTTCAAGATCTGCTTTGCAATTATTGCCAAATTGAAAATCAGGGCAAGTTATAGGATATTTGTGGGCTTCCATTCTGTTAACTGTCAAGTGAACTTCCTAGTATTTGATACAATAATCTGATGAAAGTTAACCCTCCTTAGAAAATCACTCAAAAACAAAAGAAGTCCTGGGCTGTTCAGTCTTTGAGATTCTTAATGTAAGAATATTAAGAATTCTTAATTAAGATTTCTTAATGTAATAATGTAAATGAATACTGTCCCTTTTAAAATCATCTGGTTTCTGAGGCCATGTATTTATTCTAGCAAATAAATATTCGTTTGAATTTGTCTTTTGGAATGACTTTCAAAACCAGTAGAGCCATACATGGAAACTAATCTCATTACTTGATGGTCTTATCCTTTGTCCCCCAAAGAGTATTGTCTTGCTTGACCACTCATTTTATTTATGATTCTTATTTCTAAGTGATATTTGGCAGTTTCTAAATATTGTTTCTCAGAGGCATAAAATTTATTACCATAGAGAATACTTAAACGGCTATTGTGGTTTCTGAGGACAACCTTAAAAAGTCCTAAAGTTACATCCTTAGAATAAGGTGCTAGTGTGTGCTGGTTAAGAGGGGTGGGTTCTGGGAAGCTACAAGTTATTTAACTTGTCTGGGTCTCAATTTCCTCATTTGTAAAATGGATGGTGAAAATATTTCCTGCTTTGTAGTATCGCTCTGAGGATCAGCTTGTTGACTTGGAACAATGCCTGGCATATATTAAGAGCTCAGTAAATATTAGCCATTTAATACCACCACAACTGCTACTACCGCAACTACTACTTTGTTTATCTGTTTTCTTTGTTCTAAAAAATCAGTTATGTTTCTCTCTAATTATGTCTCATACAGGTAGAATGATAGGCAGCTGGAAATTACCTTAGAGCTCAAGTAAAAAGATCAAGCATGTGTAGAGATGTGGGTTTTTTAAAGAATGTTTGGCCTAGAGCTTAGTGGAAGAATGTAAGAAAAGGCCAAGAATGGGATATTGGGAAATATTCATATAGTAAAGGGGGTGGGAGGCAGAAATGGAGAGGGATGTTTAGAGAAAGAAAACCAGGAGTTTATATTAGTTATAGAGGTTGTACTATTTAGGATTAGATTTGGTTGCAACCAAAGAACAGATTTAAATGTGATAGAAGTTTGTTTCTCTCAATGTCAGGAATACAGAAGGAGCCTAGGACTGGTATGGTTTGCCATGGTGTTATGCTGCTGTTCTCCACTGTGCACGGATTTTGTTCTTTTTTTGCCAACTCATTTTAGGGTCTAAAATAGCTACATGTTGCAATGATTTCATCCACATTTTGAGGAGGACCCTTTCTTTTAGGGTGTTTCCTGAAAGTTGTGTATATTACTGCTGTTGCTCATATTGCATTGATGAAATTTAATCACATACCTATGGGGGATGTTGGGAAGTGTTTCGAATGATCAGTGCCTGGCATAAAGTTGAGGACAATCCCAGTATAGCTAGATGAAGAATATAGAGTATAGTGTGTTAGTTGTTGTCAGTACATAGTTTAATTCATTATTAATAACAAGTTTCCTTAATTATGAAACTATGAGTATAAAACTACATTTCTCAAATTGCATCACCAGTACTTTGTTTATAGGGTGTAATCCCTTCATGAATCCTTGCTTAATGATCAGTCTCATAAGGAAAATATGTTCATGTGTATGTGTATACACATTTATACGTGTATGTATGAGGGTATGCAAATGTACACGTCATTTAACATCAGTGTTGGCCAGAAACACTTCATTTGGTGACATTGTACGTAAAATTGATGGTAAATAAGCCTCTGATATCCCTTTTTGTTATTTTAAGCCTATATTTTTATCATCTATTCAGTCTCCAACTTGGGTGTTTTTGGCCAGTGTTTTTAGTCCATCTCTGTTCTTCTGTATCACTACTCTCCATCTCTCTGCTGTTAATCGTACTTCCCAAAATAGATAAATGAGCAGATTTAATTAAATGTGTTATTTGCACTGTGTCGTGATCAGTAATGAATTTGTAAGTAAGGTCAGACCAATAATCTTCATAGTATTACAGTTACTGAATTCTCTCTGTCGACTCAATTGGTAATTATTTGCTTTTAAAATTGTCTTATTTTTAAAGCTTCCAGATTTTCTATATTCTTTGAGTATTGGAAATATGAAGGCTTTCCACCAAAAGGGGGAGAACTTTTCCCTACAATTTTTTGTTCCTTTCAATTGAAAATGCTTTATTTATGTATTTTTGAGTGAACAGTATGCTTAAAAAGTATTTTAAGGGACATTGTTTTAAATAGACATAGTTTAAAAAGCAGTATAGTAAAAAGTCTTTATAACAAAGTGAGTAGATCTTGCCCCACTCCTCTCCACTCTCGCTAGTCCTCTCCCTAAAGGTAACCACTTTTAACTCCTTAAGCTGTTTCTTCTGGCATTTGCATTTCTATATTTTAAGATAACATGCGTGTATTGCTATGTTTTGAGTCATTGATTTATTATATATTGAGTTTCTACCGTGATCAGATTTTACTGTTGTTAAGTTGCCATCGCCACCGATGGCACCAGTTTAGTTTTATTAACAATATTTGGTTATATCAAATAGCTAATGCCATGATTATATTATTATGCTTGTGCAAATTTTATTTGCTGTTAGTGTTAAATAACAGCCTTTCAGTTCACTTTTCCACAAAGGTGGTCATAATTTTCTTTATTTTTAAAAAAATTATCGGAAGCTTTTCTTCTGGAGACTTTCATTGTCCTATTTGGGCCTACCATCTGGGCTCCTTTCTTGGGATGATTTCTCTTTGTTGTCATCCTCAGACTTTTTTCTCTTTTTGGGTTTGATCCCCCTATTGTTGTAACTCTTATCTTCCTTATTCTTCATTTACCTTCTTGCTTAGTTGGAATATACCCTCTAGTAGTTGTGTCAGTTTAAAAAGATGGTATTATGGCAGAGAGCATGGGCAAGAGAGCCCTCAACACACTTGTCCCTGTTACATAGCTTCAACTTGAATTGGTTGCCTTTTACTTCTGATGCAGAGTTATCCCAGAATGCCGAGATTCTCGTTTCCTCCATTTTTCTCTTATTAGAGATGGATATCCTGTTTCTGTAATTCAAGTCTGTCTTTGTTTTGCTTCATTTCCTCTTTGGTGTCAAAGGGTGATGATAGTGATTGCTCATTTATCTAGAATATCTGAACTGGCACAATCTCTCTGATGGAAGCAGATTGTTATTTTTATATAGTGTTTTGGGAGAGTATGGAGTTTAGGAATTGGAAGATTTTAAGAGGCAAAAGTAGTTAAGGTTATCAGTAGAAGCATGGTTATTTGGATAATACTCTTGTTGATTGCTTGGTTGGCTCTCAGAGAATGTATTTACTGGAGAGTTTGTCCCTAATTTGTTGGCTTGTAAAAGGGTGTCTGCTGAGGTAAGTTTATCAGTTGAAAGAGTTTAAAGCTGGTTCTTCTGGCAACTTTTTAATGTGGTTATGAACAGTCAGTCTTTTCCTAAATTTGTAAGAACTTTGAATTCTCAATACTTTAGTAATTTTCTAAGAAAGTGTACATGGAAGGTGATTTTTTGAGTCTCTCCATGTCAAATTGTCTTTCTGTCTTCACGTTTGATTAATATAGTTTGGGTGAGTGTAAAATTGTAGATAAGAAATACTTCCTGGCAACATGGCGGCGAGGAGACGCTGCGAGTAAGATCTCCCATTAAAAAAAAGTTAATAGGGAGGAAAAGCGGCAGGTCCCAGTGAGAACTGGGACACGGAAGATAAACGGACGACTCCAGCAAACTGCCCGAAGAAGAAAGTTGCCATAAAAGAGGACGAGAAGGGAGGGAAGCGCAGAACCCTGCTCCCCTCCCCCGCCCACAGAGGCGGCACTCTCCGACCGACCGGCAGAGACGAGGGAAACAACAAACCAAAACGCCCAACAAGAAAAACGGATGCAGCAAGTGGGACTGTGAGTGGAAAGGAACTATTTCAGCCACCACACCCCGTGAACGGGAGCTGAGGCGAACCCTGCAGGATCCGCCGCGGAGGTGAGCTCCAGGAGCCATAAGAGAGCCCCGCCCACCAGGAGGAGACCAGCACCAGCACACAGCCCCGGCCGCCCGGTAAGCTTGCGCGAAAGCGGCACTCGGATTGCAGCTGCCCAGGGCCCTGCGCCTGCGACCTAGGCTTGCGGGGAGACGGCGGAGGCCCTCCCTGAGTGAGCAGGGACAAGGCGCCCAGGCAGGGGAGCGGGATTCAAAAGGCGCCATTCCCGCGCCACTGATCTGGGCTACAGCCCGCGTCCTGGAACTGAGGGCTCTGGAACTGAGACCCGGGCGGAGGCCCTCCCTGAGTGAGCAGGAACAAGGCGCCCAGGCAGGGGAGCGGGATTCAAAAGGCGCCATTCCCGCGCCACTGATCTGGGCTACAACCCGCGTCCTGGAACTGAGGGCTTTGGAACTGAGACCCGGGGCACGAAATTAGGGGCGTGGGTTCCCCACGACGGTGGGGCACAAGGCAGACACAGCACCCCAAAGCCGTTGAGGTGTACCCTACCATCCCCGCTCTGCTCCCTGTCCCACGGGGTGGAAAATCAGCTCCCCAAGGGCTCTAGGAGAGATCTCTGGTGCCACCTAGCGACTTGACCCCAGCACAGGCTACTGAAGGAGCTAGTGGCCAGCTGGGGAGTTAGCCCACACCGGGCCCCTTCTGAACAAGTAGTCTGAGCCCACAGGGAGAGCAAGCACCCACAGCCGGGGCAGACCAGGCGCGCAGAATAGTGTGCCTGAGACCAGAAGCGCAGGGAGTGTGTCCCACATCACCATTTTAGAACAGGGACATTTCTTCAGTAAAGACTACCTGCAGAAGGCTTCCCCAGGAGCCAGAGGTGAGCGGGGGAAGTTCGCCCACGCCAGACCCCCTCTGGCCTGCAGTCCAAGCCCAGAGGGGAGCAGGAACCCACCGCCGGGGCAGACCAGGCGCACAGGGGAGTGTGTCCCCACATCGGCATTTTAGAACAGGGACCTTTCTCCAGTAAAGGCTGCTTGAAACTGACAGATGACTCCTGGAAGAACCAGAGGGGAACAGAGAAGCCCACCCAAGATGCCGGCAAGTCCCAACAACACAGTGTCCCAACGCATACGGCAAATTAGAAAACAGACAGTAGGGAGGAGAAGAACCACACGCAACCTAGCAACTCTCCAGAGAAAAAGCACACCACAAAAAGAAAGCCAGCCCCCAGATTGCAACGACAATAACTTGGAAGAATTTCTGAGCCTTCCAGAAAGAGAATTTAAAATTGCCGTGATTAAAAAACTGACAGAAGTCATAAAGGAAAACAATGATAAGGGAAAAATAATCAACGATCAGAAGAATGCAATTGAGTCCCTAGAGAGGGAAAACAATGGTCAGAAGAAAGAAATTGAGTCCCTAAAGAGGGAAGTAAAAGAAATGCAGGAGATCAAAGAATTAATGGAAGAACTAAAGAATTCTGGGAAAAGCAATGAAAGCAGAATAGATGAAATGGAAGAACGAATAAGTAATCTTGAAGACACAGAAATAAAAAGAACCAAAACAGAAAAGGAAAGAGAAGTACGAAGGAAAAAGAACGAAGAAAGACTTCGGGAACTATCTGACTCCATGAGGAAAGGAAATATAAGAGTTATAGGAATACCAGAAGGAGAGGAGAGAGATGTAGGAACAGAGAAAATATTCAAAGAGATAATTGAAGAGAACTTCCCAAATGTGAAGAAGGAGCTGAAAATTGATATACAAGAAGCAAGAAGAACACCAAACTTCCACGACGAAAGGAAAAATACAGCAAGACACATAATAGTAAAGCTCCCAAGAATCCAGGACAAGGAAAAAATAATGAAGCTGGCAAGAGGGAAGAAACAGATAACATTCAAAGGAAAACCAATCAGGCTGACATCAGACTTCTCCGAAGAAACACTACGGGCAAGGAGAGAGTGGAGGGACATAGTCAACAGACTCCAAGAAAACAGATGCCAACCAAGAATACTCTATCCCCCAAAGCTCTCCTTCCTCTTTGAAGAAAGAATATGGACCTTCCCAGACAAACAGAAACTCCGGAATTTCATTGCAACTAAATCCCCACTCCAAAAAATACTACAAGGAGTCCTAAAGCCAGAACCTCAGAGCGACGAATAACAATGAAAGAAGGCCAAAAAAAAAAAAAAGTTATTAAAAGAATAAATAAATAAAATCAAAGGAAAGACAAACACAATGGCAAATACAGATGTTAACATATCAATATTAACTCTAAATGTAAATGGACTAAACTCTTCAATAAAAAGACACAGAGTTGCAGCCTGGATTAAGAAACAAAACCCAACCTTTTGCTGTCTCCAGGAAACACATTTAGCTACAAAAGATAAAAATAGGCTCAAAGTCAAAGGATGGAAAACAATCCTACAAGCAAATGGGCCAAAAAAGAAAGCAGGAACAGCTATACTTATATCAGATAAAACAGATTTCAAACTCAAAAAGATAAAAAGAGACCCCAATGGTCACTACATTATGATCAAGGGGACAATACTTCAAGAAGAAATAACACTCATTAACATATACTCACCAAACGAAGGAGCACCAAAATATATCAGACAACTGTTGTCCTCTCTGAAAACAGACATCAGAGAAAACACATACGTAGTGGGAGACTTCAACACACCACTATCAACAATGGATAGATCAACAAGACAAAAAATAAGTAAAGAAACCAAAGCTCTAAATAAAGACCTAGAGCAATTGGGCTTAACAGACATCTATAGAACACTGAACCCCAAAAAAACGGAGTACACATTTTTCTCAAGCGCACACGGATCATTCTCCAGGATCGATCACATACTGGGGCACAAGACAAACATCAACAGATACACCAAGATTGAAATCATATCAACCATCTTTTCTGACCATGAAGGCATCAAACTAGAAATAAACCATAAAAAGAAGGCAAGGAACTTTCCTACCTCATGGAAATTAAAAACCACACTACTGGAAGACCATTGGACTAATGAGGAGATCAAAGAAGAAATTAAAAAATTTTTTGAATTGAACGACAAGGAGGACACCAATATCCTAAATGTATGGGATGCAGCAAAAGCAGTAATAAGAGGAAAATATATAGCAATAGAAGCTCACATCAAGAAACAAGAAAGAATGCAAAGAAACAACCTAATCTCGAAGCTCAAAGATCTAGAAAAAGAACAACAAGAAAACCCCAAAACCAGTAGAAGAAAAGAAATAATAAAAACCAAAGCAGAAATAAATGAAATTGAAACTAAAAAAACAATCCAAAAGATCAATGAAACCAAGAGCTGGTTCTTTGAAAAAATCAATAAAATAGACAAACCCCTAGCCAGGCTCACAAAGGAAAAAAGGGAGAAAGCACAAATAAACAGGATCATCAATGAAAGAGGAGAAATCACAACGGACACAGCAGAAATCAAAAGAATAATCAGTAACTACTATGAACAGTTATATGGAAACAAGTTTAACAATCTAGAGGAGATGGACAAATTCCTACAACTCTACAATCGCCCAAAGCTAGATAAAGAAGAAATAGAACACCTAAACAGACCAATTACAATTAGCGAAATTGAAATGGTAATCAAAAACCTCCCCAAAAACAAAAGCCCAGGACCTGATGGATTTACAAATGAATTCTACCAAACATTCAGAGACGAATTAGTGCCTATCCTTCACAAACTCTTCCAAAAAATTGAGAAGGAAGGGACAATACCAAACACGTTCTATGAAGCCAACATTACACTAATACCAAAACCGAACAAGGACAACACAAAAAAGGAAAACTACAGGCCAATCTCCCTAATGAACACTGATGCAAAAATCCTCAATAAAATTTTAGCTATCAGAATCCAACAATGTATCCATAAGATAATTCACCACGACCAAGTTGGATTCATTCCAGGGGCACAAGGATGGTTTAACATCCGAAAATCAATCAACGTTATCCAACACATCAACAAAAAGAAATATAAAAACCATATGATAATATCAATAGATGCTGAGAAAGCTTTCGACAGAGTGCAACACCCATTCATGATAAAAGCCCTTGAAGTTCTTGGGATACAAGGAACATACCTCAACATCATAAAGGCCATCTATGACAAGCCAACAGCCAGTATCATTCTCAATGGTGAAAAGCTGAAAGCAATTCCATTAAGATCTGGAACAAGACAAGGATGTCCACTCTCACCATTGCTTTTCAATATAATACTGGAAGTCCTAGCCAGGGCAATAAGACAAGAGAAAGACATCCAAGGAATCCAAATAGGAAAAGAAGAAGTCAAACTATCACTATTTGCAGACGATATGATATTATACATAGAGAACCCCAAAAACTCCACAGAAAAGCTAATTCAACTCATCAATCAGTTCAGTAAAGTGGCAGGATACAAAATCAACACGCAAAAGTCAGTAGCCTTCCTATACACAAACAATAAATCTGAAGAAGAAGAAATCAAAAAGACCATCCCTTTTGTTATTGAAACAAAAAAAATCAAATATTTGGGAATAAATCTAACAAAAGAGGTAAAGGACCTATACAAAGAAAACTATAAAACACTGTTAAAAGAAATAGAAGAAGACACAAAGAAATGGAGAGACATCCCCTGCTCATGGATTGGAAGAATAAACATTATTAAAATGGCCATCCTTCCAAAAGCAATATACAGATTCAATGCTATTCCAATCAAAATTTCAATGTCATTCTTCAAAGAAATAGAACAATTATTGATGAAATTCATATGGAATCACAAAAAACCCCGAATAGCCAAAGCTCTCCTGAAAAAAAAAGAAGGGAATGGAGGCATCAGACTCCCAGACTTCAAACTATACTACAAAGCCATAATCATCAAAACTGCATGGTATTGGAACAAGAACAGACATACAGACCAATGGAATCGAATAGAAAATCCAGAAATAAACCCACAGGTTTATGGTCAACTAATCTTTGACAAAGGAGCAAAGACTATGCATTGGAGCAAAGAAAGTTTGTTCAATAAATGGTGCTGGGAAAACTGGGTCGCTACATGCAAAAGAATGAAGCTTGACCACCACCTCACACCATACACAAAAATCAACTCAAAATGGATTAAAGAACTAGACATAAGACCTGAAACCATAAAATATATAGAAGGAAATATAGGCGAAACACTACGTGATTTGCACATCAAAGACATCTTTACAGACACATCACCCAAAGCAGTGATAGTGAAGGCAAAGATAAACAGCTGGGACTACATCAAATTAAAGAGCTTTTGCACAGCAAAAGAGACAATAACAAAAACAAAGAGAAACCCCACCAACTGGGAGAACATTTTTGCACCCAACACTAATGATAAAGGACTGATCACAAAAATCTGCAAAGAGCTGATGAGTCTCAACAACAACAAAGAAAATAATCCAGTCAAAAAATGGGCAGAAGAGCTTAAAAGAAACTTCTCTGAAGAGGAAATGCAAATGGCCAACAGGCATATGAAAAAATGTTCAACATCACTTGTCATCAGGGAAATGCAAATCAAAACTACCATGAGATACCATCTTACACCAGTGAGAATGGCACATATTAAAAAAACTAGCAACAACAAATGTTGGCGAGGGTGTGGAGAAAAAGGAACTCTTCTGCACTGTTGGTGGGAGTGCAAACTGGTCCAACCACTGTGGAAAGCTGTGTGGAGATTTCTGGACCTACTAAACATAGAGCTTCCATATGACCCAGCAATTCCACTCCTAGGTATTTACCCAAAGGACACAGAAACATCAATTCCAAAGAACACCTGCACCCCTATGTTTATAGCAGCACTGTTTACAATAGCTAAGCTTTGGAAACAACCCAAATGCCCAAAAATAGATGACTGGATCAAGAAGATGTGGTACATATATACCATGGAATATTACTCAGCATTCAAAAAAGATAAACACATGCAATTTGCTGCAACATGGATGGCGCTGGAAGGGATCATGCTCAGCGAAATAAGCCAAAAAGAAAAAGAAAAATACCGGATGGTCTCACTCATAGCAGGAATCTAGAAAACTTAAATAAGGGACCAGGAAAATGAATAACTATAAGAAAGTGAAAATCAAAATCAACAAAAAACTATGAACCAGAGACACTTTTAGGGGGGCGGGGGCGGGAGGGGAGGGATTGGGGTCAGAATGGGGGGCTGCAATTGTATGGGGAATATAACAATAAAATTTATTAAAAAAAAAATAAATAAATAAAAAAAAAATACTTCCTTTCAGAACTTGGAAGGCATAGTTTCTTTTTTTTTGTTGGTTCTCTGTAGCTTTTGAGAAGTCCTGGGCCAACATGAACCATCTCTTTTTTGCTTGGATCTTCCTGTTGGAACCATTTGGGTCTCTGCTTCTTTGCGCATTGTTCTGACATTTCACAGTGATGCATCTTGTCATGCACCTATGTTTATTTTTATATACTGTGCTGGATATTTGTAGGTACTTGGAGGACCTTTTAGTCTAGAATAGTTTAGATTTTTCTGAGACCTGGTGTGTAGGGATTTTGGCATTCAGGATGCTCACTTAATCACCCAATTTTAAAACCTCTACATGTCTAGTTAACCCCCAGTTATCTGCAGAGATAACTTTCTTCAAGAGAGGAGGGGATCTCACAACCTAATAGCTCCTTAAACAGCCCCTCCCTATCCCTCAAATGTCCCTCCTCCACCTCACCTCCAATTCCAAAAGCCTTCTAGAATTTCTGACCCTTGTGTGGATTTATGACTGTAAATTGGGTCAGGTCCCAAATTTCTCTGCTGCTGTATTGATATTTGGCTCTACAGCAACTGTTATACAGTTAACATTCATCTGCATGTGTTCCAACTTCCAAAGTCTTGTTACTTTTTCACCACTCCTGTGTTCTCCATCCTTCTGTATTTATGTCTTTAAAAGAACAAGTTTACTGTTAGTAGGATATTGGGAAGAAGCACACTTATGTGTATCCATTCTACTCTCAAACTACAACACTAAGATGATTTGATAAGATAAACTGGCATATTTTTATGTGAAATGATACTACATGGTCATTAGAATTTTAATATTTGCAAGGCAGAATAACACAGAATGTGGTGCTCAAATACAGTAAGTCACTACATGTAGGTCTGCAGAGAGAACATTGCTGTAGAAGAGGATTTCATGCCTTTCTTGATTGTGGGCTATTCCTTTAGTTTCTAAAAATGATTTTAAGGGAAAAAAGTAAAAGTGATCCATCTTCATTATAAGAAAGCTAGTAAATACTTGTTAATGTGAGGAAAACAATAAGAATAGCTTTAATTCCACTACCTAGCACTAACCACTACTAGCAGTTTAGTGTCTATTTTCCCATTGTTTCTGTACATTTACCTATGTATTTGTGCAGCCATATTTAAATGGAACATACTTGTACATTTTCTTTTGATCCTACCATTTTTTTCCACCACAAAAGTATCTCTCTCTTGAATAAAGGGAATTTTTTTTTTTGCACCAAATCTGAAGATAGTCTCTCGTTAGCAGCATCTAATAGTTAGCATTTATTCGATTGCAGATTATGTTCCAGGCACTGTTAATTAACATCATTATTTCAGACTATAAAAAAACTGTAAGAATACACAAAACATTCACCCAGATACCCCACCCCCCATTTATTTCTTGGGCTGTTGGAGAGTAAAATGCAGATCTATTTTCTTCACAGTGCATTTTGTAAAAACAAGGATATTATTTTTAATGTAAGTATACTACAGTTGTCAGAATCAGGAAATTTAATTATCTAATCTACAGACTTGTTCAGATTTCACCCATTGTCCCCATAATTACTTTTACGGCAGAAGAAAATTTCAGATCATTCAGGCATCACATCTCTTTAACTTCCTTTAATTTGAGGTATTTCCTTAGTCTGTCTTTATTTTTTTCTATGACATTGATATTTTTGAAGAGTGCAGGCCAGTTATTTTGTGGAATGCCTCTAATTTGGGTTTATCGTATGTGTTCTCATGATTGGATTCAGATTTTCCATTTTTGGCAGGAGTACCACAGAAGTAGTGTTGTGCTTCTCAGGGCATCATGTAGGAGGCACAGGATCTTGAAATACTTGAAATGTGGTATTGGATCACTTCATTTAAGGTAGCGTCTGTCAGGTTTTCCATGTATGATTTTATTTTTCCTTTTGTAATTTTTTTGGTGGCAAAATATATATAGCATAAAATTTGCCATTTTAGCCATTACCAAGTGTACATTTCAGTTGGATTAATAAGTACATTGACATTTCCTTTGTAATTTTATAGTACCTTTAAAAAAATCATTGATATTTTACTCATATATGGAATATAAGCAACAAAACAAAGACAAAAACACACCAAAACAGACTTTAAAATCTGACAGCAAAACTGAGGCTACCAGAGGAAGAAGGTCTAGGCTTATACTTTCCTGCCAAAGACCTCGGATGAGTTATTTCTTCATGGAGCTCTGGTTTGTTTTAGTAGAGTATGAATGGGTTTATGAGCCAGGATCTAAACTCCATATGTCTTCACTGTTACTGGGTGTCATTGCTTCTAGACCCTCTCAGAAAGCATCTAGCAAATAGATATGTGTGACATATGTATGCATCTTTATTGTATAAAAGTGGTGAGTTTATACTGATACCTCCTATTTCAATCCAACGTTATAGGGTGTATTTTCTCTTTCCCTCATACTGAGGTTTCCAAGAGTGAGAAACCTGGCCCCTTTATCTGTTTTGACTCAGTCCTTGAAATCAGAAAATAGTTTATGAGCTGCTAACTTGTACCACCATTTAGAAGACACCTATAAATACATCAATATTTGTTAGTTTTTCTTTTAGCCTAAGGGCATGTAGTCTAAATCTTCACTAACCAATAGGGTAGTTACTATCCTCTTGAGATGCTTTCTTAGTGTAAATGGATCTTGAAAACTACTAAATAAGGAATGGGAAATATGTCAATTAATTTTCTCTCCCAGCATTCTCCCCTCTCCCACTTGTTTATGGTAGGCATTGAAATTTATTATTCAGTTCTATTAGTAGTCAAAGTTTTTCTCCTCATCCTGATTAACCTTATTTGTCTTCTATTATGTGAAGTTTAATGTGGTCCCAAAAGTCAGAATTATACAAAAAACTTGAACTCTGAGCACCATTGCCCATTTATCCCATCCTTCCCTTTCCACTCACCCTTGGTAAGAAACCACTCTCATCATTCTCTGACTTAGCCTCCCTACATGGTTTTTGTCGTCAGGAATGAGGAGATAATCAGTGTTTTTTATTTCCTCTCCTTTCTTACACAAGAGGAAGCATTGTAAATACTCTTTGTACTTGGCTTTCTTAACACAATGTATTTTGGAATCTGTTACATACCAATTTATATAGCTCTTCCTCCCTCTATAGTTACATAATACTGTATTGTGAGGGTGCTGTATATGTAATATTTTGCATTTATAAACATTGCTGAAATGACTGAGCTTGTCCATATATATTTTTATCTGTTGTAAGTGTATGTTTGGGTATCCTTAAAATGGGATGGTCAGGTCAAAAGTGTAAAAGCAAAACTATTGCTAAATCCCTTTGTGTAGGGGTTGGAAAATTTGAATTCCACCCACAGTGAATGAGAGTACTAGTTTTCCCACTTCTTCACCATCTGTTAGAAAGTTTTCTGCTAACCTTACAGGTAAGAAATTATATTTTGATACAGTTTTAATGTTCATTTCTATTATTAGTAGTAAGATTGAACATCTTTTCACACACATATATGTATGTGTATATTTATGTATATATATGAGGTCATGTTAATCTTTTTATGTGTGTGTGAATTGTATTGTATCTGGTTATTTTTCTATCAAGTTTTTGAGTTTTTTTCTCCTTCAGTGAAGTTTTTAAGGATTCTTTACAAGAGATACTAGCTCTTTATAAGTGATATATGTTATAAATATTTCCTCCAGTTGGGCCTCCCTGGTGGCGCAGCGGTTGAGCGCCGGGTTACGAAGCTGCCCGTAGCCTCTGCAGTGCCAGTTCGATCCCCGGCTGCCGGGCGAGGGTCACACATGGCGCGCAGACCTCTCCTGCTGTGCCCGCTGCTCCCCTCAGCAGTGTATTTCGTCGGTCTGCCTGTTCTGCTCTCCGCTCTAGCTCTGGTGAATTCTCTCACCCTCCTGCGCTTCTGACTGTACCCAGTGCTTGTACAAATAAATAAATAAATAAATCTTTAAAAAAAAATATTTCTTCCAGGTTTATCAGTTGTCTTTTGACTTTAATTGGTGTGTATGTGTGTGTATTTGTATATATCTAAGCCTTTATGTAGTCCAGTTTTTCAGTCTTTTGTTACATCTGAGTTTTGGGTTATAATTACAAAACCTTTCCCTTTTTAGGGTGAAGAGGAATTCCCATGTTTTCTGCCTGTTCTTATATGATTTTAGTTGTTACTTTTGAATACTTGATCCACTTGGGTTTTTTAAAAGTATGTTATGTGAGTTTAATAACCTTTTCCAAATGCTAATTAGGAATAGCATATTTTCTTTAGGACGTACAATTTTGCCCCAGTATTTGGAGTTGTCATCTTTAGCTCACGTTGTTTCTGAAGTTTATACTCTTTTGCACTGGGCTGTCCATTCCTGCACCACCATCACAGTTTCAATTGTAAAGACTTACAATATGTCAAGCGCTTACTCTAAAAATTTATCATATTTGATTTGGCTATTCTTTCATGTTTGTTGAACTTCAGTATCAACTATTGCCATTAAAAAATACTTGCTTAGGGCCTCCCCGGTGGCGCAGCGGTTGAGCGCTGGGTTGCGAAGCTGCCCGCGGCCTCTGCGGCGCCGGTTCGATCCCCGGCTGCTTCCCGGCCACTGGAGGAGGGTCCCGCATGGCGCGCAGACCTCTCCTGCCGCCCGCTGCTCCCCTCAGCAGTGTACTTCGGTCCTTCTGCCTGTTCTGCTCCCCGCTCTGGCTCTGGTGAATTCTCTCACCCTCCCGCGCTTCTGACTGTAACCAGTGCATGTATAAACAAAACAAACAAACAAAGAAATAAATAAAACATGCCTCTATAAAAAAAAAAACTTTAAAAAAAATACTTGCTTATATTAGGATTTTTATTGGAGTTATGTTAAATTCATGAATTAATTTAGGGGGAACTGACATCTTTACGTTGTTGAGTTGTGTTGAATTTTCCAAGCAAGAACGAAGAATGCTCATTTGTTCAGATCTACTGTTGTGTTTTTCAGGAATGTTTTAAGGTTTCTTTTGTATATGGTTTTGTACCCTTGTTAAATTCAAATTTTAAAAACTCATTGATAAGTATTATAGTTCTTTACATCTATATTTATAAATCTACATCACTTTTTAAATGTTTGCATAGTTTTCTATAATATAGGTATACCATGATTTATTGAAATTGAGCTATATACATCAGCATTAGAGTTCCTTTTAATTTTTCACTCTTAGAACTGGTCTGGAGTAAATATCCTTGTAAAAGCCTGGTTATTTCTCTATGATAAATTCTTTAAAGGACAATTGCCTGTCAAAGCCCCTTTGATACATTAAATTTTTCAACATATTGTTAAAATGCTTTCTATTTAAAAAAAAATATGTATCCCCATATATACCCATTTAGCCTACACTCATCAAAACAGGATTATAGTGTGTGTGTGTGTGCGTTTTTTTTTTTTCTCTTTTTAAAAAATATTTTGCCAGTTCGATGGGGGAAAAATAGCATATGTATTTTGTACTTTTTTGCTGACTTTTTTTTTTTTAATCCATCCACCCAACCATTCAGTTTATTCTGAGAATTTGCCATATGCTATTTCATATTAGAACTATAATAACGACTATGAACAACTTTTGTGTTTTTGATCATTTGCATTACTTTTTAAAATAATTTTTCTTCATGGCAGTTAGTAGGTGTTTCTGCCTCTTCATTCTAATTCCCAGAGAACTGAAAATGAGAGAAAATGACATTTTCTTATTCTCTCTTGCTACTAAGCTTCTAAAAAATTTTTTTTGTGTGTATTTTCATTGCACATTCTATGTTAAACCTCTGTGTCAAACTCAGTATTTATGAAATGACATAATGCATTGACATAGTAGGTTAAGAGCATGGGCTGGTATCAGAAATTGATAACTAATTATTTTTAAAATATACTTTTTATTATTTTTCAGGTGGGGCTACTGCCTATCAGAAAGGGTACTTTTGTACAGTTTGTCTTCAGTCTTCCTGCATGTTCTACAGTTTTATTATTCAAAAAATAAATGCTACTTATTTGGTAAGTCAGTTGACTATAGTTAATAGAAATGCATGTTTTATAGGAATATTATTAATTTACTCTAAACATTTGTTTGTATGTTGTTACTTCCATGCCATTTTATTTATACTTCTAATGTAATACAAGTTCAAAAGTGGCACTTTCCAGAAAGATTTAGAGTCTTTTGAAGACTTTCTCGTTTCTATCTACTGTTCAGATCTTGGTGTTTGAAACAGAGAGAATAAGGACTCGCTAAATGGTAGAATTAGTTTTCACAGTTGAATTATTATCAGTCTTGTTCCACCGTAAGAATTGGGAATGAGCACACTTTCTGTCAAACTTTAGCTTCCTTATGGTTGGAGTGGGGAATAGCAAACATGCAGAAATTTTAGGGGCCTGATGAATTGATTCAAGAAGAATAGATGGTCACTTAAATCCTTAGTAAAACATAATAAAGCAGAATGAATAATCTATCAAAGACCTTGGGGAAGACAACTTACTAGATACCTAGTGAAACTGATTTTAATCTTCTAAATATGACTCTACAGGTATTTACTTTCAATTCAAAATAGTTTTTTCCAAAAAGAGTAAGTTGATTTGCTCTAATGATCTTTTCTGTGTGTTTCAGCTTCTGATTCTCATGTGAAACCAGTTTCAACTGGGAAGTTGATGTCTAGGGTGAAGGCTTTCATGGTAACAAGAGGCAGTCATGGCAACTGTCAGGAGACGATTGTACTAGTGTGCTGCCGAAGCACATGGCAGAAAATTGGATGGAAGTTATAATGAAATGATACTGGTGTTTTGCAGAATTTTCTTTTAAATAGTTTTGCACAAGATCAGTATTTGTCAGTACTGGCTCAAAGAGAATTTAAGGATGAAATGTCATAGGCACAGAAAAGGGAGTAAAGAGGATTCTTTAAAGTGTTTTTTGGTAGTCTCCTTTGCTTTGTTAGCATCAGAAAACTGACTTCAGATGTCCCTAGATGGTGTGTGTGGTTGATATTAGTAGAGACAAGGGATTTTTTTGTGCATGACTATGAAAAGACCTAGCTCTCAGAACAAACCAAAGAGAATTTTAATCTTGGTTATTTAAAATCTCCTTGTACCTGTCTTATTAGGAGTATTATTTTTTTAAGATGAAACTAATTTGCAACTGGCTATAAAGAGTGACATTGCGTCTGGGAAAATGGTGTACTAACACACTGCATTGTCCCACAAGAGTACTTCTCAAGTCCCCAAATGCAGTGCTGACAATCTGTGACAGCCTGTGAATTGTTGGGGAGCAGTTGAGGAAGATGGACAGTAGAGTGAGGGGTTGTGTGTAAGTTATAGAGGAGATTGGGGTGGGAAAATCAGAGAAGAGCAGGGCCACTCAGTTACTGTGGTCAGTTCAATGGATGCTGGTTAATTCTCGTTGTTAACTGCTAATATAACTGAAATAAACATCAAGGAGAGAAAGAATAGTGTATTTCACTTTTCTTTTCAAAGTGTTGTTTTATTCTGTCATCAAAACTGTAAGGTTAGATGTTCTATTGATGAGAGTATAGATTGAATAGATTCAAAAATTTTGAGGAGACTAGAAATATCATTTCATGCCAGGAAATGAGACTATAAAAGTCAGGGTAATGGGGCTGGGACTTATCTTTTCCAGGAATTATTGCAGTGGTAGTAACGCCAGTTCTCATATCTAGATCCAAAATGACTGGAGCTTTATCTCAGCTAAATATATTTCCTGTCATTTATTATTTATTAGATTTTATACACCCACCCATATACAGATACCTCCAGCTGGTATTATTTTCAGAAACACTTGGCCAACTGTAGCAGTCTTCATTAGACATCAAGACATGAGTTTTGGGTTTTATTTGAATTTTAGAGTAGGACTTAATGTGGGGCATGTTGTGGTTGCATTCTTTTTTTAAGATGGTTATACAAAGTAAATGTATTTGGTCACTGCTCTAGGAATAATGCCTAATTCTGAATATGGGATTAGACTTGGGGACTTTTTTTGGAGCCCATCCCCCATTGGTCCTGTTTCTGGTTTAGGTTAAATAGGTTACTTTACTGCTTGGTCATTAATGTCATTGCATTAATAAGCCTAAGAGACATGTCAATTTTTAAGATTACTTGCTGTCTTATCACCTCTCTATTGATGATACATATAAAAAAGATGCCAGGGCTAAATGAAAGGGAGGATGATGTGACATGGAGACCTAGAGATACTGTAATATAAATTGTCTAGGATGCAACCTTGATGCTGCATTGCATAGAGTATCAAATGCATAAAGCTAATGAAACCCTTCTAAACTGAAAGCAATCTTTGTGGCAGAATTTTTCAGTTTTCCTACTTTGAAACTTTGGTTCCGGCTGGAATAGTTTCTATACCTATCTCCAAAATAACACTTTTTGACTTAATTGGTTCTTTTTATTGTTGAGGCCATTCTTTCTACTTGGGATGTCTCCCTTCAATCTTTGTCTCAATTGCAGCCTCTAAAGGCATACTTCCACTTCTATCTTCAGTGACATCTTTGGTATCCATTCTAGGCCCTCAGTGGTATTTCTCTCCTTTCAGTTTTTATCATTTACTGCTTTGTGCATCTGGCAGTTATATACTACCTTAAGACAACTTAGAAGTTTTTTCTTCCTCTTTCCAATTAGGTAGAGACATCTTAAAGGGAACGCTACATTATCCATGTAACTCAAACTATGTTGTTCCTTTTAAGTCTGCTTTACAACATCTACTGCCTCTTGCATAGATACCAATATCGTATGTGCACCTAGTAAATATCCGACTGTAAGAAAATGCCATTACTAATTGGTAGCTTTCACCAGTCATTTATCTTTTTTTATATTTATCTTAAGAGTAGTCGATGAGAATGCAATTTAAGTACCTAAACCATGTTTGATCAGTAGATTATTCTTCTTTGAAAGCCTTTTGTAGCATTCTGTACATGCTTTCTGATCCTTAAAGGAGCATTGCTCTGAAGATACCATGTTCTAAGGTTAATTATTTGTTACTCTTGAAACTCTAATAAGCTGATTTGCATATAATAGAAGCTCTTATTTATTTATTATCTAATGATTTCTTTGCCTGCTTTGATGTGAAACTTCTTTTGGTTACTTAATTTTTTGCTACCTATATTTCTCCCTTCACACTTGCTGGCAAGCTATCAGGAGTGAGGAGATAGAGTTGTAACTAAATCTCTATCCTAAGTACTTCATCTCCTTTATAAATATCATTCTCTTTTGTTGCTATTGCTGTTGGATATTTTTTTTTCTTTAAACCGTGCTATGCTTTTGTTTGCCCAATTTTTTAGAAGACATGTATTCTAACTTACTATAATAGTGAAGTGCATGACCATGAAATCTTAGCCAACACTTGGAAGCTGTGTGATCTTAAATAACGTAAGTTTCATATTACTCATCTATAAAATTAAGATAGTGGATGCCTCTTAGTACTGTAGTGGGATTAAATGGAATAATATATCCTAGACACTCAGCACAGATTGAGCCTAGTGGTCTCCATTTTAAAAATTTACTCAGTAGTATGTTAGCTTTAGTCCGTGAATCCTAAGGGGACAAAAGATTAAATTTAATGCATGTAATGTTTGTGGTGCAACCCCAAAGCCTTATTCATTTCAACTCTCTTTATCAAACAGTAGGATACCAGTTTAACTCTGGATAGATCCAGAAGAGGAACCAATTTCAAATAACTCTAGAAACATAGACCAACCTAAAAATGTTAGTGAGGGCAAGAAATTTTTCCTTCTCTCTTTCTTTCCCCTACCACTGTGTATTTGTGTGTGTGTGTGTGTGTGTGTGTGTAAGCATGCATGCATAATTGCAGAGTAGGAACCAGACTTTTAGTCTCTCTACATTTCTATTGCATATTACACTGCTTTTGTTCAGTTTTGTTAAAGTTGCTCTTGATTGTCTTTTGAGGTGGTCAATAATAGGTGCTAATATTAAACTTGGAACAGTTAAGTTGGTGAACCATGGGGTTACCATGTCAGTGGAGTGTGAAAGAGACTAAGCTGGGGACTGTTTCCCAGCCTATAAAGCATGAAATCAGTTGGTGCTGATGCATGGCAGCTATAGCTGGTGGAGTGTAAAATAAGTTGGGGGCATGAATTGTGTTATGTTGTGAGAAAAACCTGCTCATGCTGTCATTGGTTTATGTATTTCAAGGTCCCCAAGATCCTACTGGAACCATGTATGTTTTTTTGTTGTCTTAATACTCAGATTTTGCACGAAATGTTTCTTCTAGTTATGCAAGCTGTGTCATTCTTCTAAATGCCTATAGAGAGCCCTACTAGACTATAAATACTATAAATACTAGACTATAAATATGGATGATTGATATTAGAATACTGTAACTGTTATATTTTATTTAAGATTATATCTGAAAATACCACCATCTGAAGCAGGTATTTTTTTCTTTTTAGACTCAGATTTGAAAGTGTACTCTACATGCTGCTTTGAGGCTTCTTGCAGCCTAAGAACTGTTCACCATTTGCAGTGGTCATTATTCCCATGTTCACATAGGCCTCTGGAGAAAGGGAAAATTATAACGATGATGTTTTCAAGTGGTTGGGGGAGTTGGTAGAAAGAAGTATGGCAATTATTCTTTTGGGGAATAGAAGAGAGGGCGTTCTTCTCCTGACACGTGGTGAAGTTCTTCACCATATGGCTTTGAGGGTGAGGCAAGGTGAATGAGGAAGTTTCAGAGACAATAATGAATTGTTATCATCAGCACTTCTAAGTCTGGAAGGTTATTGGCAATAGACATTCCATGAAAGCATTGATGTTCTTTTATTCTTATCCTACTTGGTTTTCTTGTTTTATAGCAGCAGTCTTTGAACTCTCTTTGTTTGCTTTGTATTTATACATATTCTATGCAAATTAGGGGTATTTTTGTGGCTAATATAGTATTGTGGGAGACCATCCTGCTGAATATCAGGCAGTATAGTGGTAGTTAAGTGGAGGGACTCTGAAATCCTAACCAACACTTTGGAGTCTGGAATTGGAATAATAATAGTGAACTAATAGTATTATGGTTGGAATAAAATGAGGTAATAAAATATAAAACATCACAATTCCTGTAACATAGTAAACACTAATTAAATGGTAGCGGTTTTCCCCCCCTTTTCTTCTCTATACTATTGGCATTCCTCTACCTCTACTTCATTTCACTTTTGCTTGTAGCACCTAAACCTTAATGTACCAGTAAACATAATTAGACATGGTTCACAGCAGTAGATTTCGAAAAATATGCCATTGTTCCCTAGGCGTGGCTTACGAGATCTTTCTTAACCCAATGGAAACTTCTGTTTTTATTTTTTAAATTTTTATGAAAGGAAAGGATATTTGTGTTGAGAAACTTTGCAAATGAATATTAAAAATCTCTAAAGCATATTTGGTTAATGCAAATAAAAAAGCTTTTCTATTAATGTAGGGAATATATAGGAAGAAGAGTTCAAAAAATTGTCATTTCTTCTTAACACAAGCTATTTTTTTTCTGAGAAAGTACCCATTTTTGAATTCTTAGGAGAACTATTTTGTTCAGTGCTAAGAGTCATAGTAGAGTTCTTATTAAGTGTTCAATGAGGTACATTTTTGTGTGAACGGGAGGGTAAAGTTATCCTGGTCATTTAAACTAATGAAGATGAGCATTAGTCTGGATAATATATTTGGTTTTGATGTGCATTATGTGATTATTTTTTGCAGCACATTAACTTCTTGATTAAACTTTGCTGAGCCTAGAATATTCTATGCATCTACTGGGTAGAAAACTGGCTGAGGTAGCTATGATGGTGATAAAACTTAAGAGTTTAGTTGGTAAGAGCTGTGGCTTCTGGGGTCAGTTCCCACTCAAATTGCTGTAAGTGTTAGATTCCTCAACCAGTTTCCTCATCTTTAAAATGAGAAGATACAAAAATAAAATAAAATGCTAAGATACATTGGTATAATTTTCAAGAGCTTTTTTCAGTTACAAGGTTATAAAGTCTGATGGAGGTAGCTTGTCAATCAGGAAATGGAGTAATGACACATTTTGGCCACCAGAGGGTGAAGTCCAGTCAGTCAACTTGTGCTCTGTATTTGACCAGAGTTGGTGTCCTTGGAAATGGAAGAGAACGCAGCATTCTCTATCCCTTTACTTTAAGTTGTGGAGCCTTTGCTTTTCTGATTCAACTTCTATTAAATATTTTTCTGCGTTTGGTTTTTTTTTTTTTTACAACATTCTAGGTAGGACTGGGGCAAATACATAAAGAAGGGAGAAAAATCGAGGTTGTTTTTTTTTTTTTTTGTCAGGGATTCATCTGATTTTGTTTTCTGAGATGGTGCATGGCTCTTAGGTGACCCATGGTCAGCTTTGATAGGAAGCACAAAAATATGGGTCATCAAATTTAATTATTTCTGGCCACATTCTTCCCCTAAGGCAAACACAAAAGTATACACACAAATCACATTCTGCTACCCCCACTCCCTCTGTAATCACAGGGATGGAAATGAGACATATACTAGAATGAGCACAGTGCATATAGTTGAAGACTTGGTTCTAATCTTGCCACTTAATATCTCTCTAATCACAGACATTAAAACCTCTGATCTTACGTTTCCTTACTTGAAAAATCAGGACATTGCATTTTGAACCTATACAACGCCATTCACTAATGTGATTTTACGATTCTATAAAAATTCTCTGATACTAGTTTATGTAAACGGCAGTGATACTCATATGACATTATAATTAAGTAGTATCTTATAAAAATAGTACATAATTTCTTTTTTTTTTTAACTAGGAACAGAGCTATGACTGATATTAAGGCATAAATTATAGAGTATTAAACTACCATAACAGCAATTGCAATGACAATGAACTCCACTGAGATACTTTGCTAAGCCCACAAACAACTGCATATACATTCTCTGTGCGCCTAGGCTTAGGGTGGCAGCAAGTCAAGGGACCAAGACCAGGAGCCAAAGCAACCTGATTGGGAACATAGTTTATGGTAAAGTATTTAAAGGAAAGTCATTTGGGGGTAAATGAGCTTAGAAAAAGGGGGCTGGTACGTTCTGGGAATCTGTCATAAAGCTGGAGTCATAGTCTGTCCATTTCTCCCAGCCTCATGAGTGGTGATAACTTTGATACATTTGTCCACTTGTTAGAGTCTGAGTTGTTGTTTGAGATGCACGGGCTCCTGTGGAAGGAGCAAAGAGGACATGATGTCCAAACAGACAAGCTGAAAAGAATTTCTAGAAGGTGATAGAGCAAATGGATACAGTCGTGTGCTTGTGAAACAGGGAGGGATTAGTACTTACAATTTGATATGTACACAAGAGAGAAGAAGCCAGCCAGGCACATTAAATAGAAGCATTATTTTTGGATATAGCAACAGACAAAATTTTAATTGAATCTCCATCCTTGGTGTGAGTGGGCAAGGTGTATTTGATATATCCAAGGTTCCACACATTTGAACATTGTGTGGTTTGTATGGTTCTAATAGCTTCACACTCCACTGGGCATACATATTCACAGATCTCACTACCTCTGCAACGTTCATTTCATAGAACTGGCTAGTAAAAAATTTGGCAGTCAAACTAGCTTTCAAGTACTTCTAGGAATGGAGCCCAGCTGTTCCCTTTGGGCTTTGAGCTGTTGGAATTCATTGGGTTAGCAGCTAGAAAGAATGAAACTGTAACATTTCAGCCTAGTTCATGACAGCAAAGCAGAGGTGTTAGAATTTCTTTTCTAGAGGTTTACATTGCAAGTAACTTAACCTGATTGTGTGTCTTAATATTACTGGGCTTCTGACCGCTGAAATATGGCTTGGATCGATGGTGGTTTGGAGAAAGTAGAAAGAGGGCTATCCATCATTCTGAGGCTCCATAGAAGCTGCCTGATAGTGCTGCTTTCACCAAGCAGCCATCTGTCCATCCATCCATCAGTAGGATGAAATGAGATTTAGCGGAACAGGCAGCCGTAACTCTGAGACACTTTCTAACCAATGATTGCAAGCCCTGGCCTGAGTCTGACCACAAAACGCAGCACTGGGGTTTGGCGGGATGTGGCAGCAAGTGCAGTCTCATTCCCGTCACTGCCAGCCTAGAGTGTATTCAATATGAGGCCAGAGCACAGCTGTACTTCCCATAGAAAATTAGACTAAGCTTGGGGTGCCAAGAAAACGGTAATTCTCTCAGCTTCATACTGTTTTGCAACTTGAGCAGCCACTTTTGATGTACACTTTTTTGTTTGACTTGGAGAAGAAATAGAATTAAGAGTTGATTTTATTTCACTGGAGTCCCACCCCACAGTTTAGCCTTTAACCCTTATCTTATGTCGACAGATGCTTTGTAAATGCCAACGAATCAGGAAGGCCACCTTTTTTCAATGAAAACACTGTGGGTAACTCTACTAGCAATTCCCAGCTCTTCATGGTAATGAGGGGCAAGGCTAAATTTAATTCAAGGATATTTCAATGACTTTATTTTATATACATTTTCTTTTTCCTTTTAAGTCTAAATTTTATTTAGATTGTTAGGTAGCAGAAATTATATTTCCATTCTCTTATTTCTCTTTACGTTAGCTTGCTAATCTGAAAGGGAAGAAAATGTGGCCAGTTAAATTTGTAAAGGATTAGAAGCAAAAAGCTGAATTACTCCTAAAATGGATAATCCAGCTTGAGTATTTAATGTTAACTGTTATTTTCCTGGTTGCCCTGCTTTTTCAGGGCACTCAACCTTCTGAGTGCCTCTTCGTCATTAAAGCTCTGTGCTCAAGTTGCCTGTCTTAGTGCCTTCCCTGACTATGGCCAGCTTCTCTTGACTGTTTCCTTAGAGTGGTCACTTCAGGCTCCTGCTCTTTGTTCTGAAGCCTTACTTTTCATTTCAGCTTGGGGGAGGGGTCCAGAGAGCCTAATGTACCGGAGATGCCTCGGAAATGAGAGCCTTGGATGAATTCCTGGGCCTATTGATCCACCAGCAGTTTATGCATCCTGACATTCATAATCTCAGTAGGCTGCTGATGTTCCTGATTAATGGGCCCAGGGGCTGTCCATCCGTCACTTCACATTAATTACTGAAGAGGTGTTTTTCCAGTGATTTACCTGACAGTGGGCTGTGATAAATACCCCTAAGCAGAGTGGGCAGTGATTAATCACAGGACCACACCCCTCCCCCCATTTTCCCTTCCCCCTAACCACAGGCCAGCATTGGGACCTGACCAGAGAGTGCCCCCTCCCCATAAACTATCTATCTCCATAATTGCTTGTGGATGCATATTTATTGGGCCTGGGACCTGACAGATAGCATTCTAGAATTTGTGCCAAAGATGATGAAAAATAAATCCTTCCAGTAGGAAGAGTAACTGGTATATTTTTATATGGGACAGAGAAGTATATATGAGCTGTCTTTTTGTTGTTACTTTTAAGAAATCTGATAGAATTATTGCCTACCTACTATGCATGTACTCAACACTGTGGTAGTTGATCTGTGAGCTTTAAAGAGAGGAGAAAACAGTTTTTGTCTTTGATATTTGTAGTCTATTCAGGGAGAATCTGTGAGCAAAAATGAGAATTTAGAGAACATTTCAAGGCTTACTACAATCCTGGGAGGAATTGGGATAGACCTCCAGGGTTCTGTTTCATACTTTGTGCCTTAGAAAATGAAATTTAGTTAAATATTTAAATATTTGAGTGTTTTTCACATGTCAGACATTGTCTTCAGTTCTGGGAATATGAAGATGAATGTGATACTGACGTCGTTTTGTGGAGTCTTGGGGTCCTTGGGTTCACTCTGGGAAAGGTTTCACCAGAGCTCCCAGTTCAGCGGCACATGGCGTGTTCCCCAGGCGGGTTTCTCCACAAGACTGAGACATTGGTTATATTTAAAGAACAGGTTTATTAGGGAAAGGGAAAGGGACCGGTATTGCTATGAGAAGCCTGCATGGTTGCAGGCAGGCGGCCTTGAGGGAGAGCTGCCTGTGCTGAAGGAGGAGAGTGAAGAGAAGTCCCGGCATGGTACAGGTCACGGGCAGCCAGAAAGCTGCTGCCCTGCAGAGAGAGAGAGTTGGTGAAAAGAGGCGCCTGCATAGTCACAGGTGGGCAGTGGGAGTGCTGCCTGTGCAGAGACTGCATTGATATAGTCCTTTTCTCTTTGGGAGGGGTCACTCCTCCGTGGAGTGGCTGCTTGTTGCCGATGTTGGGTAACAGGCAAAACTAAAAAGGGAACAGAGATTCCAGGGTGGGCCCAATCTCTGTATCTTTACCTGTAGGCCTGTACTCCACTCCCTATAGCATCTGATCCTGCTTGGGTCTCATGCCATGGGATAAGGCACTGGTGCCTAAGGGTCACCCCACCTCTTTGTGTGAGTCAGGTTTTAGTCTTGTGAGGTCTCCTTTCCAGTTTTTGTATTCTTGTCCTCCATCAATACAGTGGCAGATTTCAAGGAGCAAAATCTAGTGCCTCTCTCTTCAGTTTCTCAGGCAATAAAATAGTTTTTTCCAAGAAGTTGTTAAAATAGTTTAAATTAAAATATATTAATTTAAAGTGATATAAAATTAATTTTAAGCTTACTTACATATTAATTTTCCTTAGTATTTATTGAGTACCTCTTGTGTTCCTTGGCATAGAAGAAATTTGTGAGAAGCAGTATCTGCCCTCAAGAAACTATATTATGGAGTACAAGATGACATTCATAAATGAAACATGTAAATAAGAATATAAGGTAGTATATAATGACAAATGAATTCTATAGGTGATGAATGTACATGAATTCACAGAAGGATGAAATCAATGTGTCTACAAATAATTAAAGAAAAACTGAATTTAAGATGAGCCTTTTGAATGAATAAGGACTAAGATTGTTTAAACTGAGGTTATTTAATTCAAGGTTATTAATTCAATTTTAGAAATTGGAATGAACTAACCATGAGATTCTGTAGTGCAGAATGGAGGGTTTGTATTTTAGAGTGTTAAGAGATATGATTGGAAAAGTAGATTGACAACAATAATGGACAACCTTGAATGTCAGGTAAACTTAGCTTATATTGTGTGGATTCTGATGAGTGATTGAAGTTTTGAGTAGGGAATTAAGAAAAAGGTATGTTCTAGAAAAAAAATATTTTATATTGACATGCCTTATGTCACTTGGAATTGCCAGAGTACCTTGGAATATTCTCATGCTCTCTTTTCTAAGGTTGTTGAGAATAAAACTATCCAGAGTAAAAATACAGTTTTCTCTCTCTCCCTGAGTATAATACAAAGAATAATACAAAGAATTGTGAGGTTTGGTTATTTTTGGAGAAAATAATAGAGCTGACTTTCAGAGGAGAATGAGTTTAACAGTCCTTACTCATGCAAAGTTGAGTAAGTCAATGGAAGTTTTAAGTAATGACTGCTGAATTAAATTAGGAAAGACTATAGCCTCAAGTTTTAAGAGAGAAATTGATTTTTAGTCTTCCTAATATAACTCCATTAAGGCTGCACTAATTACTGTTTTCTAGATAGATGCATTTTAAAATCAAGTCAGAAATGAAAGAGGTAGCTATATATTTCGTTATGAATTTCAAGAGAATTTGTTTTAGTGTAAAAAATTAAGATACACATAGAGTAAATTCACCTACCTTACATTCTGTGAATTTTGACAAAATTCCCATACAATTAAGATAGAGAACAGTGCCATCAATCCCAAAACTTCCCCTACGCCTCTTTTTTGATAGTGGTGGGACGTTATGGTTTTCAAGAATGAACCAGGAATGGAGTTAAACTTGATTTAATCTGACTCTGGTTTAATTTTAATGTGTTAATTTGTACATAAGGTCTATTCCTGTAAGTAGATATGCACTGTGTGTCATACATTTACAAGTTAAGAAGCATTTACTTTAGTGGAAAGATAATTAAGTCAGATAACTCACGGTAAGGAATACTTACCCTTGATCAAGAATACACCTACCATTCACCTATTTATAGTTTTATATTAAGGAAAATATATGAATTTATATGGCTTCATGTTAAGAACATTGTTTTTATACTCTTTATATTTACCAGACATTTATTGAATGCCATCCATATGCCAGGAATGGTTCCGAGCATTGAGAGTATAACAGTGATAAGAACGCTCAGAGAACTCAAGGTATAACTGAAGAGTCAGATAGGCTAACAGTTGGGTATGGCAGCAGGGAGCAGAAAATATGTAGCCCCCATTTCCTGAGGGAATATATATTGAAATCTACAACATGCAGCAGACAGAGAGATCATTTAGGTCTGCGTCTCAAAAGAAACTGTCCTGAGCCATCCTGGGCAAGTAGATCTAATGACAATGGAGAATCTTTGGTTTGGCTTCACTGTAGTACAGGTGTAGTATAATCTTAGACAAGACTAGATCCCCTGAAACTTTCATGTCAACTCTGTTGACCCATTGGTGTTCCTCTGGCTTTTCATGTCCATGACTCAATTTATATCTTTTGGAGCAGCATTTGCAAAGGTGGAAGGAGGTGTTAGGGACTCTGTTCTCCTAGACATCAACTAATTGGAGCAGTTATTCCTGACTATTTTTCTTTCCAAGGGGATTGCCAAAGATACTAAGGCCAAGGATACTAACCGCATTGTTCTGTTCTTGTTGCCACGAGGCAGTAAGGAGGGCAATCTCTACAATCAAATTATCTGGATTATAATCAGTGGCATTCTAGTTCTTTGTCCTTCAACATATTATGTAACATCCCTGTGCCTCGATTTATTTCATCAGTAGAATTAGACTGGTAATAATAACATTTTATCATTATGTGGGCAAATAAGATCTGACAACATTAGGTATCATAAAGTTCATATGTTAAAGTTTATGTGCTTTGCTCAAATAAGAATCTCAGATCTGTACTTCGAATTAGAAGCCATTTATTTTTAGTTTGTATTTAATTTGAATACACTGGAATTTACAGAACCCGTTTGAAATAAAGCTTAGAGTGGTGAAAAGTAACAGATGCTATTGAGACAGAAACCATAAAAATCAGGTACTCTGCTTAAAAAATGGTAATTTGGGTCTTATAATGTGGTGGTGTTGTACTTAGGAGGAGAGCAGCTTTCACAATGAATAAATTCTTAAGGTGTCACTTGACCAGTTTAGCAGTTTGAATAGAGCCCTTTGACTCCTTGTTTAGCTTCCCATTAATGAATCTGTTTCCTGCATATCTTTGAGCAAGATCTGTGTAAGGTCCCCTAGATGTGTCTGCCTGTCTTAATACCTTAATTTTCTTCAGTCCAGGTATGTTAAGAGAAGGCCTAGAGTAATCTCTTCCTCTATAGACACTAATATCACAAATTACAGTAGTTAGCTGCTTCTTTAAATTATACACTATATTTTGTGAACCTGGTTTGCATAGAAGTAAGACTAAACTTCCATATGGATGTAGAAATTATTTTGTGGTTTCAAGTGTGAAATATGTCATTGTATTAGTGCAAGTGCATTTATGGAAGGATGCATTAGGAAAACTACAGCAGAATCAGTTGTGGTTCATTAGCAGATTTTACAGTTTTTAAAATATGAAGCCATTTCTCTGCTGTCCAAGAGAAATTTTTTATGTTGTTATATCACACACAAGTGCCTCTGTGTTTTGTATGGATCAAGTAGATTGAAAGTGAATCTCTTTCACAGAGAGAAGACGTGTCTTAATTTTCTTATTTGCAGAATGTTCTCCACAGACACTGGGAGTCGAGGACCTTAAAAGTGTAAAAAGATTGAGTGTATTTCTAATTTTATTATTTGCTACAGACTCCTGATTAGCGGTATAATCTGCCAATTTTAAGCTCATGTTTTACTTTCCTTCTTTATTCTGTTCTGTAACCAGAATTTCACATCATTTGTAGTAGAAAATGTCTATCCCTGCTGTGAAAATTCTGACAGCAGTTTAGAATAGTTTTTCAATCAGTCAAATGAAACAGCGAAAAGATTTTTTAAATTATAAGAAGGTTTTTTAAATCAAAAAAGTAAAATATTATGGGTAAAAAAAATAAGAGTAGTACACATAGGGAAAATATTTTTGAAACTTTCTTTAGCCAGATATATGTGTGAGTGTATGTACTGTGTGATAATGTGAAATGTTTTTAACTGGAGTACAGAAATAGATCTGGAAAAAACCTCTTAAGACATCTTTCTATACATTAATTCTCCCTTACCCCTAGGGATAGTTCCAAGACACCCAGTGGATGTCTGAAAACTGCAGATGGGATCATACCCTATATATAATGTGTTTTTTCCTTTACATATATATCTTTGATGTAATGATAAATTAGCCATAGTAGATGATTAACAATACTAGTAACAAAATAGAACAATTACAGCAATATAGTGTAATAAAGGTTTTCTGTATGCAGTCTCTCTCTCAAAATATCTAATTGTTTATATTTTTGTACTGATGTTGACCACAAGTAACTGAAACTGTAAAAAATGAAACCACAGATAAGGGTGAACTACTACTACACTGGAATCTGCTTATAGCAGATAAGTCTCATTCACAAAGCTTTTTTAAAAAACTGAAAAGGTCTAGAAGCATATATAGCAAAATGTTAACAGTGATTATCTCTCTAAGGTGAGAATACAGAGTTCTTATTTTGAGATTTGTTGTATGATTTTGTTCTAGGAACATACAGAAAGAATTTTTATGGGTTCACTTTATACTTAAATTTTTTTCTTAAAACTAGCTTTCCCCTCTATTATAGACCTTTGAACTGACTAGTGTCTTTACCTAAGGAAACCTGTTTAAAGAAATCTCATTTTCTGTAGTTGGAGATCACATTCTTCAGGTGGCAGTCCATAGTGACCAAGAAGAAACTCTCACAATCTAATTTTGCCATCAGAATACTGAGCATTCTATAAAAACTCCTATGTTCATTACAATACTAGTTATAACAGCTAAGCTATGGAAACAACCTTAAGTGCCCAGAGGCAGATGAGTGGATTCAGAAGATGTGGTGTGTATATACAATGGAATACTACTCAGCTATGGAAAAAGATAAAACTCTTGCCATTTGTGACAGCATGAATTGAACCCTGAGAAGATTATGCTGAGCAAAATATCAGAAGGAGAATGACAAATACTAGGTAGTGTCACTTACATGTGAATATAGAAAAACAAAACAAAGGATCGGATAAAGTCAAACCAACAACAAATCCCACAAATCGGATGTAGAATTGAGGCTACCAGAGTGGGAGAGAGCACAGTGGACCATGATGGAGGAATGTGGGTGTCTTTCTGGTGATTGTGGTATGGTAACATCTGAAGGGGGTGATCCATACCTCTAAATCATATACAATGAGGCAAACCAATGCTATCTAAATTAAAAAACAAAACTTTGTAAATGAGTAAGTGCTACTTTTACAAGATCACTACTCCAAAGATATACATTGACTGTTGCTAAAGAAGCAGTTTAAAGTTTGTGTTCATTAGACTGATTGAATTCAAATGACTGAAGAACTGATTTTGTTTAAGTTTTTTTCAATTCTGACCTTCTGCTAAGGCAAAAAGAACTTTTAAGAAAGTCAAATATGTGAGCTTGATTTATGTATACATACTGAAGCCCAAGATGCCTTAACTGTCCTGCAGTGAATAATCGAGGTATTCAGAGTATCATTTTCTGCTCAATAATTGCCTTATGTTTCTAATAAGGATTAGGACAAAGCAGGTATTGCTAGAATTTTTAATCTTATTAAGTTTTTGTTTCAGGATTTAAAAAATACTGTAAATATGCCTTTGTTAAACTTACCTCCCCACCCTCCAAAGTTTGTAGGTGAATCAGAGGCAAACTGAAGAATTTTCAACAGGGAAGTGAACAAATCTGATTAGTATTTTAGAAAATAACTGGAAGCAATGTAGGGCTTGGTAATTGATTGAAATGTCAGGGATAATGACCTCCAGGTTTCTGGCTTGAGCAACTGGATTGACAGTGATACTATTCACCAAACCATGAAATTGGGGAGGGAAGACCAGTGAATCTTTTTGAAGAGATGAATGGAATTTAAAAGTACGTAATTATCTTAGTGCTCAGAAATCTATTGGTTTACTTGTATCACTTAACATATTGTACATTACATTGTTATAAACCTATTCAATTTACTTGTATTTTTCTTACTTTACAAATGGACATAATGCTGCTGAGTGGTATATTCTGATACCATTCTGAATGGTATATTCTGATACCATTCTTCACTTTGTTTGATTTTCTTAGCATTTATCATATAGACTAGACTGGTGCATCAGTTTTACCAAAACTATTGAGAGCTTTAGCAGTTTCTCAAGGGATTTTTCTTAATCCCTTGACATTTTCTTTCTTGATTCCTATTCTGTCATCATCCTTGTTGGATATATTCCCTTCTTTAGTTGCTCACTGGTTTGATTCAGCTAGATCTTCATCCCCCAAGGCTTTCACTGACATGATTTCTTTCTTTAATATATTTTCATAGACCTCATGAAGTCTTGCATTCTTTTCAAGATTTATATTTTTATTTACAATTGGTTGCATTGTGTTAACTTTGTATTGTTGGGTATGTGCAACATTCCAGGATACATAGATGTTAATATCAAGTAGAAATTAATTTTATAGATGATCCAGGCACATTGTGAATAATTGTTGTATTGCAAGGACATTTGATTTCCTGGGTATGGGAGAGGTAGAGTTAGAAACTGAGTTAAGCTTTTAAAGACTTAAATCTCAAAGAATTGTATCCTCACTTGAAAAATTTTTACTCATAGTTATGGAAGGAAATATTTATTAATCTTGTTAAGTTTTATGATTTGTAGACTTGATAAGGTTTTCAGCGTTTATTGTCTGCATACAAATTATTTTTTAAAAAACTGAATTTCAAAGAATTGTGGGGACACTGTCCTCTTTCAAATAACCCACTCTGCATTTTCTGTGATCAGTTATATGAGTCCACCTACCAGATGTGTGAGATAGCCAACATTTTACCATCCTATATATAGAAGTTCATTATATATTTTTCAGGTGCTTTGTAAAGATCAAGATACACTATGTCTATGATATCCTTTCTTATGAAATATACTTGAGTGCTTTTATCTTTGAACATTAGACTTTTAAAAAAATCCTGGCCTCACTAAATTTTAAAGTCATATTCTTCCACAAATGAAAAGATTGATGAACGGTGGTAGACTGGATAATAAGACATCAAAAAAGAAAAGAAGGGCCTCCCCTGGTGGCGCAGCGGTTGAGTGCTGAGCTGCGAAGCTGCCCGCAGCCTCTGCAGCGCTGGTTTGTTCCCCGGCTGCCAGCGAGGGTCCCACATGGCGCAGCAGACCTCTCCTGTCTTGCCCACTGCTCCCCTCAGCAGTGTATTTCGTTAGTCTGCCTGTTCTGTTCCCCGCTCTGGCTCTGGTGAATTCTCTCACCCTCCCGCGCTTCTGACTGTACCCAGTGCTTATATAAATAAATCAATAAATAAATCTTTAAAAGAAAAGAAATAAGAGAACCACTGAGGACACGATGATCCGGTCATATTAGATACTTGGGCTGAAATGAAAATAGCCCGTGTCATGAGAACAGAACTTCTTCGTTAAGGAAAGTATTCTGGACCACGTGAAATTTTAAGGATCTAGAATAGAGTCGATAGGACTAATTGACTTTCTTTTCTTTGAAATATATGTGATGAGACACTAACAACAGGTACATTTGAATGTATATAGGTGTTCCTTTGCTATGTTTTAACACCTCCTTATTCTCTTTGCACTGAACAAACCAATACCTGCTTCACAATATTCTTTTGAAGATTAGAAGACTAAACTCAGTGTGAAATTGCTTGAACATCTCCTAGTATTTTATAGATAGTAAATAAGGTTTATTTAATCCTTGTTAATTTTTTTCACCTTGTTAAATTCCATTGACCAGCCATGATAGAGCGTGTCAAAGTTACTAATGTGATTTGTCTCATCAGTTTCCTTTGTCTCAACCCTTCTTCATTCTATCTAAACTTTGTTACTGCTGGAAGCATTGTGAATTTTTAGTGGCCTTTGATTAAATAGTATTAATAGAATAGTTGCCTTTTTTTTTCCTCTCTCCTCTTTTCCATTCCTTAAAAATCATAGTTCAAAAACAACATCTTCTAGAAAATCCCTGATTGATCTCATTTTCTAGCCCATGTTCAGATTACTCCCATTCAAGTTACTCTTAAAACATATTTATGTGCATGTATTTATTTTGAACAAATGCTTTTGACTTTTCACTGTAAATTCTGAGCTCCTAGAATATGGAGATGTTTATGTTTTTTGAATACTTGATAACTGGCAATAACTGTTATAACAGACTTGTTTTTAATTCAGCCTAAAACAAAGTTGCATGAGAGAGAGCAAGCATAAAGGATTTTGGGAATATGAAGAAAGAGGATAGATGCATGGTAAAATTCATGAGCTCGTGAGTTGTTTTGGAATTTACTTTCCTAAGTTGTTTACCCGATCACATTAATTATTTTATGGTAGGTTTTACTTTCTTTTAACTTCAGGGTTTCTATAGGCTGGATTAGTAAGCCCTCTACCCAGTCTTTAAAAATTTCTCTTGGTTCAATACATTGTAATTAGTTTCTGGTAATTAAGTCATTGTCTTTTTCTTGCAGACTGAGTTGGTGTCATGCAGCAAGCAGCTGAAAGATGCAGAGTTCGAACCAGAAGGCCTGACATGGCACTTTATGTACCTAAAGCTCGAAGGGGTGTGGCACTTCTCAAGTCAGGCCATGAGGGAAATAGCTGGGATCCACCTAACTCTGTGGTAAAAGAAGAACATAAAGAAGATGGTCTCTCTCAAAAGGAAATCTTTAGGGACAAACCTGAGACTCAAAGACTAAATACTAATCCTGATAAAAAGGAGCACAGTCATAGAGAAGGAAGAAAATCTTCAACAAAATTAAGAAAAGACAACTGTCTTAAAGAAAGAAGTAAAGTTAGGGTTTGCGCTAAGAGGGAAACCACGGAATCCAAAGATGTATTACCCCAAGGACATCAGCAAATTATCCCAGATCCCGAGATTGTATCAAGTACACCTTTACAAAGACATTGTAAACCACAGAAGGTAGAGTGTTTGGAGGTTGAAGCCAAAGATGTGACAGAACATGAGAGGTTGCTTTTATCGCAGCATTGTCCAGAAATCAGTGAAGCTCACGTTCTAAACCAACCCTTCCAGAATGTGGAATCCTGTGATTTCAGCAGGCTTAAGCTAAAGGAAAATTTTGAAGATAGGGATTTGAAAAGCAAAATTGAAACTGATGCCAAGGTTGTCAAAATACTATCCCAGTTTCCCGGAGTTTTTAGTTCTGTATTAATAAAACCTGAGAGTATGACTATACCAGTAAAACTAAACTCTGATTCTGGAATTGTTCAACAAAGCCTGCAAACATCAGGTGGAATGTTGAAACTCAGCAATGGAGATATCACCACTATTTCTGTTCCTGAAAATCCAGATCCTGTCACTGATGCAAATTGTGTAGACTTTGAAGCTGAGAATGTTGGTGATAAAGCCAACAGTGCAGATTTCTTATTAGGTCAGAAAGGTATAGATTCCATTCCTGAGACAATGGGTCACATCTCTCGTGAAATGATAGTTAGCAAATCAGAGAGCCCAAATGACATTTTTGATCCAACCATGATTAGAGAATATGAGGAGAATGACAGTACCGCTGATGAGTTATGTCCAAGGGATGAACCTTGTGATACAGCTCTCCTTGCTCATGGAATAGATACAGACAATGAATCTAAGAGTGCATGTGACATTACGAGTAAGGCATGCAGGATGAACAGTATAGATGTCATGTCTGATCCAGTAACTTCAGGCAGCCCTTGTATAGTTGCAGTTATGCCAGTTGATGAGGCCTGCAGCAACACAAGTAGTTTCTCAAAATATATAGAAATGAGAGCAAATATAGCCCCTCTTCATGTAGCTGGAAGTGGGAATGATGCTGAAAATTTCAGCAACCTGACTGCTTGCTCAGATACTTATGCTGAGAGTATTTCATCTAGTTTCACAGAGTCAACAGGAAAGTTGATAGAGAGCTTGTCAGATTGTGCTACCTCCTTACCTATAAACAAGATTGCTGGTAGTAATTGTAACAGTATTTTGGACTTGGAACTCAGTATGTTAAATGGGACAAAAGTACTTTCAGAGAGTGCCTTGGGCAGTGATCTAGATTGTACTGGTGATAAAACAGAGCCATTGCATGAACTAAAAACTGCTGAAGAGTTCAAAACAAAAGAGGAAGATGACTCAGAGAATATAGAAGCTGATGTATCCTTTCCTGATATAGAATCAGTGTCTCTGGATACATCTATGGAACTGAAAGCAGCAGAAACTTCTCACATGGAGGGAAGCGTTGCTACGGAGGAGAGCTGGGAGTCTATGTTTAATGATGAAGGTGACTGCCTGGATCCACGTCTTCTGCAGGAGGTATGCTCACTTGAAATTACTTGATGCCTAGATAATTTTATAGGTTCTTAAAACCTGGGATTTGGGGGGTAATTTTGATAAACATTTGTGCATATTCACACATTATATCCACTGTTAAGAGTTTCTTCAGTTAAAAAACAGATGGGTTTTTAGATTGAGAAACGTATCTGGTAGATACTAAACAAAAAATGAAACTTACAGAATTGAGCTCTCTCTAATATAACAGCCCCATCCTGAGAAGTCTTATTGACTATATTAATGAATTTAATGGACTCTAGCTATCTTTTGAGGAAATACAGAAGGCTACTTCTTTAAAAGAGCTTCAGAACATTTACAGAGGCCTATTGAGGGCAGCAGAATAATTTTATTATTTTTTTATATTTGTTTTTCATGTAGATATTGGAATGTTGTTAGATACTGTGGGGGATGGAAGTCAAGAGGGAGGGTAAACTGAAGGTTTGATTGTTTACTAAAGAGTTTATGCTGAGTTAGAGAATAAATGATTGTTTTGTGTATATATAGAAAATGTAAGTGAGTGGTGACATGATGACTAGTAAGTGTTCCTAAGTGCAAAATGTTAGATTTAAGGGCATCTCAGAAATTATTTAATTTTTAAATTTTCTTAATTTAAACATTTCACTCTTTAACTAACATATTCCTTATCACAAATATGAGTCATTGGGTTTTAAATGTAGAACCACTCTCCCTTTCATTGCTTATTGTGGGTTCATATAACCTTTTCCTTGAAAGGGAAAAAATAATTTCTCTATATAAAATCCCCAGTTTTGTAAATGAGAAAATTGAAGTTCAGTGATCAGCTCTTTAGGAAAGACAGAATCAGGATTTCAATCTTGTCCTGTCTTAATCCTGTGTTTATGTTTTCTCTACCATACCACTTCTTTACCTAGAAAGCAGAATTTTGTTTGAGTGATTCTAAAGAGCCTTTTAAATATGAAGTGATGAGTCTTTTGTTTCTGAGAATTAGACCAGAAATACAGAAGAATGACAATGTGCCCATGAGACACTTAAAACTGAAGAAGGGAGCCTACTGGACAGTACTGACTTTTCAGTAGCATACAACTCCTCCTCATGCTTAGGCGGTGTTTGCACACACACACACACACACCGTGTCCTAGAGCAAATCAGGAAACACTACCTGTGAATATTACTTAGAAAGAAATATTGAACAGAAGGTGTCGGCAGAGGACCATCCATAAACCCTTTAAATTGCATGTAGAATTTTTATGTGTGCGCAGTTTTTTCCTTCACTGTCCTCACATTCTGAAAGGCAAATGTTCCCAAAGTTATGGTCCCTGCTCCTCAATATGAGCATCTCGTAGAAACTTGTTAGAAATGCAAATTCTCGTCCAACAGTGTGTATATTTACAAGTTTTCCAGGTGATTCTGATACACATAAAGTGAAACCCACCACTCAAAACACAAACTTAAATGTGTTTCAGAATGTGAGGGTGGTTGCTAGACATGTCTGTCAACCCATTGCAAAACAATGTGCAGCAGCAGTTTAGAATCAAATCAGGTTAAATAATATTAATAACTGGGAGAAGTTATTGATGTTGTTACACTGTTTAGAATGGGCATGAAAGAATCTTGGCAACTACTCAGTATTTTGAGGTGCCTAGTAAGATAACCAAAGAGGACACTAGTATACCCAAAAGTTAGGAATGGCAGGAAAACAGAATATGTAGTCTAGTAATGAAGACAGCCAATGCTGGGTATTATGTTTGGATAGTTCTTTGTAGGTCTTGGCCTACGGGTGGGCTCTGTGTTGAGGGATGAGAAAATGCTAGCAGGAAAGGAGGACACAGATTAAGAAGCCGATCCAACTCCATTCTTGGTCTTCTGTGCTTTGGGATTTAGAAGATGTAATAATAATGTTATTAATGTCGCAAATCCAATAGCATTAATAGCCCTTTGGTGACTATTACTCTTAATTTATTATTTATATCGCTCCAAACATACTTTATTAAAGGCTAAACAAGAGTGTTTGCCTGCCTTGAAGACTTTCCAACAATAGATTTTTGGCTCTTTTCCCAGCTGGCCTGCTTCTTTGTTTGCAGTGGCTAGATGTGTGGAGGTATGGCTAATACTTTTAGTAGGCAAAGAGGTATGCTGTAGAGCAGGGTGTGGTAGCCATTGGCATGTGAAGCAGTTTCCTGTGACATTTGAATCTCTGAAACTGCCTGAAGTAGGTAGAGTGCATAGATAGATCATTATTCAGTTCCTGGAACTGCAACTCCTGATAAGTCTCCAAAGATCACACCTGGTCTCCTTAAACCATGGTATAGGATGCATAGATATTTAAATTGGTAATAGATAAAGAAAAGGGTGTTGGCAGGACTTTTTTTAACCCTCTGAGATCTTGCTACAAGAACACATCTTGCTACAAGAATTGTTGTCTGGATGAAGCTTGCGTAGTCCCTGCTGCTTTCTCAGCTAATCTCAGTAGGAGACTGTAGTAGGATAACAGCAGTATAACATTGAGGTTGAAAGACTCTGGCATTTGAAAGACTCTGGCCCCCTTCAGGAGCCTTTTCTTACTTTGATTTGAGGTTTTAGATAGAAGTCAGTATTTAGGTAGTTTTTTGTATTTTAAAAATTTGAGACCTTCCATTTGGAAAAGCCCTCTTAACAGAGTCTTCTAAGAATGTATGACCAGGTTGAACCATTTTCCTTCTGTGTGTGCTAACTCATTGCTAACTCATTCCTATGTCTTTCTTACAGTCTTTTGCAAAAGCCTTCCTTTTTTTTTTTTTTTTTTAAAGATTTTTATTTATTTATTTACACAAGAACAGGGGTACAGGCCAGATTCATGGGAGGGTGAGAGGATTCACCAAAGACAGAGTGGGGAACAGAACAGGCAGACTGACGAAATACACTGCTTAGGGGAGCAGCGGGTGAGACAGGAGAGGTCTGCCATGCCATGTGGGACCTTCGCCAGCCGGCCGGGATCGAACCAGAGCTGCAGAGGCTGTGGACAGCTTCACAGCGCTATGCTCAACCGCCTGTGCCACCAAGGGAGGCCCTGCAAAAGTATTCTTCATTTTTAAGTAGAAAACCCCAAACTGAACGGAAAAATGCACAATCTAACCTCTAAAAGCAAATTGTATGAAGTACAAAGGGAGGAAAGTCCTTCATACCTCATCCCCTAGGGACCTCATTAATAGTTTGTACTATACGAGTTTGTCACTTTGCAGTTATAGCAAATATGGAGCACTTAAAAGTTTGATAAACTAAATCACAAATAGTGAGCCATATATTGTTATTTTCACTACTATTTTTATTTATTTATCTATTTATTTATAAAGATTTATTTATGCACACAAGAGCTGGGTACAGGCCAGAGGTGTTGGGGGCAGGGGTGAGAGGATTCACCAGAGACAGAGTGGGGAGCAGAACAGGCAGATTTATTGAAATAGACTGCTGAGGGGAGCAGTGGGCAAGACAGGAGAGGTCTGCTTCACCATGTGGGTTGCTCCCTGGCCAGCCAGAGATTGAACTCGTGCTGCAGAGGCTGTTGGATTGCTTCATAGTGTGGTGCTTAACTCCTTTCACCACCAGGGAGGCCCACTACTATTTTTAAGGTGCTATGCTACATGCCAGATTTTTCTCTACCCTGAAGTTGTTTATATTTTATTTGGAGAGACAGGGTGTGACTGTATGACAAGTCACATTAACAATATGAAGAGTAACTAATATAAAACAACCATATAAGAGGTATCCACTGATTTTGATTAACTGATGAATGATCTAGACAGTGACTTCAAAAGAGAAAGAGATTCCTGAGGGCTAAACTAGAGGATACTGTTTCATGTTGGAGAGGCTATAAAATTGGACACTAATTCCACTGCCACAAGATTTGTTATTTTTTTTAAAGATTTATTTATTTATTTTATACAAGAACGGGGGTACAGGCCAGATGCACGGGAGGGCAAGAGGATTCACTGGAGACAGAGTGGGGAACAGAACAGGCAGACTGACGAAATACACTGCTAAGGGGAGCAGCGGGCGCAACAGGAGAGGTCCGCCACGCCATGTGGGACCCTCGCCTGCTGGCTGGGATCAAACCGGAGCTGCAGAGGCTGTGGACAGCTTCACTGCGCTGCTCTCAAATCCCTGCACCACCAGGGGGGGCCTTATTGTTACTATTTTTTAATTAATAAACTGTTTTTGAGTATTTTTAGGTTTACAGGAAAAAATTGAGTGAAAAATACAGTGTTCCTGTATATTTCCTCATTCTTCTATTACTATTTTAATTTTTATTTTCACAGTATCTTTTATTAGTTCCAGCTCATCTTAGTAGAGTTATATTTAATATTTTATTAAGATGTCTGAATTAACATGTTCTTGATGGCCTGAGTAAGGATTTATAAACTTACCTTCTTTTAGATGCTATATATTTTAATGTGGTCACTAGTGGAAAATCTCATTGGAATATATACTGTTGTTCAGTTCCTTAGTAAATGATGACCAAGGGACATGAAGGAGATTCCATTGCTCATAGTTTTCTTTTTTTAAACCCTAAGTAACTGAAAAGTAAAAATCTCCTCTGAACTCAGGTGGAGTATAATGTTGCATGTTTTTCCCCTCCGAGTTTACATTCAAGCCAACAGTCTTTTTAATTTCTGATTCCTTTTCAAAAGTAAAGAAAGGCAAACAGTTCTGGGCTTACATTGTCAGTACAAGGAAGGCGTTTATTTAAGGATTTTTGTCTGAAGTTTGAAAGATTTCTGTTGTGTTTTGCTCTGTCTCTGGCAGTCTTCTGCCTCATGATCTCCATGAACTGTGGGAGTAGTGTGTGGTTGGAGCAGAAGGGTAGAGGCAGCAATATGACTGCTAATATTCATTCTATTTAATTCATTCTCTATTTCATGACAATAGCAGGCAGAGAAAATGGTAGGGTTCATAAGAGAACCTGAGTGAACACTACTCTGACCATGAAAAAAACAGATAACTATGTCCAAAAATTAGGAATCCATTTGTGTTAAGAGAAAAAAAAAAAAAAAGCTTGGTTAAAATTTTAATGGATTTGGAGGTGGAGTGTAGGGAGGTATAAGTAAGAAGACCTATACTTAGGACAGAGGAATTTAAGAGCTAATCAGCAACAGAGCTTTTGTATGGCTTGACCAAAGACTGAGATTGTTAAGGAAAAGTCAAGGGGATGTTCAGGCACGCCGGATACTAAGCTTAAAGCACCAAGACTGTATTTCTGATCCTTCAGGTGTTATATCTGTTGTATTACCTGCCCCAGACAAAATTGGCTCACTAATTAAACTAGAAGATCCGAGTCAGCAGTTTGAAGGTCAGAAGTATGTGTCTGTTGTTAACGGCCAAGAGGCACATAAAGAAAAGGACCAATAATCTATGGTAAACAAGGAGTAGTTTTGGTATGGGGACAACACACCTAGGTGTGATGTAGAATTTTAGGTAGCTAAAGATATCATTGACTAGAGAAATCAAGCGAGAAGTGGAATGACGATAAATGCCATGTTTGTTTGCTTTGTGGTTTTTCTTAGGTCTCATGGACAACCAATCTTATTATCATAGTAGCACCCGAGTTAAGCTCAGGTAAAGAATTACAACTGTGAAGACCAGTTGGAAGACAAACTTCATCATCCCCTGCTAGACTTAGATTTACTGTTTCAGGCTAGTGGAATCTTACTTTTCTATTTCATCAGTGGTATCTCTTCATCTAATTTTTCCAATTGTGCTGGGAAAAAGTGGAAATATAAATATGTTTCCCTGCCTTCTCAGTCTTCCTTGACTATAAATTTAATCTACCACATTGTTTTTACACACATTGTTCAATAGCTCTGTATAGCATTTTTCCAAGAATGCCAACCATGATCTGGCATATACTCTCTCTGTTCCATCTGAATATGAACCTGGTCCATGTTTGTTGAGGCTATTCACTCGTTTCCTGCTTGTTTACTCATCTGCCGTGTGTTACCATTCATAGGAGAGGACCAGAACTCTCAGGTTTATCCTCTGGCACTAGGGGCTGTAAAGGAGCATCTGAACCAATTTTGGGGGTATTATACATGTGTCATTATCATAGCTGTCTTTTTTTATTTCCTCTTGCCCTACTTCTATTCTGCTTTCTTGCTTATTTTCCCCTTTCTTTCTGATTTACCTCTTTCAATATGGACATGGCTTTTTCCCGCTGATAATAATCAGGGTATTGGGTTGTTGCTGATACCACTTGTAGAGAGATCTAGATTTCTGGCACCTTGCTGACATTGTACCCATTCTGTGTTAAAATTCTTATGCACTTAAAGTTTGTGTTTCTGGCCTTGGTTTCCTGATAAGGACAGTGTTGGTATAACCTAGATATATTACGTAATTCTATTAGTTTATAAAGATTACCCTTAGAGATATTACCTACTCTTATACTTAATGTATAAAATGTTCAAGTTGAAAGTCTGAGTTTATCCTTCTGCTGTTGAAAAGGACTTATATCCAAAGCAATAAAGAAGAGGATTGGAAGCTATAGTTTATGCTGTATATTATACCATGTAGTATTATTCTTCTTGAACTTAAGTCATGAGAAATTTGAAAATGCTGTATTTTTCTTTTTAAAAAGCAGTGTTATTTCCCTATTTCACCCTGCCACACCTCTGTCCTGTACCCCAGCTCTTGTATGCATAAATAAATCTTTAAAAAAAAAAAAAAGAGTACATGAAGGAAGCAAAAATCATTGCTGCTGGATTCTTAAGTCACCTTTGCACTTGCTATTCTTATATGTGGGGTATTTTTCTACCTTCTGGCCACACTTTTTACAAGTTTTGATCCTGGATCATTTTATTCTTAAATGTGTGCAGTCAAACAATGATTGTAACATGTGTGATTGGAAAATGTACCCTGATGTCAGAGATGTTAAAAGGTGAAAAATTGTGCATCATGGAATTGATAAATATGATATATGTGAAAATGCTATGTGTTTTGATGTAGTTGTAGAAGGGAAGGGAGAGACCACCAAATTGAATTCAATAGCAAAGCTTCAAGATAGAAAAGATAGAAAAGAGAGGAAGGATCAGGAGCAAAGCATTCCATGCTGGAAACAGCTTGTGAACTATACAGTCTGTTCCCAGATTCGGGTCCTAAATTTGTCACTGTCATAAGTCTAGATGATCTATTTTGAAATTTTATTGTTGTTTTCCTTTTGTAATTTATTAATTTGGATTTTCTGCATGATTTATATAACCAGGGGAATTAAAGTTTGTTAGTAAAAGAGGAAAGATGTGGTTTTTTTTTTCCAAATTTCAGAATGCCATCCAGAATCATTAAAAAATATATATATTTTATAACTCCTATCCTCCTTGATGAAGGCTGTCTGTGGAATCAGACAAAGTAATTAACTTGAGACTTGTGCATTTTATTTGTTTCACAAATATTTATTGAATGCCTAGTTTGTGCATGATAATGTGTACGGGGGGAAATGTAGGGATAAATATGACATACCCCTAGTAGCTCAATTATGGAATCAGAATGTTGATGAGGAAACTGTAACACCAGCCTTCCTTTTCAGCCTGTGTTAGTTTGCTAAATTTGTGAGAAAAAGAACCCCTGACTGGCGTTGGCAAAATAACACAGACATTTGTTTTCTCAATTCTGGAGGCCAGAATGCCAAGACCAAGGTTTCAATAAAGTTGATTTCTTCTGAGGCCTCGCTCCTTGGCTTGTACATGGCCATCTTCCTTCTGTCTTCTCTTGGTGTTGCGTCTGTGTCAAGATTTCCTCCTCTTATAGACGCCACCTTGCAATAGATCAGAGTCCACCCTAACCGAACTTTTTTTTTTTTAATTTTTTTAAAATTTTTTTTTATAGAGGCATGTTTATTTATTTATTTATTTTGTTTGTTTGTTTGTTTTGTTTACACATGCACTGGGTACAGCCAGAAGCACGGGAGGGTGAGAGAATTCACCAGAGCCAGAGCGGGGAGCAGAGCAGGCAGAAGGACCGGAGTACACTGCTGAGGGGAGCAACGAGCGGCAGGAGAGGTCTGCGCGCCATGTGGGACCCTCCTCTGGTGGCCGGGGAGCAGCCGGGGATCGAACCAGCGCCGTAGAGGCTGCGGGCAGGTTCGCAACCCAGCGCTCAACCGCTGCGCCACCGGGGAGGCCCTGAACTTTTTTTTTTAACTTAATTATTTAAAGACCTTATCTCTAAATATAGTCATATTCTGAGATTTGGGGAGTTAGGACTTTAACATGAATTTGGCAGGACACAATTAAGCCCATCACTCCTCCAAGTCCTTACTTGACTCAGTAACCACACTGACCTGTTCAGTGAATACCACACTCCTGCTTGCCTTTCACTTGTTCCTTCTACTGCGGTCCCTCTCTCTGCCTCTTCTATGTATTTTTACTTTACTTCAGCAGGGAAGAAGAGTAAACAAAGTTGTGTTCTCCTCTACCCACTGATACTGCTTTCTTCTCATATCTTTATTACATATAAAAATTCTTTAAGTTCTTTTTCTAATGTATGTTAAGCATACATTGAATGTTTATTGGGTGGGTGATCACACTGAGGTTGGAGGAAGAAGACAGGTCTAGCTGTAATATAAGGTGTAATATAAGGTACAGAAGTGGTGCACATGAAGTAAATGCTGTAGGAGTATAAAGGAAGAGTCATATTATACCTGCTTTGGGGTAATTAGGGGGAAGATTCATATAAGAGGTAGTATTTGAGTATTTCTTTGGAGAATAGTATTTATTGAGGTGTGAAAATTGAAAGATGTCAACACTTCTAAAATAATGTGACCCAAGCAACAGGCAGGAAGAAGCAAGGTGTTTAGGCACTGTATAACTCCTTGGTGGGAATTAGCATATTTTAAGGGATGACTTGAGATAAAGTTGAAAAGATAGCCCTGGTGATGCAGGGGTTAAAATATCAGCACTATTAAGCTACTTCCAGCCACTGTAGCATGAGTTTGATCCCCTGCTAGAGAGCTAACCCATGGGGCGCTCTCCTGTATCGCCCGCTACTCCCCTCAGCATTATATTTCACTAGATCTGCCTGTTCTGCTCCCCACTCTGTCTCTGGTGACTCTTCTCACCCCCTACACCTGTGGCCTACACCCCAGTTCTTGTATGCATAAATAAATAAAAATCTTATTCTAAAAAGCTGGAAATATAGTATGTTAGTTCATTGTTGCTGCTACAATAAACTAACGTAAATTTATTATCTTACAATTGTGAAGGTGTCCAAAATGGGCCTTACTAGACTAAAATCAAGATATTGATAGGACTGCTCTCCTTTCTACAGACTGTAGGGGAAAATCCATTTTCTTGTCTTTTCCAGAAGACACATTTTTTGGCTTGAAGCCCCTTTCCATCTTCAGAACCACTAGTTACCAGTAGAGTCTTTGTCATATTATATCACTCAGACATTTGAATTTTCTGTATATAGGCTCTTTTGCATTTAAGGACCTTATGATTAGACTGGGCCCACCTGTATAGTCCAGGATAATCTCTCTATTTTAAAGTTGGCTGCTTTGTGGGCCTCCCCGGTGGCGCAGCGGTTGAGCGCTGGGTTGCGAAGCTGCCCACGTCCTCTGCGACGCCGGTTCGATCCCCGGCTGCTCCCAGGCCACCAGAGGAGGGTCCCACATGGCGCGCAGACCTCTCCTGCCGCCCGCTGCTCCCCTCAGCAGTGTACTTCGGTCCTTCTGCCTGCTCTGCTCCCCACTCTGGCTCTGGTGAATTCTCTCACCCTCCCGCGCTTCTGACTGTACCCAGTGCATGTATAAACAAAACAAACAAATAAATAAATAAATAAACATGCCTCTATAAAAAAAAAAAAAAAGAATTTATAGTTAAAAAAAAAAAAAAGTTGGCTGCTTTGTAACCTTAATTTGCTCTGCTACCCTGCTTTTCCTTGCCATGTAACATATTCACAAGTTAAGGGAATTAGGACATGGACGTCTTTGAGAGGCCGTTGTTCTGCTACCACAGATAGGGGTGGGACCAGATTAAATACGGTCATTGAAGATTTTTGATCAAAGGAATGACATGATCAAAGTATGTTTTTGTAAAGTCCATAGGCTATCAAGAATATAGGACTAGAAAGAAATCAGCAAATCTAAGTTGTCTTTTCAACTTTGTCATTGATCCTCTCTTACTCTTTCCTTTCCTTCTTTCCCTCCCTTTCGACCTTCTTACTAGAACAGCTTATATCCATAAATCATTGATCAAAGAATTAGTAGCCCTGAACATTGTTATAGCCACTGTTTCTGATTGCGTTCACTGTAAGGCCATCTCATCATGCTCTGGAAGGTACACTAGATGAGCAATCAGGAGACGTGCGTTATGATTTATATTTTGTCAGTAATTTGATTTGTAACCTTAGGGATTATCCTTTAGTATCTCTGTGATGCAGTTCTCCATCCAGATAATAGTAACAGCCCATCCTACACATCCATCTAACGGAGTTATAATCTTAAAATCTTAAAAAATAAAATTTTACTCCAAAATAATATATATATTTTTAGTTTTTGTCTGATGAGAATAACTCTCTTGTGACTTAAGAACTTTTTGTTTCTTCTTCTGTGCCTTGAAGAACCAAGGATCAAATAAACAAGTAAAAAAACAACAGAAAGTTAAAAGCTCAAAGCTCTAATCCCTTCATACTTTTTTCCCCCTCTACAGACCTGCGTCAGGGCAGTTATGTCATAACAAGTCAGGTAATATTTTATAGACATTTTAGCTTAGACTACTAGACTATAAGAATCTTAAGAATCTTATTCTCATTTTAGGGAGAATAATTTTAATTTAGCTTAGTGGTTTTGTGGAATCAGGATATACATATGAAGAAATACTCAAATCTCAGTCAATGCTTCATTAATAGAAAGATAGACCACCAATAAAAATCATAAAATGTTTGTGATTTATGAGTGAAAATTATTTGCTCTGATTTTTTTGCACACTCTCCCTAGATCTGTAATAGATAGATCAGGATGAATCAAGTTCTGAACCTCTGATGTTGCTCTATCAAACATTTCTACCAATATGAAGGTTTCACATTGACTATATTGCCTCAGTACTTATGACTTTCAGTAAACATTTCATTTGTCTACAATAGAAATGTGATGCAAGCTTCTAATGTGAACCAGGTGTATAAGTTTAAATTTTCTATTAGGCACATTAAACAAAAACAAAACAGGTGAAATTAATACTACATTTTTATTTTTATTTATTTTTTTAAGATTTATTTATTTTTTATATAAGAGCTGGGGTACAGGCCAGAGGCACAGGAGAGTGAGAGGATTCACCAGAGACAGAGTGGGGAACAGAACAGGCAGACAACCGAAATACACTGCTGAGGGAAGCAGTAGGCGAGCCAGGGGAGGTCTGCCATGCCATGTGGGAATTTCCCTGGCTGGCCGGGAATCAAACCTGCACTACAGAGGCTGCGGACAGCTTCACAGCACTGTGCTCAACTGCCAGTGCCACTGGGGAGGCCCAATAATGTGTTTTTAATTTGATATGTCCAAATATCATTGCAACATGTAATCAGTATAGGAAATTATTTGATGCGATATATTACATATTTTTTAATATTAAGTCTTTGAATTCTAATGTGTATTTCATACTCAAAGCATGCCAGTTTGTGCTAGTCACACTTGAAGTACGCGGGTCACAGTGGCTGGCAATTCCTGTGTTGGACAGTGAGTGTAGGTCTAACTACAAAGGTGTCTCCATAATAAAGGCATTTTTTTATGCCTTTCCCTAAAGCTCTCTATACTGCCATGTCTAACCTCTTTGTGACAGTGCCCTCCCCGAAGCCCACTTCCCTTCACAGTCTTCTCTGGTCCTCCCTTCTACTCTGTACTATATTTTCTTCTAGACATTTCCCTTTTCTGTGTCACATATTCTTCTTACCTTTACTCTGTTAAGGTCCCCTTGTAGGTTTTGCTGTGATTCTTAGTAGAGAAAGTGTCATTAACAGTATTGTCTCCTACCTACTACCGTACCTCCACAAAGAATATATTACAGGTAGAAATGTAAGCTGATCCCGACAGTATCAATAACACGGGGGAAATGGAGGTTTTTCCTCCTGTTCGGAAAAGTTAGGAGTCTCTGGTATTAGTCAAGTCTGAGTGTTAAGGAAAAACTGGCCAGGAGTATGTAACTTGAAGGCTTTACAGTCACATGCTACATAACTTTTTGATCATCGATTGACTGCATATTCCACCATGGTCCTAAAATCCTTAGTGCCTAGTGGCATTATGTCCTTCATAGCATTTTATGCCAACACCAGCCTCATACATCTCGTGTTTACTGCAACTCTTGAGCATATCACCTCCTCCCGCACCACCACCATCATGCTTGCTTAATTTAATCTCATTTCTTTTTGCTTTTGACCCATAAGCATACAAAATCCACTAAGTAATATTGCCAGTAAGAGGCCGTGTAGAGTGATCTGGAAACAAAACTAAAAATGATTAAGGACTATAAAAGTAGAAAATTAGCGATGGTTATTACCAATCAGGTATGTTCCACCATAGCTATTATCTTGAGGAACAAGAACAAGTGATGGAAACTGTTAAAGGACCTGCTTCTGTGAAAGCAATGAGACTAATGAAAATTGAAGAAGGCTCTATATAATTATGGAAAAAAGTCTAATAACCCTGGATTGAAGACCACACACAGAAGGTATTCCTCTCAACACCATGGTGATCAAGGTCAAAACAAAAAGTTTCTTTGTAATGTTGACAGAAAAGACTGGACATGATTATGACATGGAATTTACTGCTAGCTCTGGGTGGTTTAAATGATTCAAGAGTCATTATTCCATTAGTTAATGTGCAAGTGAAGGTGAGTCTGCAAGTGCTGATGTAAAGGCAGGTGAAATAATTTTGGAACTCTAGATAAACTGATTGGAAGGAAAATACTTGCAAGAGCAAATATTCAGTATGAATGAAACCCCCCTGTTCTGGAAGTGAAATGCCTGAAAGGACTTTGATTCACTGGGAGGCCAGATCAATGCTAAGTTTCAAGACTTTTAAGAACAGGATGACAGTTTTGCTTGGGGGTAATGTTTTTTGCATGCTACAAATTAAAATTTTTTGTGATGTGGCACAGTGAGAAGCCCAAGGTCTACAGGCATACATCAGTAAGCACACACTACTAGTATACAACCGGTGCAATAAGCAGTCATGGGTGACCCAGGTCCTCTTCCATGGTACCCCCCCTGAATTGCTCTGCCAGCAAAATGGAGTAGTAGTACTGTTTGGAGAATAACATACCTTTCAAGATTTCTTTCAAACACCTTCCTTTTATTGGTGATCTTCATCCCATTATTTAAGTGGTAGTTCTCCCCCCAAATATACCTCTTTGATCTCACCAATGACCAAGCATTTATAGTAGCTTTTAAGACCTAACTATTTGAGAAGACCTTTTGTAGGGTAAGGTAAAAGTATCAGGCTTTTCTGCCCTCCCGCCATTAGGATAGATGACGGAACCCAGTGGTCCTGAATGCATGCCTGATGGAGTAGGGTGTGGGCATATGTAGATGGGATTCATCTGGGCTAAGACTGGGCTTTTAAGGGCAGCGTCACGGGGACGCCAGCAGAAGAGAGGCAGTAGAGGAGCAGAAGCAGAATGAATGGAGAAAGGAGAACCACAAGCGAAGCAGAGAGAACATGAGAGAACGCCAGAAAGAGTGAAGACTTGCTGGGGGCTGGGAGGCCTGCCAGACTCCCGGTCACCCCTCAGCACCCCTGCCTGCTGTGTGCCTGGTAAATCCCAATAATAGCCTGCAAAAGCCACTGAGGGATCCAGGACTCTGTCCTCCTTTACCTGGTAAAGGGTAAAGTATTTATTTCTGTTGGATCAGAAAACCTGCCCTGTGGCCTTCCTGTCCTGCCCCTTACACCTTTACTTGGGCTATTGTTGCAACTGAGGAAGACATGGATGCACACTCTCCCTAGATTCTGGGAAGATTACAATATCTATAACTGCATTAAGAACCTTACTTGGGCAAAAAAAAGTTACGTTTGTGTTATTACCAAGAAGTGTCTGAGTGGCATCTGGAGTCTGAACCTCAAGAGGTTCATCTGTGACTTCAAAGGATTTTCCAAGGATGAGGAGGTTGCAAATCAACAAGGCTGTGGTTGAAATGGCAAACAGCTTTAACCTGGGTGTGAATGAGATGCCTGTGAGGCACTCCTAGAGGTGACTTCAGAGAAAGTGGCTAATGAGTTGTTGAAACTGGAACAGAAATACTTAGCTAAAGACATCAGAGAAAAGGAAATTTAGAGGGGAAGAAAAGTAAGAACCCCAAGGAAAATTTACAGTGAAGGATTTAGTGGAAGCTTTTTTGCAGACTCTACAAGTTTGAAAATATAGACCCCCCAACAACTAAAAGGTTTTCACTAATAAAGAAGAATGTTCATGGGGTATTAATTTGCTTACAAGCAAATCTATAATTAAAAAAAAAACAGTCAAACCATATTTCTGAGAAGAGTGATACCTAAGAAGAACCTCAGGCAGATCCTTCAGAATGTAATCTAGAAGAAGACATTGTTAGAGGAGATGACAGCTCCCTGCAAGTTATTACCCCTAAAGACCCAACAGTGGGATGAGATGTGGAGGTGGCCGACAGTGATACTGGTGATGTGTGTTTGCGTGTTAGTTTTTATTTATTTTTAAAGATTTAATTAATTTATTTATACAAGAACTGGGGTACAGGCCAGAATCGCGGGAGGGTAGGAAGATTCACCAGAGACAGTGGGGAACAGAACAGGCAGACTGACGAAATACACTGCTTAGGGGAGCAGCGGGCGAGACAGGAGAGGTCTGCTGCGCCATGTGGGACCCTTGCTGGCCAACCGGGATTGAACTGGTGCTGAAGAGGCTGCGGACAGCTTCACAGCACGGTGCTCAACCGCCTGCGTCACCAGGGGAGGCCCTGTGTGTTAGTTTTTAACAAAAAGTTTTAAAAGTACAAAATAAATTTAAGAGTTTGAAAAAAATCTTATATAATGATATAAAAATATTTTTGTACAGTTGTGTTTGGTTTAAGCTAAGTGTTACTATAGAAGTGTCAAAAAGTTAAAAAAAGGTTTATAAAGTAAACAGAAGCTAAGGTTAATTTATTGAAGAAAGAAAAATATTGTTTAATAAATTTAGTGTAACCTAAGTGTACAGTATTTGTAAAGTCTACAAGAGTATATAATAGTATCCTAGGCCTTTACATTAACACTCCACTTAAGATAAGTGCCCTATGCAGGTGTTCTATTTTTAATCTTTTATACTATATTCTCTGCCTTTTCTAAGCCTAGATATGTTTAGATACACAAATACCATTGCGCTAAAATTGCCTGCAGTATTTAGTACAACAACATGCTATATAGATTTGTAGCCAGGGAGTGCTAGGTTATACCACACAGCCTAGATATGTAGTTGTTGCTACCATCTTGGTTTGGTTAAATAGACTGTTGGACATTTTCACAGTGTTGAAATTGCCTGATGCCTTTCTCAAAATGTATCCCTGTTGTTAGGTTATGTAGGACTGTGTATTGTGCCATGGAATGTAGAATAATAACTTATGCTTTTATTAACAAAATTTTTATTTAGTCCCAGAAGCCAAAAACATTAATAATTACCTCAGAAATGAGACATAAACATGCAGTTGAGTTCTACTGACGAGGCTGGAGCAAAAAATATAATCATATTTTCTTGTCAGACCATCCTCCCTATCTTCACCTTCCTCTTTTTTAGTCTGTTGTTAGGATTTATGTTTTCTAAATATTTTGTAGTTATACATTGTTTACCTCTCATGATACATTTTAGCCCCGTTTGTAAATGCATGGACATGTAATGATTTGTTTAGTTTGGTTTTTGCAAAGTAACTCAAAAAATCAATACCAGAAATCCAAGAATGAAATGAAGAAAACATTTCCATTTGCAATAGCATAAAAAACCTCACGAATAAATTTAACAAAAGTAATTTAAGCTTGTACTTTGAAAACTACCAACACTGTTAGAAATTAAAGAGACCTAAATTAATGAAAGACATCCAATGTTCATCTATTTTTAATATTGTTAAGATAAATCCCAAATTGATGTACATATTCAACAAAATCCCAGCTGCTCTTTTTTTTACAGAAATTGACAAACTGATCCTTAAATTCATATGGAAATGCAGGGACCCAAAATAGCCAAAGGGATTTTGAAAAAAAGAACAAAGTTGGAAAACTCAAACTTCCTGATTTCAAAACCTATTATAAAGCCACAGTAATCATGACAATGTGATGCTGGCATAAAGATGGACTTGCAAGTGATTACAGACTCCCTTTGTCTCAGAGTTATTCTAAACTGACACACTAGCTCACTCTAGACTTTTTAAGATTTTGTTAAAAAGTTTAACTGGTATCTTCTTGTCACTTTTAAGGTGACCACTTCTGCCAAAAGGCAAAACAGTGTGTTCTGTTTCTCTTTAGAAGGACTTGTCATTCTGTAAATTTCAATGTCCTTGGTTGTCTTGCGTACTCATCTCTCTGGTGAACTCAAGAAAAGTTATCATTTTATATATGGGAGCTCCCATTGTTACAATGAGAGGAATATTCTCTTCCTGCTTTCCATATCCTAGGCATAGATTTAGCACTCAATTAAAATTTGTTTAAAGTGTGTGCCAGGCAGTATGCTAAGTGCTTACTGCATCATCTCATTTAATCCACACATCTGTGAGGATGTAGGTACTATTATTATTCCCTTTTTTTTTTTTTTGAGATGTAAAACTAAAGCTAGTGGAGAAAGGGAACTAGAGGTACAGCAACAAAGAAATTTGTTGATCCTAAATCACCTTTCCCTTTCAATCCCTCCCTAATAAAATTCTTGAACCTGTTTTTCACTTCTCCGAGGAAAGGCATATCTTTGTGATTGCAAATTCTTGTATCCTCATTTGATGGGGAAAGAAGCATAATGTAAACAGGAAAAAATACCATATGGGTTCACTCATTTGTAGGATATAAAGAAAAAGCAAAAATAAACTCTGACGAAGTGGTGGTTCCCAGAGGGGAAGGGAGAGTAAAGGAATGGTTTGGTGGTAGATGGTGATTGGACCTTTGGTGGTGAGTGTGGTGCGAAACATACAGTGGTTGAAGGGAGAAACTGAATACCAGAAGCTTATAGTATTGTTAACTAACATTACCTCAATAAAAAGAAAAAAAAAAAAGGAAAACTTGGGGGTCTAGTTGAACTTTTGATTAACTGGGAGAAGATACTTTCAGAGTCCAAAGGCTTTGGGTAGTCAATACTAGCACCTTGGACGTTTAACAGGTGAGTGACAAAATGACCGTCCCTCATAACTTTGTGGTCATGTTCCACTTTTCTTTTCCCTTCATCTGTTGCCAGTGTGAAATGGCTAATAACCTTTAGGTTTTAAAAACATTTTTTTAAAGGATTGAAGAATTTTAATTCCTTTACTAACCTGGTTTCCTTTCCCTTCATCTGTTGCCAGTGTGAAATAGCTAATAACCTTTAGGTTTTAAAAACATTTTTTTAAAGGATTGAAGAATTTTAATTCCTTTACTAACCTGCTATGTGGGAATTCCTTTGGGTAGCTCTCATGCTAGGAACCTTAAGTGTAATAATTTGTGCCACTTGCATACTCATCTCTCTGGTGAACTCAAGAAAAGTTATTTTATATATGGGAGCTCCCATTGTTACAATGAGAGGAATACAAAAGTGGATTAACAGTTTTTTGATTTTTAAAAATTTTGGTGTTTTTGTTCATTTCTTGCAAGGAAACAATGAGATGAGCCTGATCAATAAACTCAAATAAAACAAATGTTATTAATTCACTTCTTCATCTGTTTTCTGAAATTCATTTTCTATGGTGTGCTATTTGTAACTCACCACATTAATCATTCTACATTTTCTCATGTGTTGGTTGATGGATAGAGGCTAAGTTTCATGTATTGCCTGTCTTCACTGAAAATTCAACACCTTTTCAAGTATTTGACATGTATAATATTTACTGGGTGATAGATCCCTGGTCATTATTGTAGTCACAAACAGCACTAATATAGACAATGCTAAAAGTTAAGGCAACAGGTATACAGAGACAAAGAGAATTGTTTATATATGGGAAGCTATTTTAGAATGCCCTGGTCTGATATAACAGTCATTTATATGCTTCCACCTCTCTAGTTATCGGGGAATATGAAGAACAGAGAAAGCATCCAGGAACCTAACTTTGATTATTACAACCACAAAGTTCCTGATATTGATCTCAGTGATTGTGAATTCCCACACGTAATTGAAATTTATGACTTTCCCCAAGAATTTCGTACTGAAGACCTTCTACGGATTTTCTGCTGTTACCAGTAAGTATTTGCAAATTGTTAAGAATGTTAGGAAAAGTGGGCTGTAGTTTTCTCAATTTCTTCTGAAAAGTCACTTCTTGTTTTTGTACTCCCTGTTGTTTACTTTAGCATCAAGTTTATTGTCTCTTCCAAGTTCATTGAAAATCTTCTGTATCAAACCACTCCATCTTCTGGGTTCCTTAAAAATTCTGTACCCCATATTAGGTTTAAGAAGAAGATCATCAGTGATAACTTATGAATCTGTTTTCATAGTGCAGTTGGTTCTTTTATATTTGTTGTAATTATTGATATATGTGGATGTATATTTGACTTCTTTTTGCATGTGTTTACTTGTCCCGTCTTTTTCTCTTCTTTCTTGCCTTCTTTTGGATTGATGAGGTATTATTCTCATTCCATTTGGGGGGAAAATGATAATCTTTCTATTCTTTGGTGGTTATTTTAGAAATTACAAAATGCATGCTAAACTTATGAATGGCTTAACTTAATGTTTTTACCCTCTTTCCAAGCATTATAGGGATTTTTAATTCCATTCCCTAATTCCAGTCTTCCCAATCCCAGATTATATGCATTTTATAGCTTTGTTCTTTAATTTTTTTTCTTTTCTCTTTTACTTTCATTTGACATTATGGTGGTTATTCAGTGTTTAAGATTTACCGACTTTCTGTGTTTTTCATTTATTCCTCTTGTATCTTGTACCTTCCATCTGAAATCTTTTTCTTACTGCATGAAGTTACCATCTTTATCACTTAATTTAGTAGCAGTCTGCTAAAAACAGATTCAGTTGTTTTTTAAAGACTTTATTTGGGCTTTGTTCATGGAAGATATTTTTACTGGGTATAAAATTTTAGGTTGGTAGTTATTCTTTCAGAAATTTTGAGGATATTCTGCTGTGTCCTACTTTCTCTGTTGATGATGAGAAACCAGCTGAATGTCTAAATGTTGTTTCTGAATTACTGTCTTTTCTCTTTGTATGCTAGGAGGAGTGTTTGTATTTCTCTTAACTTGTTCTTGAGATTGGTTGTGCTTCTTAAATCAGTGTTCAGTAGTGTCTTTCATTGGTTTGGAGAACACTAACATGCTGTTCTTGAGACATTATCTCAAGTATTGTGTCTCTGTCCCTTTTTCCTTCTTTTAAGGTGTCAATTAAATGTTAATAGACCTTTCACTTAATCCTTATCTTATCTCTCTTTTATATTTACATCTCTACTTGTTACATTCTGAATAATTTCTTTAGTTTCCAGTTCAATTTTTTTTTTTTTTTTTTTGGTCAGCTGTTTATAAGTTGTTGGTAAGTCACTATTGAACTTTTAAATCCCATTTTTCAAAGTTCTATTTTTTTTAAGATTTATTTATTTATGCATACAAGAGCTGGGATACAGGCCAGAGATGGGGGGGGGGGGTTGAGGGGATTCACCAGAGACAGAGTGGGGAACAGAACAGGCAGACTAACTGAAATACACTGCTGAGGGGAGCAGCGGGCGAGACAGGAGAGGTCTGCTTCGCCATGTAGGTTTCTCTCTGGCTGGCCAGGGATCGAACTCATGCTGCAGAGGCTGTGGATTGTTTCATGGTGCGGTGCTTAACCCCTTGCTGTACAGGGAGGCCCTCAAAGTTCTATTTCTTTATAAAATCTTCATAGTCATTGTTTAATTTCTTGTTTTCTCCAAGTATTTTAAAGATTTTTTTTTCTTTAATTTCTTTAAGTATTAAACATAGACTTTATTCTGTGTCTGATAATTCCTTTAACTGAAGTCCTTTTACTTCTGTTTCTACAAATTCTTGATCATAGTGCCTTGCTTTTTGGGAGGGGAAAATTTATTTATTTACTGTGAACCCATCATTTTCCTTGGAATTTTGTTTATGGGAATTGAGGTTACGATGAAAGAAAAGGATTTCTCCTGAAAGGATATGTATTTTCTTTTGCTAAGCACCTGGGGCACTAACAGCCCAGGAACACTAAATTAAATTATTGATTTGAGGTTATTCACACCACTCACATAGAAATTTTTTAGTGGAAAATGGTTAAAAAAAAGATTGTTCTGTGTCTCAAAGAGTTTATTTTAACTTAATACCTGCAAATGTCCATTCACTTGAAACTGTTTATTATGGTGACAAATCTTTTATTTTTTTTAAAGCTACTAGTCTATTGATAGAAGAGTTCTTTTAAATCATCCTTATAACATATCACTTGTTATTTCCAGTCTCATGTCTTTAAAATGGAGCAAGAAGTTTAATATAACTTCAGAGTCATCTGAGTGCATATTCTTTATAGGTTAGAATGTTTTCTCTGTCTTTTATAGCTGTTTTGTCCAAACATAAATGATAATAGATTTTTGGATTTTTTTTTAGTGACTTCACCTTTCTTTAGTCTTCCAAAGCTCTTGACTGTGTTTTTTATAGACACCAACTCTTCTTTATCACATTTATATTTCATTGGGTTAATTTTATTGTGCAGTAAAAATATAAATTAAAACTGATAAAAGTGGGTTTTAGAACAATTGGTATATATACATGCATAACAGAAGTTAAAAGAGTCAGAAATATACCTTTGTATCTCTAGCATATAAGAAAAAATAAGCTTCAGGAGTAAAGAAGTAGTTCAGAAAGAAAACAATTAAAAAGATTTTCAGGCTCTGAAAGAAAGTCAGTACTGAGGATTATACTTTAATGCTCCAAGCCTGATATTAAAAAAGAACCAGGGTCTATGTTTGAAATCACAAAATTAAATTTAAAATTTGATTCTTGTATATTTTTTGAATATGTAATATTCTATATTAATTGGGAATTAGTCCCCAGTTTTTATTATAGGGCCAGATAGTAATTATTTTAGGCAACTCTGCCATCATTGCACAGAAGCAGCCAAAACCAAAACATAAACAAATGAGCATGGCTAACTTCAATGAAACTTTGTGTACACAATCAAGCATCCTATTTTTCTATAAAGTTCTAGTACAGACAAAACTAATAGCCTTGTACCTCACTTATGTTTGATTGGGGAGAGTATCAGTTCTATAACTAATAGGAAGGAGGGGTGATTGAATCCTGAAAGGGCAATTAACAATTTGCCATAGATGTCACTCTAAACTATAGTGTAGGTCAGTCTAATAATCACAGTTGTTAGACTCAGTTTCAATACATGTTCGATATAAAACGTGTAATAGATTTTTTAAAGCAGTAACGATTAAATCACAAATTAGAACTACTTTACATTGTCCTTAATAATGATGATCTTTAAAACTAATTATCAGTTTTGTTGATGTCTAGAATTTCCTGGAAATTAGCTAATTCTTATGATTAATTTCCTTTTGTTTTATTTCTTCCTGATCTTACCTATAATACCATTTTTTTCAGTCAAACCCAAAAATATTCCCAAAAGAGAGAAGCATTTTAAAGTATTATGAAGTTTCAGCATCTAAAAGGCCCTTCAGAAACCATCTTGGTAGTTTTCTAGTCTTTTTATAAACTATTATGACACAGATCTTTACCATTGAACTTTTTCACAGTATTGAACTTTTGAACCAACTCCTGTGGTCATTTTATGCTCTGGTCTAACTTAACCGTACGTTCAGGAAATTCTCCCACTAGCTTTCAAAGCCTCCTTTTTTCCCTCAAAGGAATTTTTTTCTTGACTGGTTGTTAAAGAGGAAAGATATTTTAGCAGTTGTGTATTTTTTTTTTTTTACTTTATAGTGCTTTATAAAAATAAGGTTATAAAGTGCAAAATGCCTGTCATAACATGTCTGAGTCAGTTATCAGTCAACTTCATGTTTTAACCACCACCTTCATCAATATTAATAATCTTCCAGATGAATATTGCTAGTAATAATAAAAAATAATGAGCGTCATTCATTTGTTAAATGCCCACTAAGTGCTCAATATCATGCTCTTTGCCTTGTCATGGATGATCCCACTTCCACAACTCTGTTCACTGCAGATGAACAGACCTCGCTTCAAGAGTGGTTAAACCTGCCCACCTGTTGTGGCAGAACCTGAGACCAGTTATATCTGACCCTTGTACCCCTGCTCTTTCAACAGCCCTATGTTGAATCCATGAACAGTTTTAAGCTCCTGAGAAACTAATAGTCATGTCATCCTGACAGTCCTTGTGTTCACTAGACAGCCTTGCTCCAAAATAAAGGGTTTTTTTAGTACTGAAATGGTCATCCTTGGATCTTTCTAATCTGGTCTGGTATTTCTCTTATCTTGATTTCTTTTATCCTGAATTTTTCTGACTTTGCTACAATTCTTTTCTATTTTCCCCTTTCTTGCCTTTTTTTTTCTGTAATACAGGGGATAAAAGGTCAGCCTCTTTAATTATAGTTTCTTTTTTCCCCATTACTTGGTTTTATTTATTTATTTTGCTTTGAATGAGCTGTCTCTCTCACTGTCTCTGGCTTTCTTTGTCCTTGAGCCCACATTTGTGTTAAATCCTGGTGACCTTCCCTGCCAACCTCCTCCTTCACTATTCTTCTTCCCCACTTTTGCTTCCTTTTTCCACCTCTTCTTATTCCATACCCTTAAGAATATCTCTTGTAAATAGTGCATTAAATACTTTGCCTCCTCAAGGGACTTGTGAGGCTTAATTAGTTGATGTCCATAAAATGGCTGGGGATGTAAAATACTCCCAGGTATTTTCTTTATGATGGTATTATTGCTTTTAAAATTCAGTGGCTTTTTCTGTCCTCCAAGCTGTTTTTTGTGTCATTATCCCCATCCCACCTTGTGCTTGTCGAGTGTTTTACATTGTCTCATCATGAAATGTTTTATGAGACTGTATGAAAGATTTTATGAAAGTAAATTTTATTTTGAGAAGTAAAATTGTGTTCTTTTGTTGCAGAAAGAAAGGATTTGATATTAAATGGGTAGATGATACACATGCCCTAGGAGTATTCTCCAGTCCGATTACAGGTATTCGCTCAATGAATTCCAGTATTCTTTTACTGTTTATTTCCTCTTGCTGTTGTCCTTATTTTTCTTCCCAACTATTTAATTCGCCTTGTAGGTAATTGGCAGATACAGATTTTGCCACCCATGTGCTTCTCGTCTCCCTTTTCACCTGAAGCCACTTGTATTTGAAGAGGCAGTTCCTTTCTAGGTTATTTGCTATGTAACTGACAGTTACGATAGTGCATAAACAGGCTGTAGGTAGAGAAGAGGCCAGTGTGACTAAATCTCATACTTGTGATTTTTTTTTTTTTCCCACCATAGACAAATGAATTTGAAGCATTCCTAAACCTATCCAGTGAGAAATTGTAATACCTGCTTTCTAAATATATGATGGGAGCATTTCACATACATCATCGGCTTCAGGACATGCATGTGGATGCACCAGAGAAATTAGAGATGTTGATTCTTGTCTGAACCACCTAGAATAGGAGTATATAAAGGGACCACTAGTAAATATTTTAGACTTTGTGTGGCATAAGATCTCTTTCCCTATTTAACTGATGTTTTAGAAAGTGCCCGTAGACAGTATGCCCAGGAACCAGCAAGGCTGTTTCAGTACATATCTATGTATGAAAACAGGTAGCTGAATAGATATGGTCACAGAGCCATAGTTTGCTGATCCCTGATCTAACATAATCACTGCCAAGTTGTTCCTAATGGATTTCCTGAGCTTACCATCTCTTTTGTTGTCAGGAAAGAAAAAAACGAACACATCTAGGAAATACTTTCTAAGAATTCGCCCAAAATTTTGCTTTGCATCACTCTCCTTCATTTCTTCTACATCCTTATATTTGTTCTTTGCAGCTCGTGATGCTCTGGGTAGTAAACATACCATGGTGAAGATCCGGCCCTTGTCGCAGGCCACAAGAGCTGCCAAGGCCAAGGCTAGAGCTTATGCAGGTGAGCCTGTAATCTGGGTTTTTTTCTTGTTGATAGTGGTGTTACTGTTTTTTCTCCCAGCAGTTGTGCAACATCCAGAGTTTAAGAGACTTAGTGTTAAAGGAAATACATTTTTAAAGGAAAAGAGAAAAGGCTGTGGAAATATGGCCTCTGAGTAGCCACCTGGAGAGAGAGTGGGAGATACTAACTGCAACAAAGCAGCCGCACCCTTTCTTGGTGACATCCTTATCTAGTTTACCTCTGTTAAGCTGCTGGATAGAGTCACTGTAAGAAATTGTGTTAATACAGATAATGAAGCCATAGTTGTTTGTGCTTTGCCATGTTAATTTCCTCTGACCATCATCTATCAGGCTTGTATTAATTACTGCTGATGCAGCCCTTGTTAGTCTTTTTGTATGTTAATTACTGAGTTAAATCACTCGGAGCTAGAGTGCTTTCTCTTCCTTACTCCCTTATACTCCCTCCCTCTCTCCCTTACAGAATTCCTCCAGCCTGCAAAGGAGCGTCCTGAGACTTCGGCAGCCCTAGCCAGAAGGTTAGTCATCAGTGCCCTTGGGGTTCGAAGTAAGCAGAGCAAAACTGAAAGGGAAGCAGAGCTCAAGAAACTGCAAGCAGCCCGAGGTAAGTTGAAGTTAACGGAGTTCTTCTCTAGTCCCTTTAGAGCTCACTATAAGGCATGCGTAAAAAAATAAAAACAAATGAAGCTCATTCCATTTTGTCATTTCCATTTCCCAGAAGCCTTTCAAGGGTATTAAAATTGTTTTCATGCCTTATATTTAGGGGGAAGACATTTCAGGATTTGTCTGCCTGTTCTACACACTGAGGCATCCTATCCTAATCCATGCTCCTGCTGCTGTTTTCCAAGATAGGCTCTGTCTTCTCAGTTCATCCATGGCTTTGTCTATAGTGCTTACTCCCAACTCTTGAAAAAAATTTTCTTGTGACAGTATAATAGTTTCCCAGGCAAACAACAGCAAACTCCATCATTTGCCATGGTTTCACTAGACAGTGATGTTGTTGTTACCATGATGTTTTCAAATGGTTGATCTTAGATAGAAGACAAACTAATGAAAAACCAGCAACTGACATTGATGGTAGTAACTATAGGAGGTATTTTTTTTCCCATTGATGACAGTCTTGATAGGTTAATCTAAATGTACTCTAATGGAGCCAATCATCTGATTATTTTCCAGGACCTAAGAGAGTTCCCCGAAAATATTTAGACTGATCCACCAACAAAATTTTTCTTTCACTTTGAAGCTGAGGATAATACTCCTCTCTCCCCTTTATAGTCTGTTGACTTGTATGTAAAGGCTTGGGACTCCCGCTTTGCACTTAAGTATTTTTTATCAACCTTCAGGCTCACGATCTGTGGAATCTGTGAAGGCAATTTATTTTGAAAATTCCACTTAACAAAAAGTAACTTCATTTTTCCTTTAAACGAATTGAAGTTTCAAACTCCTTGTTTATTGCTGGTCTAACAAGGCCATTAATACTTCCTGTCCACTCTGCTTTGGTGATAGCAGGCAGCTTGTGGACTCTAAGCTGCACTGGCCAGATAACCAGTGACAAAGTGTGTCATGGCAGGTGCTAGAGTTTCAGAGTTGAAACCAAAAACTAATTTTTGAAACCTTAATGATTGTAATGAGGCAGTTTTGATTTTTCCAATGCATTTTCATTTAAAGGCCTTTTACAGACTATGGAAATGGGAGGATTCCTCTGGTTTTTACAGATGGCAATAACGGGACTAGATTAAAGAGAATGTGCAGTGTTCTTAACCCTTTATTAATTGGTTGTCTCTGAGGAAAATGATTACTCTGTGATAGCCATGATTATCTCAGAAGATCAATAGAGGGTAATAATAGTGGCATCTATAGGAGATATGACTCTTTTTGCAGTGTATCATGCTTACCTATGAGTATAATATCACCTGTATCTCTACAGATAGTGCAGCAGTCATCTTGCATGGATATCATCTGAGTGTTCTTTCTAGTTCTCTCTAGGCACGTCAGCTTGCAGCTCCATTTGAAATACTTGTTTTAAATGCCTAGCTATACAAAGGACATTTCAGTGAAGCACTAAAAATGAGACTGTTGTTAATTGAGTAACCTACTCCTTATTTTTTAAAAGGAGACCTTTAGCTGTGAATAGAAACCCCGTGATGTAAGTTGCTCCTAGGCACTGGTGCTGAGACTGTACAGATGATAGAGGATTCTTCCTTTATTATGCTCCAGAGCTTTCTCGTTCTTCATATCTGAGAAAACACGTGTGGAAAATTCATGGTATATTTGATAAATGATAGATCTCTTTCTGGCTTCTTTATGTGTTGAGCTGATACTCTTAGATCTGCCTGTATGGAGTCCCAGGTTTCTCACTTAAAACATTTTTTCTGTGGAAATTAAAAATATTGTGTAGGGAAAAAAAAAAAAAAAAACCTAAAAAAACCCCCACAACTGTTTAGGTATTAAGCAGATCAAAGATTTTTGTCCCAGCTCTTCTTCCACTGTAGGAGGAGGATTAAGTATAGCATGATGACTAGCATTATAGACTCTGCAGTCAGATTGCCTGGGTCCACATCTTAACTCTGTTGTTCACTGGCTATAAGAGCGTGGCCAAGTGTTACTCTCTGGAGGCCTCTGTTTCCTCATCCATAAAATGGAAATCAGGTGAGATAATCAATGAAAGACATTTAATTATCTCCAGAAACCATACAGATGCTCTCCTTCTTATTTCTGTAGACCCATAAGTATGTGATAAATGTTAGCTTCTCCTGTTTTTATTAGTAATGGTAGCAATATCATTATATGGTGAGTCTAAAACGGATTGTAGTGCCTATTTTTTTGTCATTACTCTCTTTTATTTTAAATTTCCTGTAATAATCTATCATTTACATTTGGTATTCACTTAAGCGCCTGCCCTGTACAAGGCCTTGTGCTCCCTATTTAGGAGAATTTTGGAGATAGGAAGATTTTGTTCCTTTCTTTAAGATTTACAGTCTAGTGCAGATTTCTGCCTGGAATAAGGAAGAAAATGTGAATCTTGTATTTTAAGTAATTGTTTCCTCTCGATTCATTGTGAAGATTTTAAGATTAAAAGCCATTAAAATGTTTTTTGTTGATTGAAAGGATTGGAAGGAAACTCCAGGCAATGTAACATGCTATGATGCCGTTGTGTTATGAAAACAGTGTGGTGCATAGTATTATCTCTAGTTTAGAGCTGGCTCAGAGAAGTTAAGCACCTGGCCTAAGGTCACCCAGCTGGTAAATTGAGACGAGGCATTTGAATCTAGGCCTTTAATTAAAACTCATACTCCTTCTATATTACTGTAATCCCTCTTGAAGGATTTTATGGGTAATTAACATTTTTTCCCCCAGGACTAAAATAAGTTTTAAGATCTTCAGAAATAAATTATACAGACTTTTTTTTTTGTTACCTTTCTAATGGTTAGAACTTTTGCTGTCAGAAAATTCTTCTTTAGTCTAACTTAAATCTGTTGATAATTTAGACCAGATTCCTCTTTTTCCCTTAGAAACAGGGAACATCTGGACACCATTCTGTTATCACAACTTTTAACTATAAAGATCAGTAGCAGATCATTTTGGACTAGGGGAATCTGGGCCATAATAGAGTTTTTGCCATTAACTAGCTGTGTGGCTGTAGGCAAGTCTCTTCAACCTCTCTGTGCCCCAGTTTCCAACAAAATGAAAGTAATGTTTGAGCACAACATATGTTAACATATGTAAAAATGTTTAGGAAGGAGTTTTACAAATTCAGTATATTGTTGCTTATATCATTGTTGGACAGTTAATCTGCATTATAATATAAGCTAATAATAGACAGATATGCACTATGTACTGCTGCTCCCTATCCGTTATCCATGACAAAGTCATGCTAGTGAGTCATGACATTCATAATGAGTTTTGACATGATGTTGCAAACTGATGAGAATTAGTATGGGAATTTAAATCTGTGTCATCCTGGTATCAGTATTTTTATTAACAATACTATAGAATGATTTCCTAGACACTCTGCTGTCAGGCACAGTGCCTAGGACATAAAAAGATACTCAGGATACAAGTTCATTGAATAAATACATGAATGACACTGCTTATTTTAATTTTTCTTCATAAATCTTATTTTATTTTTGACTCTATGCTGAAACCTATCAAGTCCTTTCTATTTTCTTTATAAAACTTAGAGTTGGGTTAAACTTATGAAATCCTTCTAATTAATGAATTTTGGATTTGTGATTTTGAGATTTAAATTCGTTACTGCTAAGTTTCTCCACTCCACTGTGTTCTTCTTACCCTTTTAATGAGAAGTCTATGTCTTATTTCTTAGGAGATTTAGAAAGTAAAGCTACTCTGGGAAGAATCAAGAAATAAGAAGTACCCAAATCATTTTAAGAAAATCCTATTGTATATTTCAGGAGGATAATAATCCTTGAACATGGAGAAAGTATTTTTTAGTCCAACAGAATGTAAAACAGATCAGAGTTATGCTAAAAGTTGGAATGGAAGCATGTCATTGATGAGTACTCTGTATTTGACTTCATCATGTGTTTCACACTAAATGATGAAACCACATTTTAACTTGGGAATCGTGTAAAATTTCCCCATGTCCCACTTCTCAAAACACTTGATTCCTACCCAAAATTAGAGGTAGAATTCATTACTTCTTACATTAAGCTACCTTCTCATTTTCAAAGCTTCCCATAATTTTATTTCATAACTTTTTACTGTAATGGATAGTAATTAATTGGCTGGTTCTAAAAGACCATCTTTTGGGTCACAGGCCTGAAAGGCAGAGTAAGTAAACAATACTTTGATCTCCTAATTTGATTAATGAAATCACTAAGAACTTAGAAGTAAAAGTGATTTCTATAGGATATTTAGTCAGCTGTAAAGAGAAAATCACCGTTGCTACCGTCTGAAATGTTTTTTTCAGGCACCCCCTATTCTGCCTTAAAGGACAGTGCTGCATTTGCTGCCTTACAGTCTAGGTCTTGTGGCATTTTCTTGGTTCCTTATCTCCCCTGATACGAAGGTCTCTTCATTTTTAACCATGCTTCCTTCCATTTTAATGTGATTTTTTTTCTTCTGTGATATAGTAATTACCCATATTTTGGGTGTCACTTGCTGTTAAATAAACTTCTGTCCCTGGCTTATATCAGAGATGAAAATGTTAATCTTAGGACTGACCAGTTCACCCAATATTGCTGAATAAATATTACCTAGTTCTTTGTGTTGATTTATCTTTTATTATCTTAATGATATAGATAATCACTCCACTCTCCATAGTTAAATGCCCCCCTTAATACTTAATGTTATTTGGACTGTATTTTCCCAGTATGTTAATGACTATATAAATGCTTGGTAAACCTAAAATCTAAAACCTTGCTAAAATTAAGAGGTAACTTATATTCTCCTTGATCTGCCAGGTCTGTCAGTTCATGAAAGAAAGCAATTAGATTAGTTTGACCAGACTTGTACTTTAAGTCTTCATGTTGATTAGTACTCTGTAGGTGGCTAAAAGTGGATTTTGTGATGATTTTTTCCCATTATGTTGTTAGGTATAGAAGTAAATTTTGAAAGTTTTAATTTGCATCCCTTTATTTATTTATTTTTTTAGACATAACACCAAACTAGCCCTTTTAAAATCTTCAACACTTTCTGTTGCCTCAATGAGAGGTGGTGATTTCAATCAACTCATTTAATATAGTAATTTCTGCCAATTTATTTATTATACTGAGAAATGAAAGTCTCCAGGGCCAGCTCATGTTAATACTTTAGGTTAATCATTTCACTCTCATTCTTCTGTTCTTTAGTTCCTTGCCCTTTGGGCTTCTGTTTGGCTTTCTCTTAGTTTACTTTTTTTTAAGGGTTGGCGATAAAGTTAATTGCATTTTCATGTAGTCTATCAGCTATTATTTGCTTTCTTTCCTCTTTAAGAGAGAAACATGTTTATTTTTCTCTCGGTATATTTTTCACATTTTTTTCCTTTTTTTGGTATATTTTTTTCAGATTGTATTTTCAGGTGTCAGTACAGTACAAAATCTGTCTATTCTGTTCATGTTCTTTCTTTCTCAGTGTATACCTCACATTTTCACGATTTCTTTGTGCTTATCAATTGTCTCCCTGTCCTTACAGGCATCTTCATATGGTTTGCCACTCGAATTTCCCCTTATATTTACATATATTTGTTCTTTGAGATCTACACTTTTTTCTTAGAAAACATTTTGGATAGGAAATGTTTCAGAATTTTGAATTTTAGAAAGGTAATATGGTTTAGAAAGGTAATATATAGTTATCTTAATATAAATTTCATAATGCCAAAATCAGATACATAGATAGTACTTCAGCAGTGTGTCACTTACTTGCACTAAATGGCATCTGTAAAGACTACAAGCAGGTTTTTATCCTTTTAGATTAGATTTACCACCAACTGAGGTTTGTCACCAAACTAAAAATAAACAAAACAACTTTGTTTTTCAGAATTGCTTTGACTTTGGAATTATAGTTGAATCAGTACATTTTCTTCTGCTGCTGCATTTCTTTTCTTGTAACTTCCTCTTTAAGTTTCCAAGCTTAATGGAGATTTTGAGTTCTAATGATTCACTTTTCTGTTTTTTTCACTTTTCCTTGGAATCGAAGACCAGCTTTGATTGCCTTCATCCAGGGCTGCCTTTGCCTTTCGATCCCTTCCTAACTTTTCTGTGTTTGTAAGAATCTGACCCATAGTGCTTTCCAGGGAAGCCCTGGAATTGTTTAGACGAGCCTTGTCCTTGGTGCTCTCCCAGAATTCTACCTTGAAGCCTGCCTTAAGGCTGAGTCATAGGACACGGTGTTAACTACCCTCCAGTTTGGATTCTGCTGACAACCCCCCCACCCCCATTTTTTGCCTCTTGTAACTTGACTGCTATATTCAGATAAAGCCACAAGATGGTGCCCAAATAGCAGCAAATTTCTCAGGTTTCCAAGTGCCAGAACTTCCTGACCAAGTTCTTTGCCCTTAAAGTACAAGTCAAATATAGTGTAGGAATTTCAGAAGAGATCCTGCTAATTTGGAAAGATGTCAAAATAGCAAGTGTTTAAACTCACCTTGATTGCTCTTCATGACTAGCAGAATCTTTTCAGATGCTATCAGAAATAATAGCCCTTGGAAGGAAACACTTATTAAGTTTATCATCTGTATTTTGTGGTCCCAAGATATACTTGTCAAGAAATTAGAACCAGTGTTATTTTGGTACCTGGTGAAATGCTTGAGCCGCCAAACATGTATGGACTATTTTCTCAGGTCTGGTGAAAGTGCTAAATGGAGAACTAAGTGTCTGCGTTAAAAATTGAGAGTGGATTGCCCCGATTTTTAGAACTAGTCCTACTTTTCCAAACTCCATTATATGTGGTCATTTTTTTCCATGTTGAAATTGTATATTCTGGAAGATTTTTGGCTCCTGGCAGTCCTCTGAAAATAATTAAAATTTGATTTGCTTCTGAAATATTTTTTCTGAAAGGCTACAGTAGGGAACTATGACTTAAGCTATATTACTGTTTCCATTTGCGCAAGAAGGTAGAAGAATAATGTTGAAAGTTATTCCTACTGAAATAGCAGTAAATATTAGTAAACTGGTAATAATGGGCAACCATATTAAAGCACTAACACAGTTGAGAAGTAGAATTAAAGCAAGACTAGAATCTGGCTTTGCTAGATATTCCACACCCTTTTTATTTCCATTAGTCTCAGATCTTTCTTTTTTTATTATAATACTGTTTCCATTTACAAAGTTCTTAGGAAGTTAAAGATATCAACTCTTAATCAGGCAAGAGAAAAAAGGGAATTAAAGTTTGCTTTGTAATTTGGATTAAGGGAAAGTCACTGGTTATACAGAAATGCTATCATTCCTAACACTGCCCTTATTTACAGAGAGAAAACGGTTAGAAGCCAAGCAACGGGAAGACATCTGGGAAGGCAGAGACCAGTCTGAAGTTTGAACATCACTCAATGGAAGGGATAACTCCATGAATTCAGAAAATAATTTCCATAGTCTTCCAGCTAAGAGGATCCTTCACGACCTCTGTGTACAAGCAGATGTGCATGTTAATGAAGGAAAGTGGTAACAGCGATCAAGACAAGGACTGACTGACTGTAGAAAGAAGATAGACTTCTCTCTGTCTTCACTCCTAATGCAGTTCTTTGGAATCGCTTACTGTGTTGCGCTTACTGTGTTGCGCACCAGTCAGGAAGAAACTTGGAAGATGTGACTTTTCAGGGCAAGTCACATTAGCATGGGGCACACTTCCAAGATGTTTTAGGCAAATACCAAACAGAGGATTCAAACATGCAATGATGGGAGATTTAGGCCCTGCAACAGCAGGGTGTTTATTCTATACAACCTCACAAAGCTGAGAATAGCAATATTGGGGGGAGGGGGAAAGGGAGAAAGCAGTTAGCACAGAGAGGTTGAAACAGTGTCTAGTCACAAAATCCACACTGCTACTTCCAGAATGCCAGAGTTGGTGAACTGCAGCTGATGTGGGTGTTTGGACTCCAGAGTTTGTCTTTGCAGAGAGCCTGGGGTTGCTCCAGCTGCACAGCAGCCAGGGGTATGCCAGCTTTATTTCTCATAGGAAACCAGTCTGGGGAGTGCTGGTTGCAGTTGAAGCAGTGCTATCATGTTGGAAGAGAAAGACATTAAAATCTATTTTATATTGTATGTCACTCTGGTATTTGTCATTTTGTCATTACCACAGAGAAATTGGAGAGCCGTTCTCCTCTTCATCCCTATAATACCATGCATGGGTTCAGTGGATCTGTTGATTTTATCAAGCCCCGCTAGGTAGAGAGCTGATCACCTCTCTGCCCAGAGTATAATTCAGAAGCATCTCTGCTGGGATAGGTAAGTGGCTGCTCCTCTCTCCTTGTGTGTGTCTTCCTTGTACACCTCGGCCCAACCTCTTGCCTTTTCCATTTCTTTCCAATCTTGACATCCTGCAGACAGCATCTGGCACACAGCATGGTCTCGGTATGATCTTCTCAGCCTGTGCCAAAGGCACTTGGCAAGCAGCACCAGAGCATCACTATAATGCAGAGCAACCAGGATCAAGCAAACACCTCTGGGCAATGAGATTCCCTAAAGGATGCAGACAAGTCAGAACCATCAGCTCAGGCTTTATCCCCCTCATATCTCCATTGTCAAGGTTTTTTGGAAAGTAGTTCTGCACTGACAGAATGGTAGTGTCAGACCTCAGGATGCCGCAGTAGCAGGAAGTAGTGTCTCATTGTTCTTTCAATGAGGGCAGCAGCCTCGTTTTTGTATGATTTAGTGCCCGTGACAATGATGGATTATTAGCATTGCCTAGAACATGGTGGAGTGGGGTTCTGTTCAGACATTTCTTAAACGGCACTGGCCTTGGGCCTCAGTCCTGACCCACCCATCCCTGCTGCTGTTCCGGTCTGGAGGCCCTCTCAGACTTGCTCAGCACTGTTTTTCTCATTCTCGGTTATTTCTGAAAGTGTCCCTTGTTGATATTCAATGCCTCCATCCCAAATTTGGGAGTTTAAGTTCTTGACAGTGTCCCATGTCCCTCTCTCTGCTTTGTATCACATAACTTGTGCTCTCTATCTTCACAGACAAACTTCTCCAGATAGGAGTGTTTGAGGGACTAGTGTGACTGCATGTGAAGGGGAACTCGGAATCGTAGCCAGGTTTCATACTGCTGGTAGACCTCGAGGTGCCCCTTTATTCTGTTATGATTCTTTGAGGTGGAGAGGATCCTTGGACAGAAAAAAAAGGAGGGAATTCCTCCCAGCACCTGCTTTTGAGGGTGCTTATACTTATTGACAGCATTTTGGCTGATAAAGGCATTGTTAATGGTAAAATATGATTATTACTCCGCTTCCTTATAGTCCTAAGATTTCTAAAAAAATAACGTTTTTTAATGGTGTGTGCTAGATGGCTAGTAGCTTATGGTTTGTTTTTTTTCCCCCGCCAGCCATCAGCCACCTCTAGCTTTCAGAATTATCCTAATAATCAGACCCAGAGAAAGATTTTCTTTCTTGCCAATACTGAAAACTAGGTTGTGCTGCTGCTTCCACCATTAGTAGGAAATGGGATTTTTAGGGATTGACTGGAAGGCACATGGTTTTCCATGACCCACCACAGACTCTTATCAAGCTTGTGCAGATGAGGATCAAATCCTTGGTCACATTAAATGGGCCTTCACCAGCTGGGCTAACTGGGGCTGCCACTGGCTCCTTTTTCAGCCATGTAGGAAGCCAGCACGTGCCCTCCACTTTGTGCAGCTGGTGCTTCACTTGTGTTGAAGGTCTGAATCCTGGGATTTATAATAGAAAGATCTGTTCCCCTGTTCTAATACATTTCCCATAGAGTGAAGGTCTGTGAAATAGAAATAAATTAGGCTTCTGAGTAGTAACTTGAGGTTCTTAGCACTTTAGTTTCTCAGAGACTGAGTGTGCTGAAGTGAAAATCTTTTGACATTTTTGGTTCTGCCTGGAATTTGGTGGTTGGTATTCTGCTAACATTCCTCATCTAGTTACAAGTCACGCCAGCCACCAGTCTTTGCATGTCCTTCCCTTTCAACTAGGAGGTGTAACAGCACAACCCTTGTATAGCTTTTTCCAAGAATTAAGACTGGCTACACCTATCAAATGTGTGATGTGGGCAGCAAGACTAGGAGCAGAGCCGGTGGCTGGCTGCCTTGCCGGCTTTTTCTGGCCCTTTTGGAAACTCAATCCAGCAAGAAGCTGTGGGTAACCTCCCTGCCTGAATCTAGTCATCAGTCACCACACGCTCCCCCACTAGCTGCACATTCTTTCACAGACCATTAGCTACATGTGTGAGTATAATGTTGTTACTGTTTGGGAGATGTTTGCTGGATCCAACAGGAAATCAGTCCTTCCCTTGTTTACCTAAACTGCCATGCCAAAATATAATACTCCCTCTGCCTAATGAAGGAGATGAGGGAGTTGAGCGCAGGAAGAAAGCTGCTCTTTGTATTCCTAGAGGGTCCCCAAGAGAGTGTGTCCCTCTTCCTCCCTCCAGAGGGGTAGCTGTCCTGATGTGGGAGGGTACAACTGCAGACCCGCCCTCTCTGCTGCCATTCATCTTGGCTTTGCAGGCTGGACTATAACTGTGTACAACCCATAGACTTTACCTTTTTGCCTCCCACCTTTCATTCCTTAACCTTTCTGACCCGTGTTTAGGACTGAGCCAGGCAGGAGTTGGGCAGCAGCAGTAGGCTAATATCTGGTCTGAGATGTATAGCGGGCTATTGTGAGCACTGTGCCTGCCCTAGGCATCCAGCCAGCAGCCCAGCAGAGCGAAAAGAGCTCATGTGCTGGGAACTGCCCAGAGTCTCGTCTTTGGAGCAGTCCATAGTAAGCAGCCTTCATTGGTATTTGGTGTTAGACTGTAAGGATCACTTCCTAGATGTGTCTAGGTGGAGAAAGAAATGAAGAATCACATGGGCTTTTCTAGTACCTGAGCAAGAGCATTATCACAGCCACATCAAACAGGAATGATCACCTCTCTAAGACTTAGTCTTTAACCAGAGTAAATATTCCCCTTCTCTCTTCGCCATAGCCTCTGGCCCCCACACCACCATACCTGTCTTACTCATACAGAGATGAGTGGCTTCTTTGACTGAGTTCTTTCCATTGCAAACATTTATTCAATGCAAAGTTCACTCCACAAGCCTGGTTGAGAACTGAAATTTAAACCAGTTCTGAGATGCAGTGATTTTGAAGGAGATTGACTTGGCTGCCAGGAATATGGCATGTATTTCCTTGGCAGAGGCCCTGGCAGGGGTGGGGTCCATATCACCAGGCAGTCTTCGTGGTTGGCCTCCTCTTGCTGCTCTTCAGGAAGGCCCTACCTTATCTGACTACTTCGGTGCATCTTCCCCCTTCTTGAGCACTCAGTACCTGGTGGTGTCGGCCCATCAGGACATAAGAGGATGCCTGAGGCCTAAGCTTCTGGGGATCTTAGAAACACCCATGTGTGTAGTAGAATTAAAATTAAGCTCACAAGAACAGACTCTTAGAATAAGAGGTGAGATCTAAATGAGAACAGATAAGCAAGGGGCTGGATTCACCCACTTCTCTGCCACTTGTGACTTTGACACAAGTTGTATTGCTTTGAACTCCTAGCAGAGCACTGACCCCACCTCCTGTCTACTTTAGTCCTGTCCTCTGCTCCTCCGAGACATTGGCAAAGCACCATTTAGATGGGGGATTAGGTCATAGTCCATCCCTCTAAACTGACTGCTCCTGAACCAGGAACTCCAGGGCAAGATACAGGAAAGATTGGGTCTCTGTATGGAGGAGGAGCTCAGTTGAACAAAGCCTGGCGGCCATGGTCCAGAGGCAAAGGCCCCTTGGGGGGCAGCCTGAGAGCCCTCCTGAGGGAGCTGTGCCATCCTAGTTCAGTGATCCTGCCATCAAAAGGCTTCCTGAGCAGGTTCTTGGTGCTCCTTGGCACCGGCCCTTTCCCTCTGAGTTAGGGCTCTGTAAAGAGCATGGCTCCAGTAAGCTGAGGTATCTGGTGTGTGGGCAGCAGCTGGGAGTGTGCAGGGATGGCTTCAGATGAGGTTGTTCCTGAGACGCTGCTCCTGCTCCAGGGAGAGCTCAGTGCTCGCCCGGTATGAATCACCTATGGGCCAAAGGAAGACAGGTAAGTAGCAGCCCCTCCACCGCCTCCCCCTTCCCTCACAACATCACAAGCATGGTTGCATTCTGCCCCGCTCATCCTTTCCACCGGGCCAGTCATCCTTTCACAGACCACAGTTCAGTCCATAGAAGTGACCCTGGCAGGCGTGTCGTGTCAAGATGCTGGGGACCATAGGCTGTGGGGCAGGGAGAACTGTGCTCCTTGCTCTCCTTTGCCCTCTCTAGATTTATCCTCTACCTTTGTTCTTTCTGTGCCCTGGGGAACTGACCCCTGGAGACTGTGTCACCATGGCTCCCTCATTCGCTGGTGTCTGGCTGATTTAAGTCAACGGGAAACAACAGCAGAGTGGGAGGAGAGAGGTCGGGCTACTTCTTCCCTCTACGGGCCATGCTGGTCTGTGCCTCAGCCACGTCCTCCCTCCTCCACGGCCCTAGCCTCCACGGGTGCCAGGGCGCTCCTTGCCTCTTCAGGCCTAAGTGATGTTCCACTCTGGCTCAGCCCTGGATATCTCAACACCCCTCATTTTCTGTCTTACACCCTGTAAAGATCCCTTCATTAAATAACTGCAGACTCTCACCCCAGCGTGCCCTCTATTTTCTACAAGGACCCTGAGGGGTCAGAGTGGGCATAGTTTTTCTTCCCCGCCTGACTGCCCGCATCCCTTGCAGCCTGCGCCAGCTTTATGGAAGCTTTATTGTCCGGTGTGTGCGGCCGCCGACTCCAGTTCCTGACTGCCCTCTCTCTCCCACTTCATCGAATGCCATCAGAATCTACTCAGTCACTCACATCCAGAACTGTTGGCCATTCCTTCTTCCCCTTCTCATTTTGTTTGCCATCTGTTGCCAGAGCTGTCTTAGAAACATAAACCGTAGCTGGTTGCCCCTTGACTGAGCTTTGTCTCAGAGGGTCAGTTCCATCTTTTTACCAGGAATCATTACAACCCTCCCTGCAGAGAACTTCAGTGGTTGGATAGACATAGACTCAGTTTACAAAAGAGAAAACCTCTGAAGTTGAGATTTCCTGTCTTCGTGCTAGAAAGCGGTAGAATTGGATTTGGGACCCAGTGAAGCTTTCTAAAGCTGCTCTGCTTTGCCCCCTCTCCTACTACTCTCTTCCTTGCAAACTTCTGTCCCTCCTTGAAGCCTGGCTCAGCAGCATCTCCTCTGCAAACCTTTGCTAGCCCCTAGGTTGGTGCTTTTTTTTTATGCTTGCTCAGCCTTTAGTATTTAACCAATCCACCTTCCACCCCACACAGCAAGTGTAGGTTGAATGTGCTCGCTCCATAACAAATACAAGCGAAACTTGATGGGGGAGGAATCGCTTTCTTCATAGACAAGTACAGCAACTCCCCCTTTCTCCCCACCCCCACTGCTGCCACCCCAACTGAATCATTGCTTCCTCCTCTAATGATACTGCTGACCCCCAAGTATGCCGAGCCCTGTTCTCCACGGCCCCCTCTTTGTCAGCAGTGATCACAGTTGGAGGTGAGCAACATGGACCTGGGGACTTTAACTTTGCCCTGCAAGACAGTCCTCTTAGGGTGGAGGCAGGTAAGAAAGACCATCGAGAAGGAGGGGAAAATAACAAGAGGTAGAAGAAGAAATTCCTGACAAGTAACAGGGAAGATTTCAGGATAGATGGGAAACAGTTCATAATCCAAACAGTCTTCTGGGTCCTTAAGGACACAAGTGGTTATTGGGTAGCTAATGGTCTCACCAGTTTGTTTAGAAATCTACCTGTGAAGATTCATCCTGTCCCGTGCCCAGCCTTTCACATACATTCAAGCCACATACTGGTCCATTGGGTCATCCTGTTCCCTGAGCCCCACTTTGGTCCCCACTTACCCGTGTGGCAGTTGTGCAGCCAAACACGGTGCCCGTCATACTTGCAGCGACACCTCATCATGTTGTTAGAGAAATCTGACTCCGCCACCTCATATTTGGGGTTCACAACCACCTGGAGTGAGAGAAGGGGACAAATGAAAGTGGGCGACTTGACTTCCAAGTAAGATGGTGGTCGCTGTAATAATCCTTCACACTTACAAGTGTGAGGCTATACTGTCGTCTTACAAGGTGTGTCTATAATCTTAGCTGTCTGTGCCATCACCCCAGGAGGTAAGCATTAATGACCCCATCCACTGTCCTCTGAATCCTGACTCAGTTCTTCCCCCTATGGCACAGCTCCTTCAAGTGCCAGGCCTGCCCAAGACCCTGTTTATAAGACTCCACCTTCATGTGACTTGAGAAAGTTAGAACATCTGGAGGATGTTCAGACCCCTTTACCTGGAAGATATAATCCCCGGGACCCACATCTGTGATGTCCACCCACTGGCAGTCAATGTCATGCCGGTAAGTGTCCCAGCAGCCTACGGTCACGCCTTGCTCCCCGAAGTTGGCACACGCGTAGCGCCGCTGCATTCCTGTAAGGAAGGGTGCTGACGGTTACTGAGGCCCTGGGCAGGACCAAGAAGCCTTGCCAGTCACGTGCAGTCCGGAACCTCGGGACCTGGGGTTCAGATGTATAACCCGCCTGAGTACCAGAGCCAGAATTCCTCCCAACCATCAGTCTAGCACTAGAGATCGGCCTTATGTGCCAGGGGCCATTTCTTTGGATGCTCTGGTGGAAATCCCCATTGGCCCAGAACATGTGGTTGGAAGACTCCAACCCTACTGTGCTGATACATTCGTCCATCCATGCAAACCTCTAAGGACCCCCTGTTTAGGATGCCATCCCTCAGGGCCAGGGACGGGGCTAGCGAAAGGAGTCAGGTGATCATTTTCCTCAGGGCCTCACTTAGAGATGAAACCCATCTGCAACTGTTAATACAAAATGGAAAGTGTTGAGCATTTTAATACTGCTACAAATGTGTTGAGAATGCAGAGAAAGCAGGCACCTTCCGTCTAAGATTTCAGAAGGTCAGAACTTGACCTTTTTGAATTGCCTGAAGTGCTGACTTTCCTCAGGCCAGTCACCAGTGTCTGAGGCTGTTGAGCGGAGCAGGGAACAGGATCCCAAAGGGATGAAGAATATAGTGCAAAGAGGATATGACGACAGGGAACCCCATACCTGTGGGGCAATTTGTGTCCTCTAGACAGAAGCTAGCCTTGTGCCCCTCAGCCACCTTGGAGCCGTTGAGCGTGAGTAGGTCGTAGTGGGTGAAGACTTCAATGCTGTGGTAGTGCCTGCAGAGAGGGCAGGGCTGTCAGCCTGGCAGCAGCAGACAAAACCTACTCTAGAGGAGCTGGCAGGGAGGATGGAGGCACCAGCCCCATCATTACCCAGAAAGGAATGTCATAATAGCAGGGCAGTGCCCTTCTCCCTCTCAAGCCCAAGAGGGTGACCCGTGGCCTACTCCTTGCACCCCTGCCAAGCAGCAGGCATGGCTGCCCATCACCCTGGGGCATCCTTCACCCAGGTGAGGGGAGGACAAAGCTCATCCTGGCAGGCTCCAGCAGGCTGCTGCCAGCTGCAAGGCCTGGTGCAGAGGTGGAAAGAAGGGTGCTCCCAGGTCCAGCCTAGGAGCTGAGCCGCTGAGGAGGGGGGCTTTCTCTGCTCCCCGTCAGCCTGGGACCAAATTACTACCATTGTTTGCAATCCAGTTCTAATGACAACCCTGTTCCTGCTATAGGGAAAGGTGCTTATTATCTCAGGCAAGGCCAAGTCCCAAAGTCGCTGCCCATTCCTCTCAGCTTTCCCCACCCAGGCCTGTGTTCTGGGCAGGAGGATGCGGGGTAGGAGGACAATGTATTTTTTCATTCTTTGGCACAGGCTTTGTCTCCCCTGCTGTCCGGACTGGAGCCTCCTGATAGGAAGGAATGCTTATTATCTCCCTTTAGTTGCAGTGCTCGTGCTGTTCTTGGGAGGCCTGGCTTTGCTGCTGCAGAAACTGCAAGCTTCTCTGCACAGGCAGCATCCTGGAAGTGATGTCTATTTTGGGTCTCCTGGTTTCTAAGAGTCCCCACTTGACCTTCCTTTAAAGAAAAGACCTAAGGCCCAACACAGAGAACCCGTCCATTATCATCCAGCAGAGACCAGCTCTGGCGGTGACCGCTCTTGGACATGGCTGTGGGAAAGGACTGCAGCAGCACCACTGACGTGGGTACAGCCAGGGCAAGGAGGGAGCGATGCAGAGGGCTGGCCGGTGCTCCCAAGATTCCTCACTATCTCCTGGAAGCAAGGCCAGTAAGGCATGGAGGAAGAAAAGAGTCTTCCCGGGGCACACACGCCTCCCGGGAGGGTCTACCCGGGACCAGGGAAGTCCAGACTGGTTTGGTCTCTGGAGCCGAGGCCTGCTCAGGCACTACCTGTGGCACTGGTGCCAGATCCAGCTGTGGCGTCCCGTCTTCGGGCGGAAGTCGGCCCGGCCCAGGTTGTGGATCTGTGAGGAGAAGCGCAGCAGGCGCCGGTGTCCGTAGGGCCAGTCCATGCGGTCAGCAGACTGCGAGAGGCAGTTCTCTTCGTGGGCACAGTACAGCTGGCTGAGTGGCCGGTCCTCCAGGTAGGCCGTCTCCTGCACGAGCTGCGCGTTCATCACAAGGTCCGGGGCACCTGGGCCAGAGGGCGTGGTGGGGATGCAGGAGCTGGGCGAGGGCTTTTTGCCCTGGCAAGCCCAGGGTACAGGCTTGCCCCCAGACTAAGCTGCCCTGAAGGGCGACAGAAACGCAAGGCCATTTAGGAGTCAGGAGACGCAAGTTCTAATCATCCAGGAGCCATCTGCCACCCTAACCTGGGAGGCAGCTCAGGGTTATGGCGAAGCTCCCGGCTTTGGGAGCCAGGCCTGGGCTACGTCTAAGCTTACTATTTGACTGTACCATTAACTAGCTCTGCGACTGACTTAATCTTTGTGTCTCTCATTTTCCTCATCTGTAAAGTGGGGATGGTAATAACAGTGATTAATGCTGTAATGCCTGTTCACGAGCTCAGATCATTGGCCTGTGGTAAGCATGCGATTAATGTTAGCTAGAATTTCTTCTGCAAATGCTTCTCAGCCTGTTCGTGCCTCTGGGGGGCTTGGCTCACACAAGACCTCCATAAACTGCTGGTATCTAACTTGGTTACCTCAGCTCAGTTGCTCTTCGGTCACTTTGATGGGGCCTCTGTCCCATCAGTGTTAGGGGCAGGGAGACCCGGGGATGCTGGGAGGGATCCAGCCGCTGCTGAGCTCTGCCGCTGCCATCCCTGCTGCTGCAGCCTCAGGCCTGGGCTTCCTCCATGGTTCCTGCTCTAGCCTGACTGTTGTCGTGGGTGCTCCTGCCAGGGCCCGGTGGGTGTTTCTGGTGCTTCTCTGTGTGTGCCAGTCCAGCACAGGCAGCCCGCATCTCGGGCTGCTCTGTGCCCCTCCATTCCCTCTGACACAGGCGCTCACCCTCCTTGGAAGCCACAAGCCTCCACCATTGCTATTCTTCCATGTCAGCCCAGACGTGTGAGAGCCACATGTTGTGCAAAACAGGATGGGACTTTGATTCTGGCAGAGGCCTCACAGAGGGGAGCTGTGAGCTGACTCCGCAGACATGGGGACACTGGAGCGCATCAGGGCAGGGCGCTGAGGATGGGGCGGGGCCTGCTGGTTTGCTGTCTGATGCCTGCACTATCACATAACACGCTCTGGAAATTCCTGTGGTATGTTCTGGAGAGAGCCAGGGTAAGCCCACTGACAAGCCCTGGAGTTCCCGAGGGAAAGGAGCAGAGCTGTCAGAGGGGATGAAGAGAGAGTAAAGGGAGAAAGGAAGTGAGGAAAATCTCAGAGGAGAGATGGGCATGGCTGCAGAGCCCAGGCTGCCACCCTCAAGGCTGCCGCCCGAGCTCAGCTGCCGTGGGCCGTCAGGAGGAGGACTGTTTCCCAGGCAGTGGAACAGGGAGGGGAGTTGGGGGAGCAGACTCCCCATGCACGTCCACTCTCATGCCCTATGGCCCCACAGGCAAGGCTGGGCTGGAAGGGCCCCTTGTTCTCCCAGATGTGCTGCTTCCAAGGAACCCCGAGGCTCTCGGACAAGGCCGGGATGTCTTGGCACTGGAGCTTGTCTGGGAACAAGGTCAAGTGGCCACTCAGATCGTGCCAGCCTGGAGCCTTTGGACTGGGTAGTTATCTTGGCACAGTCCTGGCTGGCAGGTGTCAAGCAGAGATGCTGCTGCCCCAAGAATCTGGGTTTCTGGGGCAGATAAAGGCCTCAAAATGGACTTTTGGGTACATTCCACAGCTCAAAAGAACATGCTGGGGCCTTAGGCACTGCCTTTTCCTGACACGTACGCCCTCTTTTTACTACAAGCTTCAGTACAAAATATATCTTATGTCATGACCTAGTATCTACACACACACAATTCCAAGACTAGAGTACACTAATGTAATATGCTATTACTTTCTATTCATTTTCACTTCTTAAAACTATAGGTCATGACAGGAAAATTGAAAAGCACTGATGTGTATCCCTGTGTTTTCACATATTCCCTGTTAATTCACAGCAGCCACGAGATGGGCAGGGCAGGGTTGGTGTCCTGACAGGACAATGATTTGGCCACACGCAGCTGGTATATGGCTGAGCTGCTGCTCCAAGTCCAGCCTCCTTGCACCCGCTAGCCTGTGGCCTGGAGCCCGGCCACCCGGTACTCACTGTCAGTGCAGGACACTCCGGCTGAGAAGCGCCCGGTGCCATGGGAACAGTGCACCGGCCCGTGCCTCTGACATTGCTGCAGAGCCAGCTCCGTGCCCGTGCAGCGCACGCCACTCATCACCACCTCCTCGGCCCCCGGTGTCCCCTGCCAGTACCAGGTCTCCTAAGAAAACAGCCAACATCAGACAGTCAGGGCCTGGAGGTGCCTCTGTGGTCAGCACCTCTGGCTCAGACCACCGCCAGCCGGGCTTGCCAGTCCAGTCATGGGCAGTCTGTGCTTTGACCCTCTAGTGGTATAAATTTCTTCCATGCAGAGACAAAAATCTGCTGCCTTGGCTTCCACCACTGGCCCTGCTGCCACCCCTCTCCCACATGGTAGTTCTCAGCATTTGAAGAGGATGGTCTTGTCCCCTTCCTGCCCACCCAGGCAGCCTGTCCCCAGCTCCAGCTCCAGATCATGACTGTGCTCCAGTTGAGCCCAATTCTTCAGGGCATGTTCCCTGCCCAGCCTCCCCCTCAGTGCATGTTCCCTACCCGAGGCCTCTGCATTTGGTTTCCTGGACACCTTCTGAAATGATCCACATAATCCCCCAGGACTAGCACTGGACTGGTCCAAACCAGCATCCTTCCTCACCCAGCCGGCTATATTCATATTAGTCTCCACCCCAACTGTTTGCCAAACAGCCAAGGCAGAAAGCCCTTAATAATGTGAGCTGCAGGCTGTGAACGGTCCTGCCCTGCCTCTTCCTCATGGCGCCGCTCAGCCACACGCCATCCTGGGGCCTGTGAGTTAAGCTTTCTCTGGCCACAATGTCTTTGCACGGCCTGCTTATTCCTCCCAGCCTCATCTGGCATCTGCTGTTCATCTGTCACATGTGTTTGTGGGAATATTTGGTGACGACTCCTTCCCTCCCTCGCCTGACTGATTGTTCTACGAGGTGGAACACGTCATCCCATCCACCACAGCGCCCCCAGCACCCAGCATCACTGCGACCCAGATTTCACTCTGTAGTCACTACTGCATGAATGCAGGAAGGGTTAGCAACCTTGGCACAGGAACTCTGGGAGCAAGACAGGGACCTACCTTAATGGCATGGCTAGCAAATCCCAGGCCGAGCTGTCGGCAGACCACCATGGCTTCGGTGAGCCCCCAGTGGTCACTGCACACGGCCCCCCAGCGTTGGACGCCATTCACCTCCACCTGCACCTCCACCACGCCTTCCTCCGGGTTGCGCCCACCAGCCAGGCGCACCTGCAAGGTCAGAGGTGTGTGAGGAGCAGGTGGCTTAGGCAGGGAGCATGCAGGATGGACAGCCCAGGGCCTGCCAGCCAGCTCACTGTGGGGCCCAGGCTGGCACTGCCTTCCCTGGGTTGGTCTACTTCGCTAACGTGAGCTTGTCTTACCAGCTAGTCTCTCACGTTCCTGCATGGGAGAAAGCTCCACGAGCTGCACCTGGCTCCTGTTCTGACACTTTCCCTCCTCCTACCTGAAACCCTTCCGCATCTGAGGGTGCCCCAGCTGCAAAGCACTTTCCCATATATTGTCCCATTTGCAATGACCCTGAGACAGTGACCCCCCCGCTACGTTACAGGAGAGAATCAAGATCACCAGTGTGAGGGACTCACCCTCTGCACACACTAGCATGACTCCTGAACCCCGCCATCACACACAGCCCCCCCTACCCCGGCACCGCTCCTCAGAGCTGACAGCCCTGTGGCCCTCTGCCCTGGGCGCCTTCCCACCTCACAGAGGATGTGGGGGCGGGGGGAGAACACAGCCACCTCGTGAAGACCTGAGCCTGGCCCTGTGGGCCAGGCCAGAGACTAAGAGGGGCTCTTCCCAGGCTGGCTCCAGGCTGAGGTGGGATGCCCCTCACGAGCCCACGGTGGATCAGTGTGTCCCTCAGTGCCTCCCAGCCTGAGGCTATGCCCAGCTCCCAGCTCACCTGGCCCTGGAAGCCCATGTCAGGGATGTTGCACCTGACAGCAGCATCATTCTCATGTTGACAACCATTCTGGGGCCCTTCCAGGGAGGAGCAGTCACTGAGGGTTCGCTCGTACCCCCTGCAGCGCACCTCACTCAAATGAATGGGCCCCAGCCCTGCAGGGGAGGAGAGAGGTGCCAGGTGAGGTCCATCTCTGTGAGCCCACCCTGTGGCTTCCCCTCCACAAATGGGACAACATTCTGTCCTGGGCCCCTGCAAGGGAGCATCCAGGATCCCACCACCAGCTTCCACGGCCAGGCGCCATCCCTAAGCCTGTGAATTAAGCTTCCTCTGGCCCCATCTCCTTACCTTGGCCCAGCTGGGCCCCAAAGAGGGCCTCCCGAGCGGAGCCAAAGCCAAGCTGACGACACACGACGCTGGCGGAGATGAGGTTCCACCTGTGGTCGCACACTGTTCCCCACTGGCGGTTCACGAGCACTTCCACGCGGCCCTCGCCCACCTGGGCCCCAGAGCGCAGGCGCACCTTCATCTCCTGCTGGGAGAAAACTGCCTTCAGGGGGCCCCCTCCCCAAGCCTGGGCAGGAGCAGCTGGCAGGGCCGACCGCTGCCTTGGAGCGCAGGCAGAGCCCCTCAGAACCTGGCTGCGGCCCTGCCTCTGACTTCCTGACTTCCTTGAAGACGCCACGTGTCTTTTCAACCTCCCTTTCCTCAATGACAAGTACTGTCACCCGGGATTCATTAAACCCCCTCACACCGTGAGGAAGCTGTGTCCATTTTAATTCTCTTCCATCCCTTCCGGCGCTGCGGAGGGGCCGGTCTCACTGTGGGGCTGCTGTGTCTGTGAGAGCGTTTGCTCTTTGCGCCCGGGTTCAATACCTTAGGCCCTCAACGGGATGCAGCTACAATGTAATTACTGTTTTTATGGTCGTGGCAGGTGATGCCAACGTTTCCGTTTATGTCAGGGTTATAACCGGCCCCTTTTAAATAAACCCCAAGGTTCTTCCATTCTGTGACTCACTCTCCTCCTCCCAAATGACGGGGGTTTGTCCCTCCTCCCCGGCCTGTCCTGAAGAGTCCCTCCTGGGACTGGGCAGGGGCTGCCGAGAGGGGCCTCTGCCGCCAGGTGGGGTGCAGGCCCGAGGGACCCACCTCTGCCCCAGACTCCTTGCGCACAGGCTTTGCCTTAGAAGGGCGGAAGCGGGGACCCGCCACACAGCTGACCACGGCGTGCATGCCCCCCGGGCAGGCTGGTCGCAGCTTGCCCCGGGCGGGCGCCACCTGCACCTGGCAGTTGGCCATGTGGGGCTCTGTCCCCAGGCAGCTGACCCGGTGGATCCAGAAGGAATTCTTCTTGGTCAGGCTCTTCAGCCTGGAAGACAAGGGAGACTGAGGGTGGGGAAGGAGTTGAGGGAAGAGCTCAGGCCTCGGGGAGGTGAAGGCATTGGGGTGGGGGGACTAGGAAGGAGGCCCTTGGTGCCACGCCTCTTTGGATCCTCCCCCAAGGGTGCCACTCCTCACCTAGACTTGGGGTCTTTCATCTTCAAATCCCAGACTTTCCTGTAGGGGGGAGAAAGCAGGTGGCGAGTGGCGTGGGTGCAGAAGCCCTACCCCTGCCACAGGCTCCCCACAGGCCTTGAGTCTGCACCAACTGCACTGTTTGTCAGCTCAGTCACACGCCTTATCTCTATGCTGAGCTCCCCTCCAGCCTGAGAGGGTGTCACCTGGCAGACAGCAACCATCTCTGTTATACAGGAAAGGAAGGCAGGCCCTGGCAAGGCCCCTCAAGGAGTCCCACAGCAGGGCCTCCTCTGCACCTGGCTGCCTCTGGGGCAGGCGGCTCCAAGCTTGCCCTCCCCTGAGTCCAGATGAAGGAGAACCTTCAGCAAGTGCCCCAGAGAAGGGGTCCAGAGGAATGGTGCCTCCAGACAAGCTGAAGGGCCTGCTGGTAGGGCTGCCCACCCAGAGACACTGAGGCTATAATCTGGGTGGCCCTGCTCGTGGTGATGGGTGAGTCAGCCAGGCCCTGCTGTGCAATTACCAGGTAGTGAGGAGGCGGGGCCCACACCCCAGTCATCCAAGGCTGAAGCCACGTGTCTGGTCTTCAGGACTAGTGTCATCTCAGCCAGAGACAGATGGGAGAGGGAACTGATGGGGACCAGGCAAGGGTAAATGGCTTCTCCCTTGATGAGAAACACATCGTAGCCCCCCTGACCTGACGAAGTAGTTGCCAAGGTCCCCAGTGACTGCCTGAAACGGAGAGTAATGTATTTTTTCCTACACATGCATTCCGATGATAAAGCAGGCACACTGAGAGACTGACAACGGGAAAAGAGGACAGTTACAACAGTGTGCCGTAATAAAAGCTATGATCTGATCTCTTATGCTTAAAATAACCTTATTGTATATCATCTTTTCAGACCACAGTTGACCTTGGGAAGTGAAATGGCAGCTAACCAGGGGCTACTATTCAAAGTTTCCCGGGCAGAGCTGGAGGGCAGGGCTGGGCCTCACTAAGAGGCTGATGCCATCTGGTGACAGTTGGGTCACAGTTCTGACAGGATGTTGCTGTCTGCTCTCCCCAAACCCGCTCCACCCCAGGCCTTGCCTACAAGCGGCCCAATCACGGCCTGGGCTGGGATCAGACTTGGGGAAACTCCCTGGGGTGAGGCTGACGTAGTTCCCGGGGTGTGGGTAATGAAGGTCTGGATGCTCCCTGAGGCCACACATCCTGGCAGCTGAGGCCAGACTCAGGGCGCCCGGACTCGTGGACAGCCCTGGCAGTACCCCAGTGAAAGCTGATCTTTAAACCGGGGCCACCATGTTTCCCCTTCCATTGTTTTCACTTGGGAGTATTCTCCTCTACTGTCAATTCTTTTTATCTGATTGGCAAGTAAAATGTTTATTTTCTACCATTTCTAGTGATTTCCCCGGATTCCAGAGTTCATTTTCACTGTCCTTTTAATTATTCTCCTGAATACTCACTCCTTGTTTTCTGAATATTCTCTTATTTACCCAGGAAATCCAGCCACGTTCCTCAGCTGGACCTTTTCCCCTCCCAATCCCAGCACCCCCTGCCAATCCCACTGCTCCCCTGACGTGTGAACACACACCACAGACACACACACCACGGACGGGCACACGCGCCAGCTGCCCCCTCCGCCCTCCAGCCGCGGCCTACCTGTAGTAGTGGCTGTTGACCGGCGCCGTGCTGGGGAAGCCCAGCATCCCACACACCACCCGGCTGTTGTTCCGGGTCCAGTCCTGGTCGCACACCTGCCGCCAATGGCCCTCGAACCTCACCTCCACGGCTCCCTCGGTCACCGGGCTGCTCCGCTTGGCGCTGGCGAGGATGGGCTTGAGCCGCACCGTCTCCAGCTGCTGGCCCTGCGGGTGCACGGTCACCACGGGCCCCAGGACCCCTGCCCTGCTGAGCCCCCTGCGGGTCCTTGTGGGGGAGCTGGGGCTCAGGCTGCTTAGAGATCACCCCACCCGGCCCCTCACTGGACAGATCCGAAAACGGAGGCCCCAAGACGAGGAGGTAGTCTTCAAAGTTCTGGTGAGTGCAGGGCAGAACCTTGGGGTGTCCAGGGGCCTTTCCTTAATTCCGGAGAGAAGCCGGCAGAGCTGTGTCCTCCCTGGGATCAGGCCTGGAGCCCCTGGACAAGGGGAGGTTATCCCCAGGGATCAAGGGGCTTCTTCCTGCCTCCCCAAGGAGAGCTAAGGAAGGACCAGACCAGATGCTTGAGTCCACCCTGCGGGGTCCATCGACCACGAGGCCTCCCCACCCCCACTCCAGCGCGTAGATGACTTAACCAGTGCTGAGGCCCCACCCTGGCCCACGGTGTCCAGTGGGTCAGGCCCAGCTGTTCTTAGGCTGAGGGTTCCGGCAGTGGAGGGCAGGAGCGAAAGACCTGCCCTACCCACTCCTGTTGTTTGGTTAGGGCTGTTTTTAGCCTGGGGTTGTTTGTGCCGGGAAGAGGCAGCAATTGTGGCCAGGCCTTGTGGGTGAGACAGCCCCTTGCCCCTACTGCCTCCCTTATGGACTCCCTGCAGGCCCAGCCCCTGCTTCCCTGGCCTGTCCTGCATCCAGCTGAGGCCCAGTATCCTGGCTCCAGCTCCAGGCCACAAATAGGCGGCAGAACCCCGGGGAGGCTCCTCAGTCCACATCTGCTCCCTTTGCCCTCCCCCTGCCTCCAGCCTCATCACCCAGGAGGCTCCCTGTCCCCTGACCCAACCCTCTTCTCAAAGCCTGAACAGCTTCCTCACCTGGGGCCCGAGGGCATTGGAGACCCTTTCAGAAAAGTAGCCACGCTGGCGCTGGGGGTGGCACACCACCCCGACGTCCTCCGAGTGGCTGCAGTCACTGACGCCCCAGCCATTAGACCCGCACTGGTCCAGGGAGCTCTCTGTGCCTGCGCAGCGCACGTTGTCCAGCCAGATGGGTCCTGTGGGAATGGGGACAGTGGCACTAAGGTGACTTCGGCACCGGGCACAGAGAGACGGACCACAGGCTCTGTCTCCCAGATGGACCCCAGGTTGTCGGCTTTCCTGTTCCAAGCCTGAGCAGAAGGCAGGGGCTCGCTTAGATGCTGGTGTCTACGACCCTGCCAGCTGCCTTTGCTTGGCATCAGGTCCTGTTTTTGGAAAATGCCTAGTAAGTCTAGTTAGGCGTGCTTGTCCATCTGTCTGTCCATCCGTCCATCCAGCCATCTATCCACGTGCCCAGCCAGCCAGCAATATATTCCCAATACCCGTTCCCGTGGTGTGACAAAGGCTACGTCCAAGGAATTTAGGGACTGAGTTGTGATGCAGGCCCTCACTATAATCAGGAATGAGAGGGTCAAGGCAGGGTCATTTGTAGTGGGGCGCTCAGGAAATGACCATGGCTGAGGTCAGGTGAGCTGGGCAGTAGAGGACAGGCAGGAATCTGATGAGTCTTGCTGGTTCCCGTGAGCCCGGCCCTCAGAGAAGCCCACACTGGCCCCCATCACCCTGCTGGGCAGTCCCAGGCACTCACCTTCCCCTTGGCCATACTTGGCACTGTGGGCCCAGGTCAAGGCGGACTCGAAGCCCAGCTGGCGGCAGACGACTGTGGCCTCCCGGAGAGCGAAGTCGTCGTCACACACGGTGCCCCACCGGCCCTGATGCAGCACCTCCAGGCGGCCCTCCTCAGGCCCGCTCCCCGGGCCCACGAGCCGTATCTTCGTGGTGCCCAGCGACTGTGGACTGCTGGGGGGCGCCCGGTCCAGCAGCGGGAGCAGAAGGAGCAGGGAGAGGGCAGCTGGCGGGGACCTCATCTTGGTGACTTCACGGGCAGTTGGGCTCAGGCACCTGGGGAATGAGAAAATGTGACAGCGACCCCCACCTCTCCCTGCACCCCAGGTCTTTCTGCTGCTAGAGACAGAGAAAGTCAGGGTCCCTCCCTGCACGTGTGTGTGTGTATGGTGATTGAGTCTGTGCTCTGAGGTTAGTCCATTTGGCTCTAACCAAATTCATTGGCCACATGACAGTGAAAAATTGAACCTCACTGAACCTCGATCTCATCTGCAAAGTGAGGTCAACAATTCCTGTCTCATAGCATCGTATTAAAGAAGATTCTGTAAGTAAAGTTTGTAGCATAAGCCTGCCCCATGGTAAAGGCTCACTAAGTAGCTCTTGTTACCTTCTTCTACATATAGATCCTTTGGGGGAGCCCATTGGGGTCCCCTCGGGCCCGGAAGAGCTACGCGTGCGGGTCATTGTCCTTGCCTACTGCTGATGTCCCCGGCACCTGGCCACTGCTCATAGGAGACACGCTGGAGTGGAAAGGCTCTTTTGAGGGAGTCTAGGCCTTTACCACCCATTTGCTGTGTGGCGTGGGCAAGTCTCTTACGTTCTCTGGGCCCTAATTTCTTGTTTCTGAAGTGAGGAGGCTGAACCAAATATTGTCTGCTCTCTCCTCCAGCTTGAATAGTCTGGGAGATTCTCGATTCCTAGCATCAAAGTGCGTGATTCTTACACTGAATCAACAGCTGTTTTGGAATGCATGCTGGAAGCTGCTTATCAGGGCGGGTGCCACGACACAGCAGTGAAGACCTCATACAGAGCCCCCACCCTCACGAAACTCAGAGAAGAGGAGCTGGGGAAGGCTTTCAGAGAAGGGACAGTAACATGGGCTTTGCAGGGTGAGTAGGAGTTCTCCTGGGTGGTAAAGGGCTTTCGAGGGAAAGAGGGAAAGAGGACTGGACCCCACAGCTCAAGCGAGAGCAGGAAGCACCCCCTCTCAGCCCCATCCTGCAGTATTGGGGACTTAGAGGAGAATGAGGGGAGCCTGGGCTGGGCCAGATGATCAGGGGCATGTGCTCCACACAGAGGGCTTGCCAGCCATCCTGCAGGACGTGCAGGGTGGTGGGAGGGTTTCAGCAGCAAACACACACCAGGGAGAGAGCCCCTGTCTGCAGGAGGGTGTCACCACACGCTCTTTGTGTCCTTGGAGGGGGTGAGGTTCCCTTCAACATTAGCAGCCTTGGTCTGGGGAGCACAGGATGGGGGAGGCGCAGATAGCAAGTCCCCAGGGGATGCCTGGAGCCACCGATGCTGCACCTCCCCGCCAGGCTGTGCTGCTGCTGGACACTGAGGCTGGCCAGGAATGGCCTGCAGGAAGTTGGGTCTTTGGCTCCCTGTCCTATGCTTGAATCTTCAGAAAGTTCCTTCTGGCCAGGCCCTTCCCCTCCATGGCCACTGCTGCTCTTCTGGCAACCAGCCCCGTGGCCTTCAGCAGCTCAGCCTCCTGCTGGGGCTGGGGGAGAGGCTGCTAGAAGTGAGCTGGATGGGCTCAGGGAATGAGGCTCCATGGGAGCAGGACCTGTGTTATGTCCCCAGTGCCTGGGTGGCCATGGGGAAATACCTGGGTTTGCATGGATGTGAGAGGCGGCAGAGCCTGGGGCTTCAGAGTATAGAGTGGGGACCAGGCTGCCTGGCTTCAAATTCTACCTCTGCTGGGCCTCCCTGGTGGCGCAAGGGGTTAAGCACCACACTATGGAAGCAATCCTCAGCTTCTGCAGCATGAGTTCGATCCCCGGCCGGCCAGGGAGCAACCCACATGGCGCAGCAGACCTCTCCTAACTAGCCCGCTGCTCCCCTCAGCAGTGTACTTCAGTCAATCCGCCTGTTCTGTTCCCCGCTCTGTCTCTGGTGAATCCCCTCACCCCCCGCATCTCTGGCTTGTAGCCCACTTCTTGTATGCACAAATAAATAAATCTTAAAAAAAAAAGATACCAAATTCTACCTCTGCCAATGAGCTACCAGGTGGTCTCAGAGCCACAGTTTCTCCCTCTGGCAAATGGGGATGAAAACAGCACTTACCGCGTAGGACTCTTGTGCAGACTGAAGGAATGAACACACGTTAAACTCCTCAGAGAGGAAGCTCTCCGCTGACAAGTAGTATTAGCAGCAACTTACTAGAACCACTGGCGAAGGCTGGGCCAGCCCTTCTCCGTCTAAGGAGGCAATCTCGGCAGCAAGTGCCCTTCCTGGCTACATTCTCCAGACCTGCCTGTTTTCCCTGAGAGCCCGAGTCTCCTCTCTCCTCCCTGAGGCTGTGTGTCACCTGCTTCCCATTGCCACTGCTCTCCGAAGATGCCCTCCCCCACTTCTTCATCAGGATTAAATCCTGTTTTCATGTCACTCCCCACTGCTGAGCCCTGGCAGGGTGGCAGGAGGGGGTAGGGGTGTCAGGATGACTGTCACCCCCGAGTAGAGTGCTCCTAGAGGCCCCACTTCCTCTAAGTGCTCCTAGAGGTCCCCTCCTCGGCAGCCCTGCCCTGTGGCAAGAGAGGGTGGGAGAAGCAGGCTCAGGGCCCTCCTCCTGCTAGGACCCCCTGGCCTCAAGGGTCTGGCCTGAGTGATCCCCACTCCACTAACTCTGCCTCCAAATTGTTATGTGATTCGAGTCCACAGAGTTCTTCCCTGAGACTCAGATGCAGCACCTGTAAAATGAGGGGGTGGCACTGTGGGGGGGGCGGGCACCGATCCAGGACATACTCTAATAAGCCCTGGGCAGATGCGCTGGTCTGTGGCTGGCATCTCCACAGCACAGAGGCGTCTCATTAGAGGCTGCAAGCAGCCCTGGGCTCCCCTTCGAGGGGCGTCCCTGGGGGCAGCGCTGACTTGTGCTGCAGGACCGACTATGGGTTCTGAACGGGGCAGCGCTCATGGAGAGGAGGCACACAGGCAATGGCCCGACCAGCAGTCAGGTGGGGAGCACCCTCTTCCCAGCCCTCTGTAGCCCCAGCTCACACCAACTTGTCTTCTCACCATTCCCCAAACACACCCTTCGATTCCCAGGCTCCAGGCCTTTGCCCTCCCTGTTCCTTCTACTCAGAGTAGCCTCCTCCTGCCTCAGGTTGTTAAATTCTACTCATCTTTCAACAACCAGCTCAAATGCCACCCCCTCCATTCAGCCCTCCTGGCTGCCCACTTCCCAGCACTTGCTTGTGTTCGTTTCCTGTCTCCACACACCCAGTCTCCACAGTGTCTTCCAGCAGCTTCCCCCAGTGCTGAGCACAGACAAGAGAACCGGGCCAGCACACTCCCCCGGAGAAGGAAGTAGCCTTAAAAGGGCAGCTCTTTCCTCGAGTGAAGGAGCAGGCAGAATGACAGGAAGGTGGGCTGGAGGTGAGGATAGGGACGGGGGTTAATACTAATTATTATCACTATACATTTCAAATATTTATTGAATACTTATCTCCACTTTACAGAGAAGAGGATGAGGCCCAGAAAAGCTAAGTAACTTGCCCCACCAGACTCAAACCCAGCAATCTGGCTCCGGAAGCCGGACTCTCAAGCAGGAGAGATGGGTGCTGGAGGAGGAGAAAGGAACGGGGGAAATGAATGGAATGCCACTCTGCTGCTGGTGCATTCATGACCCTAGCGTGGTCGAGGGCACTGGGGTGGGCGCCAGCACTGGGCACAACCAAGTGACAGATCCAGGACCTGTCGGCTTAGGGCAGAGAGGCACCTGCTCCAGGTGCTGCTAGGGATGTTGGCGCCTAGCCTGAGCAGGACCCCAAGGGAACTTGGGGCAGAGGGCAGAGGGCAAGTGCCCCAGGCTCTTTAGGAGAGAGAGGATCAGGTATTGGCCTGGCATTTATCCTGCTTGGGGTCCCTCGAAGCCCCTTCTTTCTAGCAATTAGGGGGAGGGGAGGGCTTCCCCTACTCCCAACCCATTCCTGCTGGGACTCTTGTTATGGCGACCCGAAACATGCCAGCGGATGGGTCTCAGCTCTACCTGACTCTCAGCCCTACCTGTGCAGGAGGAGGACATGTGGGGACTGAAGCCCTGTGCCAACCCTCCATCCTCTGCCTGCCACCACACCTCCCCAGCCCCCCAATCCTCACCATCCACTCTGGTCTGATTAGCTGGAGAGCCTGGATCAATCCTGCCTCAATGTCCTCCAGCAGCAGAAGTGACGTCTGAGCCCACCTTGCCGGGTCCCTACCCCTCCCAGGGTGAGGAGGCAGAGAAACAGTATAAACAAGGCACAGAGGCACCCCTGCCAGGTTGCTCAACCCTCTGGGCCTTGGGCCAAGCTCCCCAACTTGGTCTCTTTTCCAACTGAAAGCAGATTCGAGAGCCACTGCTAGGCTAAGCTAACTGTCTCCGGGCCCCCCAGCCTTCAGGAACCCTCAGAGGTTTGCAGACCTACAGAGAGACAGCGTGACAGACCAACAGACAGGACAGCAAGAGACAGACCTGTGCCCAAGGGCCAGGCAGGGCTCACCAGCTGGAGCGCAGATGGTCTGGGGCTGGGGCCCGGTGCCTCGCTGAGCAGCACTAACCGACCTCCCGGGGCTCCCCGGGGCCCTTTTATCCGGCTGCAGCCCGCGGGCGCCCCCCACCCAGGCGGCCACGGAGGAGGCCCCGCCCCCGGGCGGACCAGGACTAGGCGGGCGCCCCGCCCGGCCGGCCCTCCGCCTGGTGCCCCCCCTGGGACCCGGGAAACGGGCCAGCGCGGCGGGACGCTCTCCACGGCCCCGCGGTCCCAGGAAGTCTGGGGGCCTGAGGTTGCTGGGAGTCGGGAAGTGGGGGCAGCTGTTTTTCTGGAGGAAAAGTGCGCAGCAGCAGGAGGGACTGTGGGAGGATCAGAGTTTCCAGGAGGGCGCAGCCAAGGCTGCTGTCCCCACATAGGTCCCTGTCTGAGCTCGGGTTCCTCCTCTGCAAACCCGATATTTCCACCCCCAGAGTTGACCTGGGGATTAAATTCAGAAGGTCCCCTATAGGCCAGTGGCCCCAGCACAGCGCCTTGTGGTGGGAGCCCGTCTTTTCCCAGGAGCTTGGTTACTGGGGACATGGCAGACCCCTTCTGGGGCCCGGTGGGCTTAGGCAGGAGAGGGAGAGAGTGGGTGCAAAAGACTGCAGGATGGCGCGCTGCGGAGGTGCCTGTGGAGGACCAGGCAGCCCTGGACATCACCCCCCCCCCATATTAAGTCCTACATGGCTTGAGACTTCTCCTGTGCCCATTATATGGTTGGGAACACTGAGCCCCAGGAGACAGGATTGGCCGCCCCCAGGTGATAACAGTAAATGGGACAACTACTAGAACCCCTTACAGTAAATGGGGGAACCCCTTGCAGTAGATGGGAGAACTGCTACACCCCCCTGGCCCTTCACAGGCTGATGGGGGCGGTGGGGTGTGGAGGCTGGGGTGGGGAAAGACTGTGAAGTGAGGCAAATATGGAAAAGACAGAGGGAGGGGAATCCTATCAGGCACCTGAATTCCTGCCCCTCTCCCTCCAATCCTTTCCCGCAGTCCCGGCCCCTCCCAGTGCCCCAGAGCCCCCATCTGTAAAATGGGCAGAGGCCTGCAGCCTTGCAGTGTCCGCCTGAGGCCGAGATCAGTGCACCCTGGATCCTCTTCGCCCCTCCACCTTGCCTGAGTGTCATTCCAAAGGCTCATTCACTCAGTAAATCTTTATTGATTTTCTCCTACATGCCAGACAGGGTCCTGGTGTGCTAGACACGGCAGGGGGGTGTTCCCAGCCTGGTGTGGGAGACAGAGATGTAAACACACAGCACTGCAGGCCAGAGCACCGTGAGGCCAGGGTGGCAAGGTGGGACTTTGTGATGCCTGGATGACAGCCAGGTCCCACTGGCCAGCTGCTGGAGGACGGCTGCCCCTGGCTGCCCACTTGAGATGTCCCCCCAGTGCCCTGCCCCGCCTTCCCTGGGCCAGAGCATTCCCTGTGATGAATCAACAGGAAAGAATGCTCCCAGCCTGGGTCAGTGGCAGCAGCAGCAGTCCCGCCCCGTCCCCAGGGACAATGAGGCAGCTGTGGACTGGGGTGCCAGGTATGCCTAGACCCCTTGCCGTGCCCAGCCACCTCTCATGCTGAGCCAGGAACAACACAGAGGGCTCGGAAAACGTGGGCACCGCCTGCTGCCAATCACCCACCCTGGCCTGGCTGCCCCAAACTAAAAATACCCTGGAGGCCAGGGGCTGGCCAAACCAGAGCCCAGGGAATGAATGGATTTTGCCCGGAAGTCCTTGAACCTGCCAGGCTCTAGGCAGAGGCTAGGCTGGGAGCAGTGGAAGGCGGAATCTCCCAGGGGGTCACTGCGGGCCCCCTCCTTGAGATGTGAGGGGCCGGGAGCCCAGGCCCAGCTCCATGACTCTAGTGGTGGGATTTTCTCAGCTGAATGGCCATGTCCTCATCCTTAAATGTCCTTGCTGCAGGGGGTCAGAGGGAGGATTCTGTTCATCTCAATGAGCTCTGATTTGATGGAGCCTGCCTGCTTCCTCCTCCGTGCCTGACTGTGGTCGCGCTGCCCGCCAGCGCCCGAGACCCTCGGCTGCGCTCTTGATGTACAGGTCTGTGTCCGCCTGGGCTCTGGGGCTGGGAGTCTTATTATCTCTGAGCCCAGGGCTTGGCCCGCTGCAAGGGCTCACTGTGCTCTCGTAGATTGAGTGCACGGGCCTGCTTCAAGCTGGTCTTTGGTCAGAATCCAGGAAGACAAGTCAGCTCTGAGCCTTGTCCTCCAGGCATTCGCAGAACGGTGGGGAGACAGATCCACTGTCACCGAACAGACAGGGCCGCTCGTGGCCACCGCCAGCAGGCAGCAGCCGGATCATCTCATCCGACGCAGATGGAGCATCTCATCTAATCTCGGAAACCCTCCGGGCAGTACTTTCCTCACCCCCTGTTATAAACTGTGAAACAGGGGCACAGAGGGTTGAAGTGCTGTGGCCAAATCCATGCCGCTGCTATCTGCCAAGGGCAAACTGGGGCGGAAGCACAGGCTGTGCAGTGGAGGGGAGGCTGGGATGGAAGGCTCCATGGAGGAGGTGGACGGGACCCACTCAGTAGAGGTGAAAATGGTCAGATGGTGCCGTGGAAGCCACAGGCACTGACAGGTGTTGGGAGTTACCCCCGCGGCCTGTGCATCACTGTCCACCACTCTGCCAGGTAAGATGGTTGGAGGTTGGAGCTAACAGGAATCTCTCCCTGTGGGGTGGGTGATCCTCAACACCACCCAAATTCAGGTCTGTGCTGTCCTCCCAGAGGGAAGGCCAGAATCTCCTGCAGAAAGCGGGGTCCTCCTAGGATGTCGCCAGCAGCACCGGGGAGAACCCAGTTATATAGTGTGGTGCCCGTGGCCCCTGCCTGAGCCCACTGCCCGTGCCTGCTGGCAAAACTTCCTCCTCAGCAGCTTCAGGACGCAGCCAGACCCACCTCCTTAGAGACTAGTAAGGAGGAATTTGTGCAGCTTGGGAGCCAGGAACCCAGAGTGCTAGTTCAGTCTGGATTGTGTGGCCTTGGGAAAGTCATTTCACTGAGCCCACGTTGGGGCTGCTGCACTTTGGTCTGCCTTTGTCCCCCACCCCTCTGACATCAAGGGGCCTCATGCTGCACTTAGGACAATAGACCCCAAGCTGTCTTCCTATTTCCCTGCCTCTTGGCTGTCCCTGTCTTTAGTAAGGCCTGCACAGGCTGATCTTCCTAATATATTGTCATGCCCCAGCTCAGGAACCTTCACTGGCTCACCTTTGCCACAGGAGATGGAGAATCCACCATTGTTTCTCCTGCTTCCTGTGCTCCTTTTTCTCCTGACTGCATTTTCCCTGTTCTACCTCTCCTTCAGGCTTGCCTCAGGCTCTAGTTCCTCATCTCCAACTTGAGCATCAGTGCTTTGAGGAGCACTCTCAATCTATAAAGTTCTGGAAGACACAGAGCTGAGCTGGACAAAATCTTCCTTCTGCCTGTCACCTGGTGGAGAGACAATCAGACACCCAGTGACGAGGAGGCTGGTAACAGGATGCGGGACAAGAAGGGCACCGTAGACCATTTTGACAAAGGATGGGCTTTTCCTTTGCTGAGAGATAAGGCTTTTGTTCACAGGGGCATGAAATTGGGGGATTTTCGGAGGTCCTGGGTAGGGGGGTGTGAGGTGGTGGCTGCAGCAAGGCTGGAAAGGGGAGCCAAGGAGCTGGTTCCTGGGGAATAGGAGAGATGAAGCTGTTGTCATAGGAGGGGAAATTGTGGGTAAGAACCGAGCTAGTTAAATAGAAAATTTAGGAAGTTGTTTTGTGATATTCCATGTCATCCTCTCTCCTCTGAAAGCTTCAGAAAAAATCTCTAATAGTGACATTTGGTGTTGGACAGAGTCACCCCAACATTTGTAGGACCTTGGTGTGAGTTCAAGGGGACTCATTCCATGTGTCCAAGTATTTCGAAGTTAAAATTCAAACTAGCTCTTTGTTAAATAAAATGAGGCCTGGCCAGGTGGATCTAGGCTTGGCAAATACACCTTTGGTGAGAACTGGAAGGCCAGGTTTGAATACAGAACTTCCCAGTCCTTGAAGGTCGGGGTGGTCCATGTTACAACGGGGAGTGTCAAGCCCTGACGCTGAGCCCTGCCCCCTCCACTGCCCCCTCCTCTGCCACCTCTCGCCCACCCCATGCAGCGGCGCTGCTGTGAGAGAACAGCTCTCGGGCCCTGTCCAGACCCAGCACAGCTTCCTCGGGCCGCGGGTGCCTGGTGCCCAGCCTCCAGGCCTCGCCCGCACTCAGGAGGTAGAGCTGGACGCAGCTCGGGCGTATTGGACAAGGAATTTCTGGAGTACGCTTTCTGCTGGGGTCGGGGCTCTAGCAGGCACATGCCCTGGGCTCTTGAGCCACTTTCCCTGTGGGGAGGCGCGAATGGACAAGGATCAGTGATGCCCTCTAAAGTGTGCAGGACCAGAGCAGGCCTTCCTCGCCCAGGTCTCGGGAGAGTTTGGGGCAGAGGGGAAAGCAGCAGAATGGGCAACATGAAGGTGAAGGTGGGGACATGCTTAGAGGTGGGCCCTGAGGGTGGGTGTGGGCAAGGGGCTGAGTTTAGAGAGCTGTGCCCCTGTGCCAGGTGCCTCTCCCCTGGGCAGGTAAGAGGGGTCACTGAAAGGAACCTTAACCTTTCCTGGCACTGTCTTGACTGGTATTTGATTCTTCACCAATTCATACCTTTTGGTGGGGCCATGCCTTTGGTGAGAAGGCAGGTTTGGGGAGCAGAGGATAGGGAGTTTAATAACCTGTATGCTGCTAAAAAGCAGAGCACCCAACTGAGACTCCCCCATTTCTGCTTTGGCCTTGGGGTCCCCAGCATGAAAGCCCTGAGTGCCCATGTTTGGAACTGCACTCCGGTTTCATACCAGTAGCTCAGTGTTCATGTCTCCCCACAGGCCTGTTTCTTCCTCCTCAGGAAGGTGCAGCCTCTCGCCTCGTTGTCCTGTTTCTCGCATTTAAGTGGTGGTCACCGCTGCTCCCCACGGTCATGTCCTCCCTCTCCCGCCAGACCCCTCCCCACTGCTGTCCCTTTCCCCCTCTCTCCCTAACTCTTCCTCCCGGTCACCCCCCTCTCGAGTGCTCCTTCAATTCTCTAGTTCCCTTAAGAACATCCCCTTCCCAACCTCTCTTCTCCTCTAATTCCACCCACAAACCCCAAATTTCCCTGTCTCAGCAGCTAAACTTCGGCCCGGTGACTGGACGCACTTCTATTCAGGTAAATTAAAGTCGTAAGTTCTGGAGGAAATGAGGCAGAATGAAGACTCAGTGCCACAGCCGAAGCGGCCAAGGTCCCTTCAGAATCACGCACAAGTCTGTGGCGCCCTTCTCACCTGCCGGTGATTGAACCCCCTTTCTTCAAACACCACCAGTCAAATTAAATTAAAGAAAAAATTTCTTATTCTATGCTGTTTTTGCTGGATTTTAAAAAGTGACTAATATAGTCACTGCATTGCTTCTCTGAGTTTCTCCTGGTGAATGAGGCCATTTGGCCTTAGCGGGCTGGTCTGGGACGGACCCTCACGGCCTTTGCAACAGCTCCCCTAGCCCGGACTCTTGCCTCTTTTGGGGCCCTTTGGGAAGATTGTTGGCTATTTGGGGGCAGAGTCAAACCGAACATGAAAGTGTTAGGAGCCATCCGATCCCTGCGTCAACCCTTTGGGAATTATCTCTGGAATGAATTGAAGGAATTGTGGATTGAAACTGGATTTCAGAGAGGTATGCACGCTCTCAACATGATTTGGTGTTCTTCTGCATTTGAGTTTGTTGATCTAGGGCTTTGCAAACATTTTAAGGGCTCTTTGTGAGGAATTGGTTTTATCTCCCTGGCTAGAATTTAAGATCTTCTGGGGATGGGCGTAACAGAACACGTAAGGGTTAATTTTCATGCAACCAACCAATGGTCAACATCCAGGAACCAGTAGGGGGCAGCAAGGATCTGCAGGGGTCGGGGGAGGGTGGGCATCTGCTGGGACTGGGGAAATCCCTACATGAAGCAGGAGCTGAATCCAGATCAGAGCCAGAGAGGAGAGCTGGAGACAGACAGGGAGCCCCTGGCATCCAACACCAAACCAGGACTGAAGATAGAGGGTGCAGGGGAGAAACAGACCCCACCAGAAGCCAGGGCTAATCTGATGGGCCTGTTCAGACTGCACCAGACAAAGCGAGCCTAGCAGTTTCCCACGTGTGGCCCCAAACCAGTGGTGTCAGCATTGCCTGGGAACTGTTAGAAATGCAATTATTGGGCTCCACCCCAGACATACTCAACCAGAAACTCCTGGGCTGGGGCACAGCATTTGTGTGGCACCAAGTGCTACAGATAATTCAAACACTTGTTAACTTTTGAGAACCACCTATTTAAACCACAACCTTGGAAATTGTTCGCCTCTATGAAATCATTTTCCTTGGAGTCCCAGACCTGCCTGGTGAGCTTGGTGCTCTAGGGTGTCTCCTATATTATGAGGGATCTCCCCTGTATGGCGGGAAGAGTCTTGGGGCATTGTGGCCTGCTGCATCCCAGATGTTCTCAAGTGGATTGCAATCCTTTTATGGTGGGAGGGTCAAATCTGCCCTACATAGACCTCCCTGTCCCCAGAGAGTGCATGAATGTGATGGAGGTAACAGGGTGATGCTTGCTGTGCTGGGCCAGGAATGGGAGGTCAGTCAAGATTTATATTCTGGCACAATCTTTCTCCACAACAGAATATCAACATAGTTTTAGCACACAGAAATCTTTGCCATTATGAATATTAGCTCATTACCAAGGGGTGCTCAGGGACCCCAAACCGTTAAGGGATGTAAGCTCTGATAGTGCTTTAGCTATCTGTGTGCACAAAGGCAAAAGAAGCATACTCTTAATGTGAAGGATCTTTAATAGAATTAGTGTGTATAGGGAGAGAAAAGAAGAAGGGATATTCCTAATAATAGCTTTCCAATAACCCCCTCACCCCCCTATTCCCTTTGTGGGAATAGGGGTTGGTCCAAAGTGGGGCTACTGAGGCCTGACAGCTTGCCACAAGTCTAAGGTACAATCTAATGGGGGAACCACAAGAAAGGGATTAGCTAGGAGCTGGGACCAAAGGAGAAACTCAGAATTCAAAATCCGCCATAAACTGGAAAAAAAAGCAAGAGAGCAAGCCTGCCTACCTTCCACGTTATATATCCTGCTCAGCTCTGCCCCTGGCTCCCAGGAACTGCCCTGCTCAGGAGGCCCAGTTCCTGGCGTACTGGGACCTGTTGGCCAGGGTGGCTGCATGTAAGTGAGGGTAGGGAAATGGTGCCCATTTGGTGCTCTGCAATGCGCCTCCCCTCTTCACGGAGATGCCTTTGTAACATGAGCATCAGCCAGGTCTTCTGGGAGACCAGCTGGCCGACAGCCCCCCAGCTCTGGGCAGGCAGAAGGGACCCTCTTCCAAAACCCTTCTCGTTCTCCTTGTAGCTGGTCCTGGCATTCAGAATTCACAGAAGCTCCTGAGCCAGAAGAATGACTTAGTCCTGGGCCATTCTGGACCACAAAGATGGCCAAAGAAAGAGTTAAATAGCTGTAAGTTTGTTGATTTGTTCACAAAGGAAATTGCTCAGAAAGGACAAGAAAAGCTTCATTTCCTAGCCATTAACTGAAAACCACTTTTCTTAGGACAGCTTGACCTCTAAAATGTTGAGTGAACTATCCAGAAAAAAATGTACATAAGCGATGTCTCTTTTAACATTGAGTGCTAGTAAACAAGGTGGGAGTGAAGGAATTCCACCAAGATAGCGGCAGAAACTTAACTTCCTAGGGGCAATCATTTCCTCTCCTCATTACCAATTAATGAGCATAATAAGCTTCTGCCCACCAGTGTTCTGAATTACTGTCACTGTGGTGAGGTGGTGTGACGGGAACTTGGTGTAACGCCTTATGCCTTTGGCAAGGATTTGTAAACCAGAGCTAATCGGTGAATGTGTCCCATTCAAGCCAGGTTGTTAGCCCGCACTAAATACCGGGCATGGAGCCATCGTATTTGTATAGACAGCACATTGCTGGGCACAGGGGGGACACAAAGAGGTAATGATCCTATTTCTGCCCTCAGTATAAGTCACATAAGTCATGAATTCTATTTAGATCATTACAAGTAGCCAGTAAAATGTTTGTACGATGAACTCATTCGTTTACTTATTTGTTCAACAGATGTTTATTGAACACTTATTTATGGAGCCATTTTAGGAAATCTAGAAAAGCAAATCTAACCCAAGTTATATAGTAAAGGCCAGATTTCCCAGATTCTTGTCTCCATTAATTAAGAAGCAGTGCCAGCACTACTACCTGCCCTCAGGGAAAGTCTCCTTCAGGTTATATCTGGGAGTTTGCAGGGGGTGGTGGCCCTGAGCTCATTAAGCAGCCTGGGAGCTATGGTACTTGTGGCTTGATTGCCACATCTTCCAAGATCCTCCACTTGGCTTTGCATCCTTCCCTCCCCCACCACTGATGTCCATTTCCTGAGAAACTTCTTGAAAAACTGTAAATATTTGTGGCTAGTGCTCACTGTGAAAAAATGCTGAGGTCCAAGCCAGAGGATGTTCTTGATGCTTCTAAAAGCACAGGATTGTGCTACCTTCTCTCTGGTGAGGAAGATGCCCGTTCCCCATGGTCTGTGCTGCACCTGAACTCTATTCTGTCTCACTGGCCTATGCTCTGTCTTTACAAAGACCACATTGTGTTGACTATTATAATGTGCTAGTAAGTCTTACATCAGATAATATGAGTCCTCCAACTCTGTTCTTTTTCAATTTCATTTTTTATTCCATTTCCTTTGCTTTTCATATACATTTTAGAATCAGCTTGTCCATTTCTGCAAAAAAGCCCTCTGGAATTTTGATTGTGATTTTTGGATTTATAAATCAGTTTGAGGAAAAATGACATTTTAAGAAATTTGGGTCTTCTGACCCATAAACACAAGATAGGTCTCTATCTGGTTCTCTCTCATTTCTTTAATTATAGATTTATAGTTTTTGGCATAAAGGTTCCCCCCCCCAAAAAAAATACTTTTGTTAGAATTATGCCTACATATTCTATGTTTTGGAAATAATTTTTGATGGTGCTTGAAATTTTAATGCTCAATTGATCATTGCATATATATAAATACAATAAATTTTTATTGACCTTATATCCTGTGAAATTGCTAACGTCACTTCTAGTAGCTAATATATTCACTGGAATTTTTTATATAGTAAAGCTTATTACCTGTGAATAGAAAGTTTTATTTCAGCTTTTCTACTCTGTATGCTTTTCATTTCTTTATTTCTTGCCTATTGCATTTCTTGGGATCTCCAGTATAACAATAGAGGAAGGATGAAAATGGATATTCTTGCCATGTTCCCAAATATTAAATATGATATTAGGTCCTGAAGGTCCATTTCATCTAAGTCATCAGATTGATGTGTTTAGAGTTGTTCATACCATTCCCCTTACTATCCCTTTGATATTTACAGAATTTGTAGTTTTATTCCCTGTTGCACTCTTGATATTGGTAATTTATGTCTTCTCTCTTTACTTATTTTTTTTTCAGTCTTGCTGGACAGTTATCAATATTACTGATCTTTTCAAAGAAAATATTCTTTCATTAATTTTCTCTGTTGTCTTTCTGTTCTCTGACGATTTCCTTCTTTGAATTTGTATTTATTTTGTACTTTCCCGATGCTTTTGAGGTAGAAACATATTATTGGCTTAAAACTTTTCCTCTTTTCTAATATAAGCTTTCAATGCCATAACTGTTCTTTTTAGCACTGCTTTATCAATGTCTCATATGTTTTGATTGTATTTTTTTTGCATTGTATTTTTCATTTTCGTTTTCAACATTTATTTTATTTAGTTCAATGTATTTTCTAATTGTCCTGAGACTTCCTCTGTGACCCATGAATTATTTAGAAGTATGTTGTTTAATTTCCAAGGGTTTGGAGATTTATCTAGGCCCAGGATATTGTCCACCTGGGTATATGTTCCAGGGAGACTGGATAGAATGTGTAGTCTGCTATTATTGGGTGAAGTGTTCTATAAATGTCAATTAGATTCTGTTGACTGAAGGTATTTTTGAATTCTTCTATATCCTGCTGAATGCCTATTAAGTTCTATTAATTTTTATTCTACTAATTGTTGAAAGAACAATGGTAAAGTCTCCAGCTGTAATTGTGATTTGTCTATTTTTCCTTTCAGTTCTTATTTTTTTTTTACTTTACGTATTTGTATCTCTGTTATTTGTTCATAAAAGTTTAGGACTGCTAAGTCTTCTTGGTGGACTGAACCATTAATTAAATACATAATGCCCTTCTCTTTGCTCTGAGACACACTTTATCTAATATTAATCAGCCCTTCCTTCTTTCTTTTGATTATCTCTTAGATGATATGTTTTCTTCTATCCTTTACCTTCAACCTATCTACAGTATTGTATATAAATTGAGTTTCTTGTAAACAGATGTAGTTAGGTCATATTTTTTTAATCCATTCTGACAACCTCTGCCTTTTAATTGGTACATTTAGGTTATTTGCTTTCAATGTAATTATTGTTATGCCCGCCCCACCCCGGCCCCTCGTGAATATAGAATTCCAGCTTGACAGTTATTTTCTTTTCTTTTATTTCTTTCTTGAAAATATTGTGCCATTTTTTTCTGGCCTTTGATTTCTCAGAAAAAATACTTTGTCATTCAAATTGTTTTTCCCCTATAGGTAAAGTCATTTTTCTCTCACTGCTTTCAAGATTTTTCTTTGTCATCAGTTTTTGGAAGTTTGTGTGCAATGTCTTAGTATGGATTTGTTTGAATATATTCTGTTTGGGATTTGTTCACCACTTTTTAATTTATAGGTCTAGGTATTTGCCAAATTTGGAAATTTCTCAGTCATCATTTCTTCAGGGTTTTTTTTTTCAGTATTTCTCTCCTTCATTGTGTAGAACTGGCATTATTCCTTCTTTAAATATTTGCTCAAGTTTTCCAGTGGAGCTATTTGGATTTGAGATTTCCTTTGTTGCAAGATTTTTAAGTGACAGTCTAATGAATCTAGGATTGGTTGGGTTATATTTCTTGTTGAGAGAATTTGGAGGTTTGTGATTTTCAAACAACTTCTCCATTTCATCTAAGTTGTCGGATTTATAGGGAAAATATTTTTATAATATTCCCGCACTTTATTTTTAGTGCTTTAGAGTCTGTAAAAATATAATGTGTTTCATTCTTAATATTAGTAGCTTGTGTCTCCCTCCTTTTCTCTTGATTAGTGAGACCTTAATGAGACAAAGTCTCACTTTAGCTCAGCTGAGGACTCTGAATGTTATCCATTCAGTGAGTTGATTACTCAATGCAGGGGGGTTCTTTTTGGTAACTGGCAGGGGCTACTTCTGCCTCTGAGGGTTCAGGTGAATCTGAGAGCTCAGGGTTTCCTACACATCTGCCTGCTTCTACAGTCATAGGTCTCAGGGCCTGCTCTTTCTCTTGCAGGGCCGGACCAGCATAAGAAACCTGTAAAACTGTACATCCATATCCTTTGCCATTCCGCCACCCTTATGATGAAACTGTACCCAGTGACCAGCAGTCTACAGAGAATGGGGAACTCTTTAAGTGCTTGCAGGAAGGTCTCCTGGTTTTCTCATTGTGCCTTGAGTTGATAATTGACTGAAACTATTGTTCTTTTTAAAAGATGTCTAGGATAATATTTAAAAATTCCTAATTCCATAATTTTTATTATTACCAGTGCCCTCACAACATCCAAGTGCTAGTTACCAGTGTTGAGCCAGTGTTTTCCCTTCTGCTTGTGTGCTGTCTCAATACATTAATAAGTGTCTTAATATTTGTGAGGTAGGTTTTGCCAAAGGGCTTTACCACTCCACTTACCATCAACATGGTCTTTTTGCCATGTGAATTGATAAACGATCCAGTTCAAGAAACCATCCAAAGAGTGTTTTTTCTAGGACCACTTATAGTGCCAGTGGAATTTGCTTGGGTTCCCTTGAAAGTAGTTCCTGAGACAAGAACTAGGATAAACATTGTTGTAGTGGGAGATAGTTCCGGAAAGCAGAAGTAAAGGACCAGGAAGAGTGATACAGGCGAGGGAGAAGATCCAGTTGGAGAAGGATTATTGAGCAGGTTGCCATAGTGAGTAACTGAGGCTCTATCTGCTGGGGACCCTTGTTGGAAGATTGCATCTCAGAATTACCCTCAACCCCGAAGAGATCAGAGGCATTTGCTCACCAATTCTTACTCCATTGTGTCCTCTACTGTGGAGGCTGCCTTTGGGGCATTAACCACCAAGGGGGATATGACATGATGCTCAAGGAGTGCATGCTATACCTCCATGTGGCCAGGATGGCACCCAAGTGCAGTGACAACCAGAGTCAGTCTTTGACTTTGTGTCAGATCCCTGACCGTTGTGCCTAGGTTTCCTCTAATTCTACATCTGCTGGCATCTTCATCTCCCTCTAGTGCTGCTTCCTCCCATGACATGCAACCTATGCTTCGGGGTGTTGATACTCCGATGCAGGGTGGGGGTGAGCAGAGGTATACAGGGGCTGTGTAACGGCAGGAGGACACAGAGCAGGATCTTTATGACCCGAGCAGATGGAGTAAAGGAGGAGAGAATTCTGGAGCCCTCAGTGGTTTTTCAGGCTTTTATTGGGATTTACCAGGTACACGGCATGCAGAGGTGCTGGCGTCCCCATGACACCACCCTTATAAGCCCAGTCTTAGTACAGGTGAATCCCATCTATATATGCCCACACCCTATTCTAGGTGCCCACCATCAGGCATGCATTCAGGACCTCAAGGATCCATCATCAATTCTAATGGCGGGAGGGCAGAAAAGCCCAATACTTTACTTACCCTACAGGCTGTAATCCATTCCAAGCGCCAGCTGTGCTGGATTGTATGGCAGCCCCAAATAAGATATGTCCAATCAATTCTAACTCCTACAATCTATCAAAATGACTATTTGGAGAAAGAGTATTTGCAGATGCAATTAAGTTAGAAGTGAGATTGTCCTGGACACAGGGTGGGCCCTAATTCCAATGGCTGGCATCTTTATAAGAGAAAGGAGAGGGAGATTTGAGACAAATGAGCACAGGGGAGAACACCGTGTAAAAATGAAATGTGGGATTGGAGTTATGGTGCCACGAGTCAGGGAGCTCCCAGCGCCACCAGAAGTTGGAAGAGGCAAGGGAGGGTTCTCCCCTGGAGTCATTGGAGGGAGTGTTGTCCTGCCAATACCTTGATTTTGAGCCTCTGGCTTCTGGATTACGAGAGGATAGATTTCTGTTGTTTTAAATCACCTAGTTGGTAGTCAGTTGTTGTGGTAGCCCCAGGAAACTACTACACCAGTCACAGATTGAAACTTGTGAGAAGACCAAGCATCCCAAAAATGATGGAGAAGCTGCTGGAAGCAGACACTTCTGTGGCCCACAGTCTTCTGAGCTCATGGACCTCATCCCTGAAACAGCCAAACTTGGCCATATCTGAGGTCTTTGTACCCTCTCTGTTTGGTCTTGACTTCCACATAGGCTGGACCTGAAGTGGTTCAGTTGCACAGGCCCCACCCCAAGAGAAGTCATGTGGTGCAGCCCTTCTCTGTCATCCCGCAGACCTTTCCTAGTAGATCACCTTGGGGTGACATGGGTCAGTTAGCTCGTGTTGCTAGGAAACAACACACACCGACTTGGGCTAATTTAAGCAAAAGGGAATTTATTGGAATGATAAACAGGAAAAAAGTTGAATTATCCACGCTTGTATAAGGCAAGCTAACAGCTCAGGGAAGTTGGCTATTGGCTGGACTTCAAGGGCAGTTAATTCGGGTTGCTGCCGGTGGAAAGGCTTCAGGTCCTCTTACTCAAGTTTAAATTCAACCAGAGGAGGTCTGATTGGGCCAGATGATGCGCGATGCCAGACCTCAGGGGCAAGGAGGTAGGGGTGGAGAAAGAGCTTTGATAGTCTTACAAGACATCATGGAAGGGGGCTAGTTCCAAAAGGGAAAGCGAAATGCTGGTTCTTCATGAAGGGAAAAGGACACTGGGCAGACAGGAGCACCAGCGGGCCAGACAAGAGGCAAAAAGCCTATTTACTGTTCTGACCCTGATTGCCAACCCCTTATCTCTACTTCTTCCTGCTCAGTTTCTCAGAAGTGTAGGGAGAAACCACAGATTGTTTTTTGTAACTTCAGAGGATACCTTGAGTCAGCGATGAGCGATAATTAGACTGTGATCGTTCTATTTAAGTGCTTCGCTTAATCAATTACAATCGCCTGTGCTGTCTCCTAGTATTGATTATAGAGCCCTGTGTTCTGGAAATCTTAAAGCACCTTCTCGGGATGCTACCACTGACACTGGGCTTCTTGAAGGCCTGTGAACACCCTGTGCTGAAGCCAACCTTTCCATGTGGCTGCTTGAGATCCTTTTTCATCTTAATAGTGTTTGAAGATGCAACAGAATAGCGGCTCCTTCTATCGCTAATCTGAATCTGAGTGGGAAGGATTGGCCCGGCTAATGGGGCATACAGCTGATCGCAGGTGGGAAGGATGGGCTTGATTGTGCCAGATGCCCTCTCAGAGAAGACATGGATGCGGCTTAGAGATTGGCTGTGATCCTTTGAGAGAATGATGATTGAGGAGAGGTGACCCCGGACAGACCCGAGCCACCCCCCCGCCCCAATAATCATTAGGGCAGGCAACAGGCACTCAGGACTAGGCAGAGGCCCAACTAAGCAGAAGGGGACCAACTAGGCAGAAGGGCCTTGCAACCCCTCAGATCTAGGCAGTGTGAAAGGGAAGAAGGGGAGCAAGTTGCAGTGGTTTTCAGGCTTGCTGCCCATTGAAAAGACCCCTACAATCCTACCCCAGACCCACTATATCAGAATCTCTGGGTTGGTGAGTGGGTGGGTGTAAGGGCAGGACAGGACACAGTGCAGGTTTTCTGATCCCATGCAGACCGGGTAAAGGAGTCAGAGTCCTCAGTGGTTTTATGCAGGTCTTTTATTGGGATTTACCCGGTACACGGCAGGCAGGGGTGCTGGGGGGCCGGGAGGCTGGCAGTCCTCCCAGCCCCCAGCAAGTCTTCACTCTATGTGGGCTCTTCGACGTTCTGCTTCTCTCTGGGCTTCTGCTGCTTCCCTCGGCTTCTCTTTTGGCTTCCACTGCTTCTCTTTTGGCTTCTACTGGCGTCCCTGTGACGCGGCCCTTAAAAACACAGTCTTAACTCAGCTGAATCCCATCTACCTATGCCCACACCCTACTCCAGGTGCCCGCCATCAGGCATGCATTCAAGACAAGGATCCATCATCTATCCTGATGGCGGAAGGGCAGAAAAGCCTGATATTTTCTTTACCCTACAGTGGGTATCTGGGCATCTGCATTTTTTAAGTTCCCAGGTGATCCAGTAGCACAGTGACGCTTGAGAGTCACTGAGTGAGAACAGGGTCCTTGGCCTGAGACGCTGGTGGTGTCCCCTGGAATTGTGTGTGTGCTCTCGTATGGAGAGCTTTCTTTGGTTTTCCCTTGGTCCAGGACTTCCAAAGGACACAAACCATCAGGATGAAAGGGCTGGAGGCCTGGGTGAGGGCAGCTGAGGGGGCAGTTCAGCTGCGGTGATTCGGAAACCAGCGGTCCCAGGAAACCCCTCATTACAACGCAGCGACACCCCACGTCCCCTTAGCTTAGCGGCCAGACAACCTGGACTCCACCCCTGTCTGTAACGTCACTGTCAGTCGGTTGCTGTTTAAGACCAACTGCAAAAAGAGAACAAGATTTGGAGGACCGTGTGGAGTAAGCAGGGATTTGCCCCAGGCTCATCCCATCCAGAATTAGGGCGGCAGGAACCAGTTCCACACCCTATAAGGCAGTGGTTCTCTAAGTGTGTTCCCTAGCCAGCAGCTTCATCAACCCTGGGAAAATGACGAGAAACGTCAGCTACCAGCTGGCCAGTTCTCATGCACATTGAAGTTGAGAATGACTGCTCAGGGGAGGGAGCGCTGGGTTTGCTCTGGGCTAGCTAATGCCGGGGAAGGCTGACCTGTGGGCTGAATGCTTACATCAGTGCCCCAGCTGAGAGAGGCTGAGGTCTGAAGTGATTTAGAGGCCTGGGGTGGGGCTGGAGGCGGGGCTGGACTGTCCCATTCATTTGCTGAATCAGAGTGGAGGGCCATGCTGGCCCTGGGCAGGGGCAGGCCTTGTATCCTGTCTCCTCTCTGTAGATAGTTCTAGCAGTCAGCGAAGACGGGTCACCTTGACTTTGGGGAAGAGGGTGGGGCCTGAGATGGTGTAAGGGACAGGAATGGCCACTGAGCAGGTTTTCTGATCCCATGCAGACCGGGTAAAGGAGGAGTCAGAGTCCTCAGTGGCTTTAGCAGGTCTTTTATTGGGGTTACCAGGTACATGGCAGGCAGGGGTGCTGGGGGGCCGGTAGGCTGGCAGGCCTCCCAGCCCCCAGCAGGACTTCACTCTGGGCTCTCCGGCCTTCTCTGGCTTCTGTTGGCTCTGTCTCAGCTTTTCTCTTGGCTTCTGCTGGCGTCCCTATGACGCCGCCCTTAAAAGCCCAGTCTCAGCCCAGGTGAATCCCATCTACCTATGCCCACACCCTACTCCAGGTGCCCGCCCTCAGGCATGCATTCAGGACTGCAAGGATCCATCAGCTATCCTGATGGCGGGAGGGCAGAAAAGCCTGACATTTTTCCTTACCCTACAGATGGCATCAGCAGCAGGTAGGTTTAAGCCATGCAGGGTTGAAGAGAGTGAGAATAGAATCTCTGTCCTTCAGAATCCTCTCACTGGGCAGAGTATTCACCTGAGAGACCCTGAGCTAGAGCCTCTGCTTCCATAGCACACGGGCATCCCTGCCCTCGAAGAGTGGAGTCCAGGTGGGCAGACCTAGGGGCTGTAGCACTGCTTGGAGTGGATGAAGGATGTCAACAGGGGCGAGGGGCGTGGGGGTGTTGGGGGAGGCCAGGTGTGCACCGGGAGTAATCCCAGAAGAGCTGACATTGCAGAAGGAGCCATGTGGGGCTTGAGGAGCAGGCAGATCACCCACGGAGATACAGACTGGGAGGGAGGGAGTCCCCAACAGCCTGCCAAGTGGGCTGGGTCAGAGAGCGGAGCCTGTCAGTGGAAAGGCCCAAAGGAGGTGATGCTGGCAAGGCAGGTCAGGGGCTGGGGCTTCTGTTGGGATCCAGTCCCAGGCTGCAGGTTTTCTGGGAAAAGATGCAGCCAGGTGGTGGGTGAGGACGTGCCATCTTGAAGCAGACCTTCTCCGTTCTGGAGACATCGATGCGGGGAGCATAACTGGGAAGTTCATCCAGGTCTGACATGACAAGGACCCTCAATCAAGGTGAGGCTAGGCAGGGAGAGAAGCAAATGTGCCAGTGGATGGTCTGCTAATTGCTTAAAGGCTTTTCAAGTGGAGGGTCAGCATGGCCCTGGCCGTGGGCCATGGGCCGGCCATTTGCTTCCTCTGTCCCCACCCAGGGCCCGGGCTTGGGAAGTGGCTATAGTCAGATCATGAGTGAGCCCAGGACCTGTGCAAAAAACATGGTTAGTCACCAGAAAAAAGAAGTGTGTGGAAGGAGGGGAGGGAGGGTAGTTTAAACATTTCTCAGTAGAGGAGCGATTATGCAACCCGTGGCCCTGTTATGGTGCAAGAGAGAAACAGTAAGCGCGGACATGCAGACATGGGGTGGTTTCCCTGCACAGTGAACAGGCGAGTGCCACAGCAATGCATGTGGAGTGATACTACTTGTGTAAACGATAAGAACTTGATCACATGCCAATGTGTTTTCAAAAAGGCCTGGCAAAATGCACAATCAGTGATTGACAGGGCTTACCTCCAGGGAAGGAAGCTAGTGACAGATGGGTGTGAGGAATGCCATGCACTCAGTTTCAGGGGAGAGTTGGGGGGACAGTGGTGTCCCGTAGCACATGGCCAGAGGGGGTGAGATGAGAATAATCCCCAAAGCAGGGATTCTCAAGCCCCAGTGTGCGTGACAGTCGATGGGAGCTGGTTAAAATGCAGGTTCCTAGGACTGGACCAGCGATACTGAAGCAGATGTGAGAGTGAGGCCCAGACACCTGCATTTTAACCAGCTTCCCATGACTCTGATGCTAGTGGTCCCTTGAGTGTTCTTGGGAAGCTCCAGAGCCTCCACCCCCTGCTCCCTTAGCCCAGCTGCTTCCCCTGCGCAGTGTCAAACCAGAGGTGGGAGAGCTGGGCGGGGGAGGACCTGGGGGGGTGGAGGTCCGCCCTCCCTTCACAGAAAAGACACCCCATCCTCAACCACAGATCACTGCTGGTCCCTTGGCTCAGAGCCACTGCTGCCTCTGGGGACTTCGTTTACTGAGGGACAAAAGTAACGACTCAGACTTACCTGGGTACTTTTAAAAAGAGACCCAAGCTACCAAATCATCCTTTCCAAGTTCATTTGGAATTCAAAGCAAGGCGGGGAAACTGGCATTAATTAAATATTTAATTGATGTCCATTAAGGCCAGAATATTGGTTTCAGTACAAATTTATGACGTGGTTGTATTCTTTATAGCTGCACATATATTGCCTATAGGCCACTGGCTTCCTTCATGTAGTAAAGTGTCCAGTATATTTATGCCCATTTTATAGGACTTGGAGCAGAACTGGAGTATCACAAGCGATGATGGAGACCTAGTGTTTGCTTTTATGACGTCGGTGGTGGTATCAGTGATAAATTTGCTGTTAAGTCACCACTGATCAGACCAGTAACCACCAATTACAACCCTGGGCCTCTGGGAGAATGTGGGCTGCTTTACAACAATCCATTCTACTTGCAGTTGCAGAGACCTGTTGAGGCAAAATGGAGCCTGTACATTTATGAAGTGGGGGTTGGGGGCTGAGGGCTCAACGTGATCACACTTCATGTGGCCGAGGCAAAGGCCAGACACACATGTCCGTGACTTAAAACACGAGTTTGTAGCTTCACTGTGGACTAGAGGGGGCGAGGGTGACCAGAGAGGCAGCGTATACCCTCGGGTAGGAACACACGTGTATACACACACACACAGACACACAGAGATATACGCATACACAGACACACACATCCTCTTGCTCTCTTGTTCCAAAGGCCCTTGACCTGGGCCCCTGTCCTATCGGGACTGGCTTGTTCCACCAGTGATGAGAAGCTCAAGTATTTCCGGCCTATGGTCAAAAAAACAGGCTGAAATCAGTTTGGGTTCAGTAGTAAAAATTGGGGCCAGAACTGGTGCTTTTTTCAGAGGCGCTCTGTTTGCAAGTTCTCGATCATGAACAACTGTAAATTTCCAGAATGGATTAAGTAGGCCCCAGAAAATCTGAGATTTAATATCCTTTTTCTTTTTTTTTTATTTTTAAAGGCCAGATTAATCAGGAAAAGGAGGAAGAAAAGGAGTCCTCTCTGTTGTCCAATACTAGCAGGACAGCGTCCTATTTTGGGTCCCAACTTGGGAGTTGGTCCTGGGGCAGCACCTCCCCAAACTCTAGGAGGAGTGTCTACATTGCTGACAGGCCCTCCCATGCCCCCACGGAGCTGGGCTGGCGGGGCCTGGGCTCCAAGGCCTTCTTGGACTCCTTCGGGACTGGCCAAGAGTGCCAAGGCTCTTTCCTCTAGAGGCAGGGCCCTGGGTGGCTGTGCAGGGACAGAGGTGTAAACTGCATCTGCTCCATGCCCCAGGCCCCTGAGGAAGGAAGCCACCCCCCTCCCCCCGGCCATCATGCGCATGCCCACCCGCAGTCACTCCACCTGCAACTGGGCAAAGTCTCCCGGAATTGATTTCACCAGAGTTCCCCAAGCAAACCGAGAGCCTGGGTCGGGCAGGCATGGATGACCGAGGGCGTGGGGAAGACTCCCCAGCAGGGGCCCCCACACTGGCAGTGCCTGTGGCCCCATGTGGGCTGGGACACGTTTCTGAGCTGGGGGTCTGTGGATGGCCATGGGCCACAGGGCCCTGTGGGGAGGCAGGAGAAAAGGCCCTAGCGGTGGCTTGAATCAATTGTGGTTCCAAGAGGGGGATTCTTGAGTGGCAGCTCGTGGCATGAACCACGCGCAAGGCCTTGGCCCGGTGCCGGGCGACCCTGGGCGGGACTGGGGCTGCCATTGGCCTCAGCTGCCGGTACTTTTCCTGGCTTACTCATCAGACTCAAAAACAACTCCACCCATTTTGCGGTGAACACGGCCCCTGCATTTTTCACCTTTGGGCTATCATTCTGAGGAAGAAATACCAACCTAGGAGGAAAGTTTTGGCCAAGTTCAAAGGGAAGGGCTTGGGGAATGGAAAGTCCTTTGAAACCTGCTTGGCTGGGGACTGCCTGACCCAGATTTTCCCTTTTCAAAAGTATGCTGGGAGCTCAAAGGCCCGGGTGCCGTGTAGATTTGGGCGTGACCGTCTCGGGTAAAACACACCAAGCAAAGCACAGCTGCAGCCTCGCTCAGAAAAACCTCCAGCCTGAGAGTCAGCCCAGGCTCCAAAGGGCCGCTGGCTGAGGGCACTTCCCGTGGGGGCTCTGGACGCTTGCCAGGGTGGGCTGGAGGCCGCCGCGATGTCCCTGGCTGGGTCCTCTCTGGGGGCCATGCTTGAACATGAGATGCTTCTTCCTCACCCTGTTTCCTGGGAGCCCCGGGTTCCCCCATAACAGCTTCTGAGACCCAGGAGGTAGTCCCAGGAAGCCCTGCTGTGGGGGTGGGGGAGACAGGAGAGGAAGGTGGGGAGGGACCAACCAAGGACAGGGGACCGCTCGGCATCTGGGGAAGGAGTTCAGAGCAGGCGATTCCAAGCTGGGCCACCTGGGAGGGAGGCAGGCCATGGGCCACCTCGCTCGGAAGTGGAAAAGGCTGAAGGAGACAGGCTTGGCGCTCAGCGTGGCAGCTCAGGGGCCACGTTTCTGCACCTGGTCTACCCAGGTGGGGGCTTCTCAGACCGCACACCTCCACGGTGCAGCTGGTGAAAACCAGCCAACAGAGGCTTTAAGTGTGCTCGGGATGTGTGGCCAACATCTCTGTGATAAGAGAAAGCCTGTCTGGCCTTTTTCCTTCCTGCAGGGCAAGACTTGACTCAGGCAGGACAAAGTCTGATGGAGGCAGAAGCAGTGGCCCCTGGGCAGGAAGATTATCCTGGAGCAGGGGGTGGTCTTCTCTCTTTCACATCACAGCCCCCCTCCCCCCAATAGGAAGGGAAGCAGCAAGGGCATGTGGGCTGCCCTCCTCAAGTGGGGGCTTGTCCAGTTCTGCATTATTGAGCAGAACTGGCTGTGAGCCCACTGTCATTCCAAGCATGAGGCTAGGCCCATCTCCCCGCCAGCGGCCCCGCCGCCCCCCCCCCCGCCCCCTGGCCATTACAGCCCATGGGCACCAAGGTATCACAGCAAGGCACACTGCAGCCTGGGCCACCTTCATTCTCCCTGCCTGCCTGGAGCCTTGGCTGCCAGGCCCACACTGGTCGTGGTCCGGTCTGCAGCCCAACCCTACCCTCCTATGCTCAGTTCTGTGGTGCTGGCAGGAGCTCTGCAAGCTGCACGCCCCTTACTGGCTGTCCCCTGCAGGTAGGTTGTGCTGATGGGGAGGCCAGAGGAGAGGCTGGGAGGAGGCAGAGCCAGGACTTGCTCTTTTTGCATTTGCTTCTTGATCCCCTCAGCTGCACCCCGGGGTGGTTCTTCCTGACAGTGGCGTCTCTTCCAATTTCGAGATTTTGCTTTTTGCCCCCCAACACTTCTAGAATTTGCCTCATTGTGCCAGCTCGTTAGACCATCTAGGTGCATCCTCCCAGAGGCCCAGTTCCAGCTCCTCTTCCCCAAGCCCCTCCTCTGAGCATCTAGATTCTGATGGCCCCAGAGCTCCCCTGCTCCTGCCTTGTGTAGGGAGGGCAGGCAGCTGCTTTTTCATCTATCCACTCTCTTCTCTCAGTGTGTGCCCCTCCCTTGGCATTTTAAGCCATTTAATATGAGTTTTTCTTTAAAAGATTTATTTTTATTTATTTATACAAGCACTGGGTACAGTCAGAAGCGTGGGAGGGTGAGAGAATTCACCAGAGCCAGAGTGGGGAGCAGAGCAGGAAGAAGGACCGAAGTACACTGCTGAGGGGAGCAGCGGGCGACAGGAGAGGTCTGCGCGCCATGTGGGACCCTCCTCCGGTGGCTGGGGAGCAGCGGGGGAGCAGCCCGGGAACAGCCGGGGATCGAACTGGCGCTGCAGAGGCTGCGGGCAGCTTCGCAACCCGGCGCTCAACCGCTGCGCCACCAGGGAGGCCCCATTTAATATGAGTTTAACCAATCCTCTAGATTCAATTCTCTCTGTTAAAATAACTTCTGTGGTTTTCCCTCTACCCCTCCAGACACCAATGGGTACAGACCCTACAGCTGCCAAGCAGGCTGCCATGAAGCTGTAATTCACTAGCTGGTTTCCATCCATCAAAGGCATCAGTGGCTGCCAGCCAACCCAGTTACCATACCCCGCTGAGCCCAGCCCAGCCCAGCGCAAGAAACCCGATGCCTCGGTCACCTGTGTGACTGTGAGTAGAGGTATGGTTTCTCTTCCGTCTCTAAAAGTCTTGAGCTTTCTTTGCAGGGTCACTTCTGATCTCTAGGGTGAGGGGAGAAAGCCCTGGTCTGGGCTGGAGTCTCCTTATTGACTTCCTAGATGGCTGTTGTGATGCCCCTTTAGGCTCCCCCCATCCCTGGCCCCATCCTGGGCTGCCATCCCCATTGGTGCCCAACACTTTCCTCCTGGTCGGTCATCAGGGGATGGTCCTTTGAATGTGGGGGATCTGAGCAGAAGGGTCTCCCGGGGCCCAGGCTGAGAGTCAGGGGAGAGTTCACATGCCTGGCAGCAGGCTGGTGGCGGCTCCCTCCAGAGTCTTGGAGCTGCAAGAAAACTAGAGAATGAGGGCCCTACCCTGCTGTTTCACTCGTGGAGAAACCAAGACTCAGAGAGCTTAGGCAGCTTGTCCAAGGTCACACAGCTCGTTAGAGGCAAGTCCATGTCTAAGGCCAAATTCTCTGTTTCTGGAAGGTTCTGAGCTATTCCCATGAACCACAGGGAGATGACTCAGTATCTGCTGGTCAGCTGAGGTCAGCTTATTTCTGCCAAGGATCCTTCTCTCTAGACTGCCTGAGAACTTAGAATTTTCTATCTAGTTCTCTGCTTCTCCTGACCTGAGTTTCCTTGGAATTCTCTTCTTGCTTCTGGCCCATCTCCCTGATTCTCTGCTGACCCTAACTACCCTCGCTTGTCCAGCCCCAAAACCTCTCTGTCCCTCTCAGGGGAGTGGGGGCTCTTACATTTGCATTACCAGTCAACCCTTTGCAGTTAGTCCTGGCTGTTGGATAATGGAAACAGTGCCTGAATGCAGTGTATAACCCTGTAATCAGGGGTCAGTCCCTGGCCCCTCTGCCACTGACATGTTACGAAACTCTGTTCTCAAATTGCAGGTTTACGTGTACCATTTTTTTGAGAGTTCTTGGGAAGATGGTACCACACCCTTTAGAGTCCAGACCCAATTTTTCTGTTGAGCAGCTCCATGGGCTCCTCAAGGTAATGTTTTCTACTCTGCACTTGCAGAAGAGGGGAAAACTACCATTTTCCCATAAAAGTCAATGCAGGGGCATTTCTTAGAAATCACATCTAAAGCTTTTACTCCCAGGCACAGCACAATAGAACCTTAACTTATGTTTCTGCTGGAGAACTGTTTATCCTAGTTCAGGGCTCTCCAGTCTGATATAAATCAAAATCCCCGGGGAAGCTATTTAAAAATAATGTTCTACCTACTGCCACTGAGCTTTCCAAATAGTCCCTATGAGGAGGAGTATCTAAGATCTCTATATTTTAAATACTTTCTAAATGATTCTGATGTTCAGCCAAGTTGAGCAGCATTGCTAGACAGATGACAGGATGCCACAAAGATGTAGGATGTATTGGTGGGAAAAAAGGATACAGAGAGAGAAGTAAAGAGTTATGCAGCTATAAGGCTTAACCTTTATCCTAGGACAAGCTGTGTGTGGTCAGTCCTTCTAGGTCAGGAGTGTGTCTTTCAAGGACATGCTATCTCTCTGCCCCCCTTCCCTGCCAGGGACACAGGCTGACTCTGCAGTCTTTGGGGGCTTCTATGTAAATACAAGGACTGCAAAAGTTCCCACCACAGCCCCCACCCAGGAAAGCTATCAGACAGCATCTGTAGCTCCCCCTTTGACCAAGATCATTAACTTTTTATTTTCATGTGTCTGGTGATAAGAAAAACACATTTTGAAAATGTATAACCAAAGTACCTTTGTCTGTCAATTCTGAAGTTCTCTCTCTCTTACAAGAATGTAGCAACTTTCACACAGCAACCATCACCTCAACATGGTTTTTATTGGAAATGCAAGTAGTGCTGTTGGATGTGTGTCCACACCATCTCCCCTGGCCCTGGCTTCCCTGCACCGGTAGCCATGTTCTTACTGGGTGATAGGCCCCCAATTTGGCTGGTTGGATCAGGGTCATTAAAGCAGGCCAAATCAGATTTTCTCCTCCAATAAATCAGAGTTATGACTGAAAAGGTCCATTTTCTGTAACTCGCAACCACTGAGTTCTACCCCATGAACAGGGAAAAGGGTGACCAGTCCAGGGAGGTCAGCTTGTCAGGTTACTAGAGAAGCTTGTGCAGAACCAAGGATAACTCGATCTTAATGTTAGACATTTGTCACTGAGTTTTTCCTCTATACCAGACGCAAGATACCTGTTTCATATTCACCAACCTGAAAACTTTACACTGATCCTAAAATGCAAAAGTTATTATCTCATTTTACTGAAAAGGTAGCTGAGCCTCAAAAAGAAGAGGTACCTCTCCCAACTCAAATAATGAGCAGTAGGACTGAGATCACCCACATCTGTCTGACTGAAAAATCTAGCCTCTTTCAATCACGCTATGCTGCCTTTTCCAGAGACGTAAATCGGAGGGGGATGCAGACAGTCAGGCTGTTCATGTTAGGTATAGCTGGACTCTGGAGGGCAAAATCCAGAAAGGCAGAGGCTATGGACTTAGCTCAAGGTCCCGGTGTCCATAAGTTTGGAGAGTTTCAGAGCTGTCCAGGACCCTGGAGAGCTCCTGAGGAGCCACAGATAAAACTCTCCTGCCTGGCGGCTCAGTCTGTCTCCTGAAATTCTGGGTCCTGAGGTGTTCACTGGCATCCTCCAGGAAGGTTTATTCCCTGGAACCCCGGGGATTTATCCTCGGTCAGCCCCCTCGCTCCCTTTCCCACCATAAATTTTCCTCTCCGACCACTCTTGGGAGAGACTGCTGACTTAGAGCGCCCATGCCTCCATGTCCAAAGAGTTGAAAATAACTTAAACAATCTCTTTCAAGCCAGCTCACCTTTTCATAGATGAAGTGACTGGCAAATGTGATCTGTTAATCATGCTAAGCCTCCTCTGGCAATGTAAAACCAAACTGGCTGCTTTGCATAATAAAAGGTTAAAATTATGAGCCGTACAGGGAACAAATAAAGCCTGATCATTCAGGCTCGAAATTTGTGACTGAACATCCTTGCTCTTGCCTTTCACATTTGCTCCATCATCACATGTCTGCTCTCAACTACGGCTGTTTATTTTTAATCCACGTTTCCCCAAAATAGATATTAATAATTTTCCTGCAGCTTCTCTGGCAGCACCTTCTGCATCATCCAAGAGCAAACAATATTTCTTTTACCTATGCATTTGGGGTTTTCTTGACACCATAAATGGATCTTTTGCTTGGTGTTTAAGTTGGCTCTTTGTGGGGAGCATCGGCTAGTTCAAACTTCCTTAATAAGTTCTTCATGACTGCACTTGCGATGACGTTAATGAAATCATTCTGAATATCAGCGGGCAGATAATGAGCCCAGAGGCAGTGACCAGGGCGAAGGCCCAGATGGAGGAGGAAGGGCCAGGGTAAGTGAGGGGCAGTGGGAGCAAAGCTGTCTTTTTTGACTCTTAAAAGAAGGTAAAAAAGATCTTAACCCCCCCCCCCCAGGTCTCCCATTTGGGGAGATTTTGGTGGGGAGTACACAGGAGTTTAATAGTTCTGTTGCTAGCCTCGTAGGAATCTTCTCTCCCAGCCTTCCCTTTCAGACTCTCCCTCTGGAGCAAAGTAAGCTGGGGTTTATTTTCCCCCTTCTTTGGAGGGAGCTCCGCAATAGTTTTTGGGATGCATTTGGCCTTGTGTCCCATTTGTTGCTGTCCCCATGCTGGTTGGTCTCCCTATGCTCTATATCCCCCTTACTGCCCCCCGTCTACACAGCCAGGATTGACCCCCAGTCTCCTGTCCCATTCCAAATAGACATTGGCCTGGGTTCCTAGCTCTACCCTGGGGCCTTTGTCCATGTCCTTTGGCCTGGGGGAGGCAGAGGAGGCACTTAGGGCCTAGTTCAGCACCCCATCAATCTGTCCCGGAGTTTGCGGGCCACCAAGGGCTGTCCATCTCAGGCAGAGCCAACTGTTCAGGGGATAGAAGGAGAGAATCAAAGGCCTTGACAGAACATTTCTGGAAGGATCTGCAGGGAGAGGCAGAGCATGCCAGCAGGCCAGCCCACCACATCTGGCCATGCAGGTGATGAATTGCACAGCCGTGGAGGCCTCGGTCATGCCATGTACACTGCAGATCTGCAGCTGAATTTTGACGATTCCCTGGCTATCGGGTGTCTTGTACTAACAAAATCAATAGATTGCAAGTTTTAAAAAACTGGAAGTAAAATGGGTTGGGAAGAAGAACCATCTAACACTTTGCACAAAGATACTGTGGAGGCTGGAATGACCCTCTACCGAAACCCCATAAATGTTGAGGGACTTTCTGCATCATCATATAGTAAATCTCACTCAACCTCTTGGGCCTCCGGAACGTAGGCATTACCTTTAGGGTGGGAAGAGGGGGAGCACGCCCCAGGCTGCTCACTTGACTGTTGACTCTCAAGCAATCACCTGTGACCTCAGCCTCCTGGGGACATTAGGAGGTGCAGCCTTGAAAATGAAGCCCTCTTGCTTTGGAATCTGCAGTTGGGATTTGGAGTTGTTTGAAAACATTGACCCCAGAATATACACAGTACTGAAGTAGGGGCCAGATCACTCTCTGCCCTTGCAAACAGCAGTTTTATTTCACCCTTCTAGACATTCCAGAGCTGCTGAAATAACAGTCTGCTGTTCAGAAGGGCCATTCAATAGCTGTGGCCCTGCCTCGCCCCTCTGGCTCTTCCTGTACAAAAACAAACAGGAAGGCAAAGCTGGCAGTAAACAGAGTGGGACAGGGGCCAACCAGGTGGCTGGAGAGGGGCACTGATTAAGCCAGATGTGGTGCTGTTACTCTGAGTAACAGATGACCATGCTGAACAGCCTGGCCTGTGAGTCCTCCAGGGAGGTCACTGAGCGGCCGGGAGCTGTGGCTTTGCTCACTGAGGACACAGAGTACCTTCCTTCCTTGCCTTAGTTCCCCAGCTGTTCAATGGAGGACTGGGAAGTGATGATTGCTGAGCTCCCTGCCAGCTTTAAGGGTAATGGTCTGGACAACTAGCTTCCTGCCCTGGCCTGTTGATGGCAGGTAAGGGGTTGGCTCACATGTGGGTTTGGCCCTGTCCCTGGAACCTGGAGTTGTCATCACCACAGGCAGTTTGGTTGGAAGAAAATGCGGCCCTCTCCCATCCAGGAGCCAGGCAGGCCTCAGCCCATCTCTGCAGCCCCAGCTCCCAGACTGCTGGTCCCCCAGCTGGAGCACACCCAGGTGCCAGAGCAGCAGAACCACTCTTGCAATAGATTTCAGAGAGATGCTTGGAGGTTATGTGTTTCCCCACCCCTGGAGAAACTGTTCCCTGCAGCTAAACATCTCAGCTCAGAGGAGTGCAAAGCTGATAAAAATAGATTTTAGCCAGAGTGGCAGAAATAGGAAGAGGGGATTGAAACTCGGATCCCTTCTTTCCTGAAAAATCAGCACAGGTCATGTGCTCCACCCTGGGGGAGGAGACAGCTGGTTTTTGGGTCACTTGCTTCCTGCATCTCATTTCTCCTGTGTGACAGTACCTGGACCAGGCCCCTCACTCAGAGAGGGGAGCTGGGAGAAGAAGCTCACGTCAGGAAGAAGCTCCTATCATCTTTTAAAAGAAGGCGAGCTTGGTTGTCAAGAAAGTCATACCTGGCCAGGAATAATAGTAGCAATCATGATAATAATAGCAGTCGTCACTGTATGCTGGTGCTATTAAATGTATTATATCATTTAATCCTTATGAGGATTAAAGGTCTAAAATAGTTAATAATAGTTCCCTTTTTCAGACAAGAATTGAAGCTCAAAAAGGGCGAGCAACTTGCCTGTGCTCCCCAGCGTGGACCTTGGCGGCTGCAGCCCGGGGAGCTGGGAAACCCAGGGCAGGTGGCCCATGACTGTTCTGGCAGGAGGGCACACAGGCAGAGCAGCAAGCAGGGGGTCAGCCCAGGAGGAAGAGTCCTACTTCACGAGTGGGGGTTCTTCTGGAGCCTCTGGAAGCCTTCCTGATCGCCACCGTCCTCGCCAGGCCCCGTGGCTGCTCCCTCCCTGCTCATCTTTGGTTTGTCTTCTGTGTTGCTTGTCACGTTCTGCCTGGACTGTGCCGTGGTTGTGTGCACATGTCTTATATGTTGTGTGTGTGGTGTGTGTGTGTGTGTGCTTTTGATTGCAAATGACAGAAACCCAACACAAAATAGCTTAACCACAAGGAAAGGATTGACTCATGTAGCTAGAAATAAAGAGGTGGTGCCAACATCAGACAGGCTGGATAGATCCAGGACACTGTGATGTAGCTCTCCGCTCACTCTGTCTCCTCCCCACCTTTCTCATCTCTCTCCCTCCACAACACCTCATGCCTTGGCACTTCTTTCTGTATGAGGACTTTATTCTCTGCCATCAGAGTTTTCTCTGCATGATAGGGAATGTGACCGCTGCCAGCTCCAAGCTATCACGTGATCACAGCGGGCCCAGAGCCTGGGCTGACGGAACAGCATCCTTCCAGATGTTGCCGGTCACTATGCCAGAGGGCGAAGGAGCTCTGGAGGGTCTAGAACCTTCCGTTCTCAACTCATTTACCAGACACACAACCTTATGTAACAATGGGGGGGGGCAAAAATCTAAGTCTTCCTTGGGACCCAGAAAGAAGAAAACCAGAAACATTTTGAGAACAACAGAAAAAAAAAATTTTTAGAACCATTTTTTACGTTGTTTGAGCTCCAAGAGAGTGATTTTCAAAAGTAACAATGTAATTTTAGATTAATGTGTTATTAAAGATTTTATTATAAAGTTTATTTTAATCACTGTTTAATTATATCCACAATTAAAGATGAATCTGAGCATTTTCCTCATTGAATGAATGGTTAATACTGTTGAATTTACTTCAAATTAATTACACAAAAGGTAAGCTGTTGACAAATTTTAATTTGATATATGTTTCACTTGGGGACCAAATACATTTTAAAATGCAAGTTGTAATAATAAGCTGCAGCATAAAAGCTGGTTTAGGACTTCCTATTTGGAGTTATTGAAATGTTTGTTTTGAAAAATCAAGTTGTTTTTAAAATGTGAATGGTTTTCTTCCATTGGATATTGAGATTAAAGAGAAGGTTTGAAATTGCTATTTGGAAGCACTTTTAAAAACATTACAGGAGTGGATCATCTTTATATTTAATAAATAAAAAAGTCAAATTGGCTATAATTGCCACTGTGTGTTTTCCCTTTGTAGCACTGGTTTATGGAGTACTAGGAAATTTTTCAGAATTATTCTGTTTTTTATGTTCCTCATTAACTTGATATTGTATTTCCAGCTCAGCGTTCCTTATGCTTCTTGCCTTAAACCAATGGTCCATACTGGGTGTAAATTAAACTGAGTATGACTAAACATAAAAAGAATGTAAAATTGTGTGATGGTGAAAACCACCAGGATCATTGCGGGGCGGGGGTGGGTGGCGATTGGCTGAGTGATGAGCAATGAGCTGGAGACTGAGTCATGGATCCCAGCTCCCTTGGGTGACTGCGTGCTCCTGGCTGACTTCAGAGCACTCACACCATCCCAGCTGGAAAAGTCAATATGTTATTGTTGGTTTCCAAAAGAAGTGGGACCAGAGTATCATTGCTTTGAAGCATGTGGCTCCCTTGAAATAACTTCTGGACCCTTGGGAGCACATCCAGCCTCTGAAGATGCTTCATACTCGGTGCCATCTGGTTGTAGGACATATCTGGGGGGCACATCCCCTAAACTCAATCATCTTTGCTTGTTGCAGTCTTGGGGGGCTAATCCTGTGCCTCTCTCATAGGTTTAGATGCTGCCATTTTTAGACAGGAGGGAGGGAAAAAAAGAGGTCGGGACCAGCGGCCCCTCCTGGAGGCTAGCCCCTGTTCCTGTGGGTGAGGGCCTGGAGCAGGCCGCACTGCCTGGGACCGAGAAGTGCAGGCAGGACAGAAGCACCCTGGTGGGGCGGAAAGAGATGAGCCAACGCCCCCGTGTCCTCCCTGCCTAGAAGAACTGAGATAATGAAGTTGGAGCAAGTTTGGAGAAGGGCAGCAGAAGTGACCCAGAGACATGACTTACGGAGGAGAGTTTAATTGGTTTAGCCTAAAAAGCCCATTACGCTCTCTGGCGGACACGGTACTGCTATAAATATCTGCAAGGTGACAAGGGAGAGGATGGAGACCACGGAGCTGGGCACAGATGTTGGGCCTGGAGGCTTGGAAGGGGCTCAGGACCAGCTTCAAGGACTGGAAGACTTTCTTACAGTCAGAAAGAATCCCTTATTCAAACCGAACATCCCTGGGACTCCCTTACATGAGACAGACGGGCAGCGGAGCCTCCCTGGCTGAAGTGGAGGGGGGGCACAGGACAACTCTGGTTCCAGCCTCAGGAGTCTCTCCCCGCACCCCTCAGGGCCTCGGCTCAGTGGGAAGCGCTCTATCGTGGGCAGATCCCCATGCTGGGGAGTGACGTGCCCAGCGGGACCAGGTAGGGACAGACAAGAGATAGTTGATGGGCTACGGCTGGAAACTGGGTCGCCGGGTGGGGAGGGGGTGGGATGAAATCCTGGCGGCTGTGCAGATGTCCCCTTCACGCCCCCAAAGAGCTGCGCTCATGACCTGGTGAGCTCCAGCTGCGGTCCTGGTGCAGGAATTGCAGAGAAGCGCAGAGAAGGCTTGTTAGTCTGTAGGGACCCTCAGGGGCAGGACGGGAGCTCGGTTTTTAGGGAGCATCCCAGGTGTGCAGGAGTAGGGTGTTTGGGAGAAAGAAAAGCGTGCCTTCCTTGGGTCTGAGGGCTCCCCAGGAACGGCAGGGTGGTGAGTGGCAGTGAGCTGGGACCAGAGTGTGGTGTTCTGAGCCATCCCAGATCTCTAGAAATTCCCCTTGTGACCCTGGCGGTGGGTTCTCCACTGGCTAATCTGAAACATGGGTGGGCTGGGAGTGCAATGGCGGGATAAGCACGCGGGCTCTCGTAGTGGTCCTGGGAAAAATATTTTCTCCACGTCATGGTTTCTTAATGTGTGAAATGCTACAACAGCCTCCTATGGCTATTTTATGGATTAAATAAAGTGTCCCTGAAAAGAGCTTAGCAGAGTACCTGGAGCACATAAATATTAGTTATTTTTTTATTATGTCGATTAATTGAGTCTCAAGACGGTGTGCAGCTCAGTGCTGGGATAAGGATTTTCTACGGGAAAAAGGATGTGCCACCGAGAGGTGTGCAGAGAAAGGGCCAGAGAACTGCACGGTCCTTGCCTTCGGGGAGCAGCGTAGTCCTCAGAGGTCATGGCTTCCAGCCCATATAAATGCTCCGCGTACCTGGCCTTACCCCGTGTGTACATTTGTTTATTCATTCAAGGCAATTTTTTCGAGCTTCTATCCACCATTACTGGGCACTGTTAGCCTGGGGGCTGCCATGACTCGGCTTGGCCCCTGCTCTGTGGAGCCAGTGACTGAGTGGGGGCAGTGGGTGAGGAAAGCCCAGTGTGGTTGGTATGCTGACAGGCCCGCTGGTCCTGGGGAGTGGGGACAGGGGGTTCTACAGAGCTAGTGGGGTTGAAGTGGAGGAGGGAGGTTCACATGGGAGTTGGTTAGAGAAGCGTGGGGAGGAGATGGGGGACAAGAGAGGGCTAGGATGAGAAGAGCAGCCACATGTGCAAAGGCCCAGGGGCCAGAGAGACCTGTGTATATTGGGAATCTCGAGTCCTGAGGCAATGTGGGGAGATGAGGCTGGGCCATGTGAAGGAATGATTTTTATCCTGGGAGCCAAGAGAGCCACTGAGGAAATTAAGCAGGGGAATGATATGATCATATAAGTGTTTTAGGAAGACCCTGGATGCCCTTTTAAAAAAAAGATTTATTTACTTTGCATACAAGAACTGGGGTACAGGCCAGAGGTGTGTGTGTGTGGGGGGTGAGACGATTCACCAGAAACAGAGTGGGGAACAGAACAGGCAGATTGACTGAAATATACTGCTGAGAGGAGCAGCGGGCGAGACAGGAGAGGTCTGCTGTGCCTTGTGGGTAGCTCCCTGGCCAGGGATCGAACTCGTGCTGCAGTGGCTGCTGGCAGCTTCACAGTGCTGTGTCTCAACCCCTTGTGCTGCCAGGGGGGGCCCAGATATTCTTTTGAGAATGGATTGGTGGGCCAGAGGCTGTACATGGAGGGTTTCTGGAGTCTCGAGGATGAGGTAGAACAGAGAGGTGTCTAAGGAAGGAGTAAGCATGTCTCTGTGGTGGACTGGCTTCCGGGGGCCTGGGGGAGGGGGACCTGGCTGGCCCATGGCATTCTGGACACAGAGACCTGAGGTATATGGCAAACTGGGGCCAGAAGCAAGTCCTTCCTTTCATGTCCTAGATGAGAAGCAGGGACCCTCTAGCATTGCAGGTGTCAGGGCTGTGTAACCCCTCAGGGCCTAGAAGGGAGGCTGCCCCTAGAGAATAAGCCATTATGCTCTGACTGCGCCAGCACATTTAGTCCTTAAACAGCTTAATAAGGCAGAAGTTATAATCACCACCATTTTCCAGATGAGAAACTGACGCCCACAGAGGCAAACTGATTTACTTTAGACAGCAGAGTCCATATTGTCCCCAGAGGCAGGGCTGGAAGCAGATCTGACTCTCAGGGGAGAGGAGCTGTGCTAGGAGCTGGTACAGGGAGTCTGCCCAGGGTGCCCAGAAGTGGACTTTGGGAGGGACGCATGAAGTCTCATGTCTGCAGAAAAGACTGCACAGGTGGCCTTTCCTGGGGCCAGTGTGGACTCTAGACTCTCTCTGCTCTGGGGAGTGGGCCATGCAGGTTTCTTAGGCCCCAGGTAAGGCACTAAAGCTGGAGGGAATCTTGGAGGTGACTCCCGTTGACATTAGACAGGGTGGAGGGGGGTTCTGAGCAGTCAGGGGTTGGGTGGACGAGTTGTTTCCTAGTGTTGCTTGGCAAAGTGATGCAGGTGCAGAGAGAAGGAACGAGAGAGGAGTGTGAGGCCGCAGCAGAGAGAGGCCCTGGGGAGGCTTGGTTACCACTGAGTGGTCCCAGAGGCCTTTCTTCACACAGAGGTGAGAGAAAGCCCCACCCCTGACCCCACTTGGGCCTCAGTCTGTGCACATGCGTGTAAGACAGGCTCTGGCCTGTGCATTACGATCAGTGTGGGGCCACCCTTTGCCTTCCTTCAAGTGGACACCTTGATAACTTTGCTTTGAACATCTCCCATTTGCTGCAAAGGAAACCGGGCTGGAGGAGCCATCCACGCTCACAAGCCAGGAGTGGCTCCGCGGGAGACCCGCCAGCTCTGTCTGACACAGTTCGGTTCTCATAGTGGCGTCTGTCCCCAAAGGGCAGTCTTAACCTTGTTCCTCCTTGCTTCTCCCTCTGCCTACCATCCTCCCGGCCCCCTGGGACTCCAGGGCCTGCCAGCCCCTAGGGCCCCCAGCTGTGGGCCCTGCCAGCTGGAGCTGAGGCTGCAGCACTGCCCATTCCCAGCCCTCTCCTGCCCCCTCATGGCCGCTTCTGCACCAGCCTCTGCTCCAAGGCTCCCGGGGCGTCTAGGCCTTTGAGTTCTGGGCTCACCGATGATTCTGGCAAGGCTGTTCAGGGCCAGGCTCCTAGAGAGAGAGCGGAGTTCAAATGCACCCTCTGAGAGGGGAGCTGGGAGAATTTCCCCATGGGTACCCCCGGGGTCAGACTGTGGGGGGCCCACTTTCCACCAGGGTGCAGAGCCAGCTTGACGATGTCACCTCCTGATCAGAAACAAGCTCTGTGGTACCCGGAAATCAAAGGACAGCACCCCGTGATGGGGAGCTGGCTACACGCTGGTCCCTTCTCTCGTTCCTCCCCATGCCCTCCTCCTGCTCTGCTCCATTTAACCCTCTGGACAAATGAACAATCCCCAGACCTCCCCCAAGTAGTCCCTTTCCCTGCAGATGCTGGTTCCTGCCCCCAGCACCTCCAGTCCCCCCTGGGAAATCCTGCTTTCACTGCACTCCCCCAAGCAGTGCCCCATTTTCCTCCTGTAAGACATAATTAGTCAATGTTAAAATCAACCTACAGCCCCAGCACCCACACCCACCTGTGCAGTTCCCCAGGTGCCTCAGCGCCCTGGTGCTGTGCTCTTGTTTTTCTTTTTTGAATCATTACATAATAACTTTCTTCTCTTACTGCCTAATTCTTGTAATAATTTAGTGGCTGCAAGATCTGGCCTATGGACTGGAATCCTCCATCTTAGGGGTGCCTGCCTGACCCACTCCTTCAACCACCATAACTGTGCATTTATCTTTTTCACAGCCTCATGATCATTGTTGTTATCATACCTTGGATTCCAGGAAACATTTTATTCGAAGAAAATTTTGTGCTTCAAAACACTCAAAAAATCACAGAAGTAGACTAACAAATACGTATATAACCAAACGCATCATTTAAAAAAATGATTTTGTGCATGCAGGTTTTTTTTTTTTTTTTTTTTTTTACTTCCTTGGCATTTTTCTTTCTGCCCTGGCATCACAGGCCTTGTCCCTTCTGTTAGAACAGGACTCCTGAGGATCAGAGGTCACGTCTAATCACCCCCAACCCGGCAAGCTAGGTGTTCACTTGGTGCTTGTGGAATGGAGTGTGAAAGGGAAGCTCGATGGGGACCTGGGGCTTGCCCAGGTTGCATGGGCAATAAGTTCATGCGAGAACTCCCCCAAGGTCCGAGAGCAGCAGAGCCAGATGGGGCCAGACCACCTCCCCTGCTAGCAGGTGGGGAGGTCAGAGAAGGTGCCCTGGTGGGACTTTTGTTAATGAATGGCAGGATGAACAGGCCCTAAGGAGTGGTCTCACCCTTTCCCATATTCCTTTCCTGATGCTTTCCCATATTCCCTATGGCCACCATCTTAGAAATCCCACTCTGAGGAGAGAAAACTCTGATGCAAATCTTCAGCTGGAGTTTTTATTGGCGATACCAGCTAAGTTTCTGCAGGCACCCGTAAACTTAGATTGGGAATTCCAGTCAGTAGGACAGATCTTGCAGCCACTAAATTATTACAATTATTCCTGGGCATGGTGCCTCCTCAATAAAAAATATAAAATGGCAGCGGTGTAGAAGGAAGTGCTCTGGGCTTGAAATCAGGGACTCAGGTCTGAATTTCAGGTTTACGAACCACTTTTGAGCGGTGTGACTTTAGGAAAACTGCTTAACTTCTCTAACCTGCTTCTTTTTCCATGATGAATCAGCCACCTTCAGTCACGGCCTGCTGTAATCAGCTATTTGAAAGCTTCCATGGTTCCCCCTCTCTTCATTTCTCTTTCCTAGCCATGAAAATTTCCTGTCTCATTTTCTTTTTCATTCATTAACCAAGTACTGATTCACAGGTTCCCACCCCTTTAAAACTGATCACTTTTCTTCAGTGAGAGATTGACCTTCAGCTCAGCACTCAGGATGGGGCAGCCCTAGCTCCATCTCCCACAGGAGGTGACCCTCCAGTCATGCCCACCCAGGGGCCCTCAGACAGCTGCTAGCAGGGGGACAGTGAATCAGGGCACCATGGGTTTTAGTGGTCATTTCAGCACCTCATTTGTTGACGACTTCACAGAGGCACTGACAGGTGAGCAGCCAGGAAAGGTGCCCTGGTGCCGCGTCAACATCATGGTGCCAACAGTGAGAATAGTTCTTGTTTGTAGATGTCTCCTTGGTTATGTTCAGGTTCCTTACCTCCTGCTAGTTGGGCAGGAAATGGGAGAAAAAAACAACCAACCAGGAATTTGGACACTTGGTTTTTGGAGCTAGGGAGCTTGGGCAGAATCTCTCTAAGCCCTTGCTGCTCAGCTATAGAACCAGCAAGCTGAACTAGCAGATCTCCAAGGAGGATTGCAGATGGTCATCTTTCTATGGGGGTAGGATTAGGAGGGAGCTCTACTGCCTTTGCTGTGCCCTGAGGAAAATACCCTAAGTCAGGGGACTTGTGAACTATCATCCGAACTTTTGGGAATAAAAGGGAGATTCGTTTATAAGCACATGGGGACAGGTGTAAAGCAGGCAGACCCGGAGATCTGGTGACCTGATCTTAAGCTGTAGGGGAAGATGGAGATGGGGTAAGGGTGAAGCCACAGGCACCCACAAGGCTCACCTCCCAGGTAGCCTGCAGGTGGCTTGCTGCCCGGGACAAAAGCATTAGTAACTCCAAAGACCAGCCAGGCCACTCTTCCCTCCTCTCACTGCCGGTACCACCTTTGCTGCAGGACCCAGAGAGAGGCTCCCACTGGAGGAGAGTCCAGCATCTCAGCAGATGCCCCTGGCATGTCATGGGGCATCTAGGAAACCGTGTCACAACTGCTTCAGTTTGGATGGCAGAACACTATGCACTTCGTGAACTCCTTTCGTTTTGCTCTAGTTCATTCAGTCTTTACAAAGACACCTCAGGAGCTCGGCATCAGGAGTCTCACTTTGGAGGTGAGGGAACTGTGGCTGGAAGACATAGCTGGCCCCATATTACACAGCTCGGAGGCTGAGCGGGGACCCCGGGCCAGGTGTGTCCACTCCCTTTGCTGGAGTCTGGAGCTGCAGGCTGCACAGCATAAGCCTAAGTGCTCTGAACAGAAAGCCAGGTTTGTGCCAGGGTGGTAAATTATTTACTGAAAGCTCACACTAAGTGCTCGGCATAGGGAGGTTCTGAGTGTAAATCCCTCCCTCCAGGGGCCGCTCTGCGAATGGGGCCTGTTCAGCCAGGAGCTCACTTCTGGGTGCTGAAGTTCTGGATCACTTGGTGCTGTGTGTGGAGTGAGCGTTCTTGGCTCTTCCTCGGCACTAGTAATAATCCTCAGGTAAAGGTTTGATATTTTCCCTCCGCCAGGGCCCTTCCCGACATTTTGGACTGAACTTGTCTCTGGAACTTATTCAGGGTTTTGGAAGTGTGATGAGGAAAGGAATTAATAATAAAAAGGAGCCTACTGTGTGCTGGATGTGTTACTTTTGTTTTCTTGTGAAATCCTCACACGAGCCAGGGAAGTCATCCAGCTCCTGTTTCAGACAAGAAAGCAGAGTCTGACTTGCCCAGGGACACATACTATGGAAGGGAGGAGCTGGGACTTGAACTTGAATGTGGCTGATTGCTTTGCTCTCGCCTCTCAGGGAAGGGTCAAGTGTCCCAGGGCGGCATTCTCAGAAGCCAGTAATATCCTGGGCAGGAATTTAAGCTGCACTTAATTGAGGCAAAAGTAGAAACTGTTCCAAGAAATGAGGGACACTTGGGAGCATTAAAATCTGTTTCGAGAATTCCTAGGACGAAGACCTTGGAAAGCTGCTGACAAACAGCTTTAGAATGAAAAGGACTTTAGAATTCAATTAAATTCAACCAACTTTTATTACTGCCTACTACAGGCCAGGTGTTGTGCCACTTTGCGGGGAGCGAAGATGTACAAGTGGGTCCTGCCTTTAAGGCATCTTCCAGGCCATTTGCACCTGGAATGACTAACTCTGTGTTGCAGGAGGCTTTGGAGGGCGGGGGTTGGCGGGGGGGGGGGGGGGGGGGGGGGGGGGGGGGTGGGGGGGGGGGGGGGGGGGGGGGGGGAGTGGAGCGGGGGAGGTGGGGAGAAGGGAAAAATCCCATGGGGATGTCGGCAAACATGTTTGGCAGGCATTAGATTGTGGATCCTTCTCTTGCAGCTCATCTGCGTCAGTGTTTTGAAAGGCTGATGCTGTTTAATGATCTTGAGCCCAGAGTCTCCTAAACTTGTTTGACAGTGGAGCCCCTCCCCCAGCACCCTCCAGCCTTGGTGGACTAGGGCTATTCATTATCATCCTTAGACCATTCCAGGGAAACTATCTGGGGACACAGTGGCCTAGGGCAGCTCCTGGTGAGTCTTGGAGGCTAATGAACACATTCTCTTCTTTTAGAATAAACTAGAAGGTCCCCTGCTTGCAGCTAGTAGTATTTTTCACACTTTGTTTTCTTAGATAGATGTGCCTGCCAATGTCTGGGTTTTTGCTTTGCTGCTTTCTTAAAAGGGTATCTTTCAGAACTGGGGATTACTCAGACCTTTGGGTTTTTTAGTTAAAGGGATCCCTTGGGTCAGAAAACAAGTGTTTGGGGAACATGACTATAGTCACAGTTTTTATAACATATGCGACAGCACAATTTCCAGCAGGGGATTGATGCAGCCTGCATTCAAATAGGGAAAATGTACTAGAAAACAGCAGAGGAGGAGCCATTTGCCTCCAGCTTGGGGGACTGGCCAACAGCGCCCCTCTCTCCTCTATCCCGAGGTTACCCTGCCCCTGGCCAGGGTCCGGATATTTATGTGCAGGATGAACTGAATTAGTGACTGCTCCATCTTGACCCCATAACGGTGGCTTTATCTGGGAGGGGGCAGGACACATCAAGGAGCTGTTTACCCGGGAGTCAGTGTGAAAAAGTGACTTACATCCCCCAGGCTATAACTAAATGTAATGCCTTCGTGGGCGAGGGACATTTTTCCTTGGTTGGAACTAGCCTGGCCCCTGACTAAGTGGATGCTCCCGTGGCACAGGGGGCTTGGGCCTTGGGCCTGTCCTGCACTCAGGCTGAGCCTCGAATTCTGTAAAACAGAGATCATTCCTAACTCCTAATGTTTAGCGCTTGATGAATTTGATGAGCCCTGGGGTCTGCTTTTATGACTGCATGGTTAAGATGAGAGAATATATGTGAAAATGCTCTATAAGCTGTAAAGTGCTGTTCAATTGTAAAGAGTTACAGCTAAATTTTACTGAAGGCTCACTCTTGCCAGTCTGCTCTAAATGAGTTGCCTGCATTATCTCCTAACAGCCCTACAAGAGAGGATATCATAATTCTCCCCATTTTACAGATGAAAATGAGACCCAGGCGGTGTAAAGAGCTTCAGGTCACATGGAGTGGCACTGAATCTGTCACTCTGCAGGGCCCAGACCTTAGTTACTAGTCTGCTATGGAAGAAGTGTTTTCCTGCCAGGGCTGGGGCTCCGAGGGACTGCAGAGCCTTGCGCATAGTGCATAGTGTTCTGCCATCCAAATTCTTTCCTGGGGTATGTCAGGTGCTCCCCGAGAGAGCAATGGGAAGGAGGAGGGCCCCTGTCACTCTGGCCCGGCAGGTGACAGAGTTAAGGCGTTGCTACTGCTGCTGCTGCTGTGATATTAGTAGTCATGGGAACACGTCAGGCTCTTTGCCTCATTTCATCCTCACAATAATTATAAGGAATGGGCAACCCCATCTTACAGTTGGAAAATTATAAGGAATGGACAACCCCATCTTACAGTTGGAAAAACTGAGGCCTGGCGCTGACCCACCATTCTGTAAAATGCTGCTGTTTCAGACTCCCTAGAAGGACTAAGGGATTGACCATTTCTCAGGCCAGGCCTGGAGAGACCCAAGTAGGCCCCACTCACTGAGGTGTTGTAGTAATGCAGCAGGCCCCTGGCCTGGGGCCTTATAGTGGCAAGCAGGACGCAGGTCTGAGGCCTGGCTGGAAGAGCCAGGCTGATCCTGCGCAAGGGGTGCCGGGGGAAGGCACTCAGTTGTCCACTCGTGCTTTCACTACTGTGGCGGGCACCGTGGTGCTGGCGTTTGGAACAGGGTCTTGGAGTTTGTGGGATTGAAACTCCAGCTCCTCCCCTGGGCCAGTCCCTTCACCTCCGTGTGCCTCTGCACCTCATCTCTGTCATGAAGCAGTGGCAGCACCAGCTCACCGAGCTGTAATGAGGCTTGGATGAAGTTATGTATGTTAAATACTTAGGACAGTGCATGGCACATAGTAAGAGCGGAATAAATGGTAGCTATTAGTGCTATTATTATCTCTGTCCTTGGGAGTTCACAGTCTAGTGAGACACAGACATTAAAAGAAACAGATAATTTCCTAATGACTCGGGCCAGGAAGTGAGGCTGAGTTACACCAGCCGCGGGGTCGGGATTTCCTGCTTTCCTGCTCTCTGTGAAGCGCCCGAGGCCTTATTCTGTGCCGCATCCGGAGGTGGGCCCGCCTGCAGGCGCGCCCACTGACCTGACCCATGGTGTGGAGGGGGTCCAGGGGTCATTTGCTGCCTTTCAGTTTCACCTTCTGAAAGGAGAGAAAAACTATGTTGGGACTGGAAAGAGTCTCAGAGTCTCCTCTGCAATCCTAAAATTCTGGACCGCAGACAAGACAACGAGATGGAAAATCCAAACGGTCAAAATGAATACACAGAACAAGCCTGTCAACAGCCCGATGGCAGAGAACAAACACGTAGTTGCAATTCTCCGGGGATGACCAGCACTTCAGAAGCAACAAAGCAGAGTGGGGTTCATGGGGTGAACTTGGGAGGCTCACTAGTGGAATTGCACTGGGGTGGGGTCTGGTCAGCTGTCTAGACGCAGCAGGGGCTTCATCTTCCCAATTCTCTGCACCTGGAGCAATCACCCAGAGGTGCAATTCTGTTTTCAAGTATCACCTGCTTTATTGTAGTCCCAGTCTAAGGACAATACTTCCCAGGGCAAAGGGGATGGGCTTTCCAGTGGCCACAGATGTTCTCCATTTTAATCAAAGCTCCAATAATCTTACTCCCTGATTCTAATTATAGAAAATGGTGATTTGATTATATTTTTCTTTAATACTGTCAACTTTATATCCCAAAAAGCATCATCAGGAGCAAGTGATAAAAAATTTAATTATTAAAAAAAAAACAAACCTTCAGTTTGGAGTAAATCCTAGTCTATGTGGAAAACCTCCTTCCATCTGGGAGTTCAGATGTGCTGGTCTTGGAATGCGATGAAGCTGAAGCTAAATACAGCTCTTAGGTGTGCCTGATGGGGGACTGTTCTCTGGGGTCACCACTTTAGGGTTCAGGCATGATCTAGACCCTACAACTGTATTAAAATGAGACTGTGGGCAAGAGTAGGGTGAAGAAGCAGTCTGGGCAAGAGGGATCCACAGAGGAAGGAGGTGTGGGGACAAGTATTATCCCTGTTGATGAATTTCCCACGAGGGTGAGCTTCTCCTGGTGGGTGAAGAGGGTTGAACTTGCCTCCTGCAAATGTCTTAATCCCCAGAACTTATGACCATGACCTTATTTGGAAAAGGGTATTTGCTAATGTGGTTAAATTAAATATGATCTTGAAATGAGAACAACCTGGATGATCTGCCTGAGTCGTAACTCCTCACAAGAGAGAAGAGAGGCTGTGTGAAGACAGAGGCAGGGGGAGCCCCATAACCCCAAGCCTAGGAATGCACAGAGCAGCTGGGAGCTGGAGGAGGAGAGGGTCTGCCCTGGGGTCTGCGGAGGCATGCAGCCCTGCTGTAGCTTGATTTTGACCTAGTTTTGACATTGACTTTAGAATTCTGGGTTTCCACACTGTGTGAAAATTGAGAATTTAGTTCTGTTGTCTAAAATCCCCAAGTTTGCGTAAACTTCCTATGGAACCCTCAGAAATATACCATGTGTAAAACTACATGGTGAACACATTGGTTAAAGTCTAGAACCCAGGAAGAGTGTGGTTCTCAAAAGGATGGAAACTTCAGGGGCAGCAGTCCAGGGTGGGAGGTTGTGGGGTAGAGGCGTAGAAGTCTAGGGCCTTGTAGTACTCCCCAGGGGGACACACACTCGGGGAGACAGGGACACACCCTGGATTGTGTGGGTGGGGCTTCTCCTGGGTCACACAGACGACGCTTTCCCTAGATTCTTGCTTCTCCATCCTTCCATGCCTAGCTCAGCATGGTCAAAGAAGAGAGTTGCAAGGAGACTTAAGGATGTATGAGAACCCGAGGGGACAGGGGTCATCTCTGCAGTACCCATGTCCCACCAGAACCTAGTGCTTCAACAGGGTGTCTCAGCAGCCCCAGGACCTCAGGACAGCACTCAGGGCTGCCCAGGGTCCAGGGAAATTCTGCCCCCACAGTCTCTCCTGGGCAGCTGGAAGGGGCTTTCTGCCCTGCAGAGACTGGGTTCCTGCTCACAGCTGCTCAGTCTCCTCACTTCCGGTGCTGAGTTTTTTTCCTAAAGTTTTGGTACCTATGTGCCTTTGCTCTGGGCAGCTTCTGAAGACAATGGTGTGAATGAATAAGCAGCAGATACCAAAGAGAAATTGCATACAGAGCTGATCTCAGCTTGGACACTTTTTTCTTCGAGGACACGTGTGTTTGTGGTTGTGATATTATATTGCACACATTAATATAGTCATATTTTCTGCTAGTAAAATTGTTCCTGGCTCACATAATGGGATTAAATATATCAGTATTTCATGGTATTCCGCAAAAAGCCCCATAACTTCCAGGTGCTCAGCCGCATGGACAAGTTTGAGAACCACTGATCTATAATAAAGGGTAAAATCATTGAACATGTAAGTAAGCAGGATGTTTGAAAGGAGTCATTTGTCACTAATCCATCAGCATTCTGGGAGGTGGAAACTGTGTATGGGTAAAGGCAAGCTGATAAATGTAAGTTATTTAAAGTTTTCAAAAAAAAACCCCAAATTTGATTAGACTGCGTGTCTAATAGGATTGATGTCAAACACTCATTCGGCCTTCAGAGTCAAACCAGAAAATCAGCCTATCTACTTCATCAGTCATGCTGTCTTGTCACTTCCTGGCCATACTTTGATCATCTGTCCCAGCCTGTCCAGACCCCTGGATGCTGCCATGTAAAAGCCACATTGCAGAGGCCGGGCCCAGGCGCCAGGGTCCACACACCCCACCTCTCTGCACCCTCAGGAGAAGAGAATATTCTGGATCAGGGTCATTGTTTCCTTTACCTGAATATTGTCCTACTGAATTAACATACAAAACCCAAAAAAGGGAAACCTAGAGGCCAGACAAACTGTAGTTACTTACAGGAAAAAATTCTGTAAAGGCCAAGAAGTCTGAACTTGGTAGTGGACTAGCCACCATGGAGTGTAGCCTGCCTCTCAGTCACTGGAGACCCCTAAAACAGAGAGGGTTCAGAGCAGCACCCAGAGAACCAAGGGGGTGGTGGTTTGGGTGGAGAAGACAGAAATGAAGAGAATAATTAGACAGTACAAAGAACACTAGTCTTTTAATAGTATCATGATATTATAAGATGAGATACAGAAAGAAGAAAATTGTTAGGAAAAAGCAAGCCAGCAAGGGATACACTTCAATTTATTATTTATTTATTTATTTTAAGAGTTATTTATTTATTATACATGCACTGGGTACAGTCAGAAGCGCGGGAGGGTGAGAGAATTCACCAGAGCCAGAGCAGGGAGCAGAACAGGCAGAGTGATGAAATACACTGCTGAGGGGAGCAGCGGGCGGCAGGAGAGGTCTGCACACCATGTGGGACTCTCCTCCGGTGGCTGGGGAGCAGCCGGGGATGGAACCGGTGCTGCAGAGGCTGCGGGCAGCTTCGCAACCCAGCGCTCAACCGCTGCGCCACCGGGGAGGCCCAAGGGATACACTTTAGACCCAGAAAGAATGACTTCAAATCAAACAAAAAGATATTCCTTTGTGAAAAGGAGTGCACCGTAAGAAAGCATCCACAGAAAACATAGCTAGAAAAAAAAAAGATTTAGCAGAATCCCTCTTTGATGCATCCACCTCTAGCTCTTAAATTCAGGAGTCTGAGGCTTGTTGCTCCTTCGGTAATCACTCATATAGGCCCTGCCTCAGGCACGCCCCGGGGAAACACTGCCCTGCAAGAAGGGCCCTCTGGGGGGAACCCAGGAGGCAGGTGTGATGATGACAAGATGGGGCAATGATGGGAAGGGTTGTGATGGGAAGCCCAGCACTCCACAGAGGACGAGCATCTTCCTCAGGCCTGGGCAGAAGGGCGGGGGCTGGGGGGTGGGGGTGGTGGAGGGGGTGCACTGTGGTCACTGGTAGAGGTGGAGGCCTGGCTTACCCAGGGGAGCAACTGAGCTTAGGGGGGAGTGCTCCTCTGGCCAGCGGGCATACAAAGCCCCTCGGAGAGGAACTGCCAGGCACACAAATGGTTTTGAAAGCATCCTAATGACCGGCCCATTCATAATGCAGCCGCTGCTGCCCCAGAAGCTCAGACAACGGGTAACATGATGGAGTCTACCCTCTTATAAATATTTGATCTTCTAAAACGGCATTACCGTAAATATATTTGCTGCCCTGAAAAGCTTCAAGCTCGTAGTTCTAATTCCCCACATCAGGAGTCTAATGAAGAGGATTTCAGAATGCTCCCCCCAGGGACAGGGTTTACCGGCAGGTTTCCTGCTAGCCCTGGGGAGGAGGCTAAGTTTGGATCAGGTGGTTCTGCTCTCAGTGAGGAGGTGGGCAGGCCGGGAGCAGGAAGTGCTGCAGGTACAGACAGACGAGTCCGTGCTGTCTCCCTCTAAGGAGAAATACATTGGATCCAGGGGTCCTGGGGAAAGGGGGGCTGCATTGCATCTAGGCTCCCGGATTGGTGCTAAAGAGTCTCTGCAGAGAGCCTGGGCTTGGAGCCAGCACCGCTTCATTCACAGGTGGCCTTAGGTGAGGCTCAAGGTCACCCGTTTGCACAATACAAACAATGGCCTGCTGTCCTTTCTAGGGTTCTGCGTGGGAGAAGCTGTGTCTGCAGCATGTGCTCTGCGCATAGTAGGTGCTCAGGAGAGGCTGCTGTTAGGTCTGCTTAGTTTTCCCTCATGATGACCAGCTAGACCCATGGGAGCCTGTGTTGCTGCTGCTGACAGACCTTCAAGCCAGACCCCAGCCCCTCTGCAAGGCCCCCAGGCCCTCCATGAGCTCGCCCTCTCCTCTCCCGTGCCCACCTCCTCACTGCAGATCCAGGACCCAGACTCCAGCCCCGTTTGCCCTTGCCCGTCACACTGTCACCGTCCTCCGTGTCCTTCAGCTGGACAGTGGTCCAGTCCAACCTCCTTCGGGTCTGCTCAATTCCGTTCTGCCTCCTGACACTCAGCGCACACTCTGCTGGCCTCTGGGCTCTCCTGGGCCCGGTCCCTGACTCTCCTCCCGTGGCAGGAGCTTGCTGGCTCTGGTTTCTCCATGCAGCTGCTGGGAGCATCCAGTCATGGGCGGAGGCTCACTGATCTTTGCAGCTCCAGGGAGGGCTCAGTAGCGTGCTTGGTCCACAGTGTTGAGTAATGCTGAGCGAGTGAATTACACAGAGGTTTACAGTTTCTGAAGGGTTTTCATATCTGACGTGCTATTTGTTCCACCTCAGTCCCTGGGAGCATTACAATGCTTCTCAGAAGCCCAGAGATGTTAGGTGACTTGTCTGGAGTTACTCAGCAGGTGGAGAGTGGGAAGAAGTCATGGTTCCTCTATACACTGGGCCCCAGGGCAACTTTGAGTGAGTCTAGATGATTCCAGGCACTGGGCCACCTAAAGCCTGGATCAGGGCGTCTCTTTCTGACTCTGATGAAGAGTAGAGGGTTGCAGCAGAACCCTGAGCCCTGGGTCTCCTGCTGCTCCAACCATTGTGGAATGAGGTGGGAGGAGAGATTCTTCCTGGAGCTGGGAGACCCCTGAGCCCTCAGATCCTGTAACTGTGCTTGAACTTCTTGAGGCATTCTCTTCTGCGCTCACGCCCCCATCTTCAGAAGAGGAAATAAGGCACAGACAAGTTCTGTCACCTGATCAAGGTCACACAGCTAGTCAGTGGCAGAACTTGGCGAGGAACCCAAGCTCTTAACCACTGCTCATTTCTCTGTGTGTTGGACACAGAGATCATGCCAGGGCCTAAAACAAATCTAGCCCCCAGGATGGCTGGTGCTGATGATTTAAGGGGCCCAGCAGTGCTTAATCTTCCTGCCCGGCTCCCTCATTTTAGTAAATGTTGAGATTTAAGAGCTCATAAAACTGAACTATAACAGTGCCCTGCCAGAGCTCTGCGTGGGGCTCTCTATCCTGGGCTGCACCCGGCCCAGCTGTCCCCCTCTTGTCCCAAGTCACCCTGGGAGAGCTCTGCAGCCGCTGAAAGCTGCGGGCTGCTCGCAGCCTCCAGAGGCCCATCAGGTTGTGAACGCCCTTGCCAGGTGAGATTGCCATGCAGTGTGGCAATGAGCGGTGACTGCCTGAATTCGTAAATTGTTTAGGGTCCTGACAGCGGCAGCGATGCTGGACATGAGGGTTCAGGCTGGTCACAAAAGCAAATGGGCACGAACAGAGCCTCTGCAGTCCTGTGGCCACAGCAAGACAAAGGTTACACTTTCCCGTGGAGGCAGCTCTGTGGCCACTCCATCGTGGTTTTCTTCGGGTTACAAACCTCTTCCAAAATCAAGGACTCAAGTCTCCAACATATGTATTCTCCAGCTATGCCTCTAACACCTAGCATGGTCCTGTGCTATAGTAGGTATCTGTCAGTGTGGATGGATCGAGGGATGGCTGGCTGGATGGATGGTTGGATGCATAGATGGATGGATGGATGATGGATGGATGGATGGATGGATGGAAGGAAGATGGGAAGAAAGGAAGGGTAACTTGATTGTTAAAATGTCTTCTATTCTTCATACCTTCTTCTATCTGTACCTTTTGCAAAGTAACATTTTATTTTATTTTTTTAAAGATTATTTATGCATGCAAGAGCTGGGGTAAGGGCTAGAAGTGTGGGGGGCAAGAGGATTCACCGGAGACAGAGTGGGGAACAGAACAGGCAGATAGACCGAAGTACACTGCTGAGGGGAGCAGCAGGTGAGCCAGGAGAGGTCTGCTGTGCCATGTGGGTTGCTCCCTGGATGGCCGGGGATCGAACTTGTGCTGCAGATGCTGCAGACAGCAACACAGACTGCGTCTTAACCCCTGTGCTAGCAGTGAGTCCCTGCAAAGTAACATTTTAGCTTCTCACATGAAGAAGTAGGGAATCCCTCCCCACCCCCTAAGTCCAGGCTGACCTGGAGACTGGCTTTGGTCAACAGGATGTAGTGAAAGTGGCAGTGGGCCTCAGACAGCTTGTGTATTTCTGCTTTTTCTTTTGGATCCCTGTTGAATTACCAAGTGAGTAAGCAGGAGCTGGCTTGCTAACAATGAGAGACACATGGCCCAGTCACCCCCTAACCCCAGCCAGCAGCCAGCCAACTGCAGACATGCGTGGATCCTGCAACTCCCACTTCTTCAAAGCAAAATTGTAAATTACACACTGCGTTTCTATAGATGTCATCTAGTTACATAAATTAGAGTTGACCCACTAGCTGATCACAGATGTGAGCACTGTCATGGTCAGCCAAGGCTGGTTCAAATTTGCCCAGCGGACCCCATGTCTCATGAGCAATAAGAAATGCTCATTGCTTTTGAGCCATAGAGAGCTGGTTACTTAGCCACAGTGGTGCAGAGCATGACCCCAACTTCTCTTCATCCCCCTTCTTATCCTCAGCCCATATCTCCCGTCACACCCCAACCAGAGCCTCCCACCCCACGTTTGGATTTCCTTTGTCCAATTCTGTTTCTAGAATGCTGGGCAAGCTCCTTCAATCAGTTTAGCCAACAACATTAATGGAGCACCTGTTGGGCATAGGACAGCATTCCAGCTACCAGGAAGATAGAGGAAAACAATCTACAGCTCTTGCTTTCCAGAAGCTTCCATAGCGTAATAAGAGCAATATTAATAATAACTGATATCTGCCCAGTACTTGACGATATTTAAAAAGCTCTCAAATGCATAACATTTGAGTTAATGATCTGGTGGAGGGTGACACAGCGGATTCTGTTGTTCGCCGATACCTGTTGTGGATGTGATACCGTGATGGATGCTGGTGAAAGCGAGATAAATGGCATGGCTGGCTTCTCTCATACTTCCGAGTGGCGTCCACCCTCCTTCCTATGCATCCCTGCTCGGTTGAGGAAATGGAGATGCGGAACCAGAGACCATAGGAACAAACATGAAGTTAGGCATTTAGGTTAAAAAAATTCACATTGTAGGGGCCTCACTGGTAGTGCAAGGGGTTAAAGTCGCAGCACTATGAAGCTATCCACAGCCACTGCAGCACGAGTTTGATCCCCAGCCTGGAGATGATCCACATGGTACAACAGACCTCTCCTGACTCGCCCACTGCTCCCCTCAGGAGTGTATTTCAGTAGCTCGGCCTGTTCTACTCCCCACTCTGTCTCTGGTGAATCCTCTCACTCCCCACATCTCTAGCCTGTCTTCTATGCATAAATAAATATGTCTTTAAAAAAATCCACATTGTAAGTGCAGGTTCAGGGAGGCCCTGTTTAAAATCAATCCCAGTGAAGAAGAGTTTTCGGTTGTCAAAGGAACAACTGAAATGCCAACCGAGGTTAGAGCTATAGAAGGAATCTGAGCTCACTGTGAATCACAGCAGGCCGCGAGCGCCTGTGCTGGTCAGACCACAGGAAGGCGGCTTCAGGCATCTGCTTTCTAAGGAGCTTATTCCCAGGGAGGTTGTGGGCAGAGAGGAGTCAGAATGGGCCTGGAAGGCTGGCGCGGACATGGCCTGCTCAGGATTGTTTGGAAAGTGCGCTGTGTCTGAAAGGGCTATTCTTTTCCAGTGTTGTGCAAGAGGGCCTGGGGTGACGAATTGTAACGGGGACAAATTTCACTACTACTTAGGCGATAACTAATGCCCTGAGGTGTGTGCCCTTCGGGGCCAGACTCCCCAACCCACGAGCAGTTGCTGCAGAGAGTGTCCTGTTGTGGCAGGGGTGTGGGCTCAGGGACTTCTCACTCTTCGGCTCAGGAAGGACTTCTGGGCCCGGGAAGGACTCCACAGAAATGGTTTCTGACCCCCCTGGGGTTCGGCAACATTCTTTAATAAAGGCTCCATTGGCATGGTGGGCCCAGGTGGCCGCTGAGAGCATCTGAGAAACAGTCGAGGGGGGAGATTGCCCTTGAACCTTTCTGTGGGGAACCCTATAAATGTTTCATCCACAGAAAGGCTCCTATGTACTTGTTATACATCGTCTGTAATTTATATAGCCAGGAGGCATCTATAGAAATGGGATGTCTAATTTACAATTTTGCTTTAAAGAAGTGGGAGCAAAATCCAGGGCCCCTCTTCATTATGATGAGTGACTCGCCTCTCCCAATTAAAGGATGCTAGAAAGCATGAGGCCACGCGAGGCCACAGAGCAAGCTGGAGAGGAAGGCAGATGAGGGGGGGAGCTAACAAGAAACACCAAGCTGCACAGTGGCCACAATAACAGTGCGGCAGCCGGGAGACAGCTAGCCAGCCCAGGGGAGTGCGCGTGCAGTGTGCACTGCCTTCGGCTCTGTTGCTTTGGGGTGATGACGTTGATGGTTAACATTTATGGAGCACTTGCTCTATACCAAGGACTTCACAAATATTATCTCACTTAAGCCTCCGAACAATCCAGTGCAATCGTGCGCCCGTTACTTCTGTTTTATGAGAGAGCAATGAAAGCACATAGGACTTAAGTGACACATCCAAGGTCACACAGGCAGGAAGTGGCTGAGCTTGCGGTAAACCCCAGATCTTTTGACCGGAGCCCAGACTTTTAGCAACTCTGCAGTCACAACTTGTCTGTCTCTGTAATGCTGGTGGGAGGCCGTTTGTCTGTCTTCTCAGCATCTGCAGTCCCTAGGGCGTGATGGGATGGCATCGAGAAACATTTCCAGAGTGCAGAGAGACCCCACCACCTCAATATATTGATTCCTCCTCTGGAATGAGACAGGAGAGAAAGATGAGTTCTGCCTGGTGGCATAAATTAGCTCCGTGCCCTTGGGGTTTGTCTCCCCTCCGCCTCCTTGCCATTCAGGTGGCGGGACTGCACACCGCGGGGCTGCTGCCTGAGAGCGATTCACGGCCGGCGCATGGCAAATGCCGGCACAACAGCTTCCACGCTGAACTTGGACAAATGGCAGAGCAGAGCAGAGGGCAACACAATTTACAAGGAATCTTAGCAGCCAGGCAATGAGCAATAAACCAGAAAATCGCCGAGGAAACTCAGCAGAGCATGAGCTAAACGAATTGCAGGATTTGTGAACCAATTTACACCCATCAGAGGAGGGGTGAGAGAGGCACCGAAAGCCACGGCCAGGGGACCGCGAGCCTGTCACCTCGGGCAGACCTGTCTAAGGGCAGTGAGGACATGCGGACCCGGCCGGGGCACTTGCTGAGTGATCCCGGGCCTCCCTTTCTGAGGGCTGCATTAATGGCCCAGGGCGGAGGGTGGAGGGTGGAGGTCAGGTGCTGGGCTAAAGGGCTGGATGGAGTCACCTTTTTTCCTTGCTCCCAGGAAATCGGCAAAGATAGATGAGGCATTGTCAGCCAGGGGCAGGGCCTGCCTGCGGTCACCTCTCTAAGGAGAAAGTCTCCTATGAAGTGAGCACCATCTTTCAAGTGAAACCTCATCTCAGGTAGGACACAGATTCGCCAGGATGCAGTGGGGGAAGATGAGCAGCGGGGTGGGGGGAAGCCCTCAGTCTTCAGGGTCCCTTCCCGAGAGACCACAGGGAGGAGCCAATTCACCTGTCCTTGGGCCTGTGAAGTAGGGCAGGGAACAGCCTTCACAACACAGACTCACCGAAACAAAAACTAAGGTGCAAGTCATGGAAAGGAAAATGAACCACATTCAATCGCACAGGACCCAAAAGAGTGTCTGCCATGGGGTAGGGGTAGCCTGGTACCAGGTCCCGGGGACAGGCTGGGCTGCACGTGGGAGTGAAAGTAGACAAAGGTGGACTTGGAGGTCAGCCGCAAGGTCTGAAGAATGAAGGCCAAAGGGATAAGGACAAGAACAAGGAACAGATCTTCCAGGGAGGTTCTGAGTGACCCTGCAGCTTCTGCTATAAAACAAGCAACTGTGAGATCTCAGTGGGGACAGCAGTCAGCATTGGTTGTGTTCCTGGATCTACAAGTCCTCTGGGTGCTCTGCTTCACGAGCACTCTGGGGCCGACGGAGCAGCTCCTGGCCAGAAGAAGCTCTCTAGTGGTGGAAGCACCAGGCCTCATATAGCTGGGGCTTGCCACTGGTTCCCTGTCACTTCTGCCCCATTGTATTGTGCAAAGCAAGTCACAGAGCCAAGCCCAAGGTGCAGGAAGTGGGAGGTACACTCTGCTCATGCTGAGACTGAGCAAGGGTGAAGTTGCCGAAAGGGGTGATGGACTGTGGTCTCCAATTTAGTCTGCACTTCAAGGGTGGGTCTTGATGGAAGGAGTGATTTAGGGCATTGACCCTAAAGGGGACATACTCCAAAATGGGGGACATACACCATGGGAGGTCCCTGGTGGGACTGAAAGGGGAAGGAAATGTTATATGACAGGAATGGGTCAGGCAGAAACAAGCGTCCTCTCTCTTAGTCCTGGCCAGAGTCATCTGGGTCGCAAGCCCAGGACTCCTTACCCTGGGATTGCTCGCTTTTACCTTAGTGAACCTTTCCCGACGCATCTTTATTTCCCCTTCTTCTGGTGGCACAAGGTCTAGGCCACCCTTCTGATATGCCCAAATTTATTCTTTTCCCTTGAAAACATTTCCCTTCACTCCTCATGTCTTACAAGCTAGGAAACCAAGAGGAAAAATGTTCGTCTGTCTTAGCCTGTCTGCAAAGAGCAGCAACACGGTAAGAAATTGGACTGAGATGAATTTTTGAAAGGCTGACTTAATAGCAAAGAGTCAAATAAATCTCCAGGAGTATGTGCACGAGACACACGGTCCTAGTCTCTTGGAAACTGGTTTATCCTGGAAGAACATGTCATCTTTTAAAAGCCAACCCGATGGCAGAGGCAGCGATCCTTCTTGTTCGCTGGCGCCCTGGCTTTTCACGTGCCATCGGGAGCGTCACCCGGGAGCCGGCTTCAGCGCAAGCCTCGTCATCGTCTCACACCTAATCCTTTCCTATCATGTCCGTCGGGGTGGGATGGAGAAGAGAAGGATGAAGCTGCGGGGTTACACGTCCTCACAAAAATTGCTTCCAATCGAGGATGACAAAAAGAAAAGGACCGAGGAGAAAAATGCCCAGGCGCCTGACTCCATTCAGCCCCAACTTGCCCTCCTGAATTCAGGGCAGCCTGTTCGAGAGGCCCCATTTGCTCCTCAAACAGCTCCCCTAACACTGGGGATGTTCCTCTAGTTTCCCCAGAAAAAAAAAGAACTATGAAACTACCTCTTTGGGGGAAAACACTTTTTTCTTCCTTTTTCTTGTTACCAAAGAAATACATAGTCATAACCACAGTTCTGACAGAGATACATAGTCATTAAGAGAGAGAAGCCCCGATAAGCGTAACTCATCTGTATTCCTACTGTTAGATACAATTTTCCTTCTCACAAAAATCATGGACCTCTACACGATCTTTTACAACTTGCCCCTTTCATTTAACAGAGAAGCCCAAGTGTCGTTAAGAGACTCCCTATTCTTTGCGATGCTGTATTATGGTCCTTAGGACCATAGTTTGTTTAACTAAATCTCTAATGGTGGATATTTAGGCTGTTCCGTACATTTTACTCTATCAATATTGTTGTGGGAATATTTTTACAGCTCAGTCTTCACATGCAGCCATGATTATTTCCTTAGAATAAGTTCCCATAGGTAAAATTCACGCAGCAATCATAAGCACATTTTTAAGACGTGTGCCACCTATTGCCAATTTTCCTGCCAGAGAAGCTATACCAATGAAATAATACATACATCCTTACTGCCAGGGGTTCACAGCTGCCAATTTCTTCTGTTATATTCTTTACTCATTTGTGTAACTCACGCCTGTGATTTATTTACACAATTTGGAAATGGGGGAATCAGCTGCTTGTGGGGGAAGTGAAGGCAGGAATGAAGAACATGCATGTTCGGAAAGTGTGTTTCCACCTGCTCGAAAAAGCACCTGTGCAAGATGACATGCGAGGTTGCTGGGGATTCCTTGGAACAACTGAAGGACCTCAACAATCAGATTTATGAAAGAAACCCTTTCCTCTATCTCTCTCTTCTATTTCTGGAAGTTTCAAGAGATCCATCTAGAAGATTTGAAAGGTAAAGAACATTATCAGGAAAAGCAGCCCCGAGATTTCCACCTCCCAGAAACCAGCCCATGAATGTACCTACAGATTGCTTTGCAATCACACCTGTGCTTGCTCCATGCACATGAAACAGCAAATTCCATGTTAACACTTCATTCTGTACTCTAATTGATCATGCTAGGTCCTATCCCAAGGGCTCACCCCATCTTCTCTGGCTCAGGCTGCCCGGCTTATCTCTCACATTTTGGGGGGACATGGCCAAGGTGGTGTTTGGGGAGTACTTGCGAAGCCTGACATTCGTCAGGACAGCCACACAACTCTCTTAGCCACTGACCTACAGCTCCAGCACTGGCCTTCTAACCGCGGCTAACCAGGCCTGCGTCTACAACAATCTATAAGCCATTAGCTGGGGCTGTATTAAATCTTAAAGGCTTCGTCCCGAAGACCTCAGCCTTTACCCGGAGTCGATAGTATAAACGGCCATCTGAAGAGGGTTTCTGCATGTTCTGCAAAAGTCTGCTAGGTGCCTTATATTGAGATTCTCGTGATCAATTTGTGCTCACGGTAAGTGTCAGGGAGAAGTTTGGCCCTCCTGACAAATCGTTAGACTGCCTTTTATCCAATAACTCATCACATTCCCCCTTTCGCTTTAGCTCAATTTAATGCGCAATTGCAGTAACTATCTTCTGCTAGGTTTCTGGTTTAATCATCTCCTCCCTTCATCCTTAAGATTTTAGCTATTTCATCTTTAAGCTCACAGTCTCGGGGCCTATATTTTTAATTGTCAGTCATCTCAAATTTGTTTGGAAGTTAGTGTGCATCCACATCATACATAGATAAACAATCATCTCGACCCCTGGGCCATCTCTTTAAAGTCCTGGCTGCCTAAGTAATTAATATTTCCATTAATTCCAGTTCCTTCCTGGGATTTCCAGGCAACTACACCCAAAGAGCCATTATAAGATATAATTGGTACATTAGGCCTGACTGAGAAAAACGGGATTTTTAGAGAATGCATTATTAGATAGCGGTGTCATTTACTAAAGTCCTGGTAAGCCTCTCTGATCAAATCTACTCTCTTGCTGATACAGTAGTAGGTCATTTCCCTGCAAAGATGCTCCTCCCTCCACTGTCACGCCAGTGCACTTGGTGACTGGAATGTAACTTGGAGATGTCCCGGCCCTCAGGGCTTCTGGGCAGTGTCTTAGTACCTTTAAGATGGTTCTTAAAGTATAGCCAGTGGGTGGGCCCTGAAGATTTCCCATGAGCTTCACAGAGCAAGTGTGTTGGTATTCAGGAAGGGTCTCCCAGATGTGGGTCCTTGGCATTTGGTAGCTCAGCAAGTCTCATCACAACCACAGGAACTGGCCATTTTAATCCACTCCTATAGGTGCAGAGACCAAGGTTCAGAAATGTTGTGTACTTTGCCTGAAGACACACAGCTCAAAAGCAAAGGCGTCTGATTTTGAATCCAGTCTTGTCTGATTCTCAAGCATGAGCCCTTTCTGCTCTACCGTGCCACCTCCTTCAGTGCCAATACTCACACCATGACACAGTAGAGGGAAACACTCAGGACAAAATTTTGCTCTGGCACGGATCAACTCCAGCTGTTTACAAGACACATTTTTAAAATTTTTTAAATGCTTTCTATTTCTGCCAATAATCAGTGTTTGCTTCTGAGATTGTAAACAAAGAGTTACCTCATCGTGTCTTACCAAAGCAGCACCCGTTTCTTATCTACTCTCATGAGAGATCGAAAACTTATTTTATTTTGCTTTGGCTTTTTGCACTGGTCAGCAGAAGAGGGGGAGGTCTTGCTTCACTGAAGTGAATAATGGCCAGAAATTTTTAAGAGCTCTGCTTACCACAGTGAAGATCTCCCTTCCCTTTTTCAGGAATTTGGGGGACATGGCGAAGCAGTTTCAGGACCTGGCATATTTCATAAACAAATTTTATAATTTATTTTAAAGTTTCTTTCAAATTTATAGGATTGATATCAGAAGAGTGCAATCCTTTTATCCAGATTCTCAATTTATTAACATTTGTACATTTGCTCCATTATACACCTCTCTCTCACTGCGTGTGTGTGTGTGTGTGTGTGTGTACACAAATCCAGGGTTGATAGCTGTCATTTATCTGTCTGGCCAACATTTCCAATTCAAATCTATCACCTCAAGATTCTTTCCTTCTTTCTCCGTTCCATATTTGTAAATTCTTTCTCCAGCAGTGAACAACTTGGTCTCAACTAGCTTCTCCATCTCTGCACCTATTATGTCTGACAATGCAGCAGCTTCTGAGTTTCATCTCAGCCCATGTCACCGTCCCGGGCCCTGAGCCAGGCACCACTCAGGAATCAAGGTGTCACTGGCCCACAACTGGTAAGTTCCTTTCTATCAAAGACTTGAGCTGAGGGTGGCAGAGACTCTAGATGACAAAACCAAGGCTTCCTGAATGACAGCATCTCCTCTGAGGCAGCCACATTAGCTGCTGCAAACAGCTGGGTCAACTAGCACAGAGGCCAGTGTGCAGGGGAGACCAAGGGTCTTGTCTTAAACTTATACAACTTCAAGAATGTATTCTTTAAGAAATACTCATTAAGAAAAAAACATGAGTATAAAAATTTGGCCTTTTGATCTCCCTCACTCTTTCCATAATTGTTTTATTTAAACTAGCCCAAGTGATTTTCTGTTTTTTGTTTTTTGGGTGTTTTTTTTTTTTTTTTGCACAAAGAAGCCAGGTATTAAGGCACTGACAATGGGCAAACACCATTTTTTCTTCTTTCAGTTTTGAAAGCAAACTCAGTTTTTGTCCCTGAAAAAAAAAATGTCCCTTCTAGCTAGGCCACTGAGATGCCACAGAAGTTTGGGTGTTTTGCAGCAGTGAATAATGAACAAACAGAAGTTATACTTTTGGCATCACTAGCCCAGACATTTTGTCTGGGTGTCTGATTCATGAAATACCTTCTAAATCAAGTGTCTGAGTACCCTTCAGGATTGCTGTTGAATACAGATTGCTGGGGATGTGCCACCTCCAGTTCCAAATAATGTCAGAGTTCAAGTCAGCACATTTGCCAGCTCACTAATAGATACTTCTGGAAGTGGGAAATAAACCCAGGTGAGCAGAGGTGAACAAGCTGGGGTGAGACTGCTGACTAGGGGAACTATTTAGGGTTCATGGACCCACCAACAAAGGACAGTGCATTACAGGGGGGACTCCTCTGCCCACTATGCCTCCACTTCCTTGCCTAGAGGGGACAGAGAGGTGCCCTCCTCTTTACTCTCCTTAGTTCCATCCTCCTACAACCATCCAAGAGTTAAACGTAATTTGGGGGATCTTTTAAGAAGGATATTGCAAAGTTAACATTGCTGATGTCGAAAAGAAGGAAAAAGCATGGCTTACTAGATCAGGAGGGAGCTTTTCATCATCTAGTCAATTCCTGGCTCAAGTTCTAGTTCACTCTCAGAACTAAGCAAATTACGTAACTTTCCTGGACCATGGGCTCTCTCCTTTGCAAAGTGGGTGCAAAATTAACCCCCTAAGCTCTATTTGGCAAAGGCAAAGTAAGCAACAATTCAGCCATAGCTAAGTTACGTATCATACATCAGGCCCTTGTGTACTAACATCAGTTAACCCTCAGACCATCATTGACGAACCATATCATATGCAATGAGTCTTTTTTCCCACTTTATAAATGAGGAAAAGAAGGCATAGGGAAATTAGATGATTCACCCTGCATCGTTTAACTAATTAGTTGTTATTTTTATTACATCTGAAGAAACTGGTGCAAGGAAGATGGAAATGGCTTACTCAAGGGATGCTTTTTTAGTTTCGGGGGGAATTAGCAGCAGATTCTTTCCCCAATAATGGGTAAAGCTGACACGTGAATAACATTTGGAGACTTATGAGAGTTGAGTAAAACAAGCCTGGGGGCCCAGTAAGAACAAAACGGAAGCTTCTCGGAAGCTTCTCGCTCTAGGCAGGGTGGAGAACCATGAGCAGAGAAGGCTTTAGGGCTTTGGGCTTCTAGTACTTTCTCCTCTGGTTAGTAGAGGAAGAGCTGTTCTGTCAGCGGGATTAGGAAGGTCACCCTCAGCGGGACTACCCTGTCTGTTACCTCAGTGCCCCAGAGAGTCAGAATTTTCGCTGTACGGTCCAAGTAACCACCTCTGCTTTAAAAGAATAGAACCAAGAGCCAATGCAACTCACATATTAAACACAGTGATTCCCACACTCAAATTGCCTTATTATAATTAAATGGCTTTAGCCAGCTTTTTATTTAAGACCCACAGGTTTAAACTAATTTTGGGGACAATTATGCGACTCTGCCAAAAATGAGTCTTATTATAAAGAGATACTGCTTAGGGGGTTTTCAGGCTCCCCCCTCCAGATTATTTGCCTGGGGACCTCCCAATTCAGTCATGTGGCTGTTCAGGGGCAGAGTCAGTTACTAATTACTTCTTAGGACTTGAGAGCTGGGGCTGTGGAGTCGTTTTGATGTGGGGCAGTCTGAGCTCTGCCATTTATTTGTGGAGAGAATTTGGGGGGACTGTTCATTGTCTCTCAACTTCCTTCCTCCTAGGGCTGTTGTGAGGATTCACTGAGAGGATGCGTGTGAAGATCCAACACAGGCCTGGCATGGTGCCAGAGATGAGGTATTATTGGAGGCAAAAGCTCTTCCCAAGGCTCAAGATGCTGCCCATTTCATTCTTTTGGAGTAGTCCTTTTTTCCCCAAGATTTTTTTTTGAAGTATGACTGACATATGATAAACTGTGCATACTTAGCGTGTACACTTGGATGAGTTTTGACTTGTGTATGTTCCCATGAAGCATCCAAAACAAACATATCCATCACCCCCAAAGGTTTCCTTGTGCCCTTTTATAATCCTTCCTCTGTATCTTCCAGCAAACTTTGGTCTGCTTCCTGTCACTATTGATTAGCTTGCGTTTTCTAGAATTTTAACCAGTGAAATCCTACAGTATGCACTGTTTTGGGTCTGGCTTCTTTTACTCAGCATAGATATTTTGAGATTCGTTCATTCTCTCTTCTATTGACCTTTTGTTGTTTTTGTTTTGCTTTTGTGTTGGGTTTTTTTTTGGGGGGGGGTGCTCTTTTGTCCTGTACTTTGGTGGGTCAAGTATTTCCAGTGGGTTGTGCGGCAGCTCAATTCCTTGCTGGGGTCCCAGCCAGGAGTGGCTGGCCTCTGCCGTCTGCCTCCCTGGTGCGTGCAGGTGCACAAGGTCTAGAAGCAGCAGGACTGCGGAGATGCAAACTGTGTGGTCTTGTCACATCACGTGTGCCCACCCCCTCCCCAAGGAGCTGCAGGTCTGAGGTGTGGCGTGGCTGCAAGTTGCCCTTCTAAAGTAATTCCACTAACTTTCATATCTCAGCCGGGCAGTGAACACTAAAGCATAAGGGAAGGGAATTTAGGCAGCAGGTGGTGTAAGAACCACATTTCATAGAAAAATGGGGTGCTCTGTGGTATCTGAAGTGCATTGCAAGGCCACCGTGAACTGGGCCTACAGAAATAACAATGACACATGAAAGCAGGTCTGCTCCTGGGCTGGCGTGACCAGACAGCTGCTGCATGTCCTGAGGACGGGAAATAAACAAGGGCAGTGCCTCACCTGTCTGCGCACACGAATCCAGAAAACCACACTTGAGAGGCTACGGAAATCAATATAGAAAATGAGATACTCAAGTTACCACAAAGAGCTATTTTTGTTTATTTCAAATAGCTCTGTTTCTCTAAGCAGCTATTTTCATGGCAAAGTCAGCCTCTTCTCTGGCTATGTATAGGGACAGCTCAGCAATTTAAAAACAAGTGGGAAGAGAAAAGAAATCTGCAAATAGGCTCACACCCCAGGGATAAATCTGGGAATTCAAGAGGTGGTGTGAGTTGATTATTTTCCCAAATATCTGGCCTTCTCAAATTCCACCCTTGGGTTGGAAACCATCAAGAAATAAATATGCACATGCTTTGGAGGGTCGCTTTCTAGTAAGTGCTCAGTGTTTAAAAATAGGATTTAAAAGGAAAAGTCTCCTCTGTGTCTCCCGTGGCCGGTTCCCGGCTGTCTTTGCTCTGCTATCCAGGGACTGTGTTTAGGTGGCAGGTGAGGGGAAGTTGGGTCTATTTTTAAAGCTCTCTGGTTTTCTGAGTGTTGCCAAGGAGATGTGGACAAAAGAGGAGCACAGCAAAAGGAAGGTCACCTCAAACATTGGTTCCGTGAGTCACTCAACAATTATTTACTGCTTCCGCTTCCCCAAAATACATTGGGTTTGCCCACTTGGTTGCATGTCCTTTCGACCATATTTGTTGGGCAGCTATTATTTTTCACCTCGACTCTGTGGACTTCCTGTTTTCACTTGTGGCTCTTCTAGCAGTCCATTCTCTACCGTGTAGCCAGAGAGAAGCTTTGAAAATGTGGAAGTTGGATGGAATCATAGCCTTGACTAATAGAACGGTATAACAGAAAGTCTGAAAGCATACGTATCAAACTGCTAATAGTCGGGGAAGGGGTGAAGGAGCATCTGAATGATTTTACTATGTGGTTTGAATTTTATACAGTGAGCTGTAATTCTTTCATAACTTTTAAATGTTTCTTTTGGACCCTTCACCCCTATAACTCTTAATCTTGTGTTAGATTCCCAGACAATGAAAATCCTAGGAATTGAGCTTGTTTGTAATGACCTGGAGGGGCAGAAGCCATGGGCATGGAGTGGACGTGGATGGGCAAGAGATAGGGAGCTAATAAGCAGCGTTGCCCATGGCTGCCAGCAAAAATGGAGATGGCCCATGCAGAGGTTCTGGCTGAGGCTGGGTGATCTTTATTAGAAGGGGGTGTCTGGGTCTTGTGTTGGCTGCCTGCAAGCTCCCTGCAGTTCTGTGACTCTGTGATGCCCTCAAAGGCTCTTTTTTTTTTTTTTAATATTTATTTATTTATTTAAACAAGCACTGGGTACAGTCAGAAGTGTGGGAGGGTGAGAAAATTCACCAGAGCCAGAGCGGGGAGCAGAGCAGGCAGAAGGACCGAAGTACACTGCTGAGGGGAGCAGTGGGCAGCAGGAGAGGTCTGCGTGTCATGTGGGACCCTCCTCCGGTGGCCGGGGAACAGCCAGGGATCGAACCGGCGCTGCAGAGGCTTTGGGCAGCTTCCCAACCCAGCGCTCAACCGCTGTGCCACCGGGGAGGAAAGGCTCATTTTCTTTAGCCTAATTTTCTCCAGGGGGCCTAGTTACTATCTGCTTTCTTTCATTTTGATCTGCAATTTCTATCAGACAAATACATTCTACAAGTCTTGAATTAATCTTTTAGTTTAATGGACCCTGAAGGTATGGACAATGGTTGTTCTGCAAGGAAAAAGAAGATGTAAGGTACACATGGAGCTAAATTGAGTTCTAAAAATGGAAAGGGGAAGGGACTCCTGGAAAGGTAGCCAAGGAGAAGTAAAGACACCAGGGTTCCCTGATGACCAATGACCATTGCCTTCAAGCCGGGAGCCACCTCCTTGGTGACTGGACTCCAGGGTGAGCCTGTCTCCCAGTGCTGACTTTCTCAGACCTGCCCATTCCTGCAGGCACACACAGAGCCACTTCTCCACATAGCTCATTGTTTGGCTTCTGGAACAGAAGCCATACTGCTATCCAAAGAGATGACGTATCCTTTGAGATGTCATTACTCTTATTCTGGAATAAATAGAAATTTTAGTCTGATTGGGCAAGCTCTTTATGGAGCTTACCTTGTTCCTTGCGCTCTCTCAGATGTTTACAAATTGGTTGAACCATGTTTTTATTTTTTCTACCACCTCAAGGCCATCCCATTTTTCTTTTTAATATACAGACCATGCCTTGCACAGAGTAAGTGCTCAATAAATATTTGTTGAATTGATTTTCCTGTTCAGAGAAGTGGCAGAAAGACCCTCTTGCTTCATTCGCATAATTCTTTTGTTCGGGCTATTGCTGAATTCTTTTTTTCTGAAGCTGGTCACACCATCTCAAACCAAGGCAAGTCTAAGGATCTGAACTGAGTATTGCCTGGACCAACAAAAAGACATGCAACACCAGGCTGAGTTTGTGGTGAGGAAGGAAGCCCAGAGGAGGTGAAAGGAGAAAAATTCCCGGAGAACTCTGCCCAGGCAGGTGGAGACCATGAAAGCCAAGGGCAGAAGTGAGGTAAGGAGGGCTCACATGAGGTGAGGACCAGATGAAGGGGTGTTGAGTGATTTGGGGTGATGTGATGGGCTCAAGAGCCAAAGCCCCATGAAGACACCCAAGTGAGATATCCTGGCTTTGGTTCTGGTTCTGTGCTTCCCGCCACTTTGGCCAATCCATTAAAGCCCACCCACTGAGCCACGTCATCATCAGCGAAACAAGGTGGTCTAATGTTCTAAACTAGGAAACTGGCTCCGAGAGATCCAGTCACATGCGGCCAATTACAAAGCAAATCAGACGCCATGGAACCATCAGAGATTGTCTCAATTGGCCTCTTCTCATTTTAAGAACAACTCAAAAAAAAAAAAAAAAAAAAAAAGAACAACTCATGCTGCTCACTACAGAAAGATGGGGTCTAACTTTTGAGTGCATGGGGGAGTTGACTCAATGGTCCCCCCAGCTCAGTAGGCTTCCTGATAATAACAATTATTATTGTAGCTCAATCCCCTTGTATCTCTGCCACTGTGGCCAGGCTATTTTGGAAGGTGACCTTCTGTAGGAATTGGGTTGGTCAAGGGCAGGAAGGGAAACACAAAAAGGCTCTGCTCCCTTGTTTTCGGTAACATGACAGACCATTCCTTGCTCAAGTTAAAGCTCTATCGATTCTATTTGGGTTCTCAAGTAGGGTCTGCTTCCCCCCCCACCCCCCTTATCTGAGGGAGCCCTGCTCTGTCTCAGCAGGGAATCCATTGAGCCTCCCTGCTTGGGTCCTGGTCTAGTTAACATGGGCTGGATGTATACCTGTGGGCATGTGTGTCAAGGAGAGGTTACATAACAGAATGATTTAGGAACCAATCAGAGAGTGAATGAAACATGTCCTGCGTAGGTGTTTTCTTTATTCTTCTTTTTAAAGATTAGTAATGGGAAACCTGAAGAAAGATGGGTGTTCTTTCTTGGGTTGTCCTTTGTGAGCCGAAGGAGGAAGGAAGGGCTAAGAGGCCAAGCAAAGGCAGAGTGTTCAGCCAGGGAGCCAGAAGCACTTTTCCCCACCTCATTTAGCAGACATCCAAATGTAGCCGCCTCCTCAATTATTGGGAGGCATTTCATTCTGCCCTTCTCCTGCCACCTCCACAACCAGCTGACCCAGCTCTGTTGTCCTCCTGCAGCTGGGTGCTGTGACGGGGCCTGCCTAGGCGGGTCTCCTGCCCCCTACGGCCTGGCCACTTGACCTGTCCAGAGGTCTCAGCCAGCACTTTCTGGTTGGGAGCCAGCTTGCACCCCTGCTCCCCCGTGCTGGTCCTTGACCCCGGCAGCCTCTTCCTGGCTCCCACACCAGCCTTGTCCTTACAAAAGCTGATGATGACAGTGAGATGCAAGACACATTTTGCAAACCACCAAAGGCATCGCATAAACAACTGAATGCAAATATTTGTCAAAAGCTGGCATTCAGTACTACTAATGACTGAATTAGAGCTGGCTTGGGAAACAAGGATAAGCTATCATCACACTGGTTAATGGTGGCAGCCGGGCATGATGAAGAGAGCGCTGGAATCAGAGGCCTGTGAGGCTCCATTCACAGGCTGGCTTGCTACTAAAATAAGTCTCAGTTTCCTCATTTGCAAAATGGACTTAATAATCAAAATAACGCCCATCCTGCCTACTTACTTTATAAGGTGCTTGTGAGATCAAAGCTCTATGAAAACTAGATTAAAAAACTGTTTTTTTTTGTTTGCCCACAAGATGATTAGTTCTATATTTAACAAAGTAGCTTGCTCAAAATAAGGGCCACTAGACTTTAGAATTGTAGTTCCATGATGAGAGAAAATGTTACTATTCCATGGCATTTCCTGCCTGACATTCTTCATTATTTGCCTATTAGGACCTGTCTCCCGGGCTAGTCGGTGAACTCCCAGAGAGCTGGTAAGCTTACAACCCCCCAGGTCTGCGATTTTGAGTGGGCTGTGTCATCGATAATGTTCATTAAGTCATTTTTGAATTCAACTCTCTGGCTCAGAAGGAAGTAGTGCAAGGAATATAGTTACTGCTCGTAACTATTCCTGTTAGTAACTAGAGTCCTAACCATTACTGCTAGTATTGCTAGTAACTAATAGTTAATGGGCTTAATGTTGGTGAATGCAAACTTATTTAACTAGAACTTGCTGCTGGCATAGAAATAAAATATATCTTAGAAAGTGGTCAGGACCTCTTAGTGAAGTAAATGTGGGCGGAAGGACTGAGCACGAAAGGTAAGCTGTGAATTTTGAGCAGAAAGGTATTTGTTCTAAATGTTTCCTAAAGGGCTGACTCCATTTGTATTAGCCAGCGGGTAGACCCTTGGGATTTGTTTCAGTTAAAAATATTTGAAACTGGGTTGGCTCAGGAGGTAGCGAGTTCTTGTCAGGGACTGGTCTAAGGAGAGGCTGGTGCATTCATGGTGCAAATGTTGTAGGAGGAGGGGTGACTTGAGTTATTATGCTCTTCGATGGGATATAAAATGGCCCTCGTGACTCCATTTAATCCTGCCTATAAGGTTTAAGAGGCAAAATTGAAATAAATAAATAATAAACTAACAAATAAAACAAAATAAAGGGAAAGAACAAGGAGGAGGCACAGGAGGGGAGCAAGTTTGCCACCTCTGCCATTTTGGTTCCTTAAGAATCCTTTCCATCCCCAACCAGGTTCCCCAAGGGGAACCACCACACCCACCTCCCAACAACCTGTGGTTCATATGCTCCTTCTCAAGTCAAACCTATGTCTGTCTCTGGAACACATGGCCTGGGTCAGTCCTCAACTGCAATCACCCCAGTTCTTGGTCAGCCCTCCCATCAGACTTTCCTAGGTGTATCTCCCCACCTGCCCACCTGTTTTCCTTTAGTAGAGGGAAAACACTGTTTACTTCAGGCTGAATTGACTAATAGGGCCTACGCATTCATGGCCTCTGCACACCCGTGTCAGGCAGGCGTGGGGGCTCTCCATTATAGGTGCACATCTGTGCCCCCTCCAGACTCATATGTTGAAGTCCTAGCTCCCAGTGTGGCTCTATTTGGAGATGGTCTCTAAGGAAGTAATTAAGGTTGAATGAGATCATATGTGTGGAGCCCTGATTGGGGACCTCATGAGAAGAGACACCCAAAGACTCACTGGCTAGCGGGTGCCCTCTCTCCCCCTATGTGAGGACACAGCAAGAAGGTAACAGCCTGCAGGCAAAGGGACTGCACCAGAAGCCAAATCAGTCCACACCCTCATCTTGGATGTCCCAGATTACAGAACTGTGAGAATATAAATTTCTGATATTTAAGTCCCAATTTTTGATATTTTGTTAGAGGAGCTCAAGCAGATTAACACTGGGTCTTAAAGCAACTCAAGAAGGCAGCATGATTTGCACCCCTGTTGTGCATCTTATAGTTGAGGGGCTTTGGGCAGGTTACATTTTTCTCTCTGGGCCTCAGAGTAGTCATCGGTCACGTGGATCCCAATACCGAAGATTGTAGAAGGTAAGGGTGAGGACAAAGTTTGAAGTCTTATGTATCTTAGTCGTGGTTAAACTTTAACTTAGAAAAATGTCAGATTTAAAGGAATATATCCTCCTCTTGAGAAAAAAACCTCTCTTGGTGTGATCACTTGGAAGAAAAACGTGACAGCACCGTAACACCGCCTCTGCCCCCTTCAAGGCCTCCTCTTCTGGCCATTGAACTTGAAGTCCCCATTTCCTAATCAGTTACCATTTGGTAGAAAAGTGCTCATCTACACCCAGCACCAGCCTCTAGTAGGTCTTTAACATTCACATCTAAGAACTCCTACACGTGGTCTTGTCCATAGAACTTTGGACTAAGAGCCAAATGAATCAAACAATCTGCTGGAACATTTAACTTCTCCTGCCCTCTGGGGAATGGCAGACATAGGTAACAATTCCATATGCAAAATTTCCAAGTAATGATTATGGCCCTGGAGCCATAATTCATTCCCAGAAGCCATTCCCTGAAGGAACACTGGAGGTACACCACCGAGGAGCCAACCTCCTGCCAGTCCCATGAGCATTGGCAGCTTGTTAAATCAAATCAGAGGCAAGGAAAGATTTATAGTTCATCTCAAAACACCCGAACACAATGTCAATTCCAGACAAATGGCAGGAGAGGGTACTTGGTGCCAAATTACAGACCCTGCTTCTGAAGAGCAGCTGCCCTGGGTGTTCGCCCTGAACACTTCTCAGCATGCTGTCTCTTTAGAGTACGCACATCTGGACTTGCAGCTCTGAGAGAGAACTATACATTTCTCTTGCTGTGGAAATATGGCTCCCTAAGGACCCAGCATGTTTGGCCAGCACAGATACTTCCCGCATCCTGACCTCAAACAAGCCCACATTCTCCAGGATAACAGAGGGAAAGCTTCCAACTCTGCAAGCTGCTGTCAACTAAGAATTCAGGCTTCCTTGCTTCATGCTGAGCCCAGGCTCTTAAACATATCACTGCCTGGCCTGGGCTTAGTGGAGAAGGAAGTAGAAAATGTGATTAACATGTAACTATAAAATGTTGCCGCTGTAAAAAAGGAAGGGAAAGAAGCTAAGCTACGTAATGGCTGTGTGATGGTCACATCAAGCCACTTCCAAAAGTGCCATCTCACTGAACAGCAGCCACCTCGCTTGCCAAGTGAAAAGCCACTTTCAGACATTTCCAAATTAGTGACATTCTGCCAACAGCCACCTAACTGACTGCACGAAAATCTTGATTAGAGTCGGCTTGGGCTTGAGAAAGTCTCCTACATCTTTGCCTTTGCCTTTAAATGATGTGACACAGGAGCAACTGTGGGGGTAGATTCTCCACCACATTGTCATTATCCATGAGACAGGTTACAACTCATTTGTTTCTAAGGTAAAGAAATCAAGCTGCGAAGGAAAAAGGGAGAAAATGTATTTGAGATGGCCCTGTAATAAACATCATCATCCCGCTTGTATTTGAAGTGCCTGCCTGAGTGAGAGAAAGGGAACTTGTTCCAGGAACAAGAGAGACCTCAGCAGAGAACAACTGGATGAGATGTGGGATCACCCGCTTGCCTTGGGAGGGAACTCACACAAGGGAAGAAATTCACCACGTGGCTCTGGGGTGGCAGGCAGCCTGGGGATTTTATGTTCCAGAAAAGGGCGTTTCATTGTGGTTATGCTGATGAAGGATTGAAGTTACAACCTGGATGTACTGGGATGAATCCTTAAGCTCATATGTATGAATCCACATGCACTCTGTGAATCTGTGCATCCATTTGCATGAACCATACGTGATGAACGTAATCCATATGAGATATATGATGACTCCGTGGGCCCATATGTTTGACTCATGAATTTATACCATGGGATATACGAATCTATAAGTATGAACTTGATGAGTTAAAAAAAGGCCCACTCTGTGCTGCTCAGGAGCATCTTCTTTTAGGCCCTGCAAGCTGGAATTTGTCATAGCTCATGGTCCTTTATCAGTTTTGCCTGATTAGAACCAGTAGGGGTGAAATACAGCATCTAATTTTGACATCTTCCAGACAAATGCTGTTTCCAGTGGAATGTTCTTTCTGGAATGGAATTACCCATGTGTCTGCTCTGGATTGCAGAAATCTACACATTGAGAAGATGGCAGTGATCATAGACCCACATTGTTCCAGCCCTGAGTCCTGATTTTGACATTGTGCTGTAGTTACATAAGCAATAGGGAAATTGGGTCAATGTTTCTGGTGACGTGAAATGAAAGGAACAGATACCCCCAACATGTGACCCTGTGCCATGCTTCCCACAGTGCCTCTTACCAGCAGCGCAAACTGGGCAAGTCTGTGAAACTCAGTTTCCCCTGCTGTGAAACTGAGGGTGGGGTTGCCGGGCTGACTATCTGGGACAGCGAAAGGCTTAGAAAATTGTGACACACCTCTCATAGGTCAGTTAATGTCACCAGGGGTTGTGGAGTCTGGGGACGTGAGCTTGGATAGGAGCGGTGGGCGGGGAGGGAGGGTTATGCTGCAGATGCCTGCAGTTGCTGTGTAGCAGTTTAACTGCCATGAGAGAAATAACTGAAAATACCCACAGGATGAGCTCTGGACAGAACAGTTTCAGGAGACTCAGGAAGGGGCCACAAAGCCTTCAAAGCGCAAAGAAGAAAAGAATGGCAGGCTTACTCTGCAGGCAGCAGAGATCTATGATTAAAGAAGAAAGGGGAGACTGAATAAGAATTAAAGTTCTGCAGACACAAAGAGGGAAGGAAGCAACAAGCCCAGCTCCCCCACAAGTGTGTCCTTCATTGCCGTGGGAAGGAGGGGCGAGGGTGGCCTAGAGCTTTGAAGGACAATGCCGGGCGAGTCAAAACCAAATCACTAATGAGATAATGAGGGGTTCATAAGAGCAATTTCCAGATCTGTCAGAGACTGTGGGTATCCCTGAGATGGGAACACGATTTGGGGATCCCCTCTAAGATGTTACTGACAGAAGGGGAAATGCGGGGTTTTAGAATCAGAAACCTCGCCCAGGGATAGACAAGGCCTAGGGGGAAAGTGCCACTTCTGGAACAGAAACGTTTATGAGGGCACTCACTTCTGGGAAGGCTGCCTTGCCTTTCGGGAGAAGGAGCACTGAGGGAGTGCAGACCTGGCCAGCCCTGCAGTGGCAGGAGGCCTACACCCCCTCCTGCACTCATCAGGCTCCCCTGCCAGGCTGAAGTCCTGTTTCCTGTCCACACCATGGTATATTTTCAAGGATGTTTATTTAATACCAGACTGGTGTTTGAGCAGTGCTGCTATTAGTGGGGAGAGTTGATGGCGTGATTTGGGGCTCATTCCCTGACCTTATTCCCTGAAGAAGACTGCCGTCTTCTCCCCTGAAGGACACACTTGCAACGGGCCCAGGCCTCCAAGCAAGTCAGGCCTGGTTCCCGACCCCATGCCACTCCGTGCTAATGATGTCTCCTTGGAAAGGGACTAACTGCCCAGCTTACCAGCTGAGTCTCCATTTTTTCCACTACAAAATGGGAATGGCGTTCCCTCCCTCGGAGGACGCTAATGAAGAGCAGCTAGGAGGGCAGATGCAGTGCCCAGGGCCGGCCTGAGAACTGTGCTCAGGAAGGCGACTCCTTTCCAGCACATTAGGGAAACTCAGGCACCTGATGACAAGTGAACCTTACTTTGTAGCTGCCCAGACACCAGCTAACATTGTGTAGACATTGACGTTAGCTCAGAAAAGTCACTACATTCCCATTGGTTCCTCTCCTAACTCTTCAAGTCCTGGCATGCCTTTAAAAAGAAGAGGAAAAATTGGCTCTCCCCTTTAAAAGAAATACCAAATACCAGGCTGCTGCTGGGATGGGTGGGCGGATGGGGGCTCTGCAGGCCCTAGTATGCCTTTGGGCCTGGTAGTTGGCCCTGTGACACATTCTTCCCAGATTGTGGGAGTAAGTGGGAGAAAGGGAGGAGAATGAAGCCCAGACGGGGAGATCAAATTGGAGGTCTCCACTTTTTAGTTGAGTCCAAGGGGAGAGTTCCTGTGGGCTGAGTCCATGCTGGCCAAGTCCCCCCATTTCCACCCTGCCACCCCGGAGACATAGACTCCTTACTTACAAATGTGAGGTGGCACTGGCAGCAGTGAGCTCAGCATTTTCTCCCCTTGCTCTGACATATAGTATTTGAGCTGTGAGATCCCATTAGCTCTCCCTTGACCCTGGGGCTTTAAATTTTCCATTGAATTCATTTTAACCAACATTTATTGGCGGTGTGCAAAGCTCTGGGCTCAGCATAGAAAGAAAACGGTGAATTGGGCCCAGGGGAGCTTGCGGTATAACAGGAACAGACTGTAAGGCAGGCTGTAGCGGGACTGGGCTGTGACAGCGCAGCCCCCTGGGGGCAGGGCCATTCCTCAGGAGCAGGAGCCGGAGGTGGGGGTGCTGCTGTTACGGAGGAGGGGGTGTTATGGTGGGCTTTAGAAAAGGGTCTTCAGACAGGGAGGACCTCATGAGTAGAGCCATGGCGGAGTGGGGTGGGCAGAGCTGTGGTAAGTGATATAGAGTAGGAGGGGTCAGACCACAAAGAGCATGGGCTAAAATTGAACTTGAAGGCCAGATGTGTAAGGGGCATTGGGGGGGTCTGTATTCCCCCAAGTTGCATGGAAATAGCTGAGTATACCTGCATGATTAGAGAGCACTGTTTATGCTTTTCATCGGGCTCTCCATGAAAGCCAGGGCCATTACAGCTGATATAGAGCATGGGGGACACATAAGGACTTTGTTTTTTCATTTAACAAAGTCCCCTAGTACAGACATTTTCCAGGGAATAACAATGGACTCAGTGTCCCATTTCCACTCTGTTCAACTCATAGCCAGTCCTGTGTCAGGTGTGCCTCCAACTCCTCCCATTCTCCTGGATTATTTGACACTAATCTCAGCCTCAGGTAATTTTAGTTGTAAACATTCAGCATGTGTCTAAAGGAAAAGGACTCCTAAAAAAAAAAACCAAAATGCAACAACTACAATGCCCTTAAATGTCTAAAAATATTTCCTCACCAGCATCCAATATCCAGTATGGTATTCATGGTGTGGTTAGATGTTGGGGTTCAGTGAATGACTGGGGTTCTTGGGTTGCCTCTGAGAAGAGTTTTCCATTCAGAGCACACAGAAAGGTATTTGCATAGACACGAACAGGCAAAGATTCCATTTTTGGTTTATTAGGAAGTAGAGGCCCCTGCGTAGACACAGGCAGGCAATCTTGGAATAAGACCTGCACTTGCCAGAGTAGGAGGTGTCATTATATTGTGTTCTTTTTTGTGGGTGGGGAGGATCATTCCTTGTGGCATTTCATCTATTGTGGGATCTGTCACTCATAAGTCTATAAAGACTGGTGTTTCTTTGTAGTAACGGACGGTCCTCCATGGGCACCACCTACCTGTGCTTGCAGGTCTTCCGCAGCAGGTTTAATGACTCATTAATCGTTTCTCCCCCCACCTCTAGTCTCTGGCCTAGTGAAGCCCTCATCCTAAATTTCCTGCTCTAAGATTCCATCATTCACATTGTTGGTTTTTTTTTTAAACAGCTTGTTTACTCGTCTCATCAGCCGTCTCAAGTTCATATACTGTCCATACATGCTCTTTTAACTACTCATAGGCTCTCCTTTCTTTCATCTTTCCTTTTCCCTGGCAATTTTTTCCTGAAGAAACCTGGTCACTGTTCTGTAGGGTTTCCCACGGTCTGTATTTCGGGGGCTGCCTGGCTAGGTGCCATCCCACACGTGCTTCTCTCTGTGTGTTTCTTCTAAACATCGTCAGCCAGTCCTCTCTGACTCTTTTATTTTGAGGCTACTTGATGCAGTTCATGATGTCTGGTTGTCCTCCCTCCTGCCATCAGTGTGATGTTCAGCAGGGAAGAGAAGTCCTGGGCAGCTCAGAAGTCTCTGTGGCGTGGGCTCTGGGAGTGGCAGCGTGGTCGGTTGGGAAGCTCCCGCATGTTCTAAGCCGCCTGCTCCTTCCAGTCTCACAACTGACTTGATGTAACAGGAGGCCTTTGTGTTGGCCTTTGTGGAAGGCCCGCAGGAGCTGGAGGCATCTTTCTGAAGCCAGCGGCTTGTTTTTGTGACCTGGAGGAACTTGACAACCACCTCAGGGCCATGAGGCAGCTAAATACAGCAGAACAAATGAGCCACTTTTATGGATATGTTTGCTTTTTCTGCGTCTGCCTGGAGCTTTGCTAGGTGAATTTGATTTCCAGTGTGTTGCCCCTCCCTAGAAACATAAAACCACAGGGGTTAGGAGGAGGCATGGAAATGACTGGAGACAAAGAACCCCCTACCTGTGTGGTTCGCTAAGTGTGTTCTAAAGGAGAAAAATGGCAGCTTTTTTTTTTTTTTAATGGCAAATGCTTAAATGGTGAAAAAATCTAGCTTGTAATATCTCATCCTCCCCAAAAGGTACAAGGAACTTAATGTTTGAAAATGGTTTTAAATTTCTTTGGGGGTAAAAATATTCCTGTTGTTTATGTGGTCATCTGGTTGTCTCTTGACTCTCCTCGAAATTTAGGGGAGAGACAGAAAAAGAGAGAGAAAAGACACAGGGGGATGCATAAAAGGATGCAGCAATGTAATTTTTGAGTGTGCAGCTATGCTTATTTTCTGATAGCCATAAAATTAGAAATTAATTTTAGAAAACATTTTGATTCCAAGATGTAATAAAATCAAGAGGGTGCTGTGAAACTATTTAAAGTGTGCCTTAAAGGAAAATAATACTCTTTAAAGGAAAATAATAATAAAAATAGCTATTAAGGAACTCGGTTGTTTAAAATAAACTATAAAATGCAAATAAAAATGTACTTAGGTTATATTTTGAATTTTGGCACAGCATCTTAGTGATTTGCTGTAGCAGCAAGAATGGCAGCTGAACTGAAAAACCCCATGGGGCCCACCCACCACCCTGGCACCCTCACCAAATCCTATAGCCTGATCTGATGCAAAGGAACATGGCTGGCTCCAGTGTCTGTTTCTGAGTGTTTTCAGGAAGCTGATTTTAAGAATAGCCAGGCTGACACAGCATGGAGAGAGCAGAAAAACAAGTGAGGCCCAGCCCCAATGTGCATGTCCAGGAGTCTTTTAGACAGAAGTTGGGGAGAGGGAAAAGGGGATCCTGAAGTCTAATGAACCAAGGTTTTGGAACTTGACTACCACTTTCTGGCTGGGTGACCTGACATGTCACTTTGCCTTCCCTTTGGTTTATCAATAGATGAGATTAAAAAGGCCCTTGCATCATAGTCACCAAAACACCTCACTGGAGCCTTGGAGATGGTGGTCATGCCCATGTGAACAGCCATGAATGAAACAAAGAACTTTCTAGAACATTGGCATCACCATCCCCTTTTATCCCCACACCAACACTTTCATGTAAGCCATCACTATCTCCATTTTTTAAAAAAAAGATTTATTTATTTATGCATACAGGAGCTGGGGTACAGGCCAGAGGTGTGGGGAGTGAGAGGATTCTCCAGAGACAAAGCGGAGAGCAGAACAGGCAGACTGACTGAAATACACTGCTGAGGGGAGCAGCGGGCGAGACAGGAGAGGTCTGCTGCGCCATGTGGGTTGCTCCCTGGCAGGCCAGGGATCGAACTTGTGTTGCAGAGGCTGTGGATTGCTTCATAGTGTGGTGCTTAACCTGTTGCGCCACCAGGGAGGCCCCAACTATCTCCATTTTACAGATGAGAATATAATAACATTCAATATAAATAAGTGTGGTATATCCAGTGAGTGACAGAATGTGTCTTCCCACTCCAAGTCTTGGGTTGTTGCCACCATACAGCCCTAGAAATAATAGGCTTTTGTAGCAATCAGGTCCTTCAACTATCATTAACTATGGGAAGCCTCTGGAAGGAACTGCTAGATTGAGATGTAGCTGATGTCAGATATTATGCCCAGACTATTATTACTTTTGTTTGACTTAATAATTTGGGTGTCTAAAGTATATCACACATGAAAAAGTCTGTGCATGAATCCATACAAATCACAACAAAATAAACACCCAACTGCTAACTAGTCAACTTGAAAAAAAATTAAGGTAGTGCCAGTAATTCAGATACTCTTTTATGTCTCCTCCTTCCTCCCAAAGGAAATTCTGGTTTTTGAGAGCTTGTTTGGCTGGTCTAGCAGGGGAGAACAGCTACTCCAGTACCTTTGATGGAAGAAGAAAGGTAGCTCTCTATTCAGAGATGACCGTCCTCTTCAGCTAAGCGTGCAGCTGTGGGAGGGACGCAGTGGGGCAGTGAGCCAGGAAGGGGACACCCGCCTAGACAGCCAGACCAGCTGAGTCAACCCTGGCACGCGAATGGGTGACAGATGTCCCAGGCAGATCGCCCTCGCATCCAGGAAATTTTGATTATTATGTTAATCACTCTCCTTTTCTTTCCATGTATTGTTTTCTAAGGTTCCTGGCTGTTTGTTTGCCCATACTGGCCAGCATGTTTGCAGTGGGTAGGATTCTAGACCATACTAACAAATGTCTCAGGTTTCTGGGTGAGAAATCCAGGCAAGAAAAGTATAATACCTGCCTCCCCACTCTCATGACCGCCCCGAGTCACATGGACTTGGGTGCCATGGCTGTGTCTTAAAGCAAATGCCATTAGTCATGGACCATTAAAGACCAGAGGCATTTAAATATCATCTAGGCTGGAGACGGTAAACGGATGGCAGGGCACTGCCTTCCCTGTGCTCACGCAGACATCAATCTTGGCATCTTTCATACTGACCTGTCTTGATCCCAGGCTAGAAAGTTTGTTGTTGTTAAATTACAGTCATTCCTCATGATCTAATTCAAGCCTTTCTCCTCTGGAAATCCATACACAACTATTTGACTCCTACTCACTTCTCCACTCACTGCTCTGAACTTACTTTTCTGGATCTGATTGGCGTGGTTTCCAGAAGGCCGTCTGTCAACCACTTGAGGGCAGGTGTCTTAACCAGCTCTGCTATCCCTCAGGGTGCCGAGCCCCACCCTGAGTATGCGGTGAGTGCCTCATTGGCATCCACTAATTTGATTGATCTGTTGAATCAGGCTCCGCCAAGCTTTGAGGGGGTCTCTGGTGATTTGGAAGCCAGAGGTCACCAGATCCAGACCACACAGTTAGAGAAGACTCCCATTCACTTAGAATTCTCAAAACCATTTATGAGGATCTGCTTGACTCTTCCTGAGTGCTCCTGATTTTTCTCAGATAATGACCATATGGTTCCTCTCCCTACTTCTGGCCTAGCCTGACCTCATCAGACTGACCTGGTTGCTGTTACTGCATTGCCTGCCCTGGATTTCCCCCTGCCATGGGCCTCCCGGTCTGCCCTGGGCAGCTACCTCGCTTGCCTTAGCCTCTGTCTCCAGGACTGGACCCCAGTGAGTTACAACCAGCTCAGGAAAACTGGGTGTCAGGCATTTTCCTGCCCACAGTGCATTTGTTCTAGAGAGTAACTTTAGCTTAGTTTCTGAAAAGTTTTCCTTCATAATTTCATTTTTGGTCATAAAGCTTTTGAGGAGCCAGCCTACAGAATCCAAGCTAAGTCAATAAAAGCCTGAATATTAAGTCAATCACCTTGTTATTTCTAAGAATTCTAACATGGGGTACAGCTGTGGGGACCAATAGGAGACTGACTTTAAAATAGTGCACGCTCGAGGAGTCAGTGACAGTGTTAAGTAAACTGCCTGATGAGTTGTGTCTTGTCAGTGAGGCTGCCTGGTCCGCTGAGTCCTCTCCCCAGTCTCTGGAGAGGCAGGAAGCATACGGTGGTGGTCGCTAACCCCAGGAAGGAGCTGGCACCTGCTGAGTGCCTGTGAGCGGGGTGGTGCCGGGTGCCTAGCCTTTCATGTAACCTACACTTCACGACAGTCTTCTGACTCAGATCACTCAGAGACATTGAGTCCCGGGCCAGCACTGTTAGCAAAGGCTGGAGCAGATACTTAAAGCTGTGTAGCTGGGGAGATGGGGAAAGCTGTCCCTTCAAGGGGAATGGAAGCCCCTCGCAATGAGAAGGGGCCACGGGAGGGCTCCTGAATGGCACCGTGAGGACACAAGTCACCAGAAACGGAAGCCACTGCACCCACAGGTCTCCTTTCCTCACCTTAGAGATAGGGGGAACAGGAGGGGAGAGGGGAACAATGTGTCCTTGGGGCTCAGGGCCCAGAGAGATGCTGGGCATAGTGCATCTGAAGCCCTGTTTCCTTGCCCTTTCCAATGTCAGGCCTTGCTCTCTGATGGCTCGCCGCCCACAAAACATGTTCTTATACTTTCAGACACAGGCTTTTAGCAATTTTGCAAGTGTAAGATCAAATCCTGGATGGGCCCCATTGCAGACTAATTCAGATACAAAACCCCAGGAAGCTGCTGATATGGCCCAAGCTCTAAGCTCACTTGGGCCCAGGCAGATATAAACTCTTGCTCTGCAGTGAGTTCTCACTTTGGACAAAGGAGGAGCAAGCTGGCCACCCCGCAGAACTTCTGTTCTGGCTTACGAGCCTCCTGCCTCTCAGGCCCTAGGAGGCCCACGGAGCTGAGTCAATGGTTAATTATCATCTAAGACCAAAAACAAAAACAAAAACAAAAACACCGCTCCTTTCCAGTTTGGTGGGAGGGACGCACATGAAAGGAGGCGCACAGGGCACAGGCTGTCATGGCAGCGGAACAGGCAGGACAGAATCCAAAGCAGGCTTGGGTTTTGCTCCGCATTTCAAAAGCCCGAGTCAGGCTTGGATCCTTTAGCGGCCTGTTGACTTCCTGAAGGCTAATTACAGCCAGGACCGTCGCATCCCCCTGAGTAGCACACAGAGGCTCACACAGCCCCCATGACCCTTCTCTCCACTCTGGTGGCGTGAAACAGGAGACAGAAGAACAACAGGAAAAGGTTGTTTGGCCCCAAACACACCACCTGACTCGGAGCCAGCCTGACGTAGCCGGAACGTCCGACCTGACCTTAACCCACCCTCTGCTGGGCGAGCCTCAGTGCCCTCTTTATCCCCGAGTGAAAGGGGCCGGTTGTCTGGCCTGGTGCAGAGGGTGCCCGTGTGTTTGCTCTTCTTTGTAGACAGTATTTCTGGGCTTGTCCTCATTCTCTCACCAAGTATCTGGGACAAAGCTGCCCTCTCAGATCAAGGCGGGGTCCCGGATCCTGCTCCAGCCCGTCTGCTTGCCCAGGGTAAACAGTGCTCCCTCGGCCCTGTGAATCCCCTCCTTGTTCTCACTTATCTTACAAGTTATTTTTAATTGACTAGATGGCTCATGATCTATGGAAAAATGCACCATTAAAAGTGTCCCTTGTGCAGGTTCACTTGCTGTTAACTGTGTGGAGTGAGACTGGCCTCAACCGCCACCGGCCACCGGCTGCTGGCTGTGCGGTGAGAGCAGGAGGGTGAGAACTGGAGGCAGAGGAGCTAGAGTTAGGGGGGTGGGGTAGAGGTGGAGGTGGGGAGGTGGACGGGGTGGGAGGGTGTTGACAATGGGAAAGAGAAGGAGGAGAAGCAGAGGACTTGGAGAAGGAGATGGGAGGTGGAAACAGCCAGAAGAATGGCAGAGAGGGGGTGAGACTGCAAGGAAAGCAAGTAGGGAGCCGCCTACTATATGTGGGACCATGTTAGGTCCTTGAGGTGTCATCACATGCAATCCTTACAAGCAGCTGATGAAATAACTGTCATTATTTATATTTTGGGGCAAGAGAACAGAATTCTCAAAAGGTCAAAGAGCTTGTACCAGCTAATTCAGATAGGAGGGGGCAGAGACTAGATTCAAACTCAAACTTGGATGCTAGGGATCTTTCCTCTATACTAGTCTTCTTCCCCTAAGCAGGAGATAAAAGGGAGAAGGCGCAGGAGAATAGGAGGGAGAGGGACTGGCATGTCCGTAAGCAACATAAACTGATTGTGGCTAGTCCTGTTGGGAAGGGGTTTTTTCTGGAGGGGCATCAGGTGGTTTCAGAATCCCACAGAAGGTAGGAGAACAGGTTTTGAAAAGGACAGAAGCTAGGGCCTTCCCAGTAGCGCAGAGGGTTGAGCGCCACGCTGTGAAGCTGTCCGCAGTCTCTGCAATGTGGGTTTGATTCCCGGCCCTCCAGGGAGAAACCCACATGGCGCCGCAGACATCTCCTGCCTTGCCCGCTGCTACCCTCAGCAGTCTTTGGTCTGTCTGCCTGTTCTGTTGCCCACTCTTTCTCTGGTGAATTCTTTCACCCTCCCGTACCTCTGAGCTGCACCCCAGTTCTTGCATAAATAAAATTTTAAAAAAAGAGAGAGAGCGATTAGAAGGAAATATGGCAAAATATTTAAAGAAAAAAAAAAAAAAGGACAGAAACTAGAGTGTTCTAGAATCTGGGCAGGAAAAACTCACTAATGCTCCCTTGGGGCTCAGCCCCTGGAATGAATCTGTTCCAATGATTTCCCTTTCACTTGTGCAGTTGTCAAAGTCCCAGGGAAGACACGGAACCCTTGTCCGGGCTTACATGGGGCTGGTGGATATAAGCACACTGAGGACATGATGCAGGAGAGACTTCTAGCACTCCAAATGTTAGCAAGTGAAGGACTAATGGGTGCTGACTGCCCAAGCTGCAGCTGCCTCCACTGACAGAGCTTGCTAGGTGTTGGGGACCATGATTCAGGCCACCCCAACCTGGAGCAGGCTGGGGCACAACCCTGCGGGTTGAGTCTTGCTCATGCCCTTGGGGCCATCATCATTGCCACCATCTCCTTCCAACAGAAATGGGCTGGCCCTACATCTTCTAGACCTGGCTGCCTGGGGGAAGCATTTCTCCTCTCTGGAATTAGTCCTCATCCAAAAAAATCACAACGTCAACTGTAAGTTTGAAGACAATTGGTAGTTTGCAGTGGGCTGTAAAGACCACTCCTGGGCAGCTTTCTCATCAATTTGAGTAAGATTTACCATTTACCAGCTCTGAGACTGAGAAATGCCCATTTCAAATGCCCATTGAAATGCTCATTGAGCCTCAGTTTCTTCTGCTGTAAAATGGGGGAGAAATAATGTGCACTCTGCCTCCAACTCCAGGTTGTTCTAGCAAATGAAATGAGAATTGTCAGAAGTTTGTAAACTGTGAGCCACACAAACACAAGGAGGCATGGCTGTGAATTTCATTATCATCACGCGAGACCAGGCTGCTTGGGTGAGTGGAAGCAGGCAGGAAAAGCAATCGCAAACCCCAGTAACCGCGGAGGTTTATGGCGTGGAGGAGTCCATCATCTGGATTTTCAGATAGTTCCCAACTTCAAGCATTACGAATAAATGGGGTGTCACTAGGTTTCATCACACACCCCAAGGCCAAACTCTACCTGAGGGTAGAGTTATAAATTCCACCAGTAATTTTTAAAGCTCTGATTTAAGCTCCATCTCCTCTACTGAGAACCCAACTGCTAAACCCTTCCTGGCAATTAAGCTCCTTGAGGCTGAGCATTAACAAAGCTGGGTTGTCTCCAGCTTCCCTTTTTCCCTTTCACACTTGGCACCACACCGGGATGGAAGCTGATGAAACAGTCCCGTGCCCATCGCCTGCCTGTGTCTCCTTGGCCGTCCTTCCTGCAGCTGCGCTCCAAGATGAGCGTTTCAATCGTCGCTCCCTGATGGCTCCATCTCCCCCACTCCAGGGGGATGTGAAATCCTCTCCCTGCTCACATGCCCCACTTGAAACCATCTGCACCCACTCCAGGGTCCTTGCCACCTGACATCTTCATGTTCCAAACCATCTCAATCCTCCGGAATCTCGCTATTTGTGTTTTTACACCTCCTGAGCATGAAACAGAAAGACCATCCCTCCCACCTCTTGATTCAAAATGTTTCATGCAGTTTCCACAGACCTGTCTGTAATAAAACAGCTTGGGCTTACCTCTGCCCTTTTGCTGACTTCTCTTTGTCTTCCTCATCCTTGTCTGAAGTGGTTATTCCAGATCTTCTACTCTTGAAGCCTATTGTATGTTGCTCACTTACTTCCTGGAGGCTAGAGGCTGTGTCCCTAGCGCCAAGGGCAGTGCCTGTCCCACTCAGGTGCTCAAGAAATGCTCGTCTGCAGTACAAGCCCCTGGTGCTGCTGTCAGACCCCCAGGCAAAACGAATCTTAATTCAAGCAGCCCTCCTGAATTCAATTCACCTGGTTCACTTCCTTTTGGGAATTGGAATCTCACCACAGCCACTTGGGGGACCCTCCAGGGCAGATTTATAATTATGATGTATACAGTAAGGTTTTATCAGAAGGACTTCTAAAGACAACAAAAGAATTGTTTGACAGTGTCTGAACCTACACAACGGAATGAGAATTACAGACAGTTTACTGTAAAGTTAAGCATAATTATATACCCTGAACTACAGATACACAGTGGGATTCTGATATTAATTTCCAATCATTCCTCACCAGGGATTGGTGAAAATCCCTAGCCAAGTGTGATTAAGGAAGTATCTGTTTTCACCTGCTTTGGGCTTATTATCTGTGCTGCTGAGGCTTCCGCCAGCTTCCAGCTGCTCCTACCCGACTCCGGCTGGGCTAGGAGGCTCCGTTCCTGGTATGGGATTCTTCACATCAGGATTTGTGTTAGAAATCACAGAGGCTTCTGTTCGCAATTCTACACTATTCATATTTTAAATTTAAAAGGTGAAAGTGGAAATGTTGACAAAAGTTTCGCAGAATGTCAGAGGTAGAAGACACATTGACCATCACTGCGCCCAGGGCCACACCTGGCTTTCCTTCACAAGTGCCAGTGCCAGTCAGCGCCCCGTGCGGGCTTTGCCAAAAGAATGTAGAGACCTTTTGGTGATTTGGTCACAGGCAAGGGACAAGGAGTGCGTGATGTGTGCCAGGATTTGCCCTCTTTGCAGGAAGGCAGGGATGTCACAAGGATGAAGGGAGGACAGGACTCACGTTGAAAATAGCACTAGTATTTTAGAACAGTGGAGTCCAGTGGCAGAAATAGTGTTTCCTTTGCTCAGTTTCAATGAACACTCAAAATAATTTTCAAACCTAGCAAAGTGAAAAACAGGAGCACGAAAGCCTGAGAATATGAGTGACTGGGGCAAACCAAGTGTAATCCCAACTGTCAGCCAGCCGACGCACAGGAAGGGGCGACTCCCATGCCCCTCCTCTCTTGGACCCGGTGTAGCCAACCGGAGGGGTCCGATGTGCCTGCAGCATCTTGGTTTTAAGCTGATTTCTACAAACCCTCCCTCAACTTCGACAACAGGGAGCTGCCATTCCAGGAGAGCAAATCCGATTGAATGCTGGGACACAAAAATCCTGGAGATATTTTTAAGATTGTCATTTAAAGAGGAGGTAACACTGTGATGAGACATAGACATACAAACACACACACACACACACATCGCACACACACATACTGTAACAGGGTGGTCCCCAGGAAAGGGGGAGGTTCGGGAACCTCCCCCTTTCCTGGGGACCACCCTGTTACAATACCACAGTGAGTGGCAAAGCATTGCTCGTTAACCAAAATAAACAGGTAAGATTCAAAGAGATAATACAACTTGTAAATGACCTGGCCCTCTGAATCAAAATAAAACATAAAATAGCTAATTTTAAAATTCCAAACCTGAAACGAAAATATGCAATTATAGGGACTGTTTAAGTAAATGAAGGTTTATATGCCTAGTGAGCTATTAGGCGTATTGAAGATTATGATCACTATGAATGAAAGGATTTAGAACAAATGGGGAAATACTCATATCCCTTTAAGTGAAGTCACAGTTTTGTAAACACAAGATGATCAAAACTAGGAGAAAATTTGCTCTACTGGAAAAGCCCTTTTCATTCCTTTTTGAAGAGAGCATTCATGTTCTATGTGGCCATGTCATTCTGGTTCTCTTGGTGTTTTCATCTATCAAGGATCAAAATATGAACAGTATTTGTGCTCAAGAGCTGTCATCAGGGGGGATTTTTTCTTAGTTTTTCACATCATTCCTTCTTATTTATTGTAGTAACATTAGAAAAGAGATAAACAAAAGGAAAGTAAATACATTCATAATTCTCTTCTGGACAGATGACATTTTGATGTTTCCTCTCCAGATACTTGAATATGCAGATAGACAAGCACACTTTTTTTTATAAAACTGGGCTAGTTCTCTGCCTCCAGTGAGTATCTATACCTTGGCTCTGGCAGGTGTGAGCCCTGCCCTGGGGAGGCTCACCCTCTCCTCCCAGACAGAGAGCACATGAGTTTGAAACCCACCCAAGATGGTGTGTGGCATCTATAAAAAGACATTAAAATGTAGAAGCCAGATAATGGGCAGCTTCTAGCTTCTTCAGAAGCAGCTCCTCCCCCATAGTCTGAAGAGTTCTGTGCTTTTGTCCTAGAAAAAAAAAAAAAAAACAAATAATGAAGGGCAGGACAGCTCATGGAGTCTTTTGCCCTTGCCAAATGATGTGTGCACAGGAAAATGTCAAGTGATCCTGCTGGCAGCACTTGATCAAGAGCAGCGCCCTCAGGGAGAAGGCGGGGGCGTCATCAGGCTCCCCCGCCCTTCTGGTGCCAGACTCGTGCTTTGGCATCATGGCTTCCAAGCAGTGCCCACCCAGGGAGAGGCCCCAAAGCTTGCTGATGCTGTGATCGCAGAAATTCAACAGACACTGTGTGAAGAGAGCTGGAGGCAGGGGGTACCCAGCGCAGGACTGTGAGTCCCGCACAGATCTGTCCTCAATTCCAGGAGCTGCTGTATCTGGATACCTCCATCTAAGTGACTTGAAACAACAGGAATTTATTCTCTCACTGTTCTGGACGTTTGAAGTCTGAAATCAGCTGTGGGGAGGGCTGTGCTCTCTTCAAAGCATCTAGAGAAGGATCCTTCCTCGCCTCTTCCAATGTCCAGTAGCTCAGGTGTCCCCTGGCTCCTGCAGAACACAGACTTCCATCCCGTCCTCACTGCCGGCTTCGCGCTGTGGCTATGTCTTCACGGACATCTGTGACATCTGTTTGTGTGTGTGTGTGTGTGTGTATCCCTCTTCTTATAAAGATACCAATCAAACTATGGCCATCTTAATGACCTTAACTTGGTTCTATTGGGGCAAAATCATATTTCCCAATGAGGTCACATTGACAGATGCTGGGGTTAGTACTTTAGTATATGATTTTGGGGGGGTGACTGAATGAATCTTATTTCACTATTTCAGATGTATTTGGAAGGAGTGACTGATAGGACAGACCAAATATGAAAAATCCAGCAACTCTGCTTCCTAGCACTCCCCTATAACACTCAGAAAATCTTTTGGGGGGTCTCCATGGCAACTATCGCTTTGGAAAAGTCACTTAACTTCTGTGGGCCTTGGTTTTCTCATTTATTGAATGAGCTAAGGCAATGACTTTTAAGGTGTTGACCTTGACACCCTGGTGGGAACTTAATGTCCTTCTCCTGACAATGAACTGACTCAAGAATGCAAATCTTTCCCCTGGTTCCTACAGCTGATGCATACACTTTCCACCGACATCCCTTCTTATGTACAAACAAAGGCTACTGGCCAGTAACCCACAAAATTTGGTATTTATAAACTAAAATTAGTGTTTGCAGGGTTTACTAAGGACGCAAATTTGCTATGCCACACTATACTGTACACAGGCCAAATTTCTCCAGTTTTTGGAAGAATGCTTTTTAGTTAGTTCTTCAGCAGTTGTTTTGAGCTGTTGTTTTTCAGTGGCTGTTATTCAGCTTTTTATTTATAAATTACTGTTGGTTTAGTGCCCTATTACCCATTTTTTCTCTGAGGAGAACTTTTCAGTTTGTTCTAGAATGGATATTTGAGGCCTCCAAAATTATCCAATATGTAAATACTTTAAATCTAAATGAATTGCAGTCTAGTAAGTAATCATCACTCAGAAATCTATAAAACAATCGCTACAAGGAATGACATAGAAGAAATCTATACAATGTATGTATATATGGCCAAAATGTAAATTGGCAGTGAAACTAATGAACGCACATAAAGATGAACAAACTGACCAATTAAAAAAAAAGACAAAGATCAGTTGCCCAGCTCTGGTAAAAGTGGGATTGCGTGAGAACATGTGAGGTGATGAACATAAGGTAGTGGATACATGGGTGTATGTGTGTGTCGCTGTATACTCATATTATATCTACATTATGTCTCTGTAAAATTTATTTTTCCAAAAGTAAAACAAAACAAAACAAAAAAACCCTAGTCACTTATATAACCCTATCGCTAAAAGAGATATACACATAATCCCTTTACTTGTACGGTAGACTGGCCAGCCAAGATTGCCTGGCCTGAGGGTTCTTCCAGGATGCAGAACTTTGAGGGCTAAACCCAGGAAAATTCTAGGCAACATCACAGGATCAGTGCCTCCACTGGGCAAAGACACTACATAGGCGGCTTGCTTGCCGGTGGGTTTTTGCTATTGTAATAACTTTCATCTTAAAATCCAGATTAGTATAATAAAATTGACAGGGCTGTTGTTGAGAGCACAGAGCATTCATCTATAATATAAAGTCTAGTGCATATGATCAGGGTCTTCTCTTTTAACATAAATAGGGAGTTGTTGCATGTTCAACAAGATGAGTGTGACCTGTTCATTTGGCTCCTCTTCAGTTCTCCTTCCTTCCCCTCTGCTCATTCCCCTAGTTACCAAACTCAGGAGAGAGCCACGGAATAGGCAGGACATGGGTATTCCTGGGCACCGTTCCAGCGGGTACAGGCAAGACAATTTAGGACTCCATGGTTAGAGCACTCAAGCGCGCCCCCTGCAGGCGCCCTGCAGCCTGCGGTGCAAACCCACCTTGATTTAGCACTAGGTTCTAGTTAAATGCAGAGAGAACCCCAGCCACCTGAAGCATCCTGGAGGTCCTTACTGAGAATTATTTCTCCCCACCTAAGGAAGATTTTGATATAACTTCCTTCAAATAGTGTCCAACATGGATTCCCTTAACTGGCTCCATTGTTTACATGTTTATCTCCAGCGTGTCAGAACTCAGATTTGTGGCTCTTTGCTTTTGATTGGAATTAATTTAGTCCTCCCAACAATGCCACAAAGTATGGCTGACCTGTTCTGTAGGTCAGGAGCTCACCTGGTCCTGTCTTATCTCAAACCCTGTGCTCCCCCAGCCCTCCCACATAGCCCCTGAGGCCCCAAGGAGCCCAAGTCGGTGCTCACCCGAACAGAGGTCACTTCCAAATTGTGAAATGGGCAGAAATCTTAACATGCCCAAACAAATACAAGGCTGACAATTTAAAAATAGAACCAGCACGTCCTCATGCTGGAATGGAAGGTCCCGGTGCAGCTGCACTCAGAACTCACTGCTCCTAGTTTACCTCAAGGTTGGGACAGTCCCTCCAGCGTTGCTAGGGCTGCTTTTGGGGCTCTGATGGCTCATGGGGTGTTGTGGTCACCATAAAGTTTCCCCTCCTTACCACACACTCATCATTTTCTTTCCCCACCTGGGACTGTCATTTCATACGCAAACATTTTTCTTCCTTATAATTCAGAGGACTTGTTCTCAAGAGTAGATGGGCACGGTGACGTGACCTGACTCCCACCCAGCCGTAGGTTTTTCTGTCCCCTGGCAGGGGACACTCAGCGTTCCAGACAGGGCTAGTGGTCGGACTGCTATTTATTTAACTGTTAATTCCACTTATGTGAAATTAATTCACTCTACTATTATAATTCACTTTGCTTCCTGCTCTGACAGCCTCCTATAATTTATACCTGACTGCTCCATTATGCTCCTGCTTCCTGGGCTGGGGGTTGGAGCTGGGTCTTGGGGTGACTCACGCAAGTAGGTGGTTTATACAGGAGAGAGGTTTCCTTATTATAGATGAGGAAGACTACCACGAAAGCAGCATTGGTGGGGGCTGTCCCCCTCTAACCAGCTCCCCCTTGGGCCATCCCCTTCCAAGGGAGTTTGTTTGCCATTCCTGAACTTTGCCCAACTCCAAATATGGGCTGCTACCATCTATACAACATGCAGACGGACCTCTGGCCTCTCTAGTTGAAACTCAGCCCTCAGGTTCTCCCCTGTCTCCATCCTGGGTGAAATGCAAGCCGGTTGCCAGGCCCACCACGGGGGCCTCCAGGCTGCAAGGCTGTAACTTACAAGGTTTCACAGACCTCCCTCATGAGACGAGGGGCTGCCAACAGAAGCTTCCCAAATCCAGCCTCTGTGGGCAGGGTCTCTCATATTTCGTTGTGGGGCTGAGCCAGAACCAGTGACATCCAGGCAGCTGGCATGTGGTCCTTCTGCAGAGACCCTGGTTTCCAGCTGACGCACCAACACTGAGCTCCCAGTCTGGGCAGAGAGTGGGGTGTGACAGTCTGGGCATCAGGTTCTAGCTTTCTGGAGACCACGCCCCATTCTCAACTCCCTTCCATCTCTGAACAGCTCTTTTGGGTGTCGCAGGAGTGAGCCTGGGGTTGGGGAGAGAGGGCAGCCCCAAAGCCCACCCTGGGTGATCTCTGCTAACACTGTGAATATGACCACATGATCAAGTTAGGTGACCCGACATCCTCCAACATGTGAGGAACCCCCAACAGCTTCTCAGACTCCATGCTGCCATAGAGCAGAGCCTGCCTTCAGCCAGGCATGCAGGTTCTGCCACTTGCCACTCGCCACTCTTGTCCTGCCTCACTTCCCATCGCTGCTCTTTACGCTGCTCATCCTGTCCCACTGTGTGCGCCTCAGTTCCCTGCCCATTCCCTCTCCCTGCCTTCTCCACATGCCACCCTGGAGGAACAAGGCTGTTCCCTCATCCTCATCCGAGTTTAGAGTGATCTCATTCAAGTTCCCTGTGTTGGATAAAATATTTCCTGACCCTCCCTGCTCACAGGTAGCTCATTTTGCCAGAGATTCCACTAGTGTGCTCTGTGCACCATTGTGTGGAGCTGGAGTCAGTAATAATCCTCACGTGAAAGGTCCGTGCCCCCCCCCCCCATGAGGCTGTAGCTGCTTTTAGAGGAGGGACCAATGTCTCACATTCATGAATAGCTCACACATCACCAGCCAAGAGCCAGTGGGACTCGATGGTTCGTCCAGTTGTCTCCTCATCCTCGTGGATGCATCTTCTTGCTCAGAACACAAGTCAGGAAGACCTTGCTGCAAATCTTGACGGTGTCCGTTGCCAGTTCTGAGCCAGGAGAGCTGGTTCCTGGACTTGTTGTGGCCTCCTCTAAGTCAAGGAATGCCCATGAAATGTTTTCTTGGTGCAATGCCTTCCACGGAATCAGGGCTCAATAAGCAGCTGCCATTGTTATCGTCTGGTGCCCTCGGGACCTGGGAGCTAGGTTCCTACAGCAAGACGCAACCAATAACAAATTAATGGAGACAGTGGTTTAAAGGGAGACATCCTAGTGAGAAGGGTTAAGGGAGTTTTAGAAATCCAACGAGGAGAGAAATCAGAGGTGAACCCAACCCTACTTTTTCCGACTTTCCCGCAGCCTCCCGGCAGCGTGCAGTTGATTCTTCAGAGGTGGCACCGCTTTTCCCAGAGGCAGGCAAGGAGGACAGTGCACAACGCTGCAAACCTGCACTTGTCAACTGACCTTGATCATAACAAACAGCCCTCGAGGAAGGTGGCTCCAATTACAGTCACGGCTTGGAGGCACTCCTTCAAGGTAGATTGATTTATTGGACCAGTAACACAACTCAGCAGCCCACGCGTGGCTCCCGCCTTTGGCGTTCTGCCCGCCGCCTTCCTCCTCTCTGGCCCCGATGCACTGATCGTGTGTGTGAGCTGCGTAGTTGATTGTAGAGGGGTGCGTGTGTGTGTGTGTGCTGCTGTCTCAGGATGGGATCTCCTAGTTTGGGGGTCCTCTCTTTGAGGGATCTGCAAGCTTTGAAGGAAATCTTGCTCCATTTCTTTCTGCGAAGGCTTTCGTTTCATTCTTCTGCTCCAGGCAGGTCCAGAAATTTCCAGATGCCCATCCCTCTTTTCCTTTTCCCTGCCTGACCCCTTCACTTCTTTTTTTTTTTTTTATTTACTTTTATTTATTTTTTTTTTAGAGGCATGTTTTATTTATTTATTTATTTGTTTGTTTGTTTTCTTTATACATGTACTGGGTACAGTCAGAAGTGCGGGAGGGTGAGAGAATTCACCAGAGCCAGAGCGGGGAGCAGAGCAGGCAGAAGGACCGAAGGACACTGCTGAGGGGAGCAGCGGGCGGCAGGAGAGGTCTGCGCGCCATGTGGGACCCTCCTCCGGTGGCCGGGGAGCAGCCAGGGATCGAACCGGCGCCACAGAGGCTGCGGGCAGCTTTGCAACCCAGCGCTCAACCGCTGCGCCACCACCAGGGAGGCCCCCCCTTCACTTCTGAGTGTCATTTTGTAGGAAAGAAGAAAACTCGTCTCTGCTTTGTGTCGTGTGCCAGGCAATATCACCAATATCACTATCGCCGACAGTCAGGGAACTGACTATCCCTGCTCACCAGGCTGTTGGTAGCATTCAGTTCCTTGAGGGTGTAGGACTGAGAACTTGGGGTTTTTCTGGCCATTGGCTAGAGGCTGCTCTGAGGTCCTAGAGGCTGCCACGTGGGGAATCTTACCCGCTTCCTCACCACTAGCCAGGGAGAGACAGATTCCTGCACGATGGACACTATCATCTTCTGTGACAAATCACATACCTCCCATCACCTTTGGCATAGTCTATTGCTTAGAAGCAAGTCACAGATGCTGGCACACTCAAGGGCATGGGATTCACCAGGGCACGAGCACCAGGCTCACAGGTCGGGGGCACCTCGAGGGCCTGTCCCCCATATCCCTCTTTTCCTTTCCCCTCTTTCTTCTCCCTTCTTACCTGTCTCCTTCATCCCCTCCTAGTCTAGAGCCAGACCTAGGGCTTTGCCAGTAAATAGCTTTATAGTACTGATGTAACAGGTATTTCATGTATGCTATATAGCATTTATATGAAAGGGAGCATTCTCGTTATCTCTTTCTACAAAAAAATTGGGGATCCCACTATCTTATATTGTAATTAGCATTTTTCTACACGAGTAAAAATAATTTAAAAAATGTGATGTTTAAAAATTGTTGTTTGATATTCCATCACGAGTTACCATGATAAATTTAACTAATTACTTTGGGACATTTAAGCTGCCTTCACTATTTTGCCATTGCAAATAACACTGCACGAACATCCTGGCACCTACATCCTTGGGGAAAGCTCTGATATTTTCCTTAGGCTCAGTGATAATGTTGAACACCTCACCCAGACACACGGATGCTGGCTTTTAAGTTCCATTATCTACACAAATTTAGGCTGCTGCCAGGATGTATGAGAGTCTCTTCTGCCCACACAAGTAATTTCTCTCCATTTTATGCTAAAATACGACCATTTGGCTCTAATTATATGTAAATGAACCTGGTGAGGTTAACTACCTTTTTCAGGTTTGCTGTCCATTTGCCTTTTCCTATTTTGTGTTTTGTTCCACGTTCTTATTCCACGTTCTCCCTCTCCCCACGGAAGGCCCTCCCGTGCTAGGCGTGGGGGCGATATTGACATCCCACAGCACTCAGTGGTGGCCAAGTTCTTTGCAAGCAGAGCACGTGTCACAGAATGCAAACTCTCGAGGCCTGTTGGGGGCTTGTCCAGACACATTTGTCATTCCTCCAACTAGGACATCAAATTCCCCTGGGAGCCGTAAACCTCACATCTCTCCCAGATTGGAACACAATCACCCAGAGGCCTTCGGGGCCTGAGAGGTTGGGCCCGAGAAATAATGACTGCCAGGTGAGTGCATGTGCACGCCGAGCTTTTACACGACTGTGCCTCAGAGGAAGTGTTCCCCACTGCTTTGGGGAAATGGACAGCTGTAAATCAGGTGACGATATGGCGCTGACTTGTTTATCCTTGTATTTTACATGCTGGAGTCGGCAAGGGACCCGTTGACCCACATATGGCCAGTGTGTAGGGTCGTCACTTTGGGGGAGCTCACCCCCAACCTCCACTCAACCAGAGATGTGTGCAGGTGCGCTTGTAGGAACGGAGGCACCCCATAGGGCTGAGCCCCACCGATTGTGGATCTTGGTCTGGACAAAATGTTATCTTCCAGAAACTTGAGACAGACATGAAATCAAAACAGTGGGAAATTCTTCTTCTCAGTGCTAAAGCTGCTCTTTGCCTCTCACTGGCCTCCGCAGAGTCCCTCCTCCTTTAGAGGAAGGTTTTCCTGAGCAGCAGGTACCTGGTATATATAATGGGGAGTCATTCAACTCGAGTAGACAACGTGAACGGGTAGCTGGTGCTAATTGGCAATCAAGGCCAAGGTTACATTCAAAGTCCCATAATAAGTTATGGTACATTCTTGCTAGAAAATATTAGGCAGCTATTAAAAATAATGTTTTCAGAGAAATTTCATGATACTGAAAAATGCTCATGACATGAAGTAAAATTAAAGAAGGATGTCAAACCACACACAGTAAACCCAGACAGGTGTGAATGTAGAATATGATCCCAATTATGTAAAAGGCCAGTCAGAAATATTTTAAAAAGGTAGCCAAGATTACCTCTGTAGGTAAGATTATAGCTGAGTTGTATGTTCTCTCTTGTTATATTTAAAAAATTTCCTACATTAAGTTTTGTGACTTTGCTTACCAATAAACCCTAATCATTGATTTTTTTTTAAGTCCAAGTTTGATGTGATCTGCCCTAGGCTTTTGGAGATTTAGAAAGTTCCTATTTGTTATTCAATTCTGCTCTCTTCAGATCAGGTCTTAGGAAGGGTGGGCTCTCCAGACCAAGGTAGATGGAACCCAGACACATCTATTCAAGATTTTAGTTAGCACCTGCTAGGTTAAAAAAATATCAAAAAAGATTAACTTCCGCAGAATACAAACAATGACAACAGCATCTTCATCAGCAATGTTAGCACCAAGACCCACACCTGTCTGTGTTTACTGTGTGCCAGAGCCCAGGCTGAAATATGACCTATTGTCTTCTCTGATCTTTAAAACAATCCCCTTTCAGATGAGAAATCAAGCTCAGCATGAGTAAGTAATGAGGTGACTATAGCCTCAGCTGTATAAATTTGCCCAGGGAAGGGAGGAAGGAGATGCCGCCAGGAAGATTCTGCCTCCTCCATTGTTGGGGCTGCTCTGGACCTTAACCTTGGCTGTAGAAATTGGAGAAGCTGGTTGGAAGACTGCATTAGCCCGGGCATATTTGTGTAACTCGTTCTGGCCAAAAGTGATAACCCAGCTCACTTCAGAATTACACTGGTTTGTATCAAAATATTTTAGTAATGCAATGAGTATGGCACACGAAAAGAGGCTGAAGGCTCCAGGAGGCCCTCAGCTGAGTCTACTCAGTAGTCAGCCCCGACTGCTGTCTCCCTGAGTCTGGTGGTTCTTGAGATGCCAGGATCATTCTGGCCTGTGACCCCTATGGGTGACTTTGTGGGTCTCTGGAGAATTGGGTTCCTTCTTACACCTTGCCAGGAATGTGACAATAGATTGGGTCTCACCAGCTGGTAGTTGGGGAAGGGATGCTTGCATCAGACCCTTCTGTTGGTCTAATGGACTGTTCAGAGATGTATGGAGACTAAGCATTCCAGACAAGTTTATCCGCCTATTATTGCAGGGTCATATGCAGACACATAATTATTACACATTACCTAATGTGTAATAATTTGAAAAAATAATACTTTGAAAAAATATAAACTATGTACATTATACATTGCTTTTAATTAAACAAACTGTTAGGGGGAAAAGGATGTCCCAAAGAAAATTCCATATAGGCTTTGTGGACTCCACCCCCACCCCAGGTCAAAGCCAAAGACACTGGGAACTCCAAATCCCATCCCCACCAAAGGGAAGGTGGCTGGGACCTGAGGGTGGGGTTAAGCAGCCAGGTGGATACAAAAGGCAGACACGTGGGCTTTGGGGGCTCTCTCTCTCCATTTTGGGCTCTCCGCCAGCTGACAGCGTCCGGTCAGCTCTGGGAGTGACTTTGGGTTTCCAGGTCGTCGGATCGGGTAGGACGCATTAAAGACTTTATTTCCCTATTTTCTCCCTGAGTTGTATATTTTCCTTATTTCTTTTTCTCTTGTAAATAAACCTTTTATTAACCCTTTTGCGTGTCTGTAGTAGAGTATTCATAAGTCCCTTTAAAGCGCGCGGGTGAGGACCCACAGCCAGGAACCCGTTTAATATCGGGGTTGCTCTATAACAAAACCAGTTCATGAAATTGTGGGTGCAAGTTTGATGAGTATAAATGTCACTTGTATTTAGTGTAAAATGAAGCTTGAGTGGCGTTGGCCGCTTTGCCACATCCAGAGAAGCTGTCCAGGGGAGACTTCAAAGTCTTCTTCCTGGGGCAGCTGGTTCAGAGTCACATGCCCTTGAGGTCCCCGAAGGCCACGTGGGCTGCATTGCGTCCAGCCGCTCCCATGACACCTCCTCCTGGAAGGGAATCACTCTGAACCGAAGGTTTCCTCAAGTGCCTCTCCCTGGCCTTTCTGCACCTGGCTAGGGAGCGGGCAGGGCCTGGGCTTGGGGAAGAGCCAGGGGCTAAACAGAAGGGGGATGCCTGAAGGGTGGTGCCAGGGTCTGGGTTCTCCTCCATGCTGCCTGCAGCAGGGCTCTGGGGAGGGGCCCAGGGGCCCAGTCCAGCAAGTGCCCCTTCTAGGTCTGAGGGGCCATGTGCTAGACAGTGAGACTCTCAAAACTGAAGTACAAGGCTAAGGGTGTGAGGGGGAAGATGTGGAATACGGACCCTTTCAGGGAGGAAAAGGCCCCCAGAGCTCAGTGTGGCTAGGAAACAGGGGCCTGGTAGGGTCCATCAGACTTGGGGTAGGTGCAGGGAAGAATTTCAAAACTGAAAAATTGTACCGATTCTTGAAGGTCTACAAGATGGGTGGGGCATTTAGGGACATGGGTGTCTCACAACCTAAAATAGGAATTTGGAGAGTGGGCACAGGCCTCAGACCACAAGAGGAGGCGGTGGGCACTAACCTAAGGTGTGGCCAGCCTGGGGGAAGCCTCGAGCCTGTTGTACGCGGAGAACTCCGAGTAAGGGGCTGGCTTGTTCTCCTGGGAGTTCCATGCCCCCTAGCCCCTTCCCTCACTGCGTCTCCTCTTCACTGTCTCTGTAAGCCTCTGACCTCCTGCCAGCCCTCGCAGCCCATGCAGGGAGTGGGACCCAGGGTCACTCACCAGGATGGGCCCCGCTTCCGCAGAGATACAGGCCCTGGAGCGGGCAGCGGTAGCTGGAGTGCAGGGGCACGGGGCGGGCGAAGTAGAGCTGGCTCAGGGACATGGCTCCATGGAATATGTTCTGCAGAGGCAGGGCCGTGGCCGTTAGCATGGGAGTGTCATGGTCTTTATTGCCTGCCCGGCTTTCTTCCCCACCCCTCTTCTCCAAGGAAGGTTCTTCTCCTTCCAGCATATTTTCTTGGGTTGTTAAGATGCAAAAAAGAATAGGCCCTCATCCTAAAGCTGGGGGCGAAATTTCCCGGAGGCATTTATTAAGCAGAAAGAAAGGTTAGGAGCAATGCAGTATGCGAACAAACTGAATGGGAAAGACAGCGGAGACTGCAGAGGTTTTGCTATGGACCAAGAATCCCCCTTGCTCTGCAAATAGAAGAAATTGATTTTTTTTGTAGCTGGTACATGCTTCTGCTGGAACATGGTTCTTTGGTCCAAGCTCCAGCAGGATCACAGAGATGGCCTGCCAGGGAGAATGGCCGGAGCTGGGTTTGGCTGCACTGGCTTTGCATGAAGGGAGGCGTGGCACAAGGGAATATTGTTACTGTGAGGTCTGAACAGGAAGACCAGCACCTACTGGCCATCGCCAGGGGGATGTCCTTCTCCCTGCCCCTTCCATGAGTGGCAAAGTGAGCTCATCCTCTTCCTCAAGTCTGCTCCCCACTCTGCTCTCCTCTGCCCAGCCCCAGGGGATAACACTTCCCCTCCCTGGCCTCCAGCAAGATCCTTCACATCCCTGAGCCTGAGGTCTGCATGCACAAAGGAGGACAGACTTCTCCACTCTGCCTGCCCCCGCCATCCACACACAGCATTCCTCGCCCTGCCTGCCGCCTGGCCCACTTTGCTCTGCATCTGGACCAGTGATGTTCAGTAAAAATATAATGTGAGCCACCTATGTATGTTGTTTTAGGTTTTCTAGTGGCCTCATTGAAAATTAAAGAGAAACAGTGAAATTAATGTCACTCATATATATTGTCCCAGTTTTCTGAGGTGTAATTGACATATAACATTGTATTAGTTTCCGGAGTGCAACCTCTGGACCACTAGCAGATGTGTCTGTTGTGAAATGACCGCATCCATCACCTCGAGTAGTTGGTCTTTTTCTTGCGATGAGAAATTTTAAGGTCAACTCTCTTAACATTCAAATATGTGATGCAGTAGTGCCAGGTATAATAATATGTTAACCCAATAGATCAAAAAATTATATTATAACACGAATCAATATAAAAAGTATTGATGAGACATTTCACACCTTTTTCCCGCCCTGCATCTGTGCTGCCTGGTATGTATTTTACCCTCAATCCCATCCCACCCTACCAGCCAGGCAGAGGCCCTCAACACCTGTGCAGGCCCTTGGCTACTGTCTGGGGCCCAGCTGGAGCCCCTCCTCCAGCCTCAGTGAGAGCTTCACACATCCAAGTCTGAGGACAACCACCTTTAGAGAGGAGCGCCCTCTGGAGAAGGTCAGGTGGCGGCGGCTGAGCTGGACGCCCCTTCGGCAGGGCCGCATCCTGGTGGGCTCGGCAGGTGCTGTCTTTCTTGTTTGTATCTCCCCCAGGCCCTAGGCCTGACCACTTCCCTGTCCCCAATCAAGGCTGGGTGTGGAGGGACAAGAAGAGCCAAGAGGGCACACTAGGGGAGGGGGCATAGGGAGGAAAATGTAATGAGGGCCTCCAGGTTGATACTCACCCCACCCGGGAGCCCAAAGATTCTCTCCAGATCAGGTGGTGTGAGGACGTCTCTGCCCACCACAGAACCCTTGAAGCCAGGGGCGTAGGCCTCGATGCAGTCAAACACTGGGTGCCGAGCAGCAGGGAAATGGGATGGTATCAGGAGAAAGAAGAGGCATCAGAGCTGTGCAACTTGGCTCATTTATTAAAACTCATTAAACTCTATACCTTTAAAATGGGTTATTTTATCATATGTAAATTACATCTCAATAAGCAAAAATCAAAAACAGTACACGAGCAAGTAGCTAAGTGAGCACAAAGACCATGGATCTCAGCCTCTTCTCCCTGAGTCTTTCCCACCTCCTTACCTAAACACAAAGTTCCTTGTCTCTCCCCACATAGGCAAAGTTTTGTTCACCTCATTGCTTTGCTCAAATTGCTTCTGTAGATTGGAATGCTCTTTGCTGCCCGGTCAACTCTTATTCATCCTTCAGAACCCAGTTCAAAATGTCCCTTCCTTCTGCAAGCTCTGCTCGTCTCTCTGGCTCAAGGCTCTCTCCTTTGGTGCACACACTATGTTGCACTATAAGACTGGATTCCTTATTAGGGTCCCCCACTGGACCACGAGCAACTTGAGGGCAGGAACTGTGTGATTTTACTTTCTTAGCCCACTGCCTGAGCCCTGCAGGCAGTCACTGTGTTGACCTGGGTTTCCTTGTGTACTCCTCACCCCTTGGGACAGGACCTGTGGGTGTTGATTCTGAATGGGAGGGTCAGCAGGAAAAGAATCCAGTCAGGCTGCAGGGCCAGCCCGTTACTCTGGAGACAGGACAGTCTCTCTTGTTCTTTACCTTTGTCTGCATAAGCATTTCTCTCCTGCTCGTCCCAGATCTTTCCTCCAGCCAGCAAGTAGGGAGTGTACTGAGTGAAGAGAGAGATGACGTGGCAGCCGGGGGGAGCCAGGGTGGGGTCCAGCGCGGAAGGGATGCAGAGCTCAATCATAGGTCTGAGACACAAGGGTGGGGTGAGAGCTTCAGGGTGGAAGAGCAGCCGCTGCCTGAGGGAAGGGGCTGGGGCGCCTCTATGGGGTGACTGGGGACCAAGTTACTGGGTGAGATGACACCCCAGCAGGACCAAAGCACTCTGAAGAACCATGGTGGTTGCTCCCCTGCATGGGCTCGTGGGCCACTGAGAGTGTAAAGCACCCCGCGGAGCTCCCAGTCCACCCTCAAGCAGCCATGGCTCCAGGCCCACAGGCCCCCAGGGTCTCTGGGCCTACCCACCCCTGTGAATGCAGGGCCTGTGCTGACCTTCCACCACACACCCTGTCCTCTGATCAGGGGCTCCAGGCTCCAGACAGACAACATGCATGAGGGGAGAGACCAGGTTTAAGACAGCAGGTTCTCAGGAAACTGGATTTTAACCAAACTTCCCCCTGTCTGACAAACTTGTCCCAAGCAGGTCAAGCAAAAGAGAGTAGCTGGGGCTGCCTGACACCCAACAGAATAACGTGCTAGTTCCTGCCCCTCCCCACCTATAACACCTCTTCTACGTGGAACACATTTTCCCTCTGCTGTCCAGATCTGACCATCCTTCAAAGCCACATACCCTGCCCCTTTTCCCCACATCCCTCACTTAGAACTTTTCCTCTGAACTTCAGTGCCCACAGGCATCTTGATGGTAATTTGTCCAAACCCAAACTGAAAGCCTAGCATCCCCTAAAACCTGCTCCTCCGTATGCACACATTTTTCTTCTCTTCAATAAAGGGAAACACCCTCTTCCTGAGGCTCATTTTTGTTGTTGTTCATACCCCATTTCTAGCCCATCAGCACATCTTGTCAGTTTTATCTTCAAACACCCAACACCAGGACCCCTTACCACTTCTGCTGCCCCTACCCTGGTGCAAGCCCCTCCTATTCCCTGGGACTCTGCAATAGTAACCAATTACTACTACAAGGGTGCCCTAACCTTCTCCACACAGTGGCCAGAGTGGTCCTTCTAAGGCCTAAGTCAGGCCCTGCATAAATTTTCGTGAAGTAAAAGCAGAATTCATCAGCAAGGCCCCAGGGCATCTAGCAGCTCTCGGATCCTCCTCCTACCACTCCCTCCAGGTTCTCGTTCACCAGTCACTCTGGATCCCCTTAGCCTCCAACACAGCAGCACACTGCTGCCCTAGGGCCTTTGTACCTGACTTTCTATCTGACTGTTCTTCCTCAGACATCCACAAGACCTGTATTCTTGCTTCCTCAGGTCTCTCTCAAATGTCATGTTATCAGATAGGACTTCCTGACCTCCTTAAAAGGACTAGCAAACCCTCCCCAACCTGCTTCTCCCCACACCATCAGGCATGTTTTTTTATCGTCTTATCTCCCACCAGAGAAGGTCACAGTGGGCCAGAGGATGTGTTAATTCTGCTGCTGTTTAGTCGCTGGACCCTTGACTTAAGTCTGGCATGAGTAGGGGCCCCAAGGCATGCTGCTTCACTTCAGGGTATAAATAGTTGTGTGTCTGTCCAATGATAAACTTTGTATCCTGTATTATGTCCCTGCTGGGCCCTAATTCCCCCAACCTGCTTCTAAAACAGAGCCTGGCACGGAGTAGATTCTCAGCAAGTCTTAGTGGGTAAGCGCCAGTGTGGGAAGACACTATTCCTGTGATGTCCTGCCTGCCCCAGGTGGATGGAGTTACAGCTGCTGACGTGGGAAGTTTTGTATGAATGTGGTTGATTGGTGATAAGTAAGGATATGGGAATATGGAACGGGGTGGGTGGGGTGGAGTGGGCTGGGGGAATCCAGTGAGTGCGAGCACCGTGAAGGTTGCTGAATCACAGAAGCTTCTTTTCTCTCCTAGAAAGCATTTTTTCCAGTTCTTACCAAATTCCAATGCTGTTTTGATCTCTGCCAACCTTTGCCTCTCCGCTCCCTGGCCAAACGTGTCCTACTTTTCCCCTTACCTGGCCCCCAGAGTTCAGTTCCTATCCTTAGAACTTACCTGTGGATTTAGGCAGGCCCCCAGCTACTGTGAATGTTTAACGCCAGCAGGAAGAGGCCATCCCGGGGCTCTGGAAGTCCCCTGACCCTGGCCCTCGTGTGACAATATCCACCTACCTGCGGGAGGGCAGGCCGTCCATGGCATCCTCAAAGGCCTCGTGGAGAAGGAGGGTGTCCTCGCAGTTCAGGTGGATGGAGCACTGGTGATGGGGCAGCGGCTGGCCGCTGGGAGCATTGGGGGCTGCCAGGAAGCTGGGCAGCCGGTCAACAGCCACTGAGGAGCCAAAAAGGAGAGTCAGGGCATAAAGGCCTGGGTCCTCAGCACCTCGGGAACCCCCTTTCCTAGTCTTCTCCCTGCTTGTCCAAGTGGTGGACCGGGAAGAAAAGGTTTGAAAACTCATTTCACCTTCACTGGGGGGCAGGCTAGAGGTCGGAAAATAGAGATGATGACAGAGGTCTCCAGACCTGGAGATTTCGTCCTCAGAGACTGTCACAAGAGACAGCTCCGAGTCTGGGATGCCTCTTACCATTGATCTTGGTTACAGGTGACGAGGTATCCAGTTGGGAGATTCTCCCCACGAACTCCTCAGGAAGCCACTCCTAGAAGAAGTTTCCAGAAAAGGTCTGGGTATCCCCAGGCCTCCAGGGGGCTGCCTTCTTCCTTTGCTTAGACTGGTCCCTCAACCTCTATCTCCAGAAATCCTCGCTGCCTTTCAGAGCTCAGCCAAACCACCTCCTCTGTGCAGCCCTCTGGGACCTCCTGCTCGGTGCACTCCTTCCTCTGAGCCCCAGCGGGAACCATATGATAAACAGCCCAAACAGCTCTTGCTTTGGGTGTGTCCAGCAATCTGCAGGCTTCTTTTTTCCTTTGCTCTGTAAGCTCTTTGAGGTCTTGATTATCTCCCAATTGACTTAATAAAATGATTCTGAATTAATATTTGTTGAGTTTTATTAGTGAGATCACTTAGAAAAAGTGATACTTTTGACCCAAGAACAGCCTCACGAATGGTTGGGAGCTTCTGCTCATAGGTGTATTATCTTATCGTTGGGGGACAGAGAAGTCATGATCAATTGCAAAAGTTGCTCCAGATCCTTCCCACTCTCCCCCCATATACATGCCCCTTTGTAACATCCTTATTTGACTCTGGGTTTGGCCCAAGTTAGCAAGTAGCATGCAAACAGAAGCCTGGAAACGTGACTGAGTTTGCTCACTTTTGCCCTCTGCCAGATGCTAAGAACATGCCTGGAAGATGGTGCTGGAGGACAGAAGACCACGGAGCAGAGCTGAGTTGCCCTGGTCATGTGGGTGGAACCGTCCTGAACTAGCTCAGCCAGTCAGACACAGCTAAGGCCGGCAGGCCCCATTAGTGGAGAGAAAGACTGGCTTTCTGCATCTACACAGACTTGCATCCCCCACCTGATCTAGTCCTGGCTGTCTCAATCCCCCTACTTGCCACGCCCTGACCTGACAGACACCTTACCTCCCTCCTCAGGCCTCGGGCCTCACCTGTGGGGCCAGCTTCAGGAAGGTGATCTGTGGCGACGCATTGGACAGCACCACTTTGCTCCTCACCTCCATGCCATCCTGTAGCACCACTCCTTGGACACGCCCTCCACTGTCCACCTGTACCTTGGCCACAGTCTGGAGCCCAACGGAAAGAGGTTTCAGAAACCACCAGAAAGGAAACCCAAGTTGGGGATTTCTCACTGTCTGCATGCCCCTCAGGCACTCACAGCTTCCTCATCCAACCCGGCCTGCCCAGCTCCCCGCTCCCTGTGACACCTTAGCCCACCCCCTCCAGCGCGAAGCCTCAGCCAGAGTGTGGGTCAGTGGCCGTGAACTCAAAGACGGGCAGCAACAGCACTGTGACCTGGCCAGAAGCTGCTCAGCCACTAACCAGCCACAGAACATTCACCCTTGATTCCAGCCCTACCTGGTTCCTCAGTAAACCAAGGGACCTTCTGAATCCCAGACTTGGTTCTATCCTGGGGTCGCTGCCAACAACTAGGGTGGGAGTAAGGGGCCACTCACCTTTTCAGTGAAGATACTTGCTCCGTGTGCAGTGGCTGAACTGGCGATGGCATTGGAGAGGGCACCCATGCCACCTTCGACGTAGCCCCAGGCCCCGTGCACTCCCTCCAGGCCCCCCATCACATGATGTAGCAGCACATACCTGAGGACAGACCAGCAGAATCAGGGATGGGGGAGGGGTAATCTCTGCTGAGTTCTCAGTGCAAATCTCCCTTCAATTTTGTACCTTTAGCCTCTCCCCGCCCCCATCAGCCCTTCCCCACCGACCTGGAAATGAACTGGAAAGGGCAAGAGCCTTTTGCCTCCCATGTGACGTGCTGGCACAGCACAGAGGTGTCTGTGTGCAGACCTTTAGTGCCAGAAACACTGTGGTTTTGCCCAAACCTGCCGCTCCAGCGCTCTCCTGAGCTCCCACTGGATGGCCACCTAGTCGCAGGTATCCCAGTTGGATGTTTCATTCCGGCAGCCATCTTAAACCCAGGCTCTTCCCCAGCCCCCAACCAGCTGCTCTCTCAAAATTCCCCATCTCGGCAAAGGCACCTTCAGTTTTGAACAGGAACATGGTTACACCCTACTTGCCCCTCACCACCTGCATCCAGTCAAGAGCTATCAACTCTGCCTCCCGAGACATACCCAGGGCCCTGCTCCCTGCTGCCTCTTCCCCGGGCCAGGCCACTCCCTTCTCTTCCTTAAACTGCTGCAGTGGTTTCCTCTATTTCTCACCTGCAGACCTCTCCTCCACAACCTGGAGGCTGATGTCAAAGCTCAGCTCTGCTCCCCCGCCTGCTTCTCTCCTTGAAGTGTCAGTGGTTCATCGCTGCTTGGAGAGGTGAGTCTCCAAAAGCAGCCCCAGCACTCCTGCTGCTGACCGGCCTCCCCCCTCACCGGCTCCCCCTCACACTCCATACTCCTCCCAAACTCCTTTAGGCCCTTGAATGGACCATGTGTTGCTTAGAACCCAGCTTTTGCGCATGCTGCCTAGAAGCCCTTCCTTCCTCATCTTCTGTTTAGCTGATTCCTTCCATGCTGGAGTCTCAGATGGAGGGGGTCTTCCTCACGGCTCCTCTGATCGAGACCACATCATTTCCCTGCTTTGTTCCCCTGTGAAAACACTCACAGGACTCCATTATCATTACCTGCTCTGTGACTACCTCTCCCATGAGGATTCAGCTACTCCCCAGCACCTAGTATCTCCCCAGCACCTAGCAAAGGCAAGTACTCCGTCATCAATATTTATTGAAGGAATTAATGAAGAAACAAATTATTTAAAGGCACATTTCACAACAGAGCAAGAGACCCACAGAGACGAGGATAAGAAGCTCCAGCTGGAAGATCCAAATTGGCTGGTGGCTCACACAGCTTGGCTAAGGGGTGGCAACTGCTGCCAACCCCCTTTATCATGGCCCCAGGGACTTGGGGCTTGGCTCACTGTGGGTGGAGAAACCACTTCCAAGGGGTGCTCTGTCCCTTGAGAGAAAAGCCACATTGACAGCTTCTAGCTGCATCTTCTGGTGTCCTGGAAATGGCCCAAAGCTTGGCAGCATCCTCGAGCCCAACACACACACACACACACACACACACACACACACACACACACACACACACACGCCTCCATTCCTGCTCCTCTTACAAGGGCTCATTAAGTCAGACCACGACCGCAGGCTCCGCTGTGTGTGACTGCCCCCTGTTGGATCGGGCCGGCAGCGCAGCCCGCGCGCACACAAAGGGAAGGCATCTGGCCCACCTGTGAAGGTGTCTGGGCCAGTACCTGTCCTGCAGCCCAGGGAGGGCGGAGGGGCGGGCAGAGGGAGTGGCGTGGGTGCCCCAGGAGGGGAAGAGATGGGAGGAGAAGTGAGAGAGAAGAGCGGAAGGAAGATGCTCATGTTGAGATGTCACAATGGGAGGGGGGAGAGAGGCTTCTCTCACTGAAGCTGAAGGGAGAAAAATGAAGGCTAGAAAGGAGGGGGGAAGAACACCAAGGAGGAGGGAGAGGTGGAGGGAGGAAAGGAAGGAGGAGAGAGGAATGGAGGAATGGAGGGGGGCGGTTTGGGGGATCAAACAACTTGCCTGGAGATTAGCGCTGCCACTTACTAACTCCTGACTCTGAGCAAGGGACGCCTTCTCTCCAGGGTTGCTCTGGTTGCTGACCGAGTTGTGTTTGGGGCACTTGGCCTGGAGCCCGGCACACTGGGTCAGCTCAGAGAGTGACAGCAGTAACCAGTTCCTAACAGCTCCTGTTGGGAACTCGCCCCACGCCGGCAGCCCCGCGTCTGCCTTCACTCACCCGCTGCCCGGAGTGTGGGGGCTGGTCATGGCTCCAATCACTGCGTCTGTGGCCAGCGTGGCTTTTAGAGGTTCAGACTCGAACCACTGATCCAGCACCTGGGACGGCAAAACGGCAGAGAGAAGGGCTTAGGAGCCTTGGGAGGGAGGGAGGGCCCCCCACTGTGTGGTCCTGCCTGAAGCTGGAGGGGTCTCTCACCCTGGTGATTGGAGCCGTGAGGACCTGGTAATACTGGGGCAGCTGGCCCCCTAGGATGCGGCCTAAAAGAGAAGATTCATAAAACATAAACACAAACTGAGACAGGCAATAAGGAAACACCTTGACCTATAATGTCTCTGCGCTTATTTCTTGATCTGTAAAACAGTCATTTCATGCCCCGAAGAGCTATTGTGGGCATTAAATGAAATATATAAAGCATTGAAAGTTCAGAGGCATTCAGTACATTTTGGCTTGTAGCATGATGTCTGGGAAAACTTGTACAGTATTCCTTCCTTTGAACTCTGAAGACCTGTACCCCAGGAAGGTGCCGGCTTGACAAACCCATCCCTCTGATACTGTTTCACACCATCGCAGAGAGAAACTGGGTACGAAGGTTTCGAAGGCAGCGATCAGCTCCACCAGTTATCGCCCCAGCACCTAACTTGGTGTCCAGCACATCACAGTTGCTCGATACATGCTTACTGCATGAATGTTTATTGTCAGCTTGTTGCTCGAAGGCCCTGCTCTGGTGATCTGGGAGGCAATGTCGACTTTGGGCATCTGTGATAAATCTTCTTCACCCTTCCCCCGTACCCACATTCCCAGGCACCTCTGTATTACCTCCTGCTGTAGCGAGCCACCTGCCCTGCACCTTGACTGTGGGCTCATCCATGGGAGTTGCTTGGCCACTGGGCTCTTCACAGATGTGAGGTGCACACTGTGGCACTTGCCCTCTGTGCATCTGCTGCTGATGTCAGAAGGCCATGCCAGGACCAGCTGGCGCTTCAGAAGAGGATGAGCAGCCCAGAGCAGAGCTGCCCCTGCCGATGTGCCCCAGCACATGCCTGGGACCAGAGTCCAGCACATGCCTGGGACCAGAGTCCAGCTGAGCCGGGGAGTCACGTGAGAAATAAATGTTTATTTTTATGTCATGACGCAGCCCCCTGTCACCCGCGGTGGTAGCCAGCACCATGGATTGATACCCCTCTTTCCAGCTTCATGCCTTTTCCTGTGGTCACCCTTAAAAAATGAACAACTTGCCCATAAACCTTGGCCTCAGACTCTATTTTTAAGGCACACCAGGCTAAGACCTACTTAATAAATAAAGTGCACCAGGCAGCCCCTTATGGATAGATGGCAGTTGGCGGGCTGCCCTGGAGACTCAGGCTTATGTCCAGTCATGGAGAACAAGGGCTGCGTTCCACAAAGGTCATTCATCAACCCTGACGCCGCACTTTGGACTTACCTGCCTGCAACAGGGGCTTGAGGGTGGAGAGCGACTTGAGCCTCTGCACCAAGGATCCCTGCTGAAAGGCTGCCGTGTCCACAGGGGGAGCATCCAGCAGAGGGTCAATGGCTAGTGCCAAGCGATTCATGAACTCCTCGTATTTGGGAAAGGCCTGGAACAGAGCCCCGAGTCAAGGCCCCATTGCCTGAATCGCACCAGGCATTGCACCCACACTCTGTTCTCCATGCTACCCCCAAATAAGCTGCTGAACCTCCCAGCAGAGGCTTGGTGGTACCTCAGCCTTCATGCCTACCGTGGCCATGTTGAGTTACTCTCACTCCTAGAGCTCTGTGCTGCTTTAATGCTAAAAGATCAGAGATCCTGGGGGTCAAGAGAGTCACGGGTGGTGGCAGGGACAAGGGTAATGCCAGCCAGGACCACATATTAGCCACAGAGAATGGGCAAGAATCCTGGGATGTGGGCTCTGTGACAAACCCTGAAGCCATTTGAAAGTCCTTCCTCTCATCCTGTCTTTCTATACATGACTGGTAGAAGCAAGCTCTCTTGTGCTATGTTTCCACATGTAGACTGTTCTTTCCAGGCGTGCACAGCTCCCACGTCCTCTCTCATAAGCAGAAATAGGAGGCTGCACCTCTTCACTCCACAAATTCCACAACTGAATCCATTTTGATGTCCTGGTTACCACGCCCACCTTCACTGGGGCGACAGGAACAGGGACAGGGACAGATGGCCACACATGAGGCCCTTTTTGCTTCTCTGCCCAGAATTGTTAAGTGGGATCATCTAGACTCATGGGTATACACATGGGGTTTTAATAAGGTGACCAAAGCAAAGTTCTGGGTGGAAGGACATTTGAGAAATCGCTATGAAAATGAAGCTAAACAGCTTTCTCCACAGCAGGCCTTTAAGATGACAATGCACAAAGAAAACACCAGAATTTGGGCCCCTTTCTTAGCACCACACAATCAAAAGCAACACACAGGGATTGTATTAACCCAGGTTCTTCTTATAAAAATATCCCCATCCAGATCTGAGTTGATGCTATACCTTTAGCTTGATACCCAAAAGACCTGTCAAAGGATCTTTGTATATCTGCAAAATCGATCACAGCAGGCCCATTACATAAGTCAGTGACTCTTCAACACAAAGGAAACTCAACAAATTCCTTATAATGCAATCCCACTTCATGCCAACAGAACCTTCCTTGTCTGGGGCTGCAAGGGAATTGGTGACAAATTGAAAGCATATTTATTACAACTCTCTTGTCCTAAATTCCTGATTGTCTCTGGTCCGATATTTCTTTTTTTGTTTGTTTGTTTTTGGTTTTCTTTGCTTTAATGTTGATAACCGATTGGAATTCAGTCTAAAAACTGGAGAGATGGAAGGCACTTGCAGTAGAAGCACATACCGGTAGATTCCCTTTAGAAATTCAGCAGGTCACCTAGCACAGGACACACAGGTTTGAGGGTCTCCTATGTCCACAGTCTTAGTCATTGTCCATTTCTGGCTCTTTGCAGTGCCCAACATCAAAAGCCAGGAGAGGGCCTCCCTGGTGGCACAGGTGGTCAAGCGCTGCACTGTGTAGCTGTCCACAGACTCTACAGCGTGGGTTCCATCCTGGCCAGCCGGCAAGAATCCCACATGGCGAAGCAGGACTCTCCTGTCTCGCCCGCTGCTCCCCTCAGCAATGTATTTCGTCAGTCTGCCTGTTCTGTTCTCTGCTCTGTCTCTGGTGAATCCTCTCACCCTCCCGCACATCTGGCCTGTACCCCAGTTCTTTTATAAAAATAAATAAATAAATCTTTAAAAAAAAAAAAGGCAGCAGAGACTGGTTACCTTCTAGGGCAGGAGGGGTGGTCTGGCCAAACCCCCATGGTCTTTGGACACTGTGTTCTAGGACAATTCCAACAAGAGTCCCCTCCAGGCTGGAGAGAGAAGAGGATATCAGTGGCTGGTTGCATCCCCTACCTGGGCATCCTTCTGTGAGAACTGGGCGATCTGCTTCTGGTTTTCTGCCATATTTGTACCCAGGAGAAGGGACCTGGGCACCTTGCTTGCTGGGCCTTCTTCCAGCATGGGGGTGAAGGAGTAGGGGTTTCGAAGATGAAGCCGCAGCCCATGTTTCTGCAAAACACAATTAGCACAGGTCTTATTTGAAGGGATCCATGGCTTTGACCATTGACCTTTCTCTGATTGTGTTTTTGACTGTTTAGGTACCTGCATGTAGGTTCCCAAAGCATGGGGTCCTGGTTCCTACTTTTTAAGCATTTAAAAAGCCCTTGGGACTCCCCTGGTGGTGCAGAGGTTGAGTGCTGGGCTGCGAAGTTGCCTGCAGTATCTGCAGCACCTGTTCGATTCCCGGCCACTGGCGAGGGTCCCACATGGCGCGACAGATCTCTCCTGTCTTGCTCACTGCTCCCCTCAGCAGTGTATTTCGTCAGTCTACCTGTTCTGTTCCCCGCTCTGGCTCTGGTGAATTCTCTCACCCTCCCAGTGATGGGGGGTGTACCCAGTGCTTGGGTAAATAAATAAATCTTTTTTAAAAAAAAAAAAAAGCTCTCTTGCCCAGCCACCCTATGAGAGACCACACTACACCACACCACACCAAGCCACACCACACTACCTGTGCCAGGAGTGTGCTAAGATTGACAACGATGACCTCACAACAACTCTGTAAGTGTATCATCCTCATTGTGCAAATACAACAGCAGAATTTCAGAGAAGTGACATCATTTGTCTGAAGTCACATTGGGAGGTGGATCTGGATTTTAAAAACCACATCTCTGTGACTCCAAAGCCCCGGGCTCTCAGCACTAGACTGTATCTTCCCCACTTTAGAAATAATTAAAATTTAGAAAGACACAATAGAGCAATGGTTATGTGAAAATCCATACTTACAAGGTAGATAAATTATTCACATCAAAAAGTTTTATTTACTTTGCAGACTCATTTACTCTGGGGTCATTTTAAATGAAGTTTCCCCTGATGCATTTAAAATATGAATTGATTTACAAATATTTGATTAGCACACAGAACTTTCTAAGAGCACACCTACCTCCTCAAAGGAGGTGCAACAGGGTGGTCCCCAGGAAAGGGGGAGGTTCCCTGCCCCACCCAAGGGAGGGTGGAGCTGAGTAGGAAGAGGAGAAGCTGCACAGAAGAGACTGAGGAAGGAAGCAGGATGGAGCCAGGAGACCTGGAAGAGGCGCATGGAGCCTAGAGACACGTGAAGAAACTGTGCTTGTCTTTTGGTCGTGGCCTGGGTGACACAGATGTGGGTGAGACCCGTGGGGAGGTGACAATGGCAGCTTTTATCTTGATGTTGATTTTGCTCTTTTCCTTCCCGACTTGTCTGGTTGTTTGTGACCCTTTTCTGTGGGTCCCCACTGGAAGATGCTTTAGACTTGTGGCAGGCTTTGGGGCCTTGCTCTGGGCCAATCCCATATGGATGGACTTTTACCCACGAGGAGACGGGTAACTTTGGGTGCTTGATTTAGAAACTAGATTCTTTGCCGTTCCTGTATTGTTTCCTAATTGTATTAAAGTTCCTTCCCATTAAAGTCTCATATGTTTTGTGTTGATGTGGCGGATGGCAGAACCCATTTAGAATAGGCAGGTTTGCGGGGCTTGGGCTGCCCCTCTCCCTGTCCTATAACAGAGGTACAGATGAACAAAATATATCTGTGAACTTTCACAAAGAAGACTTACTCTTTCCACTAGAGGTTTCTTTTTCCTAAACCACTTTATTGAGGTATGATTGACATTAAAAAGCTGTATGTATTTAATGTATACAACTTGATATCTGGACTTATAGAAATTTCTTTTCCCAGATACTTGGCCTGCTCCCTCACCTCTTTGAGGGCTGGCTCAATGTCAAGCTTATTAGCAAATCCCCCCTGCTCACTCCACAGTCTCTACCCCTCATTCTGCTTTATGTGTTTCAAAGCACTAACACAACCTGCCTTGCTGTTTTCTTCCTTCTTCCCCAGGTAGAGGTAAGCTCTCTGAGGTCAGGGGTATTGTCCCATGCTCAGAGCTGTGTCCCCAGCATCTAGACCCAGTGTAATCAATTCGTCTTCTGTGAACTGAATGAAGGAATGCTTCATCACAGACAGGTACACAGGCATGAGATCTAAGAGCAGAAATTTTAAGAAACACGAGGAAACCAGAAAAGAGCTTTCCAATAATTACAGCTGAATTTCCCTAAACTGGAGTCTTTCCAGATGGCAGGACCACCACCAGCTGAGTGTTTTGTGGAGGTGAATCCAAACACTGGTGGGGGCAGGGGCTGAGGGACCTCCAGGGTCCTGTCTAACACTAGGATGGAGAACTTTGTTTCTAAGTTAGAGGAATTTCCAGCTTGGTTTCTCTTAATACAGTGAAATCTATTCCTCCTTTTCCCTCACTGTGGCATCTGACCCACCACAAGTCTCACCAGCTCTGCCTCCAGGCATTGACCACTTCCCTCCATCCCCAATGCCCCTCAGCCTGATCCGCCATCTTGTGGAGCCGCCATCTTGTGAACCCCTCATGGACACCCTATAGCCATGGCTGGCTCCGCAATAATCCACACCCTCCCTCGGGTGGAATGACGTTTTATAAAATTGTGAATCCCATCACTCCATTGGCTGATTAAGCACCTCTACTGGCTGCCCACTGCGCTTGGGTAGAATGTAGTCTCGTCCTCATGCAGGCAGGTTTGTGGGGTCTGGGGTGCCCCTCTCCCTGCCCTGTAACAGTCACAGCCCGCAAGGCCCTGTCTCACTGGCCCCTGCCCCAGTCGCACACCATCCACTGCCTGTCCTTCATCTGCTCAGCCACACTGGTTTTCCTTTTGCCTTGGGTCTGTCCACCTCCACTTCCCTCTGACCAAAACACTCTGTTGGTTCTCTCTGCTGCTACTTCTTAGCACTTGAATGTCAGCTTACATGTCACTCTGCAGGGAGGCTTCTGGTCATAAGTCCAGGCTGTATCGTACTGCGCATTCCTTTCTCCAGGTAACACTCTGCCTCAAGTTCCGTTACTAAGATCAGAGGCCTTGTCTTCCCGGCTCACCCGCGTTGCTTAGGGCCTTTCCCTGGCCCACAGGTGCTTTCATTATTGGATGAACACATCAATACCCACCTCCCCCCAAAGGGACCAGCAGAAACCCCAGAGTGGTTTCAAGTATAACTGATGGAACACAAATACGATTTTTTACGATTCCAAGATAATCTTTTACAAAGTGAGCTTTTGCCTTTCTTGATTTACTTATGTGGTGTCAGAATAAGAAGAGGAATTAAATCACCATTAGATGATATCCATTAGCATTTGCATATTATGCAGCTGTCCTCTATAAACAGAAACAAAACCTTCTAATATACCCATGAGATTTCTCGGTATGTGCATGCATCCTGGGGGGAAATTGTTAGGAAGAGACAAGGTGTATCAGAGATGTGGAGGTCTTAAGGGGTGTCATTGTCAAAGCTGTAGCCTGGGGGCCTCCTGTTTCAGAATAGTCATGTCCAGCCCCACTGGCTCAGATCATTGATCAAGAAACCTCAAGCAATCTCCAGTTTGCCTCCAGTTTTCCAGGTCATTGTTGTGGACCTGACAGTTTGAGAGCCCTGCCTTTCAGAGATTTCTAGGAGAAAAGCAGGAGCAAATGAATACAGTTCAGACCCAGAAGGTTCTTGGGGGGAAGGGAGTAAAAGGGGTTGCCCCTTGAATGAGGTCAAGGCTGGTCTAGGGAGAGCTGGAGAGGCAGCTGCTGGCTGATAAGGGATAAAAATGCACCCCTTCCCCTCAGGGCAAAAGCATTGCCCTCCCAGCCTGGATTCCATGGCTAATGTGGGGCCATTATAAAGTCAAACTTAGGATAGGATCTGGGTGGATAGAACAGGGAAGTCCTCCAATCCAGAGCTCACACTGACAGCTGTGAGAACTGAGGCCCAGAACACAGGTCTGAGTGATGGGCCAAGGTAGTGGAGTGGACAAATGGCTCAAGAGTGGCAAAAGGGCACCAAAGTCAGCTGCACATGCCAGTTGAGGGCTCGGTCTGACTGGGTTCGGGGCTGGAGTGGCACAGCCTGGCAGGCAGTAGCCCAACCACAGGTCTGTGAGCCGCCTGCTCCTCTCAACTGCCGCATGGGAGCGATGATGCTCCCTGCAGTGACCAGGCCCTGAGCACGCCCTGCACTGTGATGAGCAGACAGTCACTACCACAACAGGATGGGAGGTAGGCATCACCCCACGTTATAGGTGAGGAAGATGAGGCACCTGGAGGCCAAATCATACAGCTGAAAAATGGCAAAGCAGGGTTTAAAACTGGCCAGTCAATTCCAGACACTGTCATCTCAGGCTGGAGCTGCAGAGTTCACGCCTGTGACCCTGTCCATTGCAAAGGGATAGAGGTGCTGAGGTGGCACATTCTGCCTGGCTCAAGAACAAGGAGGAAGAGGCTGCTAGCTAGACCTGGTTCAAATTCTCTGTCATTTCTTGGCGAGTGAATTTACCCTCCCTCAAGATCGGTTTCCTCATCATAAATGGGAGACACTAAGAGGTAAAAATCAATTGAACATTAAGACTTATAGTCCAAGATGGGAGACACTGGTGAAATCGGTGCTCATTTTTATTGTTTTGGAAACAGATGATCCCTAAAAGTTTATTGGCCCTACTGTGATGCCTTCCAGGTGGTCACTGTCCCCAGAAGGGGTTAGCTCTGTGCACCAGGCAGCAGGACTGTCTCCTCCAGGCTACATAATCCTGTTAATGTAGTCCAGAGTCAGAGGCCAAGTCTTATACTCAATCCACTTGGGAATTTCTAGTTAGAGGAACCCTGTGATAACGCCATTTTCAAATAAATGATTTTTTTTTAATAAAGAGAATAATCATGAGAGAATTTCTATTCTGTGATTCTTAGTTTTCACATTACATTTTTTCCAAAGAAGGAGCACCCTTCCTGCTGCCCCCTCCCACTCTCTGCACCATGTCTGCTACTGTGCAAACACCTCCAGCTCCCATCTGGTGTGGGCTGAAGACCGCAGACCCTTTCCCAGGCCTTGGTTAGAGTTCATCCAGTCCTACCTGGTGCTTTCTCCTTCTCTTTGTCCCTCAGGGGCTTTTTCATTATCTAATTCAGGGAATTCGCTATACAAATCAGAGCAGCCAAGAGCTGTGAACAGTGGTTGAACATCTTATTGATTTCAAACTTTCCACTTAGAGCAAAGTGAGTGCTAAGGTGCAGGCAGCTTCTCATAAGATGCCACAGAGGACCCTCTTCTTTGAGTGCTGGGTGACAGAGGCACCAAGCTGGCGGCTGCTAAGTCGGCTCTGAATTTCTTAAAGGCAGCAAGGGGTGAAAGGAACCGGCTAGGTGGGGGTGGGGTGGGGGGCGCAAAGTCCGGCCAGCCTGTGGACTGCGGGAGACTGATTAAGAGAAGTTGGCAATGGCAGACCCCAGTCCTTAGGTCCCTCAAACAGCCCCAGATTCAGGGGAGGTGAAAGTCCCTGGGGTCCAGCTTCTACCTCCAAGCTGCTCAGATGGTACCAGGATCCAAAGTTTAATGAGGTCAGAGATCAGGTGCAGGTTCTGAGGTAGCTTTGCAAACTCTGAGGCCCTGGGCGCAGGCAGGATTCTACAAGGAAAGTCTCGGGGCAGGGCACCAGCCATGGCTGTGTGTAGGAAGGAGGGCCTGAGGTAGACAAAGCTCAGGCTTTGTCAGGCTTTAAAGAAATTTCCCAAGTTTTCAGACACTGGGTAGGTGGGCTAGACAAAATTCTGTGGAAAATGCCAAGGAGATCGTGTAGGATGGACAAATCCTCCGAAGGAGGCAGAGCTCAGGGGTCTTCACTCCTGGGTGGGAAGAAGAAACTCCCCCCACCACACCCACACCTTCAGGGCAGGCTGGAGCGGGAAGAGGACCTACCTTCAGCTCTAGGTCAGTGTAAATCTGTGGCCTCAGCAGGCTAAGGAGGTAGGACGCTCGGGAGAACTTAAACCCTGAAACAGAGTCAGACAAAGACAGTCACCATTGGTCACCAGTGGTCCCCCCTCCCCACCCCACACCACCTCTTGGGGCTCACCTGAGATGATCTCCTCAGTGACAGCAGCACCCCCTACTACGTGGCGTCTCTCAAAGACTGCTGTGTTCACCCCCAGTTTCTGAAGGTAGGCTGCCTGCGGGGCACACCGGGCCCACCCTCTCAGGGACCTGGCTACAGGGCCTGCGTGGCCCCTGGCTCCTGCCCCTGGGGATTCCCTTGTAAATTCCCACTCTCCCACAGGCTTTCCAAGATCCTACAAGAAGCTCCTGCTCCTCCACTTCCTGGGTGAAGCTGATCTGCCCTCTCGAGTTGGGGGGCCACCCTCGCCCCTCGGGGGCACCAGAGGTAGCACAGTGAACTTGTTCTGTAAGTGCTAAGCCAGACTGTCTGCTTCCAATCCCCTTATTCTCTTTCTGCAGGTGCAGCCCAGCTCATCTGGTCTCAGTTTCCCCATGAGCGAAAACGGGACTGATGAAAATAATAACCACTGCATCTAATAATATCCACCCATGAAAATAATAACCACCAGGTACACTGAGGTGTACCTGGCACCTCGGACACACTCAGCAAATGAAGATATGATCACAGCACAGCTTTATTTGGGAAGCTCTAATTAATGTTTCTCTAGTACCTAGAGGGAAATCAATAAGTGTTGGTTGAATCACATTGGTCCTGAGTCTACAGACCTAAAATGTGGGCCTGCCTTCCCCCACCACCACGGTGATGGCAGGGATGGGTAGGTCTGAGGTCAGGCATTTAAGTTCACTTGGCAACAGCCGCCTGCCAGACATGTGAGTGCATCATTTCATCTGACCCAGCTACACCCCTAGAGGTAGGCATGTGATTCCCCCCACCTCACAGGTGAGGAAATTGGGGCTCAGTGAGGTGAATAGCTTGTCTCAGATTCAAGAAACTGATGAGTAGAAAAGTTGTTGGAATTGAACAGATGGCTGGACGTAGGGTCAGGATTCCTGACACATCCTCACGGGGAAGGAAAGAGGCCAGTCTGGCACTAGAAAGCCGGCCCGGCCCTCAGAGGTGTCGCTCTCTCAGGACCACAGCCTCTCAGGACCATAGCCTCACAGAGCCACCTCACCAGGGTGATCTGACCATGAGAAACTGAGACAGGGCAAGTCCCTTCACAGCTTTGTCTTTGCAAAACAGACCAGGGTCTCTTGCCACCTTCGCCCACACTGCCTGCCCCCCACCCCAAATACCAAATGGCCACAGTGAGCAGCTGCTGCTTCTTCACCAAGAGCTGCTCTCCTCAGCCTGGGCTCCCAGCCCTGGACCTAGGTCTATCAACGTGCCAGGTCACAGGGTTACCCCCACTTTCTGACAGCATCTAATTTAAAACAACCCCCTACTTTCTTAGCTCCTCCCCATATCATCCAGCTAAAGTATGAGTGACTCGTAGAGTAGCTTCCTCCTGACACCCTCTTACTGAGACACCCCATCCTGGTTCCCCAGGGCGCTGCCTTGGGTCACCAACCAGCTAGATTAACCGCAGGGGGCCCTGGGTCTTTGACCGAAGGGCATCTGTGCCAGGTGTCCTTGCCAGCCTCCCCAGCCAGAAACCACCATACCCAAGGGCGCCCTCTGCGTCAAGGCTTTGTGTGCCAGGCCTTAGAGCACCCGAGCCGCCTCCCTTAGGACAAGTCTGCGTGTTCCTCTTCTTCCCATGACCCAGAGGCCCTACCAGTGACTCTCCTGACCTGCACAGATAAAAAGTAGCAGAGCTGGGAGATGAACCCATGTTTATATTAATGTAAAATTAAAGTTTAAATTACTGATCGACCGAGTTACACGTAAAATGTTCTAGTAAAACTGCTCTGTCCAGGCGGTGAGAAGTTTCACACAATCTTGCGCTCCCTTCACGGCTAGGCCTGCCTGTGTTGACATCACAGAGCTGATGCTCCTTCAGGAAGACAACCGTGTTTGTCCTGAGGCCTCAACAGCCTCCCCCACCCCCCCCCCCCAAACCCCCGGCACAGGCTTTGGCTTCCTAGAGTACCGGACTCAGGTTTGAGAAGCATCGCCTTGGTGTAGTCCCGGGCCTGGCTCATTTTGGGACCTAGAAGCCTACTGTGTTGGGGGCAGAGCCCTGGCTCCCTGCTGACCAGGTTCCTCCCCATTCTCAGGACTGTGTGCTCCATGCGGGGTGCTCTGGGCTGGCACATGATCTAGCCGGCGTGCACAGAGCTCTCCACTAGAGGACCCCCTAGTCTGGAGTCAGAGGGCCCTGCCCAGCCCCAGATCCTCAGGCTTTGTCAGTCCCACTCTTCCTCGCCTTTCCATTACCCCTTTCGAAAGCTCCTTGAGTCTCTCAAGGTTATGAGGGAAATCCACAAGCATTTGGGGGGGGGGCTGACAACCTCCTTAACTGCTGCTCCTTAACACCCTGCAGTTGCAGAGAGCCGCCGGCCAGGAACCCGGAGAAGGGGGGGGCACATACTCACAGCCACCAGCCCGTTGTGTCCTGCAGCGAGACAGGGAGGGGGAGGAAAGCAGCACTGGTCAGCGGCAGACAGACGCATTCCTTGAGGAGCACGGTCACCCACCCCTGACCCCGTGCCCACAAAGGCCCAGGAGAGGCAGCCGGGACTTAGGGGAAGACTCCCTTGCCCCCGCCGACACCTGGGTGTTGGGAGAGCAACTAGCTGCATAAAACACCCGGTCTGTGGGAAATCAGAAAACTCTAGTTCTTGCACCGGCTTGGAGAAAAGTCTTGTCACCCTGGCCTGGCCAGTGGCTCCTTGGTGGAGTGAGGGGCAGGGAGGCACTCAGGGCCAGTAGACGAGTAATGTCCCACAAAGCCTGGCCTCCAGGCTTCTGTCACTTGGCCATGTGAGGGTGATGTTGGAGGGAGGATGGGGGTGTGGGGCTGGGGGGACCTGGTCTGCTGATGCCAGGGCCCTGTCCAGCATGGAATCACGGGAGCCCCGGTGAGTTCTGGTCACGTGCACAGTTGCTGTCATCTGTGACTTGTGTTGCCCAAGCGCAGGCCACAGTAGTGCCCCAGGAGGCGTTATTCACAGGGGTTTGTCTTTGTGACATCCCAGTGTTCCCCAAATAAAACAGGTATAGCTGAAAACAAAGTGCGCAGTGCTCCAAGCACACTAGAGTGATGAGTGATGAGGAGTGTTTCAGAGGTGCCAGCTGAACAGGCACATTTATTTCTTGTACATTTCATTTCTTTCCAAAAATCTTAAGAGGACAGCCCTTGAGTAAGGAGCCCTGAACTTGGCTTGAGACCCCATGGTCCACGCCTGACCCCCTCCCCTCTTCTCCAGGAGCTGGTGCTGCTCCAGCTTTGAGAAGCTTCAGGAGCGCCCGGGGAACTGCAGAGCCCACCCCACCGCAGGGTCTGCTCAGCAGGCTGGGGAGCGGGAACCTGGAGTGGGATTTCTGAGGCAAGTGGGGGCCCCCTCTCTCCTCACTCGAAGGAGAAGGTGCGGTTGCTGGTGGAGAATCCTTGTTAAGCAAACACCCTGGCAGATTTCGGGGCGGGCTGCTGGCCTTTCCTGAGTCACTTGGCATATGTTTCTCCTTGGTGAGAGAAGGTCACTCTGAGTCTCCAAAGGTGTCAGTAGATGACTGTGTTCTCCGAGTCCAGCTCGAAGGCCATGTTAACTCAGATGAAATGCTCAGCCATTCCCTTGACAAACACCCATAAAGAGGAGAGCAGCAGTGACCCGCGTGACGGATCTGTTCACGGCTGAGCTGACTTTGTTTTACATTTTCCACACAGAGACTCCCAGAATTTTAGAGGTCATTGAGCCAGCTTCTCATCCATTAAAGGAATCTCCAAAATGGAGTTTTTCAAACCTCTTTGATCACAAGCCACAGGAAGCAAATCCACATTTTTACACCGTGACCTGGCATCCGCCCCACAGAAACAGGTTTCATGAACCAATGTGAAATCTCATCATGTGATAAGCAGATGATGAGCTATGTGGAATTTTAAAATGCTGGCTGGCAGGCTATTTTTGTGTATTTTTGAAATTTTTCCTAAGAAAGTTCTAAAAATAGGCTGGATGGGACTCACGGATTGCAACCTGTGGTTTGAAAAAGTCTGCTCTCAAATACATACAACAGATTAAGAGGCAGAGACCATCCCGGCTCCAGCTGGCTGCTGCTGTTTGCCAAGGCAGGCCCTCACAGTCATTTCAGTCACCTTGAGCCTCAAGCTTCTTCATATGTAAAACAGCAAGGATGCCAGGCCCTTGCAGTGTGGAAGGGAAAATAACCAACAATATGTGGAAAGCACCTGACTCTGGGGTGATTTGCAATAAATGGTAGCTGTTTGTCTTTTAATTAGTACTGGTCATAAATCTTGGAAAGCTAACAAAGGCTTCCAGGCAGTCACCATATGTAAACCTACAAACACACAAACAGACCTCAAATGACAAATGTCAAGGACCCGACTGGCCAGGACCCTCTTCCTTCATGCTCCCTCTGCCCCTGCCCTGATTGGGCCTCCCCTTTGCTCTTCTGAAACTGCAAGGCCGAGTCCAGGGAGCCTCAGGCAGCATCTTGCAGGGGACCGTTGAGAGAAGCTGCTCTGAGTTCTCTGTGTGGGCTGCAGCTGCCCCATGGGGTCCACCGGGAGTGTGGGTTAGAGGTGCTGACTTCTGGGAGTCAAGTCAACCCTCAGAACCCTAGTTTCTCCGTGCAGGGCGCAGGACCTCTCAGGGCCATCTTCAAGGTGGCTGCCAGCTGCTCATGTGACCTGTCGTACTCTTTAAGTGAAAAAAGTAACTGTCCCTTGGGAACTGTCCGCATTTACTAGTTGCAATCACAGTTGGCTACTGAGTTTGGTGAAAATCACAGAAACTCAGGAAGAATCAACTGGCTGCCTGGAATTTAGGGCATTGAATAGTGTGTGCTACATGCTTAATTTCAGCATTTATAATAAACTGAAGTATGTCAGTGTGTGCACACTTTTCCCAGGAGAGGTGACATTAAACATTTACGGACACACATAAATGTGTCCGTAAAAGATGAAGAAATGCCCACATGGGCAAGCAACTTTAAAGCTGTACTATGAGCACATTCTTCTTCTGGGCCGGTCACTCTCTCTGCATAAACTCAGTTGGAAATAATGTCAAAAGCTGCATTTTGGATCCTTGGTGACTGTCATCGGGCCCCAAGGAAGGTGCCCTGGGCCTGACCTCACAGCCTCAGCCCAGTGGACTCGGGCACGCTGAAGCTGGGGCCAACAGAGCATAGCAGGATCCCCGTAGCAGATCCCCCAGGGGTGCCAGGCAAGGGGGCGTCACCCTCTGCAGACACATGGTGGGATCTCTGGAACTGGTTTGTTTTCTCTGACTCCCCTTTATGAAATGATTTGGTTCCTCTGGAGATGGGTGACCTTAGTGGTGAGGTGATGGCAACCAGAAATTGGGGCACTTGGGGGGCTGGACTTCTGACCTTACCTACCATTCGCTGTCCAGGAACATAGCAGCAGCTAGCTGATTTCTGCAGGAGATACATGGAAGCCCCTGAGCTTACCTGGACCTCCCTGGTCATTCCAGATGAGAAGACCATAGCTCAGAGAGGGCAAGCATCTGCCTCAGGCCACACAGCAAGTTGAAAGTACAGTCAGCCCCCGAACCCTGGTGCCAGCTGGCACACTGGTGGGCTCTCCAGCACAGCCCCTGCTCTCGCTCCAGCATAGCCCCTGCTCTCACGCCAGCACATGCTGGGTCTGGCTGCCCTCTGTCTGGCTCAGCCCGCTTTACCTGCTCCTATCACCACCGCGTCGTACTCTGGTTTCAGGTGGCTCCTGGCTTCCGAATGAGTGCTCCTCCAAGCTGGGCAGGGGGAGGCTGCTAAGGCCCTGCTGAGTCCTCTGATACTTGCAGCCATTTCTTCCCAGTAGCAGACCAGGGATTTCCTTGTAATCAGCTTTTTGTGCAGTCTCAGGCCGGAGGGAGGAGAAGTGGGGAGGCAGGAAAAGAGGAGGAGCTGAGCCTGCTGCCCTGTGTACTTGGCCCTGGGCCAAGACTTCGCAGAGGACAGAGAGCAGTTGGAGGCAGAGTCCATGGAGGCACACACAGGGCAGTCTCCCCATGCCCGGCAGGACCCTGCCACCTCCAGGCCTCAGGAGAGAAACCCCTGGGCTGGTGATTCTCTAGGGCTCCCACACGGCAGGCACTGTGCTGACCAGTGGGGTACCCTCACATGTAAACTTCCACTTTAGAGGCAGGAGCACTGAGCCTGGGAGAAGGGGGTTATGACTGAGTGCTCTAGAAAAGGCAGGAAGAGGCTTGGCAGGCCATCCCGTGTTAAAGAACTAAATGTTGGCTTGTGCTGGGGTGGAAGTGGCAAGCAGGAGAGAGACTGGGGTCAGACTCTGCTGGGGCTCCCGTCCCTGGCAGGATGGTGAATGCTCTCACCCAGAGCAGGAGCCCGCTGGCCACAGGACTTTGCTAGAAGCTTAGCATTGCCACATCCAGGGCATCAGCAAAACTGCTGGGAGGGCCACATCTGTCACCAAGGCCCCAGAGGTGCAAGTTTTCTCCCAAATACTTACATGCCACCCACTTAATATAGGCTGCAACAGAAGCTTGAGGGGCTTGGGGGCAAGGTTCCCTGCCCGCAGTTCTTGGAGTTCACCTCATTCCTCTGAAGACCAGGACAGTTCTCTTCCGTCTTCTGGCTCCTTTCCCATTTCCCAAGAATTTGCAAGGATTAAAGATCACATCTGTAAATATCTTCTGCTAAAGCACCTTCTTACAGTCTTTGGCCTGTCTGGAATGAGGTGCCCCTTTGTTCTTTGCCCATAGGCTAGCAGATGCTTCCGGTGTAGGGAAAAAACCCTAGGACCTGGGGGTTCCAGTACTGCTGGAACATGCCAGCATTAGGGAAGCAGCTATCAGAAGTGTGCCACAGAACTGGGGGGCAGGGGGACCGAGCAGATGCTGAAGAGGGTCTCCTCCTACTCTGGACTCTGACACCGCTACACCCGCCATGGCACATTTATACCCAGTGGGAGTCACTGCTAAAATCTGGTTCAAGATGTTCACCCGGGTGTTTTTTATCATCCAGAAGTAGATCTTGGTTAAACTAGACATACCACGTGACACAGCTGCTGCAGCTAAGGACAAGCATTAAGTGACAGAGTGGGTGTCCTAACCGAACAGCGCTGGGCTTCGAGATGCAGTTTTCCTCCTGTGGGCTCTATCTTCCACTCTGGATGCTTACTCTGTCCTTTGATCCTGAGGAGGCATCAAGCAGTCACCTTGGTGACATGTGGCCACTGCCCCTCCCGAGGACTCTAGCCTGAGACATGGTTCAGCTCCTTTTGTGTCCCTGCTCCCTCTAGCTGTTCTCTCAACTGGTGAGAAGTCTTTGTGTCAATTTCAGCTCAAGACTGAAGACCCGGAGGCCAGCTGGATGCCAGTTTCTCCCCATCCCACAGCGGATGCCCTCAGTCCCCAAGCACTAATGGTCACCCATGATGTCTGTTCTGGTTAGGAGCTTCTAGTTTGCAGGGGTGCAGGAGGCAGGGTCTAGGGCACACTGGGACCGCTGGGAACCCTCTTAAACCTCAGAGCCTGGGATCCACTGGATCCAGTGGCCCTTGTGAACTTGGGTCAGGAGCCGTGGGGAGGCCAGGACTCCGCAGGGGCTTACTGCAGCAAGAAGGTCCAGCAGCCCGGGTGTGTGTGCCAGGGAGAGACAATAAGCACAGCCAGCATTCAGTGAGCCCTCGCCATGTGTCCGCAGCCCTCACATCCTCCTTGCCAGGTAGGTGCTGTTGTTCTTAATGACAGGAAACGGGTTTGCAGTTTAGAAAACCTGCTCACTGGAATCCAAATCTAGGCGACAGCACATTTTATTTGGGGAGGGAAAAGGTTTGCGGGAGCTCTTGTTCCACTTTGAGAACAGCAGGCAGACCCCAGGGAATTCCTCCCTGTGTCCTGGGGACAACAGAGAGGCAGCTCTGAAAGGGGCTGACCTGACAGTACACTGTGTTAACAGGAGATCAAGGGAAGTCCTGACCTCGCTCTCCTCCAGAGGGAAGAACTGGGGTTGGCTCATTGCCAGTGCGGAGGCTGGTAGGTGGAGCTGGAGACCTGTCCCGACTTCACGTGGCCACCATGGATGGGAGGAGACTCTTGCTGTGGGGATACTCAGGCAGGGTGGTTCTGAAGAACCAGGGGCACAGACAATCTGTGCAGTGGGTGTAGGGTCCCATTCTAGATCAAAGGCACGCGGGAGGCCTCCCATAGGCGCTGGGCCAGCTCCCCGACCTGCTGCACTAGCACGTCTGTGGGGACAACAGACAGGTGGAGGGCCAGCAGCTCATGGCACTTCACGGCCTCGGCTGGGTGGCCCTTGCTGTAACAGCGCAGGAGCTTCCTAGAGGAACAAAAGGAGGACAGGATTCAGAAGTGGAGTCACGGCACACCTCCCAAAGCCAGGCCCTCACCGGACAGCGAGCAAGTGCTCGGTCACCTCACTAGGTGCTGGCACCTCATCAGTGAAGGCTTCCTTGTCCCTCTTAACCTAACCTCACAGGGCTCAGTCCTAGGCTGCCACGGCCCCTCCCTATGGGCTCTCACTCCAGGGGCAGGGAGCTGAGGGATGTGACAGTGCCAGCAGGAAGCTCTCCTGGGGCTCCGCAGACATCTGTTTGCAAAGCTGCCAAGAGCACCAGGAGCATGCCAACAGGAAGCTGGTCAGAAGCCCCAGGTGCTCTCCACTTGCTTCCTCTCACTGAACACGCGTGGGGCTGTGAGGAGCTCTGACAGAGGAGGGTGTTTAGCTTGGGGGGGCACTTTAGACCCTACATCTGTGCACCCACTGCTCCCAATAGCCTCTGACCCAGCATTACCTGTAGTAGTCCCTGCCCAGGATGCCAACGGGAACTGAGTCATCAGAAAGGACAGGAACCTCGATTATCTGGAGTTTATGCCCCTGAGGAAGGAGAAGGGGGTGGTGAACGGCAAGGTGGTGGGTGTGAGTGGGCAGAACATGAATCACACGCACCGGGTTCAAGACCTGGCTCAGGTGAGATTAGAAAAACGCATGGACCACGTAGTCCTACTTCAAACAACCAGTGCCCAATGGCGGCAGAGGTGACGTATACACAGGCCCCAATACATGGAGCTGGGTCAGTAATGGCCACGCGCTCAGGAGGGCTGCTGGGAGGGTGACTGGTGGCCAGAGCTGGGAGGTGGCGCGAAGACCAAAGCATTATTAAAAAGCCCAAGTCTCTGTTTTGAAAGCAGCAGGGAGTCCCAGGGCAGGAGGTGGAGAGGCAGGAATATCCACTGGGCTCCTACTGTGAGTCAGGTGGTCACGGGCTATAAATGCTCGTGGGAGCACCATGTGGCCACCTGCAGGTGAAGAGGGGGCTTGGCAGTGGCATGGGCGGGCACAGGGCAAGAGGCAGCCAGCCTGCCCAGCTGGTCTCTTCTTCAGCTACTGCCCTTGTGTGTGGTGGAGTGGGCAGCCAAGCACTGGAAGCCCGGGAAGCTAAAGAAAAGGTCACACACGTGCAGGAGTCTTCCGAGGGGTCACTGAGCAAGGGCGGGTGCCTATGGCCAGGAGCGCTGGGCCTGGGTCCTGGATTCCTTAGGACCATGTGGGCTTAGCTCTGGGGTTTGGTCTCCAGGGCAAAATGTCCCCACCTGTAAAATGGGGTCAGTGACCCCCCCCCGCAACTGGTGTACCCAGATTGTATGGACAGTCATGTGAGAGCAGTGGTGAGATCCCGGCAACTGCACTGCGCAGGGGGAGGGACTGGTTGTGGACTCGTGGTGTGGAGGGGGGCTCATTGCCCAGGGCAGAGGGAGGGCAGGGAGTGAATGGGGAAAAGACAGGGGAATGTAAGGGGTGGAAGGAATGAACTTAAGGAAGCTGGAATAACAACTGAATTCAGGTGATAAGTGAAGGGAAAAGAGAAAATTAGGAACGAGGAACAAGAGGGGGTGTGCCAGAGAGCAGAGAGACACACACGCCTATAGCCACAATCAAGTCTCACAACTGGCTTATGTGGTGGCAGCAGGGAGGTCCAGAGAAAGGGAGAGAGCCCAGCAGGCACGAGGCCCAGGCCAGGTCGACAGCCTCCCAGACTGGCTGGTTGCTTTGGGCCTCACTTTTTCTGCGTCTGCATGGGGATGACGTGCACCCCTCTTCCTAAGAGCAGCTGGTGATGCTGAGGAGCCACCAAGGAAACATGTGATGTGAGCACCGAGACACAGGACCATCTGCTCACTCATTATCTGGACACCGCCTTGAATGTGGCAGGAGTTTTTCAGATGGCTGAGTGCAGGGGGTCAGAGAGTCCATGTGAAAACAGGGCCTCTGAGTTCTGGGTCCCAAGCAGCTGTGCTTAACTGTCAGCTCCACCAGGGCTGGGAGAGGCAAGGAGATGGAGTGCACACAGTTCAGAAGAGAGGAGCCAGGGAGTAACAGAAGGGAAGTGCTGGGGATGGTGCAGGCCGGCCCAGGCATACCCACCAGCTCGTTCTCAAACCACAGGAAGTAGGAGCAGTAGAAGTCCCCGTCGCGGAAGAGCAGTGAGGTGTAGCCCTTCTGCAGGTACCTGCGCGCCAGCCAGATCAGAGACCAGACCTAGGGACAGGGGACACAGCTCATCAGAGGGGCTCCAGGCCACCCTGTCCCAGGGCAGGGTCACAGCACAGGTTCTCGCCTCTGGAAGGAAAGCATGGGGAGGGGCTGCGGGAAGTGCTCCTTGAAGGCAGTCCCTCCTGATCTCCTTCCTCAGTGCCAGGTATGGCCGTCACTCAGTGGAGGAGCTCAATAATAAATCCTTCTTGGAAGGATGTATGGACAGATGACCCCTTCGTAGTTACTGTGATGATACAGACATAAGCCAGTTTATATGACTTTAGTATACACACAAGACATAAAGCAGTAAATGGATCATGGTGGCCAGGAAAAAGCCAAGGACACTGCCAATCAACCCTCTAGGAGATGAGGGTGTGGTTGCTGGAACTTCTCCTGCTGTGGATGGCCACCCACAGACCAGGACGTCCCTGCGAGGCCAGAACCACTAACCAGAAAGGCACTGGAGGGCTGTGGTCGTGCCCATGCCCTGAGCCCGCATATCCTCTGCTCCAGGGGTGACATCCTGGAGATGTCACCCAGGATGATCCCCTCCCCAGTATTCTCTTGCCTACTTCAGGGGCTCCATATGAACTGCCTGGGGGAGGGTGGCAGGGTCTGCCTGGCTCCCTGGCTCCCAGGGCAGGAAAAGCACAAGACGAGCACTCGCACCAACCAGCTATGGAAGGCTCACGTGACTCTCTCTAAACCTGACCAGTGTAAGGTCTAATTAAATATGCAAACAAACACATGGATTTCCTGCATTTTTCAGGAGTGCAATTTGACAACATGTTATCAATAACCTTAAAAACATTCCTCCCATCTGACTTAGTAATTCCATTTCTGGGAATCCATATTGTGAAAACAATCAGAGATAGAGACAAAGATGTATGCACAAAGGTGTGCGCTGTGGAATTATTTATAATAGCAAAAGCCTAAAAACAATCTAAATGTTCAACATTGGGGAAATGGTGAAGTAAATTATGTTATGTTCACATGATGGAGTGCTGTGGAGCTGTTAAAAATCATGTTGATAAAGAATTAATGACACGAGGAAATGCATCAGATATAAAGGGAAGCGAAAATGTGGTAAGCACAAATGCAGATACAGAATGATCTCAACTACAAAAAACTGCACAGAAAAACAAACAATAAAAACAAATGTGCTCAGATCATCCAGCTATGTTGGGAGAGAGGGGCGAAGATGAAATGTGGGCAGTGCCAGGGAACGCTCAGTGACGTCTGTGTTCTGTGCCGTGTGCTGTGCTAACTATTTTACATGCATCAGCTCTTGCATTTGTCATGTTTATAACCATCCTGGGGCATCATTATCCTCTTTTTACAGACATATTATTATTATTATTATTACCCTCATTTATAGATGAGGAAAGTGAAACTAGATGAAATAACCCCCAGGACACACAGCTAGTGAGAGGCAGCGTCGAGCCTCCAACATTGGGCTCCGTCATCAATTTATTTAGCCATCCTGATACACTTGATTTAAACAAAATTCCCACACACACATACACACAAATAAACACATAGACTATATTGATATACTATATTACTATACTAACTAAAAACTTCAGTCTTGTGGGCCTTCCCTGGTGGCGCAGCGGTTGAGCGCTGGGCTGTGAAGCTGCCCACAGCCTCTGCAGCGCCAGTTCGTTCCCCGGCCACCGGTGAGGGTTCCACATGGCGCGCAGACCTCTCCTGCCGCCCACTGCTCCCCTCAGCAGTGTACTTTGGTCTTTCTGCCTGCTCTGCTCCCCGCTCTGGCGAATTCTCTCACTTTCCCGCGCTTCTGTGCTTCTGACTGTACCCACTGCTGGCATAAATAAATAAATAAATAAATAATACTAATTTCAGTCTTGTATAAATGTTACATGCTATAGTATATATATGCTATACATATTATAATAGATACATATCTATGTACAGTCTATAAATGCACATCTCTACCAGTATGTGAGTTAAGAGTCAGTTCATAAGAACAGAACTTCCAGAGAATGTTTCCTTGGTAGAAACCACCTAGTTTTAAATTCTGACACCCAAATTGATTAAACTTGAGTTTCTTCTTTCCTTTTTAATTAATTTAACAAACACTGATACGTATTTATGCCAGGCACGGTGTTAGGCCCGGCAGTGGTTACCTTTTTTTTTTTTTTTTTAAAGATTTATTTATTGATGCATACACGAGCTGGGGTACAGGCCAGAGATGCGGGGGTGAGAGGATTCACCAGAGACAGAATGGGGAGCAGAACAGGCAGATTGACTGAAATACATACACTGCTGAGAGGAGCAGTGGGTGAGACAGGAGAGGTCTGCTGCTCCATGTGGGTTGCTCCCTGGCTGGCCAGGGGATCGAACTTGTGCTGTAGAGGCTTACGGATTGCTTCATAGTGCTGTGCTTAACCCCTTGCGCCACCAGGGAGGCCCTGTGGTTACCTTGTTTTTGACAAAGGTGGCCAGAGGCCCCTTGCCCAGCTCCGAGGAGGTCCTTTCACTGCTGCTGAGGGAAGGGGCCACCATCTGGCCGGTCGTGCGGTCCACAAAGATGAAGTGTACCAAGCCTGGGAAGTCTTCGAGGTAGGTGAAGGCTGGAGTTAAGGTGAAGGGCAAGCCAGGAACCAGGGCGGGGACTAGTCTGCCCTCCCCTGGCTTCCAGCACAGCCCAGCAGTGGCGCCAGGGGCCTGGCCTGCCACTCCCCTCCCCACCGGCTCCCACTTCAGCCAGCTCTGTAAGGATCCCCTTTTCTCTGATCTTTTTACCTCCAGTACCTCCAACCCATAAAAATTCACAGATGCAAGTACAATGGACGCCTGACACCCACACATTTAACATGGGGGTCCTGGAGCCAACAGGAGCTTGGTAAGTCCACGTTCTATCATTTTCATGAGGGGTGAGTTTAGATCACTCACACGATGAGGCTGGAGTGAACAGAGCTACGAAGTTAAGGGACAGCCGAGCCCACTGCCTGCCCATGCACCTCGCCGTGACTGTTCATCTCTATACCGCACCGTGAGAGGGTCCCACGGAAGGTTCTCATTTAAGAGGGGGACAGACACCACAGAGGTATGGTGGCTGGTGGCTCTGTCCACTCTCCCGCCTGTGCACTGAACACAAAATCTCGGGAGGCCAGATCCTGACCAATGGGAGGTATTAATAAAGAAACAGCTACCTCATGTAAAGTTCCGGGGCCAGTCAGGATTGGAAAAAATTAGTGCTCCATAACAGAAGTGTCAAAGGAGCCTTAGACACGGTTTTTACACAGGGATAAGCCTGCACCTCCCCCGGAGGGGCTGGAAGCTCTTAGGCTTCATGAAATAGCCTTGGGCCACAGGGATTTCTGAAAATTTAGCCTGGAGCACGTCTACAGATGAGGCAACGGGACACTATCCCTATGCTTTTTCTTGAGAGACGAGGATCTGGGGCAGTGGAATATGCACTCTCCCTCCCCAGAGCTGCGGTGTAGAGGAGACCAGCAGACTCAGGGGCCGGGCATCAGGATATGACACCATGGTGATGTTCCTCCTACTCTTCACCAACAGAAAGTCCTTCCAGTCCATCAGCTTCTCTCTGCCAAGGAGGAAGGGTGCGGTGAGGTGCGCCCCTGCTCGCCCTCGGGGGACCGAGGGACCACGGCCGAACTTACTGCATGAGCATCTGGACCTGGTCCTGCAAGGGCTGCGGCAGCTGGGGGCCTCCCTGGCCTGGAGCCGTGACCAGGAAGCTGAGGCGGTAGACGGTGCAGAGCTGCCGCTTCACCTTCCTGCACACCTGGAGCAGCCTGGGCACCGGGAGGCAACAGTGTCACTGCGGGAAAGGGCCCTAGGAGAGGGTGTCGTCCCGAGGGCCGCCCCTGCTCCTGACCACACAGATGGCAGAGGCGGCACAATGTCGCCCTCATCCAGCTCGGGGTGGGGGACGGGGTTCCCTGGTTCCCCCAACCCCAGGCTACACATACTTGGGATGAAATCTTGCCAAGGACTCTGCTCCAACCTCATCGGTTATTTTACCAATAAATGAGAAGTGACTTCTCAAGGTCACAGGGAGTCAGTGCTGAGGCTGGGCAGGAATCCAGGCCTTTCTCCTGGCAGGTTTTACCTTCTTGGGCTTGGCGCTCCCCCTGGATCTCCACCTCTACCTCTCCTCTTCCCAGTCTCTCTCAGGACCGGCTGGCTGCGCTGGGCTCTCCCAGGACCCCCTCTGCACTCACCAGCACCTTCCATAGCATTTTCTCCCTCTTAGCCTGGAGGATACTTGGTCTCTTTGGGAAACAGACCCCCAGTCCCAGCAACTCCCCTTTGTCCTCAGAGCCCACCACTCACTCCCAGGAAGATCCTGGTTCACTTTTGGAGAAGGCCTTGGTCTTGAACTCCAGCCAGGTGCTCTGGAAGAAAAAAGGAGGACAGGTGACAGGTGGGCTCCCTAGCAATAATCCCACAACAAGGGCCCCAGAGACCCTTCAGACACAGGGCCCTGTGAGGGCCACATGCCCTCTGTGAGGGCATGCCAGCTCTCGGGGGCCAGCACTTCGGCTCAGCATGCATCTGCCTGTGCACTGCCAAAGCCGGACTCTCTGGCAGGGCCCCTGGCTCTCCACCATATCCCACTCGCTCAGCAGGCATAATTAAAGAGCAATTTTTATGTGTCACATACAGAGTGCACTGCCTAGCCAGGCGCAGACAGAGAAGCTAATGTTATTGTGGCAAGTGAGCATCTCGTGGGGATGTGGGGGAGGCACAGGCAGGGCCCTGGTGCTGAGGAGGGCCCAGCAGAGCTCCTTAATGGAGGAGACCTGCACTCTCAAAGGACTCACTGCAAGATGCCAAGATCTGTGTCTGTCTGGGTCTGGGGTTCAGCTACTTGCTCTGCCCTCTTCGGTCATTTTCAGACCAACACACGCTCCAGCCACAACTGAATCTCAGTTCCTCAAACAGACCCTTGTCCCACCAGTGGCTTAATCCCAGGTGACACACCCCTCCCAAGACAGGCTCCCGACTGTCTCCTCCTGAACTATCACCCTCCAAACCCCCACCCCCCACCCCAAGTCAGGCTCTGACTCACCAGCTGCATCATCTCGGCAAAGTCAAGATCTAAGCCTAGTTTCCTGGTCTAAAAAATGGGAATCATAATTCGTGTTCTGCCAAGTTCACTTAAAAATGTTCTGAAAATGTAAAGTGCTGCTGTAGGCGTCTGCTGTCATTTCAAAATGGGGGCACAGGATCACAAGCCTCTGGCAGAGCAGGGCCCAGAGCCCGTGGCCCTCCGCCTGTGAGCCCCTTTCTGGGAGTACCTGGGACCCAGTTCTCACCTGAATCTCTTGCCCGTTTCGATTCTTGACAAACTTGTCCATCCTCTGGCGCAGGTCCCCCATGAGCGGGTGGGACCGCAGGGAGCTCCCAGCCTCCTGCCCCTCCTTGAGCTTCTTCTCCAGGAGGGAAAACCCATCCAGCAGCTGGTACAGCATCAGGGCCAGGGGTGTGCTGGGGCACTAAAGGGGGAAGAGCAGGGAAGAGTCAGAGGGGCAGCCTACAGGGAAGGCATCCTGGCTGGGGCCTCCCGGGGGCTTGCCTACCTTGGTCAGGAGCACCATGTTGATGCCAGGCCACAAGGGCAGGCAGTACATGGTATGGGGTACCATAGGACAGTAGGTCTCCTTCACAATGGCATCCAGGAAGATGCGTCGGGGGCTGGAAGGTGCTGGGGAGCAAGGCATCAGCGTCTCGAGGGAGTCCTCGGCTACCTGTGGAGGGAGAGGAGCCAAGAGCAGAAGGGGGCTGGAGAGGAGTCGTCTGACCTCCTCCCTGTGTTGGATCCACCCATGGATGCTCAATCGCTATGCTCCCTGTGAACCATGAGGGATAAACCTTTTTAGCTCCAACAAACCCTAGTTCTGAACAACTGCGCTGCGGAGGCTGCCCTGGCAGGGCTGCGGCTGTGGGTCTCACTCAGCTGTTTCTTGGCCTTCCTGCCTGGAGTTCAGGGTAGGACTCAGCCTTACAGAGGGCCCGAGTCAGGGAGCAGAGGACTCAGAAATAGCTACAGAGGACCCCAGGACTGTGTCAGTAAGGACGTTACTCAGGTCCTAAGAAAACAACAACCAGATACAGAGGTCCTAGTTGTTCTGGGGATTTGGTAAAATAAACCATAGTATGTGTAAATTGGGAGCTTCCACCTGACAGCACTCCTGAGGAGAGCTCAGCAAATGGAAAATGCTTCATGGAAAAAAGCACAATGGAGGACATTAGGATTCAAATCTGGGGAAGGAAAATAACATGCATGCATATAAGCATATAAAATCAAAGGGAACACTAGAAGGAAACACTCAAAAAACTCAGCAGTTAACATTTGGGGGTGGGGCTGAGAGTGAATTTTCCCTTTTCCATACTTCTGTATTTCTCAATTTTTTCTACAAGGAATGTATTTACTTTCTCATTTAACATTAAAGACCACTGAGGGTGGTGGGGATTTCTCAGGAGTTGAGGCCCAGTGTCTGGGGGAGTGGGGAGGGCAAGGCACCCTTTACTAAACACTCCCTGCGCCCACCCCACCTCTGGATTGAGCTCTGTCCCTTGCCCCAGCCAGGCCAGGGTGGCAGAAGGCAGGCTGGGGCTGGCGGAGTTACCAGGAGGAGACACCTGCATCCCAGTGTTCACTGCAATGAACCCCCTTCTTCCCAGAAGAAACTCACTTGGACCTGGGGAGCATCACTGGGTGGGGTGCCCTCTTCTAGCCAGATGATGTTACCTGCAGGCATTGGGTAATAACGTAACATAAATAATGGGAACTGTTAAATAACATTTTATCTGTATGTCTGCAGGGGTGAAGCAGAGATGGCCCAGCCTAGCAGTTCACAGCACCTAGCAAGGCCAGGAAACTCAGTGTGGCCTGTGCCAGCATGCCCCTTTCATCTCAAGATTGGCTGGGCAGACATGCAGAGCAAACTGTGCTACCAGGGATAAAGCAACTGGGGCCTGGGAAAAAGAAACGCCCCCAGAGTTGGCAAATGCCAGAGGAAGCACTTGGCAACGGCGAGGGGGTCATAGCCTTTGGTTGCCTCAATTCCCTCCTTGATTCTGCCCTCTCTAGTCCTTCAGGCCTGGCTACAGTGATGCCTCTTCACTAGGAGGCAGTAGACACCAGTTACAGCTCCCCATTCATTTAGTTAATCAGCAAACCTTACTGAGCACCTACTACATGCTGCAAATTGAGCTAGACTCCCCTCCTAGCACAACTTACAAAATCCTACTGAACCCAGTCCATATTTGAAATATGATGTTTGTAATAATAGTGTTCCCTCTTATATTTCTTTTTTAATTTTTTTTTTTATAAAATAGCTGGGGTACAGGCCAGAGACATGAGAGAGTAAGAGGACTCACCAGAGACAGAGCAGGGAGCAGAACAGGCAGACGGACTGAAAGCACTGCTGAGGGGAACAACGGGAACGACAGGAGAGGTCTGCCTTGCCATGTGGGTATCTCCCTGGCCAGCACGGAATCAAACCCACGCTGCAGAGGCTGCGGACACCCTCACAGAGCCATGTGCCCAACCCGCTGCGCCACCAGGGAGGCCCCACCCTCTTATATTCCAACGCAAATAACTATAATTTATAATCATTTACTCAGGGGAAGTCTGTTCCTAGGTTTCAACTACCTGGTTTACAAATGGATGAAAGCAACTCAAGCCATTTGTAAGCTGTGAGTTGCATGCACTGAGGAATGACATTATTTACAGCTCTGAGGCATAAGAAGACAATCCCTGAGAGAAAGGGACCAGGAGGCAGGTGATGGATGGGGGAGGAGCAGCAAGAAGAAAGAGACAAACTTCAGCGGTCAGCCTAGAGTGGTGCATCTCAGTGTGTGCAGGCTCCGGGGGCTTAGAAAACTGGGGACAGCAATGGACACCAGCGCTGAAAACACGCAGCATACGCGAACTTAGGAACTCGTGCGCGATGTCTGGGGGTGCAGTCATCTAACCCAGTGGCTTCACGAGACCTTCTGAAAATCCTGATGCCCTGGCACAGCCCAGACAAGTCCACACTGCAAGCACAGGCCCGGCTTTGAGTTTTTAAAGATCCCCACATGAGCCCCCCTTGCAGCCAGGGGTAAAGCGATAATAGTGGTTCCCACTTGGATTCACCGGGGAAATTTCTAGAAGTATTCACGCAGGAGCCCCAGCCTGCAGACTACAGTTTAATGGGCCTGGCTGGTACGACCCAGGTAACTTAAGTGTGTAACCAGGATTGAGGACCGTTGATTTCAGGAAGCTAATACAGTAAACTCCTTTCAAAACCCAGTTCCTGGGAAGTTTCTTCTCCTGAAACCCAGGCCTTCTTTCTTCCACCAGATGAGGTGAGTCATCTTCTTCCCAAGAACTTCTGGGAGAAAAGTAGTGCCCCAGGGAAACATCAGTCTGGATTGGGGTTTTCTCTAAGCAAGCTGGTCTTTTTCTATTTTATTAATAACATTTTGAACACTTTTAGTTTCTTTTTATTGCTGGCCCATACACTTTGGAAAAACAGGTAAGGCACAAACTATAGACTGAACACTTACATTTTAAATCACTGTTCTTGAATTCAAATGATTCTTACTTAATTTTAATTACTCAGTTACTTATTAATTACAAAAAAAGAGAAGGCAGAGAATACACACATAAGAGATAGATTTCAAAATGAAATCAACCTGTCATGAGGTGCTTTAGGAATTGTTTGATTCTTAATGCAAGGATAGAGTGGGAGGGAGTAGGAGACTGAATCCTGTGCTCTAGGAACTTGGGGTCTGTGCCTTACTAGGTGTGAGGTTCCAATGAACCCCAGAGAGGTGCCCTAATTGACATCTGCCTCTTGTTCCTTTCTTGGGTCTTACCTGAACATTCCCCTGGGGAAGCAGCAGGCGTGAAGTACTCCTCAGGGAGGGAGACACTGTCTGTCTCCTGAGAGGATGAAGAGGGCTCGGCGCTATTGTCCCAGCAGGCCCTCCCTCTGGCCTTGGCTCCTGCACATACGGTCCCTGCAGAGCTCCTTCTGGTCGGGCCCCTGGAACAGGTGTTCCAGGCCTGCTGCACGGGGATGTTCTGGCTGCTCTGGGGCCTCCGCGGGGAAGCCTGCAACAGACACAAGTCAGAGACCTGTCTGGAGGCGGCGCTCGACCGGGCCTCAACCTCCAGCACGTGGTGGCACAGGCCTCAGAGCAGAGGGCAAGTGGGCCTGCCCCACAGCACAGCCCTGGGAGTGCTTCCTCGTTTTCAGAGTTGTTCCAATTCTAGGTGGTCCAGTCTTTTTCCAGAGCCACTGAAATTCCTGAAAATTCCAACACCAGCTTCCAAACCACCATCACCACCCCACTGATGATAAACCCTCAGCAAGAGTGGCAGCCAGCATTGAGTGTTCACACGCCCAGGCACTGCTGGAATTCCAGGTGAACTATCTCTTTTATTCCTCTTCACGGCCCTCATAGGGGCTGCTGTGGGCATCCCACAGCATAGACAAGGGGATGGAGACTCAGGGGGTCAAGTATTTGCCGGGCTTATATAACTAAACGGTGAAGCTGGGACTGATTTAAAAAATCTGCACTTTACATCCACTAAACACAGGCATTCTAGAATCCCCCTTACACCTGAAAGCAACAGGAAGAAAGTCATGCCCTGATCTGCCACAAGGAAACCACACTGCCCCAAGCAGCCCGCCCACCACCCTCCTGCTGCCCAGAGCTGCCCAGACCTGTGTGTCCTCGTCCTCTGGCACGCTCTGGCTGGGGTAGAGGTCCTGAACCAGGAGCACGAGGGTGAGGAGGTCAGCTGGGCGCAGGGCACTGGCGCTGTGGCTATGGAGGGGAGCGGAGGCCCATCAGCATGTGCCGGAGTGCCCAGCACCTGCAGGTGGCAGAGGACGGGCAGGTAGGCCAAGGGAGGGCAGAGCGCGGTCCCTGTCCTCAAAGAGCTTGTGAATATGCCAGCTGACTTCATTTTTTTAATTCAGGAAACAATGTAATACATTTTTGTCATGCATTTCTTGACTCAATTCTTTTTGCAGAAGGTTAAGGTATACATAAAATTAACTGACTCATCAATTTTTAAAATAAAACTTGGTTATGTTAGAAAAAGAAACTGCGGGTGGGAAAACCACCAGGGACCAGTAATAGCATATCAGGAAGTTCTAAATTCAGGAAGAAATAGTTCAGAGGAGGGAGTGAGCTGAGGGCATGAGAATGGTAAAATCTGAGTTTCGTGGAGGAGATGGGTCTTGAAGGTTTGCTGGCCTGCGAGGTGGAGGGAACGAGAGTGGGCGAGAGTGGGGGCCCAGGTGACCGCAGCTCACCTGGAGTAGAAGGCCAACAGCTTGGAGTGCACAAGCAAGAAGGCGTGCAGGACCTCCTCGCCAGCCCGCCTGGGGCTGGAGTTGATGACCGACACGACGTGCCGCTCCAGTGCCTCGATGCATAGCTCACAGAGCTGGGGGTGATGAAGCCGCTCTACAGCCTGGCCATGGTGGGCAGGGAGAAGAAGCCACGTTACCCACAACCTCTCCTGCTCTGGCTGGTGAGCACAAAGTCCAAACTGAACAAATACTACATGCCAGATACTTGGGAACAAGGATACCCAGGCTAGCACAGTCCCTGCCTTCCTGCGGCTTACAGTCTGGTCACTAGACTCCAGGCCATGTGATAGATATGCAAAGGAAGAGATAGAATCAGTGCTGAGTAGGAAATACATGGTACTGAACTAGAAAATAAAGCAGAGACCTATTTGGGTAAGGTGTTCAAAGAAAATGTCCTTGAAGAGGTGACCCTTAAACTGATACCTGAAGAATAAGAAAGTCTGCCAGAGAAAGAGGGACGATGAGACTGCTGCCAGTTAAGGACAGAGCATATGCAAAGGTCCTGAGGTGGGGAGAGTCTGGAGCACTGCTGTCCAACTGAAATACAAGGCAACCTTATACATAATGTAAGATTTTATAGGAACTACATTAAAAAAGTAAAATGGTAAAACTGAATTTTGATCATTTATTTTACCTAATATATTTAAAATATAATTTTAACACAATATAAAAGCATTATTAGTGGACTACTTGATATTCCCTTTTTTGTAGTAAGTCAACAAAATCCAGTGTCCAGCACAACATACTTTGGACTACTTTTTAGGTATTTAAAAGCTGAATGGCGGGGTGAGGGGGGCTAATGCATAACACATTGAATAGAACTAAACATAAAATACTGCTGAAATGAAAAGAAGCCCCAGGTGGCCAGTGTTGAGTGTGAGGACAAGAGAGGCATGAGATGAAGCTGGGGTTGGCAAGCCGACAGCATATCATATAGGCCTGGGGAGGTTGAAAGGAGTCTGGATTTTATCTTGATTGCATTAGATTACTTCCTACAAGAAGACTTTCCTGTTGCCCCAGAAAGAGTAACTACTCCATCCTTTGTGCCACTATGGATTTTGATAAGAAACCCAACATGGCAGCACCCAGGAAGTTTAACTGTATTTTTTAATGTATCTGTGTGGCTGATTTCCCCTCAAGGGCAGGGACCGTCTATAGTCATCTCTGTACTACTAGGTCTGGCGTACCTCAGCTCATGATGGATACTAAGCATTTACTGGAAGAGGGAGCAAGTGGGAGTGTGAAATGAAATCCTTCAGATCTATTTTCCAGTTCACTAATTCCCTTTTTAACTATACTGATACTATTTACCCATCCCTTGAGTTTCTCATTTTAACTATTATTTTTGCATTTCTAAAATATCTAGATGGTTTGTTTCAAATATGCCTGGTCATTTTTTTAGTCTTTTGTTACTTTTGTGTGTGTATTCTAGATTTTAAATCTTTAAATATTTATAGCTGTTTTATATTTTATACCTAACAATGCCAATATATCACTCCTTGGGATCTAGGTAGGTTGGTGACTGATTCCCCTGACTCATTCATGATGGCTTACTTTTTTGTGCATCTGACCTTAAATTGTGAGCTTCTATTCATTTGCTCTTCTTTCTCAAAAGCAGTGATTTTCAAACTGCAGTTCAAGACCAGTATAATCAACATCACCTAGAAACTTGTTAGAAATGCAAAATCTTGAGTCTCCAAATCTCTCTCTCCAAATGAAGGAGAAACTGAGGGTGAGGCCCAGACAGCTGCACCTACCCAGCCCTCCAGTGAGGCACACCCAAGCGTGAGAACCACAGATCTAGAGAGAACTCATGTGTGCCGATACAGGGCACCAGGAAGTGCTACTGACAACTGCCTCCCTGATGCCTCAGCTCCCTTGTGCTGCTGCTGTCCTGAGGCTTAGCTTCCTGCCTGGTGTGCTGCTATCATCATTTGTACTAAGGCAACTGTGCCTTTAGCTCCTCCTGCTTATTTGTCATTTTTTTCCATTCTAGTTTCAGTTTAACATGTTTTGGAGGAGAAGGTATAATCTTCAGAGATTCCCATAATTTATAATGTGTCCAAAAACTGCGTGAGACTGTTTTATCCAGGATCTATCTGTTTTATTGAGGGAGGCCCATCAGAATAGCCAACCTGCCATGTAACCAGAAAGCACAACTCTCTAAATGCATGAGTTTAAGGGTCTGTGCCCTTGCTTATTAGGGTCAATACATGACCTTAAAGCTGATGGCCCCTTTGACCTGGCACTTCCATGGCCCTTGGGCTCCCACACCCAGCAGTTACCTCCACAGCGAAACACTGTTCCTGCTCCTGCAGGTGGCTGTAGGTCCACAGCAGGCTCTGGAAGTGCTCCCACACCTGCACGCGCTGCTCCAGGTCTGGGGGCCGCAGCCTGGGTGGAAAGGGTGGAAGAAGCCATGACAAAGCTGGTCATCCCCAATGTCCAAGATCACTGTCAGAGCTGGGCAAATTCACGACACATGGCCAGAGCACACAGGGGCCAGGCTGGGCTGTGCCCCCCTGTGCAGAGAAGTGGAGTGGGGTGGGCACGGAGTCAGGATCCACGTGCCTGAGCAAACTGCTTCACTCTGAATGTCCCTCACACAGACCTATGACACGAAGCCAGCAAGAGGCCCAGGAAGGCACCTTGAGTTTCTACAGTCTGCTACAGGCCATGATGCTGGTTTTTCCTTACATCAGAGTCACATAAGGATTGCAGTCATCTTGAATGCTGACAAACTCAGCATCAGTAAATACAGTTTGTGTCTCAGGCACCCACTACCTGCAGCATCTGCCACTGAAACTGTGGCCTGACTGGGCCAGAATGATTTGTAAGATGACATTTGTTAACTAATGTGGAAAGTGTCCTAGATGTGTAAAATTTCTAAGGATTCACAGTTTCAAATCTTGCCACTCCCCAACCCATATCTGAGAGTCCAGAGTCCCCGCCATGAACTTCTCTCTTCTGGGTCCACCTTTCACCTCAGCGCTTCCCCCAGGGTTCCTCCCACCCAGATGTATGCTCTCACCACCATTCTCTTTCGTGGACTCTTTGTGGACCCAGAGTTAGGCTTGCAGGTCTGACCCCCTCAGAAAACGCTCACAAGGTTGTGTGTGTGCACTCAGGCGTCCATCTTTTCTGGAGGGAGACTCTGAAGTTTTGAGAAGCAGGGCAGGACCAGCTCAGACTAGGCTGGTAAGGACAGATGGAGAACTGGAAAGAGCACTCGACTGGGGGTCCAGAGCTCTGAATTCTAGGCTGGGCACTGCCACTACCAGCTGGATGGCCATGGGCAAGTTATTTAAATCCAGGGGGTTAGATGAGAGGCCAAGATTCTTTTGAGCTCTGCTCCTCAGACCCAGGGGCCCAGCCAGGGCAGGGTGTGGATGGCAGCTTCCCAGAGGCTGGGTGCTCACTGCTGGGGCTCCGGGGGGTCTAAGAAAGGACACAGAAAGACAGTGCCGAGGACTCACTCTTTTCGGATGAGATGGCTGTCTACCGTAACCAGCCCGAAGTGCACCTCGAACAGGTGCTTGAGCACACACAGCTTCCGGCGCAGGTCCCCCTCACTCTCTGTGTGGTCCCCATTGATGGCGATGAACAGGCATTCTCCGAACTGTGGGCGTGGCAGCCTGAGGTCAGGGATCACCTGCCCTGGCCCCTGGGGACAGCCAGGGGAGGCTCGGGTCCCAGGGGTTTTTGAGGAGTCTACAGTGCCACATAAGGGAGAGGCCTGTGGAATGGCCTCTGGAGTGGAGTGGGGAAGCCTGTGTCCTGGGGCTACACTCACCAGGTGAAGGGCATACAGGTAGTTATCGTTTTCTGTTGAGAAGCTCGTGTATGTGTCCGAGAGCTTCTCCAGCATGGTCATGGAGGAGATGATGACCGGGGCTAGGAGGGTGCTGATCTGGTCCTCCAGGGCGGGGAGCTGCCAGAGGAGACAGTAACACAGCTGAGAGTATGACAGACATTGGGGACAAAGGAGTGGACAAGATCCTCACTTTCAGGGTCTGCATCATTTGAGGCCAGCACGGGAGGGTGGGAAAAGTCATTTAGCCGATTGTGCCAGTCAGACTTCGAATCTAGAAGGAACTATAAGGCATTAGGCTACATTTCCATAGTATACAGAATGTTTGGGGCATTTAGTGGCCAGCTCTAAGGAAGGTGGCTACATGTTCCAAAGTTCATGCTCTCAGCTGCAATAAGCCTTCACCAGAGAATGAAACATAGTCAGAGGAGAGGACGAAGATACAGCAGAGATGGTCACTGCAGCCAAACCTACAGTAGCAACCACAGGGAAAAATGTAAACATCCAGTACCAGGGAAATCATTAAACAAACAACAGTACATCTAGATGATGGAAGAATGTAGTCACTTAAAATATCGGAGTGTTTCAATGACATGGAAAATTCCTCTGATGCCATGTAATGTTGGGGAAAAAAAACCAGTTGGGAATGCTCTGTATTTTAAAATGCAGCTAAAAATATTCCAGTCAACGCTGTTAAGGTCAGTACCTCTGGAGAGAGAGCTGGTGAGTGGCTCCTCCAGACCAGGTATCTGTTTCTGTACTTGTCCTGGTTCCACAATCTCTCCCCACACCCACGCGCTCTTCCCTCCAAAATAAGGAACAAAACAAAACCAAGAAGAAACTGGACAAATTTGTTGAAAATATGTGAATAAAAAGGGAATAACGACAGAGGAATGGACCCAACTCAAATTTTCAACACTGGAATGATAAGAAAGGAGGGAAAGGAGAGACATCTCCGAACTGATTTCAGGAGCCCCGAATGAATGATGGAGGAGGCCAGAAGCTGCACTGGGGAAATCTGCAGGGAACTGGGTTAAGACCTTGCCCTGAAAAGAGAACTAGGCAATCAGCCAGGGGCAACGTGCAGCATTAAAATACGAGTGCAGCATTAAAATACGTGCAGCATTAAAATACAGTCCTAGACCGGCTCAGATGGCGCCTCCTCTGGCCACTGTGAGGCCACCCCCACAGCGGCTCCCTGCACTCAGGGATTATTTGTTTGCTGCTGAGTTCACTGTATATTGTCCCTCTTGAGACTCTAAATTCCCTGAGTGCACGACGTGCTGCTGTGCTCCCTTCTCTACTCAGGGAGGCTGGCACACAGTAGGTCCTCATTCTCTGTTGAACGAATATCCCTCCACAAAGGCCAACATCTGCTGAATTATTCACATACCACAATCGTCTTGAACTGTCACAAGCAAGTTATATTAATAAGTCACTTAAAATTGAAGCTGTATATATATTTTAATATCTTTAAATTTAGCTTTTTCTACAGGTGTAGTAAGAATTTTTCTTGGTGGGGCACAAGAGGCTATCTGGTGTAGGTAGAGTGTAAGGGACATTGTCCTATTACTAGGTAGAATTATAAGGTGATATCATACCTTGGAAAGGCCTTTGATTTGATGTTCCTGTTTTTAGGAACTGCTCCCACGGAAATAATGAGACATGGGATAGGACATAGGATAGGATCAAGTACAAATGTTCCCTACATGGCCCTACTCTGTAGTTTTAGTAAACAAAAAGCAACACACATGCCCAGCATTACTGGGGAAATGGTTAAAGAAATGATGCTATATTTATTCATATATCCTAGAACATAATGCTGCCATTAAGATGTATGCTTTAGAAGCTATTCAACATACTGGAATAATGCTTTTGATGTAACGAAAAGAAAAAAATAGGAAATAAAACTGTATGTGTGGTATGACCCCAATTGTATATAAAAGATAAAGACCCAAAGACAGTATATTAAAGAGGTAGTAGCTCTGCATAGCTGAATTATGGGTCATTTAAAAGCTACTTCTCTGTATTTCCAAATTTCCTACAATTAATTCATGTTATTTATAGGATCAGGAAAAAAGTGCTGTATACATAGAAAGTAAAACTTTAAAGACTTTTTTACTCAACATTAGCCATCTAGGAACTGAAAAATCAGCTTGTCCCTTTGCCAGGTTCTCAATAAAAAGGAAGAGAAATACTATCAATTTGCTTCTTTATCTGACCTCGTTGAAATTATGATAGCTCAAGAACTGAGACACATACAAAATCCTTAATTTAAAAGTTATAGGTACTAACTGCCAAAAACAGTAAGTTTCTAGTTCAAAATAAAATAACTTTAATGTCCACGATCTCTCATACATTGTTTTATTCTTAAAGACCATGACAAGGATATCTGTGGTGCCGAGGTCACAGCCAGCTGAAACAAAGCTGGCTCAGCAGAGGACGAGGCCTGAGACAGCAGGAGGGGCAGGGAAAGGCTACCAGTGCACGCTGCTGCAGGAATGCAAGGACCCCCTCTACAGCATCCCCAACATGATATTTAATCCAAAATTAATCTGGAAAGGGTTTTTGGAACAAATTACTCCTTTAAAATGTAGACTAGGAGCTGTGTAAGTGAAAATGACAACTCTCTGAGTTGTAATATTAAAGTGTTAAACTGATATCCACATGCAAGAGAAAAAAAGTGTTTTAATCTATACTTGACACCATATACAAAATATTCTAAATGGATCACTTGACCTGATGTAAAAACCTGTATCTAGAAAATGTTCAGAAGCTAATACAGGGAAAACTTTGTGATCTTCAGTTGGGCAAAGAATTTGTAGCCATGACCCCAAAAGCATCATCCATAAAAGCAAAAAATAAATAAACTGGAGTTGTCAAAGTTAAAAAACTGCTTTTTGCAAGATACTGTTAAGAGGATGCAATAATAAGAACAGAAAGAAAGGAAGGAACCTGCAAAACAGAAATCTACTAAAGTGCCTGCATCCAATTATATAAAGAAACTCGAAACTTCTTTGTCACTCTTATACCTTTTTAAATGAAATGTCTGTTTAAGTCTTTTGCCCATTTTTTACTGGTGTGATTGATTATATTATTATTTGGGGGCATTTACAGCAAGTCAATTACACTTAGTCTGTTTTAAAAATTAACATTAGGGCCCCCCCGGTGGCGCAGTGGTTGAGCGCTGGGTTGCGAAGCTGCCCGCAGCCTCTGCGGCGCCGGTTCGATCCCCGGCTGCTCCCCGGCCACCGGAGGAGGGTCCCACATGGCGCGCAGACCTCTCCTGCCGCCCGCTGCTCCCCTCAGCAGTGTACTTCGGTCCTTCTGCCTGCTCTGCTCCCCGCTCTGGCTCTGGAGAATTCTCTCACCCTCCCGTGCTTCTGACTGTACCCAGTGCTTGTATAAATAAATAAATAAATCTTTAAAAAAAAATAAAATAAAAAAATAAAAATTAACATTAAACTTATGCTAAAATTTTTAAGGTCAAGAACCCAACGACACCTGACACTGGGTTGCTCTGCTGTGTGATCAAAATTCTACTTCCCCCTCCCGCCCTCCTTTAGGCCAGCGAGCCCTACTGGGGTGGGGTAAGGTCACTGCATCAAGGAGAATGCCCAGAGGGTGTCAGGGACACTGACCACCCCCATGTTAACTCCTCAGGCTGGACCAGGAGGGGAGAAAACAGGGGTTCCTGCTTCCTGGCTCCCTGTCCATCCCTCCTCCCTGCACTCACCTTTTCTCCCACATTCTCTGTTGGGCTAAACTTTAGTCGCAGACTCTCTTCAAACTCCTTGTCTGTCCAGTAGAAGAGGACCTCCGCACTCTCCGTGGCCACCAAGACGCACTTCATCTGCTGGGAGAAGCAAGATCAAGGTCACCTCCCAGCCCCCAAACCCATAGGCTCAGCCTGAGAAACGCCCAGGATCTCATGCCGCAGACACCTATGGAGCTTTCACTGCGTGCCAGGATCCTCCACCAGGGTCTTCCTGATGTAGTTTCCTTGAGGCCTCATAACAACCGGATAAAGCAGGGGTCTTCAGTTACTCCCATTTACAGAGTAGGACACTGGGCTCTAAACCCAGGCCTGTCTGATGATGATACTGGAGTGTCTGATGCCAATACTGGGGTTCTGCCCCATGTTATCCCATCCTTCCCCCCAGCATCAAGTCCAGAAGGAAGGATCCAGTTCTTGGTCTGGACATGCTCGTCAGCTGCACAGTCAGGCTCCCGGCAGACAGTCAGTGTCACATCTGGAATGGGGAGCCGCTAGCGGCCCCTGCTCTGGGCAGCCTCGAGAGGTCTTTCTTCTCAAGTCAAGCACAATTTCAAAGCCCATGAGGAGTTGATTCAGCATCACAGAACTCTCACTCAAGTTCCTCCTTGTCTGAGAACAGGCTGCTGACTGTCTGCGACTCTTTCCCACATCTACGTGCCGCTGTTGCCGCCACTGGTGTCTTGGGCCTGCTATGCCCAAGACACCTACCTGCTATGCCACACATATTCATGCTGGATTATGCAAAATATGATTTCTTATTCACAACTGGTAGTCTGTGCCTGGCCCCTGGGATACAGCAAGCCACTAATCCCCTCAGCCCTCAGGTAAGGGCTGTCTGACCAGCCTGGTGATGCCGGAGCCCTGGGACCAGCTGAATTAGGAAATCAAAAGTGTAAGCAGCAGGGGTTTAAGGTCCTCTCCTGTCCCTCCATGTGCCACACAGATAGGGTCCTGCCGTCTGTGAGCTGGACATGACGGGGACTCTGCTATGACTCGTGAGTGGGTGTCCAGTTCCCTCCATGGGATCAAGGCATCTCGAGGGCCTGGACGCAGTCACTCCTCAGGGCTCCCTATGTGACCAGCTTGTTAGTCGAGATAGAGCTTAGAGATTTAACAGGCCTAATGACCAGCCTGGAAGCAAGGGAGGACAGAGAACAGGCACAATGACATCAGGGTGTAGGGCTGGGCAGAGAGAGAGGGCGAGAGGGCTCTTCAGAGCTTGGGAGAGCTCTGTCCACTGCCTGCCTCCCACCACTTCAGAGTGGTGCTGCCTGCCTCCCTCGGCCCCCCGCAGGCAGGATCGTCTACCTTGGCAAGGATCACAGCGGGGCTTCCAGACAGAGAGAGGTTCAGAAAGGGCTGCAGTAGACAGTCTCGGTGACCAACTCATCGGAAAGCAGCTTAACATCCTGGTTTCTGCAAATGATTAAAACAGAGAGGTTGTGAGCACAGGCAGAGGCTCTTGTCCTGAATACTGCTGGTTCCTGCAAGTGGACAGGCTGGGGATGACCAAGCGGGCCAAGGTCTCTGCTCAGAGCACACTTCCCATAGACACGACCTGCCGAGAGTCCTCTATCCCACCCATCCCTCTGGACATGGGGCTCACAAACATTCATTCCTTCCAACATTTTCCTTTCACTGTGGGTGACTCAGAGCCACAGTGTGGTCAGCAAATTCTCCTGGCAACCCCAGGAGAATGTGAGGGGCTGTATGTGGGGAGACAGCACGGTACCCCTGGATGAGAAGCAGCCCCAGTGAGAGGAGAGGGGGTATCCTGGGAAGAGGCAATGAACAGCAGTAAAGCAAGCCCAAAAGGCTGTGGAGATCTGGCTCTAGCTTTGGCCTTCGGGGAAGAGATCTCTGTTCCACCTTCCTGCAGCCACCAGGGAGAGTCTCAGTCACTAGGAAGCATCCTCCTAGCAAGCTCCGCTTTCTTACATAGTGGTGCTAGGGAGTTACTATCACTCAGCGTCCTGTCTTCAAGCAAGAGGACAAACTAAACTCGTTCCAGAATCACTCATATTTTGATGATTAAGGGCAAGGTCAATACACAGCTTTAGCTGAATTAGGAAAGCAAAAATGTAAGCGAGTGGGAGGCAAGTGGGGTGGGTAGGGTCCCAGCATCTAGCACTGATGATCACTACATGGCGGCTTCAAGGCCACAGTCCCAGGAAAATGCTTTTTACTGGAGCTCAGGTTCTACTTTTTATATTCCAAATACCTATTGAAAAGCGAACCTGCCTTAGTATCATTTCTGATGTCCCCACGCCTTCACCCTGCTGTAAGAGGGAACCCGGGACTCCCGTGGAGCTGCAGATGGGGCCACCTGGGGGCCCCCCATGCGCCCATTTTCACCTCTTTCCGAGGAAAGGATGCCAGCACCACCATGTCAGCAAGGAGGCTCCCCGTGGCTGCCGCTCCTCCCAGCAGCTCGGTCTTGGGGGCCCACCCCCTTGGAGCCTTGGCCTTGTCGCTGCTGGGCCCGAGGACCCTGGGGTGGGAGTCCCACAGCGCGAGAGAGCAGTTCACGCTGCGGGGCTCCCCCCGGCCCCCAACCTTCCAGTTTGCGCCGCCCGCAAGAGTTTATGCTGTTTCACCCCCCAGGCACCCCAACCTCACAGCTGCCCCAGGCGGAGGGCACCCGCCCTCCTCCGTGGAAGCAGAGGCTTCGGCCGCGAGAGGTGCAGCGGCGGGTGCGGCCCAGGTCGGGGAGGCACTTCCGGGAGGGCCCGCGGGGTCCCCCAGGCAGCCCCGCCCCCACCGAGGGGGCCGCCCGGCGATGCGCCGACCGTCGGGGAGACCCACGTACCCGCAGCCGCACAACACGCCCCGCCGGCCCGGCCCAGCAGCGCGCTTCCGGGTGCACCACGCGACCACCCACGTGACCGCCCGCGCCCGGGGAGCCCGGCGCCCGCCCTCCCGCCCCGCAGGTTCGAGCCCCGCCCCTGGCGGCCGCCGCGGCTGCGAGCAGCGTTCTGACCCTGCGAGCTCTGACCCCAGCCGTCGGGTGGCCGCCCCCCGCGTGTCTACCCAGAGGGCAGGAGACCCACAGGGTTGGGGCCTCGACAGCAGCCCTCAGGGGCACCGACTGCACCCAGCCCTCTTCGGGGGTCCTCCTGCCTTAGCTGAAGAGAGGCCCCACTGACGTATTCACAGAATAGGAAACTGACGCCCAGAGGGGAGCAGTAACTTTCTGGGGGGCCAGTCAGGAGCAGATCCCAGCCTCCTGGCCTTTGGCTGGGCAATTTCCCAGCCTCTGGCTTTACCTGCGCTGAACCGCAGGTCTGGGGAGACTGTGCTCCGTGATGACCTCCCCATGGCCTCTGGGGGGAGACAGCCTGCAGAAGGGCCCCGCTGCCCGTGGAGAGCCAAGGCTGGCATTTCTTTTGAAGGGTTCTCTCCATTGTGAGGGGCATAGTAGGGGCTTTGCTTTTGAGCCAGTGTTTGCAACATTTTCTTTAATTGTGTAGTAGGCAGGAGTGGTTGAAGGGGGTGGGTGGGTAACTGATGAAAATCACGGAAAGGACTAAATCCCCACCCAAGTAGCCCCTTGGTGCCTTGGGGCCATCTGGGACCTCTGAGTGCAGTCAGAGGGGAGTTGCTGCCGGCGATTGGCTGCCCACTTTTTTTTTTTTTTTAAGATTTATTTATTTATGCACACAAGACTGGGGTACAGACCAGAGATGGGCGTAAGAGGATTCACCAGAGACAGAGCGGGTAAACATAACAGGCAGACTGACTAAAATACACTGCCGAGGGGAGCTGCGGGCGAGCCAGGAGAGGTCGGCTGTGACCTGTGGGTTTCTCTCTGACAGGGCGGGGATAGAACTCGTGCTGCAGAGGCTGCGGATTGCTTTATAGTGCTGTGCTTAACTCCTTGCGCCACCAGGGAGGCCCAGTTGGCTGCCCACTGTCTTCTCTGTGTGCTTTGTCTTCTCACTTTCTTGATGGTCTCACTTATAGCACACGTTTTCAATGTTGATGTAATCCAATTTATCTAATTTTAATTATGGCCAGGTGTTTTGTGTCAAAATAAGTATTTCACTTGGGTTAATTCCTAGGAGTGGGTGGTTAGGTTGAATGGGAGGTGTTTAAGTTTCTATGAAATTGCTGAACTGTTTTCCAAAATACAATGCATGTACGGTACTGCATTCCTCCTAGCGATGCAAGAGTTTACTTGCTCTGTAGCCTTGTTAGCACTTGGTGGTGTCCTTTTTTTATCTTTAACCATTCTAGTGGAAATTTAGTGGTATCTCATTGAGATTTTAAATTCCACTTTCCTAATGACTAATGATGTCAAACTTTCTTTTCATGTGCTTACAATACACTCATATCTCATTTCCACTGAAGTATTCAAATCAGTTGCCCATTTTTAAATTGGACTTTTTCTTATTATTATTTGTATGATTAATTTATGTATTTGAATACCTATCCCACATCAAATGATTATCTTCTTTTTATTTTTTTCTGAGTCTGTGGCTTTGTGTTTTCATCTCCTTTACAGTGACTTTTGAAGAACAGACATTTGTGTTTTTTGTGACCTACCTAAAAAAATCTTTCCCTAAGTCAGTATCACAAGAACTTTTTATCCTGTGTTTTCGCCCAGAAGTTTGATATTTCTAGGTTTTCCATTTAGATCTATGATTCATTTAGCATTGATTTGGGTAGAAAGTGTTAGAGGAGGGTTAAGGGGCTTATTTTTTGTTTGTTTGCATTTGGATAGTCAAATTTTATAGCACAGTTTGTTGAAAAATATCCTTTCTTCACTGGATTACTTTGGCACATTTGTCTTAAATCAATTGACCATATATATATATTTCTGGGCTTTTAATTCTGTTCAATAAACTTAGACAGATTTAAATCACACAAAGAATTATTACTCATCTTCTCTAAGAAGCAGCTTTACTTCAATTTTCATTGGTCCAGTTTTTATTTTACCAATTTCTGCTCTAGATATTTAGTATTTCCTTTGGATTTAATCTGCTCTTTATTATTTCTAAGGTAGAAACTAACTCGCTGATTTGAACCTTTTGTCTTTTCTAACAAAAGGCTTTAATATTATAAATTTTCCCCAAGGTATTTCCTTATCAGCAACCCAAACTTTGTATATTGCATTTTCACTTTCAACTAGTTCAAAATGCTTTCTGATTTTCCTTTTGATTTCTTCTTTGACCCTGAAGTTATTTAGAAGTGTGTCATTTCCAAACATTTGGGGATTTTCCAGTTATTTTTCTACTGTTAGTTTCTGTTTCAAATTCAGTTGGTCAGAAGCTATCCTTTGTGTAAAGGTATCCTTTAAAATCCTTTTAAATTTATTGATGACATAGGATATGGTTTATCTTGGTGAATGGTCCGTGTGGACTTGCAAAGTTTACATATTCTTCTTTTGTTGGATTGAATGATCTATAGAAGTCAATTGGGTCAAGTTGGTTGATAGTAACAATCAAGCTCTTCTCTATCCTCAATGATTCCCATGTGATCATGTACATTCGCTTTGTGAGCCAGGCGCGTATTGATGCTCACGCCACCTTTGGAGGTCAAGCACTATAGACTCGAGAGAGCTCCATCAGTCTGGATCCTGAAAGGACTATGTGCAACAGAACTACACCTTACCCCATCACCACCAATTGAACGTCACATGATATATGAGTAAAAATGAACTTCGATTGTTAAGCCATTGAGATTCTGGAGCTTGCCTGTTATTGCAGCTAACAGTTACTCTAACTAATTTAATCAATGGCATCTAATTTGAATTATAAAGTTTAATTTCCACTTCAGGTACCTGAAGCAAAGCTCTCATGGGGGAGGAGAGGGAAGGAGAGCAGCTCATTGTGGAATCTAAGATCCCCAGTCAGTCTGAGGTCAAGGTGGAGTGTGGACAGCAGTGGCCTACCCTCCCCACAGAACACCCTGAGAACAGAACGTTAGAGTATTCACATTTTATTACTTACAAAACATTACCTCAAAATGTAAACTACCTCATGGACCCAAAAACTCTGCAAATCATCAGGTTCTTAGAAACCTTAAAACAATCTGCTTTCTGGAAGAAAATATGAACACCTTCTAAAATTCCCTGCACAGAGAACAACATTCCCTGGGAGGTGTTCCTGCACTCATTTTGCCAACTGCCAGGTGAATGAAACTAAGGTCATTTTTTTTTTTTTGCTTCTTCCAAAAAATATAATTTAATACATAACATTTACAACCTGAAAAATAATCCTAGAATATCTACATGAATAATAACTAGAAGAGTCATGTTTGTGACAGGCGCTGCAAAGGGCCCCCTTTTCTCTTCGGGTGTTGGGATAGTGATCCATTCCCAAGCCAGTCTTGGGGACCTCCCAGGGGCTGCTCTGGTGCTGGAAGGAAATGGATGGCAAAGCAATTGATTTGCTCTATTTGGCTTTCTTGTTTTAGAATATTTGCAAATAATATAACATTCCAAGGGCAATGATTAATGGATTTATAATTTAGTCTGGGGAGGCTTAGAAAAGCAGTCAAACCACTCTCAGAGAAAGTGGGTGTGTGGGTTTAAGTTCTGCCACTTACCTTTAGGACTTAGAAATATCAGGAATCATCATCTATGGTGGGTGGTAGTTGTGGGAGTGATCTTGGAAATTATTTTGCAGGAAAACATGCAGAGGAGCAGACCAGGAGAACCTGGATTCAAACTCCAGAGCCAAGGAAGGTGAGAGCTCTACTTACTCTCATCAGAGCTGCTGGTCAACTCCCCCAAACCAGAGATGAATTGTCCTGGGCAAAGGCATTGCTAGAGTTTCCTGAAGAAACATAGGATATTAAGAAAACTAGCTGTGGGCAACACACAGATGAGAACAAGTTGACCCCAGCCAGCCCAAGAAGTGAGAGCAGATCTGAGTTCTAGCCCCGGTTCTGCCACTCCGCTTATCTGGACAACCTCAGACAAGTTCCTTCTGACTCTTTTCAAATTCTTGGCACAGGACTGGGCATCACAAGTCTTTGTGTCCCTGCAAGCGGAATTCAGAAGAAGCGATTCTATATGCTCCAGTTGTTTGGATCTGATAACAACTGTTTCTCTTTGAAGAAGAGAACTTACGAATTTTCAATTCTGCTACATCTTAAGAGAAGATTGCAAACGATTCTACAATCAAAACTTAATTCCTTCTTGGTACAGCAGATTTCCTTGGACTGTGGGTGGGGGACAAAGTGGCTGGCAGAGGGGAGGTGTGCAACTAGAGAGTAAGTTCATAAAAAAAGAATCAGCAGTGGGGGAGGTGGTGCTGAAGTTGGGTGGAGAGGAAAGCAGAGGAAGTCACGTTGTTATTTAAATGTTTATGTCCCTTCTTCCCTTGCCTTCTCCACAGCCATATCTCTATTGTTGTTGGCTGCTCTATTGATATTTCCATCTTTAAAAGTCCTTTCCTGCCCCAATGTTTTTATTGTTAAAGGGATTCACCTGTTTTGCTTTTGCTTCTGCAGACATTACATGCAGCCCTTTTGTTTCAGCAACAAGGCCACTCTCAATGGATTTTCAAGGTGAATCCTCCATCCCAAACTCGAGGGCCTTGAGTGCGTGTAGAGTTGCTGCTGTGCTCCTGCTGGGCCTGGCCCAGACCAGTCCCCGACCTCCCCACTGCCCGACCCTGACCCCGGAGGCTGCAGAGGCTCCCTGGTGCTGGCAGCCCTGATGGGGGCCTTTCAGGCAGAATCTGCCCACAGCTTCTGCCAGTCTGAAAGTGCAGGGCATGGACCCATCTGCCCCCGGATTGCTTTACTGCTGGGGAGGGGCTGGGGCTGCAGAAGGCAGTTCTGGGAGTCCCAGACCTTAGTCTCACTGCAGCCCAGTTCTTTTTTTTTTTTTTTAACTCCCAAGCTTTTCTCTAATGAAAGAGAATGCTAATATCCCACAATTGCAGGCTTTTCTGGGCACTAGAAGAATTGAGACTTTCTCTTCTAATAATAATGCGAATTTCTTCTGAGCCTTTGCGATAAGGAAGGAGAAAGAAAATCATTCCTAGAGGCAGGAAGAGCAGAAAATCATTTCAACAAAAGGCGCAGACTTCTCTTTACACATTATTATGCTTTCAAATGAGCATTCCCACAAGCCCATTCTTTGTTCAAAATAAAGTGACTCTTAAGTCTTAGATTATCTCAGCCATGTCTTGTTTTAGGAAGAGAAGTCTGACCTGGTGGATGAGGTCTTTGTCCTGGGCCCCAGGACAAGGCAAGCAGCTCGTGTGGATCATGGTGTTGAGTTTGCCACATGCTGTCTGTTTCCGGGAATATGATGAGGGGACCCCTTACAAGGAGACATCCCCACTGACTTAGTAATTACCCCCATCTCAGAAGGGAAAAGCCAGGATAGATGTCCTGTGCTAAAACCTGTAGTGAGTGTTTCAGTAACCTCTGAACAATGCAGATACTTCTTCCATGAGACAGCTGCAAAGTTAGACTCGCAGGATTCCAAAGATAAATTTTACAGATTCCCTCCTCCCCCTTTATTAATTTAAAAACCCCTAAACCTCTTAGGAGCAGGATCTAAAATGCAGGGAAAGACCAAAGAAGCAGGAGCTGCCTGGCTTCTGCAAGTGCAGAGTCTGAGTAAAGAATCAGCACACATTTGCAGTGTTTGAATGGCACGCTGGAGGCCCTGGTGGCACTGAATTAGCAGAGCTTATGGAGAGGTGAAGGTGGTGCATCTGTGAATTGGGCAGCCACTGAACTTTGCCATTAGCCGAACAGGCTCTGGATCATTACAGTTCAGTAACCCATTCTCCTGGGTGACCGTGGACAAACGAGAGACCCTCTCCACACCTCATAGAAAAATGGGGGTAATAATACTAACTCCTTTGGGGCTGGGCCCACAGGGACTTCTGGTAATTCCTGCTGTACCAGGGCCCAGCAGTTGTACTTGCACCCACATTAAGAAGAGATTTTGATGTCTGCACATTTTTTGACAGTTTGAGAACAACTTCATCTCTCTTTTCTCTTTGCCTCTCTCTTCCTTGCCTTCCTCTGCTGCTTCTCCTCCTTTCTTAGCACCTCTGCCTCCTCCCCTCTAGGGCTGAGGCTTCAGTGGGAGGTGCGTGCTTCTAGAGAAGGGGCCCCCTGGGTAGCCATGAGCCACACAGCAGGCTCCGCACCTCCTGCAGTTGCTCCTAGGCCCAGCACACCACTGACCAGGCTCAGCCCTGGCCTCAGTTTCCCCTTTTTTGCATGCCTAAGCATACATCTTCTATGTAGTGTTCCTCTTATATCTAATAACGAACACGTTGAAAATCAAGTCCACTCTCTTCCTTGCTTATGAGATGAGCCTGTCTGCAGCTTCTCTCCCAAGTTCTCAGTCCTCCAGCCGAGCAGGCTCTACCTTTTCTCTTGTCTACTCCACCTCCTATCTCTTACCTTCCGGTTGCTTTGTTGGGCATCTTAAGACGTCTCCCCTCCCCCTCCAATTCTATCCTTTCACAACAGCAGAAATTGGAGTCCTGACATTGTCAAATGTCACTTCTGTTGGAAAAAACACCATCCATGCCATTTACCCCAAGAAAGAAAATCACCCACACAGAAAAGAAAGTCATTTCAGTGTGGCTTGTTTGCAAAGACCCACATACACCTTGAAGCACATGGAAGGTCCTCATCCAGAACTTACATGACCTTATCCATTCACACCCCATGCTGGAGCTTCCCACTACCATCCCACAGATTGCCATCTGGCCTTGGTCTCCAGGTTCCCCTCCCCCAATATGGCGAACTGAAAGCTTGTTCTGTGCTCAGATAAGTGCATCTGGAACCACGTGGCCCTGTCATCTGGGATGGCCAGATCTGCTTTCCGCCTAGTAAGTGCCACTGTGAACTCACAGCAGCCCAGGAAGAGGCAAGAAGACTAGACTCCATGTTCTTATAGTGATAATTTTTTGGTTTATACCAAACCATTAAGGGCTTGCCCCAACAAACTCTTATCTTCTGAGTTTTGAGGTCTGTCCAGTTGGGGTGTGTGTGTGTGTGTGTGTGTGTGTGTGTGTGTGCGTGTGCACACATATGCTTGTGTCGATGGTTTGGTGCGCTTTCTAAAACTCTCCCACACAGCACAGCCACATGATGGATGGTGATTGCTTTTCGTGGTGCCTAATACATAGCTCTCCACTCAATGAATATTGTTACCTGACTCCCATGCCAACCCTGGGGAATCCAGATTCACAGAGGAATAGAACCTTCTTACAAAGTCAGGAGTATGATTACAATTTTACTTTTGAAGGACCCGCTTCCCAGAGGAATAGCCGGTGATGGATGCCACTGTCAGGAGCCCGGATGCACACACTCCTACGTCAGCGGGAAATCACATACACAGCTCGCCCAGCAGGCCAGCACTGACTCGCCGCGTGCCCCCTGGGGGAGAGGTGATGGGAAGCCCTGAGCAACAGCAGGGGACAGACAAAGGGAAGGAGTGAGAGGAGGACTGGACTCGGGAAAGTCTGCCCAGTTCTGTCCTTCTTCATCTTCTGCTGAGGGCAGCAGGCCCAGGCTCAGCCAGGTCCATAGTCCTGTCGCTGTGTGACCAGGATGGTTGAGACTTGTTAGGAGGCAGTCGTCCTGGGAGTGCACTGTCAGCTGTGGCAGGCGGTGCACAGGGTACATGCACAGTTCCACACCCACGCCTTCATCCTCACACAGAACCCACGATGTCCACTTTTCCTTTGGGGTGACCCACCAAGGTTAAGTTCACACAGGTGACATTTGTCTCTTTGGAAGCAAGTCTGTGTTGATTCCAGCAGGATGGGGCAGCAGAGACTGGTTGGTTGTTAAGATGTTTGAAAAATAATGATACTATTAGCGCAAAAGAGTGGAAAGCCGTCCAGCAGGCCCGCTGGTAGCCACTGAGCGTGAGGGCGGTTTATCGGTAGCGGCAGGCCAAAGCGTTGACATTCTTGACCACATAAAAGCCCATGGTGACCGGGGGGATGACCAATGTCCGGCCAGCCCGCAGTGGGCGGGGCTTCAATTCTGGAAGGGTGCCATCGTCCACCATCACTAAGGGCTGGCCGTTCAGCTGCACTGACCTACAGCGAGGAAAACAGCAGAGGTTTGTTACCGAATTATAAGGGAGCGGTCGCCACCAAGCCGGCAGCCCCCCATGGCCTGCCAGTGTGACGTGTGCTAACACTACTGACACTCGCTGTGCCCAGGCCCCCTTTGAGGTGTTTTCTTTTAACAACGCATTCCAACAGTCAGCCACACTCTGAAGAAATGGCTGTCTTATTCCCATTCTCCCTAGGGTGGTTAAGGGACTTGCTAAGGTCACGCAGCTGGGAACCAGACCTGGACACAAGTAGGCTGGTTCTAGAGACACGTCATGTAGGTAGGTAGAAGGGCCTACCACCTTCTAAAGAGTTTTTAACCTGAGGCTCGAGACATTGATTTAAGATGATTGCAGATTTCCTATTTAACTTGTTTCTTTCATCAATTTATTTGACAGATTTGAGATTTGACATCATTACTTGTCTAGTGTTCTGAAAGAGGACAGAGCCATCTCACGCCTCTCCCCTTTCTAATCTAAGAATGAGTTTTCATATGCAGTATTCCACAGATGATTTCATTTATACAATACACAAAGTAGTTGGTAAAGTAGGCAGCTGTGATCAAATTCCCCCATCCTGTTCACTTTCCTCATCCTGTGCTGGCATCATCGGCCTGAGACGGGGCCACCTCCACAATGCACTTAGAAAAGGGAACCGTCTCGCCCACCCATGACCCATGGTGCAGATCCTGCAGAACTTCCCAGTTGTTCCTGACTCGGGAGTGACTCATATAGCCAAGTACTCAGGTTGAAGCTCAGCTTTGTGCAGCAGTAGAAAATACCAGCACCAGGCCACCAGCTGGAAGTGAGGCTGTGAGTCACCCTCAGAGAATCAACATTGCATAGTGATGACTGTTTCTGGGCTTGACCTAACTTCCCATCTGATAACATTGCAGTGATATCATCTGAGCTCTAAAGAGAATAAGTTAGAGATTGATATAGAGAGCTTCGTTTAGGGTTCCTCCTGGGCTGTGAATGATAGTCAGCTGTAGACAGAGAGAATCAGACCTGAGCCCAGCAGTGCAGTGAGTTCCCAAAGATCAGTGTCTTGTAAATTTCTCTCAATGGAGAGTGAGGCAGAGAAGCAGCTCCAGGCCTGGCCCTACATGGATAAGTTTGGTTCTGGTCCAGATCTAACATGCCAGAGGGGGCGGCCTCCTCCTTTTGTTGGTAGGACCAAGGAATGAATGAGAGCAGGGATCTCCTGTGTCAGGAGCTGGGCCTGATTCTGGAAGGTGCAAGAGGGCAAGAATGGAGAGCTGAAGAGAAGCACCTCATCAAATATGCAAGAAGCTTTTGCTCCAAATTCCAGCAGCTCTCCTGGCGAAGACAAGCCTACTCCCTGGAGTGGGAGTCAGGTTGAGGAAAGGGGATTCAGTTGTAAAAAACAAGAAGCGCAGATAAAGTCTTGCTTTTTTTTCAGATGGTGTAAATACCCAACAACCAGAAATATGTACTATCAAATAGAGGTTTAATGACAGCAGTGGATCTGTCCAAAGCTTACTGAGTTCACACAGCTTCTCCACTTGAAAGCCTTCATTGGTCCTCCCACCTTTTTTTTTTTTTTATCAGTGATCCCCCTCTCTTATGCATGAATTAAGTATAAGTGATTCTCCTGGGGAGGGGTAAGGCCCCTTCAGGTACAGAGGACCCCAGAACATTGACCTCTTCGGATTCTGGGACGTACAAAACAAAGCATGGTAAACAAGTCCTTTCACTTCTGTACTAACAATGAGCAGCAGCCCCACTCTGATCTCCTTATTGACTGGTTAAAAGTCTAATAAGGTATGGACAGAACCAGAGAGCATGGCCAAAGTCTCTTGACTGATCTCTAGTTCCAGAAGCCAGGTCACGAATTTGCTAGATGGCTATTACGAGGCTGGCAATCCCTATGACTAGGACATGGTACAGGCTGTGGTGTGAAGGAAATGAAATAAGACATGAAAGTGCTTTGAAAGCCTACGGAGCCATATAAGTGGGAGATGAGGTTTTGTTTTTCTACTCCTTGTTGCTAGGGTAGATGAGCATTTGGTAATGAACTTGACTGCACTTGACAAGTTTCATGCCCCCTTTCCAGAGCCTGCCCCATCCCTTGGTTCTCATGGTTTCTCTCTTGGTTTTCCTCTGTCACTTCCAGATGGTGTTTCCTTTTGAAGGAGTCTGGTCTCTTCTCCCTGCCTCTCAGGTGCTAGGGTTCCTGGGGCCTTTTCCTGGGACCTCTTCTCTTTCCATATTAATACTGGGTGCTATTGCCTATACCAAGCACTTTGTCTACCTGTTGATACCTCCCAACTGTATATCTGACCCAGACCTTTGAACTTATGTATGCCCACTTGACTGTACCACAGGACGCTCAAGTCCAAAATCAAAATTTTCTGTTCAAATTTATTTCTGTCTTTCCATCCTTGTGCTGGTCCCACTATCTATCCAATCACCTAGGCCAGAAAGCTGGGAGCCACCTGAGACTTCCTCTCACAGTCCCATGTCTGGGGTCCCTAAGTTCAATCAATTTTACCTTAATTATTTTGCAAATCTTCATTACTGCTTTATTTTAGTTCAGAATTTGCCTTCTAACTCTTTGTCCTCCTCCTCTCATCACATTGGCCACTGCTGTCACTGCATCTAATTCTCCAACAATGCCCTCTCCCTTCCACCTTAATGTGGACGGTAAAGCTCCAGCTACTTCTCCAGTGTCATCTCTGGCCAGACCCCTTAGGCCAAGGCTTGGATCACAGACCTCTGCGGGTGGGTGGGATGTGTTGGCAGTTATAATAAAGACATCATTAATATGTACATGAACAGATTGTTTTATGATGGAAATCTAGTAAGTCTTGAGCATAGATGAAGTATTTCTCAAATAACAATGTACCCCAAATTTAGGTATAAATCCCTCCCTGGATTATAGACAATCACTTGCTCTATGCCTCTCTGGGCTATGAACTTGGTGAGGAGAGCGATCATGTCTGTTATCCCAAAATCCTGGGTGCCTAACAAAGTGGTTGGCATAGAGTAGGGACAGAATATTTTTTGAACAAATGAATGCACTTTGAGCTCTTCTGCATTCTTTCTGATCTTCCTAGGTTGAATTTCTCCAGCTCTAAAAAAGCCCCCGGAGGGTCTCCAGTGTCCTTACAGTTTTCATTAATGTGCCAATTACTCTTGCTCTCAGTGGCTCTGCAGATTTTAGATAAAAACTGAATTATCATGATTTGCACAGTCACTCTCCAGATACCTTATCCCAAATTGACACGAGGCTATTGATCATTGCTAGTGTTTTTCACCCTTAAAAAAAAAAAAGATCTGTTTGACCATCTCTTAGCTAAGCCAACAGGAATTAATTCTGTAAGACCTTGAGTCCTCGTATATCTTTATCTACAAAGTCCCTTCATTATAAAGATGGACTGCATGCTTTACCACTTCCATTCTCATTTTCCTGCTTATTATACTTTTAATAATTATCCTGTTGCTCAGTGAAGTTATATCACTCTAAAGGTTACAATAAACTTTCATTTTTTTGTGGACTGAACAATTTCTAAGGTAACAAACATAATCACATGAATGATAAAAACCAGCCATTATTGAACACAGTGCAAAAAGCTCTATACAGTGTCTTACTCTGCTGCATTTAGCCCTTGCAACTACCAGCTGAGGCAGGTGCTAGCGGCCCTCTCTTCCAGATGAGGAAATCCAAGTTGAGCAGGAGTTAAACTTGGCTCAGTCAGGCAGTAAGTGGGAAAGCTGAGATCTGAACTGATGCCCTATCTGACTTCCCTTGTGATTGCTGAAGAGCCCTCGGAGGCACACAGGGCAAGTATTTTATTATCATTGTAACTTTACTATTGAAACAAGGTCAGAGAGGTTAAGTGGTCTGAGCAAGGTCACAGAGCTAATAGGTGGCTAAGCTCTGTCTGGAATTTAGGCCTCTGACACCTCTTTCTACTATTTCATGGTAATCTCTAATTCCAGATGGCACTCCCCAGGACTGTGTTTCTTTCTTCCTTTCTTATCACATTTTCATCCTATACTGAGACCTCCTTGCTGGCCCATGACTTTTAAAACCAAATGTTAAATGATCCTAAGTCAAACGGTTTCTCTTAATTTCCTAGTGAGTGTTGAGCTGCCGAGGGCATTAAATTATCCAAATATTAGGACAACTGTATTTTATCACCATCTGTTTTTACAAAATCTGAGTTACTTTGCAATTCCTAAACTTGTTTTCCTTATTTTACATGCTATTTGAAACGGGATTTGATATGTCAATTTGCAGTCAAGCCCTCTGCTCTCCATGGAAACCTCTTGGTTGGGTCCTGCTCTTCCCCACCCCCACTCCCGACACCTAGTCTATAATCTCTGACCTTCTTGTCTTATCTTGGCTCAGGCTAGCCATGGATATTGAAGCAAGCTTTTAACTGTTCTGAGGTTTCAGAACTCTAATGAGTATGTCCTTTGCCAGTCTGGAGATCATTTAATGGATTCTGCTCTGGCCCTGGCGGGCTTTATGGCAGAAGCAGGGGACGCCTGCATAGGTGGGGTATATTTGAGGTCTTGAGTGGGAGATGAACGGGGAGGCCAACTGGTTATTGATAACCAGACCCACCTCGGCCACTTTGAAGAAGGAAGATTTGCCTTCTCTGAACTTAGGTATCTCCATCTGTAAGCTACATCAGAAGAACCCCAAGATTCCTACTGCTTAAATATTTTTCAGGTGGGTTGCTTACAGCCTAATGGCGAGCTTGAGGCAGAGTTTAATAAAAAATTCTGAGTAATCAAGTTAGAAATCCCATTACGTCATTCCCCTGTCTGAGCATTCAGTGGCTCCTTCCTGATCCTAGAACGTTGTCCAAACTTACAAGCCCCATCTACCTACTTCTCCAGTCCCTTAGAGCCCATCCCAGCTCCCACCACCTCCCTTCACTCTGCTGCAATTTCTTAAATCCCCATCTCTCTAACCTTGAGGGTTTTGTACAGGTTGCTCTCTCTGCCAGGAACCTTTTCATATCCCTCCCTTCAACCCCCTTCCAGCTTCTCTTTCCCATCCTTCAGGTAAGGCACAGGTCCCTGCAAAGTGCTTCCCTGTCACCCAGCATGTCTTACATGGAATGGGCGGGGGGGGTGGTGGTGGCTAGGGACATAGGCTGACTGACTGCTGGTCAGTCTCTCCACTACATGAGAAGACCTTATGTCCCTCCTGCTCATCTTGCACTCTCCTGTCTGTCTATACACCCAGTAGGTGCTCAACCGAGGATTGGATATAAATATGTGGGCAGAGGTGCTATGCCCTAGAAGGAAAAGACCCTGGACTGCAATGTCAGTGACTGGCGTTTTACTTTGCAGACCCAGCCCCGTCACCTGTCAGCTCTGGTTGATTTCTGTATTGTCACATGATGGCAGAGAAGCAGGGAGGGAGGGAGGGAAAGAAGAGAAAGGGTTGGGGGGTCGAGGGAGAGGAAGGAGCATGAATGAATAGGAGGGTGTCTGCTTGCATGCGCCCCTCTTCTGTTACCCTGACATCCAGTTCTCACTCTATTCCAGTGTGCGTCCCCACAAGCCACCAGAGGTCACTCTTGTTCTACACAAGAGGACCGCAGCGCGGAGTAGGTGGAGGTTCCAAGGAAGCAGAAGCGCTGGCACCTCCCCAAGCCCGCTCCCCAGCCTGGGACGGCCCGGACAAGTGCCCCGAGCTTGGCCTCCCGGAGGAACAAACCACAAGATCAATCAAATCCCAGCAAAAACTTCTCTGCGGCCCACTTGGCAGGGGGCCCACCTGGAATGAGGCTAATGTTAAGGAAACATGGAAGCTAGGCTGAGAGTCCCACCTGGGTGCTGTCTTCCTGGGCAGGGCGCTAGGAGGGGGTCCGTGCAGGTATGGGGTTTGAGGGCTCCTGCTACCCCGCTCCCTCCCGGTTCCCCCCCCCCCAACTCTGGGTCCCTAGTGTCTCCCCCATCCTTTCAACCCGCCTGCACCTGTGTGCACTTTACTGGCCCCCAGATTCCGGCTGCCCCCTTGAGGCCCTGGCTGGGCTGGGAGACTGGCATGTGCAGCTGCCCTGCCCTTCTTCAGGTCAGGGGCAGGTTAGAGCCGGAGGGAGCCAGGCTGGGTTTGAGGACAGAGGGGCGTGGCACCCCTCTCAGGTTCTGGGAGAGGCCTTGCATCTGGGGTAGCTTAGAGAGGAAGTGCCTTTGAAATGGCCTGAGTGCTGCTACCCCACTGAGGGCTGATCCAAGAGTGGCAGCAGCCGGCAACAGTTGGGATCCCACATGCCCAATTCTAAAGGACAGGGGATGTACATGCCCCCTCGCTGGCCCTCCTCCTCCTCAGGGATCACTGGGAGGGTGACGTCCTCCCAAGTGTGTCCTGAAGCTTTTGCTCTCCCTGGAATCCGGCAGAACCTGTCAAAAAGCTTTTGTCCTTCTGGGCCCCATTGGATGGCGCCTCCTTTGCTGGGCCTTGCTCGGGAGTCCCAGCTGGGAAAGGGTATGGCATGGAGGCCTGCCCTGTGGCCATGCTGCTTAGCTTCATTTGATCTGGGTGCCTGCTAGAAGAATTGTTTTTATTTCTTAATTTTCAAGGTCACCCGGGTCATTGACTTCTTGCCTATGATAGTGGTTCAAATGAATTCTTGCTGAGTTCCCCTGGGTCAGCCTCACTTTCTCATGTGACTGGTGGACACTCCAATCCCTTCTTCTATGGTGGTTAAAGGGAAAAGATGAAGGAGGGAAGGCGTGAGAGAAATGTAGGGAAATGTCTCCTGTCCTCCTTACCCTTCCAGAGCCCACACATATATGAAGTTCCTGGTCACTAGCTACTTTGAGGCTGCTAAGATGATTTGTCTTTTGTGCTATTCTTTGAGGGGTGTATTGAAATAGTAATGAGGAATTGGGATCTAGCTTTTGCATAACCGAGCAGAGAAAACACTAGGACTTCATGCAATTGAACTGGGGGATTTTATAGGCAACTTGTCAGGAATCTAGGTTTTTCTGGCTTGCAATTAGGTTTGGGGGTCATGGTTTGATCTACATTCTATCCAAGTCTGGGTAATAATGATCCAAGCTATAATGGGATTCTGCCACGTGTTTCTAATGGCTTAAAATAGCACACTTGGCAGACAAGATTAGAGTCCAGCTTAAGAACCTGGATTTATCCTGATATTGTTAACTTCCAGCAGATAAGAGAACCATCTGGGGGCAGTTTGGGAAGATGATTTGATTCTGTGGACATCCCAAAGTTCCATGTCATACGCATATCATTCTCAAAGCACAGGACACAATCGAAACCAGCTATATAAACCAGGAAGACTCCACTATGTGGTTAGGACCAGTCCCTTTCCGTTGCAAAGATGGTGTCCTGATCTGACATTCAGCAATGGTGTGGAAAGGGCATCACTCACATCCTTACTGTTCATGTGTTGTACAAATTCAATTATAAAAGATGGACTTCTTACCTGCTAAGACAGAAAACATGGAAACACAAAATGTGTGGCCATATACACTATGATTAAAACATTCCATAAGGAGAGAGACAAAAGGAAAAGGCAAACTCAGTCTGGATTTTGAGGTCTTCTGCAGCCTGGTCCTAATGTATTTTTGTGCTCTTCTCACGTCAGGCCACAAAGTATCCTTCACTCCCGTCATGCGAGATGATTTATCACCCATCACCATTACTCCCCAAAGAAAACAAAATGGGCCTTGAATTTTTATGCTTCTGAATCTTTCGGGATGCATCCTGTTCCCTGGGATCACTTTCCTTCCAGGATTTCCTAAAAGCCTTACTCATTTTTCCAGCACTAGCTCAAAGGCCCTCAGCCCCCAGGGGTTCCTAGAGTCTCAGTCCCAGGTCAGAATTCACCTCTTCTTTGCATGTTCTCCAGCTCTCCTCTATTTACGCTCTTGTGGCCTGTCTTGCCTTAGAATTAAAGTATCCTCTATGGGGAGAGAACTAGTTTCCCCAGTCCTAGTTGTATGGTGCTGGAAGAGGTAGTGGTGTGTGTGTGTGTGTGTGTGTGTGTGTGTGCCATGTGCACAGATTTTCCATAGATAAGAGGATGAGAGAGTCCCTAAGCCATACCCAAAGTTAATTCCATCACTATAATAAGGCCATGACTCTCCAGATGCCTATTTAATTGTTAAACCAAAGGGATAAATATGTTTTATTGGATTTTGATAAAGGGTTCTGTATAATGTCACGTGCACTGCTGTACCCTCAAAGGGAAAGGTGAGAAGTCCCAGGTAGCAAAGGATCTGTTCCAGCACGCCCATGTCATCGTCTAAAGCGTGCAGTGACTGACTCCTCGCGAAGGTGCGCAGGGGCTGCTGGTGCTCACCAGCTGTGCCAGTAGGGCACTCTGGTCCCCTCTGGGATGAGCCACATCCTGCCCCCCAGTGCTCTGTAGCCAATGAAATGTGACTTAGGGTCCAGTCACTGCTCTAGGGCTGAATTGGGTTAGGATATTTCAGTTCCCTGGGGTATACATTTGTCCATCTCCCAAACCCAAGCCTCTGGAAGGTATGAGGAAAGGAGAAGACAAAGAGATCTCTTCTTGGTCCACCAGAATAGCCTGCATGCTCTGCTCTGCTGCCTCTCGGTTCAGAACCAACTGCTCAGAAACATCTTAGCTTTCCCCTGAAGTGCTTGTCTACCAATGTTTCATCTGGAACAGAGTGGAAATCTCTGCCTGCAATGAGAGTCCCCAACTAAGTGGAGGTGGGGAGGGGAGACCACAGCCTTGACGGACAGCTATGCAGAGAGATTCCAGCTGCTGGGAGCCAGCTGAAAGAAAATGTATTCTCCAGCCGAGAACAAATGAAAATCTCTCAGAAAATAACAGTGAAAACCCTGGATTCCTAAACATCTTGGTTTAAGATGTCAATTCACTGCAAAATACAAAAAAACATTTTATAATCCTCTAATCTGCACAGCGATCTGTACATTACTAATCTGGGAGTTAGGACAAAACAAACAATGAAAGCTTTGGGGAGAGGAACGCATCCTTGCACTCATCAAAGTGAACTCCCTGGGGCTCCTGGCATGTTCACACCTTTGGCAAAATGGCTTAGTGCCTGAATGAAGACTAGAATCTGGGTGAAATTAAAGATGCAAATCAACTGGGATCTGATTCCAGCACCTACAGAGGGACGATGTTTCTCAGCCTTGGCTACACATTTGAATCACCTGGGGAGCTTTAAAAAATACTGGGGCCTGGGCCCCAGCTCAGAGATTTTCATTTAATTGGCCTGGGGTGGGGCTTGGGCACTAGGTTTTTTAAAAACTCCCCTGTTAATTCAAAGTACAGCTAAAGCAGAGCATCAGGGTTTGAAGAAAGAGCCTGAATATGCTGGCAGCCTGGGTGGAGGGGAATCAACTAGCTCTCTAATCATTACATTCTGAATTTATTTTGAATAAAAGGAGCTTTTTTTATTTTCTCAGAGCACTGTGTCAGGAGGCCACATATTGAACAGTAAAGGAGAGATGAACTTTTCAAAGGCAGGTGTTTTGTTGAATAGTCTGAAGTGAGCATTTTGGTATTTCACCAGGACTGCTGCATTTGGTGTTCTCCCTCCAGCATGGACTGGCGAGCAGACATGCTCCTCAGTGTGCACCAGGGAAGTGTGTGTGGCGTTTTACAGGATGAATTAAGAACCGAATCAGATGAGGCATTCACACAGCTAACAAACTCCGTGTGTGTGTTCAACACCAAAAATAAAAACTTGGTGCTTTTCTTGAACAGCAAGTTCTATAAAGTCATTTAGATTTTTTTTTTTCCCGGTCTTGCGCAGTCAGTGATCCAAACCTCTCTTTAGGAGAGAGGAATTAAGGGGATTGAATCTGTCATTCTGTATCCCTGCTTTATTTTTTCATATAGGAATGTAATTATCTGCTTAGATAAGCAATATATATTGATTATAGATTAGTATCTCTTTCTGAACCACAAAACATCTGCAAATGAACCAAAACGCCTCTAGATTTCAATGAGTAAGCTTGCAGGACCTACGGATTTGTAAGGTTCATTTCGCTCTGCATTAACTTCTCTCTATTTTTCTCTACACACTGACTTGGGGCCTTACATTTAAGTATTTTTTTTATAACAACATATACTTATATGTTTGTATTTCTACTTGCACAGAGTCTGTTTCCGACTTTTTGGACTGGAACACTAAGGTAGACATTGCTGGTTAGAGTAAGTGCTGCCTTCCTGTCCACTCCCGGTCAGCTCATAAATCTCCTCGGTCCCCGACACCTTTCTTGTCACTTAGTACTTATGGCCTTGGAGGGTTATCTGCCCCCCAAGGGGTTCTGAGGGGGTCTTTTGAAAGGGTTGCCGATGATGTGGTAGCGTTTACACCAGTAGGGCCTTTCCCCCAGGTTAGAGAGGTCTCCAATCTAATCCTTGCTTTTGGAGGCAATTTTAAAACCAGAAATAAAAGACCTGCATGAATTAATAGGTTTCCTCACACTCTGTCGGCTCCAACAGTACAATTATCGATGATCTGTACCTCTTAGGGTACATCAAAACAAATTCCCAAATGCATTAAAGAAATGAATATAATAAATGAAACACAAAAGTAGGAGAAAATAAAGACACATATTAATTGGATTTAAGGAATGTAACACATATATAAGTGGAATGGAAAAACACACACTCACACACACAAACAACAAAAGGGAAATGGATTTAGCTATCTACAAAGGAAACTCTGTCAAGATAATACCCTACAAATGAAATAGTTGGAAAAATAGTAAAATACTGGAGAAAATATTTCAACACATGTGTTAGGTAGTAAAGGGGAAACTGCCTGACAATAGAAAAAAACATCATTTATTAATACAGCAGTTAAGACCCCCATAGAAAAACAAGCAAATGACAAGAAATTGATAAAAGTGATACAGTACTTATAGAGATGAAATTTTCAATCTTACCAATACTCAAAGAATACAATTAAGATAAGAATACTATTTTTCAGGGCCTCCCTGATGGCACAAGGGGTTAAGCACTGCATTGTGAAGCAATCCCCGGCCAGGGAGCAACTCACATGGCACAGCAGGCTTCTTCTGACTTGCCCGCTGCTCCCCTCAGCACTGTACTGTGGTCGGTCTGCCTGTTCTGTTTCCCACTCTGTCTCTGGTGAATCCTCTCACCCTCCACATCTCTGGCCTGTACCCCAGCTCTTGTATGCATAAATAAATAAATCTTGAAAAAAAACCTCAACTGATGCACAAAAAATATTTAAAAAAAAAAGAATACTATTTTCATGATGAAGTTGACAACTTAAAAATATTACTGGGGCCTCCCTGGTGGCGCAGGTGTTAAAGACAGTGCTATAAAGCTATAGTCAGCCACTGCAGCATGAGTTCAATCTCCTGCCAGGGAGCTAACCAACATGGCACAGCAGACCTCTCCTGTCTAGCCAGCTGCTCCTCTCAGCAGTGTATTTCAGTCAGTCTGCCTGTTCTGTTCCCCACTCTGTCTCAGGTGAATCCTCTCATCCCCTGTACCTCTGGCCTACACCCCAGTACTTGTATGCATAAATAAATAAATCTTTAAAAAATTAAAATATTACTGTTCTGTTTTGATGAGGTAAATTGTAGTAAGGACTGTTCACATCTCCTATTTCTTTCTCATCCCTCTACAGGTAAGCTATAAGAATACTGAGGAGTGAATCATTTGCAGTCAAGTTCTATACCTCAGTGGATTCCAAGGTGAACAAGACAGGGAGCAGCCTGGGAACCAGGACATCTGAGGAGTGTGTTAGGTAGTAGCTCCTACCTAAGGAGTTGAAGGAGCAGAGTGTTTAGTTTGGAGACCAGAATGCTAAGGGGAGGTATCAAAAATTGCTATAAAGAAGGTAGAGGTGCACTGTTTAATTTTCCTACAGCAAGGGTAGAAATGGGAAGAAAACACCCTTTGGGCACATTTATATATAAGGAGGATCTTTCCTACAATTAGATATGTCAAATCCTAGAAAGAATCAACTCCTGAGGTGAACAGTCTCATCAAATAGAAGGCTTTCTGTCAGGGGTGCTATAGAAGAAACTTCTTGATCTCTAAGAATACTTTCAAATTCTTCCTCTGTAAAGTCATCTTTTAATAATGGCAGAACTTTAGAGTGGTTTATTTTAAGAAGAAACTAATTTAGTGATCCCAGACAAGTGAAGATAATGGAAACCTGCAGGGCATACATCTGGTCGACCAGAGTTCAAAAACTCCAGGCACCAACTAATATCAGCAATGTAGAACTGAAACACTTAGATGTCTTCAGTCCACTGAGATAAATGGAGTAATGGCCCTTCGGGTACAGCAAACACATCTCAGGTCTTGTTTCTGAGGTTGTGAGTGAGATTTTTTAGTCTAGATTTTTTAAACTTCAGGTTTTTCCCCAAACTCCTTTCACCAGCCTCTGTTCATGTCCAAAATTAAATGTGGTACTTCCAATTATCATCAGAGAGTTGTGGTGGGTCTGGTGGTGGCCAGTTCAAACCTCAGGGCTTTTCATACTAGCCAAGCTCTGATTCTGGAAATGAAATATCATAATGTGGTCTGTTCCAACAGGGACATAAAGATATTTTTAAAGTTTTAACACCTGGAATTTAAGTATTTTCAGAATCATTCTGTTCAGTTAGCATCAAATAACACCTCTCTAAAGGCATGAAGTAAGATGCCAGTTTTGTTTTTTTTTTGATACAGGATTTAATGAGGGTAAAAATCAAAGCAAAAGTTATATCCCAAGAGATGGGAGGAAAAGCAGTATGGAGAAAGAAAAAGAAAATTTCTTCACAGAAAAGTCAATAAGAGCCTTGGTTCATAGGAGCTTTGAGATTTTTTCAGTTAAAATCATGGCACATGCAGATATGAAATTTAAACATTTAATATGGAATGTATTAGTCCAAAGCAGAAATACTAAGCGGCTCTCCCACAGCCTGCTTCCTGTTAGTTGTTTGTTTTGAATAATAGAGATGAACTCTTTGAGGGCAGGGGCCTCAGAATCCCCTCTTCCCCAAACACCCAGATTAAATAGCTCTTGAAGACCAGGGGATGAAGTTACTCAGTGTTAGCAAGCTCAAAGGAAGTTCTGATCTGAAGCATTCACACTCAACATTTTATCCAGACTTTTCCTAATTTGTTTACTTGGAATTCCTGAGTTCTTATAGTTGTGGGACTATAATTAACTCACAATTTTAGCTGGGTTCACTGCCACTACAAGTTATACTGCTGACAAGGAACAAAGTTATGTGTGGCACCGAGGATCTCAACACAAGGTGAGGAATGGAGGAAGACATTACTTCAAGGTTGCTTGGGAAACTCCCCTGGCTAGCACCTTTTCCTCAGGAGTACACTTGAATGTGGATGGCTCTGTTAGGTGTAGGGAGCTGGTTGTGCCTGTGCATGGGGTAAAAATATAGTACCTGGAGATAGACTTTATACACTCAAATTAAATCAATTTACACTGCTAGTATTTAATGCTAGCAGTATAGAAGAAACAAAAGGGAATTCCCCAATTTTGCTGAGAAAAAGTTATTTTAAAATTCTGTGAGTGAGGAAAAAAATCTTTGAAGCAGCTTAGAGAACTTTTAAGGAGGATCTGAAATTAGAATTTGTGAAGAACAGTTAATGGAACTGGGATGAGTTTTAAAGGAAAGACTGCTGCCAAATAACCTAATGTTCTCTAAATATATTCATTATATAAAGACACTAAAATGGAATGAACCCAGGCAGTATCATGACAGAGTTCAGGTGCCCATACTTTATATTTATAATATATAATTATAATTTTGCATTACAATACTGTTGGGGTAGTACAATGTTGAAAATGCATTGAATTTGGGATCAGGAGAACATGGATCCTAGGTACTTTCTGGCTTAATGGTCAAATAAGCCACTGAAATTTCTAAGACTCAGTTTCTTAATTCTAAAATGGGAAGGAGGCAGGAGTTGTTCTACTTGTTTCATGGAGCTATTCAGATAGTTAAATGAGATAATGGCTATAAAACTCTTTATTATCTATGAAGTCCCAGCCACAAGTACAGTGGGCCCCAGTGTTCTTATAAAAGTAAGTGTTCAGGCAGGACTGAAATCGTGGGTATGTCTTCCCTAGAGGTCTTTTAATATAGAGCATCTTCTGGTCCAGATGGCTTACTCATAGACTGTTTGAGGGCAGTGGATGAACCACAACAACTCAAAATGTCATTCCACCCTTGAATTCTTAGCATCTGCTGACTCCCTCAGGTCAGGATAGAATAGCCAATGTGCTGAAAGTTGTTTCCTTCTTTTCTAATTTTTGGATTGTTTTCTTTTCAAATGGATTGAATAAGACGCACCAGGAAGAACACTGGGATCTGACCAAACACCTGCTCTTGGTTTGACTTTTCCCTAAAAAAGCAAGTCCTCCTGTTTTCCTGATGTAAGTTGACTTGTTTAACCCAACTTCCAGGAGTTTCTTTGTTTGCTGAAAGCCATTGGGGATATTTACTCCTTGGGTAGAAGTGACTCCCCAGAGGACAATGCTTATTGATTTGTGATGACATGAGGCACTGGGAGGATTCTCTTCTTTGTCCATGGTAGTGCTTCTCTCCCATGACTTCCCAAATGGAGCCCATTATTGTCTTGGGTATGAATGATCAGTCTTTCTCCCAGACAGGTGAAAATCTAGGGACAGGGATGGAACTGCAGCTGGAGATTTTCTAGAGAAAAACTAGCCTAACATGACAACTGCCCCTTCTCATAGTGTATTAATAGTTTCTTCATGTGGCCTTTTAGTAACCAGAAGAGGCTAAATGCTGGTGACAACAGGCTCCAAAAGTGAAGTGGGAGTGAGGGGAAGGAGAATAGAAGAGAATGACAGAATTACAGAGTTTGATGGGAAGCAGCACTCTTTGACCTCAACCCCCCAGGAGTGAGGAATCTCACTGACTGCTAGGATACCTCTGGAGAAAGCCTGTCCCCGACTTGGTCAGACCAGGTGAGCCTTTGGAAGTAAGCTCATGCTGAGGTGAATTTTTTTTTTTAAATTGCATTTTTCTGGTCTTTATTTGTCCTTTCAGAGTATTTTTTTTAATAAAGTATTTTTATTTATTTATTTATTTAAGATTTATTTATTTATTTTTACAAGAACTGGGTTACAGGCCAGATGCATGGGAGGGTGAGAGGATTCACCCAAGACAGAGTGGGGAACAGAACAGGCAGACTGACGAAATACACTGCTGAGGGGAGCAGTGGGTGTGGCAGGGGAGGTCTGCTGCCCCATGTGGGACCCTTGCTGGCTGGTCAGGATCGAATTGGCGCTGCAGAGGCTGCGGACAGCTTCGCAGTGCGGCGCTCAACTGCCTGCGCCACCAGGGGAGGCCCTGTCCTTTTAGAGTGTTATAGGTCAAATCCATTTATCACTTATCAGTCTCTTGATTATCTGAAGAACATCCTCACAACGTACCTTATTTTTCTCCTCTGAACTAAATCTCCCCATTTCCTTCAGCTATTCCTTGAAGGCTACATATTTCAGACACAGAATATCCTTCTCTTATACACAATGTAGTTTTCTGAAAATTTCTCTTCCTCTATCCTGTGGCGTGTAGGGCACCCACCTTTAGTCTAGTTCCTAGAACGAGAAGGGTCTGTTTTATGAGAGGTTGAGACTTTGAGTGGCGAGTCTCATGGTCGACCAGCTCATTCACTGAGATGAAACCTGGCACCTCATTGGGGAACCAGATGCTTAGACTATGCCTGACCAATGGCCCCAGTGGGGCTCCTGTGCTTCATCTCACATACCTGAGCCCCGAGTTCACAGGGAGATAACTTCAGAGATTACAAATATTTCCAGCCCTGATGACAATTCTACAAGAATTAACCAATCAAGAAAGGTTGTGCCTTCTCCCTACTCCTGAAACCCCTGGCTGAAAAGTCCATTGGTGGCTTGCTCTATAATTTCTTCCCTTTTCTTCCAGACGGTTCCCAGAGCTTTCCATCCTTTTTTGAGTTAATATGGCTCTGGGCTGCACAGAACACAGAATCTGGCCCCTGAGGCTTATAAAAGAGAGAAAGAGACACCAAAGGCTGAAATCACTTCCTAGCCTTTTCCTTTCATCCTCTCCTGCAGAGTCTGCTGCAACAAAAACACACTCTTCCTGTGGGACCTCCACCCCAGAACCTCTGAGGGAGGGCTCTTGCTCTGAGCACTACTAAGCTGAGTGCTAGATGTGGCACTGAGCCTGTATGTGCCAGTCCTGGCCCAGCAGCTCACAGCCAGGATGGCACAACACAAGTCAGAGCCACTGAGGTCTAGAATGGGGGTGGGGGGGTAGGGGGTGTGTGTGTGACATAAGCAGTAGTTTACAGGAGAGAAACAGGCTCACAGGAGTGAATGAAGAGCCCATATATGTAAACTCACATGTGCATGTCTGCACTTATCCTTATATTAGTCTGTGTATGCAGGGGTATATGAAATTGACACTTGTGGAAGGTTTCATTTCATTAATCTGTTCTAATATGATTCTCACAATAGCCTCATCTAAGCTGGGGTTGATCATACAGATAAATAGTAGTAACTGGATTCAGATAGAGATCTTCTGATTCTGTTCCCTCAATTGCATGGCATCATTGTTTGATCACAGTGGGTGCTGCCAAATTCATCTTTATGACCCCTGTGGACTAAAATTCTCTTTTTCCCTTTCTGACATTCTCAACAAGCCACTGCACAGCTCCTTAGGAATATGGTTAAAAGGTGAGGTGCAAGACAGCATAATTAGAACAGAAAGCATACTTGTAGCCAGAGAATGTTGCTTCAGTCACTCTTACAGACAGGCAGGACAGGGCCAAGGTGTGGCAGGTTCAAACATCAGGAGAGTAATCCTGGAGCCAGGGATTGGAGGGGTGGTAAATGTGGTTGGAGGCCTGAGTTCTTGAATGGTGGGGAATCAAGTTCTAGAAGGTGCCAACCTCTGCCTATCCTCTTCTTGAGTTTCATGGTTTTGTGCTTATCAATTCTTTTATCCTTTTCTCATAATTTTAATAAGTATCTTGTTAGCAGGTTATCTTAAAAAACTGAGATTTCCACTTTTGGAGAACATTTTTAGTGAGGAAAGTTGTTTCCTCTCCCTCCCAACAAGCTAGAGCTCTGAGCTGAGGGAAAGGAAAGCCACGGGCACTTACTGAGCATTTACTGTGTCAGGAACGTTACACAGACTACCTCACTTGCTCCTTTTCCCAGGAGAAGCTGTGTAGATGAGGAAGGAGGGTCACAGAGTTGAGAATTTGCCTAAGGCCACATGGCAGCTCGTGGGAAAGCAGGGACTGGTCCCTTGGCCTGTTAAGCTAAGGCACTGGCCAGTTTCCTTTGCATCGTGCTCCTGGCTTGCCTGACACTGGGGAGGCTCCGTTCCTGATCTCTGACTCCAGGCCACCCTGGACTGTCACAGTCGCTGCCGAGGAGTCAGCCCCTCTGCTGGGAATGGCTTTGCAGGTCACAACTGAGTGGCAGTGGAGATCTACTTGTGCTCGTGCACTTGGAAAGTAAGACCCAATATGAGAATTGGAGAACTGGAAAGAACCTTACCAAATACACAGCAGCCCCTGAATTTTGCAGATGAAAAAATTGAGGCCAAGGATTATGACTAAAGTATTTGCTCCGGTCATACAATTATTTAGTGAAGCTGGGGCCAGAACTGGGTCTCCTGCCTCGGTGAAGACCAGGGATTCAGCACACTAGTTGTGAACTTCTGGGCAATAGAGAGAGGAGATAAAATACCCAAGATGGCTCTGCTGATCGATGCATATGATGGAGAGGCAAGAAAATAGATGCAATCTATATGGGGCTTGAAAAAAAGAGCCAGTATGGAAGCCAAGACTGAAAATACAGATCTAGGGTGGGCTAAAGAGACTCAGTAAGTGACTTCCCAGATTGTGTTTTGTTCCCATTGCACATACAGTTGGAAGCCAAATGCAAGCCACCAAGGTTGCAGTGAAACAGCAAACAATTACAGCACAAATAGTTGTGGGCAGCTGTGGGAGTGCAAGCCACCTGCTCCAAGTTTACAGCTTTGTTAAACTTGGTAAACATTTAAAATGGGATGGGAATACTCCCAGTCGTCTGCGTAGCATCCCATGCCCTTCCAGGAGGCCTTGCTCGGGGAGCTGGGGTGGCCTTGCTCTTGACCAGCCCTTCACCATGACCTAGAGCTGCTTTCTACTGGTGGAGGTCAAGGTTGTTCATCGTGCCGTAGAGACTGAGGGAGGTAGGGAGTGCCATGGTTGTATATTTATAACTTGAACGGACCACAGAACTCCCAGAATATAATTTTTCTCCCAATATGCAGTTAAGGAAACAAGTTCAGAGATGTTATATGCCCAAAGTTATAAATTTAGGGGTTGATCTCTGAACTTTGACCCTTTGTCTGGTGCTCCTTTATTAAGCCCCCCGAGTGTTGTAGATGATGACAGAGTCAACATTACAGAAAGCTATTGCTGGAAGGGACACGGTTCTCAGCTACCATGACAAGGCCGCACAATTGGCATAAGCAGGCAGGGGCCAAGGATGCTAAATAGCTTAAAGTGTGATAATCCGGGCCTCCCCGGTGGCGCAGCGGTTGAGCGCTGGGTTGCAAAGCTGCCCGTGGCCTCTGTGGGGACGGTTTGATCCCCGGCTGCTCCCCGGCCACTGGAGGAGGGTCCCGCATGGTGCGTAGACCTCTCCTGCCGCCCGCTGCTCCCCTCAGCAGTGTACTTCATCAGTCTGCCTGCTCTGCTCCCCGCTCTGGCTCTGGTGAATTCTCTCAACCTCCCATGCTTCTGACTGTACCCAGTGCTTGTATAAACAAAACAAACAAACAAACAAATAAATAAAGAAAACATGCCTCTATTAAAAAAAAAAGTGCGATAATCCACATAATGAAGAATTGTCTTGACCACATACCAAGAGTGCCCTTAAGAGAGATAAATTTGTCCGCTGTTTACAGTTGAAGTTTCTAAGCCTAGAGACAGGGAGGAGCTTGACCAGGGAGTCCCAGGCCCCTGATCCCATCCCACTGGGTCCCTAAGTAAATTGTGGCAACCTTGGTGCCTTCAGCAAAGAGGAGACTTGGGCTCCCTCCCAGTCCAGTGTCGGCTGCAATTGCTCTGAAGCTATTTCCAGGCCAGCACTTACTTGGACTTCAGACCTTCCTGTCCATAGGGCTGCAGCAGATACTGGTGCACGAGTTTGTCCCTAAGAGTCCCGGCCAGTTTGATTTTCTTTCTTGATCGGTGCAGGTTGATGATAAAAAGTGTAATAGACCCACGGACATAATTGTGGCTGAGTTCCAGAGAGAGAGAGAAGGGAAAGATGGAAACAAAGTGGTCAGTGAGATGCTTCTGAATAATTTATTGACCGCATGCAAACAGGACCAGCCCAGGGAAGGATTATTTTATGATTCTTGGTCACCCTAGACCTTCAAAGACAGGAAGACCTTGTTACTGTGGTTTTCTGTAGAGAAGACACCTGCTTCCCACCACACTCATTTTGTTTCCATTTAAATGTATTGCAGTGATTTTAGAAATCATCTTTTTTCTGGGTATGGAAGTAAAACATGTTAATTGCAAAAAAGGAAGGAAAAATAGAAACATAAGGAAGAAAGATAGAATTCCCATGATCCTAGCATCTTGAGATAGGATAATATTTTGCTAAATATTCTTCCAGTATTTTTTTGTTTATTAATTTGATAAATATTTATTGAGTGACATACATAAATATTACTTAGTTTTTACATAATTGGGATCATATTGTCCACAGTTTTTTCAGTTCGTGCACATCTTAAGCATGTTCTCGCACTATTATATATTCTTCTACTTGAAGAAGAATGCTAATTTCTTCAATAAAAGAAATGTAACCTATTTTATTTAACTAACTTTCTCCTTTTGGGGACTTAAGCTATTTTCAAATTTTCACCATTAATGAATTATGTAATGAAGGACTTCATTATACATAATTTTTTTTGCACATCAAGGTTATTTCTGATAAAGTCCTAGAAGTTGGAGATGCTAGGTTAAGAGGAATGTGTCATATGATTCCTCACCACATCTTTGGGTTCATTTCCAGAGGAGCCCCTTCTGTGGGGGAGGGGGGGAGGGATTTTGCATCTCTGCTCGGTTGAGCCCTGTCACTGAAATGTTAGAACCTCTGGGTAGAAGCTTTAAGAGGCAGCCCCCGTTTGCCTCGTCTCTTTTCCCTAGGCCAGAAGATCAGCCAGCGATGTTCTTGGAGATGCGGCGCTACTGACCGTGTCCTGGAACTAAGATGATGTGGATAAGAGCGTCCACTGAGTCATGACTGAAGTGTTTGGAGGAGAAATACATTTTTTGATCACTGAGTAATATTCCATTGCGTATAACCACATCTTCTTGATCCAGTCATCTATTTTGGGGCATTTGGGTTATTTCCATAGCTTAGCTATTGTAAATAGTGCTGCTATAAACATAGGGGTGCATATACACAATGGAATATTACTCAGCAATCAAAAAAGATAAACTCATGCAATTTGCAGCAACATGGATGGCGCTGGAAGGGATCATGCTCAGCGAAATAAGCCAGAAAGAAAAAGAAAAATACCAGATGGCCTCACTCATAGCAGGAATTTAGACAACCTAAATAAGGGGCCAGGAAAAAGACTAATTATAATAAAGTAAAAATCAAAATTAACAAGCAACTATAAACCAGAGACACTGCGGGGTGAGGGGGGGGGTGGCGCAGGGAGGGGAGGAGGGATTAGGGTCAAAATAAGGGGGGTGGAAATTGTATGGGGAATATAACCAAGATGAAGATGCATACATTGTACAAAAATGAAAAATGATGTAAAAAATATATAAAATTAAAAAAATTTAAAAATTAAAAAAAATGTTCATACTGAGCCACAGCTTTTTTTCTCATTTGCTTGTTTGCCATTTCATTTCTTTGGTAAACTGTTCATACTTTTGCTCATTTTTCTATTGATTTATAAAAACTATGTATTAAAGATAGCAATCCTTTTTCTGCTGTGCATTGCAAAATTTCCCCATTTTCTTTGACCAATTCAGTTTATTTACATTGTATTCTGATGTGTTAAGGTGGAAAACTTTCAAGTAGTCAAATTTATTCATCTTTTTGATTTCTGTTTTTGCTGTTGGACCTATCCCTATTATAAAACTACTCACCGTTTCAGAATCCTTTTAAACCAGCACAGGAGCTTTAGGGGCCTGGGAGACCTGGATGCCCACATGCAAAGTCCTTCAGCAGGTATCAACAAGCCGTAATGACTTCCTTCTCTCTCACTGGGAAAAAGACTTTGTTTCTAAGGGGTCCCTTAGGGCCCCATCTGGATGGGTTAATGAGAGGAAACAGAAAAAATGACCAGGTCCTGCCTTCAAAGGAGGAGTTCAGAGAAACCCTTAAGCCAACCTTGCCCGGAGGAGAACACATTCCTGCTGAAACAACATCCCTCAGTCTCTGGGTCCCTCATCTTTGTATCTGAATGTGCTAATTAAGAGTGGAGTGGCCACAGTCAGGTCAATGTGATACCATGGGTTTTGTTTTCTGTTTTTAACTAATACAGTTTTGGATGCTCATGCCTTGGAGATTTTTATTCAATCCATTAAGGAACAGGGCCTGGAAGTCTGTAACTTTTTAAAAAAAACTTTCTAGGTTATTTGGCACATGAATGAGTTTGGGAACGGTTTGCCAAAGGCAATCCATTAAAGTTATAAGAATTCCCAAAGAATATCCCTTTGGTTGTGTCTGATCATTTTTCTTGCACCTGTAAGAAGGCACATTGTGGTCAAGGCTTTTTTGGGTGCCTGCATTTATATTTTGTTAAATTATTAAATGACTCTTCTATCAGCTCCCTTCTCCTCTGGCCCTTCTTTTCAATTTCCCGAAACACATGACCTAGGTTTTGGAGCCTGATGAGTTAGGTCAGGAGAGAATGCCAATTGATTTGAGCAGACTTGTGGCACCAGATATTTGAAGAAAGATGCTGCTAGCTTGTGCCAGCATTTACCATCATTAAAGAATACCCATTGTCTCCTCTTGGTGGGCTTTATGCTTCCCGTGTGCAAAGTTGAGGAAGACACCTCAACTGTATATACATACCCTGACCTCAGAGCATGAGGAAAATTAGGCATAGATGGGTACCAATTTTGCTAGATTGAGGTAAACACCTTTGCTAACGACTTTCAAACAACCTTCTCAAGGGCCAGCCATGGAGGAGGAGAGAGCTGAGGGCTTGCATTTATGAGTTTCTCCTCTGCAGAGCTGGGGCAGAATGAGCCCCTGGAGACTGCAGAGGAGAAGGGTGGGATGTGGGGAAGTGGTGGGTGGGAGGGAGGCCTGAAATCACAGCACTGCTGTGGGGAAGGCTGTCTTTTCAAGCTGCTTGGCAATGGCTTGAATTCCACTTACATAGTTCCCCTGGGGGAGACAAACCAGCACTGATAGTCAGTGCAGAGAGGATAGCGCAAAGGCTCTCATAGAACTCCTGGGGCCTCTGCAGGTCAGAGCTAGCATTGAAGGGTGTCCCTGCCATCTTTTCTCCTGCTTGGCTGATGGGCAAGGTCATTAAGGAGAGGCCTTTTGGCTTCAAAGACACATTCTTGGCTGGGGAGCACAGTGCCAACCTGAAAGTACTGTTTTGAGAATCCAGATTTCTAAAGAATGTGTCTTCTCTGCCCACAGAAAAACAATTTTAAAGGCATATCTGTTCCTCAAGAAGGTGGATTCTGGAGGTGTGGGCTGCAGGCAGTGGCTGACCTCTGATGTCATCGGATTCAGGTGAATGCCCCTTTGTGTCCGGTAGAACATCTGTCTTGCTGCAGGTCTCACTAATGGTAAGACTCTTTCACCAGCAGGGACACCACGGATCTTGTGTTTATCTTTCGGCTGCTCTTGCTATCTTCTATAATTGTGTTGCCACAGGAGGAAGAGGAAGTAAGTCAGGGGAGGGAGGCTGGACTTGGAATAGCTTGGATATAAGGGGGGGGGGGTGTGTGTGTGTCACAGAGGGATCTACAGCTTGTCTTCCAGATAAAAAACAGTCTTGTTCTAGAAATGTCTCCAGTGAAGGGGAGAGACTAGGCAAGGGAATGGAGGCCAATGGGATGCACAGTTGTTCTCAGTGAAAGTCATTGTGCTTGAAAACTGGGTTGGTCCATTGTCTTCAAATCTAATTCAAAGTTTTTGGGTTCGGTAAGAGTCAGGCTCTGTTTGGCAAACATTTCTTCCCCTAATTTCAAAGCCCCTGTGTATTTTAAGGGAAATTTAATCCACATGTTTCTGATTCATTTACACTTAACTCATCAAAATATTGTTTTGTAAGAGTCATTTGATGTCCAAGAAGCCTCAGGAACCTTTTTTATGAGTCTTTAAAAAAATTCTTCTGAAAAACAGGAAGCTATGTTTTGCCAATAATAAACGAACTTGAACCCCAAAAGGCTCAACTTTGCTTCAATATCCACCAGGTTCCAATTGGTTCTGAACTTGGCTAAGGACCTCAGCTCTTCCCCAGGAACATACATTGTCTTAGCAGAATGTTTATGAATAGGTTTCTGATTCAAAACTTGTTTATTCTCCAAACAAGAAGACCCAGGGGGTGAACCACCCTACTGCCGTGTTCTCACTGTTGCCTCTAGAACAGAGAACAGAAAGCACCTGTTGGTGTGGTATGAGTCTCCCTCCTCCTAGGTCATAAAAGACAGTGCTCTGCCAGTCAGAGAGGACCTGCAACGCCAGAGGCTGCTGTGCAAGGCCAGAGGTCTTCAAGTGGAGTTGCATGGCCTTCAGGGAGATGGTAAATGAATTTTTGTGTTCTATAGGATGCTGGGCCAAAAGAGCGTGAAGGTTTATTTCCAACTATAAATAAAATTCTTTGTATTATGAATGTTATAATTTGCATATAGGGATGAAACTCCAGAACCTTCAGAATTCATTGATCATATAAATGAAAATATCTGACAAGAGATTTGGCATGAAGCGAGAGGTCAAGCCATGCTAGACTATAGGAGTTTTCTTAACTGACACTTGGAGTTGTTGTTCTACTAGTCAGTTCATACTTGCTCACCTAATCCCTGTTTTGTTGAAGGGTATATATTTTCCAAGGAATTATGAAGACTAAATAGCTTGAAGCCATCATGCCTACTCTGGGACATTTTTGTAAACTCGGCCAAGTTGGCCTCAAATACATGCTGTGAATCGGGAGTACTTCCTCATGACCTCTGTGGAAGATGAGGTGGCACCGGCAGGGCACGTGGACTTTGGGAAGAAGGAACAGACACCTCCATTCTTGTGCCTACCTGTCTGAGCCACCTGGCATGGAGGAGACCCGCAACTGCAGCCAGCTCAGTGCTTCCAATTGGGCTTTCTTTTAGGGTCTAATAGGAATGGGGACTTTACTCCAATTGTTATCATTAAGGTCCTGTGTGGAATGGATAAGTAAAGTCTTGTCTTTTTTTGTGGGACAAAGGAGGGATGATACTGAGGAGCATAGCAGCATGGTTTCCTCGGAGAGTTTCTGGCATGACTTCCCACAGAAAGCAGAGAAGGCTGGTGATGTAGATAGAACCTTGAAACAGAATTTTTTTTTACCCTTCCCTAATTTATTTTTATTACTTTTTATTTTTAAACAATATTTTCTTCCCTCACCCCCTCGGATTGAGTCCCCATAGAATTCCTTAACCAGTGCACCCGTGCACCATCACCACAGTCCCCTGTGCTCCTCCCTCCCTCCCTCTGATCCCTCTCCCGCCTCCTCCCCTGTAGTACAGCTCTGATGTACAATTGTCTGTTTTTCTTTGTTGTGTTTTGTACTGTTATCATTATTTTTTTTTTACGTGATGTCTTATTTGGTTCCCCTATATTCCTGCTATTAGTGAAACCATCTGATATTTTTCTTTTTCCTTCTGGCTTATTCACTGAGCATAATTCCTTCTAGCTCCATCCATGTTGCTGCAAATGGCATGGGTTTGTCTTTTTTGATTGCTGAATAATATTCCATTGTGTATATGTACCACATCTTCTTGATTCAGTCATTTACTTTTGGGCATTTGGGTTGTGAAACAGATGATTTTAGTGACTTGTTGTAGGTCTGATGCTAGTGACTGGAGGGTAGAATTCTTCACCACTTCACCACATCACGCCCTTCTCATTGATGAGATGATGTCAAAGGGGAGAAGAGGTAGAACTATAAATCAGCAGTGATATCTTGGTTTTCTATTTCTGTGGTCACTCATTCATTCATCAAACCTTCATGCCAGTCACTATGTTGGACACCAGGAATATAAGAACTGAATGAGACACTGGCCATGAGTTCATTGAACACTCAGAATATTGGTGTTAACTTCCCACCACAACATGAAAGAATGTCAGGATGAACCTTGGGATGAGACCCTGTGAGGAGCCCCCATTAGGACGCTCAAGTGCTATTAAACCCCTGGATACGCCATTTTTCTCCCTGGGTCCTCAGACTGAAAAGACCACAAACTGAAGTGCTTCCTGAAAGAGACAAAAGGTGCCAAGAGCAATTTTTCTCTCTTGAAGCTGGGGGTCCACCTTTTAGGTGGTTACCTCAGGGCTGGGGCAGACAGGGAATACAATGTTTCCTTGTATGGTGATCAGATAACTGCAGTCAAGGCCATAAAGCAGTCACTCTCTGTCAGGTATTGGACTGAGCTTCCTGTTGAGCAAAGGGGACGTTGAAAGCCTCTGGCCTCTGCCCAAACCAGCCTCCTCTCATCCACAATAGGTACTTGTATCTACAGACAAGTCCACTGGCCGCTGGCCCCCTATGTTCAGAGTGATTCTTTGAAAAATCTTATCATGATAAATTAATTGGCTTGGCTCCTCTCTCATCAAGGAAGGGGAAGGAGGGTCTGCTGTAACCTGATTACCCGAGCTCTTTGTGCCATCCACTCCCAGCGATCAGCCCCCCGATAGGCCTCCAGAATGAAGGTCTGGCTGAAGGCCCTTCTCCTCCACCCCCAGCACCAGGACTTCTCTGCTGGGCTCACCACTCTGCGCCTTACACAGGAAGTGAGGTAGGAAGCCATATTTGGTCAGACAGGATTTGCTTTAGGCTCAGTTTTAAGTTTTTCCTGTATAAGCCTCATGTGTTAAAATATCTGCCAAACACTATTTACTGCTTGATAACTATTATTCCTGTTGATTTTAAAGACAGCACTAATGACAAGCAGTACTTCTGACCAAAAAGCCTTACCACAGTGGGTTGTAGGTCTGAGTCCTTAAAAAGAAGTCCAGGTTTTATTTAACTTCTTAACCCTTCAAGTAGATGAGAAGATTTTTTTTTTTTTGTGGGACCCTCGCCAGCGGCCGGGGAACCAACCGGCTCTGCAGAGGCTGCGGGCAGCCTCACAGCCCAGCGCTCAACCGCTGTGCCACCAGGGGAGGCCCTAGATGAGAAGATTTTTGAAATCCTGTAAGTGGCTCTAGAGCTGGCATCTCTCCCTTGGGCCACTCAGTTCATCCCAGACACCCTGGATTTCTAGTGGTGTCACTCTCCAGTAAGACCTAGAAACTTTTCTTATTTACTCAAGCTCTGCTGGTGGATTATAGAGGGAGGTTTTGTATTTCTTGCCTTGGTCCAGGCGTAGGTGCCCATGAAAGTCTCCTGGGCATCACATTAACTGGCACAGAGAAAATGCACAAAAAAAATTTGAAGAAATAACTGAACAAATGGCACATATTTTTATGAACCTTCTGTGAATAAATCCTCTAAGTAAGTGTGACAAAGGAGGTTTATTTACTTGGAGTAAAAGCTGTTTGTCAGAGATCATTTGAAACTTGAAGAGAGCATTACAGTGATCCCAGAGGCTGTTTCATTACATCTTGAAGGGATCCCAAATGGCATGGGAGGCCAAGAGCGGTCAGAGCCCAATGCCCGCAGGCGCTCTCCAGGCCATGCATGCAGACTTACTTGTGATGGCTGGTGCAGTGCGCATAAATCCTCAGTTTGTCCCGGATCACTCGGCCTGGCCGTGGCTTCCTCTGGAGCCCAGCCACATGCACGGCCAAGACTTTGGGGCCGATGAGGCGCTTGTAAAGGAGCGAGAGCCAGTAGTCCTGGGGAGAAAACAGAAGTGAAGGGTCAGGGAGAGAAGCACCATCAGGTGTTGTGAGTGAACATGGCAAACACAGCCCAGAAACTTCTTACCAGCATGGTGAGTCTCCACCTGCAAGACCCTAACTCCATAAGTGTGGTCCTCCACGGTGGGCTTGCCTCGATTCACATCAATTGCTTAAAAATGTCTGGTGAATTGCATGAATCAGAGCAAAGTCTCATAGCCCTCATCCACACCTTGGCCAACACCTCTATATGAAGATTTAATTTTTGCCAATCTAATGGGCATAAACTAGCACTTTCTAGGTGTTAAGAAGTATTTTCTCATGTCTGTCTCATTCATAAAAATTTTTATATTTTATTTTAAAACATTTTTTTCTTTCATAATGAAGTCTTTAAGCAGTTTAGACTTGATCTGCAGGAATGGTGTGAGGTAGTTAATGTCATATGGATAATTGATTGTACTGGCATCATTTAGTAAACAGTTTCTCCTTTCTCTAGTGATCTCTGTATCATACAGCCAATCAGTCATACACATTTCAGAGACAAATTATTAAGTGTGTTAACAAATCTGCTGGGATTTCAGAATTTCATTGAATTCATAGCTCAAATGAGGAGAATTTCCTTATTTTTTCCTTTTTTGGTATTGAGTCTTCTTATTCAACACTATAAATTAAGCTGAAAAATAAACTTCTTCTAGTTAGGGGCTCTTCCTTATTTCTTTTGAAAGTAAAATTTCATAAGCATATAATTTTTCTATTAAGAAATTATCCTAGGGGTCTCTCTGGTGGCAAAAGGGGTAAAGGTGCAACACTATGAAGCTATCTGCAGCCACTGCAGCACGCATTCAATCCCCTGCCAGGGAGGTAACCTTCATGGTGCAGCAGACCTCTCCTGTCTCGCCTGTTGCTCCCCTCAGCAGTGTATTTCAGTGGATCTGCATGTTCTTCTCCCCACTCTGTCTCTGGTGAATCCTCTCATCTTCGCCCCTGCAACTCTGGCCTGCACTCCAGCTCTTGTATACATAAATAAATAAATCTTTTAAAAAAAGAAATTATCCTAGCTCTTTCATAATGAAAAGAGATCTTAAAAAGAGAACATGTAAATTTTTCAAAGACTGAAATCAGAAAACATTTCATTTTTTGGTGTTTTCTATTAACCATTTATTAGTAAGCATAGCAATAAGGAGGATCCAGTACTAAGCCCTAAAGTTGCTCTATTAGCAGATTCATGGATTTCCCACTTCTACATTCCTTTTCTCCCTGCCTATCTTTATACTATTGTGTGAAAATTATTTGTGATGAATCTCTGCACTTTCATTTCCAAATGTGCACATCCATGGAAAAAGCCTTCACTCCCCCACCTCCACCCAGTCCTGCCCTGGGAATTCACAGATTGCGTGTCCGTGTGCAGTGGGTGATGTGGTCAGTAGCTGTGTATTTCTTTTTTTTTTTTTTTAATTTTTTTTTTCTTTTTAAGATTTATTTATTTATTTATACATGCACTGGGTACAGTCAGAAGGGCGGGAGGGTGAGAGAATTCACCAGAGCCAGAACGGGGAGCAGAGCAGGCAGAAGGACCGAAGGACACTGCTGAGCGGAGCAGCGGGCGGCAGGAGAGGTCTGCGCACCATGTGGGACCCTCCTCCGGTGGCCGGGGAGCAGCCGGGGATCGAACTAGCGCTGCAGAGGCTGCGGGCAGCTTTGCAACCCAGCGCTCAACCGCTGCGCCACTGGGGAGGCCCTGTGTATTTCTCATAAACTGCATGCCAATGTTTTTATAAAACTATCTGTTCACACTTGTTTATTTCATGTATATTGTCAATGCACACATACCTTTGTAGTAGAGCTGCATGTGCAAGTGTATAAGCAATAGGCTGACAAGCATGATTCGGGTAGTGGTTACTTTTGGTGGGACAGGAAGAATCAGAGATGAGATGAGAGAACTTAAAGATTGATGGGAGTTATTGGTAATGCTTTAATTTTGATGGTAGGCAATGGATTCACAGGTACAGATTGTATTGCTTGGCTTTAAAAGAACATGGCGGTATAGATTATCTTTTGAATGTGTCTAACAATATATTTAAAAGAAAATGAAAAAAAATTAAGCATGCATTTATCAGAGTTTTCTTTCTAAAGATGACATCAATGATCTACCCATAGCTGGGCATCTCTTTGAGCTGTTTTATACAAAAGAGAGGTGGGGTTTGGGTAACTTTTTCTGAGGTCATCATTTTTTCCCTCAGGGGAATGAAGGACTGTCATTGGTAAGTCAGGTGATGAGGCATTAAAGGTCAAGGTGAAACAACATTTTTACCTTTATTTAGTCGGGGTACCATTTCCAGACTCTTCTCTCACCCTTGTCCTGCAATCAGTTCCCTATTTATCCTACCCTTAAACAAGCTCCATGCCCCTCCTCCCATGTTCTCTTCCTCATGTAAAACAATTCAGCAGAATCAAATTATATATTTTTTCTTCCTCTCTCCTGCCCTCTACCTCTGCTCCTTCCTCTTTCTCTCCCCTTCTTTCTTTTATTTTACTGTGAATATGTGCTTTTTATATAGTCATAAATAAAATGAAACACCATGAAAAACCAGAAAAATTATCTTTACGCATAGAAAAATAGGAAAAAAATAAAGTACGTCTATATCTAACAGCAGAAAGACATTGCATGAGAAATGGAATGTAATGAGAGGTTTTCAGACAACAAGAAGCATAGAGAGGGAAGGCAAATGTAATAAAAAAATATCCGAAGCAAGGAAGGAATGCATTGTGACGTCTTAGGGACAAAAAAAGACACAGACAGACATTCTTTAAACATATCAGACATGAGAAGAGGTTGAAGAAAAATAGTGTCCACTATTAGTGGTGAGGGAAAAGTAATAACAGATGACACTAAAAAGACAGAGGTATTAAATCTTTTCTTTTCCTTTACTCTTTGTCAAAAAGTCAACTGTCTGAAAGCTAGACAAGGCAGTATAAGGAGTAATTCGAAACAAAATAAATGAGAACAGAGAAAGAAAGTGACAGAGGGTTGCAGAATTTACAGGAATAATTGCTGAACCATGTGCTCCTCAAGGTCTAAGACTGCTTACCACTTCCATAGCCCGAGCCGAATGGAGTGTCTGGTCTGCAGAAGGAGCTGGAATTCAATAATGGAATATGTACTGTGTTTAAGGGTCTATGTTAGGCATTGGGGCTATAGTGGTGATTAAGATGAATACAGTTCTTGTCATCATGAAATGTATAATCTAGCAAGAAAGATAGCCCTTAAGTCAATGAGTTAGGCAGTTAATTTCAGTAGAGTTCATGGTGAAGGATGACTCTATGAGAACATTTATAGATGTGACCCAGTCAGGGCGGAGGAACAGAAGTGGCAGCTTGGGAAGGAGTCGCTCATGGAGAGAAATTTAACATTTCAGGAAAATAAGGGAGAGCATGGAAAATGTTTTGGACAAGAGAAAGAGCTTATGCAAAGGTCTGAGATGAGTTTTGAATGTCTGAGACTCTGAAAGCAGATCAATTCAGCTCGGAGCTCAGCAAGTGAATACAAGATGAATCCAGTTCATATAGACCCTGGGATTTTAGAATTTGATTTACATTAAATAGGAAGCAATTGCAGAATTTTAAGAGAGAAAGTGACATTATCTAATTTTTATTGAGCAAGTTGACTTTCATAGCTATGCAGAAGATGGATTGGAAAAAGCCATTTAAGAGGTTAGTTTAGAAGAAAAATGATGATAGTTTGATTAAGGTGAGGAAGTTGAATTAGAGAGAAGAGAGGGATTTGAGAGATATTTAGGAGATAAAAGTAGTTGGGCATAGTAATTGATAGGATAGAGAGAATGAGCATGGAATAGGATTTATAACTTTTTAAAGGTTCAAATTCTTAATTCCAGAGGACAGGATTGCTACTGACAGCACCCAGTACAGCGTTTCCCTTCTAACCACAGCTCCAAGCTCCTAACTCAACCCCAGCCCACAAAAACAGCAAGATCAAGTTTTGCCACCTATAAGACATACTTAAAACAAGCAGACAGAAGAATAGTAATAACCGACAAATGCATGATCAGTGAAATATTTCCCAGTGTATCCCTGAAATCATTGTTTTTAAAAAATTATTTTAATGCATATGAATCCAATGCATATTTTTGAAATAATTTGTTTTTCCTTAATCACTATTTTTCATATTTACTATTTCTACTAATCTAGGGCTATGCAAAGGGTCCCTTGCTTTAGAGAATAAAACTTTGACTTCTTTTAGATGTGCCCTCTCTATGGGTAAAGAAGACCAGAGAGCCAAGGCCCACATCTTTTTCTAACCATGTTCTGAGTCCCCGGTACCCTAGAATTCTCCCTGCCTTGATGCCAGGACCAAGGGCTTGCGCTTGGAGTCTGGCTTCCTGAGAGTGGACAGTAGCTCTGGAGTGGGCACTAGGTGGCCGGAAAGATGGCCAATAGCAGCTGCTTATGGAAGCATGGTCAGGGGTTTGGCGTGCTGGCCAGGTTGTCCACACAGCATGCCCAGGAGACCCTGGATGATAGGTAGGGGCAGGGGCGCTGGCTTTCATCCTACAGGCACTGCCTGGTGCTCTGGCCAGCCTGGGTGACCAAAGAGGAAGAAGACACCTTCCTGTCTTCAATTAACTTGGGGAGCCAGCCACAGTGAACTATTCTGTAAAACAAGGTTGACCAAAGCATCTACCACATGGGCAGGAGCCACTTGTGGTACTTTGGGTATTCGAAAGAGGAAATAGTTCTTCATGACTTGGTAATTCAGGGAAGGGTTTGCAAGAACAGAAATAGAATAATGACTTAGAGTTGAAAGATATATCAATATATTCAATCGTGGAAAGTTATTCATTGATTTCAAACCTCAGTTTTTCTCATTGGGGTTTCATGAGAAAATATATCTAGAAACATCTATAACAGAGTCAAATAAATAAAAATATCTCATAAATGTTGCTTATTCCCCTTATTTCTTGAAAGATTTTTTTAAGCCTCATGAAAATATTTGCAGTCCAGAACATACTCAGTTGTGTTTGAGGTTGCCCTGAAAACATAATGTGTGTGTGTGTGTGTGTGTGTGCATGTGTATGTGCATGTGTGTGTGTGGGGGAGGTTAAGGATGGTAGGATGGAAACTTCCTGATATCAGGGCTTCATTTTGCATCTCTAGTTCCTGTGAGCACAGATATTTGTACTCAGTAAACATCAGATTGAATGAACAATCACTTCCTGAAGCCGACGGAAGGATTCCAGGGTAAATGAGACTAAAACAATTACTGTGAAGTTCAATGGTCATGGTTTTCCCCCCCACACCGATGTGCCCTGATGCAGGCACCTAAGCTTGTTTCACCTCAGTATTTCCTGCTTCTGGGAAGTATCCAAGCAATGAAATATAGTTTTCCTTCACGGAGTCTCTTTGACTTCCAAAGTGACAAAAACCTAGTTAGCTCTACAGGGCACAGACACGATGCAAGCAGCCACTGCTTGGCTTAGACAGCCAAGAGGAAATGAAGTCGAATTTCACTGTGGATTTTTGCAACAGACATGCGTTATGCCAAAGCTCACATGTAAGAGAAATACCCTACTACACTGACTGCGCACAGAGAGCTAGTTGCAAGGGAGATCCAGAACATTCCTGTGTGACTATAACATCTTTGGAAACACAAACAGCTCCATTTCCCCTGCTGCCCTCTGCAGAAGGGATGGAGTCTTCTCCAACCTGTTTGCTTAGAGATTAGAGACTGAGACTAGTGGTTTAATGTGAATTCGCCTCTTACCACCTTACCTTTCTCTACCTGGCCTTTTAGATTTAAGACATTGATTTATTTTTTTCCCTCCCACCATGGGCAGGACCTTCATGTTTCTGTAATTACCTCCCAGTCCCATCCCATAGACCCCTCTGCAACACACACACACCACACACACACACAGAGACAAAACTTTGTTAACTCTAATTCAGATATGAGTTCTAAGATCATTTTCCCAGGGGAGACTTTGGGGCCAGCCCAATCCCTGCCCAGGCTGTCACCTTCCTGTGTTACATGTCCTCATAGAACATCTCTGTCTTTTAGAGCTCTTGATTCAGTTTATATTTACACATTTCATTTCTTTGTAGGATTTTGTGATTCATCTGCTTCTTCCCTTTAGAGGGTGAATTCCATGATGATGCAGTGTGTTTTCTCTTAGATGGACCCCCAGAGTCTAACACAGCACTGAGAATAAAAGGGCAGAATAAACAGTTGGAACTGAAGTGCCTAAGGTACCCCTTGTGCTCTTGGTCTGGCCACTGTCCTTTGCTTCTCTTACCTAGTCTTATCTATAGCTGGACTTCAGATAATCTACTTGAATGAATTGCATATTTTTTCCCTCAGTTCTATCAATCCTTGGGTGGGAGAAGCACTGGCTCGGCTGGGGTTCGGCAGAGTAGCCAGTAGCTCCAGCCCAATACAGTGGAGATGAAATCACAATCAGAAGATTGAGTGGAACTAAGACCCCTAAAGCCTCCAACCTAGAAATGTAGCCCAAAGGGGTTATCACACAAGTAGTACCGAGAATACTGGGTATCAAGTCAGAATTCTAGACCTGCAGCAAGTAAAAGCAATCTCAAATTTGCACTAGGAATTATGAAAGCTGGCTTCACTTGCCCACAAAGTAGTTGATTTTGTCTGGATTCAAAATTTCAGGAAGAACTGATAACTTTTTTGTAAAAAGTGCCAAAAATCCTGTCCTGTCCAACAAGAGTTATCTTCGTTAAACAATACATTTAAACTATTCCTTCAACAACTTGGATTGTCAGAACAGAATGATCTAACATGTCAACAAAACATTTCCTAGTGTTTAGTATTGAGAATGAATTACCAAATCATGCAAAAATAGTTTAGCAGCTCTTCAAAAAGTTAAATGTAGAATTACCATGTGACCCTGCAATTTCACTCCCAGATATGTATCCACAAGCACTGAAAACAGACATTATGTTAAATGACGTAAGTTGGAAACCAAAGGACAGATATTGTGATTCCACTTATGTGAAATACATAACACAGGTAAATTCGTAGATACAGAAGTACCAGAGATTACCAGAGGCTGGGGGAGGCAAGAATGAGAAGTTTCTATTTGGCATGATAAAAACTTTTGGAAGCAGTGGAGATGGCTGCACAACATTATAAATGCCACAAAATTGTATACTTAAAAATGGTTAAACTAGCACATTTTATGTTATGTATTATCTTACCGTAATAATAAAAAAAGTATGAATTTCCCCCAATAACCTTTCTTGAGACTAACTGACCAAGACACGTAGATGCCTAAATTGCCGCATAGCCTTTGACCTAAAAATTCTACTTCTTATAATTTATTCCAAAGAAACAATCAAACAATCCAAAGAAAGAAGCAAAGATTTATCTGTAACATGGCTGTAGTGGTCATTGTTGGTTGGGTGCCCAAATATCAACAATTCCTCCTCTGATTACAGCATCTGGGTTTCCTTCTGGGAGATGAGTCAGCCATGGCTGGACTGTTTATCAAGGTTCCTGAGCCCCCTGAGGAGAGTAAGTTATCATACCAGGCCAGCTGGACTCTCTCTCCAGGGACCCTGGGCACTGGGGGGGATGGCTGAGCACACCGAGAGGGTAGGGACAGGCCTGCGCTGCAGCACCTTCTGGAGAGTGAGCACGGGTGCTGCCACCTGCATCCTGTCCTGTCCAAGTAGGTGCTTTGGCTTCTCAATTACCAAATTTTTTCCCTGCTTAAGTTTGTCTTATGTCTTTCCTCCCTTTTCTTATTATGACCAAATAATCTTTTTTTTTCTTTTTTTTTTAATTTAAATTTTATTTTTATATTCCCCATACAATTACAACCCCCTTATTTTGACCCCAAGCCCTCCTTTTCCCGCCCCCCCAACCCCCATAGAGAGTCTCTTGTTCATAGTTATTTGTTGATTTTGGTATTTTCTTTCTTATAGTTATTCTTTTTCCTGGTCCCTTATTTAAGATTTCTAGATTGCTGCTATGAGTGAGACCATCCGGTATTTTTCTTTTTCTTTCTGGCTTATTTCGCTGAACATGATCCCTTCCAGCACCATCCATGTTGCTGCAAATTGCATGTGTTTATCTTTTTTGAATGCTGAGTAATATTCCATTGTGCATATGTACCACATCTTCTTGATCCAGTCATCTATTTTTGGGCATTTGGGTTGTTTCCAAATCTTAGCTATTGTAAATAGTACAAGCCTTAATTCTTATATGCAAAAGATGGAGCTGTGTCTGCTTGCCCTCCAGGAAGGATAAATTGAAAAGACTCATGGCTGCTAGTAATGACAGTCTCTTGCAAGGTGCCAGTTACCAAGCACTGCTCTAAAGACTTTACAAATATTACCACACTCTCCTGCAAAACATCCTCAGGAGCTAGATGTGGTTATTTCAGCGTTTTACGGATAAGGAAAGTGCAACACAGAGAGGTTAGGTGATTTTCCAGCCAGTGAACAGCATTGGGATTTGAAATCAGGCAACCTGATTGGTCTGCACACTTAACCACTGTACTGTATTGTCTCTTTTTTTTTTTTTATAAATTTTATTGTTATATTCCCCATACAATTGCAGCCCCCCATTCTGACCCCAATCCCTCCCCTCCCGCCCCCGCCCCCCTAAAAGTGTCTCTGGTTCATACTTTTTTGTTGATTTTGATTTTCACTTTCTTATAGTTATTCATTTTCCTGGTCCCTTATTTAAGTTTTCTAGATTCCTGCTATGAGTGAGACCATCCGGTATTTTTCTTTTTCTTTTTGGCTTATTTCGCTGAGCATGATCCCTTCCAGCGCCATCCATGTTGCAGCAAATTGCATGTGTTTATCTTTTTTGAATGCTGAGTAATATTCCATGGTATATATGTACCACATCTTCTTGATCCAGTCATCTATTTTTGGGCATTTGGGTTGTTTCCAAAGCTTAGCTATTGTAAACAGTGCTGCTATAAACATAGGGGTGCAGGTGTTCTTTGGAATTGATGTTTCTGTGTCCTTTGGGTAAATACCTAGGAGTGGAATTGCTGGATCATATGGAAGCTCTATGTTTAGTAGGTCCAGAAATCTCCACACAGCTCTCCACAGTGGTTGGACCAGTTTGCACTCCCACCAACAGTGCAGAAGAGTTCCTTTTTCTCCACACCCTCGCCAACATTTGTTGTTGCTAGTTTTTTTAATATGCGCCATTCTCACTGGTGTAAGATGGTATCTCATGGTAGTTTTGATTTGCATTTCCCTGATGACAAGTGATGTTGAACATTTTTTCATATGCCTGTTGGCCATTTGCATTTCCTCTTCAGAGAAGTTTCTTTTTAGCTCTTCTGCCCATTTTTTGACTGGATTATTTTCTTTGTTGTTGTTGAGTCTCATCAGCTCTTTGCAGATTTTTGTGATCAGTCCTTTATCATTAGTGTTGGGTGCAAAAATGTTCTCCCAGTTGGTGGGGTTTCTCTTTGTTTTTGTTATTGTCTCTTTTGCTGTGCAAAAGCTCTTTAATTTGATGTAGTCCCAGCTGTTTATCTTTGCCTTCACTATCACTGCTTTGGGTGATGTGTCTGTAAAGATGTCTTTGATGTGCAAATCACGTAGTGTTTCGCCTATATTTCCTTCTATATATTTTATGGTTTCAGGTCTTATGTCTAGTTCTTTAATCCATTTTGAGTTGATTTTTGTGTATGGTGTGAGGTAGTGGTCAAGCTTCATTCTTTTGCATGTAGCGACCCAGTTTTCCCAGCACCATTTATTGAACAAACTTTCTTTGCTCCAATGCATAGTCTTTGCTCCTTTGTCAAAGATTAGTTGACCATAAATCTGTGGGTTTATTTCTGGATTTTCTATTCGATTCCATTGGTCTGTATGTCTGTTCTTGTTCCAATACCATGCAGTTTTGATGATTATGGCTTTGTAGTATAGTTTGAAGTATGACCAAATAATCTTAATTGGTTCAATGGTCATCACAGCATTCTTTTTAATGATGAAAATAATGGATGCTCATTAAATACTGTTATGGCTAAACAAATCATAAATATTTGGTTGATAAATATTTGCTTCATAAATATTTGTTGAATGAATGAATGACCGTACTAAACAATGTAGGTAAGTCTCATTATCTCAGTTCTCTGAATCTATGGTTTAAAAGTGTTGCTAGAATTAAAAGTGCCACCCTGATCAAATGGTGAGATGTCAGTATGCAGTCAAGGGGGAAAAAGTCTCACTGATTAGTAAACTCCACCAAGCTCCCTTCAAAGCCTCTGCCACCTGGAGATGAGTCAGCCCCGCCCTGTCTCCTGGAATGCTTCTGTGAGAATTAGTGAGACAGGAACCACACTTTACTGGCTGAGTTAGGTACATCTTGGATTGGAATTCCAGTTAAAGTTCATATTTACCTGTGATCACTGCAAAACACTCAGCTGTTCTAAGCTGACAATTCCTTCCTTGCTTGATCGTGAACATGAAGTGAGATGCAGCCTGAGAAAGTAGCCCAGCTATGGCAGGCACAGCCAGTTCCTGTTCATAAACGTTTTCTTCCATGGGTATTTGATTATTACTCAGGAAGTGGAAGGAAGGAAAAGCGTCCCTACCCGTATCTAGTGCCCCAGAATATTCCATCGGCTCTCCTTAAAACACAGCAAAGACAGCTAGACAAGTCAGGCTGGGATCCTGGGGCAGGCTCCTGACTGTGACCAACAGCTCACCTGGAGCCAGGAGCTACAGAACCAGCTTGTGTGAGGGGGGTTTTGTCAGGGGGCGTGTTCTCACAGGGCGGGAGGGTTCCTGGAGCAGAGGTTTTATTTTACTCAGGAGACCTCTTTAGGGTCATTTCGTAAGCTACAACCTGGGTGGCAGAAACTGAAGTGAGTCCTGGGTTCTTGTTCAACTTTAGCACTTCCCCGTGAGACCATTATCTTGGGCAAGCTGCTTTCTAAGTCTCAGGATCATCTTCTATGAAATAGGGTAATGCTTGCACCTACCTACCTATGAAGTTGTGCACATTAACAAGACAATGCATGCAAAGGGATTAGCCCAGGTAGAGAGGAGTAGACACTGAGAAATATTAGTTGATGTTACTATTAATAATCTCCTTCTATAAATGCCTCTGTTTGTATGTATTGTACTGAGTATATCCTAGAAAAGATGAATGATGGGAAAAATAAGGTCTAAATCAGATAAGACAGAACTCAAACAGCTAGCCAATTAAAAGAGAACAAGCAGGGCCTCCCCGATGGTGCAGCGGTTGAGCGGTGGGTTGCGAAGCTGCCCGCAGCCTCTTGTAGCACCGGTTCGATCCCCGGCTGCTCCCCGGCCACCGGAGGAGGGTCCCACATGGCGCGCGGACCTCTCCTGCCGTCCGCTGCTCCCCTCAGCAGTGTACTTCGGTCCTTCTGCCTGCTCTGCTCCCCGCTCTGGCTCTGGTGAATTCTCTCACCCTCCCGCGCTTCTGACTGTACCCAGTGCTTGTTTAAACAAAACAAACAAACCAACAAATAAATAAATCATAAATAAATAAAAGTACATGCCTCTTCAAAAAAAAAAAAAAAGAACAAGCAGAGGACAACGTCTATGTGGGAGGAAATGCAGGAACAAGATAGAAAAAAAAAGGGGACAAAAAAGTTAAAAGTGAGTAGTGGACCTTTATGTCAAAGTTGGGAATCAGTTGTGTGTGTGCACCGGAGAATTAGAGAATCAGCTCAGGGACATGGTCCTGCCTGTGGTAGAAATGGATGGATAGAAGGAAGGACTTTTTGTCAAGAAATCTTCTTTCTCTCCCTCCTTCTCCCCCTCCTCCTCCTTCTCATCATCCTCATCCTCATCATCAGTCACCATGTGCTGAGCAGGTGATACACTGGGTACACAGAACGAACTAAGGTACAGTTTCACTCCTTGAAGTGCTCATAGTAGAATTCGCCAAAAGCCAGAAAGGTCTCTAAGCAGTTTGTGAGCTGCCTCTGGGGTTCTCTCTTTCCTTAATTGACATCCTTTGGGTGTCGACAGGAGAGGGGTGCAAGCCCTTATAGGCTTGAGCTCATCCTTTCTATCCCCAGACTTGCCTTTTTACCGACAAAGTTTTTCTGCACCAAAAGTGTTACACAAGTGGGGAAAGTCAAGCACAAAAGTCAAGCGCCACGAGGTGCTTCCAGAAGAGGCTTTACAACAACCACAGCTTTCTGGGCTGGCCAGAGAGGCTGGGATAGCAGAGAAATTTGGGGGAAAAACAGGTGGAGAGAAGGTGGCACGCTCCTTTGTCCAGAGTGGCATAATGCCATCATCTTCTAACCACACAGAGCAGAATCAAATCTGGGAATTCAGTGAGACTTCACCACTGCTTGCACAGGCCACCAGTGGGTCACCTAGCCCCAGGGCAGACATTTTCTCCACAGCCACTCTGCTGAGCTCGAGGGGTTCAGAACACAGAAGTGAAGGTGGCCTTCACCCAGACAGCTCCAGGGAAGCCTGTGGAACATTCTGTTGTCCACAAGTTATTCTGCAGCTGCTTCAATTAAAGAATTAAACTATATCTGAGTAGCAGCAAAGTCCATGAGAGCCAAATTGGATTTCTCCTTGGAAAACAAGCTACAGACCACATCTTTATTGCGCAGACACTCATTAACAAATATGTAAAAAAATACCAGTCAGAAAAAGATGTTTTCCTGCTTGGAGACTTTTAAAAAAGCATTTAATTTAATCTGGCACGCATGGCTGAACCTGAAATGGCTACAATGTGTAAGTGGTGGGAAAGCATGGCCAAAGCAGCTCTGGCGGTCAAGCTCCGCAGGACAGACACGCAGAGGTCTGCCGGGGCCAGGAGAAGGGGCTAGCTTCCTTTACTTTTTCCTGAACCCTGAATTAGGATTCTCTATGCTTGACTGAGGCACTTCAGGACCTCTCCTGAGGAGATGAAATACATTAGAAACTAGTTCGTTTCTCCATCTCTCCCGTTGCTCCTGAGCAGAATTTAAATTGCAAGGCAGGGCCTAGGGCCATCTACAGAGAGACTTCAGAACTTATTTTCAGGAAATGATGTCAAATAACCACACATTTTATTTTTTAAAGTGTAGACTATGCTGTCTGTGCTTTTACGGAGTCCTTTAAGGTCGTCTGGACTCCAGACTCTGCCCGAGCAGGCCCAGCTCAAGTGGATCCAGCTCTTAACAGTAAAGTCAACTTCAAGGTACAAGGTAAGACCCATCCTTTAAGAAGAAACTGTGTATCTGAAGGCTTTTAGGATATTTTCCTTGACATCAGGCTTTATGTGACTTCAAAAGAAAGGTTTACAATCTCCAAAGTGTATTTACTATACCCCAGGGCCACGGCCGATGGGTAGAAATAGGAATAAGAAAATACAGGAACAGGGAGTCTTTGTTTCCCTTTATACCCTAGAATGGAAGTTGGCAGATACTCTGCTGTTCATGAGAGCAGAGAACTGAGGGGTGTGTGGCAGAACGAGGATGTAGGAAATAGCCTTGTGCGAAAAAAATCCCACCTTCATCAGAGAATCTTGACAGCAAGAGAAAAGGCAGAAAGATTCACCACAACCCTGTGCTCTGAGTATGGTTCTCATCGCGGGGCCTCTTGCTGGACATCCACCGAGCAGAGGGCTGGTGATTCATGAACACACCTATGCGGCCAGCCTGGAGCGCCCCTGATACATGAGAAACAAAATGAACCAAGATGGTCACCCACCTTTTCCTCAGACCTCCCTGCTGCCTGGGACCAGGATGACAAGCGGTTCTCTTGGCTGGGCAGAGCACACAACCATTTTATTTTCGGCCATTACCTCATCTTTACTATTTGGGGAGAGCCTGAAGGTTAGAGACAGAAATACTTTGGAGCGGGTCCCTTGCCAGTGCATATATTAGTATCCTCAACTACTGCACATGGGAAGCTACAGCCCCAGCTCAGTAACTACCTTTGGTATTTTCACACACAACTCCCATGTAATAGAAGCCAATCATGACAAACAAGAAGAGCTTCATTTATAGGGTCTTAGAGATTCTGTATAAAGAAATATTAATTGATGGAGAATTTGGGGAGGACAGTAACCTTGGCACAGAAACCCTGCGTGAAATAGAATATGGACTCTTTGAAATGTGCAAAAGTTTCAAAGTTCAAAGGAATGTCCAATTCCAGAAAATTGCCAGCTGGAAAACAGCTTATTGAACCCTGAATGAAGACATTATTATAAATCTCATTACATAATTTGATAATTCTGACATTTGCAAAAGCATACGGACCTAAGTCTTGAATTGCACAAAGTCAAATCCTCCGTACAAAATAAGCTGGATGGAAACTTTCACCCTAATTTTGCTCTGATCATCATTCCTCAGTTTTAAGTGACAGCAGTTGTTTTAAAAGTACAAGTGGGATTCTGGAAATCCATTTAAAATGTTCCTTTGTAACGAGGAACCAGTCTACGGCATTGGCATCGGGTTCCAGTGCCTGGCCTCTGACCTCAGTGACGTTTCCTAGAATGACAAGGTTGCCCCAGTGATGTTTCTTTGTCATTAGAACGATGAGGCTGGCAGAGCCTCTCCTTTCTTCCCTATCTCCTCAGTCAAAGATCCAAGCAAAATTTTTCCATGTTATGGACAGAACTGGACCAGAAAAGCCAACAGGTTGGGGCTTTTCATAACAGACCCAGGGATTTTACTTGGCAGAGTCAAGGGTCTGTCCACCTGCTCTCTGCCAATTACCCGACCCTGCGATCACTTCTCAGTCTCAGGACCAGCGACGGCACAGGAGCCGTGCTCGGCAGAGCCCTGTGCTTAGCATAAGGTCCTGCCGTTACAGTCTTAAAATTCTTAATATTTTTCTTTGGAATGGAAGAGATCATGCTCAGCGAAATAAGCCAGAAAGAAAAAGAAAAATACCGCATGGTCTCACTCATAGCAGGAATCTAGAAAACTTAAATAAGGGACCAGGAAAAAGAATAACTATAAGAAAGTAAAAATCAAAATCAACAAACCACTATGAACCAGAGACACTTTATGGGGGGTGGGGGGCGGGGAGGGGAGGGATTGGGGTCAAAATAAGGGGGTTGCAATTGTATGGGGAATATAAAAATAAAAAAATTATATAAAAAATTCTTAATATTTTTCATCTGTGCAGTTCTGCAAGTGGAGACTAATGGGACAAGGGAGCACAGGTGCAGAGGAGGTGTGCCCCCTCTGCAGGTGGGCAGTGCCCGCTATGCGATTCACACGCCACCTTAGAGAGAGCCCGTGAGCAGTGCATAGTGGGTGGGTGTTCAATAAGACACAACGCCAGTGAGGGTGAGTGCCTGCCAGAGGGGGGACGCTGACAGCCCCCCGGGAGATACGCTCTTTTGTTCACACCAGAACTTGTTTCCAATGCTGGGAGAAGGCAATGACAGTCTTATAATCATAAAAGAACCCTATTATATCCTTTCTTCTTCACGTTACTTCCCACATAGGCGGCCACTTCTGCTGGCAATGGTAAGAAGGAAAGGGAAAGATAGGGCAACCCCTACATAGTTCCTTTTTCTTTCAGTCATTCCTTATTTAATAATTCAAAGGTAGAGCATATTGATAGACTACGTGCATATCAAGAAGAGAAATAAAAACAGTTGAGTTAGTGTTGTGCAGCGTTTTCACTGTTCTGGTAAGAACAAAATACATATGCATGTACAAGCTATGAAATACAAAATGCATAATTTCAGTGATTCATGCATAACTCGAATGCTCTTATATTAGCATTCAAATCTCACATGCACAATATAAATGGCAACGTTCATGCTAATTATTTAAATTTTTAATTTTTCTTTACTTAGAACATTAAATAGGAAATAGAATATACCAGAAGTTTCTGAGAGATAATGGAAGAAAGGGAAAGGCTTTATATCCTAATGTGTTTAATGGCATGATTTTGAAGCTGAGGTCCCATACTTTCATTGGCATGGGGTCCAGCAAATGCTGTAGCTGGCACATCCAGTCTTTACTTTTCTTAACTCTCTGGCATCACAATATCCTGTTGTTTTTGTATATATTTCATAGCACATACCACAAAATCGTGTGGGAATCCAAAAAACACAAGAGAGACAGATGGGTTACCTGCTGGGAAGAGAGACCTACAGGGGGGTTCAGAGTGACTTTTGACTACAGAAGGGAAAGTCATGAAGGAGAAGAAAAGATGCCACAAACTGAGGGAAAGACGGGCTCTTCCTCTGGAGAAAAGAGGTCTGATGGGCGAGATCTGAAAGTGTCACAGAAGGCAGAGCAGGCTTGTGGATGGGTGACCAACATCCATCACTGTGCGCTCCGAATCTCATAAGGGTTTGAAACTCTGGAGAGAGCATGAAACACTGAGGATGATACTGGTAGGAAGATTCTTCAATATTTTACCTCCATAAAAGAAACTGGGAATTTGGCAGTGCAAGGGAAGTATTGCTTGGAAGCCTTTAAAACATCAAGCATGAATCATGTCTCAACTTAAAGTGTCTGATGTGACTCTCCAGTAGGGTACCTGACCTGTGTGGTAGATGCTGCCACAGTGCAAGGCAAAGTTCCATGTAGGGTTGTTCGAGAATGTTCTTGTACACATCCCTTAGCCGCCCCACAGAACAGGCTAGATGATCCTTCTCAGAGCCCAGGCAAACAGTCCACAGCCTTAGAAGCTAGAGTTTCTGCTATGTCTAGTCTTCTACTATGGCAACGTGGGGAAACAGTTACATATGCCATTTTTGGATCTGTGTGTGGGCATGGGGTGCAGAAGATGCTTGGGCATAGCAAGGAAAGTCTTGGCTTCATGCTTACAATGATTACAAACAAGGCTCAGACAGGATCTTCATCTTTTACTGTGAGTTGGTGTTTGCGTGGGTACTAAGGAAATTTATTGACGATTCTTATAAGGAAAATTACAGCTTTGGTGTGGCTATGAAATAGATATGTGCATAAGTGATTTACATGGATTTTTTTTTCTCTTGCAGAATGGTAACAGTTAGTAGATGCATCTGATCAACTCTAAAGTCAGTTTGATTTTGGTTATGATACCAATTCCAATATTAAATTAAACTCTGTAAGTATAAAGTTTAGTAGTAGTCATGGGGAACCAGTCTCATTCCAAAATCACATTTCTTTGGTTCAGATTTCAGGGCCTGTGCGCTTGCAGCATGGCCATCTGCTCATGACTTCAAAAATAAATACAGACAACATTGTTTCTAAAGGACCTGGAGGCTAAAATACAGAACATGGTCATCATTAAGTTTACAGATGACACTAATGGGAAGAAGGGCGGGTTAGGAATTCCAAACAGGAATAAATGCTGGGTAGAGGCCTGGAGAGAAAATCTTAACCATAAAAGTGAATGACGGTGATGGACTGCCTTTGGGTGGTCATGGCTAGATTAGGATCAGGGCTCACTAGGGTTGGGGGGAAATGAAGCTAATATATGTTTCTGGGGTCTAGCACTCTGGAAGAAGGCCAGAGTCCAACTGTGCTAATATCAATTCAAAGGCCTTGCTTAGACTGTCAGTCCACCCTCGCTGCTGGGAGAGGAATAGGCACATTGTTCAGAAGAACTCAAACCCCTCTGGGGTATGGTCAGTGCTGATGTGATTGAGGATGATCCTGTCCTGGGGGTGTGTATAAAGGGAGCTAGACTGTACAAAATGATTTCTCGGTTCCTCTCTACCCTTACTCACTCCCATCCAATCCATCCACTCGTCCTTTCCTTTCTACCTCCTCATAGATACTGTCATCGGTCCCCTTCTCCCCTCCCCACTGCACTGCCCTGGGCTGGGCCACCACAGTTTCTCAGCTGGTCTCTGACAGCCTCCGAGCCAGGCTCTCTGCCTCTGTTCCTGACTCTTAAAATCCGTTCTCAGAGCAGCTAAGGGCATCCTCCTCAAACTTAAGAGCAGATTAGTTGCTCGTTACACCCTTCATTGGCCACTTGCTGCCCTGAGACTAAAATCTCAGACCTGCTTGCTTTGCTGTCCATGTTCTGACTCCTGCTTAGCTATCCGACCCTAATTCATTACTGTTCACCTACCCCATTGTGTCTAGTTTTCATCTCTATTATGAGTCCTCCAGACCCTTTTTCTTCGAAGATCCCCAAACAGAAGTGCTTCCCTTAGGTCCTCCTGAGGCCGCCTCATTCTCATCCTTCGGATCTCTTAAGTATCCCTCCTCAAAGACCCACCTTTACCACTTCATCTGAAATAACCCTTTCCCCAGACTTCTCCAGACCCTTAATGCATTTCTCACCATCTGTAGTCATTATCTATCTGGATATATGTTTGTCTTTCCCTTAGACAGACTCTGCATCTCAAGAGCAAGAGGCCATGTCTGTTTTCTTCACAGCTATGGAGTCTACAGCCCAGTGCAGTGTGGTACATGGTGGCACACAACAGGCACCTGTGGCATGGCTACGACTGCAGTGCCCAGCATATTTTAAAACCGGATCACTGAATCCTGTGGTCATTCCTCGGGAAGTCACCTGCAGCCGGAGTTGATGGACACACACGGACAGTGAGACCATATTCTCAACCTCCTTGGCTCTTCAGGTGGGTGAGGCGCAGGGTGAGGTGGTCCGGGTGGTCTCTGAACTTCTGACCCAGCTATTATAGCAGGGGCAGCTTTGACAAAAACACTGTTTTCTTTTGTGTATTATTTTCCACTTACATTTTCTCGGCCCTGAAAATGCCTCTAAATTTAGTATCACCTCCATTCTCATTAAGGTGGCTTTAACATCTGCCTTCTAGATCTTGAGTGATGATGAGAGAGACAACAATTAAATGGATCCTCCTCCTGACAGCCTCCCAGCAGGTATCCCTCTGCTCAGCCCAGAGTCACTCATCACTCTCTCGTGCTTGTCTTCCCCAGCCAGCTTTAAGTTATTTGACTGGCTTCGATTCAACACACTTAAGTTTTGAAAACTGAGCTTTATGAGATATAATTCTAGATGCTAACATTCTTGAGCTATGTCAATTTTATCAAAAAAGTGTATGACAGCAAGTTTGAGTAGGCACTTCCAGAGGCAGGGCTCAAATTAAAAGAAAGCCAGAGAGCACGGGGTGGTCGGTACTTTGATCAACACTCATTCCCCAGGCCACATGGTGATCCCATCAGTGGAGCTGAGTGTGTGCAGATCAAACCATGAGCTCCAGTGGGGGACAGACACCCAATTAGTTATAATAACCTTTGACTGTTAAGTGAAAGGAGAGAACTATGGAAATGTAGACACCCAGAAAAAAATTTGGGACCAAACCTCCCTGAGTTCCCAGCTGATGTGTTAGCCGGAAGTACAGTCCCTCTGAGCCATGTGCATTCATGAGAATGCAGGGAGCCAAGTAATGGGGAAGCACAGCCCCAAATGAGCTTTACAGTTACTGAGAATGAAAAAGGAAAGTCACATAATTTTCTAAGAAAAAGTCATATAAATCTAGCAGCTCTACTCAGAGCAAATCCCAACCAAGCAGCTCTACGCATAGCAAATCTCCAGCCAAAGCACTCTGTTTTCCTGACACTGACTTGCACAGTAGGAAGACATTGTGAAAAATCAGTGGTGATAACCGCAAACCATTTATGGTGCACCCTGGGCTCAATCATGATGTCTTTGGATCCTTTCAGGGTAAAGGAGGTCCCCCTCCATTACACACACACACACACACACACACACACACCCCATCTATACTCAACCAACACACAGCAACAATTTCATATAAGAAAATGAATGATGCAAGTACACTTCTTATTTCTCGCCCTATATTTCATTACACTTTTCTGTTGGAAACTTCTGACTACTGGTGTTGATAATACTAATATCCAATTAGTGTTTGTTTTTTGTTTTGTTGAAAGAGACTAACTGGAATGAAAATGTCATAAAACAATTTTTTTTTCTGTTAACTCTGCAAATATATAGTCATTTGACAGTGCTATCTAGCAACATGGAAAATGCACATACCCTCTGACTCAATCATTTTGTTTCTGGATATTTTTACTACAGACTTACATATACACAAAGGCATCCTTAACATCCATATTTTCTATTTTTGCGCCCAAGCAGCTGAACAAAGCTGGACAAAATCACACAATCAGGTTTCACTTTAAACATGATCTCATGCTTTAAATGTGCTCTCCATGCTACCATGATCCCACGATGTTTTCTCCAGTTTCTTCATTAAGCGTGCTTTTCTAATCTCTGAGATGACTTTTTTGTACATTTTCTTTTTGCTCAAAACCTCTTCTTCACTCACTCGAATTCCTTTCCTCTCAAGGAATACAAGAAACTCTAACCAGGAGCTTCCTTCTCTTCCCAGGCCCTGAACGGTTGCTCCCTGAGCTGGTTCTTTCTTCATGTAGCAGTTGGATGTGCTGTTCCTCCCAAATAAGGTTCGTCTTTGTGTCTGTCATCTCTCATGCTCTTCTCTCTTGCATCACCAATCCTCATACTTTGACCTGGTCTTAAATATACTGACAAATTTATGTCTTCAGTCCAAACATCTTATTTGAGCTTCAGACTTGTGATTAACCTTCACTTGCTAAACATGTTCAAAGTGGACCCTTGATTTATCCTTCCCCCACAAATTTATTCTCCCCCATCTTCCTCATGACAGTGAATGGCTTCCCTACTCATTAATTTTCAGGTCTCTCTTCTTCAATCCCCACTTTTATTCCTCTTTTTCATGTCCCTTCAACATTTTTTTTTTGTGGGACCCTTGCCGGTGCCCGGGGATCGAACTGGCGCTGCAGAGGCTGTGGGCAGCCTCACAACCCAGCGCTCAACCGCTGCACCACCAGGGGAGGCCCTCCCTTCAACATTTTATATATATCTGGAGTCTATTTCTATGGCCACCAGCCTAACCAAGCCATCCCTCAACATCTTACCTGTGCTACTGAAAGTTTCCTCCTGGCCTCACCCTTGTTCTCCACAGAGTATCTGAGTGGTCTCCACATATCTCTATCTGCACCTGAATCTGTATCTAGTCACATTACTCCCCTGAATAAAATTCTCCAGTGGCTTCCTATAGATTTTCAGATAAAACCTAAACTTCTCACATGACTTAAAAGATATCTTGTGATTGATCTCTGCCTATCTCTCCTATGTTATTTCATGCCATTCCCTCTTAGCCATCACCTCTTAACCAAATTAGCCTTTTGAAAATGCCAAGTTCCTTCCATTTAGTACCCTGCAGATGTGTTCCCAATGTCCGCAATGCTCCACCATATTTCCAAATTAAACGTCAATTTCTCAAAAAGTTCTTCTTTGGCTCAGCTGTCAGGTAAGTGTTTACAGTTAACTTTACATGAGCACACTTCATTTCCCTAATAGCACTTACTGTAATTTGCAATTATATATTTACTTCCTCATTTGTTCTATATATTTCTACTGCTACTATGTAAGCTCCATAAGGCAGGGACATTATTCAGCTATGTGTACCTGGCATTCCCCATAGCATGTCATATTTAGAAGGAGATCATAAATATTGCCGAACATTTGAGTAAATGAATGAATAAATACAAGGATGTTAGTTATAGCATTGTTATAGTAGCAAAAAATGTAAACAACTTGTATGTCTATTAATAAGTGAAAGGTTATATAAAAGGCATATCTTTAGAATACCAAGAAGTGGAATTGTTTGCACAGAAAGAGAAAGTCCAAGATATATTAAGGGAAAAAGCAAACTGCAGAACATGGTATTTAAAAGGTTAATGCCATCCATGTACAGAAAGTTTTTGAAACTGACATAAGATAAGACATTGTTAACTGCTGATACTTCTGTTTAGAGGGAATCCTTTATGTCCTCACATACAACTTGAATTTCTTATCATATATTAATTGGAACATGTCAATTATGTATTATTTTTATAATAAAAGTTAAGATTAAAATTTAAATATAATGAACAAAAAAGTAAACATGTATTGTGAGTAACCACTTCATTAATTAGCAGAGACCTATTTGTCTTGTTCCAAATACATTAATGCTACAAATAACCATGTCCAGTGTGATAGTTAGAAAAGGTGGATTTGTAACCAGATCAAGGAGGACTTTATATGCAGAGCCTGCATTTAGCAGAATAGGAACTAGGAATTCATAGACAACTTTGAGTTTTATAAAGTTGAATCTGGGTAGGTAGGAAGATTAATATACCAGAATAGATTTAATCTCTTCATATCATTTTATGATTGAAAAACCACAAATCAGATAACATTCCTATCACTCTTTTGCTAACAGCAACATGATGGAGCTGCTTTTAGTTATAAAGCACTTGGATGACAGAATCACACTGGATGTCCTTGGCACAGACTTCCTGGGTCCTCACTGTTGTCAGGGGGTTCACCTGATTTGAAAACCTGCAGACCACCCTGATGCCCTGACTCCTTTTGGATTCCTTCTGGCTTCATTTGTATAGTTACCCCTCGAACAAATGGAGGTTAGAGGCATTGACCCACAGACAGTGGAAAATCTACATGTAACTTTCGACTTAACTACTAGCAGCCTGCTGCTGACCCAAGCCTTAGTGAATACCTTTGTTTACATTTCTCTCTGTTGGTCTGTGCTTGTTTGTGTTTTGAGCATTTTAACTTTTTATAACACATCGGCATTTATTTCATAACAACTGATAAAAGACTGTTATACTATTTACATGTTTTATGCCTCATGACATTCCTAACTTTTCCTTAAGTTTTTCAGTATTTCTCAGCTATTCATACATGGTTCAGTGACTGCCCTTTCAATATAGAGAGACCCCTAGTGACACAGCAACACTTTGGATATTTGAAAACTTGGGGGAAGAAAACTTTCTTCTCTCCTAGATGTTGGGAGTTTCTAGTATATCTTTAATATCGCCCCAAAACCGCTTATGAGGTACAAAGCAAGAGAGTGAGAGAGAAAGATAGAGAGAGAGACAGAGAGAAGGCACAAGAGATCTTAAGGGAAAATTTACAACAAATGAACAGCACAGAGGTCTTGATTCACCTCGTCCTCTAAAGGGACAGTGAAATGGATAAGTTCACCAACTCACGAATCTCAAGATCTTGCCCTGGGTTTGTGATCCTGGCTATATACCTTAACTCCCCTCTGCCTCACTTCACTTATCTGGGAAAATGGAGATGATAAAAGCGCCTACCTCAAGAAGCTGTCAAGAGAACTAAGTAATATATTTTGGATAAAACATGATTAGAACAGGCACTGGCTGGAGGCAGCTCTCCTGCTCACCAGTGACTATGCAGGTGCCTCTCTTTTTTTTTTCTCCTTTTCCTAGTAAACTTGTCCTTTATAAAATGTAAAAAAAATATTATTAGTATAGCATATGGTATATTACAAGCTCAGTAATATTAAGTCTTGCACATAAATGGAAAGAAGATCAAACTGGAAGTTAAAATAGGTCTTTAGCCCAAGTGTACCACTAATAGTATTCTGATATTAGATAATATCTTAGAATCTTAATTTTCTTTTTTTAATATAAAATAAAGAAGTGGGAGAAGATAATCTCTAAAGATTAGTCCCAAGTCCGATTGGCTGATTTTAGTCTGGATCTTACCTTTTGGGGAATGGTGTAATAATCTCTCTCTCTGGGATTCAGAGAACAGAACGCAGACCCTGGGAAAGTTTCCCTTTGCCTATTTGACCTTCATGGCTTTGGACTTTATGGATTCTCATGGATGATGGCTGACTTAGTTCTTTCTTTTTATGGGGCTGAGTCCATTTCCACTTCTGTAGATGCTCTGGATTTACTCTGACCCCTGAGCATCCTAATATCCACCAGCGACCTAAGACCACCTGTGTTTCTTCTTGGGGTCTCAATATTCTCAATTATAGGGACTAGATTATCCTAAAGCTTCTTCTAATGTCAATGTCCTACAAGTTTGTTGGATCTCAGACTTTTCAAATGGATGTCTGGCTGTGACTGCTACCAAGTTAAAAGATGTGCTCAGGGGCAGAATGGGCAACAAGGATTTCAACCAGTGGGCTAGATGGCAAATGAAGCAGATGTGATGTCAGGAAGCATCACCACAATTTTAGGTTCAAACAGCCAAAGTAGAATTTTATTGAAGAAGGTGGGTTTGAGGAGGTATTTATGGGAGTCACAATGGAATATTCTGAAAATATAATAATGCCTTAATACAAAATTTCCTGGCTTTCTTTTGAGACACTGGAACACAGTGTTTTTGTTTCGTAATGTTAATCACATGCAATTCTTCTAAATCTGGGATCTAATGGATGCGAAAATTGGTCCAAATGTCAATTTTAAACATATGTTTTTTATATTGAATAGACCTGTATGGTTCCAAACACCAGTTAACTCTTTGATGAAATTAGGGTCTGATTTTTGAGAACTGGATCTGATTGGTTTTCACGATGGAAGGGAAAGACTTTGGTCACCACAGAATGGAGTCAGCAGAGAAATTGGAAAGGTACTTCCCATAGCAAGGTCTGAAGGCCTGGGGTAGCTCAGAGAGTACAGCTCACTCTAAGGAACACAGGGAGTTAGGAAGCTGCTGGACAGACTTTTGTAGGATCTGGAAATTCCAAGATTGGACAGAAAAATGAAAGCCAATGTTAGAAGTCCTTCGTGGGGACTTTAAATGCAGATGGAGAACATACTGATTTTGTTGGTCATTAATAGTCATTCTGAATTTCAAAATGACCATTTTCATTTTTTTCTAATGATGTGAAACAGTTTCACTAGGTCCTCAGAGAGCAATTAACCAGACTTTTTTGTTAGTGTCCAACAACTGTGCTTGTTTTGTCTGAAGAAAAAGAGTTTGGGAGATGACTTAGCTTTTCAGGACAAGAAGAAATTTATAGCATAAAAAGTGACAGAAATAAGGGCTAGACATAAGGTTTTCAATGCCAGGATGCCACAATTAGAAAAGCTTGCAGAAAAAAAAGATTATTATTATTGTTTTATTTCTATTTTTTACATCATCGTGTAGTTCCCGTAAAATTCCCACCACCAATTCATCCATGAACCATCACCATTATCCCTTGTGCTCTTCTCTCCCCTGTTTTGATCCCTTTTCCTCCCCCTCCCTCGCAGAATGCCTGCTAATTTTGTTGTTTTTATTATTATTATTAGTAGTATTTATTGTAATTTTTTAGAAAAAAGATTATTATGGGACAAGTGGCATCTGTTTTGATCTGACAACTAGTGCCTATTTTGTCTTATCAAGAGATTGAGGAGAATCTCATTCTTAAAACTGACACCAGCTTGATCACTTGGTTTTGCAAAGAACACTGCCTTGACTCATAACCAGTTGGATATTTAAATTTGAATTGTCTTTTGAGCCAGTAAAAGTTATGGAAGAAATCCACTTTGTAGTCATAACCTAGCATTTTTTTCACCCCAAGTGAAATTTCTCGGTTAAATTGCTCACTGTTTTCATTAGTCTTGGCTGCAAATCACATTTAGTTATTTGAAAAAAATTCAACCTATCACTATAGGATAAAAATAAGCCATGGGTGAGGTACTAATGAGTGTGCCATAACTCACAAAGTAGTTCTTAATGAGCTGTCTCACAGATATTTTGAGGGAAGGCAATTATCAGTGGAAGAACTGCAGAGCCTTCTGAAGTGACCTTTTTGAAGATAACTCTTTCATTTTGGGTGTATAAGTTCTGGAATGTTTGAGAGTGCCTAAGCTCTCAAAGGAGCTTAGGAGGGGTAGTTGCCACCCCCTCTGCAGGACTTATTGGGAGCACACATGTGATAGTTTATTAAAAGGGCTCAATGTGGCAGGATAATTACAGAAAATGACTTTATATTTTCTTTTCTTTAACCACTGCTTTTCAAACACACTCTCCTGTCCCTGACTGTTACCTCAAAGCTGATTTCATATCTTTTGGATATTAATGAATGATTTCATTTTCAGGCATTAAAAAGTCTAGTCCAATTTTATATCCAAACTTTGGTTTTTATTCAATTTGATTCATAGCTTGACTGGTTTATGGTTGACATAAATCAGAAAACTATAGCAGAGGAAGGAGATACATATTTTTATTTCTTTGCTTGTTTCCTTTTTAGTTAATTCTCTTCCTCCCCAGTTCCTGAAGTAGAGGAGAAGAAGAAAGGCAAAATGGGATCAAAAATGCCTTATTGACTGTGTTACTGTAATCTGTCTTTGGTTCAGCCTCTGAGGGATTCACTAATCATGGACCCTTCTCTTGTGGAAGATACTTACCTTTTATGCTATTATAACTGTTTTCTTATACTTTGTGGCTGACCACCTAAAGCTCCTCTAAGCTTCTACCTTGATGATAAATCTCTCAGTCTCCTGCTAGAGAATGATTCCTTTTAAAACAACTGAAGCTTGGTTACCTTTTGTGGTGTCTACTCTAACCCTCCATCCTCAGTAGAGATGTAACTCAATAATACAGTAGTTCTCTCACCTAATGCAACTGGTAAGGACAGCTCCAGCCAGTGCTTTTCAGGTAAGAGCCATTCCAGGTAAGCAGCAGGTACTGAACTGTGCCTGCCAAGTTGTAGGATCCACACGCCAAGTTCTCCCAGGAGCTGTCTCTGTACTCCTCCAAGGGTGCTTCTGGGTCTAGGGGGTGGGGGGGTTCTTTCCCTTGGCTTGGGGTAGAGAGGAAGAACCTCATCCTGTCCCCACTGTCAGGCTGATACAACTTTTCAGACATAATTGCTCTCATCAACCTCCAAGCCTCCTATTATATTCGGGTAGGAATTAGGCAATGGAGCCCCATTTGGCTCGAGCCCAGAACTGGTTTGGGGCTGAAAGACACCTGCATGGGTGGTCCAGTTTTAATTTCTCCTTAAGATAGATGGTACTTTATACCCACATCACTTAGGTGTGGGGCCTCAGATGAAATGGAAATCTTTATTTCAAAAAACAAAGGCTCAACGAGCATCAGAGCTAAGACAGAGCTGGAAGAATAGTCTCAGTTTATTATTATTATTATTATTATTATTTTTTAAAGATTTATTTATTTATTTATGCAAGCACTGGGTACAGTCAGAAGCACGGGAGGGTGAGAGAATTCACCAGAGCCAGAGCAGGGAACAGAACAGGCAGACTGACGAAGTACACTGCTGAGGGGAGCAGCGGGCACGGCAGGAGAGGTCTGCATGCCATGTGGGACCCTCGCTGGCGGCTGGGGATCGAACCGGCGCAGCAGAGGCTGCGGGTAGCTTGGCAGCCCAGTGTTCAACCACTGCGCCACCAGGGGAGGCCCTCAGTTTATTATTATTGATATATTAAGATTATTGACATTTGTAGGATGGGAAGAAGAAGAGCTTACAAAAGAAAATGAAAGATAGCCAGAGAGGCAGATGGGAAGCCAGGAAAGAATGATATCCCAAAGTTAAACATTATCAGCCTCCTCCTCCACTGGACTTTCTTCATCTTTTCGTGGGTCCTGCCAGTCAGGAAACTTCCTAACATTATTGGTAGATTTTATTTTATTTTTTTAGAGGCATGTTTTATTTATTTATTTTGTTTGTTTGTTTTGTTTATACATGCACCGGGTACAGTCAGAAGCGCGGGAGGGTGAGAGAATTCACCAGAGCCAGAGCGGGGAGCAGAGCAGGCTTCAGTACACTGCTGAGGGGAGCAGCGGGCAGCAGGAGAGGTCTGCGCGCCATGTGGGACCCTCCTCTGGTGGCCGGGGAGCAGCCGGGGATCGAACCGGCGCTGCAGAGGCCGTGGGCAGCTTCACAACCCAGCGCTCAACCTCTGCACCACCGGGGAGGCCCTATTGGTTGATCTTAAACCAGACATTTAAATTTGCAAAAATATAAAACAATGTCATTATTCTAACTAATTACTTTTTATGTTTTGGAAAATACAGCTACTATTTATAAGATGTGTTACTTATGTGAACACATAATGAGATTCATTGTTATTTTTAAATGAACTAATATACAAGTATTTAAGTTTTTAAACAGTTTTATTTTCCATAAGGTGGACAGTGATGGATATAACCCACATATCTTTAAAATCTTCAGTCATTTTTAAGAGTGTACAAGGAACTTGAGACCAAAAATTTTGAGACCTGTTGGTCAACAGGTCTGAAAAGCTACTGGGGGGTAGGGAATGTGAATGTTTTACTTTATGTATCACATTCAGCCCTATGGGCCTAGAACAGTGTTATATAAGAGCTTTATGATAGAGTGGGGAATAAAGACTATCACCAAAGAACCAATAAGGCAATTTATTCATTTTGTGACTCAAAAATGTGCACTATTTTAGGCACTAGAAAATCATAGTGAAGAAAAGAGCTAAAAACCCCTACCTTGTGGAGCATTCATTCCAAGGTTTCTGGGCTCTTGTCCTAATCCTGTCCTAAATCACTGTGTAACTTGGGTAAATCATTTCATATTCTTAGGACTTAGTTTTCCCATATGTGAAATAAAGAAATTGGAAAGAGCAATGTCTAAGGGCCCTCTTAATTCTATAATTCTGTAACTTTGTGGCTGGGCTTCCAGAGGTGACCCTACTGTTTACCTGAAATGCTAACCCTTAATGTCACCTAGCTGACTCTTCACCCATTAGGTCTTAATTCAAAGGTCACTTCTTTAAGGAGGTTTTCCTTAATCTCCAGGTTGGTACCCTTTGTAGTACCTGACTGCCTGCTATGCTCCTTTTTTAGGACACTCATTGAATTGGTCATTGCTTATTCACTGTCTTCCTTGAGAGCTCCCTGAAGGCCAGAACTATGTCTGCCTCTAAACTACATGAATGGGACAGAGTAGGTATCTCCCTAGGTGTTAGCATAGTTCTTAACCACCTTAGCTGCTATTTTAAACTCCTTGACATTTATCTCTATGTAAATAAGTATATCATCTATATGTATATTTATACACACACACAACACACACAAACACCCTCACATGCATATGTATCCTACTTAATTATCATGGGGGTTGAGATCAATAATAATGAAAAATCCATAAGAGCTAGAATAGGCTTTCTGGTTCACTGTGTATGCCCAGTAATTAAAGGTGTACATGGAACATAGTGTACATGGAAAAATCAATATTAATGTACATAGTATACATTAAAGGTGTACATGGAAATCAATTTTTTTTGTTGAATAAATAAATTTGCTGCTTGAATAAGTCATCAATGGTAGATCACATACATGGACTCACTATGTTTTTGTAGCAAGGGTTAAATGTAGATTCGTTTATAACTATGTTTTCCCCTAGTTTCTCTTGCACCTAGAATGTACATTTGTATGAATTCTGAGCAAGGTCATCAGCAAGGTCTGTGGTCTCTGGTCTCTAAATGGTGCAATATAAATGCATCCATGTGGTAAAGTGCTTGTGACCTTGACCTAGACCATGAAGATGTATTGTGCCAGATGCAATTGTGGTTGGCTTGACCACTCTCTAAAACCACTTCAGAGTGTGTCTTAAACACATTTTTGAGGAAATCAAGAGCACATGAATAAAGCAAAATATTCATTTTTTTAAAAAATAGATTACATGTATAGAGAACACAGTCCAAAGGATCTTGGGCCAATACACCAAAGACATAAAACATAAACTCCTTCGAAAGTGCACAAATAACTTAAATGGATAATGTTGCTTTCAGAAAATACAGTTTGCAAGACAGAGGGAAAACTAAACAATAAGAAAATTAAGTAAACAAAAGCAACTAAACCATAACACATTAAGACTTATAATCCTGTTAGGAAACAGCGAGTTTAAATGCACAGCCATTTCAAATGCATCCACCGTGATATAATTGGATTCTAGATGTAAAAAGGAAATATCAGAGTAATTAAATTTAAGATTGTATAGACTTAAAGCATTATAATATAAACTATATCAAATTATAAAGGAGAAGCAAGAAAAATGTAAAAAAGGGAATATGTACTTTTAGAAGAAGCCTTATTTTTGACTCAGATGAGTCATTAGATTTTTTTTTAATTAATTCCTTTCACATGCTTAGAAAACACGGTTTTAATGTAAGGATTTAGTGTGGAATAAATGTTTAGAATCATTGTCATTGGAAAAATAGCTTTCTATTTTTCAATTATAATTGAAAAGACTTTAACATTAAGATATCCTTACACTGCTACATCAGGATTCAATTGTTAAAATTTAATTTTTCAGAGTTGAACTTTACTCCCCTGAAATGTGCTGCATCAGTCAAATTTTGAACCATACAGAAGCATTATATTTACTGAGACATTGCAACTGTAGCCACAAATTATAAATAAAAACTAAAGTGAGGATATCGAAACTGACTTGTCCATGTCCAAGAATTCACTTAAATTCAGAATTATTTGAACTTGACATAATTTCCCAGAAATTGGGAAAGAGGTCTTTCTCTCCTACAGTAATTAAATTTAAAGACTTAGGATGCACTTAAGAGATTCCAGGTTCCGGAAAGACAGATATGGACAACACGTAGTACCAGCCTTCTGATGTTGATGGTCTCATGGGGGACAAAATATACCCACAAATAACTATAACATAATGACAGTTATATATTTAATAAGAGGAAAAAATATTATGGCCACAGAGAAGGAGGGTATATCACTCACTTCAATACCTCTTATAAAACTTTGGTCGTATCTTGACTCTCTGATAATTTAGCACACGGGGTTAACAAAAATTATATTGTTGACGAAGAATGGACCACTTCCATTTCCCCTCTATCTTCCTATATAATTTCAGGGAGTCAGAGATGGACACTTACTATTTTCAACAGGTAAGGGGGCTCAATAGCTCCTCTGAACACTGCTGTAGACATACTGCTGTGGGGTCCCATTTAGCCCACTGTGAAGCTGAGACACAGGCCCTTTTTCCACCCTTAATTCCACAATCAAGTCTTCAGCACCTGGATCTGTCTTGGAAGGGTCAAGACAAACCAGCATATAATCTTGTACTCATACTTCTCTCACTGTGGCAGATAAGGAGAAACCTAGAAACGCCTCAGATGTTCTTTCAAATTAACTGGGCTATCTTGTCAGTTGCAAAAGAAAGCACACTGGTCTGGGAATTAAAATAGCTGGTTATTTGTCTTGGTTCTGCTGTAGGTGGGTCATATCTCTTTCCTGGCTTATTTCCCTTACTGTTAAAATTAATATTTTCTAAATCTTCTTGATTTTGCAATACCTGTATAGTACCTATGCTTCATTTTCTGGTTTTCTTTAAATCAATTCAGGCCTACCTACTACCAATTTTAGCTTTATCTATGGCTATTTATAAAATTGTGGCTTTAATCTATCAACTATATCTTTTTCAAATGCAAATTAAAATAAATGCAATTAAAGTAAAAAATAAATCTGTGTACTATTAAAATCACAGATTTTTGAAAAAAAAAAAAAAAACAACAAACAAACCACTTCTTGTACCAGCAGTCGTATGTGGGCCAGGCTTTGACCTAGACACTGCCTACGGTCCCTTCTAGCAGTAACAGCCCCGTCTCCTCTGGGGAAGTCATGCCCCTTCTCTAGTCATTTAGTAAAATGGTTTACATGAATCTTTAAATGGGAATGATTCTGCATTAGCCCCAGGGAATAGAATATAACTTAATAAATCTTCCACACCTTTAATGCCTGGGATTCTACCCACTTTATGCCTCCCCTCTGAGTGGAGCTGTTCACACATTCTGCCTTTTCTGCAGTCTTCTCTTTCCTGCATGGTCCTTATGTGTTTGCCTGCCCAGATCTCCCCTCTGAGGGCTGTTTATGTTTGCACACTCGGCAAGTCCTGTGGACTTGTCTAACTAAACTCCCCTTTAAGGACTGTATACTTTGGCACAGTCAGGCTCTCTATGGGATTCTTTTGTCCATTAACACCTCTTGTCTTGCAATTATACCAAAGTCTTTTCTGCTTTTGCCTCAAGCAAGTCAGTCCATGCTATTCTATCCTTAATGATTCTTCTGTGTAGAGTGCTTATTTTCTATACTTTTTACAATGAACACGTATAAAGTTTATAATAAAAAAGCTATAAATTTTAGTTTTTAAAAATGTGAAGGGGACATCTGGTCCCAGATGATGCAATATAGGCATTTTAACTTCATTTTCCTTCGATACAACAATGAAAGAACAAAAAGCAGCATTAAGGACCAGGCCTATTATCAGTGAAGCAAGGAAACAGCCACCATGCCCATTATCATGATTATAAAGTGTGCTCAGCAAGCGCTAGGCTTCTCTTGAGGCAGAATAAATGCTTTCTGAAGAGTGTCAGTCTTGAAAGTGTACCCTTGTTAGCACAAAGAAAGCTGAGGGCATAGGTGGGCCTTCTGGAAAGTAGACAGTGGCCCTAGGGGGGTTAGCTCCTCACCACAGAGAAGAATGAGCTGAGAAGAAACCACATTGACTTCCCACTTTCATTGTTTATTACATGCACTTCTGGTCAAAACAGAATGGTGATGACAGAGGGAGGGGTGAGCTTGCCAGACTGTAACAGAGAGTCCTGACCAAAGGGGACACCTGGGAACCACAACAACCTCTGGGGTGTGGGAACGGAAGAGGGAGCATAATTCCAGGACAAAGGAAATCCGTGCAAAATCCGTCCTCGGTGGAAGGAGGTGTGATACAGCAGATCCCAACAGACACAGCAGATCACCCGATAATCACACTTCTTCAGCAAATAGAAGGTCCCAATCAAAGATGAGTAATAATCAGAACAGGGGAAGTAAACCCGTCATTTATTGTTGACAATATTATCATGTATGGAGAGAACATAGAAAAATCTACACATCAGAATTAAGTGAGTTTAGCAAGCTCACTGGATAGGAGATCAACAAACATAAATATTGTAATTGCTTTATTCCAGAAACAACTACATAGAAAATAAAACAAAGATAACTTCAACAAATATAAAATCCCTAAAAATATATCTAATCAAATTGGGTAATACCTCTACTCTGGAAAATATAAAATATTTTTATATATAAAACAGGAACTGAAAAATATAAATAAATGAAGGGATGAATCATATTTGTGAAATGGAAGACACACCGGTGTAAAGATGTTAATTTTCTCTAAATGAGACGATAGATTTAAAGCAGTATATATCAAAATTTCAGCAGGCTCTTTTGCAGAAATTAACAAGCTGGTTCTAAAATTCATATGAAAATATAAAAGGCCAAACATATCTAACGTAATCTTGAAAAAGGGAAACAAAGCTACAAGACTCTTGTACCAGCGGATGTGAAGACTTACCATAAAGTTATAGTAATTAAGACACTGAGATTTTGGTGCAAAAATAGACAAACTAACAAATTAAATGCAATGCACAGTTCAGAAACAGACCCTTACATATATATTAACCTGATTTATGATGAAGGCAACATTGCAGAGCATTGGGGAAAGGATGATCTTTTTCAATAAATGGTGTTGAGTTACTTCGATATCCATATGGAAAAATGTTTATTGACCCTACTCTAGACCGTACAATAAAACAATCCCAGATGGATTGCAAAGTTAAATATGAAAGGTAAAACAATAAAGCTTTTAGAAGAAATATAGGAGAACATCTTACTGACATTGGAGTAACATGCTATTTCTCAAACAAGGCACAAAGAATGACCTCAAAGAGAAAACTGATAAACTGTACCATATTAAAGTTCAGAACCAGTGTTCATCAAAAGGCAGCATTAAAGGGATGAAAAGAAGGTGATTGGTAGGAGGTGTTCATAGTACATGTACCTGACAAAGGATTCATAGTTAGAATATATTAAAAAAAGGTTAGACTGTTTTATGGAAAAATGATCAAATAATGTGAACACTCACATCATAATAAAGGTTATCCAAAAGGCTGATGAACAGAGGAAAATGTGCTCAACTTCTTTAGTCATCAAGGCAATATAAGTCAAAACCACAAAGTCATACCATTATCCATCCATGAGAATGAAAAAAAAAAAAATCAAGTGTTGACAGAATTGTGAGAAAACCTGAACTTTCACATGCTACTGGTAGGAATGTAATTCTACACAACATTCCCATAGTACCTGTTAAAACTGAAATTTATATATTTATATATAAATATAAATTAAATATAAATTTATATATACATTTATGACACTGACACCTTATTCCTAGTTATATATATTCAGTAGAAATGTGCACATATATTCACCAAAAGTCAGTTACGAGATGTTCCTAGCAGCGCAATGTGTCATAGGTAAAACACCAATATAAAATATCCTTCAGCAATAGAATGGACACACAAATTCACACATGGGCTGATATACAACAGTAAGAATCAGCAGTCCACAACTATATGCAAAATGTGGATGTTCTCACAACCATAGTGTGGAGTGAAAAAAACCTAGGCACACACAAAATTAAATATGGTAAGATTCCACATATATAGAGCATAGAACTGGCAAAAATTATTCCATGATATTAGAAGTCAGGAAAATAGTCACTGGGCCTCCCTGGTGGCACAAGGGGTTAAGATGCAGCACTGCAAAGCTGCAGCCACTGCAGCGTGAGTTCGATTCCCGGCTAGTGAGGTGACCCACATGGTGCAACAGACCTCTCCTGACTCACCCGCTGCTCCCCTCAGCAGTGTATTTCAGTAGATCTGCCTGTTCGGCTCCCCACTCTGTCTCTGGTGAATCCTCTCACCCCCCACACTTTTGGCCTTTTCTTGTATCATAAATAAATAAATCTTTGTTTTAAAAAAGAAAATAGTCACTACTGAGACAGCAAGGACTAAAAGGGAAGTCATGGGTGGCACTTCTGGGTGGCTGGCATAAAGGGGTATTGGTTACATGGATGTGTTCAGTTTGTGAAAATTCATTGAAAATTTACTTAGGATATGTGTACATTTCTGAATATACATTATGATTCAATAAAAAGTTTGTAAGGTCAAATCAGTTTTTAATATTTCGCAAGGGGGAGATTTCACCAGAAATAGGTATTTCTGATTTCTCTTGAAAACATGTCAAGGTCTGTCCATGGTGGCTCAAGTACAAGGAGCCCTGGAGCTGAGCAGAAGCTGCAGCCTTCAGACAGAGCATGCGCTGCCCACACCCACCTCATGCATTGATGCTCCCGGCCTAGCCCCCCTGGATATCTGAGTTTATCACTGGGAATAAAAGCTGTTTTATCTATCAGTCCTTTAGCTCAAGTCGGGGTCTCTAAGATGGAGTTCACTCTGCTCCCCTGCTCTGTTACTCCCCAGCTGCCCACACTGGCTCCCCACCCCAGCACATGTCCAGTTTTCCTGCCTTGAAGCCTCGTCTCCTGGCCTGCACTGGCACTTGTCTGATTATGTCTGTCCTCACATCCTCAAGTTCCTCACTCTTTCCCCTTGTCCATGTGAAAAGTTGACATCTGTGAAGCCATTTTTTAAAATGGGGCCCAGAAGCCATTACGGAGAAACTGCATTGCTATGTCCTTCAACTGGGTCAAGGACCTTTGAACAGGGGCAAAAGCATTGTATTAAGAAATCATCAAACAAACAATTGTTTGAGAAGTGATCCAGATGAGAACTTACAAAGTTTTAGCTAAAAGATAGAATCAGTTAAGTTCTCTATTCCTGCTTTGTAGAGAGTCAGAACAGTTTTGTACAGCCAAGAATAATTTAAAGTTGCTAACCAAAGAGTTGTTAAACAACTCTTTTCTTTAACCACTTATCTCATCATCCTCTTTGCTACCCATAAATCCTCCTAATTTTGTCCCTGGGCTGGGGTTGGGGAGCACATTTTAGGTTTTCTACCTAAATCTGTATACCTGGAATTGTAATTCTTTGATCCCAAATAAACACGCCTGGCCTTTTTAATTGCCTCCTGAGTTTTTATGCTGATATCCACATCTTTATTCTATTAATTCATCCACCCATACACCCACTGATTCTACATACATTTATTGAATACCTATTAAATGACAGGCTATATCAGAAGCAGGTGAATTAAGGGACAGTCTTTGCCCCCAAGAGGCCTACCCTCTGGTGAAAAATAAAAACATGTGAGACTCATTATACAGATAAAACGTTTAAGTGTCCTGGCAAACCTGAGATTAATTCTGTCTGGAGAGGGGTGTGTTGGGGTTTAGAGAATCCTCGTGGAAGAGATGGTTTGTGAGCTGGCCTTTGAAGAATTGGCAGTTATTTGGACACACAGAGAGCAAAAAGATAATTCTAGACAAAGGCTGGACTCTGGTCTCATTTGGGATTGAGTATAGACTTCCGAGTGGTTGGAAGTACTAAACAAGGGGAAGTGAGGTTGAACATTATGTTGGGGCCAGACCATGGTGGGTTAGGGAAGCCTCACTAAAGACTTTATTTTATAGGCAGTATAGACTATTGAAAGGTTTTAAAAATGAAGTGCAGAGCTGGGGTTATCGAGAATCTATTTCATCCACATTCATCTCTTCCACTTTCCCTAACTCCCTTGGCATCCCTCTTAAGCTCTACCTATCATTATTGCCAATCTCATTGCTACATATCCTGGAAAAATCTCCCCAACCATGGCAGGAGCTCTAGCTAGTGGGGCGATGGCCACCGCCTACTTCCTCTCCCCTGTCCATGTGCTTGTGAGCCTGCCCTCTACCTATGCCATGACTGCACATATGCCTTCTGCGACCAGCTTGGGGGGTGGGGATAAACGAGCAGGTAGAGGGAAGGGGCAAAGTCATGCAGGACTTATCTCTGCCCTAAGATGCATCTCATGGGTGGTCCTGAGCCCTTCCTTTTGGGGGTCCCCTACTCAATGCTGAGCAGCCTGAGACTAGTCCTAGGCTAGTCCTGTCCCCAGCTCCGACCCACCTTTCTCTTTGCCTCTCCAGTGAGTGTATTTTCTTAGGCCACCTCAGGGGGACTTTGCCTCCCTGAGATCATCACTCCTTAGACAAGTCCTTAGAAGCTGAACAGCCATTAATAGTGTAGGAAACACTTGACCCCTTTGGAGTCTCACAGACACCCCTTGAGAGAGCCTAGAAAGGTGGTGATTAGGTCATCTGACTTCAAGGTCACTGGTCCTTTGTTGTATAAAAGATACTAAAAAATATATCTGTAGTATGAACAGGCACAATTCAATGTCTATATCTCTATTGAGAATCAGTTTCTTATTTTTCACTCTGTTTTTCTCTTTGTTATAGCATGACTTGATTTTTTAAGAGCATTTAATTTAAAATAATTGTTCCTGCTTCAACATCATATAGGTGGGGTAGTGGTTTAAAAAAAAAAAAACTTTTAACAAAATCCTGCCGTTTGCAACAACATGGATAAACCTAAAGGTATTATGTTAAGTGAAATAGGTCGGATGGAGAAAGACAAACATTATAAGATTTCATTCATAAATGGTAGGTAAAGAAATAAAACAAATGCATAAACAAAAATAAAACCAACTCTTGGGCTATACAAAATGGAGAGAAGTTTAGACTTTTAATGAAGATCATAATGAATACAGATATTCATATATAAGCCTGAAAACTATATACTTTATAAGAAATAAAGTAGAAAGATACATTTCATGTGGATGAACCTTGAAAACATTATGCTAAATGAGAGAAGCATTTAGCAAAGAACCATATATTGCATGATTCTGTTCATATGAAATGTTGAGAATAGATAATTCTGTAGAGATAGAAAGCAGATTAGTGGTTACTTAGGGCTAGAAAAGTTAGGAGCAAATGGAGAGTGACCGCTAATGATGACATATTTTCTTTTTCAGGTGATGAAATGTTCTAGAAGTAATCATGGTGAAAACACTAAAAATGGAATTGCACACCAAATATATAGATTATATGATATACAAGTTATATCTCAATAAAGTTATTTAAAAATGATACATGTTATAAAACAAAACTTAGAAAATAAAGACACATAAATAGGAGGAACAAAGAACCTGCTAATCTACTGCCAGAGCTAACCCTTCTCAGATTGGCCACACTTCTCATCCTTGTCTGTGTACACACACACACACACACACACACACACACACGCCACACACACACGCATGAAGTTAGGGTCATTTTCTATCTCCAAGTTTGCAAGCAGCTTGTTTGGCTTAATAAGAACCATAGACCACAGGCACTTTTCACAGGTTCTGGGATCAGACAGGATTTCTGGGTGGGGCTCTTGCTCCTGGCCCTGATTTACCTCCCTAAGACCTCACTGTCCTTAACTGCAAAATGGAAATGGTGACACCAACCCTCTCTGTGTATCATGAGGACTAAATGCAAGCTCTATAAACAGTATTTTTGTTCTTTATTTCCTCAGTAAGGACCACTTTGTCTCTCTCAGTGGCAAGTAGCAGCCCCCTCGCTGGACTAGAAGCTGGAGCTGCCTCCACTTCATTAAAGTGGAGACAGTTCTCTTTCCTGGGAGCACATGCACCATCCCGGTGGGGAGCATGGGCCCTGTGCCCAAACATCCTGGGACTCTGACATTAACTTGAGCAAGTCCCTTACCTCTCTGTGACTCAGTTTTCTCATCTCTAAATATGTAATAAATGCAGTGCTAAATGTATACTTTTTTTGAGGATAAAATGTGTAATATCTGCATAGTACCTGGCATATTGTTAACTGTTATTATAATTTCCTTACCCAAACAGTAGTCTACAAATTTTTAAATAAAGATTTATTTTTACTTATTTATACATACAAGAACTAGGGTGCATTCCAGAGGTGCAGGGGGTGAAAGGATTCACCAAATCAGAGTGGGGAGCAGAACAGATGGATCTACTGAAATACACTGCTGAGGGGAGCAGCGGGTGAGACAGGAGAGGTCTGTTGTGCCATGTGGGTAGCTCCCTGTCCAGGGCTTGAACTCAGGCCACAGCAGTGATAGTGTGATAGTGCTGAGACTTAATTCCTATGCCACCAGGGAGACCTCCAGTAGTCTACAATTGTATTTCAAATTTTTAGGTGTCTAAGAATTTGTTAACTTCTAAACCTATGTGATCTCTTCTACAATCTGAGACAGAATTTTGCAGGCTCTGAATGCATGACGGTTGCTCATTCACATCCACTAGCCCACAGCACAAAGCAATTTTTGTTTGGCAAATTGAGTAGTTAAGAATGTTGTTTCCATTAATTTTACTACCTACGTAGCTCCTGGAGGCAGGACAAGGCAGTTTAGTTAAAACAAATCAAACAAAGCATTTTGAGGTTTATAAATGAGTACTTATTTGCAGTTGTTCTAAATCATCCGAGCCAGATGGGCATATTTTAAATATTTCCAAGAAAGAGATTTAACAAGCTTTTTGAGTAACCTGTCTGAATGCTTCCAACCCTCATTGGAAGTCTGAAAATCTAACGCCTGGAGTAACTCTACAAACATCCCCATCCAAACCAGGATATTTTTAAGAATGTTAATAACTACCACAGGAATAACGTGGGGCAATTCCGGGCAAACTGCTATCACACCCCACTGGGGGCAGCCCCTGTTAAGAGCGATGCCCACGTTATTTTACTTTGTATTTAGCAGGAATGAACAACTGGTACTCCTGGTATATACAACAATCTTATATTCTTAAGTGGTTATTTTTTATTTTTGTTAAATTGCAGAATAGGGCAAAAAGAAACATAAGCCCCCAAACCAAAATGTAAATACTTTTCCTTGTCCCCTTCCCTGGCCAGGGATTGAACTCTTGCTGCAGTGGTTGAGAGCACTGAGACTTTAACCCCTGCGCCACCAGGGAGGCCCATCATCTTTGTTTTCCAATTGAAGAAATACATTACAGAGAAAGGGAGCATCTTGCTGAAAGTGTAGAGCCAAGAGGTACGATTTTTTTTAAATAAATTTTATTTTTATATTCCCCATACAATTGCAATCCCCTTATTTTGACCCCAATCTCTCCCCTCCCTCCCCGTCCCCACCCCCCATAGAGTGTCTCTGGTTCATAGTTTTTTGTTGATTTTGATTTTCACTTTCTTATAGTTATTCATTTTCCTGGTCCCTTATTTAAGTTTTCTAGATTCCTGCTATGAGTGAGACCATCCGGTATTTTTCTTTTTCTTTTTGGCTTATTTCGCTGAGCATGATCCCTTCTAGCACCATCCATGTTCCTGCAAATTGCGTGTGTTTATCTTTTTTGAATGCTGAGTAATATTCCATGGTGTATATGTACCACATCTTCTTGATCCAGTCATCTATTTTTGGGCATTTGGGTTGTTTCCAAATTTTAGCTATTGTAAACAGTGCTGCTATAAACATAGGCATGCAGGTGCTCTTTGGAATTGATGTTTCTGTGTTCTTCGGGAAAATACCTAGGAGTGGAATTGCTGGATCATATGGAAGCTCTATGTTTAGTAGGTCCAGAAATCTCCACACAGCTCTCCATAGTGGTTGGACCAGTCTGCACTCCCACCAACAGTGCAGAAGAGTTCCTTTTTCTCCACACCCTCGCCAACATTTGTTGTTGCTAGTTTTTTCAATAGGTGCCATTCTCATTGGTGTAAGATGGTATCTCATGGTAGTTTTGATTTGCATTTCCCTGATTACAAGTGATGTTGAACATTTTTTCATATGCCTGTTGGCCATTTGCATTTCCTCTTCAGAGAAGTTTCTTTTTAGCTCTTCTGCCCATTTTTTCACTGGATTATTTTCTTTGTTTGTGTTGAGTCTCATCAGCTCTTTGCAGATTTTTGTGATCAGTCCTTTATCATTAGTGTTGTGTGCAAAAATGTTCTCCCAGTTGGTGGGTTTCTCTTTATTTTTGTTATTGTCTCTTTTGCTGTGCAGAAGCTCTTTAATTTGATGTAGTCCCAGCTGTTCATCTTTGTCTTCACTATCACTGCTTTGGGTGATGTGTCTGTAAAGATGTCTTTGATGTGCATATCACGTAGTGTTTCGCCTATATTTCCTTCTATGTATTTTATGGTTTCAGGTCTTATGTCTAGTTCTTTAATCCATTTTGAGTTGTTTTTAGTATATGGTGTGAGGTAGTGGTCAAGCTTCATTCTTTTGCATGCTGCAAACTATACTACAAACCCATAATCATCAAAACTGCATGGTATTGGAACAAGAACAGACATACAGACCAATGGAATCAAATAGAAAATCCAGAAATAAACCCACAGATTATGGTCAACTAATCTTTGACAAAGGAGCAAAGACTATGCATTGGAGCAAAGAAAGTTTGTTCAATAAATGGTGCTGGGAAAAAAAGAGGTACGATTTTTAAAGAAGACTCTCAGCTCCATGCTGTCTGTAAGGCCCCAGCAGGTCAAAGCCCTTTGCTGCAGTGCCTGACATGACTGCCTATGTCAACCCAGAGGGTGAATTCAGTTTTCTGTTTGTAGGTAGAGAACTACATGGAAGGAGGTAAAATAGTTCCTGTGGCTCCAGTGGGAAAAGGAAACGTAAGAAGAAAATATAGGCAAATAATAGAAGATTAAAGTCAGTTCAATGAAAGAGGTTGTTCCCCTTCCCCTAAGTCCAGTGTAAGAGGATTAAAATCACCTACATGATGAAATCTACTCCAACAGGGGTAGATGGTGCACTTGGTGGGAGGCTCATAGGAGTATGCTGGCCACAAATATCTCCTGGGGATCTTGTGAAATGCAGATTCTGAGGTCATGTCCCAGAAATGGTGATTGCCAGGAACCTGCATTTTTAAACATGTTTCCTTCCTTCCTGACTGTGATGCAGGTAGCCCAAGTCCCACTGCTATTTGGGTTGCTGTTTGGAGTCTGAGCCCAGGAGGAGGGGACAGAGAGAAAGGATGGAGAGAAAGGCCGACACACATCTCTTCTGAGCTGAACCATATGGTTGGGTGAACTTTACTCCTTTAGACTCTCTAATATTAATCTTCTTTTTGGATGTTTATTCCTTGGTTTCCTGACAGAGAATGCTTGAGTGACATATGAGGTGAGAGATCTGGGGTGTAATAATACCATGTCACGGAAACACTCATAAAGCCATGACCCAGTGGCATATGAATTCTACGTGGGGTTTGCACAGGTATTAAATGTTCTGTGGTTGGCTTTTGGAAGCCTGCTCTATCCTGACACCAGGATTTCTAAGCTGGCCTGGAGGGAAGGAGGCCTGCAGCTTCCTGGTGTTTGGAGCAGATGGGGAAAGAGTCTGAAATATTCCTTGTCATCACCTCCAGCTGACAGACCACAGGCCAAGGAGGCAACAGGGAGAAGGCAGACCAGTTGATCTGGGAGAAAAGAGAAATCAATGGTGATGGCTTGTGAATGTTTCCTTCTTTGTGTCCCTATCCCGATGGACGGTGTGTGTGTGTGTGTGTGTGTGTGTGTGTGTGTGTATACCATATTGTGTAGCACTTGTCCCTTGCTGGAGACAGTAATAAATCAGGGGCTACAAACCACCTCTAGCCACCTCCTGCAGGCCCTGTCAAAGAAACAGGCCTTTGCGAGCACAGCTGAGCCGGCAGGATCCCCAGTCCTGCGGCCCCACTGCCTGGGATGAAAATCACACATCTGAGAGCTAGTGTGCCAGATGTGCAAAGGGCTAATGCAGAAAAGACACTGTTGGGAAGACCACGTCACTCTCAAAAACATTAGAGAAGGGTTCAAAGATTCTGAAAACCTTAGTGACCACAGTGCTTGGGTAGCAGTCTTTTCCCCCTGCCTTGGTTCTCTGTTCTGGGGTGTCAGGAGGGATGTGGAAGGAGGTTGACCCCACTGAGGTAGTGATTTTAAATATCCAGATGCTAAATGAGTCCCTGTTGGAGTCCTGAGTTTACAGCAATGCCAGCACTTATCAGGCGAAAGAGCCTAAGCAAATTCACTTTAACTTTCACCAACATTAGCTTGTACATGGATTAAAAAAAAAGGAGGGGGCAGCCATATTTACCTCCTGGAGCTGTTGTGGGATGCAATGAGATGTCATGGAGAAAGTGCCCGCTCAGGGTCTGAACTTATCATCAAGACGGAAGGCAGGAGGTGAGGAAGCTGGAGGGCTGCTGGGCCAAAGGTAGAGAAAGGGAAATAGCTTCCCGTGATCAGCCCAGCAGGTCTGTGGGGGTTGGAGTGGTTGCACAACTGGACTTGAGAGTCTCTCATTTCAAGGGCTGCCCGCAGAAGTGCTGCCTTGTTATCTGCTCCATGACTGGTCTCTCTCCCTCAGGCTCAACAGCTCTGTTCCCTCCCTGGAGGTTCTCTTGATTATCCTTCCTTTCTGGGCTCCAGGACCTTTCCTCTCGTGGCCATCCCACAGGATGTTTTTCATAGAGCAGCAGTGACATGGGACTCAGAGATTAATGAGAGTCATTTAAGGTTTTGACCCAGCTAAGACAGAAAATTCCTCACAATCGGAGCCTCAGTTCTCATTGTGTTTGTGAGTTTTAAATTAAAAATAGGTCAGATGACTGCTAACAGGGATGGGGTCATGGAAATGTCCTAAAATTAGAGAGTGATGATGGCTGCTCAGTTCTGTGAAGATACTAAACTACTGAGCACCCCAGATAGGTGGGTTGTATGGGATGTGAATTATACGTCAATAAAGCCATATCAAAATGTAGGTCAGACCATTTAGGTAGCTTTCCATTTCTCTCTCCTCTAGTTTTAATTGCAATATAAATTATAGTTTAATTATAAATTTAAATTGCAAGTTTAAATTATACAATATAAGTTTAATTAAATGATAAAGAGCTATAACGTACCATTTAACATTTTGAGCCCAGATTAAATACCACCTCTACTCCTGTAAATCTGTGCTCTGTCTCCCCTTACCCCCTTTCACAACAAGTTGACAACAATTATATCCATCAAAATTCAATTCATCTTTCTGGATTTACCCTGAAACCTTCCCTGGTCTGCATCTGCACGATTCCTCTCTTGCGTCACTTATCCAACCTGTCCTAGTTACTTCTGTCACTTCCACCTGGCACTGGGCTCCAGGGTGCAGAGTGAGGGGAGAAGGAGGATATGAACAGGACTTTTGGGGACTCCTCTACCCACAAGCCTCTCACATCCATCCCTTCTAGAGCAGCTTCCCAATCTCAGACCACGTCTGATGCCCAGAAGACCTTCCTGCCTCCTGCATCCTACTCCAAGTCCCAGACTGCAGCCACTAGAGAGCCTTCCTCCACCCTGCCTCCCTGTACTTTATTCTCCTGACTAGGAAATCCAATTGCTTACTCGGTCTGTCTAAGCCTCAGGGGAATTTTCTTGGGTCAGCTGTTTCTGTCCCGCTGACGGAAAGTCTTCCCAACGGGCCCAGTAAACTCCAGCCAGACTCCTGCCGGGGCTCTTCCTGGCAGCCGGAATCCTCTCCCCAGACTGTTCCTCCCTTGTCCCCTATCTCTTCCCAAAGCCAGATCTGAACAACCCTTCTTTCTGAAGAAATATCCCCCAAAGCAACTTTATTTCACTCTCACCTGGATGTTATTTGCCCTCCCTATTAATATCTGCACGGATGCTTCTACCCCCTTTATACCTTCGCTGCACCATGTGATCTGCTGGGCCCAAGAGGCAGACAGGTGAATGTCTAACAACTGACTTTTCTGTTTTAAGAACCTCCTACCTGTTTCGGAGCTCTCCCCCTAGAGTGTGAGGACATTTGTTAAGTTTAGTTTTTAACAATAACTGCCCATTGCTAAGCGCTGTAGAGAGTATTTCTTTCTTTCTCTTGTGTGTTTTTCTATAAGTTTTATCGTTGGGGTAATATTGGTTTACAACACTGTATATGATTTAGGAGAAGAAGCTCACACTTCTTTAGATGGATGTTACCACCCCACACCTGCCACCATTTTGACGTGAGCATTAGAACAGGAAAACCATGGTTAGTGGAGACTGGTAGCTGGGTCCAGTGTCTTGTCTGCTGAGCACCCACGCACCAAGCCCCTGAATGGTATCATGTAAAGCAGAGCCACACATGGTCATGCAGAAGCTGCCCTTTGTACAACGTGACCCTTGTCCATGGATGATGGACAACTAACCAGAAGACAACTGGAGTCCCTTCCCGACAACTGGAGTCCCTTCCCTCCACCCACACCTTGTTCTGGCCCTAACTTTCAGGCTTGAAATCATCTATCGTGTCCAAGTCAAAAAATGCTCTTCTTTGCCAGTTTCTGTTTTCAACCATATAGTGTTAATTATTGTATGTTTAAAGTTCATGGTACTGTGCAGTGCAAAATCTCAAGTATATAAATCTAATGAAATATTCTTGTAGCCTTATTGAGGTTGTAGGATTGTAGAAGTTTCTTTTTAAAATATAATTCAGGCAAATATAGGCATTAAGTTATACTAGCGCTATGGAAGATTTATTATCTAAACTTGGAATAGTCAGGAAATTCCAGAGTTGAATTCCAGGAGTGAGATTTCTAGAAAAGCAAGTAGGAAAGACCTTATGTCTGTCAGAGCTCAGTCCACTTGCTGCCTGGGACAATAACCCCATGGACTGAGTATGGGGATCATGTTGCACAGACTCCTGCCCTGAGCTAGGCACAGACAGACCAATATTTAATGAAAGATTGTCAAGTGGGTTTCAGGAGAAAAGTAATTTTATGTTTTTTGAAGGCATTTACCCTGAGTTAACTGACCAATAAAACTACTCATTCTATTACTAAAGGAGAAACTGAGGAAAGGAAAATTGAGGTAAGTGGTTCGTGTCTCCTAACATGTTTATAGTAGTCCAGGGCTGAATTCAGGATGTACTTACTCCAGAGAGTGGACTCGAGCTGTGCAGTTAAAATGTTCACGGGCTACTATTTTCATGAGATAAAGAAATTATAAGCAGGATTGAGGGAATTCAAAGATAACTCCATAACTAGATTCCACAAAAATCTCACACAAAATAACTCTGGACAAGAGGGTGTTCAGGCATAGCCTGACTGCTTCAGGTACTGGCAGCCCAACAAGGCGACCTTCCACAGCTTCCCTCTTGAAGACTTGCACCTCTCTCTGGGTGCAGGTCCTGAAATCCTCACCCCGTGGAAGAGGACTCCTTCATTCCTTTCCTTTGCTACCTGGACTTCCTTCTAATTTCAGAACAATACTCTTTTCCAAATATAGTACCTTCTCTCCCATTGAGGCGAGATGCAATCATGGGGGACTGTCAGGAGGCAGCATCTGTGTGTTCCAGGTTTATTCTGTGAACACATAACTGTGGCTCTGTGCACATCTTTCTGCTCCGGACCTGCTCTTGTGTTTACTCCTTCCTAACCAGACCCACATATGCTCACATGTATTAGGGATGAATGGGCAGGGCCTCTTCGTTCCCAAGTACTTTGTTAACTCTTTACCTGTCCTTTGCATCCTGCCAACCACACCCTCCCCAGCATTATTCTCTTCTGCTTCCTCAATATTGAACTCACTTTCCATGACTAATGCAATCCGTAAGCAGTCTTGATGCTGTCCCACAGATTTTTAATTTCCTAACATTTCCCTTTAGACTCTTTCTAACATCCTCTTTTAAAAAAGAAAATCCCCTTCTTGGAGTTAGTCAGAAGCTCCACGTGGCCTCCCGTGTGACTCCCCAGCAGGGAGTTCCCATGCCCCTGGTGGTGTGTGGCCACACTCGGGCACGCCTGCACAAACGAGGCAGAGCAAAGGGTCTACAAATGAATTTCTACCATGAGCACTAGGAACTAACTGCGTGTTGAGCAGCTTGCTAGGAATGGTGAATGAGACAGAAGTGATCGAATAAGGACTCTGACCTCAAAGAGCTCTCAGGTCCTTAGCATAATATTCAAGCCTAAAACACAGAAAAGATAGCAGGCCACAGAAAAGAGCACTAGTTCTGGGGCAACAGATATTTTTTTGAAGGCATTTACCCTGAGTTAACTGACCAATAAAACTACTCAATCTATTACAAAAGGAGAAACTGAGAAAAAGAAAAATGAAGTAAGTGGTGCCTTACTTTCCTCAATTGCAAAAAGTAATGGCTTACTTTCCTTACTTTGTAAGTAATGCCTTACTTGCAAAAAGGACTGCTTTACTTTCCTCAATTGCAAAAGGAAATGATACCTTCTCATTGAAGTTCTTATGAAGATTTAATAGTGCAAGTATATAATAGGCATTCAACATATGGTGATTGTTTACTGTTATTTATTTTTAAATATACCAGCAGCATTTACTATGAGGGCTGTAGAGTCCAAAACCTGAAATCACCTCTATTGCAGGAAAGCTTTCTGAGATGCCTTTGGTATATAGCAGAAAATGATTTTTTCTGCCTTTGACTCTTGAAGTCAGCACAAAGAACATCTTTCTACTCCTAAGTAAAGAGTCAATTTTCACTCAGAAGTGACTGGGAGTGTGGCTTATTGCTGAGGCCACAAGGATGAAGGGGAGGACATTGGGCTGACTGGTCCCCACTCAAGAGTCACAGTGAAATGGGATGATATCAAGTTTCCCACTTGACTCCTTCTCTCAGGAGAGATGATGGGAGCTACCAGTAACTGCACTGCTCAGCCCCATCCACCTCTTCCTTAACTCTTTCACAAAGGTCATGGTCATAGGGCCTCCCTGGTGGCGCAAGGGGTTAATTCACAACCTATGAAGCTATCCACAACCTGTGCAGCATGAGTTCAATCCCCAGCCGGTCAGAGAGCTACCCACATGGCACGGCAGACCTCTCCTGACTTGCCCGCTGCTCCCCTCTGCAGTGTAGTTCGGTCAATCTGCCTGTTCTGTTCCCCACTCTGTCTCTGGTGAATCCTCTCACCCCCCGGCACCTCTGGCCTGTACCCCAGCTCTTATATGCATAAATAAATAAATATTTAAAAAAACAAAGGTCATGGTCATATAAGTCATGGCTCATACCTGAATAAACTGTAACTGCTAAGGAAACTAGACTTGAGCTCCCTGCATAGATGGGGAAGTAAGGTTAAAAACCACCTCCACTATTAGGCAGTCTCTGGCAATGGCCTCTGATTTAATTAATTATCCTGATGAAGCATACCTAATGAGATTGCTACTCCATTTCTTTTTCTTTTATGCAGTTTTATCCTGCTATAATTCATGGACCATACAATTCAATAATTTGATTAATGCATACAATTCAGTTTAGTGTATTCACAGAACTGTACGTCCGTCATCACAACCAACTTTACAATACTTTTATTAACCAGAAAGAGACCCAGCACCCCTCAGTGATCGCCTCCTCTGAGTACTGCTCCCTACCCCCTCCCATTTCCCTAGATAGCACACATCCATATTCATTCTCTATAGATTTGTCTATGCTGGATATTTCATATAAATGGAATCATACAGTACATGGTCCTTTGTGGCTAGTTTCTTTCACTCAGCACTGCTATATTTCTTGAAGACAGAGGTATCTTCAGTGTTTGTCAAAAGGGGAATTGCTGAATAAAGCACACAGCAGTCATGCTGTGGATTCTTCAGTCCTTAAAAAAAAAAAAGTGAGGTAGAACTACATATATTAATAAAGGTCTCCAATATATGCACACAAATATGAAAGAACACACATCAAAATGATAAAAGAAGGGATATCTAGGGAGTCTCTTCCACTCTTACCCCCACTAGGGAGTGGGGAAGATGAGGTACCAATCCCAAATAAGGGACTCTCCTTATTTGGACTATACTCAATTTTTCAGAGATAATTTATTCATGCACTACTTTTATAGTTAAAATTTAGTGAAAAAGAGAACACTAGACTTCTGGTTTCTAGTCCACATAGAAAGTGCTCAAAAGTTGCCAGTCTATCCTAATATTAAGTTAAAAGTTGACAGACTGAAAAAGTCAACTCTTTTTGGGTCCACAGAAGCCGGGGTGGGGCATGGGGGGGGGGGACACAGGACAAACTTGCCCCCAAGCTGAGAGTCCTCCAGTTCTCAGGTCCTCACAGCTCCTTGAAGAGGCTGGAGCAGACGCTGCCGCAAGAGCCAGTGCCCACACAGGAGCACATGAACTGTAACCAACTCTGAGACCTAAAAGCTGCAGGAATACCCACACATAAATACACACACATCACCCCCCTACAATACACAACACTGTGAAATTTAACTCTAGGGGCTTGATCAGGCTCCTACAGAAAATATCAGGAAAACCCCTGAGGGCTTCCGGCACGGGAGGGGTAAGAGAGGGATTCTGAAGTACAGCAAAGCACTGGAACAGGTCTGCCGGCAGGGGAAACCAGCCAACCCGCGCCTAACCTGCTGGGTTATCAGCCTAATTGACCCGGGGGAGCAGAAATACTCAACTCTAGACCACTGGAGCCATCCTGTCCCCCTAAGTGTAGGAGAAAAAAAAAATTGAGAAACATTTGTGAAGTTCATGGTCCATAGGCAAAGATTCACTGAAAGATTGAAGCCTCATCATGGGACTACAGAAGTAGTCCCTCTACCCGCCTTATGACCACATTACTAAAGGCCCATTTACAGTAGTTCCTTTTACCTGTTCTATCTGTTTAGCTAGCAAAAACAAAAACAAAAGCAAAAACAAAAACAAGGCATGCCAAAAGGTCAAAAACACAATTTGAAGCGACAGAGCATGAATCAGAACCAGATGGCAGGAATGTTGACAGTATGCAAGAAAAGAGAGGCAATGTAGGCAAAGATATGGAAATCCTAAGAAAAAACCAAAGAGAAATACTAGAGATGAGATTAAAGCCACTGTAACAGAAATAAAGAATGCCATTGATGGATTTATTTGTAGACTGCAAGAATGAGGAAACAATCTCTGAGCTAGAAGATTCTGTCAACAGAATCCTCTGACAACTGAAAAGCAAAGACAAAGTACACTAAAAAAAGAGTACGCTGGAGGGCCTCCCCTGGTGGTGCAGCGTTTGAGCGCTGGGTTGCAAGGTTGCCAGCAGCCTCTGCAGTGCCGGTTCGTTCCCGGCCGCCGGTGAGGGTCCCACAAAAAAAAAAAAAAAAAAAAAGAGTACACTGGAGATGAGAGAGAAAGAAGCAGGAGTGTTCCTTGGAAAGTCCCAGAAGGAAGTTGTGCTGAAAGTCCTCGGTGCCCAGACAGCTCTTGAAGAAGGTAAGAACATGGGAATAATCCTGACCTCACAGACCCAGGTAATTGATCCCGAGAGCAGACAAACTCTTGGGATAAGGGTCAGGCCTGGAGCAAAGACCAGCAAGGATAATACCCTTCATGCAGTGGAGTCAGCAGCCAGGCCTACTTCAGTGATCATTGTCCTCAGTTTCCAGTATTTTTTTAAAAAGAGTCAGGAGAGGTCTGCTGCACCATGTGGAAAGCTCCCTGGCTGGGGATTGAACTCATGCTGCAGTGGCTACAGACATCTTCACGGGTTATGTCTTAACCCCTTGCGCCACCAGGGAGGCCCAGTTTCCAGTGATTTAAAGGGAAGTAGGAACTGGCAACTGTGTGTACTGAGAGAGAAACCATCAAGAGCCAGGACATACAAGGGAGGCAGGACTACATTGCCCTAGACCTCCTGAAATCACTAAGATCTTTAATTTCCTTTTGTTTCCAAATAGGAGACAGTCCACTTAATCTTTTCTTGTCATTTTTAATTGTATATTTGAGCTAAACTCATCTGATAAAGATGAAAGATTATTTTAGTAAATAAATAGAATTTTGCTTATCCTGTGTGAACCTCCAGTTAGTATTTCCATGTATTAATACTTATGATCTAGGTGTTTATTATCATTAATTAAATAAAACTTGAAACTGATGTCTGAGCTTCTGAGTGAAACAAAATTCTTGTTTCCATCTTTACTGGAAATTAATGTATGCAAAGGGGGCCTCCCTGGTGGTACAGGGGTTAAACACACAGCGCTATCAAGCTATTGCCAGCCACTGCAGCATGAGTGATCCCCGGCCAGAGAGGTGACCCACATGGTGCAGCAGACCTCTCTTGTCTCGCCTGCTGCCCCCCTCAGCAGTGTAGTTCAGTAGATCCACCTGTTCTGCTCCCCACTCTGTCTCTGGTGAATCCTCTCACCCCCATACCTCTGGCCTACACCCCAGTTCTTGTATGCATAAATAAATAAATCTTATATATATATATATATGCATGAAGGTAAAAAATTAGTTCAGAAATAATTTCAAAATTATATCTAAGCTACAAAGTGACCAGCTTACAATATCACAGATAAAACCTAGGGAAGGTTAAAATAATTGAAGGTGTCATAGAAAAGCACACATCACCAGGGAAACAAGAATTCTGGCACTTGAGCAGGAGGATTACATTTACCAAAGGGAATCGTGTAGGTGGGGAGAGGAAGAGGCGCCGGTCTTTGAAGACCATTCACCCACAGAACAAAGTCAAATAGAGACCACAGAAAAACTGAGCGATTCAATTTGGTTGAATATTGTGTTTTTTGTGAGAAACAGAAAATGTTTAACTCATCTGCTTTTTCAATTATGAACAGGAAACATAAAACTATAGTCAATAAATACAGTAAAAAATTGTAATAAAAACTACACCAGACCCACATTATAGCCAATGAAAGAGGAAAAGTAGGAACTAAGAGGGAGGGGGTGCACGAAAGACAGAAGAGGAGGCTCCTCTGCAGGGTCCCCACCCCTCTGCACCTGTCACCGCCAGGCCCCCAACCCCCACCCCACTGCCTGCCTCTGGATTCCCCTTTGTTTCCTTGCTGCCTGAATTTCTCCAGCACCCCATTTGCTCCCACTTTCTTGCCTTGCACCCCCCCACCACCCCTTCCCCTATCACTTGAGAAAACTCAGGAGAAGCTTACCAAGGACCCCTCTCTAACCACAGTGCTTATTCTCTGTGGCCTTTCTGCTGAAGTTTTAATTACTAATCAATTCTTCCTTCTTCATTCTTTTTTTAATTACCAACATAATAACTCACATGACTAAAAAGAAATACCAAAAGGTTTATAATAGAGCTGCCTTTCCTACCAAATATACTGCTATTTCTTAATTTTTGAAATTATTCCTGATTTCTGGTATGAGAGATGAGAATTTAGCTCTTCAAAAGGCCCCTCCCTCCTTTCCTTCCTACTCCCAATATAAGTAAACTATGTTTTTGCTTCCTCTACTGTTCACCTCTGTTATTTCAAACAACATATTTAAACTGATATTTCTTTTGTTAGCAACCAAACACAGTTATCTACTGACACCTCACTGAGAAGGGAAACCAATTTACAGTCGTTATTATTTCACTGTCTCAATATGCCTTTATTATTCCAAGAAGCTCTGGCCTAGGAAGACACACTTGAACATGTTTATTGCTTGTTTCAGGAACTTTCTCAAAACCCTTTTAAGTGAACATCCCACTACTTAAATTTTCAGTAGATAGTATTACATTCACTATTTATTCTCCAAGACTCTTTGAGACCCCCCACCTCAAAACCCTTGATGTCTTGCATCGACCAATCTAAATTATTGTGTCAAGATACTCAATCCTAAAAAGGCCTGCGCATTGAAAGACCTACTTTAATTTAAGCCAGATCTTAAAACAAACAAACTCAAAACAAAAACAAACAAACTCACAAATATCCTGACTTTATGTTTGCCCTTCTGAGATGACCCTGAGACTTTGTACAAAGTATTTTCTCTTTTGCCACAATAAGCAACAAGATCAGTTTGCCTTACTCACAAGTTAGTTTGAACAAATACCTGCATGTGTGTGAAAGAGTGAGAAAAAAGTTATCAAAAGTTTAAAAAATTTTGAGATTATTAGAGATTCTTAGGAAGTCACAAAGATAGTGCAGAGAGGCCTCGTGTGTCCTTTACCTAGTTTCTCGATGGTGACATCCCAAGCACAGCTCAGTATCAAAACTAGGAACTTGACAGAGCAGAAAGGAGGTCTAGCCACAGGCCATTTTATCCCATGTGTACATTCCTATAACCACCCCACACTCAAGATACAGGGCTGTGCCACGCAGGCTACCCTTTTTCAGTCACACCCATCCACACCCTCTACCATTTCCATTCCTGGCACCCATGAATCTGTTCTCCACCGCCATAAATTTGCTGTTTCAAGAAGAATGTTATATAAGTGGAATCATGCATTATTTGACCTCATGATACTGGCTTTTCTCACTCAGCATGTTGCCTTTGAAATTCATCCAAGTTGTTGAGTGTGTCAATAGTTCATTTCTTTTTATTGCTGAGTATTATTTCATGATATGGATGTACCACCTATTGAGAGACATTTTGTTGTTAACAGGTTGTTAACTATTACTAATAAAACTGTTATGTGGATGTAATGTTTTACTTCTCTGGGATAAATGCCTAGAACTATGATTACTGGTTGTATGGTACATATGTAGTTAGTGTTTTAAAGAAATTGCCAGACTATTTTTTCCAGAGCAGCTACACCATTTCATAGGAATACATGAGAAATTCAGTTTCTCTGCATCCTCATCAGCAATATAAAGCATTTGAAGCTGTAAAAGGCAGACAAATGTGAGGTAGGTTGTTACCATTCCCAGAACTTCAGAAATGCTAAGTTTCCTCTCTCAGCAAAGCTCCTGAAGCTTCATGTAATAAGCTATTCTTCTAGGCTGGGCAATAGGACAAATGAAGTAATAGGAGGCTGTGTAGGTACATTGAAACCAGTGGATAATGGGATTGCATATCCAGCTGCGTAGAGTCAGGATGGGAGGTAGAGAAGGCTGTCCAAATTAAATCTTGGGCTAACATCCTGACAGGCGAGTTTCTTTAAATCATTCACATTAGCTTCCACTTGCAGCTCTCAGACTCCCAGCCACGACAAAGGCATTATAATCTCAGGAGGAGACAGACAGAGAGGGTGTGAAGAAAAGAATTTTGGTGATCTTTCCTATTATAGCGTGTGTCCTACTTGAGTTAGCCCTGACAACTGAGAAGCATATCTGTCATGGTAGACCTACATGCTGGCTACTTCAGCACAGTGGAGTGCAGAGTGTGCCTTTGCAGTGGTACACACAGGTACAGGGAGAGTGATTACCGAGCCCTCTGCTCTATAGGAGGAATGTCAAGGTCACAGTGAAAGAAGAGCAAGTAGGATGGAAGATATTACTATGGTGGTCTGGAAAACAATAAGCTGCAAGTGAATTCCTAGGTTTTTGGTTGACTGAATTCTCACTCATCCAAGTTCATGGAATGCAGCTCTCTTTCTGAGAAGTAGTTCTCCTTTATCAACTGCCTGATTTTGCTGTGGCTTGGAACTTCTGAGACCAGAAGAGGAGAGGCCCCCTGGGGATGCTTCTTCTAACCAGGTTGAGCAGGTCCCTCAATCTGAAAGAGCCTCCCAAGGAAAGGAAGAGCTGGGGTCAACTCTTGGATTCCCTAACCCTTCCTTCAAGGAAAATCAACCAGGGTAAGCAGTTTTATGTACCAAGTTGGAATTTGTAACAATTAGAATATGTACCAGTTAGAATTAATGGAACCCCTTAAGCCCAAAAGATGGGGATGGGGAAAGAGATAAGGTGCTGCTTGTCTAAAAACTCACTCACGTACATGGAGCTAAGCACAAGGAAAAGGGAATTTTAGGCAGGAATACCAATTTGTGAAGATACTAGGTTGAGTGAGGTTAGCAGCCTGTTCTACAAAATAAAATAATGACTTCAAAGCTGACTTACAGGTTTCTTATAAGGTGCCAATAACCCTGGGATTTCCCATTAATTGTATGTTCTACATATGAGAATAATATATTTTTTTTAATTATTCCAGGTTAAAACTGGAGAACACAAGAAAAAAGGAAACCAACAGTTGGGCTCTGAGTAGAAAATGTCCTCCTTTTGTTCCAACTTCACTTCCCACTGCACACGTGCAGTCTCCACCTAGAGAATGCCTTCTCAGTCCTTAGATTTGCTGGATGTCCCCTCTCCGCCTGTGCAGAGTTAGTTGCCCCGGCCCTTGCTACTCCCACAATGTGCTCTCTGCTCTTACACTGCAACACAAACCACAATGAATTATAAGAAGTTATTATGCATTTGTCTTTGCCACCAGACTGAGATATTTTTGAGGGCCGAAATGGTAACTCATTCACCATTATAATCCACTTCTTAGAACACTGCCTGGAATACAAAGAGAGTTGATTGATGAAAGAGTGAAATAATGAGAAGTACAGAGGCCAGAGAGGTAAGCAGGCAGGAAGGAAAGGGAATGAATGGGTAGGTTGGAGGATGGTTTAGTTTTCTAAACAAACTTTAGATGTCTAATATTTAAATTATATGGGAGAAGTCTCCAGAATTCTTAATGACTCAGGTTGTAGGGTCAACTGATCTTGCTTTCCATATATATATATATATATATACCTACTAAGTTTTATATATATATATATTTCTCTTATATTTCACCTTTCTATTGAAAAACAGGTTAATCCAGACAATGTGCCATTGTAAAATGAAGTTTCAAATGCTTTTATATAATAGCATTTGCTATGATTATTTACTTATTGTTATTATTCATCTTTCCATGTTCTATTTTTTATATTAAAATATTTTCAACAGTTAAAAACAAAAAAATAATGTTGGCTGCCCTAAGAGCACAACATCTGGCCGTAAGTAGTTGGTAGGAGTGAGTCTTTTGTTCTCAGTAAACAAAACTAGTTTTTACCTTGATAAATTCATTTTAACTTATTACAACTTAGAATAGGCTTTAGAGATTCTATGAGCTCAGAAATTTGATGAACAATCTTTTTATTCCAGTGCTAGCATCAATTAACAGACTTACAGCAAATTTAGATTAGAAAACACGCTTTTTTTTTTTTACTATGAGTTTAACATATTTCAATCACAGTAACTATAATTGTTAGAATGTATAAGTGATCATTTACCATGGCTCCACTTAAATCTACAAAGACTTACACAACTTAACACCAGTGCTGGAGGGTGGTGGGGGCAGTCTGCCCTGGGTGCATCGAAGGGGATGCATTATGTGTAGAGATTTAAAAACAACAATAAAACCTACTAAGTTAGTCTGCTTTTTATTATCACCATGTGCCAACAATTCCAAACATTGCCAGTGATAGAATACTCCTCCCTGAAAAAGTCTTTTGTTGGCCAAACTTTGAAAGAACTGCAGGGTAACTGTTGAGTTTTAATAATATATGTGTAAGTTTCAAATTAGCACATTTCAATAATTTATTCGTAGTAACCATTATATTCTACATGGAAGTTAATTCTAAGAACTTTCAGTTATTCAGTGGGCCCCCTACACACAGGCTTGGCTGCACACATTCCTTTTAATAACTTTGCAAGAGTCTGAGCTGTGGGGAGTTGTGGGGGGCTGTAAGCCTTCCTCCAGCCCACCCCTCACATCCCCCAACCCCTGTGGGACATGTTCCTATGCCTACACTGAAGGGTCTACATTAACAGTAAGTGCGCAGAGATGTCAAGATAAAGAAACACAAACTAGAGTTATTCCATTTCCGATATTTATGTGGCCATCAGAGATTTTGTGCTTAAAATTTAATCAGTCAACAGACTGCAAGCTGTGAGGAATACTCTTTCTGTGTGACAAATGCAAATTATAGTTCATAGTCAAATATTTTATTAAATTTCAAGTCTATTTAAAAAAATTTTAAATTGAGATAACATTGGTTTATAATACTCTGTGTTATTCACACCCTTCACCAAGGCACCCTCAGTCCCCCATCATAGTCCACTGGGTCCCCCCACCTTGATCTCCATCCTCTTCCTCTATGATCCTCAATTTTACAGTCAGATTTTTAGGGTTTTCAACAATCTCTTTAAATAGAAATATATTTAAAACAGACGCATCTTTAAAATTTGGCCCCCCAGCCAGGGTCAAAACCTTTTAAATTGCCAACTGTTTTAATGATGGAAAAGGAATCAAGAAAATAATATTCTTATTAGCATTACAAATAACTGTCAGATTGAAGAAGGGAATATTAAAAATGAGCAAGCCCCTGTATGACTTAGCCTCTGCAGGGCAAGCTCAGGCAGGTTTTGAACTAGGTGAGGTTGGTGCTGCCAGCTCATCAGCTCTACCTGCCCTTTTTCTTCCAGAAATTTCCTGTTCCTTCCTAGTCCCTGCTCCTACCAATGCAGATTCCTTTCCTCTCAGCCATTAGTTTATATATTTGTTTATAGCATGACTCTCACTAAAGAACATTTATAAGAACCTTTTAAAAAATAGCCTTATTGAGATATCATTCACATATCATACAATTCACTCATTTAAAGTGTACAATCTAAGAGTCTGGCAAGATAGTGGCAGAGAAGATGTTGGGCTTACCTCCTACACATATTGACAACCAAATTATAACAACACAATTATTGCCAACAATCCCTGAAAGATAAATTGCTTACATTAGGAGCAACAGAATGGTGGAAATGGATAGGAAAACTGTAATTAAATTGTGTTTAGAGTGATCCTGGGACAATAAAACCACAAGAGGGAGAGGAAGCTGTTGAAAGAACCGCCCCTCCCCGCCCTGCTGCTGTTAACTCAAGGGTACAGGCCAAAATAGGGTACTTCAACCTGGCACTACACTGGAGAAGAGAGTGCGCAGACTTAACATGAGGACAGAGGGTGCTCCACTGGAGACTATGATAGTGGGGTGCAGTTATGCAGTGATGATTACCTCAAGTCTATGGAAAACTGTATGGAGGGTTCTCAAATTATTAAAAATAAATCTAATACATGATGGAATAATTCCACTTCTAGGTATCAACCAGAAGAATGCAAAAAACATTAATCTGAAGAGCTATGTGCATGTCTACATTAAGTGCAGCACTATTTACAATAGCCAAGTTATAGAAATAAGTGCTCAAGGACAGATGAGAAGGTTAGGAAGCTGTGGTATACATACATAATGGAATACTAATCAGCTATGAAAAAGATGAAACCTTACCAAACTTCTTCTTTTGTGTGTGTTTCTTGGAAATTATTTAATTTTTTTAGTTGGGAATGAATATAACTTGCTTGACATCAAGTAAGTTCTCACATATTTCTCTTACTATTTGACTTCAAGTAACCAGAAATTGAGGTTTAGAAAAAGTCAGAAAATTTCCTAAAAATACATTTCTCCAAGAAGATGGGCATACTTCACTAGGGTAACATACTTTTTAAACTAAAAGCAGCCTTATTGAGCACAGTTCTTTCTGAGAAATTTGTGCGGAAACATATGTTTATTCATTTTGTTGGGGAGGATAATTATTTTCCTCTACCCTTTAAGGTTCTGAATTAGACCTGTGAACTACACTGACAAAAGACAGAGTAATAAGAGAAGGCAGGCACATTTTATTTGATGTTAATATTTTAATTATTTCATAATTATTATGAAGAAAATGCATCATGAAATTCTAGCTAGAAAGTTACCAAATGCTCTGAGCTGGCTGCTCTTTGTAAAAAGGAAGACTAGCAAGATGAAAAGGTTAAGGACATATTACATCAAACTGAAATGTCCTCTGAGACTTTCACAGGACAATGAAATGGAACAAATACCCCATTGTGGGGTCCCATGTTATCTAATGTTATGCCATGTTTCTTCCAACCTGGTGCACAGCACGCCTAGGTTGCACAGCACGCCTAGGTTGCACAGCACGCCTCTCCCATGTCTCACACTGAGGGAAACAGTGATGCAGAAGAAGAGTGGGCCTTTGGAGCCACGTTGTTTTGGTCTCAAATCTGAGCTCTGCCATTTATAAATTCAGATTTTGACACTTAACTTTGTGAACTTCACTTTTTACTTCTTCCTAAGTAAATAAGATCTCCCTGGGCACTACAGACTGGATGTTTGTATTCCCCTTGAAAATTCACATGTTGAAATCCTAATCCCCAAAGGTATATGGAGGTGTGGCTTTTGGAATATGATTCAGTCATCAGGGTGGAGTTGTAATGAATTGGATTGGTGCCATTTAAAAAGATTCCCTTGTAAAAACATCTGCCACCCTTTCTTCTATGTAGAAAGACAGCCGTCTATGAACCAGGAAGCAGGTGACACTAGGCACTGAATCTGCTGCACCTTGATCTTGAACTTCCCAGCCTCCAGAGCTATGAGAAATCAATTATTTATTGTTATTTATAATCTAGCCAGTCTACTGTACTTTTGTTACAGCAGTCCAAACAGACTGACAGTGGGATATTTTGAGGACTGGAGATAAGATATAAATATACACATATACATACATACACATACACACATACATATGTCTATATGTATAAACATATATGGCTAGCACATTAAAGGATCTTAATAAATAGCAGCTTATTCTGATATCATTATTATCACCACCTTCCTTCAAGGTGTAAAGCAAATGTCATTCCTTTGCAACAATGCCACTTTTGTCCCTAAAATTTCACAAAACTCTGAACATATTTTCATTTTGATAAAAATACTTGTTTAGGTTTGTCGCATTTTCCATTTGGTGAATTCTTGAAAGACAGAGTCTCCTTTCAGCCCAGAAAAGCAGATATTGATTGACAGCCTATTGTGTTCAAATATATTTGAATCATATTACTATTGGAAAAATCTGCAAATTTAGGTATTAAGAAATAGAACTCAAGGTGGGCCTTGGTCACATCATTAGGACAGATGCTCAGGAGACAGTTTTATGTTTGCTCAACAAAGAAGCTGGTATATTTTTTCACTTTGTAAATTAAGAGACAATTAAGGCCAGGGAATTTTCCACTATGGTCCTAGCATGTCCTTGTTTCCCACAGCTGTTCCTCTCTATTTCTCTTAATAAAATTCAAATTGCCCAAACAATGGCTGGTAACTCACAGTACAATTCCTCCCTCTTCTGAGAACTGTCTTGATCCAACTATTCCCGAAACCAGCTGAACTTCAACTCACCCCTCCTGCTAAAGCCCAATAAAAAAACTTCTGCCTGCCCTCCCCAAGTTAGAATGCTTCTTTGGAACCTTCTCTCACCTGACATTTTAAATAAAAGCTATACTAACACATCTAATTGATTTTCTTTACTACAAAAGATATTTTGGGATCTTTAATGCATTTAACTTTTAAATTCTAAAATATTCAATTGAAACAAAAGAATATATAAAATAACCAATTTCATCTTCATTCTCTGTAGTCAATTTTAGCTTTCGTTCTCTGTAAATCTTATTGCCTTTCAGCTTTGAATCAAGGACATCAGAGCTTCTTTAAAAGGTCAGATGCCACTTAGAACAGAAGATCTGAGTTTCAAATTATCTCTCCTGCCTCGCCCGCTGCTCCCCTCAGCAGTGTCTTCCGTCTGTCTGCCTGTTCTGCTCCCTGCTCTGTTTCTGGTGAATTCTTTCACACTCCTGTGCCTCCGACTGTACCCCAATTCTTGTATAAATAAATAAATCTTAAAAAAAAACTTACTAAGGCAAGTCGTTGAAAACAGATTCTAAGTCTCCCCACCCCTAAATTCTTAAAGATTTTCTTAGCACAGCAAAGCTTAGAGGTCTGAACAGAGTTTCACTGGAGGCTGTACTGTCAAGACGATTGAGGTGGTGACATAGGGAAGGTGTGGAGGGAATGAGACCTGAATCAAGAAGTGGCCTAGATCACAGAAATGAAAACCAGTGCTCATCCACACTCTTGTCAGGCCAAGAAGAAGGAGAAACTAAAAGAAAGGTATACATGTGTGCCACCTTTCATGTGGAACTCTGGGGGGAGACGTACATACCAACCCAGTGGCACAGAGATGGAGGTTTGGTGTGATTCTGCCCAGGGCTGATCTGCGTCAGACTTCTAGTCTGCCATGATGGCCCCTTGCAGGAGAGCCACAAGGTCTCCTGTGAGACCAGAGAACTGCCGAGGGCACTGGTGCTCTGTAAGAATCTTGGTGATAGTGCAACGAAGTTCCAGAGTATGGGGAGTTGAACACAGAGCAATGACATATCAAGTTCCATCATGAAGCCCAAAAGACCTGGAAGGACCCATATCTGGGCCATGCACCAAGAAATCAGGGAGGATGGCTGAGTAAAGGCCAGAGGTAGCCAGATCACAGAACAAGAAGGATGAGGACCCACCCCATTGCCAGCACATGGTATCAACATCCTATTTGTACCCTGATGACATCTAGAGGAAGAGGAGGATGAAGAGAATGAAATTATGAAAAATTTACAAAAATACCAGGAAGAACAGACTGAGCTATCTTTAATTGGCAAGGTGATTGCTTTTGTTGTGTTTTGTTACCCTCAGGGAGGGCAGGGTCTCAGGAACGATCAGTTCATGACACAAGGTTTGTTTTTTAAATATCAGAGTTATAGCATATAAATTCAAGCCCTCCTAGGTTAAAATAACTCAGTAGTTAAGCTAAAGTGCTCTGCTATCAGACTTGGGCTATAAATCCTGCCTCATCACTTTTAGCAGGAGCTAAGACCCTCTTCCTTTTAGTTGTCACCCAAGGATGCATTTCTGTGCTTTAGAAGAAATCTATGCTTTAGAAGAAATATAGAAGACATTCCACTCTCTATACAAGGAGCCTTTCACACATCAGAAGACAACCTTCACCTCACTGTGATCTGACCTTTTTAGCCCACATTTCCCAGACTTTTCAACCATTCAAATTGCCTTCCCTAGAAGCATTTGCCAGTTGTCTAAGCTCTCTCTCTACTTACTCCACACTCTTGCAAAGCACAGCTTCCAGACTTGAAGAAAAACACTTTGCAATTCCTTGACATTAAGCCCATCGGTCTTGAGGATAATGTATTTGTATAACACTCTTTGGCCCAATTTCCAAGATGAGATCTTGCTTATAATGACTGCACTTTAGTTTGGCCTATAAGCATGGATATCTGATCTTTTAAGAAGTATTTTAAAATGATAAGGAAGGATATAACACACCTAGGATGGTCTTCTGAGGATGGCCCATATGTCTATGACTTCAAAGATTGTGTCCTGTCTGAACTTCTGTTTGTCATGTTTTGGCTCAAACTCCATTTTGCCTCTGGACTCTGGGCTCAAAGACTACATTCTTGATTTTGGTCATCATTTCCTTCAGCTAACTGGAAAAGTTAGGTTAATTTTAGCCAAACATTTCTTTGACCAGGTAAAAGTTGATTTTTGATTTTAGACAAAATCAAGGTTTTGATTTTAGACAAATGAATACCATCTCATATTCCATAGTCCTAGCTTTTTCTCTTTCATCCACAGGAATAAGAATAACTAGCTTTCCATCACCTGGGCCATATCAACTAGAAATCACTCTGAGGTTCTGTAGTCTCCATAATTTTGTTGCGCTCTTCCTCAAACAAAATTGCTGTTTCTAATTATTTTTCTCTGGATGTACCTGGGGCACATTTTCAAGCTGAATCTCAGTTTATTTCCTGTCCATATTTCTAACTTTCCCAGACCCCCTGGATAATTTATCTATTGTACTAATATTTGTAGTTAACATAGTATAGACCTGCTTCTTCTTAGTACAATATTTGGGCTCAGGAAATATCTCCAATCATTTTTCAATCATTTGTGGTCCACAGAGAGCCAAAACATGCCTTTTCTAGGGAAACTTAATCCACATGTTTATGATTAATTTATATGTAAGTCATTAAACTGGTGTTTCTAAGACAGTTCACTTGGCAAGCTACCATCTTCTCACCCTTCAAACCACCCTTCAAGTCTGATTAGAGTTGGTAAGAACTTAGGCACCCAGGTGCTTTACCAAGTTGGCATAACACTTAGAAAAAGTAGTCCTGAATATGTCTGAGATGCCATCTAGCCATAAGGTAGTTGATAAATAGCCTAGATGCTGTGTGTCTCACCATCTAGAGAGGCTGGATCATTTACAATCAGTGTCCTTTTAAGGAGCAGCTATAATTGTTTCTCAGAGTGGGATAAGGCTTAATGGATTATTCACCCAAAGTTCAAGTTCATTTCAATTTAATCCCAATCAATTTAATATCTTTCTTTGTGTATATGTTGTGTGTTAGGCACTCTATGTCACAATATTCCCTGTTTTCAATTTGCTTATTGGCTAAAAGGGGAGACTGATCAGTGTATTTATAACTATGATAGACAGCACTATACAGTGAGAGCCAGGAGTAATATACAGTCAAAGTGCCTCACCAGAACCAGAGTGCAAGATTCCTATTTGGAACATTAGAGAAGGTGGCAATGGGGTGGGGCTTGAAGCAGAGCACCAAGTATGGTGAGGCACCAATGAGTAGGTTAGACCAATGGAAGACATGTCATCTAGAGTGGCTGTTGGGAAATAGACAGGGCAAGTCCAGATTATGGAAAGCTTTGGATGCCATGTTGAGGCCTTGGGGGCATTGTATGGGCAATAGGCATCCAACAAAGTTTTCCAAAGACAGGCGATGACATGACCATGTCTCTGAATGATATTGTGAAGATACATTGGGAGTGGAAAAAATTGCAGATAGGAGACCCATTAGGAGGGCTCTGTGATGATCCAGACAAGAGCTAAAGAGGCTCTGGGTGATCACAAAGAGTGGAGTAGTGACGGAGACAATTTGTCTTTGAGACACATTTCTGAAATGGAATCTGAAGGGCTTAGGGAAGAGATGTGAAGATCAGGTAGGCTGTGAGTGATCTCTACGTAAATGACCTTAACTGTCTCTGCCTCCATTTCAGTTATTCTAAAGATTATAGGATCCAGTTCCTGGCATATAGCAGGTTCTTTATTTCGTGATAACTCAGAAAATGAGGATGATAATGTGGTATATGAACTAGAATTGCTAGAAAAAATTCAGTACCAATGCTGTTGGACTTCTGAATCCTTTGTGTAGTCTACTCCCCAGTCTCTCACATGTACACTCTCTATAAACATCTAGTTATTGGCTCATTTTAAAGGCAACCGGTCATTACAGAGATGTGCAATAGTTAAAGTGATCATTAGCAAAAAGGCCATGCTTCTTAATGGGTCTTTGAACTGCTAACTAATAATCAGAAACACCTTGAGACCAGATGTGAGTAATTAGCACATTTTCACCAATGATTCGCTACTCTGGTTTCTACCAACTGTGTCCTGTGTACTAAGGAGACACAAGGAGCAGTTTAGCAAGTTCCTGCCTCCGTGCAAGGAACTTACCTTCTAGGAAAGGAAATACAGCAAATTTATAAAAGACAGCTATCTTTAGAAAACATCAAACCTACTAAATGCATAGAGGGATATTGATAAAATATTCATGAGGTTTACAAGCAAGAGAGAAAATAATCACTTAGGAGAATTCATGAAAAGCCACAAGAAGGAGCTGATCCATGAGATGGACGTGGTAAAACAGCTGGGCGTTCTGCTGCAGAGAGAGATTAGGGAAGGAACCCACCGGGGATCGAAGAAATATAATCACATGCTCAGTCCCTCTCTCATTCGAGACACCCTTACTGAGAGCCTCCTATATTTGAGGGAGGCAAAAATTATTTAAAGTCTCTGCACCCAAGGTTTCACAGTCACTTTCAACTCAAATGTTTCTCCCCCTGATGGGAGAAGAGGAGAAAGAGACAAACCAGTTGAACTGCAATATAAAACAGTCAGTATTTTATAAAGGTGCTATACCAGTAGCTTTAATTAAATGCCTTGTGTATTAGGGTTCTCGAGAGAACAGAGCCAACAACCAACAGAATGTGTGTGTGCATTTCTCTCTCTGACTGATCTCGAGAATTCAGCTCACATAACTGTGGAAGCTGGCAAGCCCAAAATCTGCAGGCTGAAGAGTGATGTTGTGCCTAGAGTCTGAAGACAGTGTTGACAGAATTCCCTCTTACTTGGGGAGCTCAGTTTTATTTGTAGTAAAACCTTTGACTGATGGGATAAAGCCTACCAGCGTTATGGAGGATAATTTGCATTACTAAATGTTTACTGATTTAAGTGTTAATCTCATCTAAAAAAATACCTTCACTGAAATAGCTACAATAATGTTTCACTAAATATCTGGGTATAGTTGCCAACTAACTATCAAACTGTATGAGGCAAATGGAACAAATTTGGCCATAGTCTCTGCTAGTTAGATTCGAGACAGCAGCCGACACAGTGGCACAAATAGTTGTAAGTTTAAGTTCAGTCAAGAACAAGCAGGGCTGAGGGGTGGGCTGTTGCAAGAGGTACTTGGTCACCAGCTCTGCTTTCACTGTCCCACACGATTCTGGTGAGGTTTCCAGGCTGCAGGACTTATGTGGCTTCTGATAAAGAACAGTGTATGCAGTAACCATACAGGTGACTAAGTAAGTCAGAGTGACTACAGCTCGATGACCATGTGGCTACTAGCTCCTGGTAGGGGAAAGACTGGCTTGCTGGCAGCTTGCTCTTTATCCTGAATTTCTGGGCTGCAATTCAAACCCAATGGCCTTATTCTTTATGTCCCACAGCAACTAAAACTGTACTTTATTGCATATCCCAGCAGCCTAGCTAAAGGACATTAAAAACACATACCACTGAAGGTTTTAAACATACACACAATAAAACTGCTTGAAAAAGTTACTGGTTTCCACAAATATCATTATCCTGCCATTCTCATATCAAAGCTGCTTAGAGATCACAAGGGCGCATATATCGGTGACTTGGTCAGTGATGGGGACATGCAAGAGACATCAGGCTCACCAGGGGGTCCAGGCATAGGGGCTGGTGGTGAATGCACCATCATTATTCACACAAAGTGCAAGACACAGGAAGCAAGGCCACCTGCCAAGTGCTCTCGGCACAGATCGGGCAGGGAAGTAAGAGCAGGGAATCTGAGATCAATTGCACCAAGGTGTCTGCTGGCTGCCTCTGCACCTGCCCCTGGGTGGACCCCTCCTAGAACAGAGCCGCGGCCTGACCTCTGCTGTGTCATGGAGTCTCCTCCCCTGCAGGCTTGGCAGACACTACTCCTGTAAGAGAATGCTCTGCTCCTCCCGCAGCTCCTCCAAAAACTGCCTTTCCACTGAAGACTTCCTGGGCCTGGGCCACACTTTCTTCAACCTAATAGCCTATTTGCGTTCTTAAACAGCCTTCTGAATTTGTAATTAGTTATTTCTCAGTTTTCATGTTTATTTTTAGTCTCCCTATGAGAATGTTACTTCCAATGAAAGCAGGGTCTTCTTGTCTTTCTCCTGCATCTCTATTTTCTCAGAAACCAGAATAGCCTAGCATATAATAGAAACACTATATATATTTGTGGAATGAATTAATAATAGATGCTACTAAACATTTTCCTGATATCTTGATAGCCGAAGAAAGATTTTGTACAGAAGAGTAGATCATTTTTAATCTTATTATGGTAAACAGAAGGCTTTAACCCCATGGTTCTTAATTCTGGCTGTACATTAGAATCACTTGGGGAACTTTAAGATATACCAACATCTGGGCTCCTCTGCAGACCAACTGAATCAGAATCTCTGGGGGGGGGGTGCCTAAACACAGGCTTTTTTTTAACCTTTCCAATCCAGGTGACCACAATGTGCAACGGATAGTCACTGCTCTAAGGAATAGGCTAGAAAAATTTTGACACCAAAAAAAGGGCAGTGAATTCTAGAGTAGAAAGCAAGTCTTGAGCAAGTCAAGTCTAGAGTGAGTCAAAATGGCATGTTCTATTTAATCCTTTCAATGAGTAAAACCAATCAGAGATAAGAGAAGTGGAGACTGAAAACAGCTGAAATTGTTAACTTAATGACTGATAGATTTAAAAAAAAATTATCAAAAGTGTAGTACTTTCAAATAGGAATCACAAAACAGAATATGTTTATCTGCTCTATTTCTATCTGAAAAGACATCTGCTTTAACTTAAACAACAACAAAAACATAACTGAGTTAGAAAAAACCTACTGTATTATCTTTTGTTCTCATGGTCACTCCTCTCAAGGCCTGTTTGTTGACTCCCAACCATCCATAACCAGACACCATTGTGTCCTTATTATTTGAAATACAATATTTAAAATGAAATGACATTATTTGTCATTAATTGTGGCCTTCACAAAAGCTCTTTCCAACCTACCAAAGGGCATTCCATTCTCTCCCTTCTTTCATTTCTCTTCTGCCTTCCCCTCTCCCTCCCTTCCTTTCTTGTCAGACTATTTTCAGATAATTTTCGAGTGTTACAGGTGAACTGATGGAGCCAGGTAAGGTGCAGCTCTTCTCACTCCCTGGCCTTGCTCCTCCACCCCCTGAAGGTGGCTTGGAGGGTGGCATGCACTATATTCCTAGGCTCAAATGCAGCGAGGCTGTAATTGCTTCTTCTCCCTAATTTATTAAGGTTGCCACACAATTTGCTGTAGCTGTAATCCCTCTGTATTGCAATCTGGGAACAAAATAAATGGTTGATGGCAGAGTGAGATTTTCAATTGTTGCTTCTCAGCGAGTCACATAATGTACTGTCATTAGCACTTTGATGTGACATATCATGGTTTCCAGGGCTGATTAGGCCATTTATCAATACCAAATGAAGGTGTTCGAGCTAGGATGGCAGTGTGGTTATTGCCTTAATTGCCTTCACTGGAAAGGTTGGCAACATCTTCTCTGGAGGAAAATAAAATGTAATTTTTAGTTTGTCTTTAACCATTTGAGGTCAGTTCTTCTCAAGTGCAAGAATCGTAGTTTTCTGTTCTAACTTAAAACATCTACTACTCAGACTTTTGTTATCAGTATTTGAACTGATTTCCCTTATCATTTACAAATATCCAAGTATGTATTATCTTACCACAGTTATGTTCATTATTAATGATAATTATGACTGTGACTTAGAGAATTTTACAATTTACAGAGTGACTCTCTAAATAACAGCAGCTAACATTTATTGAGTACTGACTATGCGTAAAAGCTACATATGTATTGACTCAGTCTGTTGCAACAACTCTGAAATAGACACTATTATTATCTCCATTTTACGAGGGGGAATTGATGTTTACCAGGGTTTAGTAATCTGTCCACGCAGTCTGCATGTGGTAGAGCTGGGTTTGAAACTCAGATCATTCTACTGAATAATTCTAAAGCCAATACGTGTAGGTGCTACATTCAAATATTCCCTTCTCCCTGGGCCCAGCACAGTTAGCCCCATTTGACAGAACAGGAATTGAAGACTCAAACACTGGAAAATTCTGGCGCTGCCTTTGAGGCTGCCTTGTCTGATTCCGAGCACAGGCAGCAATTTCTGCTTCCTGAGGCGGCTTCCAGCAGGGAAGCTGTGATGACTAGGAATGGGTCTAGCGACATGCCACACACACCATGCAGGCTGATAAATACACAGAGGTTGAGGACAGATAGTAAAAATCAAGGGGGCCTCAATAGGAAAGCATTAGGGACAAAGAGCAGCCTGCGGGTGAGACAGTGCAGGCACAGGCTCAGATCTGAAAAGCCAGGTTTAGAGGCACAGCAAACAAGCAAGTCATGCCCGCTGGGCACATAGCCCAGGCACCCGCTATGCGAGCCTGCTGAGTCCCACCCGCGGGCGATCTTGCAGCCAAGGGCACCCTTCTCTCAGCAGCCACAGCTTCCCACAAAGGAAGGCTTGGGAGGGAGAAGTCTTTGTCAGGGCCTCTAATGACAGGGTCGGGTTGTATATCACAGCTACCCCTAAGTAGGTACACTCTGCTTCTTTCATCTTCTTATGGCTCCCACGGGAAAGACAAGAAAGAGAAAGCAAGCTCCCCCAAGAAACAGATCACAGGCTGGTTTGGCGAGATTTTGTGCCTCCCCCGCCCCACCACCTCCAGATCTGTAGCTTTGAAATTCTTTAAGTTTTGTACACCCTGTGTGGCCGCTGGACAGCAATAGGAAAAGCTTTGCTAAGTAATTTTTCATATGCATCCACCATAGCTCTCTAGAAAAAAAACACCTCTGTCCCTTTGCACATTACTGTCTCTGTTTGGAAGCTCTTCCCAGATCCCAGTCTCATTCTCCAATGGCTAACTTGCCCTTCTCCTGTAAAAGCCAGCTCAGGCATTGTCTCCTGCAGAGGCCTCTGTGATGCCAATGTCCCCCACCCCAAGCTGGTCTCCTTTCTGTTTCTGTCCTGCCCAAGTGCTTCTGCCCCTCCCTGCTGACTTACCTGTCCAACCCACACTGTCAGTACCTTGAGGTCCAGATGTGTCTCCAGTGTCTAGCTCAGTACAGACTAAGTACCCCGAGTGCAAGTCATGTTTCTGAATAAATAAATCATTAATGAATTAGACCAGAATAATATTTGGTTATCTATTTAAAGCACTTCATCATTTCAAAACACTTTGCTCTTTCTTTTAAAAATAGCCTATTTTTTCATATTAAAAAGCAATAATGCTGATTACAGTAATTTCATGGCAAAAAAAATCTACAAAGAAAATGAAGGTCATCTAAAATATCATTACCCAAAGAAAACCACTTTTAACATTTAGAAGTAGTTCCTTTTGGTAATTTTCTTGGTGCTCATCTATATACCAAATTGGACTCCTACCATCATACCTATTATGACAGTGATAATAGGTGCTATCATACTGCTTGGGAAAATATCAATTTTATATCAATAATAATAAAATTATTATTAGAATAATAACTTGTAGAGGTAGACAGAAGAGATATATTGACTGCAATTTAACTAATAAGGAAACTAGAACCCAAAGCTACATATCTAAATAATGGCAGAGTGAGGACTAGAACCCACAAAGCTTGTCACAGTTCTTGCAGGTTCCTGCTGCTCCTTATGAAGCCTTCAAAGGAGATGATGCTCATCATGCAAAAGGAAATGATGCCCCAGTCCAGCATCAGTGGGACAAGGGTTTGTCCTTGGGTGTTATTCCTCGGGACACATTTAAGCAGTTCTGTGTCCACACCATGGCTGTGGGGCCACAGGGGCACAGTCTATTTCAAAGGGCATCAAGAACGAGGCAGCCAGTGTCTCAACTCTGTGAAAGGCTGACCAATAAAGCCAGGCAGGCACATTAGGATGCAGTTTCTTTCCAACAGCCAAAGAACATCAGGACAGGGGGAGCTGGGTGCAGAGAAAGTTGCCATGGGAACCAAAGCACAGGTTAGATCCCAGGATTAGGGCTGTCTCCAGTTCATGACCGACGGTTGTATTCCAGAACAAAGTACACAGAAAGTGCTCAATAAGTGTATATTGAGCTAGACTGAACGCTTATTATTATTCAAGCAGGGACAGTCAGCAAAAAAGGTTGACAGTAAATATAAATATTCCACCATGCCCAGCAAAGCAAAGGTAATCCAACGTGAACTAGTTTTCTGTTTTATTCTAAATCGAGGATTAAACTGTAAGCTCCTAAGCACACAATCCTCCCCTCCGCCCCAGACTGTTAGCCTGCACATAAGAAGCCATATCTTACTTATCTGTGTCCCCAGAATACCTAGCACAGAGCCAGAAACATTTGAAGTGTCAGTGTTTTTGGAATTGAATTATTTGCTAGGCTGGCGTGGGAGTTAAGATGCTGACTAGTAATGCACCACTCCTTCCCCTGAAAGTTCTGTAAATCAAGTTCTTAAAAAAAAGCAAAAAGCTAAATTCCAAAACCTCCTCTCAGGAGAAATGCCCACGGCTGGTGGGGTCTGGACTATGTCCACTGGCTGCACAGATGCCTTCTGCACAAACATCACTTGCTCCCAGAGGGAGTCCATGACTGGCTGCCTGGCTGTGGAGACTCACACGTTCCCTCTTTCCCAATGGCAGGGGGGTCAGGGAGAGGGATGGGAGTGGAGGGATGAAGCACAGCTGAACAAAATGTTCTCCTCTTCCCAGGAGAAGGAAAAGCTCTCAGCAGAGGAAGGTTGGCACTATTCTAGAGGCACAACCACAAGGATCACAGGCTGTAGTGAAAATAATGTTTTTTTAAAGATAAGCTTTTTTTAAAAAATAAATTTTATTTTTATATTCCCCATACAATTGCAGTCCCCTTATTTTGACCCCAATCCCTTCCCTCCCCGCCCCCCACCTCCCATAGAGTGTCTCTGGTTCATAGTTGTTTGTTGATTTTGATTTTCACTTTCTTATTTTCATTTTCCTGGTCTCTTATTTAAGTTTTCTAGATTCCTGCTATGAGTGAGACCATCCAGTATTTTTCTTTTTCTTTCTGGCTTATTTCACTGAGCATGATCCTTCCAGTTCCATCCATGTTGCTGCAAATTGCATGTGTTTATCTTTTTTGAATGCTGAGTAATATTCCATGGTGTATATGGACCACATCTTCTTGATCCAGTCATCTATTTTTGGACATTTGGGTTGTTTCCAAAGCTTAGCTATTGTAAACAGTGCTGCTACAAACATAGGGGTGCAGGTGTTCTTTGGAATTGATCATCAATTCCAAATAAGCTTTTTTTTAAAGGCCCACCCTCACCTTTGCGCTGGCCTTACATTGGGATGGTGATATTGCTATGACCTTCTGAGATTTGGGCTACAAACTGGGATTGGAATGGACTGGGTGGAGGAACAGGAGTGGGTTGAGGAGTCAGCCATTATACCAAAATCCTTGATTTTTTTCTGTTTTTCTAGTTTTTCAAAAACACTAACAAAAACAAAAACAAACATTATAAGCTGATTTTGAAGGAATTGGACTAGAGATACTGATTTTTTTCTGGGAGGCAACCAAACACAACTCACTAATCCCCTAAACTCTTAACAAACTCTCTTGGAGATTTAATCACAATGTAAAATCCCCAAGTTTTTATTGGCAGGGTTTGGTTATCAGCTGCACAACTCTCTGAAATGGCAACCAGTACTATTTCCGGGTCCATCTCCATCACACATTACAGTGGCGGCCGGCAAGGTCTGTCTGCTGAGTGCCCTGGTCGAGCCATGTAAATTCTTTCTAGGGGAGACTCAGGACAAACTCTCTAGATACCAAGTTCTCTACTTAAAAGGTATAGAATTTCTTAGCACAAAAAAGATAAAAAGAAAGCTTGCTACCTTTCTAAGTGCTTTCACATACGGTTTCTTTCTTAAGAGCTTGAGGTTTTCAGAAATCCAGCTGCCTGGCTCATTTGAGCATTTGTGTTAAATCAATGAAGTTCTGTGAGCACTGCCGCCACTGCACAGCAACCCAGGCTCTCTGGCAAACCTCTGAAGGAACTCACCTTCAAGCTACTCTCATTTGGGGAAACAAAGTCACTATACCTGGCCTCTTTAACACACACGACCACTCAACGGTGCACAGGTTGCGGATGTGCAATCTCAGTTTGTCTAACTTGGGAAATCAAGCCCACCCAGGCACCCACAGACCATCTTTTCCTAGGATAGGTTTTTTTTTTTTCCCCTCCAATTCCTCAAGACACTTGCTCCATCTCTAGTTCCAATTCTGAAGCAAATATTGGCCTCTGCCCATAGCAAAATCAACAAAGAAAGCACTGCAAGAAATATTGCAGTGTGGTGAAAAGAAAACAGGATTTAGCACTGAAAAACTCAAGAGTTCCAACTGTCACCACATGTCTGAGCTTGGATATGTCACAGAATGACTTTATAAGACCCTAGTTTCCCCTTCACACCAGGTTCTTGTCAGAGAAATTATGACAAAGTGCCTTTAGCTTATGTATGTATGCAATCCCACTTTCAATATGTTTCACTACATCACAGGTTCAGGGACGCTGTCTTGTTGGGTCATGACAGTGGCCATCACCAGGAATGGTGACTAGCACATAGTACATGATCAAGAGTGGTGCGTGAGCTCTGAATGAGTAAAGGGGAGACAAAAGGGAAGGAAAAAGGACAGAGGTAAAGGATAGAATGGCAGGAATATTAATGATGTACCACATATGCAAGTGGTCTGCAAATGAAGAATTCTCCTAATGATTAAAAAATTACATATAGCATTTGATGCATGAATTATACCTGGGTGATCTCTATACAATGTAAGCTAAATCAGGTTATTACCTGGCAAAGAGTCCTCCAGTGGGATTTCACACTGCTTCCAACACAAGCCAAACTCCTTTCAGCTTACCAAGTCCTCTGGGACATGACCTGGCTGGCCTCAAGTCCACCATCTCTCCCCTCCCTGCCAGGACCCATCACTCTGGTGTCATTGTTTGCTCAGCCACATGGATTCTGTTCCCATCTTGGAGCCCCTTCTCCTGCCAGGGCTGGCTCCTTCTTGTCACTGGGCTCTTGGCTTAGTGCCACCTTCCCAGAGAATCCCTTCTTGTGCAGGTCCTCTAAAAGGTCCTCACCGACTCTGTTCTGCTGCTTTGTTATTTCTGTCTATTACCAGCCTCCTCCCCACTGCCTGATGGTCAGTGAGTCCTTATTTTCAGATGACATGACATTTGTTCCTGCTAACATTACACGTGTACTCTCCTAATTATTATTTGTTTTATTTCCACAAGTTTATGAGCACAAAACAAACAAGCATTCTATAGGTCAAACGGAAGACTCCCTCTTTACCCGCTGCATGCCAGGCCCACAGAAGCACCTGGCGCTGTGGACAAAAGCACCTGTGCCAGTCAGTTTCATATTTGTGATTTAACTGGAGTCGTGGACAGTCAGTGACACAATAACTATTTAGCACTCTAACCCGGAAGGATTCTTTTGAGACATGGAAGTAGTGTTGGAGGCCTCCTGGCTCAGGGTTTGGGTGAGGGTGAAGGGAACAGGAGGGGTGTGGAAATAGGCAGAGGGGCAAACAGCAGGAAGACTCTCAGGTCCAGCAGGTGCATGCACAGCCAAGTGGGGGCAGTAACTCTGTAGGAGAGCATGGAGCAGACACGGGGCAGTTCTAGGGCTGGCTCCACATCCCCTGTCCTCCACCCCCAGAGCAGTTCCTCTGTGACATGGGGTGGAACTGGATCAGCTCCAAGGGAAATCCCAGGTCTGACATCCTGCAAGTTAATGAGAAGAGTCTGACCTTTTGCTATAGACACCATGTCTATGTAAGAGATAACCCATGTGATATTCTGCTAAGTGTGGCTTTTCTGGACTAAGTGGGATTTCTTTGATTTATTGGTAAGGTCACAGGACGAATCCAGATCTCTGCTTTTGCCATTTTTCTTTGCCATTCTTTACTTCCCTAGAGAAGCTGGGTTCGAGGCAAACCTATGTCACCTAGAGATCAGCATGGAGCTGTAAAGCACACTCCAGCCACTCTCCAAGAGATGGGTTCCTACTGTATCTGATCTTAGCCAACACTGTCCCATCTGCTTTCAACATGTTGCATCTGATGTTAGCTAATGTCTCTTATTAGCATTAAAAGAAAACAATCTGGAAAAATTCACTCTCAAGCAGAGTTCAAACAGGCCGCAAGTAGATGTGGAATCTCAACTGCACAAGGTTTGTGAAAATAATAGTAGTAAATAAATACATTAGATGTAAATGTATACATGTGCATATGTATACATGTATGTGTGCGTTGTGTGTGTGGTTAAGCTAAAAGTCTATAAAATGGATCAAGAATGTATCTGTCTGATTTATAAAATTAACTGGCATGAGAAGAAGAAAGTTTCTTGCAGTGCAGAACAAGACACAAGAAATAGAACTTAATGACATGGAGAAAGATTTGGCCATCTTTGCCCCATACTTACAGGTAATGGGTTAAAATTCTGGTCCACGAGGTGATTGTATCCATGGTCAAAAAACGAGTGCCGGATCACTACATCAATGCCCTGGTTGGCCAGCATCCCTAAAGTGTTCAACCATCTGAAAAGCAGGGGGGGAAAGCAACATCAAAAAATATTTGTAACTGGTATATAACAAGCTCCTTACAGATAAGGGTAAGAGTTAAACAGACCGATCTCCACCCACCCCCCCGCCACCAAATGACCCAGTCCTTTAAACGAGATTATTTTATGCATCTGATATACAGCTGGAAGAGATTTTAGAGATTATAAAATCCAAACTTTTCATTACATAGGGAAAGAAACAAAGGTCTGGGGGAGTAAGATGAATTGTCCTTGGTCATATATAACATGTTGCTACTGCTTATCTTTTATCCTTTTAATATTAACAAATAAAATGAACACGGGAGCTACTTGTAAGTCTGATGTCATCTCCCAGCCAGAGGACACACAACCCCAGGAACACACCTAGACGTTCCATTACTCGAGCTCCCAGTCTCATACTTCATCACTCTACATCTACCTTTCATGTGACTCTAATCCATACACTCCCACAGCCAATGCAAGAGCAGTCCAGGGACTGGCATCCCTTGTGTATCCTTGTCATCCGTAAATGCAATAATAATTTTCCTTGGTATTATCATAGCTGCCTTTATCATTTCTATTAATTTAGCAGTGTAAGGACCAAGCATGCTACTGTCAGGCATGGGTTGCTGTGGAGGACATGCATTCTGCACACATTTATCACATATCCCGCCAACCAAACAGCCACTTTCCAGAGCGTGCACTCCTTCAAAGCTCTTGCCTTCTTGGTTCTTCCAAAACCCAGTGCTAACTCTACACTCACTGTCTACACATGCAATTTGCACATTCATTCATGAGTTCACTTGTTTCTCTCTTTATTTTTGTGTTCCTGCTTCTGAAACTTAGGAAACCTCTAGTTGTAATAATTTATGTGTAAGAATGTGATGTAGAGCTTTAGTCTCCTCAGTAAAAAAGATAAGACATTATACAATTTTTTTTTTAAAGATTTATTTTATTTATACAAGAGCCAGGGTATAGGCCAGATGCGCGGGAGGGTGAGAGGATTCACCAGAGACAAAGTGGGGAACAGAACAGGCAGACTGATGAAATACACTGCTGAGGGGAGCAGCGGGTGAGACAGGAGAGGTCTGCCGTGCCATGTGGGATGTGGGGCCCTCATTGGCCCCCTGGGATCAAACCGGTGCTGCAGAGGCTGCAGACAGCTTCACAGCATGGCACTCAACCACTGCGCCTCCAGGGGAGGCCCTACAATTTTTTTTCCTGAGCATATGTCTTTGATTTCATCATCACCTCTCCTTTCCTCTTCTGGCATCCAAAACTCCATTTCCTAGGCTCTAAACTACACAAAATTCGTCTTGGCTACCTCCAAATACCATACTTACCTGAGTCTTTATATATGTTTAAGCATCTGCTTAGAACTCCCTTCCTCTAACCTATCTCATCTGGCAAATTTCTTCCCATCTGTTCATCTCCAAGGAAGTGTCATCTCCTTTGAAACTCCACTGCCCCAGCCAACAGTAGTACCTTCCTCCTCTGAAATTCCCCCGAATGCTTACTCATCCCTTCCGCTAGCTTGCTGAATAATTTCTTCTCTGCCTTCACCTAGTTGACTAAGAGTTCGTCAAGAATAGATTTGAAATTTTAGCTTTATACTCCAAAATACCCACTATGGTTTCTGGCACACTGTGGGTGCTCAATACTTTCTGATAAGTGGAAATTGATCTGGACAAAATCAGGCCCTAGGAAGTTTAAGACTCACCATTCCACATATCAGGGGCAAATTATGCATGGCTGTGATTTGCCAAATCTGAAACCACATGGAGCTGTGTCACCACATGACGTGTTTTCTTTAAAAGACAGAACATTGCTAACTTCTATACTATGAATATTATTAATATTTTCAAATCTTGTTCACACTTTCAATTAAATTTTATTCTCATACAAATTAACAAATAGTCTCTGATAATTAAGGCTAACAAAACAAAGCAAAATGCAAGTTTTCAAGTCAAAAAGAAAATCTTACAATAATATATAGTAGAACCTTACTGTTGTTGAGATTGGGACATGACCCAGGGAGTTGAAAATACTTTTGGAATATCCCATGTTTAAGCTACTTGCCTTTATAATTTCTATTAATTTAGCAACTCTGTGAAGTCAGGATAATTGTAGCTGTTTCTTTAGCCACTGAAATGGAACAAAATGTTCTACGGTAGAGCTGTCAAATGAATTCTGGCCTTAAGCTTCCTAAATCATTGTTCTTTCAACAATGAAATAGTACAAATACAACAGAATCTACATCTAACAAGTATTTTTCAATAAAAACAAATGTCTTATTCACCTTTCTATCCCTATGCTTGTTGAGTGAATAAGGACACTAAATGATGCATCAATGCTTAGTCACACATCCTTCAGTACACTCGGTACAGTGAGGCTGCTCAGTCCTGCGGCAGAGGCCTTCCGTGAGCAAAAGCCACTCCTCTGCTGATTCCAAGGGGTTCCCTGTTGGACTGACTGCCAACCTGGCTGCCCCCCCCCCCCCATTAACTAGGGCTCACATTGAAAGCTGGTGGAGATTATTTTTGAAAGATTCCTAGCCACATGGAGATGGAAGACCCAAGTTTCACTGGGTATTAAATGGACTCATTATCTTCATCTGCATTCACCAGGATTCCAATGATAAAGGCAGTCTGCTTGACTGGCCTGATTTGTCCTTCACGAATGTACTGAAGAAGCTGTCTTAATGGAGGGGAACCACATCTGTCTAATTAGTAACAGCTGTTGGTGTGAAACACCTAGCCAAGGGCAGTGCTGCAGTTCTTCCGAGAACCTTGCTCGGCCAGAAGTCACAGGAGTAGATGGGATAAGTCACTTAGTGAGCCTGTGGTCCTGGGGGTTTGTCCCCATTGCAGGCCAGTCAGAGACCCTTATTCTCTGGCTTCAGTTATTCTCCAGATGATGGATGATTTTCCCACTCCAAATATTTGTGGTACAAAGCCAGTGTTTTAAAACACAAGTCCAATGGAGTCTCTCTCGCCCTCCAGAATCTTCAGTGGCTTGCCACTGAGTTTATAATAAGGTCTTTTCCTCTGCCTGTTTTCCATGACTTGGAGGTAAACCCCTTCCTAGCCTCAGCACGTCTTACCTCCCTGCAGAGACCAAGATTTTGTCACACTAATCATTTCCTCTCCTCTGAGACTTTGCACATAATGTTCCTTCTAGTCTAGAATGTTTCCTTCTACTGTCACCACCATTTCTCATCTATATAAAAATGGAGTAATCTTCCTATGACCCACTCAAATGCCACTCCCCCCATGAAACTCGGGATTCTCCCAGTCAGAGAAATTCTGGATTCCTTAGCATCCCAACACTTTCCTTTTGTGAACAAAGTATGTGAAACGGGGAGAGAGAGAGAGAGAGAGAGAGAGAGAGAGAGAGAGAGAGAGAGAGAGAGAGACAGAGAGAGAGAGAGAGACAGAGACAGAGAGAGAGAGAGAGAGAGAGAGAGAGAGAGAGAGAGAGAGAGAGAGAGAGGGAGGTGCGTGGTGGGGCGGGGTAACTGAGAAACTAGACTCTGGAGCCGACTGCCTGGGCTTGCAGCTAAGCTCTGCCACTAATAATCGCATCTCTCTCAGTTGCTTGTTACAGAATCTGTTTCACTGGCTATTAAATGGTTAAATATATATGAAGTGCTTCAAATAGCACATGGCACACAGTAATCACTACCCAGCTGAAATAATTATTTTTGTGCACTTATCTCCTACAGTTTCACTTTATCTCCTATCTCTGTTCCTCCAATCTTAAGTTTCTGAAGGGAAAGACTTGCCAGTCTTATTCTTACCTATTTCCCAGTGCCCTGATGAAAATGAGATGAGACGATGCATGCAGTCTGTACTGTGTCTGGCACCACAGGCTTTAATGTTTACTATTACAGTTATTTTTGCTCTCATGTCTGGTATGACAACTTAGTCTAGAGATAAGTCACTACTTGCTGTTTGTTGAATGAGGTAACACGTTTACAAACAAATGAAGAGCTTTCAATGGGAAACAAGCCCCCAACCCCTCCACTGGGGAGAATGACAGACACAGCCACAATTTCTTCCTCAAAGGCCCTGGGAGTGAAATTGTAAGTGTTACTCACAAGAATCCTGCAGCAAAGGAATCTGATAGATTATTTGTGCCTCCAGCTGAGGTGGTCACCACACCTTCAAGCCAAATCTTCTTTCCTGGGGTGTATGTATTAACCACCTGTTAATACAACAGAAGCAGAAGAGGATAATAAGACTTCATAAAGCTCTGGATCAAGAAGGCACACACATTCCCTCCAGGATTCCTCAGCTCCCCTGTGTTTTGTTGCTGTTGCTTTTTATTTTCATGATGATGCACCCAGACTGGCACACGCACGCATACACACACACACACACACACGTGGTTACACTGACATATGCTCGCAAAGAAATGATTCTGTTTTCCCCTTGATTAAATCCAAATGATAAGGTAAGGGGAGGACAAGCACACATTCCAGGACAAAAGCGGATGGCAACACCCTTCACTGGAAAATAAAAATTTTACTATGGTTCCCCATCAAGAAGTATAGAGAAGCAAAGTTTTGAAACATTCTGTTGTGGCACACCCCCTGGGGAGTGCCATGATGCATCAGAAGGCATGAGCCATGAGACAGGGCAAACAGCAAAGTTTGGGAGAGGCAGTTATTTATTTATTTATTTTTTTATGGAGTACCACTGTTTTTCATCCATGTTGATATTTTGACATCCTAGAGTCCCCTCCTTGGGCATGGTCAGCGTGGTCCTCTACCGCAGCCCACTATGCTCTGAGAGGGGTATTTTTTAATTACCGTGACATGTATGTATATTGCAGTCACACTCTGAAAAGAGCTGCAGTAAGAAAAATCATGGTCCACAGGTGAAAGATCCTACACAGGAAGCATCCTTCCAAGCAGAAGGTGGCCTCTGAAGTTTTGAAGTGGCCTACTCTCTGATCCACAAGTCAGAGTCTGGACAAAGTATCCAGACCAGGACTCCTGGAACGCAATCTGGCCATTTCAAAGGATAGTATCATATATTGGGCAGCCCCTGAAAGCACAGCCTGAAACAAAGGCTTGTCCACAGGCAGCTCATTTGGGAAGTAATAACAGGGACAGGAGGATCTAGGGGACTGAAATAGGGCAAAGGGGAGTCAGCACAGGGTGCATTTTCAAGTGGGCAGCCCCTGCTGGCAACATGCACTGAACTCCTCAAGGACCTCGGTAACAGTCTTATGAATGGTGTCTCGGCACTGTCCTCCACGGGCACACAGGAGCAAGCTTTTCTCTCTGGCTTCCCAGCCTCCCAAGGGTCACGGTAACCACATGGCTGGGAACCCATGACCCCATCTCATTGGAGAGGCAGAAGTGCCAAGCAGACCCCCGACACTCCACATTTCTGCCTTAGAGAAGTTTCAGAGGATGAAGTGAAATGTGAGATGTGAGACTGTGCACCTGCCCAGCTCTGACTGCTGCAGGCTGGAGGGCGAGGTGAGGTTGCGGGGATGCCGGGGTTGCAAACAGGCTGGCTAAGGACAAGCATCTTTGGGTCTGGTGACCCACCTAGTCCTCTCCTAGACACACAGACCAAAACAATTCTTCCTCAGATCTCTAAGGAGACAAGTATGAAGACATTAACATTGTTACCGTTGTGGCAGGTATCCATTTCTAGAGGAATGGAAGAATAAAATGTGTTGGATACATACCAAAAATTTTTCAGCTGGTAGAGCAAGAAATCCAATGGTGAATTAAAAGAATATAGAAGCAGAATGATATATATGGTACAGTATTAGTTTTGTAATTACTCATTCATATCCAATAACACTACTAGTATATCAAGATGCATGTCTCTAAGCACATATATCAGACACATAAAGAGGGCAGGTGTACATGGGACATGAATGTGGGTGGGGAACGGACATGAAGGTAATCAAAATCAACAAAAAGCTATGAACCAGAGACACTTTTTGGGGGCTGGGGGGCGGGAGGGGAGGGATTGGGGTCAGAATGGGGCGTTTGCAATTGTATGGGGGAATATAAAAATAAAATTTATTAATTAAATTTAAAAAATAAAAAAAATAAAAGCAGGGCTTTTTAGGAACTGATGCTACTAGTTTGCTGTAATTGAAGAGTATGATTTTAATTTAATTCCCTGCACCTCAGGTACAAAAATACAAAACAAAAGCAGAAATCCATGAGGGAGGTAGTATATATGCCAAAAATTTCCTTTTCAGACCCATGGAAAGACTCAGCAACAATCACATTCCTCATTTCATCTCTCTCTAGGGACAACCTGCAACCTCTCCCCCTATCTACTAGTAAATTTGCATTATTTGTGACCTATTTTAAAAGGAGACTTGGCAAAGTACTTGGCCCTTTCAGGAATAAGGTTGTGAAAAATATTTCACAAATTTGAGATAGAAATAAAGATTATTATAAGAATGGAAGAAACACCCTGAGAATTAATAGTGGAGAGCAAATTCCACTGTTAATGCCCCCTTAAAAAAGAAAAATCACCAGTCCTCTCACCTTCTCTAGTCTGCCCAGAGTGCCCAACCAAAGGGGAGCTGGAAATAGTACAAATCAGAAAGTGAGAAAACACCTTATATGATTGGAAGACAGAGCTATAAAATTAAAGAACTACATCCATGATTCCCCTTATACAGTGCTAGAAAAAACTTTTTGTTTTTGATAATTTATACTTCCTGTCTAATTAACTAGAGCTGAGTAATGTATTCGCAATGTTCTCTTTGCCTCTGGTTTCCAGGATACCCAGAATTTAAGTTTTGCTCAAAGATATTGAAATGAGGCCATTAGAGAATGGGAGTTTGGTTACACAAAACAAAATGGTATATTCTACAGCATCATGAACCTTAAAATCATTAAACTAAATGAAAGAATCCAGACATGAAAAACCACATATTGTATGATTCCATTTATATGCAATGTCCAGAATAGTTAAGAAAGAAAGTAGATTAATGGTTTCCTAGTGTTGGAGATGGGGATAGGGGAGAAGTTGGGGAATGACTATAAATATATTTGGGGTTTCTTTTTGGGGTAATAAACATGTTCTAAAATTTAACAGTGATGATAGCTTCGTATTTTTGTGAATATACTACAAATATACTACAACCACAGAATAGCACACATTTAAAGGCTGAATCTCATGGTATGTGCATTTTATCTCAATTCTCTGTGTGTGTGTGTGTGTGTGTGTGTGTGTACACACAATATGACACAGTATGACCCTGACTGTGTTACCTTTTTGTGCTGTATTTCCCTCCGTTGTAAAGTTAGAAGAATAATAAATCTATCTCAGAGCACTTAATGATATTTTAATTGCTTAATATTGGAAAATGTCTGGCATATGGTAACCTCTAAAAGTGTAAATCAAATGTTACCTAGACTCTCCCTGTCCAAAGCACATGAGGTTGTATTTGGATCAAACAATAGAGTTTGTTGCTTTTCTTTCAGACACAACTATTATGGTGGTAGTCGATAGTCCAGATATATGTAAGAAGCCAGGAAAGGCCAATGGAATTTAAAATGCAAATAGGTAATCAATAGTTACATAATTAGCATTCAGGATAGTTTCTTTATCCATTCCCAACACAGCAGCAATTTCTGTCCTTTCCTAGAGAAGCAACACCAATGAAAACACACGTAAATTTTGATACAAAACCTAACCCAGTTACATATGAAATGCTCGGTGGGAGGACAGATTCTTTAAAAATCTCTCAACAAGGATTTTCTGAGTATTCATTGTTTGGGACATGCTGAGAAGCTTGATGAACTGTTGGATCTACCAAGGCAGAGAAGACCATCAGTGGTGACGTATGAGGCAGGCACTGAGGCTGGGAGCTGGGTGGGACCGGGAAGGAAATCAGAATGGGCAGAAGAGGAGAGAGAGAAATACTAGGGAAAGCAGATGCAACCAGCTGCAAAATTCCATTAGAAAGTGAAACTCTAAGAAACGAAAGGCTATAGTTCAACACTGTGGTTTTCTGAGTAAATATGATTCTCCCTGTGCCGGAAGAGAGAAAATTGGAGGGCTGGAAAGAACCAGGGTACCATTCCTGGTGAGAAATGATGTGCCAATGAAGGTTATTTTAAGGAACACGCTGTCTGGGGAGGGGAAAGTACAAAGTCTGCGATTACTGCAGTGAGAGTGGAGGGAAGCGGAGGGAGGGGCTGGCTTCCTTGTGGCAGTCCTGTGTCCTAAATAGACTCCAGCCCTTGGGCCCATGTGGATGACGGGCTTTGAGAACCCACAGAACAGCTCAGCAAGTGGCTGGTGGCTGCTAAGGATCCTAGGGCCTGCGGCAGGCATGGGGGTGTGACGGGCAGCCCTTCTAGCTTCCTGCTCTCGCATTTCAAAGATTGAGGACATAACTGTTCCATGTGGCAATGCTGAGGGAGAAGGGGAGAAAGACAGAGGTTAGGAAAATTAGCACTGACTTTTTTTTTCCTACCGCTTTGAATTTTTGTGTTTTTTGTTTTTGTTTTTGTTTTGTTTTAGAGGAAAAGCAGTAAAAATAGGAAAATAACCACTTATGTAGCACATTTTCAAACCTGGGCTTCCTTTTCCTGCTTCTCCAAAATTGTGATCTAAGTCTTTGAAAAGGACTCCTGAGAGCCTGGCTCAACCACTGGCTGTGTAAGAGATGGTAGCAGCAGACATGTTGTTTATGGTTATCCAAACCCAACACCTTGCTTAATGAGAAAGGAAGCAATAAAACAGGAATAGTGGACAGGCCAGCTGGACTAATCAGTCCTGGCAGGAGGCCCGCCCGCCCGCCCCAGGAAGCTGGAGCCCATTAATTCCAGCATCTCGTCTACTTGGAAACCACCTTTCCTAGGATTTCAGGAAGAGCAATAGCCCTTTAAGGAATCAGAATTGGTCTCCTGTATTGCTGGTGAGAAGGACATTGGTGAGTGCTTCAAGAAGCGTCTTAAACCTTACCTAAGCACTAAGATCTTCTTGGGGATGCCCATGCAGCTTGTTCTTTATTGTATGTTGTAAGAAAACCAGATGAGGGCCTTCCTGGTGGCACAAGGGGTTAAGACACAGCACTATGAAGCCACTGCTGCACAAGTTCAATACCCGGCCCGGGAGGTAACTAACCCACATGGCACAGCAGACCTCTCCTGTCTTGTCCGCTGCTCCCCTCAGCAGTGTATTTCAGTCAATCTGCCTGTTCTGCTCCCCACTCTATCTCTGGTGAATCCTTTCACCTCCCCCCATCTCTGGCCTACATCACAGCTCTTATATGCATAAATAAATAAATCTTAAAAAAAAAAAAGAAAGCCAGACGACAGATGAGTAACATTCCTATGTTTCTTTTCATCCTTCTGGTGCATTCATGACTCTAAGTTTACCTGCTCTATTAGAAGAGGACAGCCTCGTTACAGTCTTCACTCCTCTTCCTCACTGCCCATTCCTGACTATTAGACCTTCTCATTTCTCCCTGGGTCTTCCTGCTCTAATCTCTTCCTCCTCTAGTCATTGCCCATGCTGCCACCACTTGTCATCTCAGCAAGCCTCTCCACAGCTTCAGAGAATGCACGGGCTCCTCAGTACCAGCAGAATTACTCAGTCACGCTCATGTATCAGTCTGTGTGATCAGTTGAGGGACAGCTACAAATACCTTGTTTCTGATAATATTGAAAGAAGTGGGCTTCCCCTGGTGGCGCAGTGGTTGAGCGCTGGGCTGCAAAGCTGCCTGCGGCCTCTGCGGCGCTGGTTCGATACCCGGCCACTGGCAAGGGTCCCACATGGCGCGCAGACCTCTCCTGCCATGCCTGCTGCTCCCCTCAGCAGTGTGTTTCAGTCAGTCTGCCTGCTCTGCTCCCTGCTCTGGCTCTGGTGAATTCTCTCACCCTCCCGCACTTCTGACTGTACCCAGTGCTTGTATAAATAATAAATAAATCTTTTAAAAAATATTGAAAGAAGTGATCTGGGGAATTATTTACTTAAAAATAAAGTGAGTGAATTCAAAGTTGTCATAATAATCTTCAACTTGCTCAACTATGAAATGTTTCCTTAACTGGGAAAAAAGCTAAAAAAAAGTCAGCAACTACACACAATCCATTGTCTATTTTATCCATTTATTCATGGGGCTGTGTTAGGCATGGGGAAATAAAAGTGAGAGCAACTGACCCACAGTATACGATGATCTTTTCTCTTACCCACTCCTCACCCATGTTCTCTGATATTATTTTCATGGTTTACTTCAAAGATTACTCTCTGCGAAACTTTTCCTCAAACCTTCAGAAAATGAATTATTCTTTTATCTGAGCTCCAGATTTTTTGACTCTACCTCAGACCTTGACCTTATTATACTGAGATGTGATTTCTGTTTGCCTATTTGTTTTCTCTTTAAAACTATGAAAAGCTTGAGAAAATTACATTTTTTCCTCTTTAACATGCCCTAGAGAATGTTTGCCAATTGATCTGCTTATTAAATACTTGTGAAATAAGATAATGAAAGAACCTACTTGTTAACAAATGAGAGAGATAATACTTTACCAAAGAAAATTCAGTGTTTCAGAGAAGATAGCTAATAACCTCAAAACCATAAGAACAAACACCAAATCCTAACAGACCCCATTCAGGGCTCTATCCACTTTCTAATTGAATTTTCCCATTTGATGAGACCTAGAAGCTTCTGGATAACTAAACTGCCTCTATGTTTAATATGTCCTTCTTAGATTAGACAGGCAGGGTTATTCTGGGCTCAGCCATTCTAATATCTCATCACATTCTTTCTGATTTATTTCTTATGTCTAATGTACTTCCTGTCAGTTTCATTAATTTTTTTTCTGTATAATTTCTTTTTATCATCTCTTTATTCCGGAGTGCTATATTTGCCCATTTTCTTTTGGTATCAGATCAATTTTTAATTTGTGGCTTCTGTTTCTGTAACATTTTTAGGTTTTAAAATTGCATTCTCTGGTCTTGTTATCTCAAACCTCAAAAAAGCAACTGAATGCAATTCCAACAAAACAAAATTAAAACGAGTACACAAAAAACGATAAAGTCACTGGGCAGGCAAGGGAACTACAAGCATCTGCAAGAAAATAAGGAAGAAAGTGTCACGGGGCCCCACAGCCATGCTGTGTTCAGGGGTCAGTGCCAGCAGAGGGAGAGGCTGAACAGCAGCCACTTGCACAGCATCATTTTCCTCCCTGCCCTAGTCCTGCTCTGTGGCTAAGTAGCTTCTCTGCATCCCTCACCATCTACCCACTGACAAGTCAGAGCCTCCATTTCCTCTTGCCAGGACAAACTCTGTAACTCTCCTCTTCCATCGTGAAATTCTGGAAGGTCACCCTAAATTGCCTCTGCCTCCTTGAAAAGCTTTGGTCCCAAAGAAAAGTCTGTTCCCAGGGACCCCCCTCCAGTGGGCAGCACACACCTTCACACGGTGGCTGCCTCCAGGTCCAGAACTCGCTACACACTGACCAAAGTCTGTGCACATAAAACACATGACTGGAGATCAGGGCCGAGTGCAAGGCACTCTCTAGAAAGCCATGTCCTCTTCTACTATCAATATTGTGGTGATATTGGGCCTCCCTGGTGGCACAAGGGGTTAAGCCTCAGCACTGTGAAGCAATGGGCAGCCACTGCAGCACAAGTTCAATCCCTGGCCAGGGAGCTGACCCACCTGGTGCAGCAGACCTCTCCTGACTTGCCCACTGCTCCCCTCAGCAGCATATTTCAGTGGATCTGCCTGTTCTGCTCCCCACTCTGTCTCTGGTGAATCCTCTCACTTCCCTCCCCCTCCAGATCTCTGTCCTACACCCCAGCTCTTGTTCACATAAATAAATAAAATAAATCTTAAAAAATTATTGTGGTGATATTAGATATTAATATTATGGTGGCCAAGTTTCATTCAGCCCTCACTTCTAAGACATCCCCAAAGATTTTATGAATAGACTTTAGGGTCAAATCAATGTTCTTTCATCAATAACATTCATTATTCTTCTAAAAGTCTTCCTACTCCTGGGCATTTAGGAATATAAATATTACATGGTCCACAAAATAAATGATTAATAAGCACAGGAGAGGTGCAGGAGTGTACTGGGTAAGAGTGTGGACTCTGGAATTGGGTGAGCCTGGGTTTCAATTCTCATTTTACTAGTTAGCAAGTGTGACCTTAAGCAAATTACTGGTCTCTACAATGGGTTAATAACATATAATACTCTAACAAAAGAGCACTTGTAGCCTAAAAGGTAATACAATTACTACATTTCTGTAAGTTAAGGATGCATTTCCCACATTTTAATGGTTTTGAAGTTGAAATGTTTTTCATAATATCACAAGAAACTTGCCAGCAGTTTACCCTCTCCCTCAGTTATTAAATGGATATTAAATGGATGGTATTAAATAGATGGTACATTTTATAATTACTTATGCTTAAGAATCAAGGAACTATAGCTCATGGAGTAACAATGACTGTGACTTTGGAGCTCTTTTGAGGTAAACATACATTTGCAGCTAAATCTCCTACTTATTACTTACTGGTGTCTTATGTATGACAGAGAAGGGCCAGCACCTCCCTCGGGTCATATTATCCCTTTGCAGACAGAGAGGCTAATTTATTTGAAGTTTAAGAAATGTCCTGCTTTAACTGTTTTCTACCAATATCCTGGGAAGGATCCTAGGAATGTGCTTATATTGCCAAATATATATTGAAAAAATATAAATCTCTTTTGTTTTCTTTTTCTCAGAAAGGTTCCATAGAGCTTAGAATCATCCATGGATACTGCCCAAGGTAATTATGCGTTACAGTTTAGTTTTGGGGGTCCTCTGCCTCTTGCAACTATTTCTCTGGCCTGTGTTTCTCCTCCCCTCCATCAAAACCTACTTTTGGGAAAGGACCTTTTATTGGATGCCGATTCCTTACTGTGAAGTTAAATGAGCATAGTTTACCTCTTCCCTAGTTATTTGCATTTTGCATCCTCTTTCCAATGTAGAAAGATTTTTTAAAAAACAAAATATCTAGCATTAACAAACAGAAATACCATTTTGAACCATAAAGAGACCTTTTCTTCACTCCCAAACAACACCTAGAAGGTATCGCCTACCATGCCTACATGCTGGCATAGCCTGTTTATGGCCATCTGGATCAGGTCCCACCCGCTCCACACTGTGACAGGAAGTTAGCAACAGACTAGGTTCTTCTGCACGTGAGCAGCAGAGACAGCAGGTCCAAATGGGAATGAGAAGGACCATTTCTTTTATACTTCTTCCATGATTTTACTCTGCTCATCCACTTCCTTCCCTACCTGTCTCCTTCCCTCTGTTTTCTTTCTTGATTTATTAATTAATTTCAAAACATTAAACATCCTTCTGCCTCACCTATTTCTATGGTCCTAAAACTTAAATATATTAGAAGTGGTATAATGTCACCTCGCGTATTGAGACCTCAAAAGAGGTAGTCTTGATTAAATATCATTAGCAATTATATGCAATGTGACATTAACAAAAGAATGATCATGGCCATATCATGAGTCATATAAACTATTTTTTACGCATATATGTATCTACCACCAGTTGTCCTCTGACCACACCATAAGAATTGTGTGAATTAGAAGTTATCTATCCATCTGGTATTCACCTGAATGTCACTTCTTCTGGGAGAAATTCCCTGATCTCCCTTCCTCGGCAGACTTCTCGTTATGGGTTCTCCTAGCACCCTATGTGTCCCTGATTAGAGTCATTGTATCTCATTCTAATTGCTTGCTTTGTTAAGTATTCTCCCAGTAAGCCATAAGGTTTAGGAAGATAATCACCACATCAGTCTTGCTTACCATTTAATGTTCAAGGATCTGGAAAATACTAAGAATTCTATAAATAGTTGATAAATGAAGAAAGGAAGGGAAGAAAAAAGGAAGAGAGGAAGGAAGGAAGGAACCCTTCAAATATCAGGGCAGCCAACTGTTCCGTGTATTCAGTATTCAAAATCATTCGGACATTGCTTTTGGAAATAGCTCTCTTATGGCTGGGATTTTACCAACTCCTTCCTGCACTTATTGAATTGCTGAAAATAATATAAAAATGTGTTATTTCCTCCTGTGATTCCTCTAGGAGATGAAGATGCAAATCATAGAGTCCAAGTGACTTACGCCAAAGTGGTTCTTCTTGGTTCTTAGTCATAGTTTTGGAGTCAGCCCAGCTCTCCACACTATACCATCTGCACTGCATCCTCAGCATCTCTCACTTTCCCATCTGACTCTTTCCTGCATTGTGAGATTCTCAACTCTTTCTTTTGACTCATCTCCCAGAGTACAGATGATTATCCTCATTCTAATGGAAAGGAGAGAGTGTGCAGATCATCCAAAGAAGTGGGCTGTCCAAACATTGTCTCTTTTTGGCTTTCAAACACATCACATAGATTTTCATATAATCAGAATTCACCCACTGCTCAGAAAACTGAGAATTCTTCTCTAAGTGGCAGTCCAAATTTGGAAACCGCAGCTGTTTTTAGCAATTGAGTCACTGCCTTTCAGGTGCCAAAAATATCACCTATCATATACTCCAGAGGTCAAAAAAAGAGGAAGGAAGAACAAAGTCAAAGAATAAGTTGAGTATAAAGGTAACATGACGCTTCTCCACTCACATAAATTATATAAAAATAACTACAATAACCTAAACAACAGTAATAATAGCAGTTAAGAACTGGCACTCAGTAGCAATCTCCCTGAGAGGGAAAGAGGATCGAATTTTCAGTGTCTTCATTTTATAGATGAAGAAACAAAATCAGAGAAACTAAGTGAATGGCCCAAGGTCACACAGCTGAGCCTGAGTTCCAACCCAAGTCATCATACTTCAATTCCTGTATCTTACTTCTTATTCAAACAGTCTCACTTAGCCTCTCCTATCCCAATCTAGTTTGGTGGGAAATCTGTCCTTTCCCCAAAATTCTGAGCCTAGGGAGGGCCTTTAGGAGTCACTGAACTTCCCAAAATAGAGGAGAAACAGATTCCACTTCCAGATTTCATCTGAGAGATCCAGATACATACATATTAAAATCTTGCAAGAAAGAAGTCTGGGTACTCTACCCTGGTTTGCACCTTGGACTCTACCTCCTCAGACGCCCCTCCCCACTGACAACAGACTAGAAGTAGCCAAAGCAAATTACGAGGCTTTGCAAAGCTTGGTGACCCTTCTCTGCTCTCCCTGTTCCCACCTCTTAAGGTCAACCTAGCACCTACCATACATTCATCCTGAAGCCAATGGAAAGTCTATCCCATGAATCAAATTGGTAGGATCCATGTTCCCTGCCTCACCTAATGAAGGGTGGAGCTGAGCTGTGAGAAGTTGAAGACTTAGAGAGGACTTGAAGGAGCCATGTGGAGCAGAGAGACAAGAGAAGAAGTCCTGTTTATGTCTTTGCCTTGGACTTGCACCAGGGACTTGGGGAACATGGAGGGAGACAACATGGAGTTGAGACATGTAGAGATACTTGGAAGAGACATGGGTGAGAGACTGGTGGGGAGGCTGACAATGGCAGCCATTACCTTGATTTGTATTTTGATTTTGCTTCTTTTGTCCCAGACTTGCCTGGTTCCTTCTGCCCCTTTCCTATGGTTCCCCATCAGAAGGTGCCTTGGACTTCTTGCAAGCTTTTGGGCCTCAGTGGCCTTGATTTGGGCCAATCCTGTTTGGCTGGACATTTACCTACAAAAGGATGGGTAACTGGGGGTGTTTTATTGGAAAACTATTATCCTTTTTTTCTCTTCTCTCTCTATACACACTAATTCTACTGAAGTTCTTTCACACTAAGAACTTTGCTTGGTCTTTGTCTTTATGTGATGGACGGCAGAACCCACTTAGAGCATGAAAGTTTGGGGGTCCTGAAGTCCCCCTCAGTCTGTACACTAATAAAATCTCAGGGCATCTGTGACCCAGCAACACCTCCAGGAGATACCCATTGAAGGCAATATTTGCTAAGAGCTTTGTAAAAGTAGTAGACTGCAGTGCCAGGTAAGGCCAATTCACCTAATCCCCATAGGGACCAGATCAGATGCAGAGTCCAGAATCTCCTCAAAAACACTTTGAGAACAACAGGACTCAAGAGACTGTTTGTAATATGGGTATGACATTGTTGTGAGTTTAAAAACAGGTTACAAACTTCTATTTTAGTGATCAAAGATGTTTTCTATGATTTATCCAAATAGGATTTTCTTTCACAGTTTATTTTATGAATCACTTGTTCACTTGTCTACTTGTCTATTTGTCATTCCCATATCAAAGAAGGCCTAATTATTATATTTTTTTCTGCAAAGATTTGTTTCATCAGCTCACAAGGTTGAACAGTGTTGAATGTACCCTGGAAAATACCCAACAGGGCAACAAAAGATGTGGTATCATCATTTTTGAGGCTCATGAAAATTGCAGGCATAATATCCTCACCATTCAGAATTAAATAATTCAGCAATTCTCAAAGTGTCATATGCTTTGGGGAGAATCACTTGATAGATGACAATTAAAAACAGAAATGTCTGGAATCCACTCCAGACATGATAAATCAGAAGATCTAAAGTGAGATTAGAAATATTATAAATAACTTCTGGTGATTTTGAGTATTCTCAAATTTGAGGACCATTGATCAAAGGTCTTGCTAACAGGACCTACATCTAATATGCAATAGCATTATGTATTATGTAATATATATATATATATTTAAAGATTTATTTATTTATACAAGAACTGGGGTACAGGCCAGATGTGTGGGAGGGTGAGAGGATTCACCAGAGATAGAGCAGGGAACAGAACAGGCAGACTGACCAAAGACACTGCTGAGGCGAACAGCGGGTGAGTCAGGAGAGGTCTGCCATGCTATGTGGGTTTCTCCCTGGCCAGCTGGGCATCGAAATGGCACTGCAGAGGCTGTGGACAGCTTCACAGTGCTGCGTTCAACCCAATGCACCACCGGGGAGGCCCTATATAATATATATTTATATACTTCCCTCATATCCCTACAAAATCAAGGAGTTATTATATATGTAGATGATTCTAAGCCACCTAGGAATACCATAATTATGGCCTAGAATTGCCAATGCTCCAGATCAGAATTTCACTAAATGAATGTGATCATTGTATCCTTAAACTAACCCCAAATAAACCCCAGCAAAGAGAAAACAATAAAGTAAACTTATCCTTCCCTTAAGGAACTCACATTTTAGAAACAAACTATTAACAAAATATCTGTTATTAAACTAGAGAAGTTTTGAAACCTTGATATGGCATATTCAAGCCCTTCTTAATTTGAAAAGCAACAAACAATAAACATCACTTATGAAGGAAGCTCTGAACTCTGTGCATCTGGACTGCGCTGTCCCCCCTGGTTCCCACAGTGCCGATTCCAGCTGGGACTCTGTGACCTTCCCCTCATCTTACCCCCAACTTCACTTCCCTTCTTCCCAGCAGACTTTACTCACTTTCTGAATTTTCCTAATCTGGTCAGAGAGCGTGTCTAACAGGCGAGTTTTCAGGAAGTCCATCACTTTGACTACTCGGCCATCAATGTAGCAACTGGAATAAAAATAAAATAAGAATCAGATAAAATCTCAAGCACGAAATGGAAAACACACTTCTCTAGTCGGAAGTCTCTGTTTCATATTCTAAAATGTTGTGACCCTAGGTACTTATTTCAAAGAAATAACATGCTTGTTATCTTCATCTCTATTCGGTCTTTTCCACAGTCTTTGTCATGTGAAACTGCTTTGCTTGCTTCATAAGAACTGACAGGGACCCATAAGCAAAGTGGGTAGTTAGGAAAAGTTTACTCTATTCCTCCCCCTCCCACACACACCTGACAGTAATTTAACACCTGTCCCATGCCACCCAGACCTTAAAGTAATGAAGGTTTGTGAGAAGTCTGAATGAATATTCAAACATTTTGAAAAGTTTCCACACCTTTGCATAAGAAAATAGCACCAATAGCAGAAATGTGACTTCGAACAGTGAGTGAGTCTCAAAGGTTTCATCTCTAGCTCACTTCCTTGGGCAAAATACCTGTGCTTGATCTTCCCCTACCATCCAGAATAAATGAATGGATGGATGGATGGACAAATGAATGAATGAAAAAATAAATAAGTCATCCAGATTAAAATCCAAGAGCCCTCTCCTAAAAGAATAACAAGTTTTGCACTCACCAGTGTGGTGGTATCTGGGTTTTATTAAGCAGCTTAAATGAAACATCAAGTTGTGTTGACACTATGTTGTGAACAATTTGACCATAATAGGTTCATCCAACTTTGTGGGAACCCCCTTTGTGAATCCTCATTCTGAAGGATAAGCTGAGACTGGCCCAGGGGTAGGTAACCTTCATTACCCCAAACCTCCCTAACCCCACCTTTACAAAATTCCAAATTAAATTCATTTAAGCCTTTGCTTATAACTCCTGGGTACCTTACCAACCCACTATGTTCTTGACTGATGGTCAATGATAGATTATTTCATTTTTAATATGACACCAACCCATCAGTATACATTACAGAACTATGTGAAGTTCTTTTAAATGTTAAGCCCATATACCAGTATGTGACATACTAGAATATTATTTTTTATTGTAAAGGGGGTGAAGAGAGGGTAAGAGATGAGTTCCCTTCACTCAGCCTTCCCTTTGGCCTTGCTCACCACTTCAAGGTGTTTCTACTGAATACAATGTTTAAATCATTGATATGTTGGAAAGAGCATGGGCTTTGAAGAGATCAAATCTGAGTTTAATTCTAAACCAGGTATTGACTACCTATAAGATCTTGGGAAAGCTACTTGATCTTTGCAGGACTTGGTTTCAAGAGAGGTAACACATCTACTTCTCAAGATTAATAGAAGATTAAGCAATAACAAACCTAAGTGTTTGACACACAGTAGGTACCCAGTAACTCTTAATTCTTTCTAATTTTTCTAGTTTTCAGCTCACAAAGATAGGGTCCTACACAAGAGAGGACTGATTAAATGATACATGAAAACAGAATCCTAAAAGTGGAATTGCTGTGTCAAAGGGCACCGCTGTTGGTTGAATTATCGTGAATGCTTATACTAGGGAATAAAACAGCAACAATGAGATGACATTTTACTTCAATCCTGGTGCAGACGTCTGACTCAGATCCAATAAATATATGACATGTACAAACAACACTAAATGTTGGGAATATCCATGTCCATCTCTTCTGATTACTACTTTACTATTAGCACCTCTGATTTCATTTAAAGTTACTATTAGATGACATATTACATGAAAGCTAGTTAGGCATATTAAAACAGAGCAGCATTAAAATAAAAATGTTTTATGCAATGTTAAGCTAACACATTAAGGATATGAGTACTTGTTAGTGTATTACACGATGACTAGGCATAGGCTAAAAATGCACTGTGGTGAGTTTTCTTTTATGTTTCCACCAAGTACGTTAGTTTCCTGTTTTCTCTTTTTCAGCTCCCAATAACTACTTTAAACACCAATGTTCATGATTTTTGCTGGCAACAATATACTTTCATGTATATTCAGATGGACAGGTCAGATTAACTTTTCAATATACAGGATTCCCTATGCACACTGACCCAACCCCACACAGTCCAGGGTCCAGGGTCCAGGGATGAGGTCCCTTTACTCCTGCCCTTTTCATTTTGTCTCTTTTATTCAAATACACAGAACTCAGAGTTAGAAAATCTTGGTTCAAACCCAGTTTTACTACCTGTATGATACTGGGTTTCTCCTTTAAAATGGGTTAAAAAAAGAACCCCAAACTTATAGTGTTTTCACAGGATTATTGTATATAAATCAAATAAGAAAAAATCTGGGAACAGAAGCTGGGACATAACAGGTATCCCATAACCTTGTCTGCCTTCTGGGCTACTTAAGTGCCCAAGGTAGCAGCGACTTGGACTGAAAAGTCTTGGGATGGGGCAATCAGGGAGCATTGTCTGGAGGAGAGCAAGTTTATCCACTGCAGGATTTGGAATGAGGGAGTATGGACCAGAAGAACAGACTCTGGGATTCCCAGCAGGTAGAACGCAAGAGGAATGGAGAGGGCTGTATTAGGTTGCAAACATCTGGAGTTTCAGAACACCTCACTGAAGCATGTAAGCTTGCTACACCATCTCTGAGATCCCCGAGGGACCCCACTCTCACACCCCACTAGTACTATCCCACTGTGCTACAACTCGAATTGATGAGAGGCTCTTCTGACATGGGTTTGAAATTACTGTCCATTATGGTTGTTTTCTTGGTTCAGAAACAATATGATTCCGCCTTTGTATGCTATGATGAAGAGGAATTCCAGCAAAAACATTGACTTAAACTTTTTAGAGCCTATTCTTGGTCCCATTTGTAATCTAACAAAGTGGATTCAGTCACTCTCCGTTGGACTTGGACTATTCCCATGGGCTGTGAACTAGATGGGAGCAGGAGAGCCCTCTCTGCAGGAAACCAGTGTGACAGGTCATCTTACCCCAGTAGTGCACACAGGCAGGGGGGAAGTGAGGGGATCATTAAAAGTAGTAAACGTGATGATCCCAAGATCTAGTTTCTTCTTCAATTAATGTCATAGAAGGATGAACTTATGCATAGTATTTGATAAAGTAATTTCCATAGTTGAATGGGTCACTTATGGAGCTCTTTATTCTTGGAAAGTCAGAAAAAAATAGAATATCTTCTCAAACATAAAATGCAACATGCAAAAAAAAAAATTCACTTTGCAGTGACTTGGAATGAGGGCCCTAATTATACATCACTTCAGGAAAGAATAACAGTTAGTGGTAACTGACCAGCAATCTCAGTATTTTAGTAGATTTCATAGATTTTTCATAATCACCTCAACTATAGAAACAGCCAGACATCAGCCACTTTATCAAAATCAACATCAAAATATGTGATGTAAATAGACAATGTATCCTATTATTTTAGATAATAGTATCTTTGGGGATCTTCATATTTGTTTTATGTTTTGTCACCAGAAGTACATTTTATAAGTGATTAAAAAAACTTTCATGGAGTGTTAGAGAGAAGAAGGGAGTCCGTGATGAGCCTGAGCTTAGAAGAAAGGATGTCCCGGAGAGTGCTGAAGATATGAAGGCCAGTCAGACTTGGGCTTAGGATTGTCTGGGGACAGTCACTCTGTTGGAATTATCAGTGATGTGAAGAAGACCAAAGATATACCACAGGTATTGGAGATGTGGAGAAAAGTTGAAACAGGAAAAGCTGAGCTGGCTCTGTCTTTGGCTAACATGTAAAGGAAGAAGCCACGGCTGTGGATGAACTCTCTCAGAGAACAGGGGAATTAACAGAGATGTCAGAGACTCTAAAATGTCCTTAAAAATTTTAGGAGCAACATGGCAGCGAGGAGACGCTGCGAGTAAGATCTCCCATTAAAAAAAGTTAATAGGGAGGAAAAGCGGCAGGTCCCAGTGAGAACTGGGACACGGAAGATAAACGGACGACTCCAGCAAACTGCCCGAAGAAGAAAGTTGCCATAAAAGAGGACGAGAAGGGAGGGAAGCGCAGAACCCTGCTCCCCTCCCCCGCCCACAGAGGCGGCACTCTCCGACCGGCAGAGACGAGGGAAACAACAAACCAAAAGGCCCAACAAGAAAAACGGATGCAGCAAGCGGGACTGTGAGTGGAAAGGAACTATTTCAGCCACCACACCCCGTGAACGGGAGCTGAGGCGAACCCTGCAGGATCCACCGCGGAGGTGAGCTCCACGCGCCATTAAAGAGAGCCCCGCCCACCAGGAGGAGACCAGCACCAGCACACAGCCCCGGCCGCCCGGTAAGCTTGCGCGAAAGCAGCGCTCGGATTGCAGCTGCCCAGGCCCCTGCGCCTGCGACCTAGGCTTGTGGGGAGACGGCGGAGGCCCTCCCTGAGTGAACAGGAACAAGGTGCCCAGGCAGGGGAGCGGGATTCAAAAGGCGCCATTCCCGCGCCACTGATCTGGGCTACAGCCCGCGTCCTGGAACTGAGGGCTTTGGAACTGAGACCCGGGCGGAGGCCCTCCCTGAGTGAGCAGGAACAAGGCGCCCAGGCAGGGGAGCGGGATTCAAAAGGCGCCATTCCCGCGCCACTGATCTGGGCTACAGCCCGCGTCCTGGAACTGAGGGCTTTGGAACTGAGACCCGGGGCACGAAATTAGGGGCGTGGGTTCCCCACGACGGTGGGGCACAAGGCAGACACAGCACCCCAAAGCCGTTGAGGTGTACCCTACCATCCCCGCTCTGCTCCCTGTCCCACGGGGTGGAAAATCAGCTCCCCAAGGGCTCTAGGAGAGATCTCTGGTGCCACCTAGCGACTTGACCCCAGCACAGGCTACTGAAGGAGCTAGTGGCCAGCTGGGGAGTTAGCCCACACCGGGCCCCTTCTGAACAAGTAGTCTGAGCCCACAGGGAGAGCAAGCACCCACAGCCGGGGCAGACCAGGCGCGCAGAAGAGTGTGCCTGAGACCAGAAGGGCAGGGAGTGTGTCCCACATCACCATTTTAGAACAGGGACATTTCTTCAGTAAAGACTACCTGCAGAAGGCTTCCTCAGGAGCCAGAGGTGAGCGGGGGAAGTTCGCCCACGCCAGACCCCCTCTGGCCTGCAGTCCAAGCCCAGAGGGGAGCAGGAACCCACCGCCGGGGCAGACCAGGCGCACAGGGGAGTGTGTCCCCACATCGGCATTTTAGAACAGGGACCTTTCTCCAGTAAAGGCTGCTTGAAACTGACAGATGACTCCTGGAAGAACCAGAGGGGAACAGAGAAGCCCACCCAAGATGCCGGCAAGTCCCAACAACACAGTGTCCCAACGCATACGGCAAATTAGAAAACAGACAGTAGGGAGGAGAAGAACCACACGCAACCTAGCAACTCTCCAGAGAAAAAGCACACCACAAAAAGAAAGCCAGCCCCCAGATTGCAACGACAATAACTTGGAAGAATTTCTGAGCCTTCCAGAAAGAGAATTTAAAATTGCCGTGATTAAAAAACTGACAGAAGTCATAAAGGAAAACAATGATAAGGGAAAAATAATCAACGATCAGAAGAATGCAATTGAGTCCCTAGAGAGGGAAAACAATGGTCAGAAGAAAGAAACTGAGTCCCTAAAGAGGGAAGTAAAAGAAATGCAGGAGATCAAAGAATTAATGGAAGAACTAAAGAATTCTGGGAAAAGCAATGAAAGCAGAATAGATGAAATGGAAGAACGAATAAGTAATCTTGAAGACACAGAAATAAAAAGAACCAAAACAGAAAAGGAAAGAGAAGTACGAAGGAAAAAGAACGAAGAAAGACTTCGGGAACTATCTGACTCCATGAGGAAAGGAAATATAAGAGTTATAGGAATACCAGAAGGAGAGGAGAGAGATGTAGGAACAGAGAAAATATTCAAAGAGATAATTGAAGAGAACTTCCCAAATGTGAAGAAGGAGCTGAAAATTGATATACAAGAAGCAAGAAGAACACCAAACTTCCACGACGAAAGGAAAAATACAGCAAGACACATAATAGTAAAGCTCCCAAGAATCCAGGACAAGGAAAAAATAATGAAGCTGGCAAGAGGGAAGAAACAGATAACATTCAAAGGAAAACCAATCAGGCTGACATCAGACTTCTCCGAAGAAACACTACGGGCAAGGAGAGAGTGGAGGGACATAGTCAACAGACTCCAAGAAAACAGATGCCAACCAAGAATACTCTATCCCGCAAAGCTCTCCTTCCTCTTTGAAGAAAGAATATGGACCTTCCCAGACAAACAGAAACTCCGGAATTTCATTGCAACTAAACCCCCACTCCAAAAAATACTACAAGGAGTCCTAAAGCCAGAACCTCAGAGCGACGAATAACAATGAAAGAAGGCCAAAAAAAAAAAAAAGTTATTAAAAGAATAAATAAATAAAATCAAAGGAAAGACAAACACAATGGCAAATACAGATGTTAACATATCAATATTAACTCTAAATGTAAATGGACTAAACTCTTCAATAAAAAGACACAGAGTTGCAGCCTGGATTAAGAAACAAAACCCAACCTTTTGCTGTCTCCAGGAAACACATTTAGCTACAAAAGATAAAAATAGGCTCAAAGTTAAAGGATGGAAAACAATCCTACAAGCAAATGGACCAAAAAAGAAAGCAGGAACAGCTATACTTATATCAGATAAAACAGATTTCAAACTCAAAAAGATAAAAAGAGACCCCAATGGTCACTACATTATGATCAAGGGGACAATACTTCAAGAAGAAATAACACTCATTAACATATACTCACCAAACGAAGGAGCACCAAAATATATCAGACAACTGTTGTCCTCTCTGAAAACAGACATCAGAGAAAACACATACGTAGTGGGAGACTTCAACACACCACTATCAACAATGGATAGATCAACAAGACAAAAAATAAGTAAAGAAACCAAAGCTCTAAATAAAGACCTAGAGCAATTGGGCTTAACAGACATCTATAGAACACTAAACCCCAAAAAAACGGAGTACACATTTTTCTCAAGCGCACACGGATCATTCTCCAGGATCGATCACATACTGGGGCACAAGACAAACATCAACAGATACACCAAGATTGAAATCATATCAACCATCTTTTCTGACCATGAAGGCATCAAACTAGAAATAAACCATAAAAAGAAGGCAAGGAACTTTCCTACCTCATGGAGATTAAAAACCACACTACTGGAAGACCATTGGACTAATGAGGAGATCAAAGAAGAAATTAAAAAATTTTTTGAATTGAACGACAAGGAGGACACCAATATCCTAAATGTATGGGATGCAGCAAAAGCAGTAATAAGAGGAAAATATATAGCAATAGAAGCTCACATCAAGAAACAAGAAAGAACGCAAAGAAACAACCTAATCTCGAAGCTCAAAGATCTAGAAAAAGAACAACAAAAAAACCCCAAAACCAGTAGAAGAAAAGAAATAATAAAAACCAAAGCAGAAATAAATGAAATTGAAACTAAAAAAACAATCCAAAAGATCAATGAAACCAAGAGCTGGTTCTTTGAAAAAATCAATAAAATAGACAAACCTCTAGCCAGGCTCACAAAGGAAAAAAGGGAGAAAGCACAAATAAACAGGATCATCAATGAAAGAGGAGAAATCACAACGGACACAGCAGAAATCAAAAGAATAATCAGTAACTACTATGAACAGTTATATGGAAACAAGTTTAACAATCTAGAGGAGATGGACAAATTCCTACAACTCTACAATCACCCAAAGCTAGATAAAGAAGAAATAGAACACCTAAACAGACCAATTACAATTAGCGAAATTGAAATGGTAATCAAAAACCTCCCCAAAAACAAAAGCCCAGGACCTGATGGATTTACAAATGAATTCTACCAAACATTCAGAGACGAATTAGTGCCTATCCTTCACAAACTCTTCCAAAAAATTGAGAAGGAAGGGACAATACCAAACACGTTCTATGAAGCCAACATTACACTAATACCAAAACCGAACAAGGACAACACAAAAAAGGAAAACTACAGGCCAATCTCCCTAATGAACACTGATGCAAAAATCCTCAATAAAATTTTAGCTATCAGAATCCAACAATGTATCCATAAGATAATTCACCACGACCAAGTTGGATTCATTCCAGGGGCACAAGGATGGTTTAACATCCGAAAATCAATCAACGTTATCCAACACATCAACAAAAAGAAATATAAAAACCATATGATAATATCAATAGATGCTGAGAAAGCTTTCGACAAAGTGCAACACCCATTCATGATAAAAGCCCTTGAAATTCTTGGGATACAAGGAACATACCTCAACATCATAAAGGCCATCTATGACAAGCCAACAGCCAGTATCATTCTCAATGGTGAAAAGCTGAAAGCAATTCCATTAAGATCTGGAACAAGACAAGGATGTCCACTCTCACCATTGCTTTTCAATATAATACTGGAAGTCCTAGCCAGGGCAATAAGACAAGAGAAAGACATCCAAGGAATCCAAATAGGAAAAGAAGAAGTCAAACTATCACTATTTGCAGACGATATGATATTATACATAGAGAACCCCAAAAACTCCACAGAAAAGCTAATTCAACTCATCAATCAGTTCAGTAAAGTGGCAGGATACAAAATCAACACGCAAAAGTCAGTAGCCTTCCTATACACAAACAATAAATCTGAAGAAGAAGAAATCAAAAAGACCATCCCTTTTGTTATTGAAACAAAAAAAATCAAATATTTGGGAATAAATCTAACAAAAGAGGTAAAGGACCTATACAAAGAAAACTATAAAACACTGTTAAAAGAAATAGAAGAAGACACAAAGAAATGGAGAGACATCCCCTGCTCATGGATTGGAAGAATAAACATTATTAAAATGGCCATCCTTCCAAAAGCAATATACAGATTCAATGCTATTCCAATCAAAATTTCAATGTCATTCTTCAAAGAAATAGAACAATTATTGATGAAATTCATATGGAATCACAAAAAACCCCGAATAGCCAAAGCTCTCCTGAAAAAAAAAGAAGGGAATGGAGGCATCAGACTCCCAGACTTCAAACTATACTACAAAGCCATAATCATCAAAACTGCATGGTATTGGAACAAGAACAGACATACAGACCAATGGAATCGAATAGAAAATCCAGAAATAAACCCACAGATTTATGGTCAACTAATCTTTGACAAAGGAGCAAAGACTATGCATTGGAGCAAAGAAAGTTTGTTCAATAAATGGTGCTGGGAAAACTGGGTCGCTACATGCAAAAGAATGAAGCTTGACCACCACCTCACACCATACACAAAAATCAACTCAAAATGGATTAAAGAACTAGACATAAGACCTGAAACCATAAAATATATAGAAGGAAATATAGGCGAAACACTACGTGATTTGCACATCAAAGACATCTTTACAGACACATCACCCAAAGCAGTGATAGTGAAGGCAAAGATAAACAGCTGGGACTACATCAAATTAAAGAGCTTTTGCACAGCAAAAGAGACAATAACAAAAACAAAGAGAAACCCCACCAACTGGGAGAACATTTTTGCACCCAACACTAATGATAAAGGACTGATCACAAAAATCTGCAAAGAGCTGATGAGACTCAACAACAACAAAGAAAATAATCCAGTCAAAAAATGGGCAGAAGAGCTTAAAAGAAACTTCTCTGAAGAGGAAATGCAAATGGCCAACAGGCATATGAAAAAATGTTCAACATCACTTGTCATCAGGGAAATGCAAATCAAAACTACCATGAGATACCATCTTACACCAGTGAGAATGGCACATATTAAAAAAACTAGCAACAACAAATGTTGGCGAGGGTGTGGAGAAAAAGGAACTCTTCTGCACTGTTGGTGGGAGTGCAAACTGGTCCAACCACTGTGGAGAGCTGTGTGGAGATTTCTGGACCTACTAAACATAGAGCTTCCATATGATCCAGCAATTCCACTCCTAGGTATTTACCCAAAGGACACAGAAACATCAATTCCAAAGAACACCTGCACCCCTATGTTTATAGCAGCACTGTTTACAATAGCTAAGCTTTGGAAACAACCCAAATGCCCAAAAATAGATGACTGGATCAAGAAGATGTGGTACATATATACCATGGAATATTACTCAGCATTCAAAAAAGATAAACACATGCAATTTGCTGCAACATGGATGGCGCTGGAAGGGATCATGCTCAGCGAAATAAGCCAAAAAGAAAAAGAAAAATACCGGATGGTCTCACTCATAGCAGGAATCTAGAAAACTTAAATAAGGGACCAGGAAAATGAATAACTATAAGAAAGTGAAAATCAAAATCAACAAAAAACTATGAACCAGAGACACTTTTAGGGGGGCGGGGGCGGGAGGGGAGGGATTGGGGTCAGAATGGGGGGCTGCAATTGTATGGGGAATATAACAATAAAATTTATAAAAAAAAAATGTCCTTAAATATGGCTCTTGAATATGAGAAGTTTCAGCAATGGACACCATCTTAAAGCCATATTTATATTGTACTGTGGGAATATGAACTCTGGTCTCCCAGGATTTAGTGTTACTTTTAAGAGAGGAAATGATTTAATCACAGGTGTGAGTCTGATAACTTTTTCTTGGGTACTGTTGGACAGTTAGCTTGCTGCATTTATGCTCTCTAATTGTGGTTTCTAAGGAATATTCCAGCACCACAATCTGTGCCTATTTGAAAATGTCCTGCCTATTATAGAGCTTGGTTCTCTGATACTGGTTACCTGTGATAAACGGCCCAGTATGTCAGTTAGATTTGGAAATGAAGGAGGTGGGGTAGTCGTGGTAACCATTTGCAGAGAATAAATTGCTGAAAATAATGAAGATGGTGATTTCTAACCAAGACTGGGTAAAAGGAGTTAGGGCTGGATTTAAACTGACTACGCAGTAGCCTGCTTTCTCTCTGCCTTATTCTCTTTCTCAATAAGATAAAAATGATTTTGACCTACCAACTAGTCACTCCATAAGAGTTAATTAGTTTAGAAATGGTTACAAGTTGTCAGAAGTCTAAATAAATCTGGGAAGAAGTAAGGCTTGAGGAAAGAAAAAGCGAGAAAAAGAAAATTCATCAACCTGAGGTGCTTTGACATCTTCCACTCAAATCTGGCAGGATGATTGCTTCAAGAAACACTCAGACCAATACTTCTAGGTAAATCATTGCCCTCCTTCGAGAGCTCTTGAAATTTCGGCATCTCTTAGGATCACACCACAAGAGACTCAACTGTTCAACTCAAGGCTGGAGCCAAGAGAGGCTGTGCAGATATACCTGTCTGGGAACTATTACAAATACAGTGAGGTTGAACCCTTGGTGCATGGACACACAGCCTGTCTGGCTCACACCAACAGCCATCATTCCTTCTTCTGCTGGCCTTACACTGACAGGTCATGTCAAGCACACATCTGAGGAGGTTGCAGTGATGGCAGAGTCCACAAAGTAAATGAGACTACCCACCAGTGCATTCACCTCCTCTCTAGCCCTCCTTATTTTTAATTTTTATTTCCAGTTTAATACTCACCAACAGCCATCATTCCTTCCTCTGCTGGCCTTACACTGACAGGTCATGTCAAGCACACATCTGAGGAGGTTGCAGTGATGGCAGAGTCCACAAAGTAAATGAGACTACCCACCAGTGCATTCACCTCCTCTCTAGCCCTCCTTATTTTTAATTTTTATTTCCAGTTTAATACTTTTTTAAAAGCTGGTCCTTTTCGGTCGATCATAAAGAAAAAAAAAAAAGCTCATTGCAGACAAGTTAGAAAATGTAAATGAATAAAATATGAAAATGAAAAAATCACTGGTAAGTCCAACATAGAGTCCATGTTAACCTTTTGAGGTAAACCCTTCCAGAGTTTTTCATTGTGAATACACAGTAATTGCCCATTTACTTAGTTATTTTAAAAACTTATCCCACTAGCATATTTACTCAAAATTGCCCCATCTGAAACTCTCAAACCCTTCTCACAGGGACAGTGACAAAAACATTACAGACTGAATCAAATCAGTGGACCCTTAACTGCATTCTGGCCATTTAGGGATCTCTTCTAGAAGCAAGTCTCATCTTCAGTCTCTGCAGCCAGGTTTTACCCAGTTCCAACCCCCACTGCCCCCCACCTTTTCTCCAGGCCCCTAGATTCAGTCTTCAGAACTATAGGACAATTAGCCACTTAGGCTCATTAGCCTCTTAAACATTTAATGAGGAGAGTTTGTTGGCTCCAGGGGCAGCTGGTTTTGTTTACCTGGCCCTTTATTTTAAAAGGAAAAACCTTTGCCCCTTATTATGTGACCCCTTCTTTTATTTCAGGTAATTGCATTAGTGCTGGCTTCCCAATGCTTAGGAATTTCCGGACATATTTTGCAGCCCGCTGCTTCCAGGGAGGAGGGGCGGTCTGCTCAGAATTCTAACACCCAGCCTGCTGACGGGGCAGGGAATTCCATAAAACCGGGGCCTTCCCCACTGAAGGGGGGTAAGCTTGGATAATCATTAGAACAACCCGGTTGACCTATAAAACCCATTCTGACACCTTGAAGCCAAACATTGGAGAGGCTGACTAGAGTCTCTTGTAAGCTTTAAAAACTGTGTTGGCCTCTCCTCCAAAGACCCTCATTCTGGTTTCCTGCTGAGCACATTCTTCTTCACACATCCTTCAGGTTTTCTTTGAGAGGCTACATTGTTCTTGATCTTTGCAATGGGACAGGCTTCCTATCCTGTGTCCAGGTCAGGATGGGATAAAATGAACAATATTACCAAAAAGAAATGACCTCACAGAATATAAATATTTCTTGGCTTTGTAAACCAATTCCTGTGAGTCCATGTAAGAATCCTAGCTGAACAAAGGGTGGTGGTTCAGGAATGTGAAAGAGTTTGTACTCTGGAAAAATATTGTAGAAAAAAAGGTATACATAAGGGCATGGCTGAGGGGGCGTGTAAGGTAAGGAAAAATGTCAGGCTTTTCTGCCCTCCCGCCATCAGGATAGATGATGGATCCTTGCGGTCTGAATGCATGCCTGATGACAGACACCTGGAGTAGGGTGTGGGCATAGGTGGATGGGATTCACCTGGGCTGAGACTGTGCTTTTTAAGGGTGGCATAACGGGATGCCAGCAGAAGCAGAGAAGCAGCAGAACGAACGGAAGAGCAGAGAAGCAGAGAGAAGGCCGGAGAGCCCAGAGTAAAGACTTGCTGGGGGCTGGGAGGCCTGCCAGCCTCCTGGCCCCCCAGCACCCCTGCCTGCTATGTACCGGGTAAATCCCAATAAAAGACCTACAAAAACCACTGAGGGCTCCAGGACTCCTCCTTTACCCAGTCTGCTGGATCTTAGAAAACCTGCACCGTGTCCATTCCTGCCCCGACAGGGCAGTATCCTGCAGGCACATGATGGGGACTCAAATAATATATTCAAGCATGAGTGCCTCCCTGATCTAACCCACAGTAAGCTGAAAGGGTGGCCCTGAGGCTGTGCTAAAGACTCCTTTCCCTTGGTCTTTCTCTCTCCTAACTCGGTAATTGAAAGATGATTAGATTAGATTCAGCTGAAATGGCAAAATTTCATGGTAAAATTATACTTAGCTCTCCACAAATAAATATTCTTTACCATTCTTCCCTTTAAAAATTTTCAAAGAACTGAAAATTTCTTGGTACCCTAAAATATCTCATTACCCTCTTCCCTAAAATCGCCTATAAATTTACTTTGGTTGTTGATCTAAAAGGGGCCTAAATCAGGGAAAATATCAGCATGTTCTTCTCAGTGATTAAGGAGAGATTTTATTTAAACACAAAGAAAAAGCAAGCTGAGTGCTACCATAGGAAAGATTTTTAGGTAGAAGAATAGCCCATTTTAAAAGAATTATTTCTGTTTTAAAGAGTTAATAACAGTAATAAAAAGCAAAAAAAAAAAAAATTCTTTTTCCCATGCTAGAAACAATGATAGTTTGCTTTCTACATTAAAAATGAGAAAGGTAAAATTTCATTTAACACATTCCAGTTACATGTTTTGGACAATAAGAGTAAAGGGGAGTATATTATATAAAGAAAAGAGAGAAAAGAAGGTGAGGGCTGAAGAGAGAAACTCCAGCACCTTCTTTTTCAGGGTCTTTTGGATCCCTCAAAACTCAACTTACTCTCTTCCCTCTGTTCTTTACCTCGGATAGCCAACCAAGCCTCACCACTCAGATAAATACATATATACCCTCTAGACATCCGTTTCTCCCTCTCCCTGAACCCTAAATCCACCTCTCATGCTTCTCTAGCTCTATGGCATCTGCTATCTAATTGCATCTCCAGTAGTGAACCATGGCAGTTGTTTGATTCCACCCCCTAGTCTCCTGTTACCTAGTCCCTACTCCTCACTTCCTGAATGCTCTACTTAGAGTGGCAAACCAAGCCTCAGCCCCTGCTTCCATTCCCTAGCTGTGCAAACCTTCTTGGCAAAACTGCAAAGTCTACCTAACAACCGATCTTTGGAGACCTTCACCTGATCGGCCACCTACACACAACATCCAGGCTTAAGTGAATGGTATCTGGGGTTCATGTGTCAGCTGGACTCCATCCCTTATACCAGTGGTTCTTAATTCTGTTTTTGTGCATGCCAATACTGTTCTTCAGGTGATACTTATAAGGGTTATTTGTAGAAAGAGCTTTATCAACACTTTGTATTGTCAGTGCATTAGTGTTGTTAATTAGGAATGAGTACGGAATGAAGGCACATATGTCACGTTTGCCATTTTTGTTCTTTTTTAAAGATTTATTTTTATTTATTTAGGCATACAAGAACTGGAAATAAAAATAAAAGATAAACAATTGGGATTACATCAAATGAAAGAGTTTTTGTACAGCAAAAGAGACATTAACCAAAGCAGATAGACACCCAACTGACTGGGAGAAAAGTTTTGCACACAATATAAGTGATCACAATGGGACTGACCACAAAGATCTACAAAGAGTCACCTGACTCAACAAAAACAAAGTAAATAATCCAGTCAAAAAATGGGCAGAAGAACTAAAGACACTTCTCCACAGAAGAAATGCAAATGGCCAACAGGTATATGAAGAAATGTTCAGCATCACTTGTAATCAGGGAAATGCAAATCAAAACCACAATGAGATACCATCTTACACCAGCAAGAATGGCACATATTAAAAAAACTAGCAACAAAAAATGTTGGCGAGGATGTGGAGAAAAAGGAACTCTCCTGCACTGTTGGTGGGAGTGCAAACTGGTCCAACCACTATGGAAAGCTGTGTGGCGGTTCCTCAAAATACTAAAAATGGAGCTACCATATGACCCAGCAATTCCATTCCTAGGAATCTACCCAAAGGACACAAAACCAAAAATTCAAAAGGATACCTGCATCCTTATGTTTATGGCAGTACTATTTATAATAGATAAGATATGGAAACAACCCAAATGCCCAAAAATAGATGAATGAATCAAGAAGATGTGGTACATATACACAATGGAATACTATTCAGCAATCAAAAAAAGATAAACTCATGCCATTCACAGCAACATGGATAAAGCTAGAAGGGATTCTGCTCAGTGAAATAAGCCAGAAGGAAAAAGAAAAATATCAAATGGTTTCACTTATAGGAGGAATATAGGGGGACCAAATAAGGGACCAGGAAAAAAAATAACAATAATGATAAATTTAAAAAAATTAGCAGGCAACCATAAATCAGAGACATTCAGCAAGGGAAGAGGGAAAGAGGGATCAAAACAGGGGAGAGACAGGTACAAGGGGCTATGGTGTTGGTTCACAGGTGAATTGGTGGTGGGCATTTTGCAGGGAATACCTCTAAAAGGAAAACGCATACAAGCATACATTGCATAAAAATGAACAATGATGTAAAATATATAGATAAATAAAAAAGAAACCATGGGCCTCCCTGGTGGTGCAAAGGTTAAGTACCACACTATGAAGCAATCCACAGCTTCTGCAGCATGAGTTCGATCCCAGGCCAGCCAGGGAGCAACCCACATGGCACAGCAGACCTCTCCTGACTCACCCGCTGCTCCCGTCAGCAGTGTATTTCAGTCAATCTACCTGTTCTGTTCCCTACTCTGTCTGTCCCTACTCTGTCTCTGTTGAATCCTCTCACCCCCCGCATCTCTGGCCTGTACCCCACCCAGCTCTTGTATGCAAATAAATAAATCTTTAAAAAAAGGGAAAAAAAGAAAAGAAAAAAACCAAAGAAGTGTCTTATCTTATGTGTGTGAATGTATATATAAAATAGTGTCCATATCTTCATATAACAGACTTTTAATGAGGATCCACCAGAAAAAATTTATCTCAAAGTTTAGTATCAGGAAAATGATGTTTCTCATGAAAAATTAGTTTTTGCCTTATGGACAACAGATTTTGTTTTACACTTTGTTTTGACTACTTGAAGGCATAGAATCAAATTTGTAATCAAATTTGTAATCTCTTTTCTAAGAGATTAAAGTCAGCTGATACACATTTTAGAGTGCTAATCTTTCCCACTTCTTTATCCTTCTTCTAAGCCTAATTTCCACTTACTCTTACTTTCTCAATTACTTTATCATTTTCCAAGTGGACAGAAAAGTGACCAAAAGAGGATGGAAAAAAGCGTGAGACAACAAAAATTCAAAAAGGGCACTTGAGGGCCTCCCCAGTTGAGCGCTGGGCTGTGAAGCTGCCCGCAGCCTCTGCAGTGCCGGTTCGATCCCCGGCCACCAGGCAAGGGTCCCACATGGCATGCAGACCTCTCCTGTGGCCTGCTGCTCCCCTCAGCAGTGTATTTCGTCAGTCTGCCTGTTCTGTACCCCACTCTGGCTCTGGTGAATTCTCTCACCCTCCTGAGCTTCTGACTGTACCAATGCTTATATAAATAAATAAATAAATCTTTAAAAATAAAATAAAAATAAATAAATCTTTAAAAAAAGGGGGGGCACTTGCTAACTCACAGATCATACGTTTAGCTCCCCCTATACACAAAGCAAAGCAAAGCTAGTCTCATTTCCTATTTTCTTTTCTTTTCTCCAAAATCAATCATTTAACTTATCAAATATCTAGGAAGGCTACAGGAAGCCCTAGTCTCTTATCAAGTTTAAAAATACTCTTTCTTTATCAGATCAAATGTTTTATTTGATACAATAGTTTGAGGTTGAATTGTGAATCCATTAACCTTTAGCTTGTTGTAAATGGATTTCCCCTTCTAAGAATTTTTAGACATTTTTTATGTTTTCCTGGAGTTAGAATTGGCTCTCTTAGCTGGCACCAAGAGTTGGTAAAGGTTGAATTAATATAATCAGAGCTACCTGGTATTTGTAGCTCATATTTCCCCAAAGATCACAGAATACTTTATGGATAAACTTAAAGGATTTTTTGAGTGAGAACAGGGCAGTTTTGCATTTTTCCACTGTAGGGACTTCACTCAGTGTGTGTGGAAGTAGGGGTGTCAGGGGAGCAGGCAGAGAAGTGGAGGCAGCCTTGGGATTATGGGGAGATTCACAGGCTTATACAGTATAGTCTCCAAACTTTTTCTGTAAAGGGATAAATTATATGTAATTTAGAACTTGGGGACTATATGGGTGGTCTGTATTGCAACTTCTCAATTCTGCTGTTGGAAAACAAAAGCAGTCATAGAAAATAAGTAAATTAATAAGCATAGCTGTGCTCCAATAAAACATATTAATGGGCATAAAAATTCAAATTTCATAGAATCTTCACATGCCACAAGTATTAGTCTTTTGATTTTTTTCAACCATTTGCAAATGCAAACAGCATTTTGTGAAGCTTGCTGGCCAGACAAAAAACCAAAACAGAATGGATTAGACCTGCTGGCTATAAGTTGCTAATCCCTACATTCCTAAGCAATTAAAGCCTCTAAAAGTGTTCTAGTTAAAATGAGAAGACTAACAGTTATCCTCTGGGAATAAGCACTATCTGCCAGATTTCCCTCAGAAGACATACAACCACCACTGGTAGGGTTGACAAACACATCCTTAGTACCTAACTGTAAGGATTTTCATGCAGGAGTAAATGTAATACCTTCATAGAAAGTCTATCAAAGTAGATTTCCCAGTCCTGAGCGAAGTCCTTGAATTTACTATTTAATCATCATCCTAAGAGAGATGATTTATGTGTAGAACAGATCCAAACATTGAGAATCATTGGATCATTGTAAATTATTAGCTCCTTTGCTTACATGAAACAAACAAAACCCTACCAGGTCCCTTTGAGCAAGTGCTCAAAGTAAGGTCATCCAGGAAAGAAGGTACTAAAAATACACTTGGCCTTCTAACACTGGTTTCAACAGCTGTATAAACCTCCAGATCCCTCTGTTTCACTCTTCCTTCTGTAAATAGCTTCTTTCTCTGTGAACTCTCCTAATTTACTGTGCCCACAATGATTTATAGTAATATAAAGTCATGAATCCAGAAACAATCCTGGGTCATGTCACCCTCTCTAATCTAAACTGACTTCATAAAATGGAATTTGTATTTCTAAGCAAACACACATGTATGAGTGGATATCAGGAATCCCCCTTCAAATCTTAGAAATGCTCCACAAATAAAATTTAAAAAATAGATAACTAAACTTGAAATGATGGGAAATCCCCAAATAGCTGAAATAAATAGGGATTCAGAATTAGACTTGTAACTGAGTAGAATCTGGAGAAACTGGATGACGCATAGGCCTCATGGAGACAGGGGGCTACAACTCCTACCAGAAAGTTCCACGCCTGGCTTCATACTTGAACAGGGCATTGTGTGAAGTTCCTATGCATGTCTTTTGTTGCTTTTTTAAGATCAAATTCCATGTCTTTTCTTAATGACTAATATGAATATTTTATAGATTCTGGATGCAAACTTTTGGTTATATGGTTTTTTATATATGGGTAGACATATATAGATGGATGTGTGTCTGTGTGTCTGTGTATAAATCTTCTCTCAGCTTGTGACTTTCTTTCCAGTCTTATATGGTGTCTTTTTTAAAAAATTTAATGAAAAGATATTCTTTATTGAAGTGGCATTTAATACATCAATCTTTTTTTCAGTGTGAGTGATGTTCATCTTTTATTTAAGAGATCTTTGCCTACTTACAGATCATGAGAATATTCTGTTTTCTACTAAAGCTTTATTGTTTCACTTTTCACAGTTAGGTCTGTGATCACCCTTGAATTAATATTTTGGTTTATGGTATAATGTAAAGATCAAGCCACAGTCTTAAAAGCAACTCAAGAAAAAAAGATATTACTTTCAAAAGAATGACAGTATTACTTACATGTGATTTATCAACACAAACTCTGGAAGCCAGAAGAAAATGAAATGACATTATGTTCATTGCTCATTTTGTTTTCAAGCAATAGGACTATGGCCTACCTAGCAGCATTTGAACTGCTCCTGCCTTTTGGCTATTATCAATAGTGCCACTATGATCATTCATATACAAATATTTGTTTTTACGATTATCTGTTGACAATGTAGAGAACATCTACAATTCTTTCGAATACATAACTAGGAGTGAATTGCTGAGTCATATAGTAATTCTGTTTGACTTTTTGAGAATGTGAGTTTTTTGAGTTTGTGACATTTTCATGGTCATTCTGTCTTCAAAAATTGCTTCTGGGCCTCCCTGGTGGTGCAAGGGGTTAAGCACCACAGTATGAAGCAATCCATACCCTCTGCAGCACAAGTTCGATCCCTGGCCGGCCAGGGAGCAACACACATGGTGAGGCAGAACTCTCCTGTCTCACCCGCTGCTACCCTCAGCAGTGTATTTCAGTCAGTCTGCCTGTTCTGTTCCCCACTCTGTCTCTGGTGAATCCTCTCACCCCTCACATATCTGGCCTGTGCCCCAGCTCTTGTATGCATAAATAAATAAATCTTTTTTAAAAATTGTTTCTGTTGCATATTATCTTCTTTTGATACTTCAATTTTAAGTATAGTAATAGTTGATTATATCCCACACACTCCATGTAGATTTTGATTCTCTTTTATTTATTTATTTATTTATTTTTAGAGATTTATTTATTTATATAAGCACTGGGTACAGTCAGAAGCATGGGAGGGTGAGAGAATTCACCAGAGCCAGAGCGGGGAACAGAACAGGCAGACTGACTAAGTACACTGCTGAGGAGAGCAGTGGGTGTGGCAGGAGAGGTCTGCATGCCATGTGGGACCCTCACTGGCGGCTGGGGATCGAACCAGCGCTGCAGAGGCTGAGGGCAGCTTCGCAACCCAGTGCTCAACTGCTGTGCCACTGGGGAGGCCCTTGATTCTCTTTTATTAAAATTATCTTTCATCTTTTATTCATACTTTCCTTTACTTTCCTAAACATATTGATTAGAGTTCTTCAAAATTCCCTAGACTCATAACACTAGTGCCAGAATCACCTTAGTGTACACTTGTGTGTGTGTTTCTTTTAGCTTACCTTCTGGCCTCTTAGTTCTATTTTTTAGCATACTTCATAGTTTTTGAGTGGATCTTGGGCATTGGGAACAGAGTTTTTAAAGGTTATGGATGACTTGCCATTTTCCAGAGAAGGTGATGTTTTCTTCTGGAAAGAATACAGAATGTCCAAGATCACCTTGACTTTACTGAAGCTTGGTTTAAGGCTTTGGTAAGTTTGGTCTATTTCAAATTTACCCTTTCTTCTAGGACATGCGCCTTACTCCTAGGTTATAAACCTTACAGGGTCTCAACTGAAAAGCAGAGAAGTTTATTAAAGCCCGTGTACATTGGCAGGAGTAGAGCTTTAATCTCCTTGCCCCGCTCCCACACACACCATGTGGCTGCTGAAGATTTGCACAGCAATTTAGTCTCTTAGTTGTTGTTGTGTTTTTATTTGTTTCTAAGGGTCTTATCACTTGTACGTGGAGCTGGAGTGGCCAATGATTTTGGGAATTTGGATTCATGATTTTGGCCCCTTCACTGTGCTTTGCTTTTCTCTGGGGTTTTGCCCTTTAATACTCAACCACTTTGGCATCCCCAAATTCTAATTCTGTGTTCTTAACCCAGTACTCGTGCTGTTTCTACTTAAACTCTTCTTCTAGGCTATAATCTGGAAAATGTCTCAGGGAAAATCTAGGGATAATGGTAGCATGGCATTCATTTCATGAATTTCCTTTCTTTCAAGGATTCCAGCCCCTAGAGTTTCCCTACATTGGTTATACTTCAGGCTTCAGAAAGCTATTTTATTATTTGATCAGTTTTTAGAGTTGCTTTTGGTGGAAGAGTTGGTCCAGCACAAACTACACCATCATAGCAGACCAGAAACTCTCTACAAGCAAACTCTTCAGAGTCCAAATAATTCCTATATCAAATATGTTGTCACAAAAACAATGGGAAAAGGAGGAAAACTACTCAAATCATTTTATGATGACAGAAGAATTGTAATTCTAAAGGCAGTAAAGAATAGTACAAAAAGCAAAATAATAGAATCATCTTACACATGAATATGGAAACAAAAATCTTAAAATATTTGCAAATAGAATTCAACAATGTATTAAAAAAAATACCCCAGTGTAGGTAGGGTTTCCCTCATTAATATAAGATTAGCTCAATTTCAAAAACTCTGTCCACATAATACACTACCTAACATATTAAAGGAGAAAATTCACAAGATTTTCTTAATAGATACAGAAAAGAAATTGGATAAAATCTGACACTTTCCATTGCTAAAAAAACTATACATGTGTAATATTTATTCATAATTGCATCACTATATATTAATCAAACAAAATCGGCAATGCTTATATTATATTAATTAACATATGATTTAACATATTAATATATAAATTATACAAATATGCATAAAACAACTCTTTAATGGATCAGGAAGGTAAGGTCTTTTGACCCTCATAAAGAATATCTGTAAAACATCATATTTTATGGTGAAAATGAAATAATTCCTATTTAGATCAAGAATAGACAAGGCTGTCTTCAAAACCCTTACCATTGAAGAACACTGTACCAGAGATACCAAATAGTTAAAAATAGTCAAAATTTTGAAAAGCACATAATTATTAGAAATAGAAAATTTTATTATTTACAAGCAATATTATTATCTATAGAAAAGTTAAGAATACTATATAGAGATTTTGAGTAATAGTAAAAAAAAAGATTATGATAATTACTTAAAAAAAGGAACATATGAAATCCATAGTGTTCCCAAATAATAAAAGCAATTAATTAGAAATTGTATTACAAAGATGACATTCACAACCATAGCCTTTAAGATCCTTGGGAATAAAGCTATCCAAATGTGCAAGAACTACATGAAGAAAATTATGAAATCAGATTTCCAGTTCACATCCAAAAATAAAAATATATTCCAGATGGAATTAGACCTAAGTATTAAAAAAACCTTTAGGATTCTAAGAAAAAAAAGAATATCTTCATGATCTTATAGGAAATGTTTTTCATTATACTATATACCAGGGAAAGTAAAATAAACTTATATGTAACAATATGCATACATCTGAACGTTGCACAAAGAAAGCAATTTGCAGAATATATAGTGTTATCACTCTACAGTGAAGCAATTTTATGTAATTTTCAATAATGTAATTTATGTAAATGTTTAAAACATGCAAGGCAATAGAGTAGATGATTTATAGATTTTCATGACTTTAGCAAAAATATAAAAATAAATTTGGATTGGAAGAATGTGTGCAATCTAAAGTTATATAAGTGGTTACTCAAGGAAGTACTAGGACCATGTAGGGGAACAGGTAGTCTTCAGTTTCATATCTACTATGTTTTATGTTGAATACATCATATGCCAAACTTTTAAACATTAATACTTATTCATTATGACCGTGAATGTGACATTAATATTCAGTATCCTCTTTAAATGAGGTCAGGAGGCTAGAAAGAATGCCCATGCATGCATGAATCAGCAAACCCAGCCTTGCATCTCCCAGGAGAGGAGGTGCTGTTTTCCCTTTGAGCAGAGCAGAACTGAGGGGGAGGTCTTCCAGAGGTTATTTAGGGGGGTGTTAGGTTGGATTTGGGGAAGTGTGCATGGGTCTTGCCATGAACATACTTTCCAATCTGCCCTCTCTTCTGTTGTTTCTTTCCAAATAAGCCTTATTTTTTGGTCGCTGAAATAATTTTGATTATTTTGATTGCTTTTGTTTGAGGTCAACAAATATTTTCATATTTGTTTTGTATTTCATATTTTCTGCTGCCATTTCTGAATTCTTGTAAAACAAGACAGGGGAAAGGTCCTGCGGGTGGTCCCTTTGAAACCACCCTCTGGCATCGGAAGAGTCAGCTATGAGTTTTCTCTGAGTAAATTTAAAAGATAAAGAAAACAACCCAACAAATCCCAGGTCAATGTGAGACTGAAATTTTACAGGGAAACGGATCTGATTTGAGAGGTGGAAAGGGAGCTGACAATAGATGCCAAGTTAGCATTTTCCTCCCTGGGAGACTAGGTGTGGCTCAACTTCATGGAGTACTTGTGAGGCATTAATGGGCTAAGAATGGGAAAGTTAGGAATCTTTGTTCAATTAAAATTTGGTTGCAGCATCATTAAAACTAGCTATTCCGCCTGCTACTAATTTCATTCTTGGCTACTAGGCTGGTTATTTGTTTGTTTGTTTGAATCAAAAAGAGAATCACTACTGATGGGGCAGATCAAATTGAAGTCCACACAAGGGGCAAAGTGGTCATGTGTTCATGAACGAGAGCAATGACACTGGAGTGGGTCTCAGCACAATCTTCTCATTGCAAATTCATTTTGTAAATTTGGTGACAGTTTGAGTGCAGAATTGCACAAGTGCCTGGGATTTCTGCTTTTCTTTTTCCAGTTGTGCTGGGTAGTTTTCTTACTTTAGAATTGGAAGGGGCTACATGGTCCTAAGGACCTTCCATTTACAGACAAGGAAATTGAGACCCAGAGAAGTAAAATTACTGGTCCAAAGTCATACAACTCATTACCAAGCCTTCTTTCAATGTTTCTGAAAATAGTTCTATGGTGTACTTCTAAAATTATCCTACCCCTATTATTAAGTCAGCTGTACTAAGTACCCTTGGTGCGCCATAGGCTCTCTTGGCCATGGGAAAGACCTTGTCAAAGAGCTGGCAAGTAAGCCATTTAAACAGACAATGTAGGGCCTCCCTGGTGGTGCAGGGGTTAAAGTCTCAGCACTATCAATCTTTCCACAGCGACTGCTGCATGAGTTAGATCCTCTGCCAGGAAGCTAACCCACAGGGTGCAGCAGACCTCTCGTCTCCCCTGGTGCTCCCCTCAGCAGTGTATTTCAGTTAATCTGCCTGTTCTGCTCCCCACTCTGTCTCTGATGAATCCTCTCTCACCCCCCGCAAAGCTCTAGCCTACACCCCAGTTCTTGTATGCATAAATAAATAAAAATAAATCTTTAAAAATAATAATAAATAAACAGGCAAGTTTTTCCTGGTATCAACAGGATCACCACATTTCAGCTTTCCCTTACACATTGCAGGATGAAGTTCCAGAACTTGAAGAAGATATGACCACTCTCTAAATAATACCGTTTATGACCTATTCCATAAATATACTGCTTTATGACCTAATCCATATATATATATATATATATATATATATATATGTGCTTTCCAAAAACATTGCCATCTATATTCTCATTTGAGTCTCAAAGCCTCCATGATACAGGTAAGCTGGGCCCCATTATCCCACGTTTCCACAGGAGAAAGTTGATATACAGAGAGGGAGGAGTTTGAATTGGCTTTTGGGGCTGGGGCTCACCTCAGGATGCCTATCTTGAATCTGGGCTGTGAGCAGTTCCTTGGCCCCTCCTTGTCCTGACATGATCATCCTTCTCGGTTGTAATTAGTTCAGAAGCCTTATAATAACCAGCATTGGTGGGACTACAAGCCTGTATGAGTGCTGAGAAGGGGAAGAGGAAGGTTGGGGGGGTCATGATTATCTCTTTCAAAAGATGCATAAATGACTAGAGGGAGCATGATAAAAGGTGGAATAATGAAGTCTCAAATGATTCTAGTTGAGAAGGACAATGTATAAGTTCAGGGGTCTCCAAATCCCTGCTTTATCAGAATTACCTAGGATTGCTTTTACTTCTCTAATCTTTGTTCTTGAATGTGGAATAGATTCTTGAGACTCAGAAATCAAAAGTAACACAGGTGATATGGGAAAAGTGTCCCACTCACCTCTAGGTTCTAATGACCCTATTCTTCATCTCAGAGGTAAAAGATGGTGTCAGTGTATGCTTTGTATAAGCAAAGCATATATCCCCCCAGTCCCTGACACATATTTACACAAAAGGTAATATTCTGTAAATATTGCTCTTGAGTTTATTTTCTCCTAAATAATATATTTGGAAGACTCTATCATATTAGTACACAAAGAAGCTTCCTCTTTCTTTCTTAAGCTGTATTTTATTCTTTTACATGCATATGCTGTGATTTTTATTTAACCAATTCCTTATTAATAAACCATGATTTTTTCAATATTTTGATATTAAAAACATAGCTGTACTAAATAATCTTGTGCAGTTGATATTTAAGAAAATCGAATTTTAGTCTAATACCACGTAGCCATAAGATCTTGGGCAAGTTAGTTAGGATTTTGACCTTATAGAACTGGAAGAAAACTTAATGACCACTTGGTTCAGAAATTCCCCAAAGTATGTGCTCCCCTAGGAAACTGACAGTCCCCATTAGACTCAGAAGACAACCGTGAGCAAATGTTAATTAATTCAAGGTTTCACACATTTATTTAATAATGGGATGATTTTTTCAGAGACCGGGGTGATTAGATTTATATGTCATCTTGGAAGGTGTTTTAGGACAATACTAAAACTTAAATTGATGAATTTGAGTGATCAGCCTGCCCTTCATAATGTGGGGAGGCCTTATTCAATCTGTTGAAGACCTGAATAGAACAATGAGATCAGTCTCCCGAGTGAAAAAAGCCTTTGGACTTGATCTGCACAATTAACTCTGAATCTCCCATCCCCCATCCCCCACTCCGCAACATTTTTGGATGTGCCAATCTCCATAATCATGTGAGCCAATTCCTTATAATAAATGTCTTTCTATACCTATACACACTCTATTGGTTCTGTTTTTCTGAAGAATCCTGACTATTAAAGGAAACAACTATTCAGATGCTGTGGAATTAATGTTCCTTAGAAAACAGAAAACAGCCTAGTCCAATCTTCTCTAATTTTACAGCTATTAAATCAGAGAGGTTCAAGATTTTATATGTTGATAATCTAACATATGCATGCACAGTATAAATCAGTATTGTAATAAGTATTGTTTGATTTGCTTTGAATAGTCAGTGATCTGTCTAGGAAGACAATATAAACTAAGCAAATAAATTTTCAGAGATTTAAAGCACAGTAAAGAAAAAAATTGAAGAGAGAAAATGGATGTGATAAATTATCAAATAAATTGTCCCAAGCTGACTATAAAAGTTTAGAGATAAAAATCATTAAACATTCATAGAGGACATGAGACTTAATATGGGTCACAAAGGATGAACAGATCAAATAGTAGAGGAGTGAGGTTAGATATTCCAACAGTCAAGGAAACACTAGGCATATTCTGGGCACTGGAATCCAATCTTCACCAATGTTCCCTTAGTTCTCTCAATCAACAGTCATTATCAACAATTTACTATGTACCAGGCACCATTCTAGGTAGCGAGAATGCAACAGTGAGGAACACAGACAATGTCTCTGCTATGAAGGGGATTATATTGTAGAAGGGGAAGAAAAAATAAATGTAAGTTATTAAATACTTTAGTTATTAAATATTTTTCACCATGGTGAAAAAAATAAAACGAGATAAAGGGGTTACAAACAATAGTGGACTAGGCGAAATTTCTCCTCTACAAATAGTGGCCAAGAGGCCACTTTTGTAAGATGGTGTTAGAGCAGAATCCTGAAATGAAAGAGTAATGCATACTTCTGGAGGAAGACAACACTAAGGAAGGGGAAAGGAAAAGAAATGCAAAGATCAAAGACGGAAACACGTCTACTATGTTCAAGGAGCAGCATGTAGACTGGTGTACTGCTGGGCAGGGAGTAGGAGGATGGTAGCAGCAAATGAATTCTTGGAGCAGTCTAGGTAGGGTCTTACAGATTATCTTAAGGCCTTTGGTCCTTATTCTAATCAGATGAAGAGACATTAAAGGACTTTGAATAGAGGATCACCCTAACTACTGACTGAAACTAAGCTACAGCCAAGAGCAAGAAAATCATATAGGCTGTTTTTGTAATGACCTGAGAAAGAAATGAAAATTGTTTTGAATTTTAATGGCTAAATGTGTTTGAAGTCTGGATATACTATAAGGTAGAACTAAGAGGATTTGCTTGGATTGCCTAGTGGTAATGTAGGACTGAGTTCTGCTCAAGGAGAAAAAATTCTGGGTTCTGCTCTCTCCTGCCACCAATTGGTCATAGGAGCAAGCCTTACCTAGTCCACCTAAATGGAGTCACTGACATCTTACTTGGAGTTAGGAAGCCAAATTAAATAATCTCATGAGGTAACTTTAGTTGTAAGACTTACAAATTTGGTTTACTGTGTGTCTCAAAATTAGTAATCCACTATCTATTCTTTTGTGATGTATACTATAGTTTCTTGTAAAGAATTGTATCTATGACATTATAAGTTCCTTGGAGGCTGGGATCTTCTCTAAATAACCCTACACACATCCATGTTCATCAACTACCTGAGCCATTCCTCAGTAGCTCAATGGATTTTGTATATAATTCTGCTTTTTCACTACTTATTTTGCTTTTCTTGTGACTCTTTAAATTTAGTGCTCAAGAACAAGCCCAGTTTCAAAGAGCAAGAAAGGGAAGAGAAAGCGTAAAAATTCTACCTCAATAGTTGGCTATATTGGGGTAGCAGGTTACTTAAGAAAGGCTTGCTAAAAAAGGTACAAGTTTGACACTGAGTTGCACCTTCAAAGGAGAGGTAAGATTTTATAAGAAAGAGAAGGGGCAGGGAGCCTTGAAAGGCTTCAAAAAAATTGAAGTAGAAAATTGAAATAAAATGACATATACCTACAAAAAATATCAGTTCCTTTCCTCTTAGAGAAATTTAACAATGTATAAGCTTTGGGCAGTGAGTAAAGCAAGCAAGCAACACCTACCATGTAAATTCAGAGTGCCCAGAAGGCAACAGATTAATTCATCTGAGTAAATGGAGTTAGCACCAAAGTGGAGAGAAGAAAAAGTGATGAAATTGGGATTGAGTTAAGAGGATGTTCCTGTCTGTCTGCTAAATTCCACATGTGGAAAGCTGAAGTTGAACACAGAGGTAAATGTACAGAAAGCAATTGTTAATTGAGTAAATCCTGCAAAATGATATTGTGCCACAAACATCAGCAGCTTTTTGCAATGTGTCCACTAAATGTTTGATACATGGGTTGTGTACTATTTTCTGTTCATTGAAATTCTTAGTACAAGTGTAGTAAAAATGCTTGTCATACATATGGGAAGGAAAACATACCATCTAGTAATAGTCTATGAATCTATAAGGGAAGACTAAGAAAAATTGTATGGATCATGGCATTATACAAACATTTCACTGCCTTTTTTTCTCTCTCATACCCAAACTCTGGCATATATCAGTTCAGACAAATAAGATCAAATAAAATATCTTCTGACAATTTTATGTGTCTTTTCTCTGTGCTTTCTCCAAAAATCTCTCCAGTGATTCAATGGTGTTAATCATATACAAAAAACAAACTGACCTATTGGAGGGGAGACTTCCTTTCCTGGTAACCACAATCCCTTTCTGTCCCTTTTTACACAAGAATAAGTCCATTGCATTAGGAGTATTGGGCCTTTTTGTGTTCCACTTCAAAGGCATTGAAAAAAAGGACTCGGGGGCATGGGAGTTCTAGAGTGGTATGAGGGCAGGAGGAACAGATACTAGTTCTTTAAATGATGTCTTTATCTTCTCTTTGATGTCCACGGGTGGGCCGCAGGGGATCCATAAAAACTGAAGATCATATGTAAGTTGTCTATGTATGAATTATACACATGTGTATTTTTCTAACAAAATCAATGATAATTATAAAGGACTGATAATGAGAATTATAAAGGACTGATTATCTTTTTGTGCCTTCACCCAAAGAAGCAGCAATAGAGATTTGGCTCTTGTAGTCAGTGGATAAGGATCTCGGACACCTCTTGGCCTGGAGGTCTTTCCTGGGATTTTGAGTCCTACTGTAACAGGGTGGTCCCCAGGAAGAGGGGAGGTTCCCGGTTTCCTGCCGCACCCAAAGGAGGGTGGAGCTGAGCAGGGAGAAGAAGAAGCTGCAGAGGAGACTGGGCAGGAAGGAAGTAGGATGGAGAGCCAGAAGGAGCCCTGGAGGAGGCACATGGAGCAGAGAGACACATGAAGAAACTGCACTGGCTTTTTGGTCATGGACTGGGTGACAGAGATGTGGGTGAAAGAACGTGGGGAGGATAACAATGGCAGTTTTTGTCTTGATTTTGATTTTGCTCTTTTCCTCCCAGACTTGTCTGGTTGTTTCTGATCCTTTTCTGTGGGTCCCCACTGAAAGGTGCTTTAGACTGTGGCAGGCTTTTGGGCCTTGCTCTGGCCAATCCTGTTTGGGTGGACTTTTACCCATGAGGGGACGGGTAACTTTGAGTGCTTGATCTAGAAACTATATTCTTTGCCTTTCCTGTATTGTTTACTAATTGTATTAAAGTTCCTTTTCATTAAAGTCTCATATGTTTTGTGTTGACGTGGCAGATGGCAGAACCTATTTAGAGCAGGCAGGTTTGCAGGGTCTGGGGTGTCCCTCTCCCTGCCCTGTAACACTACCAGCCCACAGCTGCCCACTCCCTGGACTGGGTCTGCTGGTTTTCTTACACACTGAGTGATTGCTGCTGCTGTTGATGCTACTGATTTTGCCCTGTAAGAAACAGGATTTGTGCGCTTCTTACAGCAACACTTTAGACTGCTTAAAATAAAAACACACACTCCACGCCACAGGGAAATCACACTACCTTTACTCAGGGCATGCCAGATATCCAAAAAGGAAGACCCTTTTCCAAACCCAGTTGGCCGTCTTTCTCTTTGCCCTCCTCTCAGTCTGTTAAGCTAACCCCAAATTTACACAATTACTCACATAGAACAGGAAACGCAAATGTTAAAGTGCTGACAATGTTTGACCACATTTTTCATGTAATTCACATTAGAGCATCTTATGTAAAAGTTGAACAATCCTTGAAAGACTATACAAAAGGCACTCAACATAAAAGAGTTTTTAAGTTATAGAAAATTTGAATTCATTGACTTCTGTAGGCCAAATGAGAACTTTCACCAAATTACTTGTTGGCAGTGGGTCTTTTACTATCTTTGTTTCCTTTTATTTCTATGAAATAAAGTGGCAAGAGAAGGGGGGAAGGGGACAATGACAGGAAACAGCAATCCACCTCCGCACCAAAATATCAACAGAAAACCACAGCTATGCTGCCATCTAACAACAATATATCCTGTTTAGGAAAATCCCTGGTCCCAGAAACAGTCGTGTAACTGTAGACAATAATGAAATTACATCCTGCACAGGCTCAAACCTCCATAGCCTCTAACAACATTATTCCCCCCTTTGCTTTCCTGAACTCTCTCAGGAGGTTTTGTTCCTTAGGAAGGAACCTAACGATGACTTTCAAAGAAGGTGGTGATCGATCATGGTGAGGATGGGCACAGATGTGCTACTATTGCTTATCAGGGCCTCTGCTTTTAGTGGCCATAAATTTGGGAGCTGGGATAAAAGTGTTTGACCATTTCTTATCAAAGAGAAGGGAGAGCAGCCACTTTTCTTAAGGAGAACAAATATCTATCAGGGTAAATGGTTCTGAAAGGCATGCAGCCCTTTCTTAGATGAATGTAAGTGGACTCACCCTCAATCTGTCATTAAGCGATGGGTCACTTTTAAGCTTCATAAGGGGAGAGATTTAAGGCACACTTGAAGTCACAGAAGTGCATTCAATTGTTCCTTGCAAATCTTGCAATGGTATTTCTTGCTTAAATCTCCTAAGCAAAAGGAAAATATTAAATAACAATAACCTTTGTACTGAGATCAAGTTGGGTAAGTGTTGCTCACAAAGATCACCTGAGATAAGAAAGAAGGATCTATTACCAGTCATTCAAAACTGGGGATGACTTTGACTATCTGTATGATTTTCCAGATGCTACCAGGTACAGTTTGCTCCTGGAAATTAGATCTCTGATGATGATAAATACAAAGATGAATCTCTAAGATCTTGGGATTCCATCACCTGTGAGATTGCCATATTCTGTAATCCTAGAATCCAAACTCCCAAGCGAGTATAATCAACGCGCCATGTAATCCGAGGAACACAATCACAGACGTGCTTACTGCTCAGAGGAAGCCTGGAAGTCAAACATCCACACTGAGGTAACGCAGCTCTCAAAGGGATCAAATGACACCAGAGACAAATGTATCGAGTTGTTGTGGCAACTGATCCAAAGTGTGGTCCAGCTGTTCCCAGTCTGTTTCCCAACATCAGAGACTATTCACTCAAGGCAAACCATAAAAATACCTCCTTACTCATAAAAAAAGACATTCTCTGACTCCGAGGCCAGACTGTTCTTCTCCTCAGGCCATGGCCTGCCTCTCCCCACTCGCTCCTGTCTTCTGCTCCAAGTAAGATCTGGGGGAGACTCTTGCCAATAACTACACTTGTGTTCTCTAATTCAACAGAAAGGCAGATTACCTCAGAAAAGCAGGGGGCATGTGACTCACCCACCCACAGCCACACACAAACTCAATTAGCATCTTTTAGTCCCTCTTCCTTGGACCAGGTGTTTACGTTTAGTCTGTCTGGGCAAACACTTCCAAAGTATATCCAAGTGAAAGCTGACCTGTTTGGGTTTTTTACTATATAAAGTAGATTATGAAATATATCTATTAGAAAGAATCAACAAAGGGAACTGGTTAGTGGAAAGAGTGTGAAGTTCTTTTGCTGTGAACAGTCAAGTCCTGGACTGCAGTTACTAGCTGTGAGGTCTTACAAGTTACCGGTTCTCTGAAGAGCACGTTCCTCATCTGAGGAAAATGGTGTTAATGATATTTGTCTTGTCAGGATGGTACTTTTCAGAGTTTAAAGTGCACATGAAACCCTGGGGGGGGTCTTATGATGACACACATTCTAACTCAGTAACTGGTCAGGAGTGGGGCCCAAGAGTCTGCATTGCTAACAACTCCCAGGCTGTTGCTGCAGGTCAGGACACACTTTGAGTAGCAAGGTAGTCAGGTCGTCCAAGGATCTAACTTTATAAACAGCAGCTACCACAATATTTGGCACATGGAATGCATTCAGTGAGTGCTCTTCCTTTTTATTTTCATCATCTTCATCCCACACAATGTATTACAGAAAACACTAACTATGAATACAAAGCTTCAACTCCTCTGAGAATCTGCAGTTGGAGACAGCCAAAAGAGAATTCTAATAACATAAAGTCTCCCATTCTTTTCTTCTAAAATGAAAAGAGACATGGAGAGGGAAAACAACTAGACTGGCTGGAAATATAGGGCAGGGACTGTGGCTTTCACTACAAACACCTTTCAGATAACAGGCACCACCTAAGCACTGCTGGCTGTTCTCCATCCAGCACTTCCTTTATCTCAGCATTTAAGCTCCTCACCTTCCCTAGAATTTGCTTATTACACTTATTCTTTATTCACTGCCCCCCCAACTCCTGTCCCAGAATGTGAGCACCACGAGAACAGAAATGTTTGTCTATTCTGTTCACTAATCTTTCCCAAGCACCTATGACAGTGCTTGGCACAGAGTAAACACTCAATAACTATTTCTGATGAATAAATACCTATGTTACAGAAGCAAAAACTGAGAGTCAGTGCACTTAAATGACGTGTATGAGGGCCTCCCCTGGTGGCGCAGCAGTTGAGCACCGGGCTGCAAAGCTGCCCACAGCCTTTGCAGCACCAGTTCGATCCCCAGCCTTGGCGAGGGTCCCACATGGCACGCAGACCTCTCCTGCCATGCCTGCTGCTCCCCTCAGCAGTGTATTTCATCAGTCTGCCTGTTCTGCTCCCTGCTCTGGCTCTGGTGAATTCTCTCACCCTCCCACGCTTCTGACTGTACCCAGTGCTTGTATAAATAAATAAATAAATCTTAAAAAAAAAATGACATGTATGAGATAAAGCATCAGAGTCAGGTTTCAAAACTTGACAGTCTGGATCTGATGAGTGCAGCATTTATTTAACAGAGAAATAAAGAAAATGAGGGGGAATCTCCAAGTCTAAGCTAGTACTCAAGTCTTTGATTCCCATGAAGTTATAGGATTGGGTAGATATAAATAATCAGCTCCTCATCAGGGTGACTGAACAAGGCTGATGGGGATTTGCACACAGATAGAGGGGGTGATCTGGGATCTCAAGATTAGTCCGTCATTAAAGTACCCATTTAATATCCACATGTAGCAGGTGCCCTTGAGTTGCCGCCTATAATGTGTTTGGACAGCTGTAATGAATGGCAGATGCTATTAGCTGTGTGGAAGGACCAGTGTTTCTCAACTTTTCCTCCTTAGGCAGAGGTGTCACCTGTGGGAATCTGGAGACAATGCCAGATTGAGCATTCTTTGGGATTTTGTGTATGTTTGTACATTCTGAAATGGGAAGGAAAGAAGTCACCCTCTTTTGCCCATACCAACAGCAGACACTGGAGAAAGCTTCCCTGGGAGAGACTGAGGTGAAGGGCACTAATGGAAACTATATAGCCTTCCAAAATTAGGTTGAAAGGGAAGCTACAAACACCTCATAAGGAGCCTACCACCTGTGTCACAGGTATTATTAGGCCAAATTTACAAAAGAAGACCTTGAGGTTCAATGACTCACAGAGCAATTTGCCTAAGGTCACACAGACAGGAGGTACTAGAGACAAACTTAAGTCAGCAAACACAAGCTCTGGGTCACTTCTGTAAAGAACTTAGCACATGGTGATGGTGCTCGGGTGAATTGGTGAAGGATATTCTATGGGGACTACACCTGGGGGGTGGGGAAGCAAACATTGTTTAAAAATGAACAATGATGTAAAATATATATATATATATATATATAAATAAAAAAGACTATATCATTTCTATTAGACATACAGTATGAACATGTTCCTTATAGGAAATTTGATTAAGAAGATTACAATAAAGAAGTTTCTCTGGTTTAAAAAAAAAAAAACCATCACAGGGCACAGAAATTACCTGATTAAAATAAAATGCAGATATGCACTTACAGGAGTGTGTATGTATAGGCTTGTCTTCCTTACAACAAAGAATTCTTTGATTCTTCATCTTGCTGTTAGAAAGTTCTTTTTCTCTCTTTTCTTTCTCTCTTCTTTTGCAGTCAAGTTCTTATGTTACTCATGGCCCCCTTCCCTCCTTATTCTTTTCTTTTCTTTCCTTTTTAAATCCTCTATTTGCGTTACAAGGGTTTCCTTCCTATCATGGTCCTTAGGTCCTCTATCCGGAGCGTCTCTCTTTTTTCAAATTCTCTTGTGGAGGAGAACAAGCATGGCTTGTGAAGTCATCACTTGAAGGATAAACTCCTTGCTAATGATAAGCCTACTGAGCTCCCTAGGGGTAAAGATCTTTTTGGCTGTAGGCTATACATAACATCTAGCACAGTGCCTGAACATTATAGGTGCTCAATAAATATTTTTAATGAATTAATAAATAAAATATAAAATGATTACCCTACAGAACCACCCAGTTTCCTCCTTTGGCTGAAAAGATCATGAGCAAAAAACTTGAAGCAACTGCAGAGTCTATAAAAATGCTCAGTAAAGAATACATGTTAACATCTGCATAGTCTACAGTGAGACACTTTCATAGTGAGAGAGATTAGGCAAGATAGTAGAAAGACAGACGGAAGGAGAAGGGAACTCACATTTAGTGAGGGCTTGCTATATTTATATTCTGTGCAAAGTACTTTTCACGCATTAACTCATTTAGTCTTCACTGCAGATTTGTAAGGGAGGATTTACTTTCCCCCTCAATCCACTTAGAGTTAAGAGGGATTCTGTGCAGACTTGTTTGAGTTCAAAACCCTTGTCTTTTGACCAAACCATAATGCACAACTTTATAGGTATTTTTGCTTACAAAATAGTGTTTTAAGTAAGTTCTAGGACTCTTGTGAATCATTTACATTGTTAAATCTTCTCCCAACTTTTTCTAAATAGGGTCTACATTTTGTTGGTACTCTTTTTTCTCTAAAATTGAGTATCTATATGATAGATTCTTTCTATTTTTCCTTTTAAGCAGAATCTTTACCTAACAAATCATTCTAATGTCCCATTACCCCTGGAAATGTTCATGAATTTTCAATAGGTGCTATTCTCAGAGCTATTTTGCTCACATTTACTTATATTGTGGGAAAATCCATAGTTGTTCTTGCAATGACTTTTTAAAAGTATTCATTTTTATGTTTTTAAATATAGCTGAAGATCTAAATTATAAAATTGATCCTTAAAAATTGATCTCTAAGCGTATAGCTGTAGTAGACTCACGACATATTTTTTTTTTTCTGCAACAGCAGAAGTAAGGAATGATGTGTGTAAGCACAGACTAAGAGAAAGAGTGCTGACTTCTATGTAAGAGAAAAATCCATTGAAAATTAGATGAGCTGAAGATCTGGCTCTGACTACAAGAGATAGGAATTTTCTAAAAATCAATTCCCAAGACAATTTTTCTTACATCTTTTCCCCCACCCACATGTCAGAAAGGAAGCCACTGAGAAAGTTTTATGTCAAAAAATACAGTGATGACTGTTTTCTTATAAACCTTATCCAGGCAGTCATCTGCAAGGCAGGGCACTCAAGTCTTAGAGTACATCAGAGTCACCTGAGGATGTGTCAGCCCAGAGACTGTTGGGTTCTGCCACAGTGGGGCTAAGTTGGGGCTTGAGAACTTGCATTTTTTAACAAGTTCCCAGGTGATACTGCTGCTGGTGTGCTCTGGAGTTGAAGTCCCCAGGGGCTACTGATGCTCAGTCTGGAGGCTCCAGGACAATAGTTGGCAATCCTTGCTAAACATCAGATTCACCAAATGAACTTTTTATAAGTACTGACCTCTGGTCCGCAGCCTTAGATTTTTTAATTCTTTTGAAATCCTGTGGGGTCTGGGCCTTGGAATCACTGAGTTTGCCTAACTTGATAAGTATGAAAATGGACTTCATTTTCTAAAATTAATTTTTAAATTTTGTCTTATTAAAAATTACCTGGGGAAAGCAAAACAGCAGGATTTTTGGTTAGATATGCGGGTTCAAATGCATGTATTTGCTTAAGTTCCTTTCCAAAAGTCCTCTAAAACAATGGTAATGGACCAAAAAGGTGGGAAGACTAACTCACCAGGTCTAGAAGGACAGGAAAACAACACAATAAAAATACTAATATTAGAAAAACAAAGGAAGAGTGATAACTGACTTAGTTGGCCAGAGAGCTGATCTCTATACCTGTGAATTCTTTAAGGCGGCCTGCTTCTTGCTGTGGAACTCCAGAAACTCCTAGGAGGCACCAGTGCCTTGGAGAATCTGTGGGTGTGGGTTCCTATGAGCTGGCTACTAGCTGGCCACTCATGGGCAACTGTGTCCTATTTGTTGTCTGCAAATCACAGCAGAGCATTCCTTGACTACCTATAGAGTATAGCCCATATCCCGAGGCAGGCCTGGGGATGCCTAGGCCGCTGTTGACCTGATTACATGCCTGTCTATCTCCATGGTAGTCTCGGGATGACTCTGCCTGTGATAACATCAAATACTTCGCTGACGCAAATGGCTCTTGACATATGGTCACGCTGTCCCCTTCCCAGTCCCTCATAAAACGTTGTCCTCCATTCCTATCCCACCCTCCAGACCTGATTCCTCATATCATTGTCTCATGATCAGCTTTTACTGGCCTGTGTGCTTTCAATAAGTGGCACAAGAACTTCTGCTCAAGTAGCAGAGTCTTGCCTTGCAAACCTGCTCCGGGACTGTTGCGTGGAACACAAAGCGGCAATAAAGTTCCTGTGGCAATAAAATGGTGCCCGAATAGGGACTGGTGGATTGAAACAGGAGAATTGAGAAGCAACTTAAAGCCAAAGATCCTTCACTCTAAATTAGTAGTTATTTGAATGTGGACTCCTAGGAGTCCCCAATACCCTTGCAGGGTCCCTGAGATTGCAATTATTCTATTATGAAAATGACAGTTACTTGTTTTTCATTCTCATTCTCTCACAAGTATCAAGTAGGATTTCCCAGAGTCTATATAGCAAGTAACAATGTCACAACTCTCACAATTAATGGAGTATATGCTTGTATATACTTATATTTTAGATTTTTCAAGGTATGGTTTTAGGATATAGATATTTGTGTTTTCAAAAGTCAACTCCACTTGTTCTCAACACTTACACTGTGCCTTACTGCAATTTTCTATAATGCCTACTATTATATGTGTAACCCCACAATCATACAATAAGTTATTATATTAATAGTTAATGTAATTATTATAATAATTATATATTTATTATCAAGTTATTTATCCTAATGTTTTCCTCTTATCTACATAGAAATAAAAACATCTTGCTGTCTTGTGCAACAAAACTATTTTGAAACCTTTAAAAAATTCTAAATTTAAGCCCTCCCTGGTGGTCTCAGCACTATCACCACTGTGACCTGAGTTTGATCCCCAGCCAGGAAGATAACCCAATTATAGTGCAGCAGACCACGCCTGCCTCGCCCACTACTCTCTTTAGCAGTGTATTTTAGGAGATCTGCTTGTTCTCTTCTCCACTCCATCTCTGGTGAATCCTCTCATCCCCCACACCTCTAGCCTATACCCCAATCTTACACTAAATAAATAAATAAATATTATATATATATATATTTTTTTTTTCTAAAATGCCAAACTTAGAAAAGCTTCTGAGAGAGGAACTTATCATGCTGCATTGGGTAGAAATCTGCACAAGAAATCAGCTGAGAGGCTGATAAACACTTGTAAGTTTGACTGTGGTGAATGCCTACTGGATAAAACATCAATAAAAGTTAACAAAGGAAACCACCCAAGAGCCACTTCCCAAAAGTGCAGTAAATTAAAGATTTAACTACAAACATAAAGATAAAGCTAATATCTCAGGATGTTTACATCTGTATACATTTACTAATGTAGCTTTTTTCTTATATCCATCCAACATTGGCATCAACTAATCATTGATAAAGATCTTATATGTGAATTGCACTAAATACAAGTGCTGATAAAATGCAGAAAGTATTAAATAATTTATTTGACTGTCATGCTTGTACTGAAAAAAAACTGTTGACATTTAGACTCACGGTACAAAAGCTATTGTGATTAAACCACTGCCTGCTTAATACAAACCAAATCAGAAACAAATTGTACTGTGGTCATTGTCATCATGGCAATGAAACTAAAATGCCAGAATTCCTTTGTTAAGGTAGTAAAAACTATTAATTTTATTAAACTTTAACTCCTCATACACATTTTTAGAAATGCTCTGTATAAGGGAACTATACATAAAGGTCTTTACCTCTACAGCAAAGGATCATGTTTATGTTGTGGAACAATATTTGTATGATGAATTGCAAGCTGAAATGGTCATTTTTTTTTCATGGAACAACATTTTTACTTGAAAAAACAACTGGCAGGCAAATTGTGGTTATTCAGGCTTGTGTATTTGGAAGACATTTTTCTCAATCATGAACAAAGTAAGTCTATCATTTCAAGGAAAACAACTGACAGAATTTGCTGTGGATTATAAATTTTGAGGTATTCAGTGAAAACTGGAATTTTAGAATATATTTATCTGCACACCATGAGCTTGTGAACTTTCCAAACTTAAAGTTGTTTCTGAATATTTGAGAGATGGTATTAATAAATGTGCTTTTTTGACATTTTGTGATGAAATGTATTAACATTTGAAGACCTGCCTATCTCACAACTCAGCAAAACAGTATTTTGCAAATGATAGTGCACGATGTTCCAAAATTCCGCATGCGTAAATGATGCAACCAACATATTTTAATGCATCAGAGTATAAAGAGTTTATTGATATAGCTTTATATAATGCATTACAACTAACATTTAAGATTCAATCACCTGCTAACTTTTTGGTATCTGAGAAAAGCCACAATTATCTGAGAAATGTTAGTCAAATACCTCTCACATATCTGACTACTTATCTCTCTGAGGCCAATCTGTCCACACATTATTAAACCAAAACACCAAATTCCCACAGAACATGAAGACACAAGAATCCACGTTATTTTCAATTCAGCTACATATTAAAGAAATGTATAAGAATATAAAATAATGGTACTTTTCCCACTATTTTTTTAATTTTGTAAAATATAGTTACTTTTTATAAAAAGACATTACGTGTGTTAAAAATGTAGTGGGCTTATTATCTTTCAATAAATAAATGTTTTTGAATTTCTTTTTAAATTCTAACACAGTATCCAAAGTTATGACCCACATAAATAAAAGTTATTTGGAGCATTCAATATTTTTCAAGAGTGAAAGGCTCCTGAGACAAAAACCTTGAGGAGCCCTGCCTTCCACATCTGAGAAACTGTCCAATTTCCAACAAGCAGAACACTAGAGCTTGAGCTAGAGTTGAGGCTGCCAAGCCTAGCTGAGTTGAGAAGTCACATATAATCCAAAAAAAGGAGATATCCAGTCCCTTGCCTCAGACTGAGGATGACAGCAGATTTTTACTTCCAAATTAGGTGAGGAGAGAAGTCGTCTCCAGTAAGGCCCAAGAGAAAGAGACCAACAGATATGGACACTTAGGAGTCCCCTAATGGAACAACCCAGCCAGGTCACTCCACATAGACTCCCCACCAGTTGAGAAGAAATGTCCATGAACAAATAACGTTTAATCAGCTTTTTATGTTTCTCTTTTAAACGAGAGTAGAGATCCAAGGATCAATTGACATTTGAGGAAATTCTTTAATGTGAAAGACAGAAACCAAAATAAATGGAGCAGGGAAGAATATAGAGGGGAAGTTTAATGCAGAAACCATAACAAACTATTGGTGAAAGGATGGAAGGGAGGGAGGGAAGTAGGGATGGAGGGATAAAGGGAGAAGAAAATAAATAAACACAACTAAAATTGGTATCCACAAAGAGAAAGTAAGAGCTATTGCCAGAAACAAGGAAAGAATCTACACAAAGGAAGTTTTGAAGGATCAAAGAAGCTTTTGGAAATCTGAAATCTGGTAACAAATGAAATCTTCAAACAGAAAATTTAGATGATTAAAGAGATTTATGGGCCTCCCCTGGTGGTGCAGTGGTTGAGCACTGGGCTGCGAAGCTGCCCACAGCTTCTGCTGCGCCAGTTCGATCCTTCGGCCGAGGGTCCCACAGGGCATGACAGACCTCTCCTGCTGAGCCCGCTGCTCCCCTCAGCAGTGTATTTCGTTGGTCTGCCTGCTCTGTTCCCCTCTCTGGCTCTGGTGAATTCTCTCACCCTCCCGGCTTCTAACTGTACCCAGTGCTTACATAAATAAATAAATAATATCTTTTAAAAAAAAATAGAGATTTATGATAACAGGAGATAAAACAAGGAAGATAATAGATATGTGTGTGTGTGTATACATGTGTATATATGCGTGTGTGTGTGAATATATATGTATTTACTTGAGAAGTTCCAATATCTGAACCAGTAGAAGTTTCAGAAAGGGACAGCACAAAAAATAAAAAGGAAATTATCAAGAAAAATTTCATGAAATTTCCATTACTACAGGGCATAAATTATAGATTGAGAATATCTGTAACATATCTAGGAAGCAAAATGAAAAGAGAGTCACCTAAAGGGTCACTGGGAGAGTTCTCAAAAGCAGGAGAAATGAAAGGATTGGAAATCATAAAAGCAATAGTTTTCTCAACTATTTCTCAATAGTTATTTCTCAAATAGATATGAGGAAAGAAAAAGAAAATGGAAAAAAAAGAAAAAGAAAATGGAGCCAAGGCATCAAAATCTGATGGAAATCTATATGTATCCAAAATATAAATCAAATTCTAATACGAGATCTCAACATGTTTATCTCTCATTTATCTTTTTTTTTTCAGGAAGTTCCTGGACGAAAAAAAACCATTCCACCAAAATGAGGGAGTAAACCTCAAAAAAAGGCATGGATCCAACAAATAAGAGAGTCGAAAGGAATCCCCAGGATGATGGTCTAGGGAGATCCCAGGACAACAGCTGTGCAGGAAGCAGGAAGATCAACCAGTCCAGATGGGAGCAGAGGAGGGGTGCTCAGGGCATCCCCAGGAGTGGATTAGACTGGTGGCTACCTGGGCCCTCTGCTGACACAGGAAGGAGAACCTGGCCTGTGGTAAAGGGTGGGGATGAACAAGGGATGGAGTAACAGGAAACTAGGTGAATAAAAAGAAGACTGTTATTAAATCAAACAAAAACAATAAGTTGTGAAAGAAAGAAAATGTAATTATAGTACACGACATTGTCTGTTATGAATCACATTTACATCATAATAAAAATGTAAGCATGAATTCTGATTTAACCAATACTTAAGAAATAAAACAGTATGTTTCAGGGTGTGAGAAGTTAGGGAAGTGTGAGTGCTCCCCAATCCTAGTAAGAAATTAACAGCTAATACATGAATTGGAAACAAATAGGCAATAACAGCATCAGAAGATGTGGCTAGAGCTATGAAGATTGCTCTGAAGACGGGGAACGGAGGGTGGGATAGGTGGAGGTGGGCACCGATGGTTTCTATTATAAACAAAAATGCCTTCTATGCTTCCTACTAAAAATTAGAAAAAAGTAAAAATGAGAAGGAAAGCATCCTGTACTTCATATGTCTGAAGAATAACACTTTTGCTCTATTAGTGTCTTTTCTTTGCATGTGCATTTTTTATTAAGGCTTGATTTGTGTATTTTATACTTCTTTATTCACTTCAAAGCATTTTCCTATTTATTATGCTTTTGATGAATATTTCCACAACAAAACACTTCATAATAGATAACAATATTTAGGTGTACAATTGAGACTTTCCACGCACCCCCCCCAGTATTTTACTATGAAAAATCTGAAACAGAGACAAGTAGAAAGAAATGTATAGTGAATATTATATATCTACCGTCGGGTTCCACAATTGACATTTTACTAAACTCACTTTTCACATATCAGTCTCTATCCCTCTGTCCAGCAGTGATTCATTTTATGTTTTCAGGCATATCAAAGAAAGTTGCAGACTTTGCTACACATCATCCCAACACTCCACTTCATCAGGCATGCCATTAGCGTGAGTTCAATATCTGTTTTCTGGTTCTTTTCCTTAAGTAAATTATATATAAATATATATAGATAATTAAATGCATAAATCATGAATATCATTTGATGGATCTTGCCAAATGCATATTCCTGTGTAACCCAAATCCCTATCAAGATGTAGAATATTGCAATCGTCCCAGAAAATTCCCTCATGTTCCTTTTCCTCTCAATCCATATCCCTCCACCTCCGCCTATATCCACAGAGGTAATAAATATTTTAATTTTAAAAATTTATTCAAGAACTCAATTTAATTGAAATGAATATATATGTGCTTTTTGTATGAGGTTTTTTCCCACCTGGCATAATGATTTTGAGATTCATCCATGTTTTAAAGTGTATCATTAATTTGTTCTTTTATTTTATCCAGTGTATTCCTTTATAAGAAAATACACACCCCTCTGTTTAATCCGTTATGTTGGTCATAGACACCTAAACCATTTCCAAGTTTTTTGCCTATTATTAATAAAACTGTTATGAACATTCTTACAAGTATTTTGTAGTGGCATACGTTTTCATTTTCTTTGGGTAAATACCTAGCAGCAGAATTGCTTTGTCATAAGATATGTACATATTTAGTTATGAAGGAAATGGCCAGATTTTCCAAAAATGAACCGGATGTATAGGGATATTAAGAATTTTTAATTTGTGTCATGTTTTGGTAAATTGTGTTTCTCAAGGACGTTGTCCCCTCAGTGTCAGATGAGCTGGAATAAAACTGTTCATGATGTTGCCTAATAAGAACTTTAATGTCTATGGATCTAGATGAAAATTCCTTTTTCATTCCTGATACTGGCAGCTGATGATCTTTCTTTCTCATTCTCTCAGCAGTTTTTCAAATTTGTGATCTATTCAGAGAAACATTTTTGGTGTTGGCACTTTTTCTCTACTGCTGTCTATTTGTTGTTTTATAGATTCCCACTTTTCCTTTGTTGCTCTCTTCATTTTACTTAATTTGAGTCTTGTTTGTTTTTTTTCCAAGCTTCTTTATTTATTAATTTTTTACATCATTGTTCATTTTTAAGCAATATTTGCTTCTCCCCACCCCCTCAGGTGTAGTCCCCATAGAGTTTCCTTCCCCAAGGCACCTGTGCACCATCACCTCAGTCCCCTGTGCTCCTCCCTCCCTCCCTCTGATCCCTCTCCCTCCTCCTCCCCTGCAGGATGTCTCTGATATATAATTGTCTGTTTTTGCTTTGTTGTGTTTTGTACTGTTATTATTTTTTTACACTGATGTCTTATTTGGTTCCCCTATATTCCTGCTATAAGTGACACCATCCGATATTTTTCTTTTTCTTTCTGGCTTATTTCACTGAGCATAATTCCTTCCAGCTCCATCCACGTTGCTGTGAATGGCATGATTTTATCTTTTTTTGATTGCTGAATAATATTCCTATATATATATATCTTCTTGATGCAGTCATCTATTTTTGGGCATTTGGGTTATTTCCAGGTTTTATCTATTGTAAATAGGGCTGCTGCTGAGGTCACTGTTTCTTCTTTTTTAATATATGCATCTTATACCATAAATTTCCCCCTAAGCTCTATTTTTGCTGAATCCTTCAAATTTTGATAAACTGTATCTTCAGAATCATTTCAAAATACAATGTTATATTTTTGTATTAGTCAGTTGCTTTTTAAAGAAATCAAGAGAAAACGTCTTTTTATTTATCCACAAATTATAACTTCCAGTGCTTTTCATTATTATTTGAGATTAAGGTCTCCTTCTCATGGTACTGCCTTTCTGTCTGAAGACCCCTTTAAGGATTTCTTACAGCTCAGGTCTACTGGCTTTCATTTATCAAAAGCAATTTTACTTGACTTTCATTTTAAAAGAATTTTTCTAGATACAGAATTCTAGATGACTTTTCCCCTTTGCTACTTCAAAGACATTGTTCCATTGTTATCTGTCCTTCATTGTTTCTGATGTCATGTCAGGCATTATTTGAATCTTGTTCTCTTTATGTAAAATGTCACTTCTGTCTGAAAATCTTGAAGACATTTCTCACCAAATTTGGGAGAAGTTCATTTTCGGTTTCTTTGAAAATACTTTCACCCCATTCTCTCTCTCTCTCTCTCTCTCTCTCTCTCTCATCTTCTTGGTCTCTAATGCAGATGTTAGACTTCTTGATATTGGTGATGAAGTTGTTAAAACTTTCACCATTTTCTGCCCAATAATTGTTTTCTGTTCTTTATTTGTATCATTTCTATTGCTCTATATGCAGCTTCACAAACCCTTTCTTCCATAGTTTCCAGTTTCTTATTAAGCCCATCAACAAGTTTTTCATTTTAATAATTCCTTTTTGTACTTCAAGAATTTAATTTGATTCTATTTTTTTAAATATTGTTTCCATTCACTGCTTATATTTCCCTATTTATTTAATCAATATGGATATTTCCCCCTTCATATTTGAATATAGTTGTAATAGCTTCTTTAAGATCCTTGTCATTTAATTCTAATATTTGGATCATCTCAGTATTGCTATTTTTGCTTATTCTCTTGGCCATGGGTCACATTTGCCTGTTTCCTTGTATGTCTAATGTTTTTTTTAATTGTATACTGGAAAATATGAATGATATGTTGTGGAGAATGAAGAAATTTGGTTCGGATCTAGTAGCTCCTTCTTTCTGATATTTATAGTCTTCCCTCTACCATGTCTAGTCAATATGAAAATGTATTTCTGTTTGAATGTTAACTGACTCATGCTGCATATGGACAGCTGAGTAAGCACATATAAAAGTAGATCTCAGTAGTACCATCTATCTCTTTTAAGGGTTGAAGAACTTCCTCTAGTTTTTACCTTCTTTTGGTCACTCTTGTATAGGTGAATGTGTGTGTATGTATGTGTATATATATGTACATGTGTGTATGTATGCACGTGTGCATGTGTCTATCTACCTACCTACCTGTTATTGTTCAGATTTATCCTTAAAATCCGATACAATTTACTCCAGCATGTCTGTAACTGGAACTTCATTTTGCTAACTCTTGCTAGGTTTTCTGCATGCTGCATGGGCTGGTGGGTTGGTCCAATCACTAAGGCATGATCGAGTTTCAGAATCCAAGTACATGAACTTCCAAATCAAAGTAATCTAACTATATAGATTTTTTTATTCATGACTTCAGACTCTGAGTAGCATATAATTGTTCAAGCTCCAAGCTCAACATTTCATTACTGAATTGATTCTTTTGGCCACCTAAATATAGATATATGTTTACAAAGACTGTGTTACTTCTTTTTTTTTCCTGATGATGATTCCTGATTTCCTTTACATTATTAAGAAATTTTCACCTCAGTATTTCTCAAGATTGGAGAAACATGACATTTGGCTTTAATTTTCACTGAGTCCTTTCTGGCCAGGATTTACTGGGTTTGTTCCATGATTATTCCAAGTCTTAGTGAAAACTATGGCTGGAAGGGATAGATGGTAGATTCCAGGTGCTACTTGTTGTCCCCATATGAGTGCTGATCCTGGGGCCAAAAGAAACACAAGCCCTTGCTTGCTTTAGGGGTATTTTTGGAATAGTTGCAAACACATGATACTTATCTTGAGAGAAGGTCAATATTTTTAAAGTAGCTAATAAACACAAGATAGCTATTTAAAAAGGATTTCTTTATAATGAAAAAAAAAAACACACTAGGCTTACTTCATTCCATTTGCACTATGGAAAATGAATAGTGAGGAAAAGCTTTCTGTGATCCCTCCATCAGTCATAATAATTGAGAAAATCACACATTCTTAACTAATAATTATACTTGACTTCTGATCTCTTTACTTTTCCCTATGAATACCATAAATTCTTCAGGCTTCGCACTTTATGATACAATATTCAGGTAGCCTCTGGTGAGGATGCTAAAGAAGACTTAATTTTCCCATTAGAATGTATTTTTTCAGTAAAGGATAATTGTCATATTAATGAAGTGGTAATCATTAAGAGGACAGACACAACTTTAAGTCCAAAACCTTCCATTGTCTGTATAATCTTTGAATTTTCTACATCTTCTTCCAAGTTATAGGAAAATAGTGATAAAAACACTCCCGACCTCATTTGCTCCTTGTAAGAACCAGATATGGTAGAGCATGTGGAGATATGCAACAGTTTCTGCCATGTTTTTATTATTATCATTGTTATTATTCCCCCAGCGTAAATCCAATAAACAACTGCCTACATTAGCACTTGTTGAATAAGTACCATTCTGGCTGAAGAGAAAAATACACAAACTATAAGCACAATGAAAAAAGAGCTTAGAAAGAGTTTCAAGAGGGAGACACAGGGTAGGTCTCTTGAAGAAGATGACATGTAAGCTGACTCTTAAGAGAGGAGGAGCCCTCCACCCAATAAGTGGGAGTTCAGCATTCCAGGCAGAGGGAACAGCGCATACAAAGAGCCTGAGGCTTACATATGCATGGACCTTCTAAGAATCTTTTATCACCTGAGTGGCGAAACAGAATGAATAAGGGTACAGTAGCACAAGTGCAATCAGAAGGTGGCAAAACTCCAAATGCCTTATAGACTAGAATACAGAGAGTTTGGTTTTCATCTAAGTGCAAAAGGAAGAGACTGAGGAGTTTTCAACAAGGAATGACAAGATCCTCAGACCTCCTCAACCCATGACTCTGGAAAACAAGACAAAGGAGGATAAGAAATTGTGTAAACATTTGGAACTTATTGTTCAGAGACGTTAAGAATATAAGTGTAGAAGAAAATATTTTCCACTATGATCGAAGTTATTAATTGCCAGCAAACCAAAAGTCTTTTAAGGATATGTAATAAGGAATTCATTCCTTTCCTTTATTTCACACATGTCATGAATAGGCAAGGGATACTGGGAACCACTTACACAGAACAGATGAGAAGAATAACTACCCTAGGCAGGCAGGGAGCTGAGTGACTGAGAAAGATGACCATAGTGGAGAACTATGCAGGCCCAGAATGGAAATTCAGGTCTGGGCTCTGAGGACCACATTAGATAGAAGGTGATATGGAAGATGCTGTGGGATAGATTTCTCACCAAAAAAGCAAGGGCAGGGTTCCAGTGCAAAATTGGTAAGAAATCGTGAAAGGAAGAACATTCCAGAACAAATGCCATAAGGAGACTTAAACTTTTAATTTATTTATCAGGTAATTACTTTTATAAGTTAGGCTACCCATAGGTTCAGATACTTGCATTGAAAGCTTCCAGGAATGTCAGGGTTACTTCCTCTCTTGAAGCAGCTTCATTCCCTTCAAATTCTTTCTTTTTCTCCTTTTTTTTTAACCTGCTTCATCTTAGCGACTCTCTTGGCATTAATTAAGACCACTGCCATTAAAATAATGAAGTGTTGCTATTTTCACATGATATATTGAGTAATTAAAATTATTTCCTCTCTTAAACAGGAGAAATTATTCCCAGAGAAAAAGCCACGAAATGGTGGCATGTTCAGGTTTTCGTTACCTGGTCACCGATGACACATTAATTTAATCGTGTGCATAACAGCTGAGTCATCAAAACGAGTGAGGTTTGTTTTTTTTTTTTTTTTTTTTCCAAACAACAAAACAAAATTATATTACTATGCTACAGGCTGCATCACAGGAATAGCTTTGGAGTTAGTTTTAACATTTTTCTTAGCAGGTGAAGGATCATTTCTTAGATGTCAGCTATAAACCTGGTGACAGCTAATTATCTTTCACTTCACAGCAGCTGATAATAAGAGGAAAAATGGTGAATACCTACTGTTGCCAGGTAACTGCATCCACTGTGCTTCCTGCCACCTTCATGAATCTGTAGGGAACAGAAAGAACAAAGATGCAAACATAAAGGAACCACTTAAGGTAAACCATATCCCCAGGGCTAACGTAAAATAAGCTGAGGCATACGTTAGAACGCGCCGGTGGGTTATGTGTTCTGCCAGGGTCCACGGTCACGGTCTACCTTCCCATAACTACTAGAAGTCAAAGCTGTTCAGAAAGGAGGGCACTCACACTCTCAGTACGCCACACATCCTTCATCATCTGGAAACCAGGACCCCAGTGCAGCATTCCAGCTATCACTGTCTTCTCAAGTCATGCCTGCTGGCTCCCATATCACTTCCTCTGTGATCAAAATGTATCTGTCCCTTTTCCTAGTCTTCAAGGACTCTGAGCTCTGTGAGCAGACAGATAAATGATGACAATTCCCAAGGATGACAGGCAATAGAACACGTTTTTGAAAAACCTCAGGCCTCTTTCTGAAAAGCATAGGGAAGCCCAATTTGGTTTATAAAAGGAGAGAAAGAGGAAGGAAAGAAGGGAGAGGAAGGAAATAGGAAGGGAAAGGAAGAGGGAGGAGAAAGGGCAAGGTAGGAAGAAAAGAGGAAAAGGAGGAGGGGAGAGGAGGGGGGAGAGATTAGCCTGGCTCTCATCTGTGTGGTTCTGCCTCTTCCTTCCCAGGACCACCTGGCACTACGCACAGACACAGGCTGCAGGCAAAGGGACCCATAGCAGCCACTTGCTTGAACGGTGCTACCAGGGCTTCTATGTGCTGCATGTGTGTCAGACCAACTGCTGGGGGAGCTCACAAGGAAGCCCTGCCTTCTGAGTTGGCAGAGAAAAGCTTCGCATTGTATGTGATGTTGAATCTGGCATTGAAAGAAGGGTAGGACTTTGCTAGGAAGGACAGAGAGAGACAGACGACCAGCATGAGCCAAGCAGGGAGTCACACAGGTGAACGTGTTCTCAGGAGTCCAGATGCTAGATGTCTGTGGACAGGTAAGGGAGATCAGACCATTTGATTAATAGTTGCTTGCCTGTCATGCTAACAATTTTGGCTTTTAGCCCTTAACAACAAGGTACAGGGCCTCCCTGGTGGTGCAAGGAGTTAAGACACAGCACTATGAAGCTATCCGAAGCCACTGCAGCACTAGTTTGATCCCCAGCCAGGAGGCTACCCACATGGCTCAGCAGACCCCCTCCTGTCTCGCCCGCTGCTCCCCTCAGTAGTGTATTTCACTCAATCTGCCTGTTCTGTTCCCCACTCTGTCTCTGGAGACTCTTCTCACACACATCACCACACCCCCCCCCCACCACACACACACACTCTGGCTTGCACCCCAGCTCTTGTATACATAAATAAATAAATCTTTTAAAAAAAAGTTAAAAAAATAACCAGGTGCAATTTCAGGCCCAGTTACTTTTGTATGACAACACCCAATATAATATTGTGAACACAGTTAGCTCCTCCTTCATGGATATCTGTTGGATTGATCCTGACTTTCAACAAGTGAAGTGTCAGGATGAGGTTTGAGTTTTAAGATTATTCTGGCTATGGTCAAGGCAATAGACACTGGTGTGGGAGGTTTCTATGGAGAAACCAGAGGCTTTGAAATGTCAGAATGAAAACAGACACAACTGGGAACACTGTACAGTGCTCAGGAGGACAGGTAGGTGGGTTTCTCTGGGGAGCCCTAACATGGGTAACCCAGGAACGGACTTTTGATGCTGATATAAATGAATGTACTCCAGTCTCCTGAATATGCCACAATGAATGTGAAGCAAAGAGTCATTGATTATAACAACTATGCAGTCATAAGAAAAGTGGCAGGAAAAAATCATCCTACTTGGACTGAAAGCTCTGGGCAGGTAATTAGGAACACGTAATTTCATGTGTTAGAAGTTGGAAACTGGCTCTTCATGGTACTATAATCTGGAAATCCTCATATGCATTGAATATTTGTCCTTCCACAGATGGATATTAAGTCCTTCTAGAACCTTCCATCATCAAAAGTAGCATGATAAAATGAAAAGGAAACTAGAATTAGGAACATTTGAAGTAGTACTAATACTGTATTTTTTCCCATACCACTATCTCTTACCCCTCAAAGAAATCTATAAAATCCATAATTAAATATGAATTATACTGGATGCATACAGAGAAGTTATGTAGTTTACACAGACATATTAAAGTTGAATAGAAGAAAATACTTAACCATGATCCTGGCTAGGAAAATCAATTATTTGTCCTAAGCTAATTTATGGTTTGATGAAATTCTAATTTAAAAAATTTCCAGCTGATATTTTTGAAACTTTATAAAATTATTCTAACATTCATCTAGAAGAAGCCAAGAAAATTACGAAAATTGGAATAATGACGGGACATTTATTTGATTTACTATAATATTAAAATATGACATAAAAATTGCAATTATTAAAACATTCCTAGGAGTTAGTAAGGATATCTTAGGAATTAGTAAAGAAATGAGGAATTAGTAAGGAGATCTATGAAACGGGAGAGTTTTTTTTTTAATTATATGTAAGAATTTATTACATGGAAAAGAATTTCGTCTATGGAAAACTACAGCTTTTTATTTTTTAATGGTGCTATGTGATTTATAGCTATGTGGGGGGAAATTTAAAGTCATATCCTCACCTTATATCTTATTTTGCTAGTAAGTCAAAATAGTAAAATACAGATGAGTTTCATTATATTTTTAGAAATATTTCAATCAGAATTTAGTATTTTTTAAACAAATGATACTCTTCTTAATTTTAGTAATATTTTGAAGCAGTAGAAAAGTTGTTTTATGTACCTTTGAGGAAGTACCATTATTAAGTAATCATATGAAAACTGCTTTAGGTCACAATCTTTCTTTTTCCTTTTAGAAAAATGATGGGGCTAACTTCAAGCATAAAGAAACATTCTACACTTATTCTGAGGAGGAACAAATCTAGTTTGCAAATAATGTCAAGCAAATACTATCAGGATGACCAAACACACCCCTGTTCTTTGAGAAGTGTGAAAAACTCATCTAAAATGGAGGAACAATATTTTTAAAAACCTAGAAAAAGAAACCAACCACAGAAATAACACCTAAGGGAAACTCATAAGATAAAACTCCAAGGAATAGATAGAGGAGTCAATGAATTGGGGGGGGGTATTCTTCTCAACCCCCTGCTCCTTCCCTGGAATTAGGACTCTATCTACTCTGTATCTATAGCGTTCCTATGTTCTGTTTTTGTGTCTCTGCCAGCACTGCGAAGGACAAATCTCAAAAGATCATAATTTTCTTTGTTCAAATCTAACATTGATGGATTCTTCTGCTCTCTAGTTCTGCCTGTTTCTCAGAAACTGGCCCAAACCACATAAATGAATAACTTCCACGCAGCTGCAGAGTGCTCGGTAATATTAGAGGTGGAATAACATGCACAGCGAACAGCGCTGTCAGAAGGGGAAGACCGCTGGGGAAGGGAAATTCCATTTAGGGTCTGGAATTATCCAAGGGTTTTCAACCATCCACCTCTAGTCTAATCCCTAGATTTCGGTCTATGAACGTACAACTTTAAGATAACCCAGAATGTGAACAACAGCAAGAAGGGAAGATCTTGGTTTTCCAAGGTTGAATAGCTCTATCCCTGAATTATGACAGAAATCCTGGAGGATTATTTCAGAGACCAGGAGGTGCCGTCCTGTGACGACACCCAGTCATCCAGGAATAAGACAGGCAGAGACTGGGACCTGCACCACAAGAATCTGGCCAGTGCCAGGCACACATTTCAGTATTTGGGGATCTTCCCCTTTGGAGTCAATCTGCTGCTATGGAAAAGAACAAAATATCCCCTTTCGTTGTGAGAGTTCCTTTCCTTCCCCAAGAGACCCCAAATCTGGGAGAATTTCTTTCCTTTGTTATCCACCTGCACATATGACGTATCTGAAATATTGTTGAGCCTTCTCTCCCAGGGCATATCACAGCTCTCTTTATAACAAGGCACATCTTTATTCATGGTCTTTGGGGCTTGGTTTCTACTTCTGGACCACAGAGTGCAGCCTTGAAAACTGGATTCTGAATTTTGCTCCCAGGAAGGAGGACAGATCTTCACAGGGAACTGGGTATGTAAATGAGCACAAATATTAATAAGAGCACAGCAGCCTGCTCTTTCTCTTCTGTGTTCTCAAGGAGAAAGTCTAGGGATGCAACCAATATGAATACAGCATAGCAGCCACTCTAGAGAAAAATCCAGAAAAAGTTGTGCAGAAATTATTCATCTTGAGTTACAGCAAACCAGGCATCTTCGATTTGTCCAAAGTCACCAAAGTTTCCGTGGCTAACAATGTATTGAGTTGTATTAGGTGTCACATTAACCAAAGGAAACGCTGACAGCTCTCTCCCCGCATCTCTCTCTCCCCCTCTCTCCAAGTCTTTTCCCCTACCTTCCTCTTCTCTATGTGAGTGACAGAGCATAACTACCTACATATTCACTGATTCTGAGAGCCAGTGCACCTTTCTATTTAGGCTTCCCTTCTAGCTTATATTTCCCTTAGTTTGATAGATTTATAAAACTTTTAATACACAGGCACTTGAGATGGGTGAGACTCTCCAATCAGTCTCTTTCCAATAAAATTACACCCACAAGGTTTAATTTAAGGGGGATCTTGAATGAAGAAGGGGGAAAAGTTAGCTACCCTTTATTGACTGAAAGGCATTTGGTAAGGGGTTTATACCACTCTTCAAGATTGGGATTATCACTTTCATTTTATAGATGAAGAAACTGAGCTCAATATCACCCAGGAAAGTAGTTGCAGAGCTGGGATTCATCCAGTACTGACCCAAAAGCCCTTGTCTTATTTAAGTGGAGAGGCAAACTTATGATACATGTGGTATCTGAGCCCCTGGAGTATTGCTAATAGATCTCAATATTCTTTCATTAACCTCAGAATTGGCCTAAGGTTCCTTCTAAAGACAGTCAGGCACTGTCACCTGGAACTGTCCTCAAGGTGAAGCCTCTTTGCTGCTAATGGAAAAGGCTATAGGATAATGCCTGGGACAAAAGGGAGGCAGATGTGATTGAGCACTAACACATAAAGGACAAAATAGGTGTGTTTCTTTAGAATGAAGATAAATGGCAGGGGGATCGGGGAGGATGAGAGAAATGTTGAAACACATCTGGAAGGCTCTGGTTGGAGCTGGAAGGTGCTGGTTAAGGGAATGCTATGATGGATGCGCAGCAGTCTAAAATGATGCCAAGGAAGGTACAATGACTTGGATTTTAGCACGTAAGGCTATAATTGACCTTATATAAATATCCCTGGTTGTGAAACCTAGTGGGAAGGAGGCAAATGCATCAAGATGTATTGATGAATTTTATACAGAGAAACTTTCCAAATGTTCAAGCCCTGCTATGAAGCTGAATCTGTGAGAGATAGCATTGTGGGACTCAGGTAGAGAAATGCTATTTTATCTAGTATGCTAGACCATGTGACTTTGTGGTAAGATAAATGTTCAGAAAAACTGTACCACAGAGTAGAAAGAGCATGGGTCCAGGAGTAAGACAGACATCTGATTTAATACCTGGCTCCATAGCTCATTAGCCATGGTACCTTGGGTAAGCTATTAACCTCCCTGAACCATTTCAAGTGGAGAGAATAGCATCTACTCTCCAAGGTGTTATGAAGATTCATATCATTCATAAAGGAGTGAGGGCACTGCTGTCTGGCACAGTGTTGGTTCTCAATAAATGTGAACTTGGTAAATAATTTTACACCTGTGCATCTCTGTTCTTTGATCTGTAAAATAAAGATAACAGAACCTGCTCTACCTATGTTATAGGGAAACAGTTCTCATACTTCAGGGCACAAAGAATCCCTTAAGGTCCCTGTTCAAAATCCCCAAATCTAGGTCTCATTCCTAACTTTTGGTTTGGCAGGTGTGTATTGGGAATCTGTTGCATTTTGAAGATGTTCTCCAAGTGAGTCTAATGCAGAACCCTTGACAAATCCTGCTGTTGGTAGCACCTAAAATCAGCAATAAGGGTAGGTCATTCTTGGAAGAGAAAGTAGGGTCATGAGGAAAGTAGGAGAGGGAAGGAAAGAAAGAAATGGAAAAGAAGAAAGTGACTAAGTCCCTGAACTTAGTGTCCTTCTCCAATGTTCTTTTATAATTCTCATCTGATTTCTCTATCATCAGAGAATGAGAGAAACTTCCTTCATCCTAATGCCAATAGCTGATAACCTTGAGTTTTGGGTAAGGAATTAGTCTGTTTCTCTAATCAGGAAAGAAGACCTTTCCAGGAAAAAAAAATGAAAACCATAACAGAAAGCAAGTTTAGAAGTGAGCAGTTGTTAACACACACATCAGCTGGGAGCAGACCATTGCAGTAGGCAGTGTTTCCCTGTTAATGAGCACTGAACAGCTGTTGGGAGGCTTTGTCTCTAGAGGCAGAGAGATGGCAAGTCTCTTCTTATGAACTAAGAGGGAAAATTTGTTCTTCTTTCCTGTAGTTTGGTCATCATATAACTCTTTCACAGCTGAAATGAAACAGAATAATTATTACGAATAACATTGTGATAATTACTTGGTGCCCCAAATTGGCTCCAGCTGTGCATCTCCCCACTCCAAGGAGAATGTGGTGCAAGCGGGCTTCCAGGTAGAAGGTAGAGGTGGGATCACCCTCATTACACTGACATGACACTGCAGCTCATCCTTGTAGTTCTCATCCTCATGCTTAGAAGGCTACCTCCAGTCATATTAGAAAAAGCAATTAGGAAAATACCTTCCTTCTCATCTTCAAAATGCACTGTTGTGTCTGACTTTCCTTTAGGTGTCAACAGATGCCAGGACCTACACAGTAAACACTTTAAATTCATTCTCTCATTGATCTTCACAACAAGCCTAAGACATAAGTAATTGCTTTAGTCCCATTTTACAGATGAGGTGACTAAAGTTTTAGAGAGATTGAATAACTACTGAAGATGACCCAGCTAGCAACTAACCTAGGTCTCGTGTGGTTCAAAAGTGCCTGCTCTGCCATGTCCTACCACATATATATTTTTCTCCCATCCTGCTAGATTGACTCGGCAGGCTGTGGAACATGTCTTTATGGAAGAAGGTACCCATTAAGTAAAATACACCTAGGACACAAAATTCATAATGGGAGTTTCTTTAGTAATATAGTGAGGTTTCCATCCTACCATCCATGCAGTCTTCATTGCTATCTACACTTTGAATAGAAGTGAAGTTTGTAAATCAGCATTAGGCACTTAGAAGAATTATTGGTAATGGGACACAATTAATGATAGAAATACTGGATATAGAAAGGCAATAATTCCATTTCTGGCTTTTAGACCATGGACATAGCCCATATGTCATATGGTCTGTGGGGTGGAAAAGGAAATACAGTATGTGTATAGTTATAGAAAAATACACGGTTACACACTGATGAATGCCATGAAGTGGAGTGTGTTGGCAGAGAATGACTTGGCTTGGCTACTCAAGAAAGGGCGGTGAGGCATGAGAAGAAACCAGCCACGTGCAAGGGCAGAGAACACTTTCCATTGTAAGAAGAGCATCTGCGAAGAGTCCCAAGAACAAGAAACTTAGCCATGAGTGAAAAGGTCAAGTGCAAGAAGATAAGAATGAAGAGCTGGGTGATGGCCAACTCAATCATTGCACGATCTCATTGAACATGATGAGGAGATTCCATTTTATTCTAAGAGCAATGAAGCCACTAAAGAGTCTTCAGTAAGTGACTGACGTCATGTGAATTAAGATTATAAAAGATTTTTCTGGCAACTGAGTGGCGAATAGAGCAGATAGGACGATGATGCAAGAGACAGACTGGAACGAGGTTGAGGAAGAGGCCTAGGTTCGGAGTTTTCCAAACTGTGATTTATTTTGTTCCTGTCTGCTCTGTGGTACCCCTCACCTGAGGCGGGGCTCAGATTCCCAGTAAATTGGTCCAAATCATTAGGGGAACACTAGTCCCTCTGGGCAGTTTCTGAAAATAAGACTGTGGTCCTGTGAATCGAAGAAATTCTGCATGTTGAACCCCCCTTCTTGGAGATTCAGAACATAAACTATTCTGAATGCTAAAGATGCTTGTGTTTCCTTAAATAGGTGTGTCCCAGTATTTCTCAAACTTACTTGACCATAGCACCTCTTACTTTTTCCCCCTTACATAACATTAATATCCTATAGAAATTAAACTCTCCAGAGCACATGCAGGGAAATGCTATCATAAGTCATTGTAACAAAGACTTATCTGCATGTGCTCAACTTACTGGACCTCCTCGTCTCCACCTCTTTATGTTCCAATGGTTTAAAGAGTATTTCCTGACTCCTGCATTATATATGTTAGATATTATATGAGGATAAATGCCTTCATATGTCTGATTAATCCTCCCATTTCTAACGTCTATTTTCTGTCACATGTTCTTTCCTTTCAGACTGTGACGTTTTCTTCCTTTCCGATAGCCCCATTTTCTTCATTGTTCCTGGATCTCTTATGAGCAGCTTTCAGGTATCCTAAAGTAATCTTCTTTATCACTTTGGGCAGGGCAGGGGGCTTACAATGATGGAGGAGAGAGCTGAGCCACGGGTGCACGCACTCTGTGGGAAGACTCACGTAAGCCCCTGGCTTGGTCATCCATCCGCTCCTGACTTGGCGCTGCCTGCTCCGCAGACTGTTTCCCCAGAGACTACATTCTCTGGCTTGCCACGTCCTTACCCTGCTGAATCTGTCAGGAGACTTCCACGCGTCTACTGTCTTGTGCACATCTGCCAAAAATCCCTTATCTGCTGATGGTGCCTCTTTTTTTTTTCCCCTCCAATTTTTTTTATTTCAGATATTTTTTACATCATTTTTCATTTTTGCACAATGTATGCATTTTCATCTTGGTTATATTCCCCATACAATTCCCACCCCCCCTTATTTTGACCTGGTTTATAGTTGCTTGTTGATTTTGATTTTTACTTTATTATAAATAGTCTTTTTCCTGGTCCCTTATTTAGGTTTTCTAAATTCCTGCTATGAGTGAGGCTGATGGCCCCTCTTCTAGTGTGTTTGTTGTTATAAAGTTTTTCTTTATCTATTTTTAATAGGAATTGGGATGATTGTTCCAGGAGGAAATGGAGCTTGTGCTCAGATCACTATCCTGAAATTGAAGCATACTTAATATATTTCAAAGCCATCTTTGTTACTCTGGAGTTATTTCTCGAGCATAAATCTATGTCACTTCTTTGGAAAAGCTCCCTTTTCTTAAGGCAATGATGCTGCATTAAGTGAGGTTCGTCAGCATCATCAGAGCTGTTAACTTTGCCAAAAGTGGAAGTCATCCTTTACTAATTTCTCCCATCCACTCACTCCAGCTTCCCCAATATATCCATCAACAAGTCGTGTCACTTCTATCCTAGCTTCTCTATATCTCTTCATCTATTACCTAAACCTAATCCATGATTATCTCCTAACGAAGCAGCCTCCTTACTGAGCAATTCTGAACCCTTACTTTTGTGCCTTGAGATCTATTTGGCTTGTATGGTAGACTCAGAGGGCACCAGCTAGAACTGTTGCTGTCCAGACAAAAACCCTGGAATGGTTTTCCATCATCAGAGAATAAAATGCCCAGCAATGACCTGGTCACTGCCTTCTATGCAGTCTCATCTCCTACCTCTGTTCTTTTGCTTACTATACTGCCCATCTTTCCATTCCTCAAATGGCCTGACCTTGTTTCTAATTCAGGACATTGACAAAAATGATCTATAACCTCACCTTGAACTTTCTTCTCTCCACTCTTTGAACATTGGCTTCTTCTCATTCCTTTGTTCTTGGCTAAAATAATTTGATCTTCATTAAGTCTTTTCTAATCACCTTCTCCAAATGGATCCCCTAGCCACAAGCATCCCAATTACCTTCTTCATAGTATTACACAAAATTTACAATAATTTGCTTTCTTATTTACTATTTAAGGTTTATTACTTAAGGTTTATTACTTAAGGTTCTCCCTTGCTAAGCTTGAAGAGTATGAGAATCATTTGGCTTTATTCCTCTATATACAGCCAGCACTTAAGCAAGCAAGAATCAAACACAAAATAGGTGTTCAATAGGGCCTCCCCGGTGGCGCAGTGGTTGAGTGCTGGGTTGCGAAGCCGCCCGCAGCCTCTGCAGCACTGGCTCGATCCCCGGCCACTGGGCCAGGGTCCCACATGGCGTGCAGACATCTACTGCCGCCCGCTGCTCCCCTTAGCAGTTGAATTCTCATCAGTCTGCCTATTCTGTTCCCCGCTCTGGCTCTGGTGAGTTCTCTCACCCTCCCGCATTTCTGACTGTACCCAGTGCTTATATAAATAAATAAATCTTTAAAAAAAAAATAGGTGTTCAATAAAAATTTACTGAGAGTGAATTCGGCACTCACTGCATAGAATTTAAACATCTGAGAAGGAGACTCGGTAAACATGTTTTCAAAGAACAACTTGTTATTGACCCTGACATATAACTGAAAAAAAAATTAAATCCTTACTCTATGGCAGACATTGCAATAAATTCCAAATAAGTTTTAAAAGTCTAATACTGAAAATTAAAGCATTTTAAAAAATGAAAATAAAATAGTTACTTCTTCCTAACTGGGAGGGAAGAAGCTATCAATAAGAAAGTAGACAAAAACAAAAACAATTATAATAAAAATAAACTTTAGAAACAAACAAAAACTGTTTCAGGAATCTGACTGGAGCAACATGGCGGCGAGGAGACGCTGCGAGTAAGATCTCCCATTAAAAAAAGTTAATAGGGAGGAAAAGCGGCAGGTCCCAGTGAGAAATGGGACACGGAAGATAAACGGGTGACTCCAGCAAACTGCCCAAAGAAGAAAGTTGCCATAAAAGAGGACGAGAAGGGAGGGAAGCGCAGAACCCTGCTCCCCTCCCCCGCCCACAGAGGCGGCACTCTCCGACCGGCAGAGAGGAGGAAAACAACAAACCAAAACAGCCAACAAGAACAAAGGACGCAGCAAGCGGGTCTGTGAGTGGAAAGGAACTATTGCAGCCACCACACCCCGTGAACGGGAGCTGAGGCGAACCCTGCAGGATCCGCCCCGGAGGTGAGCTCCAGGCGCCATTAAAGAGAGCCCCGCCCCCCAGGAGGAGACCAGCACCAGCACACAGCCCCGGCCGCCCCGGTAAGCTTCCGCGGAAAGCGGCGCTCGGATCGCAGCTGCCCAGGTCCCCGCGCCTGCGACCTAGGCTTGCGGGGAGACAGCGGAGGCCCTCCCTGAGTGAGCAGGAACAAGGTGCCCAGGCAGGGGAGCGGGATTCAAAAGGCGCCATTCCCGCGCCACTGATCTGGGCTACAGCCCGCGTCCTGGAACTGAGGGCTTTGGAACTGAGACCCGGGGCACGAAATTAGGGGCGTGGGTTCCCCACGACGGTGGGGCACAAGGCAGACACAGCACCCCAAAGCCGTTGAGGTGTACCCTACCATCCCCGCTCTGCTCTCTGTCCCACGGGGTGGAAAATCAGCTCCCCAAGGGCTCTAGGAGAGATCTCTGGCGCCACCTAGCGACTTGAAGCCAGCAGAGGCTCCTGAAGGAGCTAGTGGCCAGCTGGGGAGTTAGCCCACACCGGGCCCCTTCCGAACAAGTAGTCTGAGCCCACAGGGAGAGCGAGCACCCACAGCCGGGGCAGACCAGGCGCGCAGAAGAGTGTGCCTGAGACCAGACGCGCAGGGAGTGTGTCCCACATCACCATTTTAGAACAGGGACATTTCTTCAGTAAAGACTACCTTCAGAAGGCTTCCTCAGGAGCCAGAGGTGAGCGGGGTAAGTTCGCCCACGCCAGACCCCCTCTGGCCTGCAGTCCAAGCCCAGAGGGGAGCAGGAACCCACCGCCGGGGCAGACCAGGCGCACAGGGGAGTGTGTCCCCACATCGGCATTTTAGAACAGGGACCATTCTCCAGTAAAGACTGCTTGAAACTGACAGATGACTCCTGGAAGAACCAGAGGGGAACAGAGAAGCCCACCCAAGATGCCGGCCAGTCCCAACAACACAGTGTCCCAACGCATACGGCAAATTAGAAAACAGACAGTAGGGAGGAGAAGAACCACACGCAACCTAGCAACTCTCCAGAGAAAAAGCACACCACAAAAAGAAAGCCAGCCCCCAGATTGCAACGACAATAACTTGGAAGAATTTCTGAGCCTTCCAGAAAGAGAATTTAAAATTGCCGTGATTAAAAAACTGACAGAAGTCATAAAGGAAAACAATGATAAGGGAAAAATAATCAACGATCAGAAGAATGCAATTGAGTCCCTAGAGAGGGAAAACAATGGTCAGAAGAAAGAAATTGAGTCCCTAAAGAGGGAAGTAAAAGAAATGCAGGAGATCAAAGAATTAATGGAAGAACTAAAGAATTCTGGAAAAAGCAATGAAAGCAGAATAGATGAAATGGAAGAACGAATAAGTAATCTTGAAGACACAGAAATAAAAAGAACCAAAACAGAAAAGGAAAGAGAAGTACGAAGGAAAAAGAACGAAGAAAGACTTCGGGAACTATCTGACTCCATGAGGAAAGGAAATATAAGAGTTATAGGAATACCAGAAGGAGAGGAGAGAGATGTAGGAACAGAGAAAATATTCAAAGAGATAATTGAAGAGAACTTCCCAAATGTGAAGAAGGAGCTGAAAATTGATATACAAGAAGCAAGAAGAACACCAAACTTCCACGACGAAAGGAAAAATACAGCAAGACACATAATAGTAAAGCTCCCAAGAATCCAGGACAAGGAAAAAATAATGAAGCTGGCAAGAGGGAAGAAACAGATAACATTCAAAGGAAAACCAATCAGGCTGACATCAGACTTCTCCGAAGAAACACTACGGGCAAGGAGAGAGTGGAGGGACATAGTCAACAGACTCCAAGAAAACAGATGCCAACCAAGAATACTCTATCCTGCAAAGCTCTCCTTCATCTTTGAAGAAAGAATATGGACCTTCCCAGACAAACAGAAACTCCGGAATTTCATTGCAACTAAACCCCCACTCCAAAAAATACTACAAGGAGTCCTAAAGCCAGAACCTCAGAGGGACGAATAATAATGAAAGAAGGCCAAAAAAAAAAAGTTATTAAAAGAATAAATAAATAAAATCAAAGGAAAGACAAACACAATGGCAAATACAGATGTTAACATATCAATATTAACTCTAAATGTAAATGGACTAAACTCTTCAATAAAAAGACACAGAGTTGCAGCCTTGATTAAGAAACAAAACCCAACCTTTTGCTGTCTCCAGGAAACACATTTAGCTACAAAAGATAAAAATAGGCTCAAAGTTAAAGGATGGAAAACAATCCTACAAGCGAATGGACCAAAAAAGAAAGCAGGAACAGCTATACTTATATCAGATAAAACAGATTTCAAACTCAAAAAGATAAAACGAGACCCCACTGGTCACTACATCATGATCAAGGCGACAATACTTCAAGAAGAAATAACACTCATTAACATATACTCACCAAACGAAGGAGCACCAAAATATATCAGACAACTGTTGTCCTCTCTGAAAACAGACATCAGAGAAAACACATACGTAGTGGGAGACTTCAACACACCACTATCAACAATGGATAGATCAACAAGACAAAAAATAAGTAAAGAAACCAAAGCTCTAAATAAGGACCTAGAGCAATTGGGCTTAACAGACATCTATAGAACACTAAACCCAAAAAAAACGGAGTACACATTTTTCTCAAGCGCACACGGATCATTCTCCAGGATCGATCACATACTGGGGCATAAGACAAACATCAACAAATACACCAAGATTGAAATCATATCAACCATCTTTTCTGACCATGAAGGCATCAAACTAGAAATAAACCATAAAAAGAAGGCAAGGAACTTTCCTACCTCATGGAGATTAAAAACCACACTACTGGAAGACCATTGGACTAATGAGGAGATCAAAGAAGAAATTAAAAAATTTTTTGAATTGAACGACAAGGAGGACACCAATATCCTAAATGTATGGGATGCAGCAAAAGCAGTAATAAGAGGAAAATATATAGCAATAGAAGCTCACATCAAGAAACAAGAAAGAACGCAAAGAAACAACCTAATCTCGAAGCTCAAAGATCTAGAAAAAGAACAACAAAAAAACCCCAAAACCAGTAGAAGAAAAGAAATAATAAAAACCAAAGCAGAAATAAATGAAATTGAAACTAAAAAACAATCCAAAAGATCAATGAAACCAAGAGCTGGTTCTTTGAAAAAAATCAATAAAATAGACAAACCCCTAGCCAGGCTCACAAAGGAAAAAAGGGAGAAAGCACAAATAAACAGGATCATCAATGAAAGAGGAGAAATCACAACGGACACAGCAGAAATCAAACGAATAATCAGTAACTACTATGAACAGTTATATGGAAACAAGTTTAACAATCTAGATGAGATGGACAAATTCCTACAACTCTACAATCACCCAAAGCTAGATAAAGAAGAAATAGAACACCTAAACAGACCAATTACAATTAGCGAAATTGAAATGGTAATCAAAAACCTCCCCAAAAACAAAAGCCCAGGACCTGATGGATTTACAAATGAATTCTACCAAACATTCAGAGACGAATTAGTGCCTATCCTTCACAAACTCTTCCAAAAAATTGAGAAGGAAGGGACAATACCAAACACGTTTTATGAAGCCAACATTACACTAATACCAAAACCGAACAAGGACAACACAAAAAAGGAAAACTACAGGCCAATCTCCCTAATGAACACTGATGCAAAAATCCTCAATAAAATTTTAGCTATCAGAATCCAACAATGTATCCATAAGATAATTCACCACGACCAAGTTGGATTCATTCCAGGGGCACAAGGATGGTTTAACATCCGAAAATCAATCAATGTTATCCAACACATCAACAAAAAGAAATATAAAAACCATATGATAATATCAATAGATGCTGAGAAAGCTTTCGACAAAGTGCAACACCCATTCATGATAAAAGCCCTTGAAATTCTTGGGATACAAGGAACATACCTCAACATCATAAAGGACATCTATGACAAGCCAACAGCCAGTATCATTCTCAATGGTGAAAAGCTGAAAGCAATTCCACTAAGATCTGGAACAAGACAAGGATGTCCACTCTCACCATTGCTTTTCAATATAATACTGGAAGTCCTAGCCAGGGCAATAAGACAAGAGAAAGACATCCAAGGAATCCAAATAGGAAAAGAAGAAGTCAAACTATCACTATTTGCAGACGATATGATATTATACATAGAGAACCCCAAAAACTCCACAGAAAAGCTAATTCAACTCATCAATCAGTTCAGTAAAGTGGCAGGATACAAAATCAACACGCAAAAGTCAGTAGCCTTCCTATACACAAACAATAAATCTGAAGAAGAAGAAATCAAAAAGACCATCCCTTTTGTTATTGAAACAAAAAAAATCAAATATTTGGGAATAAATCTAACAAAAGAGGTAAAGGACCTATACAAAGAAAACTATAAAACACTGTTAAAAGAAATAGAAGAAGACACAAAGAAATGGAGAGACATCCCCTGCTCATGGATTGGAAGAATAAACATTATTAAAATGGCCATACTTCCAAAAGCAATATACAGATTCAATGCTATTCCAATCAAAATTTCAATGTCATTCTTCAAAGAAATAGAACAATTATTGATGAAATTCATATGGAATCACAAAAAACCCCGAATAGCTAAAGCTCTCCTGAAAAAAAAAAGAAGGGAATGGAGGCATCACACTCCCAGACTTCAAACTATACTACAAAGCCATAATCATCAAAACTGCATGGTATTGGAACAAGAACAGACATACAGACCAATGGAATCGAATAGAAAATCCAGAAATAAACCCACAGATTTATGGTCAACTAATCTTTGACAAAGGAGCAAAGAATATGCATTGGAGCAAAGAAAGTTTGTTCAATAAATGGTGCTGGGAAAACTGGGTCGCTACATGCAAAAGAATGAAGCTTGACCACCACCTCACACCATACACAAAAATCAACTCAAAATGGATTAAAGAACTAGACATAAGACCTGAAACCATAAAATATATAGAAGGAAATATAGGCGAAACACTACGTGATTTGCACATCAAAGACATCTTTACAGACACATCACCCAAAGCAGTGATAGTGAAGGCAAAGATAAACAGCTGGGACTACATCAAATTAAAGAGCTTTTGCACAGCAAAAGAGACAATAACAAAAACAAAGAGAAACCCCACCAACTGGGAGAACATTTTTGCACCCAACACTAATGATAAAGGACTGATCACAAAAATCTGCAAAGAGCTGATGAGACTCAACAACAACAAAGAAAATAATCCAGTCAAAAAATGGGCAGAAGAGCTTAAAAGAAACTTCTCTGAAGAGGAAATGCAAATGGCCAACAGGCATATGAAAAAATGTTCAACATCACTTGTCATCAGGGAAATGCAAATCAAAACTACCATGAGATACCATCTTACACCAGTGAGAATGGCACATATTAAAAAAACTAGCAACAACAAATGTTGGCGAGGGTGTGGAGAAAAAGGAACTCTTCTGCACTGTTGGTGGGAGTGCAAACTGGTCCAACCACTGTGGAGAGCTGTGTGGAGATTTCTGGACCTACTAAACATAGAGCTTCCATATGATCCAGCAATTCCACTCCTAGGTATTTACCCAAAGGACACAGAAACATCAATTCCAAAGAACACCTGCACCCCTATGTTTATAGCAGCACTGTTTACAATAGCTAAGCTTTGGAAACAACCCAAATGCCCAAAAATAGATGACTGGATCAAGAAGATGTGGTACATATATACCATGGAATATTACTCAGCATTCAAAAAAGATAAACACATGCAATTTGCAGCAACATGGATGGCGCTGGAAGGGATCATGCTCAGCGAAATAAGCCAAAAAGAAAAAGAAAAATACCGGATGGTCTCACTCATAGCAGGAATCTAGAAAACTTAAATAAGGGACCAGGAAAATGAATAACTATAAGAAAGTGAAAATCAAAATCAACAAAAAACTATGAACCAGAGACACTTTTAGGGGGGCGGGGGCGGGAGGGGAGGGATTGGGGTCAGAATGGGGGGGCTGCAATTGTATGGGGAATATAACAATAAAATTTATAATTAAAAAAAAAAAAACTGTTTCAAAGTAGTAAAGCAACAGACCAAGATTAAACTGTTCTTACATAAATGATGTATAAATACATTCAAAAGAAAAATAGAAGCTGATAAAACCCTAAAGAAAAATTCTTCATGTCTTTAGATGAAAATCAAAAGCAAAGAATAGCAAGTTCCCAAATGAATAAATGGAAAAAAATAAAACAAGCATTTTATTAAGTATTTTACATATTCTAGGTAAAATCCTAATCCCTGAAGACACAAATAGAAGATTCTTTGTTCTCAAGGCGTTCATATCCTGACTGTAAGATATTCCTAGTTAGCCCTATAACTCCTAAGTAAAAAAGATTAAAATTAGTTTGGGTCCTTAAAACTATGATAATTATGATTTCTATAAACTTCCATAATTTGTTGAAATCACCATTTGCGTGTTAATTTATAATGTTACACATATTTATGCATCTGCTTTTAGGTGAAATGAACTCAGAGTCTGTCGTTGAATAAAACAGCTAACATTCATTCAATGAACATTTATAAGACACCTACTGTATTTCTAGTTTTGAGGCTACAGAATGAATAAAACACAGAGAGGGTCCTGATCCCAATCTGTAGTCTATCAAGAGAGATATGTAAATAATTTGATAAGTGCTATGGCAGAAAAATAAACAAAGCACCACATAAGGACAGAGCAGAAGATAAGAACTCCTTCCTGAAGGTGTCAGAGAAGATCTATTGGAAAGAGGAAAAGCCAGGGAGATGCAGTATTCCAAACAAATGACACAAAGTAAAACCCAGCAAAGGCAGACAAGGCTATGATATCTTCTGAAATGTGTTTATATTTTGATGCAGCTAGAGAGCAGACTGTGCAGAGAGGGGAAGGGAGTGCCTGGCCTTCCTATCTGCAAAGTGGGCAGGCAGCGGACCCTAAAGGCCAGGGTGTGTGTAACAGGGTTTAGATTTCAAGAAAGAGTGATTTGATCATATGTTTCATTTCTATAAAACTACCCAGAAATCTCTGTGGGAAAATTATTAGAATTTGAAACTTTTAGTGAAAGTCATTTAAAGTGTAAAGTAAAAATGAGAAGAGGGGATGAGTGTTACTAAGACATCAGAACTAACAGAACTCAGTACCTCATGGAGTATGTGAACACAGGGCAGGAGCAAACCTAAAATGGCTTCCTGGTCTCTAGCTCAGGCAAAATGGCTACCGTGCCAGGAACCAAATCTGGAACAGGAAAAGGAGGAAAACTAAGCCTATGAAAACTGTGCGATTCCTTTCATAGTTTACAGAATTAAAACTTAACCATAAAGCAAGATATTGCATTAATTAAAGTAGAGTAAATTAATAAAAAGGACAGTAATCATTGTTGCGGGGCATGGGGTTTGAGGGAGCAGACACACTAACACATTGCTATTCCATAACCTGGTGGAATTATTCCGGAAAAAAAAAATTGGCAACAAATGTAAGAGCCATAAAAATTATCATGTACTTTGACCCAAAAGCCCAACGTTCTGGAATATAGCCCAAGGATGTAATTCAAAAGAAATAAAAAACCTATTTGTATAAAGATGTTTATAGCTGCACTATATATTACAGACGAAAACGGGAAACAGTCCAGATGCCCAACAGTGAGGGAACACTTAGGCAGACTTTGGTATATTAATGCAATGGAATATTTTATTGCTATTAAGAATGACAAATATGAGAACTATGTAGAAATATGGAAAGGGCAATATAAAACAATGAGTAAAATATGCAGAACTCAAAATGATGCATATACAATGATAACAACTATGTAAAATTACATCTGTATAACCAGGAGGATTGGGAAAGACTGCAGAACTGGTAATTTAGAGTGCTGACATTTTTTATACTGTTGGTTAAATTGCTGGGAATGTTTATGTGTTTCAAGTTATATTTCACTGTGTATTTAGTGCATAGACATTAAAAAAGATAAATCTTCATTTTTTTTCTTGCACATAAAAGAAAAAAAAGTGCTCACCAGTACCTTTTGTTGCCTAAGTGACTTTTTTCTAGTGTCTTGATTCCTGTTAGTTCTTAGGTGTATGAGGAAGTTGACCCTACTTCTTGCCACCACGTCTGTCCCTAACTATTGAGTTCAAGCTTTTTACTGACAGCAAGCCAGCATTAGGTACTGATATTTATACCATGGACACAAACTGGAGTGCCCTCACTATGCCCTATGCATCTCCTCCATATAATTTTAAATCTCAGACACAGAGTGTTTTTATTCTTATCATCTATTACCCCATGGAACTGCCCCTGCACTTAATGAAGACTCATCCCTCTGGATTCCATTTCTTCTAAGCTTAAAGGACTTCACACTTTGGCTATATCCTTCTTCTCTTGTATCATTGAGTTCTTTACTCTTGGATAAGTTTCATCAATGTAAAAAATTATTCAACATAAAAAATTATTATTCATCAACATAAAAAATTAAATGCCATCCCTGGCTCCACATCTCCCCTCATTTTTCTACTCTCCTTCATAGTAAAAATTCTACTGAGTTGTCCACATAATTGTTTATTTTTTTAATTAAGATTTATTTACTTATACATATAAGAACTGGGGTACAGGCCAGAGGTGCAGGGGGTGAGAGGAGTCACCAGAGACAGAGTGAGGAACAGAACAGGCAGACTGACTAAAATACACTGCTGAGGAGTGCAGCCAGTGAGACAGGAGAGGTCTGCTGTGCATTGTGGGTAGCTCCCTGGCTGGGGATCAAATTCATGCTGCAGAGGCTGCGGACAGCTTCACAGTGCTATGCTTAACTCCTTGCACCACCAGAGAGGCCTCCCACATTATTGTTTCTAACTTCTCACTCTTCATTCACTCTTCAAACAAATGTATGTGACTTCTGTTTCCATCGCTCCACTAAATTTTTTCTTCATGTTGCTGAATCCAATGGCACTTTTCAGTCCTGTTACTTGACTTCTAGGCCTCCCAACAACACTCCCTCCTTACTTAAAACTCTCTTTTCTTGGTTCCTGTGATATCCCATTCCCTCCCTTCCTCTCACTTCTGGGGGCATTCTTCTTTCCTCACATTTCTAAATGTGGAGTTGCTCTGGACTTTCTTTTTATATTGTCCTCAACTGATCTCCCTGATTCCAGGAACCGTAAATCCCATTTGCATGCTAATGACACCCAGAGGGAATATTTCTAGCAGAGACCTTCATCCGCTGAATAATAGTCAATGATATACTGGACATCTCCATCTAGACTAGTGCACAATAAACATACGATGAAAACTGAAATCATGATATTCTTCCCAGAATCAATTATTTCCCCAGACTTTCCTTCTCAGCACTGCACACCTCGTCACTTACACATTCCTATGTCACATCACCATACACGTATCCAGTACATCACCGAGTTCACGGATTCTACCTGGAGCAAGGTATTCCATTGCCATGGCCCTCACCCTGATCCCATCGCTTTTCCTCTGAATTACAGCTGCACGCTTCTTGATGATTTCCCGGCTTCCTCTCCAGTCCATTTTAGATTGAGTAGATAAAGCATACCATAAGGAAGCAAAAGTCTGTTACCCCAAAATATAACTTTTTGGCAAATGGTTGATTTCATGGGTCAGGCTCCAAAGGCTAGGTGGAGGTTCCTTTTGAAAAAGGCATGTATGTGTAAGCTTCTCTCTATAAGGGACTCTCCCAGGAAGACCTGATCACCTTATCTCTTTCAGAAGGAAAGGCAGAACTTAAATCTGCATACCTTTGTTTAGTGCCTTCCTTCTTAAATTCTCTGACTGACCACCCCTTTCCTGCCCTCCACCCCCTTATCTTGGATAAGCTACTGAAGATGGTGTCTGAAGTCATGTGATAAGTTACTCAGTTTTACTGGGTTACTGGGTTTCCCCAGAGGTCTACATGTTACCATTTAAGCTTCTATTTTTTTCTTTAACCAATTTACCTGATGCTTGCTTGATTATTTGCTAGCCTAGAAGAACCCAAAGGGGTACAGAATGATTTCTTTTGCCTCCCAACAATACTTACTTACATAGCAAATCAAATTATTTCCCTTTTCAGTTTAAAAAGATCCAATATCTTTCCCAACATATAAGTCCTTAAACTACATCTATAAACCCCTATAAAACATGATCACTAATTATTTATCTAGATATTCCTTTCATCTTGGTCCTCCTTTCATCCTCAGAACCCTTTTATATTGTATATTATATCATATTATATTATAATATATTATATTATATTATACTATACTATATTATATTATATTATATTTTCCATTCCTAACACCTGTTGCTCAAGAACATTTGCATAATGAATGACTGATAAATATCAGGTCAGGCTACTAGGAGAACATCCTGAATCTCATGGAATACATTAATCAAATCATTAAAGTAAATTAAATTACTATACACATGTGATTATTATCCTGTAATTATAACATGTAGAATAAAACCAACCTCTCTATCACCACTTCACACATGCACGCACGCACACATACACACACATAGTAACTTCAAAGGACATAAAGGGAAGCTTATAGCTGCATTTGTGGGTGAGGCCCATGTCATGAAACTGTTCTGTGAGAAAAAGAGGAAGTTAATCCTGACAGAAAGGGAGAAAAGAGAAGGGCAGGGAAAGGACAGAAAGAGAAACAAGGGTTGGGAGACGTTTTATAAATGAAAATGCCTAAAATTAAATTTTGAGTTGTTAATGTTGTTATAATCTTCTGCCTTCCCAAACCTTCACTAGTTTAGATTAAGAATAAACCACCACAAAGGGGAGAGAGTTACAAGAGCCATCAGCCACAGAGGTCAGACAGGAGGATGGTCAAAGATTTCTTGATCCTAGGACATTTCTGTTTATACTTGTATTGCATTTATCTAACCTCACTTGGTCTCTGTACTTCACTGGAAAATGTCTTACTCATCTCTGAAGGAACTCATCAATTGCAGGAGGAACCATACCTACCCCAGAGTGACATGAGGCCACATAAAAGATGTGCCTTGGAGTATACAGAGTTCCAGACAAGCTCCCGACTCTCCTGGGGGTATTGTTCCCACGCTTCCTGCTCCAGTTACATCCCCACTTTGGGTCTTGGATTCAACATAGATCTTCAACCTTCTTCATGCCATTCCCTCAGACATGCCCTCTGACCCTACATAACTGTACCCAACCTGCAAAGTTCTCCCACTTATTCAATCTGACCTGGTGCACAGCCTCTGAGTCAGAGACCACTTAACACAGTGTCTCATCTACAATCAGTGCTTAAACAAAATTCTTAGTAGATTCAGTCAAAATTAAAGAAATCAGGTGACAGCAATTCTCAGGATATCTGCTAATAAACCTCTACACTAAACTACACTTTAATCTACAGGTATTTGTAGTGTTTAATAACTTTTTAGGTCAGCTCCACTGGCCAGGAGTCTGTCAAGCTTCACTTTCTATAAGAGGTCACAAAAAAAGTAGATAATATTTTGCCTTTAAAATATATAAAATGATACCATGAAAAACTGTAATGTTAAATGTGCTTTTTCAAAGAACGTATTCCTTCCAGCCTATCCTGGAGATGATGTAACCCCACCCAACCCCACCATGTCATGGTAACTGTGGAAAGCCTAGAGAAATTAGAAGTGTTTCCACTGATTGATGGAAAATCCCTGATTTAGTTGGAGAAACCACTACAGAAAAAGTCTCCCCATCTTTCTTAAGTCTGGAAATAACCAGGAAAAATACAAATTACATTAACTTATTACATTTAGAAAACAATGCTATAAGAACAGCTAAATAATCTGACCTACCCATCTAGGAGGGCGATGACATTCTTCCTGGGCCGCCCAATATTAGGGCCATACAAGCTGGCTCTGGAGTAAATCCGGATGGGCTGCAACAGGCTCTTCAACTGGATGTAATCCTTTCCCAACTGGCTGCCATTTACTGCCCGGCCATGCATGGTCCGATAGTTATTTGGCTCTAGATTAGAAGCAGACATGCAAGTCAGAGTTGAAAAGGGGGAGGCTTTGCCAACCCTTTCCTTTCCACAGATCGCTCTGCCTTTTTCTTAATGTGAATATAATAACCAAACAGAGGGTGTGAGCTCGCTGAACTTGAGGAACCACCTTAACAAAAACTCAGGTGCCATCTAACTGCTCTATTCATTTTTAAAATAATCTTCATAAAAGGGCGCCTAATTCACATCACAGAGACCAGACTGATTTTCAGGTGATACTCTACAGTGCGTGGTATATAGGTTGTAATAGTGTCCTCCAAATTCATGTCTACTCAGAACCTCAGAATATGACCTTATTTGGAAATAGAGATTTTGAAGATATAATTAGTTAAAATGAGATCATATGGGGTTGGGGTGTGTCCTAAATTAAATTTAAGAGAAAGGAGAGGGAGGATCAGGTGCAAGACACAAGGTAGAAGGTCATGTGTCAAAGGTGGCAAAGACTGGAGGGATGCAGTTATATCAAGGGTTGCTAGCAACTACCAGGAGTGGAGGAGAGGTTTGGGATAGATTCGCCCTCAGTTTGCAGAAATCAACTCTGCCGATGCTTTTATTTTGGACTTCTGCCTCCTGAACTGAGGGAATAATTTTCTGTTGTTTTAGTCTACTGAGTTTGTCATTTGTTATGAGGAGCAGGAAACAAATAAAAATGGCAAAAATAAAAGTTTCATAAAGAGGGTCATTGTACCAAAAAGTTAGAAGAAACATAATGTTCAATAATAGGAAAGTGGCTGAGTGAAATCATTTTTAGTAGAACCCACTTTCTATACCCAGTTTCTATTAACTTAGTAGTTCTAAAAAGGGAAAGAAAGTCCTAAAAAAAAATCTTAGGGGGCAAAGTTGATTTAAATTGAAGCATGTGCCCCAGGGAAGGTTAACACCTTGGCTAGCTTGAAGCTGTGATACTGGTAGGACAAGTAATAGACCTACAGACATGTTAAAAAAGTGAACAGAGAGATTTGGGGATTAAGACAGCTACAGTGGGCTTGATAAACTCACAGTTGGCTCTTCCAGCCTAGAAGGCTGTGTGTGCTCTGGAGTGAGTAGAGAGGGTACCAGCCAGCCATACATTCCCAGGTGAATGTGAAACCTACTACCTTCATAAAGGAGAAAGCATGTTGGAAAGTAAAACGTGGTCAGACTTATAAACTACCTAAATTTTTAATGTGTCCCCCAACTCACACACACTGGTAGAGGGGACAAGCGCTCTCCTCAAGGTAAGCACAACCCTGATCATTGTCTAATACTAAGCTATATTTGCTCAGGGACATCCTGCAACAGGGTTTTAAAAAAAATAAAGATTGAAAAATAAAATATTTAAGAGGTATCAGCACGTACATGTTGCAAGGGAGATAGACTCTATAGAATTAGTCCAGGTAAAACTTTAAACAAGCAGACAAGAAACAACAAAACAACCTCTGGGATAAAGGATTCAGAATCCAGAGTTGCTCCAATACATTATGTGAGACGTGAAGTTTGCAACAACAAAAAAATATAGCATATAAAGAAATAGAAAATATAAGAGCATGTTCCATAAAAGTGAGAGGAGGGGCAGTTAATAGAAACTGTCTTTTAGGTGACCCAAACATTGGATTTATCAGATGAGGACCTCAATAACTGCTATTTCAAATATTGTCATAGTCCTAAAGGGGAGAATAAAAAAACTAAAGGAAAGCATGATGCTATTGACTAATCAAAAAAGGCATATAATAGACAAAAGTTATAAAAACATTAAATAGAAATCTTGGAACAAAAATGACTCTTTATATGCAGGGTAACACAGTGAGGCTTACAGCTGAATTCTTACCAGAAACAATGGAAGCTGGAAGACTGAGATGACTCAAAATGTTAAAAGTAAAAGACAAAAAGTTAACTGAGAATTCTATATGCAGCAGGTTATCCTTCAAGACTGAAAGTAAAATTTAGATCTTCTTAGAAAAACAGAGGATGAAATTTGTGAAAAAACTCTGCCTTACAAGAGAGAAGATCAGGAAGTCTTTAGGAGAAAGGAAATGACAACTTCCAGAAAAAGGGGGAAAGGGAACATTTCCCAGCTCATTTTTGAGGCCAGTATTCTCTGATACAACAACCAGTCAAAGACATCATAAGGAAAACAAATTATAAATTCCTCATAAATATAAATCCAAAACTGGCCCCTAAAATATTTACCAACTGAATCTACCAGAATTTTAAAGTATTATACATCCTAACAAGTAGAAATTATACCAGGAAAGTATGGTTGATTTAATATCAAAACCCAACTAATGTAAAATAACACACTGGTAGAATAAAAGACCAAAACCACATTATCATCTCAAAAGATGTAAATATAAGCATCTGACAAAATCCAAATCCCATTACTGATCAATACTCTGAACACCACCACATAGGGGAGAACTTCCTCTTGATGAACATATCTAAGAGAATACCACATATTTAGTGTGAGACACTTTCCTAAGATTGGAAACTAGAGAAGGAAGTGTGTTTTTGCCACTTAACTCCACAATATATGAGAGGTTCTAGTCAGTGTAACCAAGCAAGGAAAAAAAATAAAAAGCATCTAAACTGGAAAGGAAGAAGTAAAACTGTCATTTATTCTCAGACAACATATTCTGAAGAATTCACACACGGGAAAAATACAAGATCTAAAAAAATATGTTAAACAATATTGGGAGGATTAAAAAAAGCCATGTATAAAATCAATTATATTTCTAAATACTATCAATGCACAATACAAAAATGAAATTAAGAAAGGAGATTCACTCACAGTTACATCAAAAAATAAAACTTTTAATAACAAATTTAACAACAGACGTACAAAACATGCACTGAAAATCACAAAACATTTCAAGAGAAATTTAAATTTCAATAAATGAGGAGAAAAATCTATGCTCATGGATTGGACTATTCAATATTGTTAAGGTGGCAATCTCTATACACTTATCAATAGATTCAAGGCTATGTCTATCCAGCAGGCTTTACTGAAGACATAACAAGCTGATCTTAAGATTTACATGGACATACAAACACCCAGTATAGCCAGAACAGTTCTGAAAAAGAACAAATCTAGAAATTATAAATTCCAGTCTTAACACTCATAAGGCTAATTATAATGAAGGCATGTAGGCACAGCAAAAGTATAGATATAAAGATCAATGAAACAGAATTAAGAGCCCAGAAGAAAATACATTTATGATCAACTGATTTTTGCTATAAGTATCAGGAAAATTGAATGGGGGAAAGAATAGTAGTTAAAATAAACATTACTAGGACAACTTGAGATCCACGCAGGCTCAAAAATAAATTCCCAATGGATCTATGTTCATATGTAAGAGCAAAAGCTATAACCCTTTTAGAAGAAAATATAGGAAAAGCATTCTGCGTTCTTGGGTTAAGCAAAGCTATGACACCAAAAGCACAATCCATAAAATTTAAAAATTATAAATTGAATTTTGTCAAAAGCCAAAACATCTGCATGTCATAGGATGCCATGAGGAAAATGCAAAGGTAAGCTACATACTGGGAGAAACTATTGGCAAATCATATGTTTAATGAAGAACATGTATCATGAATATAACCAAAATCTTGCATCTCAATAATAAGATAACACAAACAAAAAGGCAAAGATTTGAGTAGACATTTCACCGAAGATTTAAGAAGGGCTAATAAACTTATTAAAGAATGCTATTTCTTTAGTTATTAGGCAGGTACAAATTAAAGCCACATTAAAATAATACTTTGAATCCACTTAAATGGTTATAATTAAAAATGGCATGCAATAACATGTGTTTCCAAGGATACAGAAAAACTGGATCCTTGGGAAACAGTTTTGTAGTTTATTAAAAAAAAGCAGATTATCCATAAGAATATAAGAATTAATAACTCTTTTCCCTTCCCAGGTATCTTCCGAAGAGAAATGAAAGCACTTATCCACACAAAGACTTGTATGTAAATGTTTATAGCAGCATTGCTCATCATAGCTGAGAAGTAAAAACAAACTAAATGCCTGTCATTTAGGTGAGGAGAAAAGCAAAATGGGGTCGATACCCACACACTGGATCACTAGTAAGCAATAAAAAGGAATGCACGACTTTTACATGCTACAACCTAGATAAGCCCCCAAAACATATGAAGGAAGTCAGATGCAAAAGGCTACAGAATGTATGATTCTAGTTATATGAGCTGTCCATAAAAGACAAGTCTACAAAGACAGAAAGCAGATTAGTGTTTCCTGGAGCTGGGAATGGTTATAGGAATCGCCTGCAAACTGGCACAAGGGATAATTTGGGAGTGGTGCAAAGGCTCTGAATGTGAAATGTGGAGATGGTTGTACAAGTCTGTGAATTTACTGAGCGTCATTGTACTGGGGGAAAAAAAGGAAGAAGGAAGTAGTAATCATAAGCACAGATATAGGAAGTAGTAAGTTCAAGTTGAATATATCAATTTGAATTACTAAAGGGGAAAAATTTTATGAAAGAATAACAATAAACTGTTTTTAAGTCCTATTTATTATGTTTCTCCTCTACTAGAATGTAGACAGGTATATTTACCTGCTAGGTACTGATGTATCTCTCAAAGGTAGTACAGTACCTTTGGCACCTACTATGCAGTCAATACTTATTTCATTGCTGCATGAAAGCTGAATGAAGTGAAGAAAGCCAAGACATGTTAACAGATTTAGCACCTACTGTCACCTTTAGTTTTTTGTCTCACCTCTCTGAATATACTGCGTTACATTTATAATATTTACTTTATTTACCTGTATAATATTTTGAGTTCCTAATAGAAAAGAATTTGAAAGTGCCTTGTAAACTAAATACTATGCAACTACAGATTAATGTTTGCTAATCGCAAACATAAATCTCTTAAGAAAGAAACTTTAAGTCTTTTAGCGGCAGGACATATGCATTACATGTCCTTAAAAATAAAGATAAACACATAATATCCTGTTCTGTATGTTCCACCAAGGGGAAGAAGAATGGGCGAGAAGTTAAAGCATCTCCTCCATTCTTCCCGGCAGCACTGAGCATAGCATGTGTTTAAAACATATTTTGCATAGCATGTGTTTAAAACATGTATCTTAAATGGAGGGAAGAGTATGTATGTGGGTGGGAGAGTGTGAAGAAAGAGTCAAGAGGATGAAGGTGAATATAGTGAGAAGCAGATAGGAAGACAAAAGGAGAAAAGAGAGCAGATAAAGACACCATAAATACTATCTCCTCTTCCCCTTCCTCCTCTCTATCTCCCTTCATTTAATTCCTTATCCATCAAATGTTAACTTGAAAATGCAGTTCTCAGAATCTCTGGGCTTCATAAACAATTGCCAGTGGTGTTTCAACCCTGTGTTTGGCCTTCACAAGGCTGTAACTGTTACATATTACAGAAAAATAAACTGTGTAACTGCATAAATGACTGTATATAAACACATCATGTATTTATCCATACAAACACAGGCTAAAAGCTTAATAAATGTGCAAATGAATAAATAAAACTGGAGTATCAGAATCACCATCTCTAAAAGGGTAACCTTTATAAAGTCAGGAATTTGATTTTGCTAATTCACTCAGTAGACATTAGATTCCAAGAAACTGAGTCCTATAACTAAGATCATAAGAGAATGTGGATGAATGTATAAGTCAGACATAGGTATGAATATATGAAACTGACTCAGGAATTAATTACAGTAGCTATAATTTGCTCACAGATGAGGGAAGATCAATTTGGGAAGCACATTGATAACTTACAATGTCGTCATCAATTAGAGATGTTGCATTATCTCTAGATAATTTAATATTGTAGAGCTCTTGAGAAAACAAACACCATTTCCCTGGAGCAGAGTTGTACTCTTTCCACAGTTTTAGCACCAGCTTCGAAATCCCCCCAGTTCTTCCTTACTTTAGGTCCACCAATGGTTAAAACAAATGGAAATAATTAGTATCATCACCTGACATGAACCAATTATGGAGCTTACAATTTATGGATATTTAAAGGAAATATTTCATAGCCACAGAACATAACTGTTAAAAATCTTTTATCAAGAAAGTCATTCTTTAATAGCTACTGACATCCTAAACTTTCTTAATATCTACCTCTTGATACTGGGTATATCTTGCTTTTGTGGTTGCCTAGAATATTTGCTGATTACAAAGGAGAAAAAAAAGTAGGTTAGTCTTTTGAATTTTAGCACTCTAGGAGAAACAACCAAAAAACAACCTACTTTGATTTTTCCAATGTGAGATTTTCTCTAGAGATAAGATACTTGCTAATAGGATGTGGGAGGAGAGGCACAGGGGAGATGAGTGATAAGAGGGCTGACCAGTGCTATTGTCCCTCCTGAAATCTGAATACAATGATCAAACCTCTGTCCAAAAAGATAAGGTTACAAAAAGGAAAATGAACAGAAGATTGGAGAGACAAGTCTAGACCAGGAAGATGACTATGCAGATAAATTCTGAGGGGAAGGATGTGAATATATAACACAGAATAGCTGTACACAGAATGCACTGAATATTTTAAGGGCTATGATTCTAGCACCAGAGAAACTGTAAGTGATTGTAAAATGAATGAGAAAAAAACAGTAAAAGGTACACTGAGTTGGGCAGATCATTAAAGTCATATGAAAAATAGAAATATAATTTTCAAGAAAGGAAAGATATGGAAGGAATGGGCAGGGTGCCCACTTGGTAGTGGTGAATGGCACTACAATTTTGGTGGTGGGTGTGATGCGGTATAAACATATATCAAGGTGTAAAGCTGTATTCCCAAAACTTACATAACACTGTAAACCAGTAGTGATTCAATACAAACTTTGTTTAAAAAATGTCAAACTCTAATATTTTTGACTAGAGACTCAAAAAATGCCAGTATCTCCTTTGATAGAAATACAAAAACATGACTAGATACTTTCTACTTTATTAGTTTTTAATTCACAGATTTGGTTATTTTCCTACTTATATCTTCATTTTCTTATCTGTGATGGCACCTTTTCTTCTCATCATAATGATTCTTTGCTGTTGTTAAGCCCTGAAGAGGCACTTTAAAAACTGATGACGAGAATCAAGTATTATGTGGCTAAGGTGACTAACATTCTTTAAATGTAATTAGTTCTATCTTCAAACTATTCAGCACAGTTTGGTGGGAGGGGACAGGTAGAGAGGGGCAGGCTCTCAGTCTGGAATAGACGGATATATACAGAAAGATGCATGTACCCTCTCTAACCCCCACCACCCAATCCAGTTAAGCCGATTCAAGATTTATTTAATTTAACAAGCTGCCACATTGAGAGATGTCAAAAACCCAGGAGGATTTATTTCATCAGTCACTTGTGGGTAAATTGTAAATGCTTTGGGCTTATCTATAACTAAATGAGATTTTTTTTGCAAAAAAAAATTTTATTTAGGTAGCTCATTTTGAAAGGAAAACAAGGAAACCGCTTTGAGGCAGAGCACGCATTCTCCAGTTCACCAGAGGCCCTGCCACTCCTTGCTCTCTTATACACAACCCACTTTAAACCAGCTAGGAACTAGCTGGTTCCTCCTGGCATGATGTCCATTTTGGGAAATGCAGTCTGAAGAACATCTTGCTCTGTTTGGAGATGAGAACTAAGAAGGTAGAGTCAGATATTGAGGCTAGGTGGGGTAGTTATGAATTAACTATCTAAAATAACAGAAAATGTTGAGCACATGGAACAGAAAACGTGAGGGAAAGCAGCAAGGACAGAACTTCACCCAACTATGGAATAATTGTGCCCAGTTCAAAGCTGATCACATCATTCTCGCTTTTGTCATGGACTGTAGGACACCCAAAGTGATCGGGAAGATGACAAACCACAGGCTACCCCAGTTCTTCCTCTGACAGACAAAGCCTTGGCAATTTAGTTCAGTGGGTCTCCATTTGATAATAACTCTCCCCCAATTCCCCCCTCTCCAGGGGAGAAGAGGGAAGCATGAAAAAGAAAAGAAAGAAACAGACCTTTACTGAGTTAATGACTACTGATAGGAAAATAGGATGTTTATTCTTATAAGACTCTCATCTCTTAATATCTTAATATGAGAACTTCCAATTCTAGGATGCAATAAATGCACACACATGAAAGTGAAGGCACACACACACACACACTCCACTCCAAACAGTAATGGGTTGGATTGAATATTCTAGGCCATGGACAAAAATATTAATTTGTAGCCGTAATTTTAAGAGAAGTCTTGATTTGTTAGACTCAACTGTTTGTTCTAAGGCTTACCCCAAAAAGGCCTTTAATTACAGAATCAGAATATTTTCACATTTATGCTATTCATAATTTTAACTATAATCCACATTAGTTGACTCAATAATATTATATATATATATACATATATGATTAGTAAAAAAAAAGTGTGACTAAGGCAATATTTCTTCAAAGTGGGTCCCATAAATTACTGTTCTTGGGATGATAATATGCCATACACACACACACACACACACACACACATACACACACATACACACATCACAAATATATACAGATGCACATGTCAACACAATTTAATGATTAAATAGGACTAACTACAAAATTTGCAGGGTCTTATTTAAAATAAAAATGTAAATCCCTTTCTTAAAATCTTATGCAGATGTTGAAGATGGTGATACCAGAGCATAAAACAGGCATTTGTAAGCATGGAGTCCTATAGCAAAGATTGCACACCCCTAAAACCAACTCTAGTGAAATGGTTTAAGAATGCTCAGCTATAAAAATGTTATATGGATTTTTTTGAGGCAGGACTTCTGAGAGCCTTTTATAATCTAACATGCACAGAGTACTTTCAGGAGGTGTCTATACTATAGGGCAGTCTCCAAATACACTTGACCAATTTCTTTTGAATTTTTATAAGGGTCATGTTCAGGACCACTGCTCCCTAGAATACACACTCTAAAATGCAGCTCAGGCTGTGCAGATAGGCTTTATCTGGTTTAACATCAATTTGTTAGTCACAAATCACATATGACATCATCACCATATCTGGAATAGGTAAGTGGAGACAGCAATAGATGCAGATGGTGCAGATTCACTAAATCTACCGACCTGCGCTATTTAGCTGTTTGCAATTCAGTGGTCAAACAGTCCAAGTGTTTCCTGGGCCAGTGCAGATGGTTTAACTGAGACTGTATCCTCACCAACTTAGGTTTATCCCTTATCGTCAATTAAGAGGAAATAACATCCTTACTTACCATTACCCAATTCCCAAGAAATGTTGTACTTTTTGCTGGCACTGTACTTCAACAGACTCAGGGCACTAGAACTGTTCCAGGAGTTATTGGGATTACGACGCAGTGCATTTAGAGCAAATATCAGGTGGAGTCCAGAGCAATCAGCAAAGTTATAAAGTTTGTCTAGAGACCTGGCTGGGAAGAAGCAGAGAAAGGCTTGTAACTTTCAAATCAATATTCAAAAATATTAGCTACTACCAAAAAAACCTTTCTATGAGCTTCCCACTAATAGGAATTACACAGTCAGCCTTCTAAAAGTGACTATTACCTCTCGGGTTGGGTACATTTCAAGGTGATTTTGGAAAGTAGCACACACAATTTCAGGTAGAGGCTGCATATTGGCAACCCGGACTATTTCATAGTATGTTTCATCTGTTAACAAAAAAATTGAATTTATGATATTTAAAATGGGTAGATATTTTTAAAAACCACTGAATCTCTAGCTTTCTTAAAAAGCCAGAAGATCTGATACTTTTAGGGTCTATATTCCCGAATGACATGATAAAAACAGTGTCAGGAGACAGGGTCAAGAAAAACAAAAGGCTGATGAATCTTGGAAAATAGCTCAGCCTAACAGTGCATCCAAAAAAAATTCACTCAACCCTGATAGTTTCAATATTTCTGAGAATTTCCAACTTCTGAGAATGTAAATACCACAATCATTAGTAGAAATACATTCAATTGCAGTTTATCCCACACACCATCAACTCTATTTACCCAGTATCCCATGCCCAATCAATTCCTTAATTTCATTGTCACAATTCTTAGTTAGGTTCTCACTTCTACTTGCATGAATTACCACATCAACATCTCTATTTGCCTGCCTACTTCTAGATGCTTCCTATCCTGCCAATTCATCTCTCCCCAATCTCTTTAATCAATTTCACTCATCCATCAAAACCTCAGCAGATCTTCAAGACCTTTTTCTTCCTAGGTCCAAGGCCTCTACTACTCAACCATAATTTTCTACCCCACCCTCAAACCTCTGCTGTTCTCTATGAGTTCTTAGTTATTGTCCGTGAGTTCTATTTATTCTATTGGTCTTTGCTCTACTTATTCTGCTCATTTGGCATGTTCTTTTCCTTTTTTAAGCATATTCAGCCCTTACTTGTCCTTCTAGGCAGTGTTTCCCAAAGTATGAACATCATGGCTTTAAGTGGTATACAGATTGAAAGAAATTTTTAGATTAATAGTTATGTAGAGGGGCTCATATCCAAGTTGTTCATAGTAGCAATGACAGCTTATAATTTGTTCAGTACACGATGAAATACACTTATTTTCCTAACTTTTAGTTTCATTTATAAAGTAAAATCCTCTTTAAACTTTTACATTAAAATTTAATATGGACAATTGATCATATTCCCACTAAGTAGCCATTTTCTTGAAATAATGATCTCCGTACATTGAGGATTTCTTGTGTTTGTTTCATGTAAATTAGAAAAACAAATACATATAAAACAAAAAAAGCACAAAAATTCTGTGATTTCATGGATGTGAAGCTTTAAGATGAGGCAAAAGGTAGTTACCAAAAAATAAGTGTCATTGTGGAGAAATAACATTATAGATGGTTTGATAACATGATAAAATTTGAGAACTAAAAAGTTGAAAGTTTGTGAAATACTTCATCATGGATAAATTTAAATCCTGGCTCCTCCATGAAGCCATTCCTGAACACACCTACATTACGACAACAGGATCAGCCTTCTCTAAACTCAGACTCTTTACCAGTTAGCACTGGAGTGTCCTGTGACAGTCTTAACTTGAAATTGACTTGGTAATTCATCTACCTCCTCAGACAAATGGCTTGTTTTACCAGCTAAAATGTCAAGTTTCTTACGGCTGGAATTAGATCTCATTATATGCACACAGCATCTATCAGAGAGCAATTTCCTACCTTAAAATCATGCTGACAAAATTCTACTTGTTGCATAAAAGTGATCTAATAAGAAACTGAAAGATCTGAGAGAGATCTGTCTAGTACTTATAATTGCTAGTGCAAGTGATTCAGTCTTTGCTATATTAGAAAATTACATGTATTTGAATACAGAGTATTAAGTAGATGCTCAACAAATGTCATCTTCCTTGGAACATGAGTTGTCAGGTTTCAAGCAAGCAGATCCTGAAAGATGACTTCCTACTCTCTCCACCAGAGGGTGCCCACGCCTCTGCATCCTCTAGTCATCCTGCTTTGGCATCTCGTTCAAAGAGAACTCATAGGAGTCTGTCTGGCAAAGAGTTGAAGATGAGGAGCTGGGGCTTGAGAGAGATGTGTGAGAGAATAGGCTTGGAAGTCATCTACATAGGGTGGGTAGTTGAGGCTGTGAATGTTCTTGAGACTTTTGAAGAACAAAATAGCTGAGGAGGAAATCTTAAGGAAAGTCTACACAGAGAGGTCAAAAAGAAGCAGGGGAAAGGGCGAAAAAGGAGACAATGCAGAAATGTAGTCTCAAGGAACCCAAAAGAAGAGAGTTTCAAGGAATTTCTGGTCAAGAACAGTAGGTATTGCTGAGAAATTGAGAAGAAAATTGCCCGAGGGAAAAAAGTCATATGGTTCTCAAGCAGTAAGTTTAAAAAAGTCAATTAAGAGTGGGGATATGAACTTAAAGAATGAGTTGTAGATAACAAAGAATAGACTCTGGTACATCTAACTGGCTTGTAGAAGTTCAATGGCAATCATAGGAATAAAAGAAATGAAACAGTAATTAGAGAAGAAAATGTGCACCAGAAAATGTGCCGATGAGAGTTAGGTTTAAAGAAAATCAAGATCTGAGACAAAATCTTGGTTTTGTTCAAAAAGCCATGTGTATATTGAAGCTAACCAAGTTTTACATTAGAAACATGCAATTAATAAGCACTAATATATGAATGACAGTAATTTTCCTCAGCTTCCTTGGACTTGGCATTTTCTTAATCCCTCCCCAGAATTAGCCTCTACCTCTTGCATTCTGTTTGTTGGTCATTTATTTCTCCCAAAGTAATGGCTACTCTACTTTCTGTTCCCAATTCTTTGTCAGGGTCTACTGACATTATCTCAGATTGTGTAAAGTGTAATAAAGCTCAAAAACATGATACTATCCATCCCTTTCCAAACTGATGACCACCTCTAAGATCCTCTTCTAAAAACATGATGGAGGCCTCCCCTGGTGGTGCAGTGGTTGAGTGCTGGGCTCTGAAGCTGCCCGCAGCCTCTGCAGTGCCGGTTTGACCCCCGGCCGCCAGCGAGGGTCCCACATGGTGCGACAGACCTCTCCTGCCGCCCGCTGCTCCCCTCAGCAGTGTATTTCGTCAGTCTGCCTATTCTGCTCCCCGCTCTGGCTCTGGTGAATTCTCTCACCCTCCCGTGCTTCTGACTGTACCCAGTGCTTGTATAAATAAATAAATACATCTTAAAAATAAATAAATAAAAACATGATGGACACATGTGTATATCATCTGGGAATTAAAGTGATTAACTCAGTAATTTTTTTTCCCCCAGAAATCTATCAAGATAAGGCATTAAAGCTTCTTCATGACTCAATACCCAAGACCCACCCCAGTATTAACCAAACCCCAAACAGGTCTTTTTCAATTACATGATTCCCACCATTTGGGTGAGGGAGGGGCAGCTTGCCACAGATTACTAACACCAAATTATTTAGTTCTGTTCAGGTATGGCAGTGCTCTATATTTCATTATTCTTGCGGATGATAATCTGCTCATAGTCTCTGTGTGCACAATTAGAATAAGCTTGACACTACTGCACTCGGCACCAATTTCCCCATTTGGAGTCACAATACTGGCCACCGATAGCTAAGGGTAAAGATCATATTCTGATCCTTAGACACACAAAGAACTCTCCCTTCTCAGGAGGGTTTCAAAAGAACAAGCGGTTATAAAGCAAGTATTTCAGTCTTTCTCTCTCATTTTTTTTATTAATTAAGGAATGAATAGGATTAGATGGCATCCTTAAAACAAACCATGTTTTCTGTGCAATACTTGCTTACACTTGGACAAAGAGTTTCTCAGCACTAGTCTCCTGGAATTTGGGCCATATTAGAACTCCCCATTATTCCTTGAAAAACAATCCACATTATTCTAGTTTTCCTTGTTGGTTAAACTTTTTTATCTCTGCCTGGAATGTCCTTCCTTTTCTTCATTCTTTGTAGCCTAGGTCAAGGGCCTCCTCTGTGAGGTCCTGTCTGATCCCCTATGATAGAGGCACTGAGGGTCCTCCTCCGGTCTCCCAGTTCTTTATTGGCTACTTTAGAGCAATAAATAACCATGCTTATCATTGTTCAGCTTTGCCTCTCTCTAAGGCAGACAGAAAAGAAAAGGTACTGTGTCTGTTTGTTTTCTTTTTAAATTATTTTTAAGCATCATTTCAATGTCTGATACACAATAAGCCAAAATAAATGTCGGACTCCTACAGGTGTTATTTGGGCCCATTCAATGCCAGTTACAATCTGTCTGTATCCTAAACAACCAACCTTAATGATCATTGATTGTAGCAGATTCTTTCTAAATTGTGTCTGTTACTCCATACTGCTAGATGCACTCAAATATGCATTGCATTAAGTGTTCAATTTAGAGTAATGTGGAGGAGACATAGGTGACTATCTAAGAGAGGCTGTAAGAATATAGGACTTTCTAGTGGAAGTCAGAGGGAAAAGATGTGAGAATAAAGCAAAGTGAGGTCAACTCTCAACCAACTCAGTCTCTGTAATTCAGAGAAACTATCAGTTGATGTGGAACCATTTGAATCAGTGACTACAACCAATAAGATCAGAACCATTTTAAGTGTAGCTATTAAAAGAGAACAGGTTGAAAATTGCCTAGAAGGAAAACAGCTATTTCTGAAAGAGTGAAGATATCTTTAAGCTGAGAGCTAATTTTAATATGAAGAGAAGTATCTCCAGTTTAGTCAAGGCAATGAAACCTTAAGTAGGTTATAAAGAAATCAGTCTACAATTTGACTGAAGCTGTTAAAGGAAAATGAGATTTGGGAAATGTCTGTGAATAAAACTTACAGCACTATCAGAAGACTCTGGGCTAGAGTCTAATTGTTGCATTAATCAATTTAACTAAAGGGAAAACTCCATGCTAGTAAATATAGTGTGGCCACTGATCCCAGCAAAGTCCATCTAAATGGTGACAGCAAGAAAAAAAGAGACACTGACATTGGTAAAGAAGTTAAGATTGCTTTTAAGGAATATGCCCTGAAGAAGCTGATTTTAAAGGATACAAATAACATTTCTAGAGGATAGTTTGGAAATATCTAACAAAATTTTAAATGTACATACCCTTAGACTAAGCAATCCCACTGCTAGACATTTTTCCTATATATATACTTACAAAAAGTTTTTAAAATAACCCCCCAAAATTATCATTTGTGGTGTTATTTTAAATGCCAATAATTAAAAACAATCCAAGTGCCTGTGAAATGGGGACTATATTAATAATGAAAAATATAGACTTCAGAAAATGACACTTATTAAGGATAAAAGTATGATCCATATGTTAAATTATAAGGCTCTACACTACAAAATGATTCAAAATAAGAAAAGGGGAGAAGGTTATAATAAACTCTATGGACTTGGCTTAGAATTGGAAGTATCAGCATAACTAATGGTATTTTGTATATGTACAGATGGATAGAGAAATACAGATGTGTATATGAATGTGTTTAATATATGCAATATATAAATACATTATATAAACACAGTGTGTACATTTTTTCCTGCCTACTGAAGAGCCTAGAGGCACTATCTTTCCCATATCAATGAACACTCCTAACCCCCAGATCTTAGTTTCTTTTTTTTTTTTATTAAAGATTTATTTATTTATTTATACAAGTACTGGGTACAGTCAGAAGTGCGGGAGGGTGAGAGAATTCACCAGAGCCAGAGCGGGGAGCAGAACAGGCAGAAGGACCGAAGTACACTGCTGAGGGGAGCAGCGGGCGGCAGGAGAGGTCTGCGCGCCCTGTGGGACCCTCGGCCAGCAGCCGGGGATTGAACCGGCGCTGCAGAAGCTGTGGGCAGCTTCGCAGCCCAGCGCTCAACCACTGTGCCATGAGGGGAGGCCCCAGATCTTAGTTTCTAAATACCATTCTCTCTCTGTTTCATCATGTTGAGGTCATAGTGATTTACAATACTGTATGTGATTCAGAGATACAGGATCACACCTCTTCAGATGTATGTTACTACACGACAATTCCCAAGACCCCCATTTTCCCCCCTGTGTCCCATCCCCCTTCGCTCTCTGCCTCCCCTTCCCTATTAGTAGCCTCAGTTTAAGGTCAGCTTTTTAGGGTTTGTTTTGGTTTGTTTGACTCATTGTTTTGTTTCTTATATTCCACACATGAGTGAAACTTTATATTTATCTTTCTCTTTCTGTCTTATTTCCTTAGCACAATATCTTCCAGTTCATCCACATTGTTGTGTGCGTGTGTGTGTGTGTCTGTACACACACATCTACACATCTTCCTGCTCTACTCATCTGACTTTGGGCAGGTTGTTTCCATAACGCGGCTAATGTTTATAGGAGTTTATATATTGTTTTTGCATTGTTTTGGTCGATACCTACATGTGGACTTGCTGAATCATATGGTAGATCCATGTTTAATGTACTGAAAAACCTCCTTACTGTTTTCCATAGGGGCTGGACCAGTCTACATTCCCACCAAGAGTATGTAAGAGTTTCTTTGACTCTACATATCCACCATTACTTTTTGGGTGTCAATAATATCCATCTTGACTACTTCCCAAGGCTTTCCCAATGTTATTTTAAGTCTAAAGCAAGAAAAAGGATATACTTTTCTCTTGAAAAGTACAAAGCATATATAAATTGCAGAAATTCAGGAGGAAGATCACTGAAGTCTGGAAAGAAATCTCAAGAGATCATATTATCCCCTTAACATCCGCAGTCCATTCTTTTCCAGAATACATCAATACAAATTTTTAAAAATCTTACTTCCACAGCTTGAAGAGTCTCTGAATATGGCTTGCACTTCTGGTGGGCTGGAGGTAAAGGAGGGGATATTTTGGTAAGGAATATTATGGAAATTGGCTTTTTTAGCCATAAAGATGTTTTCTTAGAAAGAAATTTCTTAAGATGCCATGATGACACAATAAACCAGTTTTTGGCAAAGGTCCCAGTAAGCCAGTGATAAATCTTATCTTATGGCAGTAAGAAGGACAACAATTCTTACTTGACTTCAAGCCTTTTTGGCTCTAGGACAGACCCAGCTCTCCCTTGAGTAAGGGGGTTGGGTGCTAAATCATTCAGGAAAAACAAGTGATTACACAGAGAGAAGGGGTACTCTCCAAAGATTATGATTCTAATGGGGAGCTATAAATAGCAGGTCCAGGGAAGGAGGGAAAGAGTCAAGGAAAGGGGTTGCCAAACACTTATTGGCACTGTTTAGTCACTTGGGCACTGAGTGTAATCAAAGATGAGACATAGTCCTTGCTTTCAAGGATTTTTTAGTCTGAGATAAAGTTATGTGGATACAACCAGCAGGTTATCAACAGGGAATACAATAATGAGACAGAAAACTATGTTGCTGTCATGTTGGTGACATACAATAGCCACACAATTCTTTTCCTTTGGGGTGTGAAGGCGAGCCATTGCCACTGAGCTTGAAGAGTCTCTGTCCAGAAGGACATGGATAGAGCAGTTTCTCTCCTCAAGCTACAGCAACAGTGACCGAACACATACTCAGTGATTTCTGTCTCACAGTCTGCCCTTCAAGACAGCAGGTGTCCCCTCAGAAGTTGCACTACCTACTCCTGGCTTCCAGGTTTATAACTGGGATTGAAATCCAGCATTGCCCAGTTAAGGAAATGGAAGACTACACAGTCAAGGAGTTGTAAGAATCAGCTAGTGATATCAACACAAACCAAGGATATATTCATAGAATTGGATTGTGAAAATGAATGATTAAGGGGGCCAGGCTGTAAGACTGGATAATCAGGAATTTATTGACATGGGGATGCATTCTTGGAACACGGGACTTAATACTCTGGCAAGGGATGGTGTAAACTCACAACTAGGATGACTTTTAGAAGTCAGGAAAAAATAATGGTTCTTTTTAGCAAAATAGAAATGCCTAGGTTGATAGAGGCAGGAATAAAAGAGACTGGAATATTAATAAGATCAGAAGACTGACCCACCAAAGGCTTATGGTCCAAGAGAGCCCCCAAAGGACATCCTTTCACTGAGGCTGTTAAGAACGTGCTGCTGAGGGAGCCGTAGCATCACCAGGAAGGTCAGTGGTGGCTCCTAGCTGCATGCCACATTTGGGTTTGTCAGTAACCATGATGACAAGGGAAACCATTGCAACAGGGCCCGGGTAATGACATTTAACTGTAAGAAGCCAAAAGGTTGTGCTTACCATACCAGCCAGCTTAACCAACATGGAGTTTTAGAGACGGTTAATAGAACATTACACCCCCAGAGACAAATAGGTGGGCAACCAACAGGAGTGTTAATATCGACAATCACAATCATAAGGTATATGCCTTTTCCCCATAGTATTTATCCCAAATTACACTACCACTGACAGTATAAGAGTTCTTTTCCCATCTTTGTCATAAATAGGTAGTGTCAGCCTTTTAAATTTTTGTCAGGCTAGATATAAAATTGTCTGGAAGGTTTTTTAAAAGTGATTTAGTCCCAGAGATATAGATCTAGTAGGTCTGACTTGGTCATCTTATGGAGGGTCCTGGGAATAAAACCGTGGCTGATTCTGATGATCAGCTATCTCTGGAAACTCAAGTCTTGGCTGACCGCTAGGACCCCTTACAGTGTGACTATTTCCAGATTCTCTGTCACCTTTCATTGCCCACACTGAGGCCATCTTCTGGGTCTCAGAATTCTTTCTTGGCAGAGGTGCTTGTTTTTGCAATTCCATTTCACTTTTCTTTCCACTTCTTTAGTCAACATACAAGGCCCAATCAGGTCTTTATTATTTTATAACAAGAGTAGAAATGACACAGAAATTGATCAGACACACACAGACTCTGGAGTGAGTCTGAGTTCAAAACCTGGGTCTGCCACTTGCTAGAAGTGTAACCTTCAGCAATTTACCTTCTCTGAATTTGTGTCTTCAGTTATAAAATGAGAATGATAATTCGTATGGAGGTAAAAGAGGTAATATATGAAAAGAGGTAATATATGATAATTCCTATGGAGGTAAAAGAGGTAATATATGAAAAGATCTTAAAATGGTGCCTGGCACAGGATGAATACTCAACAAATGCTATCTATTTTTATTGTCATTAAAAAAAAAAAACTACAACAACAAAAAGAAAAATATGGATGAGCAGGAGACTGGGGGAAGTTGCTTTAGTGAAAAGTCTTTATCCCTTGCTAGTTCTTGTTTGGAGCCAATTTTCAGATCTAGTAACCCATTGACTAAAGACTTATCCAGGTCTTTAGGAAGAACATTGCAGCATCATATATTACAATGATTCTCCTGCCCAAAGGGGCCTATTGGCATTTACTCAGGGCCTAGTGCCATTTACACTAAAGAAAGGGAACACCAATATTTGGAGGAGTGTTAATCTTGAGGGCTGAGTCAACATGAATAACTGGACACACCAAGTGTTAAATGACCCTCGTGTTATAGTGGAGGATGGAGGCTGATAATAAATGAAACCCTAAAATTGTGCCTAACACAAGTGAGATGTCTGTTATTGATTGATTGATTTTATTACAATAACAGAAAAGAGGGAGAAAGTTTCCATTCATTGGACATAGCTACAGAAATTAATTTTATGTATAAATTTTAGAGACAAAAATATCATTAGCAAAATAGTTCTGAGAATAACTTCTGAAGGATCGGAACTCTGCATAGAAATTTATTAGACACTAGAGGTTTTCAGGAAAGATAACAATTGCAAAGACAGTTCTTCCATTAGGCTGCATGCAGTAAGCTAATGAATCCAGCAAGGAACTATGATTGATTAGGAAAGATCTATTTACTCTTTTAGTGGAGGTCGTTAACTACCACTTTGCATACTCTCTATTTATGGGCTTACTTCAGTAGCCTGTTTCTGAAATCTTATTTAGAGATACATGAACTGTCCCAGCAGTCAAGGATTTTTTTGTATATCAGAAGTATTCAACTCCGGGAACACAGCAATAATCTATTCCTTTACAGCACTGTTCTTTTAATATTAATTAATAATATTGTCTTATATTATCTTGGAATTTAAAAAAATGGGACTTTAAGCTTTTCTTATTCTGATCTCATTTAGTACTACTTAAGTACTACCTAATTTAGTACTACCTAAGCTTCAGTGAAATTCATAGTTCCAATTCTCAGATTAGTGCTCTTCCTCTGAGCCAGTTCAGAGAGGTAGAGTGGACTTACTCTTGCACAGTCTTCAATGACAACTATCTCAATTATTCTGGTCTAGACATTTTTAAGATATATAGCAATGATCATCCTTGTAATTTGCACTCCCCTGCTCTAAATCTCAACCTACTCTTGGAAATTTCAGATCAAATAATCCTTATCTCACTTTAAAACCTCTCCTGGAAAGACATAGTGGCAATATGTTTCAAAAGCTTTAAGAATACATATACACTTTCTCTCAAAAATTCCAGCTCTGAAAATTTGGTCTAAGGAAATATACAGAAATGAATGCAAAGTGCATATAAGTATTTGATTAATGGGGTGAGACCAGAGGGGGTAAGAAAAAGAAAAAGAGAGAGAGAGAGAGAGAGAGAGAGAGAGAGAGAGAGAGACTGGTCAAATTCTCAACAATAAGGGAATCAATAAATAAGTCACAGGATGGAATTCAAGAAATACACTGCATAAAAATATTTTTTTAAGATTTATTTATTTATTTATACAAGCACTGGGTACAGTCAGAAGCGCGGGAGGGTGAGAGGATTCACCAGAGCCAGAGCAGGGAGCAGAGCAGGCAGAAGGGTGGAAGTACACTGCTGAGGGGAGCAGCGGGCAGCAGGAGAGGTCTGCGTGCCATGTGGGACCCTCCTCTGGTGGCCGGGGAGCAGCCGGGGATTGAACCGGTGCTGCAGAGGCTGCGAGCAGCTTCGCAACCCAGCACTCAACCGCTGCGCCATCGGGGAGGCCCATAAAAATATTTTTAACATGGGAAAATATTAATATATTGCTAGGTGAAAAACAGTAGATGGAAAAACAATGAATATAACATGTAAAAAAAATCCAGGGCCTCCCTGGTGGCGCAGGCAGTTGAGCACCTCACTGTGAAGCTGTCTGCAGCCTCTGCAGCATGGGTTTGATTCCAGCTGGCCAGCGAGAATCCCACATGGCAAAGCAGACCTCTCCTGTTGTGCCCACTGCTCCCCTCAGCAGTGTATTTCATCAGTCTGCCTGTTCTTTTCCCTGCTCTGTCTCTGGTGAATCCTCTCACCCTCCGCGCATCTGGCCTATATCCCAGTTCTTGTATAAAAATAAATCTTAAAAAAAAAAAATCCAAAATAACAAATGTTTCTGTGCTTTTAAAGTTTTCTGTATTGGCTGAAATTTTAGAATTTTATCTTATTTCAGACTTAATAGAGATCTTTTAGATTCAAATTAACATCATGAAATGTGTGCCATCTTTTAGGCAAGTATAAATACACAGATACAGACACACACACACAGAGACACACATACATTTTAAACATATTTTGTCATCTGCATATATACATATGTATTCTACTGTGGTCTTTAATGTCTTCTCTGCCTTCACTGTATGTATGTATATATACATGTATATGTGTGAGTATGTGCAGGGTAAGGAAAAATGTCAGGCTTTTCTGCCCGCCTGCCATTAGGATAGATGATGGATCCTTGTGGTCCTGAATGCATGCCTGATGGCGGGCACCTGGAATAGGGTGTGGGCATAGGTAGATGGGATTCACCTGGGCTGAGACTGGGCTTTTTAAGGGCAGCGTCACGGGGACGCCAGCAGAAGCCAAAAGAGAAGCCGAGAGAGAAGCAAGAGAAGCAGAAGCTCAGAGAAGGCCAGAGAGCCCAGAGTGAAGACCTGCTGGGGACTGGGAGCCCTGCCAGCCTCCCGGCCCCCCAGCACCCCTGCCTGCCGTGTACCCGGTCATCCCAATAAAAACCTGCAAAACCCCTGAGGGCTCCAGAACTCCTCCTTTACCCGGTCTGCATGGGATCCTAGAAAACCTGCTCAGTGGCCATTCCTGACCCTACAGTATGTGTGTGCACAAATTAAGGACCAGAATAAAAAATAACAAAATTGAACAATGGTGCCCTAATCAACTTATGCAACTTAATATTTAAGAGAAAAATTGCTATCTGCTCCACCTATCAAGCAATGTTGGTGATTCATTCAAGAAAGCAGAAACCAGAGCCCCAACTACTAAATCAACAACACCAACCACCACCAAAATGAAAAATAGCATTATGTGTAAATGATTGCATCAGCAACCTCCATCTCTTGCTCTTGGCACTTGACTGTACTGTGTGTGTAGCATGTGGAGAAACCTCCTACGTCAGCTGCACACTCAGATCAGAACTCTGGTGGAGGCTCTCAGGAGATTTCCATTCATCCCAAACCCCATCCCCCACTAATTGCATCCCTTTCTTTTAAACCTCGTAGCTCTGGCTGGTGAGGCATGGGCCTGGGCATGGGAAAGCAGAAGGGCAGATGCTACAGTTTTAAGTGAAATCAGGTGTTGCCTTCCCTGAATTGAGATCTGGAAAATGTCAGTCCTTAAGTTACAGGTATTGGCAATTGAACACTCAGACTTCCCCACTGGGCTCAGCCTTACCCTGTGAGAAGTATTCAGGCTTTCCCTTTTACACTTGCATTTCCCTGCTCTCCTTCATCTCCTCTTTTGAAGTCATTGAAAAAGAATTCCCATTTTTGTACATATTCTTCTGACATTATTGTAAATTTGCCAGGAATAGAAAGGCTTTGGTAATAGATGCACACCTGTCAATACAACACTCTTTAGTGTTGCTGGTCACCTAGGCTTCTACCTGAGAAGGAACAATAAGACTTCTTGGAGGAATAAAGAGAAGTGCTTGTGTCCTAACTCTCTTTTTCCATATGCTAATATCTATAGGCAAAAACATAAAACATAGCACAACAGTTTTATTAAAACAAAGCATTCAGTGGAACTAAGAACATTTTGGGGGGTTCCTCTATTTTTCTTCTGCTAGGTCAGTCTGGAACATCTATTGCACAATTGCAATTCAGATTGCAGAAACAGACATGTGCACAAGCACAGCTGATGTGTGATCATGTTTATTGTGTTTGGTTGATTTGCATAATATGCCTCAGCACATTCTGGGATTCAACCAAGTAATAATGGAAGAAGTATAGTTGGCCCATCTGAAATAGAATATGGCCTTTCTGAGGGAGACAACCTCACACTTACCCAAGGGTACCTGGATAAACATGGGTCACTATGAATATGGGGTCCATTCCAGCAATTCTCTAGCTCAGGCAAATGCAATCTGTGATAAGCCCAGAAATTCTGACATTAGCTGGTTGCTAAATACCAAATCAGTAGAACAACCTCAGAACATAAAAGTCTGAAGTGTAAGCAACAGTTCTAGGAAAAGAGTACTGGACTAGGCAATATTCTAAAAAATGTTCTATCACTCCATTTTTCACCATCTAATACTCTCTCTAGACAATGTGATCTATCCTTATGGCTTAACCCTACCTATATGCTAATATTTTAGTCCCAAATTTAAATCTCCACACCAAGGTTCATCTCTTAGTCACAATTAGTCATCTGAATGACCCATGGCATGTCAGACAGCACATGTACAAAATAAGCCTCCCAGCCACATCAATAAACTTTTCTTATATACCCGGAGTGGCACAATCATTTATTAGTAACCGTGGATTAGCCTAGGTTCCTCCCCTCTATCACCTGCCACAATCAAAGCTAGTCATTAAACTCGTCTTCTAAACCTTTCCAAGATCTTCTCTTCTTCAGTTCCTACCACCTTCATATCCTTCCTGTCCACTATGTTCTTCACCCAAATAACTGCCACAACCTCTCCATTTAGTATCCTTCAATCCTTTCTCCAATCCACAGCCTGTAAAGCTTTCTAGGAAGGAAACCTACACATAACCTACACAGTATTCTTGCCAAACATATTTAAACAGAATTTCACCATAAGGAAACAATCAGACAAATCCAGATTCAGGTAAATGCTACAAGAAAACTGACCTGGACTCTTCAAAAATGTTGATGTCACAAAAGACCAAATGTAATTGAGGGAACTGTGCTAGATTAAAGAAGACTAAAAAAGGTAAGAATTAAATATAATCAATAATTTGCTTTCATCTTATATTGTCTCTATATTATAGTTTTCTTCTGCCTCACAACAAAATAAAACACTAAAAAAAAAAAAAAAAATCTGCCAAGTCCTGACAGAATCCTTGTTGCACTTAAGATAGCAAACTGAAGGTTCTTTGTGAAGCTCCCATCTCCTTTCCTTCCTTGCCCCTTGCCACATTCCCTCTTACTCCTGATGCCAAACAAATATTTGACTACCTGGATTCCCTTGAAGTATAGGCTCTCTCATGCCACCAGGATTTTTTGGTGCTGGTTCAAATCAAGGGAAATAAGATGTGGTCCATCCCGCCGAAGCAATGCCTAATGTGAGCATATGAGACACAAGAACATCAAAAGCCAAAGAGGGCATCAGGAAAACAAGATTCAGCTTCCAATTTGGATACTAGGATAACTCCCTTATCTTAACTAAGATTTAGTTGATGGTAGTTACACCCAGTGATCTCCAGTGTTCACTGCTCTCTGTCCCAGGTCCATGAATCTATGAAGTTGCTATACAGAAACCACAAGGAAATGTGTGTGATCAATTTTAATACAGAAGAGGTTTTCCTCCTCTTAAAAGAAATCATCTCAAAGAAATTGTGAAAATAAAATAAAGTTCCAAATCACAGTCAAGTGTAATGGACCTCAATGATGCTAAAATAGAAATCCGAAATGTGACATCTTTGAGACTTATATCAGGTTACATATGAAAATCTAAATAATACATTGAAACAGATGTTAAGTGAGAGATTAACTTTAAGCTGCAGCATGAGATTCAAGTCCTATTTTGGTTATCGAGCAGAGTATGGGCTCAAGGGGCAGCAATTCTTTGTAAATGTCACAATATGAATGTAGCCCATGAAAGAGAAAAAATAGTTTCTGGTTGTCTCATTTTCCCTCATCTGGTAGATGCAGACAGAAATCATTAGAAGCTCTGCAGATCAGTATCTGAAATGACTAACACAGGGAGACTTTGACATTATTCAATCTCTCCCTCTCTTTTTTCCAAGACTCGGAGCTCCTTCCTCACATAGAAACTAGCACTTGGGTGAAGTGGAATCAGTGCAATAAAGCTAGAGGGGAAGTCCATATGTACAGTTAAAAAATAAACTTATCAGCCAATAAACATTTCTTATATTGCCTCATTTGATGAAAGACACAGCCATTTATCAGAAACGGAAATCAGAAACCGAATTAAGAGAATATTCAAGTCACTCAGTGTTGACAATAGGAGGACAAATAAGGGAAGATACTGTATGCATGATTCCACTCTTTTATTCATGGGGGAGACTTTAGGCAAGTGATAATATCAGAAAAAGCTGATGTGGGGCCTCCCTGGTGGCGCAAGGGGTTAAGTCTCAGCACTTTATGAAGCAATTGGTGGCCAGGGAGCAACCCACATGGGGGAGCAGATCTGTCTGTCTTGCCTGCTCCTCCCCTCAGCAGTGTATTTCAGTCAATATGCCTGTTCTGCTCCCCACTCTGTCTCAGGGGTGAATCCTTTCATCACCACCATCCCACACCTCTCACCTGTACCCCAGTTCTTGTATGTATAAATAAATAAATATTTAAAAAAAAAAGAAAAAGATGATGTGTGTGCACACACATGCGGGCTCTAGCAAGTTTATACACACTGTCAAGTTCTAAGGGAATTATCTTGAGTTTAGAAAACTAATATGCACTGTTCAAAAAGTTTTATTTTAAAATATATTTAGATATTCAGAAGCAAAGCTAACAAGAATCTACTAAGAAGATCGAGCACTCATTCATTAATTTCACTTAGCTCTCAACATTTATTAAGTATCCAATGCTGGCACATTCCACATGCAATCAAGGAAATACAAAATGAATAAGACACAGTTAATAACCTCTAAAAACTCACAAACTAGATGTCACTGATATCCTTTAGGACTAGACTTAACTTAGAAGGCTTTACCAGGAAGCTGAAGTCAAAGGGTAGGGAGTTGCTTGATTTGGAAGAAATTTATGAGTCAGGAACTTCCAAGTCTGACATTCTCTCGTATTTTTCCCTCTTCAAGTGAAATTGTCTGAACACATTTTTAAAAATTAGATAACCAAGACACGTGCCCTCAGCTCCTCTTAAATCAGCCCAATTCTCTGCCTCCAGATAGTCCAGAACAAGCTCTTGCTTTACTTTGTTGTTTCCTTTACCTAGGTGTTCATATTTTATCTGTCAACTCTACCAAGGGCTGAGTCTTCAGAGTAGAGCTACAGTTGTCAGGACAGAAGTCAGTGGAATCACGAAGAAGAAGGAAGAGGAAGTCATATAGCAATCAAAAAACAAGATGAAATAATAGCAATGAGATCCAAGCAAGGAGAAGATATTCAAAATTATATAATGTTGAGTTGAAAAGTAAAGAAGATTGATAACAGTATTACTGCAGTGACTCAGAGTTTAGGTTAAAAAAGCTTCAAAAGGAAAGGAACTCCAGAGTCAAATGACACTGGCAGGCAGAGCAAGCTAAAGTATTTAGAGGTGAAGGGGGTGAGGTATATTGAATTAGATGTGGTAAGGCATGCCTTGCCACAAGATGGCACTCATAGTTTCCCTTTATCTCTATTTCTATCAAATATTTTGCAAAAATTTTATTGTCATAGAACAAAGAGAATATCTTTGGTTTAACAACTTATTTATAACATTATATTTCACGTTCCATAGTTTCCCCCACTTTAAGACATGAAGACATAATGACTGAGTAAGGGGAGGAGGCGGACATTAGAACCTGGAGGAGGAAGCAAATGCAATGCTACTGGAGACACTCAGAGCAAAGCCTGAACCAAAGACTGGCTGGATTTGGCCATCAGATGATGAGTGATGAGCTTCCAGAAGATGAATACTGACAGCAATGGAAGCCAGACTGCCCAGTGCTAAGGACTAATGATGTGCTGAGAAAGTAGACCAAGTATTTAGTATATCTTCTGTGAAAGATAGGAGGGAAACCCAGAGGACTTTTTCCTTGTAAGGCACTCCTTCCTAAATAAGGATTTATTTGCCTCATTAATGAATTTCAAATATTTGACAAAATACCCATTAAATGGCAGCTGGCCTCACATAAAAATATCTATAAAACAAATGCATTCATGTTGTAATTGTGTTATTTCTTTTTCTTCAGAATAATTTCATACCCATTTATCATGTTATATTGCCCATATGGTAGATGTTTGAATCAAGACCAAAAGAGATCACAACATTTGCCTAACATTGCACAGATAGACAGAAACAAATATGAGCCAAGGTTTTTCTGAAGCCTAATTCAATACTCCTACTGAATTATTCTTCCTGTCACTTCATTTCCAGTTCACATTTCCACTTATTATCTAATGTTATTTTTCTGGCATGCATAAAATGACAATGGCTCTTTGAAATGATGCTGTTTGGAATGTTTCCATGCTAATTCAGATATGTCTCAGTAAAAATGTACCTGCCTCCATAAGCGTATGAAATAAATATGCAGATTACCATCTCTATTGTTTGAAAAAGTCAATATAATCTTGAGCTAAATATAAAGGAAGAAATTAAAATGATCATGCCACTGGAAAGGTAAAATCCATGCTTATTGTTCTAGTTGTTCGCACTTTCGAGAGAATACAATCCCACCACACGATCCAAAACAGTTTTCTTTGCAGCCAGTAAGTCTAGTCATTACCCATTCACTTTAATCTTTTATTTTATTATCAAGGTGAAAAAGCATTGGGGTTTGCAATTGTATAAAAATCTGTTTGATCCCTTGAGATGGAAAGAAGAGTGAAAAAACTTTAATTTCGCTTCTCCCATTCATCTCCCCCACCCCAAACACAGAAAAAAAGGGTAGAGGGGCTTCTGCAGCTAGTTCACCAATAACTCCATATAAGCCAAACAAAAGAAAACTTCAAACTTGCTTTGTGGTGAGATCTCCGTGGGGAACAGCCTTCTTACTGAGTTGCAAAGAATAAAGGGTATTTTTGAACTTACAAGTGTCTGCAAACATCATGTCTGCAGTGTGGTTGGCATTTTTATGCATTTAAAAGACTCTAATGAAGCCCAGCTCCTTCCAAATTCCTATGGAAAATGAAGAATGGGAAATGGTTCCCGCCACCCAGGGGTCAGAATGGTGGTACTGCTTCAACCAATTGTACAAAGGAGACCTGTCATTTCTAGATAGCTCCGAAGTCTTGCATTAGCAAGAACACCATGAAGACTGGCCCTTCCCCAAAGAATTTACTCGGAGAGACATTTAATATGGAGTAAATACAGCCTCAAAGGGAACAGCTTTGAAGAAGGGCTTTGAAAAGGTCGGAAGAAGATGAAATGAGGAATGTTGTTACTTAGTGCCTTTATTAAACAAATGCTTGCCTTAGCTCTTCTCCAGCACGTCTCAAAATGTGGCAGAGTAATAATGACATGCCCACTTCACAGACGAAAAAAAAATAACTTGGAATGTGAAATTTTTCATTAGGATGGGCCTTCAGGCCAATGGGTTGTTCTCAGTGTGCGAATGGCTTATTTCCATTAGCTTGGAGACCCCTCCTCTCTTCCGGGCATATCTACTGTTCCATAAACAGTCCTGGATAGTTTGCCTTTCAGATGTTCCAGCCTAATTATCATACAAGTTAAGATTGGAAACTCTATTCTTCCTAATCTTTATACCATGTCCAATCCTTTCAGTCCCTTGCTCTATGGAGAGAAAAACCAGTCATTGCTACCATTAGTGCAGACAGCACTTCACTCTTTTGGAATCAGAGACTCCAAAAACATCAACAGCTAATGTGTTGAATAAAATTTTTAGTTGTCCATCACATCAACCCCTACCATTGATTTTTTTTTCTGCTGCTATTCATCTCTAGTCTTTGTACATAAAATGCATTTCTCCATCCAACAAATATTACAAGCACCTGCTCTGTACCAGCTACCATTCTAGATAAAGGGTGTGTAACAGTCATCATGACAGACAAGGCCCTTGCTTTCATGGACCTATATTCAAAATAGATTTGAAAGGAGGAGGGAGAGAGAGGGAGGTGAGATGCAATAAATAAAATAAGGTAAATTCTATGACAATAAAACAGGTTAATGTCATGGAGACTGGGAGGGAACTGCTTTTGTTTGAAAGTCAGAGACTACTGGATTAAAGAGAGTTGCCTAAGTGTCTCGTTTGAAGGAGGGCTCAATGCTGGGGACAAGGCAGTCTCGCACAGATCTGGAGAAGAATCTTGTAGGCAGAGAAAATAGCAAGTACAAAAGGTTTTGAGACAGATCAAGCCTGGAATCTCTGACAAACAAAAGGCCAAGGTGGTTGAATCACAGTGAGAGGAACTGGAAGGTAGAATACGAGTTCTGAGAGATGCAAGAGGCAGAGAAATGCTAAGTAATGAAGATGATAACTGGGGTCTCAGGAACATGAAGATTTTTATTTAACTCCTAGATATTTTAGCATGTTTACCTGGAGATCAAGGATAATTATGAAAAGATAATTATCAAAATCAGTATATTTTCAATAATATAACCAGAACATAATTATCATGATAAAAAAATAACACTAATATAATATTATTTTCTAATTACAGACCTTAGTAACATTTGGATATATGAGTGTCCTTTATAGAAATTTTATTGATTCAATCCAGGATCACACATTTTATCTAATTTTTATGCCTTGGGCCTCCCTGGCAGCGCAGGGGTTAAAGTCTCAGAGCTATGAAGCTATTGCCAGCCATTGCTGCATAAGTTCAATCCCCTTCCTGGGAGCTGACCCACATGGCACAGCAGACCTCTCCTGTCTCGCCCGCTGCTCCCCTCAGCAGTGTATTTCAGTGGATCTGCCTGCTTTGCTCCCTACTCTGTCTCTGGTGAAGCCTCTCACCCCCTGCACTTCTGGCCTACACCCCAGTTCTTTTATGCATAAATAAATAAAAATAAATCTCTCAAAAAGAATAATAATAATAATAATAATAATAATAATAATAATTTTTATGCCTCTTTAGTCTTCCTGTAATCTGAAACTGGTCCTCATCCTTTCTTTGTCTTCCATTACATTGACTTTTTTTTTTTTAAAAAAGTAATAGCCATCTGTTTTATAGTATGTCCTGAAATTTGGGCAAATCCTCTCACCCCCTGTACCTCTGGCTTACACCCCAGTTCTTGTATGCATAAATAAATCTTTAAAAAAAAAATTGGTTTTGTCTGTTAATTCCTTGAGATTAGATGCAGGTTATGAAAAGCTTATCCTTTTCACTGTATACAATATCAGGTTGTTCTATTGCTATTATTGCTAACTAGGGGGTATGGGATGAAAATAATGTATGTTTTGCTAGGGAAAGATCAATGTATGTTTATGCTTTAGAAGGTAGCAAAAATATAATTCTAAAAATAGAAGCATAATGTAGGCACATTCCTATGAATTAAATGCAAAAAGACATTCCTTATTTGTTCAAAACTCTAAATATAGGGTCCTGTGAAAATCTCAAGTCACTGAAGATTAAAGAAGAAAGAAATTCAAAAGAGAATGTGGGTTATTAATGATAAGGACAAAGACACATTAACACATTTCAATTAAAAATAATTGATTTTGAATACAAATCTATACAATTTAAATAAAATAGACTGAAATTTAGGCAAATTGTTTTTATATAGGTAATATAAAAAGGAAATGTTGAGTGTTTATGAAATTGAAATTAGTTTATTCGGTAGGAATTACAGAATACTCTATTTATTAGTAGCTTTCCAAAATTATAGTGTAGTACAGCTTATTTTGCCACAAATACTAGATAAAAGCAAACATTTCCAGGTGTGGCTGGAAATTTTGTCATTAGGAAATATGAAGTAGAAGTGACTAGAAATGCTAGTCTGAGAGTGGGTAGAGATGGAACAAAAAGTTCCATTGCACGAATTTAACTAGACCACTGGATCACAGATGCCTTAAGGACATGGTGATTGCTTTATTCTGGTTATAGTGTTACTGACCTCCTAAATGGGAAGGTCTATTTGCCCAGTGATTGTAAACCAATGAGCCAACAGCCAGGTTTGATAAAGTAGAGCCAGATCTTTATTGGGATCTGACAATAAAGAAAAGGGGAACTCATGTTCTAAAGCACATTCCCCAGCCCAGCCCCCGGGCTTGGGGTGAAATGAGGTTATAAAGTTTTGGGGTAGGCAGTGTTTCCATGCCCCCCATTTTCTTGATGGGGAGTAAGTCAAACGTGCACTTTCCTATTACATGCCTGTACACAGGTGGTATGTCTCGTGATAATAATGTTAAGTCTCCTTTTTATAACTTTAGATTATAATAAAGCAAAGATCGCCATTAGTTTCCTCCAGTGACTCTTTCTCCAAAAAAGCTAATTTGGGTGCCTCCCCTGGTGGTGTAGCAATTGAGTGCTGGGTTGCGAAGCTGCCTGCAGCCTCTGCAGCGCTGGTTCCATCCCCGGCCACCAGCGAGGGTCCCACATGACGCGCAGAGCTTTCCTGTTGCCCGCTGCTCCCCTCAGCAGTGTATTTCTTCATCAGTCTGCCTGTTCTGTTCCCCACTCTGGCTCTGGTGAATTCTCTCACCCTCCTGCGCTTCTGACTATACCCAGTGCTTGTATAAATCAATCAATCAATCAATCAATCTTTGGGGGAAAAAAAAGCTAACTTGGGCCAGTTATCTGGGTTTCAGTAGTCAGTAATCCCCTTCCCACAAAAGAACTTAGCTGGGTACAGATAACACTTTTCTAACCCTAGGCAGTGACAATAGTTTCTTTATCGACATCTATCTTATTATGTGATATCCAGAAATAATATCACAACTCTTGTGTTGACCTAGCACAAATAATAGGATTGCTGCTTCCCTTTTTATTTCTATGCTTCTATTAGTGCCTACATTACCATCAAATGTAGACTGTTAGAGATGAAGAAGAATCATATACTCAAGTGAGAAAAATAAAAAAGCAACTAAAATCAACTGACTTGCCTCAGGTCACCCAACAGTGACACTACAGGTGAGCAGACAATTCAGGCTCAGAGCCCCAGAATCCTACTCACTATCAAAACAGTACCATGCAGGGAACACAGGGAACAGAGACTGGACTTGGGGTCAGAAAACTCATATTTGTTCCCACCTCTGACTCTTATTTTCTGAGACTATGGGCAATCACTGCAGCTGTCTGTAAAGGGGAATAAAGCCTACCTCATAAATTTTTTATAGAGTTGACTCTTAAAACATGAGGGTCTAGGGGCGCAAGCCTCCCCCTCCACATTCAAAAATCAGCAAATAAGTTTTGCTCCCCCAAAACTTAATGACTTATGTTGACCAGAACCTTTGCAAATACAAAAAACATTTGGGTAACATATATTTTGTATATTATATACTGCACTCTTACAATAATGTAAGCTAGAGAAAAGAATATGTTATTAAGAAAACCTTAGGGAAGAGAAAATACATTTATAATACTATACTGTATTTACTGATACCATAAGTTTAAGTCATCTGTTTGCAAGAAAATCCTTGTAAAGTCATAGTGTTAGAAACCAATGTTACTGCATAAATAAATATCTCCATGAAAATGGATCCCTGTAGTTCGAACTTGTGTTGTTCAAGAGTCAACCTCTGTTTAGACTTAATGCAGAAGTGCTATCTTAAAAGCCATTAAACATTATAACAATCAGGCTGAAACTGGTTCTATTGGTAAAACCAGTTCTAAGAGGCTCAGAATGGCTGAAAAGATTCTGACTTGTTCAAAGCAACTGAAACTGAAAATAACTGAAACTAAAACCAACTGATACTGACTCTGACTGGTTCACACTAACTGAAACCAGCTCTGACCAGTTCAAATGGGTGAAACTGGTTCTGACCAGCTGGAACCAGTTCTGATTGGTTCAAACTGGTTTGGACTGGTTCAGACCAGTTCAGAGCAGCTAAACCGATTCCAACCAGTTCTGACTGGTTCAAACCAGTTCTGACTGGTGGGGCCAGCTAAAACTGGTTCTGACCGGTTCAGACCAACTAAAACCAGTTCAAAAAGACTGAAAAATGGTTCTGACTTGTTCAAACCAACTGAAGCTCACACCAACTGAAACAACCAAAACTGAAACCAACTGACACTGGTTTCAGCTGTCTCAAACTGGCTGAAATCAGTTCCAACCAGCTAAAACTGGTTGAAATGGTCTGAAGCCAGCTGACACTGGTTCTGACTGGCTCAAAATGGCTGAAGCCAGTTCTGACTTGTTCAAACACACTGAAACCAACTGAAACTGAAACCAAATGACACTTGCTCTGACTGTCTCAAACTGGATGGAAAGGCTGAAACTGGTTCCAACTAGCTAAAACCAGTTCAAACAGCTGAAACTGGTTTTCCCACTGGTTCAAACTGAAACTGAAACCAACTAACACTGGTTCCAACAGGCTCAAATGGCTAAAGGCAGTTCAGACCAGTTCTAACCAGTTCAATCTGGTTGAAACCGGGTCAAACTGGCTGAAACGGGTTCTGCCCTGTTCAAACTGGCTGAAACTGGTTCAGGCCAGCTGGAACCACATCCAACTGGATGAAACTGTTTCTGAGTGGCTCAAACTGGTTCTGACTGGTTGAAACCAGTTTTGACCAGTTCGAACAAACCAATGAAAACCGAAACCAACTGTCACTGGCTTTGACTGGTTTAAACCAGCTAAAACTGGTTCTGACTGCTCAAAACAGCTGAAACCAATTCTGATTTGTTTAAAAAACTGAAACTGATGCTGTAATAGTCATAATTTGGTTATGTAATGCAATGAATAGATGCAATGTTTTTCAAGTAAACTGTCATGTACATGTACCTATCATCCAGCTTAGCTTTACTATTTCTTTTTATTGTGGGAAAATATACGTGACAAAATTAACCATTTTAATAATTTTTAAGTGTATAGATCAGTGGCATTAAGTTCATTTGCATGTTATGCCTGCTATTCCCATGTCATCTAAACTTCTTCCCTTTCCTCATCTATCTTCTATGATTATGAAAATTTCACTTTTTCCCCCCTTATTGAGGAAAAACTGGTTTACAATATTGCATAATTTAGGGGAATAGATTCATATCTCCTTAGAGATATGTTGCCATCAAAGTATGCACAGTCCTTTACCCTATACCACTGGGTCCCTCCCACTTTGTTCTCACCCCATGCTCCCACTCTAAAAGCCTCAATTCTACAGTCATATTTCTAGGGTTTGTTTTGGTTTTGCTTTGTCAGACTTCTAATACATCAGTTTCATCCAAATTCACAAGTCACTTTTTTTTTTGCTCTAATCCTCAGTTTCCCCTTCAGTAAAATGAGTATAACACCTCTGTCTAGCAAAGTTGCTGCAAAGTTTAAAGGATGCACTCTCCTACCGCGTAGCCAGCACTCACTAACTGCTCAGACCCTCACTACTGTGATTCATAAGGTGGAACTGCCCCCTGACAAGTGTGATGATAACATAGATCCCATTTCACTAATGTGATAATACTCAAATTTTGAGTATTTTCTTGACATTTCTCCATTGTTCCCTTGTACCTCATCTAGGTAGGACTACATAAACCTATTTAAGTTCCCAATATGATAATGTCCTTTGTATAAAAGTAATGAAATTCTTTATATCTGTGTGATAATATTATAAAAACAATAAAATAAGCTCCAGTAGTTGAGAGTTTCTCAACTCACTGAAGCCATTTTCAAGTATATTGGTGGGCAAAAAAAGAGACCTTGATTTCCCTTTAATGACTGAGTCACTGTGAAGGATGCAAGAAAGTGCTGATTCCCTTCTTCTGAGCCAGTGCTCTCAATGGGAGCTCTCATCCCTGGTCTCTGACAGATTCTTCTGAGTCTCACTTTATCATTACACACACTAAACAGAGAGACATGCTAAGACCTATGCTTTCTCTGGAGTTCTTTTATAAGTCCTAATAAATGATTTAACTCATGGTGTCAGTCCACATCTCTATATGAGTTGCTCTAAAACCAATATCTCCCTCCCACAAGTTTCTGATCTAAGATTCTTCTGAACCTCAAGATATGTTTGAAAGAAGTATATTCAAAATTAAACTCATTTTAATCCCTCCAGACTCTTTCTCCCTCCCCAAAATTCTGTTTCTATTGATGGCACCATCCCCCTCCTGATCATCCTGTCTTGAACTAGAGCCTTATCCTTCATTTTTTAAAATCCTACAATCTAAATTCATCTCCTATACCCAATTCAACTCCAAGGAAAGGTGATTCTTCCTTAGAAAAATCTCTTTTATTTGCTCCATTCTTTTCCTGATTCCATTATTTGGGGACATTGAATTTCATAACTTAATTAATGCAATAGTTCATTTGGTCCATCACATAGAATTTCCAGCATATAATGTTGAACCAAAATACCAGAATTCCGAACTCTTTTAAGAATTAGTGAGAGTTATTCCTCAGAGCCCTTCAACTGACATTTAGGAGAATTTAAAAAGATATAAATCCTTTTTCTGAGTCAGAATAAACAAAGTTATCTTTATTGGTAAAGCATGTTATTTTATAACTAGGTCTGAATAATGCAAACATCTGATAATCTTCAGAGAAATCACACCAACAAAATCTGAGTGCAATCTGGGTCCTCTTAATACAACTCACATTTCCCTAATTTTATAGTCTCTATATAAAAACTTATTCCCATTATTACATTTAGAGAGCCCTTCAAAGTTGCCATAAAGTTCCTGTCTTGATAGTTCCCAATTAGTGTCCTAGCTACATAGCTCTGAATTTCCAGTTTATTAGCTTATCATGCAAGCTAGAGCTTTTTGTAACTGAGAACACTTATTTCTAATGACTGGTTTCCATTCCAAGACCCCAGTTAATCAAAACAGCTAACTTCCAGCTTCTAGCTTTCTCTTAGATTTTTCTTGCAATCTAATATAACCCAGAAATCTATCTTCCCAGGTGATTCTTCCTGCAGAGAATACCCAATTGACATTTACTCAGTACATTGCTCCTAGCCTTAAAGTTTTGATAATAAGCATGCAAAAATACATTCATGCTTACATCCACTACGGTTTAGTAAAATCTTAGTTTACTAAAATCTTAGGCATAAACTTATTGTCTATTCATAGGTGGGTAAGAAAGCAGCTAAGTATATAGATGAAACAAAATTGCCTTGAGTTAATTGATGAAATTGAATGATGGGTTTATTACACAATCTTCTTTGCCTTTTTGCATATGTTTAAAGTTTTTTCCAAAATAAAATGTTTTAAAATTAAAATACATATCCACAATGTATACAACATAACCACTAGAAACAATTAAGACAGATTGGTCTATACTCACACAAATAGGGTCTGATATGCTGTTAAGTGAAAGAATTTAAGTTGATAAGTATAGAATAGCTCAACTGGGATGGGGGGGTAAGAGGATTGAAAGTTCTCTCTGTGTTTATGAGTCTATATATGTCCATATCTACAGAGCAGCAAGCTAATAGCTAACACTAAATTAGGAGGGATAAAAGCAGATGATAATGTATTACTCTATATACCGCAATAAAGTCTGAATTTTTATTAGCACCTGTAAATTAAAAAAATAAGGAAAATAATAATAATTAATATTAATAAAAATAATAATATTAGTACTACAGAAATCTGGAGATTTGTACCTGTGGGAATATTAAATACTAAGGAATACTAGAAGGATATGTCTACACTTCAAAGCATGCTATATATTGACGGTAAAATCCATTTATCTGACCTGCTCTCTCCAGGCACTGACTTTAATTAAGTGCTTTTCCTACCAAGCTTATCTGGGACTGCCTTCTGTTACTTCCTGGCAAGGTTTTACTTAATTCTTTGATCTTTCCTTGTTATAGGCAGAACAGACAGAGGAAAACCATAAAGATTTTTTGTCTTTCGTCCGGTTCAAATTCAAAATTTTTTCAAAATCATGATCTAAGTTGATTTATGTTTCCAAGACAACCACTAGCTACCAATTTTCTGCTTGATCTAAAGATACTCCTACCACTCCAATATTTTTATTAAGAGATCTGCAACTCTCCTTACTTTTTACCGCTAATTCAAATAAAATTCAGGTATGAGCTTCTCTGCCCTTTACAACCTCCCCTTCCTTATCTGGTTTTGGTGCCTTCCTCTATCATAGCATTAATCATATTATATTGAAATTGTTTACTTTGCTGCCTCCCTTGTAAGACTCCCCTGTAACAAAACTGCAATCAGGCATGTATCCAGCTTTCATGGGACATGAAACTAATACAAGTTAGGAAACCTTCTTTAAAAAAAAGAATATGAATCACAAATACAAGATTATATATTAAACATGTATGTATACTTAGAATGAGAAAAGATATCACAAAATTTATTGAAGATTTAGAGATCGATCTCTCTCTACTGAGACTTTCTTTAGACAATTTATTAGAAATATTTACATAGAAATGCATCCTTATTACAACATGGTTTTCCATTCCCATTATTTGTACCTACCAGAATCTGTGCATATGATGGACCCTAATATCTAAGTTTATTAGATATTAGATTTGCCATAAACCGATTCACCATATATATATGGATGTGTGTGTATATATACACATATATATATACACCTATATATGATTATTAGATTATTCTTTAACTCTATACACACACAAAAAAAACCCTCAAGCTCTATTAAAGACTTATATATAAGAACCACAACAATAAAATACATGGATGAAAACATTGATGATTCATTTGATGACATCAATGATATATTTTTGAAGACTTGACCCAATGGCAAGGGAAATAAAAGCACAAAAATATTAGACAAGGGATAGGTATCAGGAGCAAGCAGGGACATCTTGTTCAAAGCTGAGGCCATAGGGATTGCCAACAAGGCTAGGAGTACTGTGTGTGGAGGTCTTGTACTCTCCCAGCATGCAGGGGAACAAACATGAGAATCTGTGTTGGTTCAGTTTTTGCTGACTCTGCAAGCTAGGCAGAAAAATGCTTGCTGGGAAGACTGAGTTCACAGTGGCTACTTGCAGTTTCTTCCTATGCATCTGGACAAAGGGCAGATGTTGCATATTGGGGAGAGGAAGGAGGAAAGACAAAGTCCATCAGGAAGGGTAGCAAAGACTGAGAAACAGTAAGTTGTAAATGGAACCAGTTCACCAAGAGGCATGCTTCCTCCACCAAGCCCCCCAGGCGGTCCCGTGGCCCTGACCTGGGAAGGAGAGTGCAGAATATACTTCTCAGCCAGAACTCACCTTATTCAAGTGTTCAGCAAGGAGCATCTGAGCAGCCAATGACTAGGTTCAACAGTGGGGAGAATCACTCTTCTATCCTCTATGAATTTTTGAGCTCCCAGAATTGTCTGTGCCAGCCATCGAGAGCCAGGAAAGCCACTCACTTCTCCCCACTATGGAACATCTGTCCTTCGTCCAGATGCATAGTAAGAAACTGCAAGTAGCCACTGTGAACTCAGTCTTCCCAGCAAGCATTTTTGTGCCTAGCTTGCAGAGTCAGCAGAAGCGGAACCAACACAGATTCTCATGCTTGTTCCCCTGCATGCTGGGAGAGTACAGGAACTCCACGCACAGTGCTCCCTGCCTTGTTGGCAGGAGACTCCTAAATAGAACTTTAGAGGACTTGAGTTACCACTCACCCTCTCATCTGTGTGACCTCAGGGTTTGCACCCAGAGTGTGTAGTCAGAAATTACAAGTAACCACGGTGAACACAGTTTCCAAAGAAAGGACATCCTGATTGCTGGTGGCCAATGTGAGGAGTCAGGCAAGGTACCCATCTCCCCCCAGCATGCTCTCTTGGGCTTCCCCTGAAGCTCTCGTCCCTGCTAGATAGTGCAGAACTCCTGAGAAGAAGATCCAAAGTAGCAAAATGTACAGACAAAAAATTACAATGAATGGCCACTTAAGACCTCAAGGGAATGATACCACAAAGAAGGAAAATTCTCCAGAACCCACCACAAAGATTTGAATGTTGTCTTCCTAACAGACAGAAAGTTTGAAAGCATAACCTTGCTTAGCTCCATCATAAACTTGATTCAAGAACCCAATAAAGACATTGTATGAAAGAAAAAAATACAGGTCAAGCATTCCATAAATACAGATTAAACATCCTAAATAAAATCTTGGTCAACAAAATCTAGCAATATATCAAAGTGATAATACATCAAAACCAAACTGGGTTTAGTTCAGGAATGTGAAATCAATGTAGTTTACCATAGAGGGGAAAAATTATATGATCATCTCAACAGATATAGCAAAAGCATTAGAGAAAATCCAACACTCTTTTACCATAAAAAATCGGAAAAAATTCAGATTGATGGAAACATTCTTAATATCATAGAGTATAATCATCTACAACAAATCTTATACCAATGATATAAAAGTGAAAAATTCCCTCTGAGATTGGTCAGGAGATGAGGGTACATACAAGCACTACTTCTTTTTAACATTGTACTGCAAGCCTTATCACCTAATAAGGCAAGAATTAAAGGTAGGACCTCCCCGGTGGTGCAGCGGTTGAACGCTGGGTTGCGAAGCTGCCTGCAGTCTCTGCAGCACCAGTTTGATCCCCGGCTGCTCCCTGGCCACAGGAGGAGGGTCCCACATGGTGTGCAGACCTCTCCTGCTGTGCCCTCTGCTCCCCTCAGCAGTGTACTTCGTTCCTTCTGCCTGCTCTGCTCCCTGCTCTGACTCTGGTGAATTCTCTCACCCTCCCGCGCTTCTTACTATACCCAGAGCTTGTATAAATAAATAAATCTTTAAAAAAAAAAAAAAGAATTAAAGGTAAAAGTATAAGCAATGGAACAGAAGTAACAAAACTGTCATTATTTACTGAATATGCCAATAAAAATATCTTAAATTACTCCCTTGACTATTTTATATACCAAATAATTCAGTGGGTATTATAGATCTAAGGTTAAAGGGCTAAATAGAAAAGAGGCTCCAAAATAACATAAAATGAAAAAACACTCATTACTTGAAGAAGGCAAGACCAGAAACATTACTAGAAATGGAAAGCATTGTTAAATTGAATTGCAATAAAAGTAAGAACTTTTCTTTCTTTTTTTTTTTTTGTGGGACCCTTGCCGGGCTGGGGAATGAACCGGCGCTGCAGAGGCTGTGGGCAGCCCCGCAGCCCAGCGCTCAACCGCTGCGCCACCAGGGGAGGCCCAAGAACTTCTTTTCATCAAAAGACACCACTAAGTCAGTGAACAGGTAGAAGAAAATGGGTAGGACTGAATAGGCATTTCATAAAGAAGGATATGCAATGGTTAATAAATGTCTGAAAAGGTGCTTAACCTCATTAGTCATCAGGAAAATGCAATGAGATATCACAATGTACCCATCAGGATGGCTAAAATGAAAGACTGTTAGTATGAAACGTTTGTGAGAATGTAGAGAACATGAGATGGCTAGTGGGTTTGTAAATTGGATAACATCTTGGGAAGCTGTTAGATTATATCTAAAGTTCAGTCTTTATCCTACAACTCATCAATTTCAGAATGTGACTAAATTTCAGTATCAGGCATGTACAGAATAGAAATGTAAACATTTCAGTGAAACCCATAAAATGTCTCTATACATTCTTGTATAGAAGTACTATTTTTAATAGTCAAAACTATAAAAACCCAAATTTTCACCAACAAGACAGACTATAAAAATATTCAAATAATAGACTAATATAGAGCAATGACAACAAATAAGCTATAGTTAGGTGAAACATGAATCTTACAAAAGCAATGTTGAGTGAAAGAAGTCGAACATTAAAAGGTACATTTTCTGTCTCTATACTACATAAATTTCAAAACCAGTCAAGACTGACTCATGGTGTTTTCATTTATGGTGTCTGAGAATAGGGGTAGTTGTCTGTCAATATTAACACACAGAACTTTATTTAGATGAGATTGAGAGGCTGGAGAGTTCACCCATGAGAGATCAGCAATCTACAGAGCCCGTAGTACCCCGTGGGTCTCCCCGATTCCTCTTGCTGCAGTGCTGTGAGGGTGGAACCTCTCAGAGCAGATGCAGGTGACTGGTATAAGAGGAGAAAAAGCACATTGCTATCACCATGAACACACCCTGCCTTTTCTTCTGTTGCTGTTTCCAAATAACCCATCTGTGGTTTTACACCTGATTACCTTTTTGAGGTGGGCACTTAGAATAGATTTGGGTGGTTACATAATTGTGCTCACTGTACAAATGCATCTAAGCTATCACCCACGGGCACTTTTCTGCATGTATGTTTTAAAACAATGATTACAAGTAAAATTAATTAATTAAAAAAATAAAAATAACTCAGACTATAGTTCTTCATTTCTGTGGTACTTGAAAATTTTGTGTGTACTAATGTCTGACTCCATCATCAAGAGCTAACTAGGTTAACCAAGTGTCATTTCATTTATCCTACCTTTAAAATGAAGAAGTGGATCTTTAGCTGACTTCAGTCATCCATCTCATTTCTAATCTTTTATTATTCTAAAAACTAGCAGAAAAATTTAGTCACATTCTGATTCTCATACTAAAATTTTATTATCCCCTGAAGCTATTCCATTGGGCCATCTGAGGACAGCAGCATTAACTGAGGGGAATTGCTTATAATATCAGAACACTTTGTGAGTTTGCTTTGTTTTCAAGTAACCCCCTCAGGCAGCATTTGTTTCTGTTTATGCTCTTAAAATCCTTTTAAATATCTTACTTCTAGCTATCTTAACAGGCCTCAGTGAAATTGCTTATTTCTCTATCTTCCTTTGTAGACTGTTAATGCTTCTTAAGGGGAGGAATTCCCTCCATGGCTCTCTTTCATTCACTTAACAAATATTATTCAGCACCTACTCTGTGTTAGGCACTATGTTAGGGATGACTAATATAATATGAAGGGAAAAATGGATATGGTGTCTGTGTCTTGCAGCCAACCGTATGGTAGGATTAGCATACACTACTCAATAATCAGACCCAAAAAACTCAGCTGTGATAATTATCAAAAAGAGAGAGAAATATTCCATGGTGTATATGTATCACATCTTCTTGATCCAGTCATCTATTTTTGGGCATTTGGGTTGTTTCTGTAGCTTAGCTATTGTAAATAGTGCTGCTATAAACATAGGGGTGCAGGTGCCCCTTGGAATTAATGTTTCTGTGTCCTTTGGGTAAATACCTAGGAGTGAAATTGTTGGATCATATGGAAGCTCTATCTTTAGTAGGTCAAGAAAGATTCACACAGCTCTCCATAGTGGTTGGACCAGTTTGCACTCCCACCAGCAGTGCAGGAGAGTTCCTTTTTCTCTACAACCTCGCCAACATTTGTTGTTGCTACTATTTTTAGTATGTGCCATTCTCACTGGTGTGAGATGGTATCTTATTGTAGTTTTGATTTGCATTTCCCTGATTACAAGTGATGTTGAACATTTTTTCATATGCCTGTTGGCCATTTGCATTTCCTCTTTGGAGCAGTGTCTTTAGTTCTTCTGCCCATTTTTTGACCGGATTATTTACTTTGTTTTTGTTGAGTCTCATCAGCTTTTTGTAGATTTTTGTGATCAGTCCTTTATCATTAGTGTTGTATGCAAAAATTTTCTCCCAGTCAGTGGGGTTTCTCTTTGTTTTGGTTATTGTCTCTTTTGCTGTGCAGAAGCTCTTTTACTCAGCAATCAAAAAAGATAAACATATGCAGTTTGCAGCAACATGGATGGAGCTAGAAGGGATCATTCTCAGTGAAATAAGTCAGAAAGAAAAAGAAAAATACTGGATGGTCTCACTCATAGCAGGAATTTAGAAAACCTAAATAAGGGACCAGGAAAAAGACTAACTAATACAAAGTAAAAATCAAAATTAACAAGCAACTATAAACCAGAGACACACTACGGGGCAGGGTGTGGGGAGCGCGGAGAGGAAGGATTAGGGTCAGAATCAGGGGGGTGCAATTGTATGGGAAATATAACCAAAATGAAAATGCATACATTGTGCAAAAATGAAAATTGATGTAAGAATTAGATAAAATATTAAAAAGAGAGAGAGAGACTTGGTTTTTTAGAATTTATCAATTCAAGAAAGTTTGATCTGGTATGTGTATTATGTATATGAGTTAGTAAGAGAGGCAAAGGTGGTTTTCCTGCAGAAGTGATGCTTGAGAACTTCCCTGCAGGAAAAATAAGTATAGATGTGAACAAGAAGGGAGAGAAAAGCACACAGCCACAGTGAATATCATAAGCATGCTGGAATGAATGCATATGTGAATAATTACTTGAGAAGAGACTAGAGAATTAAGACGCCATTTATATAATAATCCTGAAGTGTTTTCTTTTCCTCTAGTAAGGCTGACTCCTTCTGAAACCAGAGGCTGAAGCCAAAGACTGTTATAGGAGGTGCCACCCAGAGGGGCTGCCTGTGAAGACAAACAGCCCCAGGCAGAACAAAGTATTGGTGCGGGTAGAGACACTGATGAAAAGTATAAGGGACTGCAGAAGCAGCCATGAGGATTCAGTGTTTGGGATTCAGCGTTCAAGGATTCAGCATTCAAGATTTCAGCATTTTCAGATCTTCAGCGATTCCAGGGTCAGCCATTTCTGCCCTCACCAAGCGGATCTTCCGGAAGGCTGTTGTGGGTCTCTGATGAGCATGAAGGAGCTTCCAGCAGCCAACCTCAGAGAAGAAAAGTTTGGAAGCTCTGCAGGTAACAGAGGGGCTGAAACTGTTCCCAGCTTTGCTGTTGTTACAGCTGGGAAGGGAAGGCCTCCCTGAGCTGCACTAAATTAACCAGCTAGAACACCTATAGCTAAATGCACTCATTTTCAGTCATCAAATTATTGTAGGTTTTTTTGTATAGTATCTGTCATCATTTGATTTTCATGCATTCATTTCCCCTACTAAAATGTATGTGCCAAAGAATGCAAAGACCTATCTGTCCTCTTCACCATCATATGCCAAGTGTTTAGAATAGTGCCAAGTGCATAGCAGGTGTTCAATAAATACTTGTTGAATGATGAAACAATGAAGGATAAAGTATTAAGTCTCTGTATTGTTTAGGAGCAAAAAAAGAACTCTATTTCCAATGATTTTTGCATACATTTCACTATACACCATGATATTTTTAATTAAAAGACCAACAGAGAATAGAGTGGAGATAAGATCCAACAATGAGGTTTATGGAAGTGTCTTTGTGGCAGATTTAAAACATGGGTCAGATTTTTGACATCCTTCCCACTGGAAGTTGGAGTCTATTGCATGTTTCTGAATCTGGACTTTGTGACTATTTAACCAATGGAATACTCCATAAGAGACAATGTCCCAATTTTTAAGAGTAGGCCTCTTAATAAATCAGTAGCTTCCACTTCCTATCTTTTGTAATCCTTGCTCTTGGTACCTACCTAGCATGCCATAAGAAACACAAACAGGGCCTCCCCGGTGGCGCAGCGGTTGAGCGCTGGGTTGCGAAGCTGCCCGCAGCCTCTGCAGCGCCGGTTCAATTCCCGGCTGCTCCCCGGCCACCAGAGGAGGGTCCCACATGGGGCGCAGACCTCTCCTGCCGCCCGCTGCTCCCCTCAGCAGTGTACTTCGGTCCTTCTGCCTGCTCTGCTCCCTGCTCTGGCTCTGGTGAATTCTCTCACCCTCCCGCGCTTCTGACTGTACCCAGTGCATGTATAAACGAAACAGACAAACAAACAAATAAATAAATAAAACATGCCTCTATAAAAGAAAAAAAAAAATTAAAAAAAAAAAAAAAGAAACACAAACAGCACACAGAGAGATGTATAAGGAACTGAGGACTCTATTCCTCAGCACCAGCTGGCATTGTGCTAGCACCAACTTATTGGCCATATGAGTCACCCATGTTGGAAATAGATCCACCAGTCCAACGTAAGTCAAGTTGTCCAACTAGCTGATAGCAGTTGGACGTGAAGCAGAAATGAGCCTTCCCTGCCAAGCACTGACAAATTGCAAACTTATGGGCTAAATAATTATTGTTATAAACCATGAGTTTTTGCAGTATTTTGTTACACAGCAACAAGCAATTATAATAGCTTTCAACAAAAAAGAAAAGAAAAATGCTTGGAGAAGAACAACTTAAATTTGGTTGCAAAAGGGAAATATTATGGTAGTTATACATTTAGTAGTTAGAGGACTAGGATATGAAAGGGTGCATGAATTACATACTTTACATATTTCATCACACGGCGAAAGCTAACAGTTAAAAGCTTCTTTGACTGGCAATCCACAGAGCCAATGGGGTAGTTCCAGAGTGAAGGTCAGCAAGCTCAAGACCCAGGAAGAGTTGATATTTCAGTTCAGAGGCAGGACAAAAAAACTAATATAGTTGAATATAGTCAACTATTCAACTCAGCTTGATCATAGTCAAACTGGTATAGTTCTCTCTTACACAGATGGGCCAATCTTTTTTGTCAAATTCAGGTCTTCAATTAAAAAATATCAAAGGTGCATTAAGATTGCTGGGGCAGTGGTGCTACCAACATACACATCTGCTCACTCAATCACTGTACAGTATGTGTCAACTTTACTACCCAGATACTTGATCAAACATTACTTGTTTCTGTGAAGGTGTTTCTTAAGATTGACATTTAAAAATTCAAAATCAACAAACAACTATGAACCAGAGACACACTATGGGGGGAAGGCAGGGAAAGGAGGGATTGGGGTCAAAATAGTTGCAATTGTATGGGGAATATAAAAATTAAATTAAAAAATAAATAAATCAGTAGAACTTAAGTCAAACAGATTACCTTCCGTAATGTAGGTGGGTGTCATCTAATCAGGTGAGGACTTAACAGGAAAAAAGACAGACCTCCCTAGAGGAAAAGGGATTCTGCCAACAGACTGTCTTTGGACTCAGACCATAACTCTTCTCTGTTTTCAGTTGCCAGGCTGCCCTGCAGATTTTGGACTTGTCACTCTCCACAGCTGTAAAAGCCAATTTCTTAAACTAAACCAATCTCTCTTTCTCTACACACACACACACACATCATTGGCTCTGTTTCTCTGTTGAACTTTACCTAACACACATACTGTTTCCTCTTTGCATAAAGCTTTGTCGCTTTCAAAGAATGTTCAAATACAATCATCACACAGAATTCACAGGGATTGATTCCTGGACCATTGTGGATGCCCAAATCCCTAGATATCCCTTATACAAAATGGCATAGTATCTGCATATAACCTATGCATATCCTCCTGTATACTTTAAATCATCCTTAGATTACTTATAATACCTAGTTAATGTAAATGCTGTGTAAATAGTTGTTACACACTATTGCTTAGGAAATAATAGGAAAATGAAAGTCTGTACATATTCAGTGCAGATGCAACCATCACAGGCCTAACTGTACAACACACGTTTTTGATATGAGGTTCCTTGACTCTGTAAATCAGAACCCATGGATACAGAGGGCTGTCTGTTTATAAGTTCTTGCTGGATACCCACAACCTTGAAAGATCAGCAGAATGAAAATTTCAAAGATGCTGAAGCTTGGAAAGAATAAATACTTCCAAAGACACAGTCTGCTTACCCCAGGCTGGAACTCATAATCATCTGATTCCTGGTACAAGTTTCTGATGCTATATTAATCTACCTTCTATATGAAATTTCATACATTATCAGGAAGAAAACATCATGTACTCTTAAAACAACTACAAAGGAACAATCCAATTCAAGACAGGGTAAAGGTCTTGAATAGACATTTCTCTGAAGAAGATCTGAGTGGCTACTAAGCACGCATGAAAAAGTACTCAAAATAACTAACCATTAAGTAAAAGTAAATCAAAACCACAATGGAACACCATATCACAAGCATTAGAATTGTTATCATCCAATAAATAACACAAGTACCAGTGAAGATGTGGAAAAATAGGAATCCTTAGAGAAAAACTGCTTGGAGTTTCCTCAAACAATTAAAACTAGTGTTATCATATAATTTAGCAATTCTACTTTTATATACATATCAAGAATTGAAAACAGGGATGTGAATAGATTTTATACATTCATATTTACAGCAGAATTATTCACAGTAGCCAAAAGGTAGAAGCAAACCAAGTATTCATCAACAGATTAATGGGTAAATAAAATGTGGTATATACATATGATGGAATATTAGCCAGCCTTGAAAATGAACAAAATTCTGATGAATGCAAAAGTATGAATGAACTTTGAGGACATTGTGCTAAGTGAGAAAAGCTAGTCACAAAAGACATACCTGAGATACTTGCTGTAGTTAAATTCAGAGACAGGAAGTAAAAAGATTGCCAGAGACTAGGGGGAGTTGGGAATGGAATGCTGTTGTTTAGTAGGTAGAGTCTCAGATTTGGAAGATGAAAAAAGTTCTGGAAATGGATAGTGAGGGTGGTTGTACAACAATATGGTGATGGTTATTTAATGCAATTCAATACACTTAAAAATGATTAAATTAGAAAATGCATATTTACCATAAGTAAAAAAGAAAAACCATTTAAAGTGAAAACCAAAAAAAAAACTCCAAAACAAAAAAGCCCTTTGATAAAAATATTTTTTCAAAGTGATTTTTTTCAGCACCACATTGACTTACAAAATTTTTACCCATCACTATTCTTAATACTGTTAGCATTTTTAAGTTATTTCTTTCTTTTCTAGATGTTCTCACTCATTCATTTAATGGAGAGGAAGGGACTCTTTCAGATCAGCATCATGACTTACTCTATGTAAGGGGCAAGACACCTATGATTGAGAAACAGAAGCTTTCAATGAACACAGTAGATTCAATAACAGAACTCTGAGCCTCAGGGGTTCCACCCTTCTGGGAAGAGGGAGAAGAATTTACAATTATACTTGACATTTCCTGAATCTAAATGTACAGTAAAAGTGCTCATAGAGATATGAATAAGGCTTATTAACAAAACAACATGAGAATTGTTGCTTGAACCAAGAGGTTTAAAAAATAAACAGCTATCTTGCATGTGGGAAAAAGACTTGATGGTTTCAATATTCTTAACATCCCTTGGTCAAACGCAAACACACACATTTTAGCCCTAGAGAGTATGATTGTCCACTCAGAATCAATGGGAAAGCAAGGCCATCTATTTTCATAGTGGACATGAAATTCAATTTTATTCACAATAGTCCATGCAGATTTTTTCCCAAGTTATTTTTATATTAAGGCATGCTTGAAAAATTTCAACCCAGATTTAGGTTTAAGTTTCCCAGACATAGTAAGTAATTGCTATAGTAATGAGTTCTTATGTCTTAATTTGGTCTAGTCCAGATGTTAACATCTAGATTGTTTGTTTTTCATTCTCCACCCCTCTGCATTTCCTTATAAAACAGTACATTTGTAAATGTTCTGATTTTTTTAATACTGGGTGGGTGTGCAAGAAAGTAGGAAAAAGTGGGGTGGGCAAGAAGTTAGGGGGTCTCACCTGCTATGCTAACTTGGCCAGCATGTCTGCTAGATGGAAGCTGAGAGAGACCAGTTTTTACCTTCACAAAAGCCAGACTATTCTTTCTAGATATGCAGATGGTAAGATCCTAAGGAACATGTATTCAAGGCTGCTGGTATGCTTCCCCCAAGGTACAGTATTGGTGGTCCTCTTTGAGTGGGAAATAAAACCCCTGTGGCAGATTTGGCTGTGCTGTACCACAATTCAACTTACTCCCTTCCTCCTATATTTATTGAAGCAGGAGAATGAGCCCTGTCTTATAAACCAGCACAACTGAATAACAGTAAAAACTTGGCTTATACATCCAAGCTAATAAAGTAATGCACTGATAGAGCATATTAATAAGAACCTGCATTTTAGACCCAGCTGGTGAGCAGCTGGATGGCAGCTGGGAGATCTGGAATTGTTATCCAACAGATAAGGGAGACCTTGCTCAAGGGCAGGGGTTCTCAAATTTTAGTGTGCATAGGAATCAACTAGACTATTTGCTAAAAATGCAGATTCCATGGCCACAGGCTGAAGAATTCTGAGCCAGAAGATCTTGGATAGAGCCCAGAAATCTGCCTTTTTAATAAGCAGCCTCAGGTGATTCTAATGCAGGTGGTGGGAAACCACATTTTGCTCCTCTGAGCTACTAATATCATCATTCAAGATCTTTAGCAGCTGAAAAAGATAAATAGGTTTTCAACCAATCTTTCCGCTTGATTTTTGACAGCTGAGTTCAATCCACAGCTGGTAAAGAGGCTGGATAATGACTACAGATAGGTTTGATCCCTTGGGATAGAATGCTTAAAGTGGTTTGGGGACCTTTGTTTCTCCCCCATCAATAAGGGGATTGGAAAGAAGCCACAGACGGGGCTCGAAATCCAGCTGGCACAAAACTTGGAAGACAATCCTCACTGAGGTCTGGGTTCAATATCTAACTGCTAAAGAGCTTGGCTGTCCGCCTTATGGTGTGCAGTCAATCTTCAATTGATATAATGCTTTGATAACATATAAGCAGCACGGGTTAAATCCAGAAACTGTAAAAAAACTTAGATAAAAGTCCTAAGGCCTAAAAAGTTTGGTCCCCAAATGGCATGGAGCTTGGACAATATTTGGGAATGAATTTAATCCTCAAATGGTAAGAGTTTTGGATGTCAGGAATGAGGTCTGGGTTCAATCTCTTGTCATTAAAAAGCTTGGAAGACCAGCTTGGGGTCTGGTTTCAATCGTCAGATGGTAAAGAGTTCAAATGACAACAATGGTTTCTAGGTTCAAGTGAAAGCTGACAAACAGCTTGAAATAAACTGCAAGATCTGGGTTCAATCTCAAAATGTTAAGGGTTTAGATAATTGTCATGAGGAATGAGTTCAGCTTGGAGAATTCTAAAAGTCTAGGTGAGGTAGCTAAGAATCTGCACCAGATGATTAGAGACAACTTGTGGTCATGATCCACGTGGGAAAGGATTTAAATAGTGGCTACTTTTTTCAGATCATGCGAGAAACAGAGGATGCCCAGATACCATTGATCTAGGGTTATATATTTAGCCAATGTAGAAAGAAGCTTGAATTCCAGCCACTGGCTAAGAAAATGTGTATACAAGTACTAGGTCATGGGCTAATTTTGCAAGAGCATATTATGTGACTTCTCCATATCCATAACTATGGAGATACAGGCACCAGGCCTGGGAATGTGATTCCTGAAATAATGGAGTTTTTTTGCCAGGACTTTTGCTGACAGAACGACTGTTTTATATGGCTAAGAAAGCAGATGTCTGAAAAGCACTGAAATCTATGATGTGTGTTCCTAAGTGGGATGACAGCTGGCACCACTGCATAAAATCTTGCTCCCTCTTTTACAGTTTCGCTAATACTCTTCTTTTTGATTATTCTGATTTATCAACAAATAGCAGTTTCTGGAAAATTTTAAAAGCATACTCAAATAGTCAAGAGACAGACAGCTCTCCAAACACCTAGCACTCCATGAGGCTCTTACAGAGACCAAAAAAAATGGCACTTAATTCCTTAGGGAAGAAGCAATTATCAAGCCATGATTACCAACTAATTTTTTTTCCTGGGATCTTTATTTTTTGACCTGATGATTCAAGGTGAACTCAAAAAAAGATGGCTTCACTAAGAGAATGGTTTAAAGAATGGATGTATCTGCCAAAACCTTGTATGTTTCTTGAATCTGATCATGTTCTGACGAACACCTTTTAAGGAATAACCATGCTGCAGAATTCTGGAACATATTAGGCATTGTTTTAGGACATTATTGTTGAAATAATATTGTTATTAATAGATAACATTTATTGAATACTTACTATATGTCAGGCACTTCATGAAATACTTTACATATACTAGTTAATTTAATCCTTAACATAATTTAATCCTTAACATAATCCTATATTACGCTATTTTCAGAGATGAAATTAAGATACATGTTAAGCAACTTACCTAATATTACAGATGCCTTGCTGTATTCATTAGACCTCTTTTCCTAGGCACAATGGAAGACTACATTTTCTAGCCTCTGCAGCGATTAAGTTGCAATGATGTGATTAAACTCTGCCAATGAAGAATGTGGGTAGAAGTGATATATACCACTTTCCATCCTAGACTTTTAAAGCATCTGGACAATCTTCAGATTGTTTTTATAACCCTGCCCCAGTGAGCTTAGAGGCTAGTATTTCAGATATAACAAATAGATGAAGACTGTCTAATACACCTCAATCAGATTTTAAACAAGAAATAAATCTTAATTGTTTTAAAGTATTTCAATAAATCTAAGGCTCCAATGACTGTATCATACATTATTATTTTACATATCACTAAGAAAGAAAAACACTGCCAAATAAATGGCACCCAACTAATTGACACATGCTTATTCAAAAGATGTTGGTTGTGGGAACATAGCAGGATTTCTCATATCGGAGCTCAAAAGGCAGTTTCAAGAGGTTCTGAATAGCAAAAAGAGAAAAATATAAATTTCAAAAAGGATAATAATAGCAATTGGACTCAAGTGAAATATATTTAAGTTCCCAAATTCATTGTAATATTTTAAAAACCAACTGATCACCTTTAGAGAATGGTGAGAACAAATTCATTATCTTAAAAATGGTAAGGGGAAAGAATCACTTATCCTATCTTTCTTTTATCAACTGAACCACTGAGTACCCAGTGAATGATGGAAGCAGATTTTTATAAAAGTGTTTCCATGAAAATTTTAAAATAAATGAGACTATCACCATTTTGAACCTCCAGTGAAGCAATGTATTTGAGTACTGAACCTCAATAACTTGTATAAATGGAGGGGCAACCAAATATATATCTCTCTTAATGAAAGAACTCAAAACCACCTACAGGTTTGCCCAGAGGTACTCCAAGGTTAGTCTAAAGACACTGGAACGCTTACATCTTTAGCTACAAATCTGTGTGAGTCTAGGTTTCCCCCATACACTTAAAATAAAACAACATAGTGCAACAGATTTAATGCAAGAGTAGATATGATAATCCAGCTGTCTTCTATTAAGTTAGACATTAAAGGGATTTGCAAAAAATGTAAAACAATATCATTCTTCTAGCCAGATTTTTTTTTATTTTGTAAAATATAGTTATTTGTGATTTTAAAATGTTATTTATGTTAACATGCAATGGGCTTATTATTGTTATTTTTAAATGAATTATTACATAAATATTTTTACATTTTCATGTTTTAATTTCTCTTATGACAAATATTGATAAAAATGACTCATAAACAAAATCCTTGGGTCTTCAAAAAAATTTAAGGAATCTTCAAATTAAAATGTTTAATAGCTATTGGTCTTCCCAAAGAGACTGAACCTGAGTCTGATCAAGCCACTGGATCCAGCTGTCAATTTTCAGGAAATACAGAGCACAGAGGAGAATGCTGAACTGCAGCGTTTTAAGTATGTAATCAGCAAAAACAGACTGTGGGAAATTCCACAGGTCAAATGCCCTGGATTCTTGCACAGACAAACTATAAGGAACAGAAAAAGATAAAGGGAAAGCTCTGATAAAGTAGACTTCATAAACATGGATCTTTTTAATGTGCATGACTCAATGATAGTGTTTTGGGATGCAAACTTGGGTGATAAAAGTATACAAAATGCAAAGGAGGGATTGTTAGAGTGGTTAAAAGGAGGAAGGGGGAGGGTTCATTGGGATGGGGCACACTGAGAGGATTCAGGGTAATTAAAAAGTTTTACTTCCTGACATTGGTGGTTATAAAACATCTTAAAACAACTCAACAAACTATAAAAAGTCCATCCTAAAATCATTAATATAAGGCAAGTTCCTGTGCCACTCAACTCTTTCCAATTCAAAAAATGAGTGCCAGACCTGTCTGTGTCAGCAGTATGCTATCATGATGGATGTGTTACAACTTGAAAAGACCACTCTTCAGCTACATATTTAAAAGAAGATGGGATGCTAGCTATATGGTTCTCCAGTACTTGTATTTGTAACCCTTTCATCGTAGGTTCTCACAGCAGTTGTGTGATCATAGACAAATTACTTTATCCCTTTGAGCTTCAGTATTATAGCCTGTGAAGTGGAGATAATAGGGCCTATCTCACCCTTTTATTAGAAAGATTAACTACATTAAAACATGATATACATAGAGTCTGGCACATAAGAACTAAATGCATTGTGTATTTCCATCTTGTATCTAATTATCTTTCTACATTTTCATCCCCTCTTTTAGAGGAACATCCACGTCTGATTCATTTTCACGTTGCCTACAGCACCTGACACATTGCTGGGTGTTTGAATAGTCATAAAGGAATGTGGGACTGCCTATCACCCTATCTTGTCCATGCCTCTTGCCTCCTAAGCATTCAGCTGACCCTCTACGAGGCAGAGCTCTCCTGACAATGTCCATGGGGCACATCTGTGGACCCCACATAGTCTTCCCCTAGATATAGGATGTTGAAACTTAGGACATAGTCTGTATTTTGAACTCCTAAACTAGCTAGAGAAGGTAATATAGAACTATAATAGAACAGTTCTAGAAATAAGCCAGTGAAAAATATGTGATTCACATTTTACTATAGTATGTCTTTACTAGTGTAGGTAATGAACCATACAAAGAACATTCACTTCATAATTAAAATACAGAAACTTTTAAAGTAAAGGTCATGCAACATTAAGGCTGAATATTTAAATGCACAAGTTAGCAAAGGTAATTGTCTCATGTTATTGTCCAGTGGTAACTCGCTTCACATAACACAGCTGCATTTGATATCAGTTATGGGGCTCTAAATTCTTATCAGATCCAAACCCTTCCCCCCACACCTGACCAATACTCTATTCTTGAAATATAAGACAGACACTAGAAAAATAAAAGGATTATAAAAAGGTGAATAATACTTTTATAAGCATGAATTCAAATTCATGATTCATTCATTAAGTACAACAGAACATCCACAGTGATAAAGACACCTCAAAAGGTCCAGGAGGTAGCTAAGAGATGAAATTATCTGAACTTAGTCCTGCAGATCCTTACAGTTTAGTAGGAGAAATAGAATATACACACAATAATTATAATAAAAGGCATACAGCTTAACTGACCATGTGGAGTGCAGTGAAAGTGCTACTGGGATTAAAAAAAGGGAAGCCTTACTTTCAATTAAAGGAAGAGGCAATAATGGTAAATGAAAATTTTCAAGAGGACCATTTAAGATAACCTCTAGAGATAGGAGGAACTACTTACATTTAACTATATTTAACAAAGCATTGAAATTTACATTTGCATTTAAAATACATACATTCTTATTTAAACATTATGAAAATCTTCAGTTAGATTTTATTTTTTGCAGCTGAGGATACTGGGATTTGGGGGAGTTCAGTGAAATTCAGATAACTCAAGTTGTCTTCTTCAAATCCATTTGTGGATTTTAGTAAAAAAAAAAAAATTAGCTTTCAGTTAAGAAAACCTGGCTCTTGGGGTGGGACAAGAAGTCATTTAGAAAGAAGAGTGAATTAATAAACTGGGTGGGATTATATTAAGGAGAAGAGATGACAGTAGGCAGGAACAGATGGCAGATTTAGAAGAGCAAGCTGTTGAGTTTGGACTTCAACCTTAGATGTGAAAAAAAAAATCTAAGCAGAGGCATGCCACGACCCATGACACAGGAAAGAATGTAGAGAAAATAAATCCAACAGCACAGTGAAAATGGACAGAAGAGGTGAGAGGTTAGAAGTAAAGACAGCAGTTGGGAGCTATTTCAATACTATAGGAAAGGAATAATAAAGAGGGGTGATGGTGAAGACAGTGGGAATGGGGGGGTGGTAGAGTGACACTCTAGAAGGCTTAAAGACTGGGTGGGTTTTGTACGAGACAAAAGAAAAGGTAGAATTCAGAAATGTCTAGATGTTTAAGCCTATGGCTTGGACAGAATGGTGATATCCCCCAAAATAGAAAATGAAAATGAAAACATGATAAGATAATCAGTCAACTTTTAGTTATATGTACTGAGATACATGACTATATGAGTATGTTTAGCCTGAAACTAAAAAAATGAAAGGAAGTCATGGCAGCTATTTAAAATTAATTTAAAGGTCTGTCACCTTTAAGAGGGAGTTTTTTTTTAATCTACTGTACACAGCATTGACTTAATCTTTATTTTTGGTTCATGACACACTCCAATTATTATTTAAGTTAACTAATCAACATTTATTAACTATGTCCAACAAAAGAAGTATAATACTAATTATAACACACATTTACCCACATGCTCCTTCCTTATTCCTTCCCTCTGCCTCTCAAATAACAGTTACGCTGAAATAACTACTATGTAGTAACTACTATCACAAATTTTTATGAATCCTTTGCCTTTTAAAATATAGGTTGACAGAGACACTCTATGGGGAGTGGGGGTGGGGAAAGGAGGGCTTGGGGTCAAAATGAGGGGGTTGTAATTGTATGGGGAATATAAAAATAAAATTTAAATTAAAAAATAAATAAAATAAAATATAGGTTGATCATATGTACACTTCCAGTAAGTATGTTTCTTAGTTTTAGTTGTACTTAGCTTTAGAAAAATGGCGTAACTTTGTACCCTAATGCTGAAGACAGTTTTCTAGGACTTATCTTTTTTACTCCATAGTATTGCTAAGATTCATCCTTACTCCTATGTAGCTATAATACATCTTTGCATCATATTCACTATTACCACCAGAATTACAGCTGTGAGTGAAATCTGGGGCAGCAATTACTACCTGAGCATATTCTCCAGTTAAGTATCCTTTTTAAAGAAATTCTCATATAACATGCTGACATCAGAGTTGTTAAGGACATGACAAAAAGTACAGTTTTTCCCCAGTAGGATGTAAATGTCATTTAATTTTGGCAGGAATCAGTCTCCCTTATTCTCTGCTTTATCTCCTTTATCTCCTTGCCTAGATTATAATATATACTATATATATAACATATATTATATATATGCTTATATCCATTAAAGCAATGAGAAGTAGGATATAGAAACATTAGTGTCCTAAAGCTAGAGGTCAGCAGAAGACACTTCTTATGTACTTTCCTAGGAACAGCTACCCACAGAAGCCTCCAAACCTTCTGCAGTTCATCTTGATTACATGGTTTTTGCTTCCACAAGTCAACTCTGACAAAGGATAGTACCCAGGTAGATGCACTGGTTTGGGTTGAGTTTGCCACACTATTTGCCTCATTATTTTATAGTCATGTCAATGATGTGAAGTTGGATTTATTGAGATTTAACATCCCTTCTGACTTAAGATTCCATATTGGGATATAAAGTAAATGGTTAATATTAGAAGAATCTAATAAAGAGCACAATGCATTCTCATTTATTACAAAATTGAAGTAAAATAATTATATAGCTAATTCAAAAGTTATTTGTATTTGGCGTTAGAACTTCAGCACTTATGTTTGAATATGGAGAGGTTTTGGAACTATATAAAATGTCAGTAATTAAATTAAGCTGTAACATAAAATTTGATGGGAAAAGAAATAAAACCTTCAAATTCCCTAACTTACTTCTTCCTGTTAACAGTTATTCCCTTCCCTATCCTCACTGTTGAAGTGGACATACCATCGCCTTTCAAGAAAAGATAGCATTCTACAACAGATCTATAAACAATAAATCTCTCTTTCTAAATGCCTGTATTTGTACAGTATTCATTTCCAGGTTGCAGAAAAGTTATTCAAATATCTTGATTCTAAAGTCTACAAGTAATGAGTTTACTGCCTGGTGAGCAGAGGAATATAAAATCCTGAGTCTTCTCCATCTTTACAGACACATCACCCAAAGCAGTGATAGTGAAGGCAAAGATAAACAGCTGGGACTACATCAAATTAAAGAGCTTCTGCACAGCAAAAGAGACAATAACAAAAACAAAGAGAAACCCCACCGACTGGGAGAAAATTTTTGCACACAACACTAATGATAAAGGACTGATCACAAAAATCTATAAAGAGCTGATGAGAATCAACAAAAACAAAGAAAATAATCCAGTCAAAAAAATGGGCAGAAGAGCTAAAAAGAAACTTCTCCAAAGAGGAAATGCAAATGGCCAACAGGCATATGAAAAAATGTTCAACATCACTTGTAATCATGGAAATACAAATCAAAACTACAATGAGATACCATCTCACACCAGTGAGAATGGCACATATTAAAAAAAACTAGCAACAACAAATGTTGGCGAGGTTGTAGAGAAAAAGGAACTCTCCTGCACTGCTGGTGGGAGTGCAAACTGGTCCAACCACTATGGAAAGCTGGATCTTTCTTGACCTACTAAAGATAGAGCTTCCATATGATCCAGCAATTCCACTCCTAGATATTTACCCAAAGGACACAGAAACATTAATTCCAAAGGGCACCCCTATTAATTCCACCTGCACCCCTATGTTTATGGCAGCACTATTTACAACAACTAAGCTATGGAAACAATCCAAATGCCCCAAAATAGATGACTGGATCAAGAAGATATGGTACATATACACAATGGAATATTACTCAGCAATCAAAAAGATAAACACATGCAGTTTGCAGCAACATGGATGGAGCTAGAAGGGATCATGCTCAGCGAAATAAGTCAGAAAGAAAAAGAAAAATACCGGATGGTCTCACTCATAGCAGGAATTTAGAAAACCTAAATAAGAGACCAGGAAAAAGACTAATTAATACAAAGTAAAAATCAAAATCAACAACAAGCAACTATAAACCAGAGACACACTACAGGGGGGAGGGCAGGGAGGAAGGAGCGGGGAGAGGAAGGACTAGGGTCAAAATAAAGGGGGGGGGTGCAATTGTATGGGGAATATAACCAAAATGAAAATGCATACATTGTGCACAAATGAAAAATGATGTAAGAATTATATAAAATAAAATATTTTTTAAAAAATCCTGAGTCTTCTGACTTAATTGTAGATACATATTTTTCTTAGATTTTTAGAAAATGTTATGACTTAAATTCTAACCAAAAGATAGATTTTCTTTCATTCCAAGGATGGAATGAGAGACAGGGATTTCTTGGTGATTCCAAAGGGTTGTCAGTGGTAAGGGCTCTTTTTAAATAAACATTAATGCTGATGAGACTCAACAACAACAAAGAAAATAATCCAGTCAAAAAATGGGCAGAAGAGCTTAAAAGAAACTTCTCTGAAGAGGAAATGCAAATGGCCAACAGGCATATGAAAAAATGTTCAACATCACTTGTCATCAGGGAAATGCAAATCAAAACTACCATGAGATACCATCTTACACCAGTGAGAATGGCACATATTAAAAAAACTAGCAACAACAAATGTTGGCGAGGGTGTGGAGAAAAAGGAACTCTTCTGCACTGTTGGTGGGAGTGCAAACTGGTCCAACCACTGTGGAAAGCTGTGTGGAGATTTCTGGACCTACTAAACATAGAGCTTCCATATGACCCAGGAATTCCACTCCTAGGTATTTACCCAAAGGACACAGAAACATCAATTCCAAAGAACACCTGCACCCCTATGTTTATAGCAGCACTGTTTACAATAGCTAAGCTTTGGAAACAACCCAAATGCCCAAAAATAGATGACTGGATCAAGAAGATGTGGTACATATATACCATGGAATATTACTCAGCATTCAAAAAAGATAAACACATGCAATTTGCTGCAACATGGATGGCGCTGGAAGGGATCATGCTCAGCGAAATAAGCCAGAAAGAAAAAGAAAAATACCGGATGGTCTCACTCATAGCAGGAATCTAGAAAACTTAAATAAGGGACCAGGAAAATGAATAACTATAAGAAAGTGAAAATCAAAATCAACAAAAAACTATGAACCAGAGACACTTTTAGGGGGGCGGGGGCGGGAGGGGAGGGATTGGGGTCAGAATGGGGGGCTGCAATTGTATGGGGAATATAACAATAAAATTTATTAAAAATAAATAAATAAATAAATAAATAAATAAATAAATAAATAAATAAATGAATAAACATTAATGACCTGGTTCTACTTCTACACTATGTCCTTTGACAAGTCACTGTCCCTGTCTAGGTCGAAGTTTCCTCATCTGTAAATTGAAGAAGCAGACTAAAAAGACTGCTGAGGTCTCCTGCAGCACCCATGTGCTCTGGGCTGATAAGGAGAAGAGAAGGGAAGAAGCTGCCCAGGAAAACATCTGCGAGGTTAAATCTTCCAGTAAGAACAACTGTGGATGCAGCGGTCAGTCTTTATATGGCAGGACTTCTCTAGAACTACTCCTCTAGAACTACTTAGGATTGTGGACTATGTTTGAGTTTATGATGTCAAATTATCCCTATTCTTATATGGTCTTGATGGTTACTTCAATGATAGCAGTGTGTCCAACAATAATTTCCTTAGAACTAGATTAAAGAATTTAGACATTTGTTGATTTTTGACCTATACAGAGGGAAGTTTCAGAAACAAAGACAAGAATATTAATGACATGAAAAAATCAGCTCCATGGATTAGTAAGAATCACAGATTCAATACACCTGAATTAAAATCCATTCCAGGATATCAATGCTATATGAACTTGGAAAAGTTGCTTAGTCTCTCTAAACTTCAGCATCCACTTTTAATAATAGCCACCACATTTAAATATATACTATATTCTAGACATTATGTTGGTTTTTATTACATATATATTTCTAATATTTAATATATTTTAAATGAGATTCTGATAAGTAATTTTTTTAAGATTTATTTTATACAAGAACCGGATTACAGGCCAGATTCACAGGAGGGTGAGAGGATTCACCTGAGACAGAGCGGGGAGCAGAACAGGCAGTCTGATGAAATACACTGCTGAGGGGAGCAGCAGGCACGACAGGAGAGGTCTGCTGTGCCATGTGGGACCCTCGCCGGCCGGCTGGGATGGAACCAGCACTACAAAGGCTGCAGACAGCCTGACAGCACTGTGCTCAACCACCTGTGCCACTAGGGGAGGCCCTCTAATATTTAATATTACCAACAAATTCTGAGATGTAGGCATTACTAGTCCTATGTTACAGATGACAAATCTGTACCTCAGAATAGTGACATTACCTGAAAAAACAAAATTCTAACCCTAGTCCTCTAATTGAGAAGCCCAATGTCCATCCAGTAGCAAATTACATTAAATCAAGAATTCCTACTGCTATGTGCAAGGTAAGGCAGGTGGTCAGTGCCATGAAGATGTTAATTTCCTGACTGAAGCTACTGCCCTGTAGAACAAAATGAAATAGAGGAAACTCCTAATGTTGTAACTGGGAGGAGAAGTGTAATAAAGGAAGGTTAGGAACAAAGTGGCTGCCCAGGACTAAGTGAGGTTGTAGAATTGAAAGGAGAAATAAAAAATCATTTGCCAAACTAAGTTAGGAATATGGGTTAGGGCAGGAGAGCTTGTTACTTTACTCCTCTTGCCCCAATCAACATCAGTGTTGCAGTGCTGAGTAATGGGTGAGTGTCCTAGAGATGATTTCCAACATCAGTTTCTCATCTCCTTTCACTGTTTGTAATAGGTGGCGAGGGGCATGATGGCATCTCAAAGGATGGATGCTGTCTCTCCTAGGTAGACCGCTCCATATAGCTTTCACCAGATAGACTGCCAGATCGAGATGGCAAATCACAATGTTTTTGGTTAAAAGGCTGACACGTGAGTCTAAAGTAGACCGATTTTCTCGAGAAAATTGTAATTTCTAGAGGTCACTATCAAGGAGACATTCTAAAACTATTATGAGCAGTGACGGCATTTTATGTTTTCCGTGGTGACCACTTTATGGAACAATCCTCAATTGGATGCATAAATCCTGTTTTTTGTCCAGTTGTCTTGTTTTGTTTCTGAGTGAGCCTCATTACTTTCCAGTCACACCTGGTGTGTGTCTCTGATGTGGCTGAGAGCAGGCTGGACAAGAGACTTCCCGTCTACTCTCCAGTGTGTCCCGGCCAGTGCACAGGTGTGTCATGGACTAACATAAGGTTGGGAACTGGGTCATTTGCGGGCCGAAGGCAGCTGGAGCCTTTAGAGCACAAGCTCCTACTGATTGTCTTGGGACTGCTCAGTAAAGGAATCAGGTTTAATTACCAGTAGTTGTGCTTCCCAACCAATAGGAACTCTTCTCCATTCCTAGTATTTCCCCCTTTGAACATATGCAGAATAAGGGTCCTTAGGCCTGGCATGTGGTCTGGGATTTCTGTTTCCTATCAAGCAAGATAACTTCACAAATTCTCTGTACAGCGAGAGTTTAGTCATCATCAGATGGATTTTTGTCATGGCTGATTCTGTAAAAGAATATATTATTTTAAACTTACTAACAGAACTATTTTATTTTGTCTTCAAAGAGCTTAACAAAAAAATAAGTTAGGTAAAAATCCTATACCAGCTTCTAAGAATTTTTTTTATAAAGCAAATCAGGGCCACCCTGGTGGCACAGCAGGTTGAGTGCTGCGCTGTGAAGCTGTCCGCAGCCTCTGCAGTGCGGGTTTGATTCCCAGCCAGCCAGGGAGATACCCACATGGCGTGGCAGACCTCGTCTGTCTCACCTGCTGCTCCCCTCAGCAGTGTATTTCGGTCCATCTACCTGGTCTGCTCCCCACTCTGTCTCTGGTGAATCCTCTGATGCTCCCATGCCTCTGACCTGTATCCCAGTTCTTGTATAAAAATAAATAAATCTTTTTAAAAAAAAAGCAATTCAAAGTTGAAATTTCTGATAGCTCTGTAAAACCCTGCCTGCTAAACTCCTGGGATCACTATACAGAACTATTTATCTGAAAGTGTCTTAAAAAGTCAAGTTCTAGTTAGATCCAACATACAATTACTTGACTATGAATAAAATTAAGCTTTATGACTTTATTGACCATGATCATATATTAATTATTTTAAGATCTCTTTAGATAGCTATATTAAAAAATATTGAGTGAAGACTTTTTACCCTTTTCAAATAGACATTCTTTAGCATATTTAGAAATTTAAAACCATGACTACTATTTTATTTTCAGTTTTCATGTTTTGAAATTTTTAAATGAAAAACATACGGCATTAGTTCAAGTATGTTCTTAGAAAAACTTTGAAATGGCAATTGTTATATTATCTAGATATGATGACTTAAAATTATACAAATTTTGTATAAGAGTTCAAGGAGCAGAGATTGGAAACAAAGAATCTCCTAGAGGCCAGAAATTGAGTTTATATTTACATTTGAACAAGACAATTCTAATAGATTTCAGCAACCTTACATTGCAATTAAATGCAGGAGAAGTACCTGCAAAGTTTCTTCTTAATTTATTTTAAACACATGTGTACCAACCATGGAGAGTGGCTTTAGTTTTAGTTTTTGTAATTTTACATATGGGAATAATATACTTTTTCTTTTTCAAATATACAATGTGATAATACAGAATACACTTCTGAGACTACTCATATGTCACTCCCTTGCATTCTAAAATACCCCAGAGGCTCCTCCAAGTCACCAAGAATCAGTGATGTGGGCCTATTTTTTCATATAGGAAACAAACTCCTTAAGCCCAGAAAGGTTAAAAGATTTAAACAAGAGTCAGACAACTAGCTAGTGTAAGATCTGAGACTAGGAGTCAAGACTCCCGGATCTTTTAATTATGCTCCACTACTTCCTTCATTTTGTTATATTTCTTCTTTATCTTGTTTTGGATTTTAGAGTTTGCAATTAGATGAAAAGAAACCTGAAAAATTCAGTGTGAGGCTAGATGTGAGTAAGCTGAGCATGGAGACATACGTGGCTACATAACTCCTACACACATTTTTTTCATTGTTGTCTAGGAAACTCGGGAATGGATAGCATCTGCTAGAGTTCACTCTGGAATAAAGGGTACAAAATTCAATCATCATTAAGAAAAAACTCTCTGTAAAGTCTGAGAAGGCAGAAAGTTACAGAACAAGTCAACAAGCAAAGATGCAGATTAAAACAAATACATAACCAAATGCTTTTTGAAAATGAGATTTCCTAAGGCATCTGCCAAACTGCTGTGGGGCATGTGGTGTTCAATGACAGGTCTCACGCTGATGAGTACAGGGGACAAATTCCACAGCACCACCCTGTGCATGTCAGACAATGGACAGCTACAGATGCAAGGTAAGCTCAGAAGCAGGTGCAAAATACAGAGGAAGAACACTGATGGCAGGAGTTAGCACAAGATTGGCATGGCCAGTCATCTCTTTTTTTACTCAACATCCACCTTCAGATTCAGTAACATTTAACAGGAAACACAAACTCCAAATTATGAAGGGGTTTCCCAGAACTACATGGATACTGTATTGAGTGGAATCTATGTCCCCCTGTTTTACAGAGATGGGTCATACTGACTCCCAAAATACATTTGCTAATTCTTTCAATTCTAATCACCATGTATTGAACACTTGTTAGGTTTCAGACGTTTGATGGGTGCTTCATATACCATCTCATGTAAGACATAACAACACTAGGAGGCAGTTATTATTATCCCCATTTTCCTATATATAAAGGCATTAAGCTTAAGAAAGATCACACAGCTAATAGATGGCTCAGCTGAGATTGAACACAAGTTTGCCTAAATAATAATACAGCTACCCTAGGCATGGCTATTTGGTTTCATTTTACATGCCAATTTATTTTGCCTGGGAATAAATTCCTGGATTCTTAAAGTGTGACCTCAGTAGGGAAAAAATTGTGATCACTTATTGGTGTCTGCTCTGAGCAAGGGGTGAAAAGTGGTAGTAATGACATACACACCAGGTACCTGCCAACTCTGCCCTAGGTGAGGCTTCCTCTATGAACTAATATTCTCAAAACATATGATATGTGATCTACTCTGCAGACCAGCTTTTGTTATGTCTATGTGACCATATTTTGCCAAATTAATATTGGAAAACTTTGTTGAGAGAATTTCCTAAATTAAAATCTTATTAGGACATCCAGGCTGTATGGTCACTGCACTATTTGTGGGAAACAGGGTGCAGCCTGACATTCCCGTAAGAATTTGGTAGTTCAACTTGGGTAGGAGAACAGTGGGAACCAGCACATCAATTCAAAAAATGTTAATAAAGCTTTAGGCACTAGCTGGATGTTTTCTGAAGATATCATTCATAAAATAATTCAGGTGGAAAAAGTATTCCTAAAAAGATTGACACTAAGATGAAACAGATTTGCACACAACCAAGGAGTTACCGCAGAATTTGAGACTAAGGGGCCTCCCTCGTGGCTTAAGGGGTTAAACCTCAGCACGATGAGGCTAGCCACAACTACTGCAGCACAAGTTCGATCCCCCGGCCAGGGAAGTGATTCACATGGTGCAGCAGACCTCTCCTGTCTCTCCTGCTGCTCCCCTCAGCAGTGTATTTCAGTCAGTCTGCCTGTTCTGTTCCCCACTCTCTGGTGAATCCTCTCACCCCCCCCCACACACACACCTCTGGTCTACACCCCAGCTCTTGTATGCATAAATAAATAAATCTTTATTAAAAAAAAGACTTTAAGACTAAGAAATAAAACAGATTTAGCAGGAGATGAGCAAAGGGATTAAAAACTAAGACAACAAAGAACAATAAGATTAGAGAAAAAGAGATCAAAGAAGGATACTCATGTCTCTTAAGAAAGAAAGAGATATGAAAGAATTATTTAATTACTGTTTATATTCTGGTATTTTTATCACTGTACCACAATGGATGGGTCAAAGTTAATTTTGTGGGAATAAGCAACAGAACATACATTCCAGAATGTCTCACCCTTTGGAATGGGTAAGGATGCCTGGTGCTGGACAATGGCAAGGAAGTCAGACCATGGCATTCCTTCAGCTCCCACACACGTGCCTTCAGCTTCAACAGTCTCACTGCTAAACTGAGCCAAGATGACACAGCACCAAATGCACTGAAGATTGGTCCCACACCCATTCCTCTTAATTGTCCTCCGTTTGTCCTTCCTTGGCTGTCTTTCCCTCCCCTCATACTCCCTCCTTTCTTTCCTCCCACACAACATCGTGGAGGGCTTGTGGGCTTAAACTAGCAAAACTAGATTCACTCACTGCCATCCCAAGGCCCATGGCCTAGTGGGGAAGAAGAAATACAAACCATTACAATTTTAGCACTTTACAGAGCACTTTCTCACACAGGGCAGAAATTACTATCTCCCTTTTACACATGAAGAAATCGAAGAGGTTAAGTCAATTGCCAAATCAATCCTCTAGAACTAAATAATTCTAGAATATGGGTGGAGAAGAGAGGAAGAAAGAACAAATGAAAAGTTAACCCTCTTTCCCTCTGGTCAATTATCATCATAGGCTGCATAATTAATATTCATTTATTTTGACATAAGTTTTTCTCAAGAAAATATGTTTCCACACTAACTCATGCTCTTGCATGTCAGTCACTTCCCAGATCCTTCTACCCTTCACATGGGAAAAAAACCTGCTCATTATTTCTCCCTGGCTTTCACCACTTGAGTTTCTAAGACTCTTTGCATGTTGAGGGAGCTTTTCCTTAAAAAGTTCTCTAATTCTACACGGACCCCCTTCAAACCTAGCTAAAATGCTGCCTTTTGGGGGGTCATTAAGACAGAAAGTAAACCAGTTTTATTTTAATTGTGCTGCTGTAACAGGGTGGTCCCCAGGAAAGGGGGAGGTTCCAGGTTCCCTGCCCCACCTAAATGGAGAGTGGAGCTGAGCAGGGAGAGAAGAAGTTGCAGAGGAGACTGAGGAAGGAAGGAAGCAGGATGAAGAGCCAGGAGGAGACTTGGAGGAGGCACATGGAATGGAGAGACATGTGAAGAAACTGTGCTTGCCTTTTGGTCATGGACTGGATGACACAGGTGTGGGTGAGACCCGTGGGGAGGTGTCAATGACAGCTTTTATCTTGATTTTGATTTTGCTCTTTTCCTTCTGGGCTTGTCTGGTTGTTTCTGACTCTTTTCTGTGGGTCCCCACTGGAAGATGCTTCAGACCTGTGGCAGGCTTCGAGGCCTTGTTCTGGGCCAATCCTGCTTGGGTGGACTTTTATTCACGAGGAGATGGGTAACTTTGGGTGCTTGATTTAGAAACTAGATTCTTTGCCTTTCCTGTATTGTTTCCTAATTGTATTAAAGTTCCTTCCCATTAAAGTCTCATGTTTTGTGTTAATGCAGTGGATGGCAGAACCCTATATAGCATAGGCAGGTTTGTGGGATTTGGGCTGCCCCTCTTCCTGCCCTGTAACAGATTTGGCACCCAATGTGATTTAGGACAGAGCCATCCGTGGTTAGTCAGCCCCATGGGGAAACTGGGCTTCCCTATGCCACTGGCTACCATAAGCGCAAATGTGATTTTTGGTTTCTCCAGTGTGTTTATTTCATATGTCGATTTGCTGTTGAAAAGCTGGCTTGGGCTTTGTGAAGATTCTGTGTGTTTGTGTGTAGTTTGTTTGTAGTGACTTGGTAAGAGATTTGATTTCAGGGAAATTGTTCTGTGCCGCAGTTTTACTCAAAAGATTAGGTAGTAGTTTGGACCACGTGGCCAGATCAAAGATGGCAATTGAGGCCACTTGGCAGTCTCTTGTAAAATTCAGAGGTTCTTGTTGCTAGGACTTTGGACCTTTTTTTTCTTTCTTTTTGTGATCTCTGCTGTCTCATTAGCAGCTGCCTCCATGAAGGTTTCTATATGGGGTCGGATCAATTATTCCTGGAATTCTTTTCTCTATAACCAAGTGTCCTAAGTAATCAGACTCACCTAGAATCACTAGACAAAGGCAGGTTTATCTAGAATAAGGATAATGGAGAAGAGACAGAGTAATGCTTCTCCCTTACCTTGTTTTCAAAGTGAGCTGGGAATAACAAGCTATAATTCACAGGAAAACCAGAAAGGAGACTAAAAATGACTCTTAAAATACAGAATTGACGATGAATCTATGTCAGCAAGACTGGTGAAGAGTATAGTAGCCCCCATTTTCATTTCATTTATATTCAAAAAGAGCTAATCCTCTTTAGATAAAGGTTCACAGACCCTATGATTCTTTTCTAATCACCTATATACTGAAGGGGGAAATTGATAAAAGAAATTGGTAAAAGTAATGAGTTTTTATCCATCTGCTACTAGAGTATTGCTAACTTCCTTGAACACTGGCTGAAAAGTCTCCTATTTGGTTTTAACATTCACTAGATCTTTTATTTATTTGTTTACATAGCTTCAAGCCTCTCTGCCCAACTGTATGTTGTCTGGCTCAGCTGGAAAACAAAAGTTTTAAAATGTAAATTAAATGCAACTGGCAAAAGCCATGTATCTGGATAGTTACAAATGTAAGTCACAGAGATATTTTCAAAAATATCCTTGTCATTAATCTTCTTTGAAAAATTCTTTTGCAATAGGCAATTTATGAAGGTCAAGCCATTTTATTCTCACAGCTAAATGAGGAGGAACAGCAAAACTTCCCTAAAAAGTTCTGAGTATTTATGGAGGACTTTTAAAGAAAAACACAAAGGAGAGATGCCTTCCCTCTTATGTTTGCCATAAAACCAAATCAAGCACTGAAGCATTTGTTCCATTCATCTTCAAAGAAGCAAGGTGCCTCAGCAAACAGAGGTCCCCAAGATTTGAGTTCTAATTCAGGTTCTTCCAACTCAAGTTATTGCTTTGTATATTAACAGAAAGAAAGAGCTTCCAATCTTTTTCATAATCACATTCCCTTTTTGCTTCTCACTTCCTTGCATTCTACATATGTCAGTGGGAAAAATATTCTGACATAGTCATGCAGCATGGTTTAGAATAAAATGGTCAAGAAAAAGTAAAAGTTCTGTCTCCCCCATGAATTCCACCTATCCATAGTAATCTCTTTCTCAGTACAAACTCTTGCATTCATTTGGAATTTGATTATTTATATGTACATGTATATGCATTCTAATAAAAAATAGAATAGTTAGAAAGAGGTAATAAATAATGCTAAGCCACAGAAGGCCAAATCTGCCTCCTACTAACTTTGAGCTACTCATGTATCTGTTTTAAACTTCACTTACTTTATCTGTAAAAGGGAACCAATGGCTCTGTTTTACCCATGGGATTTTTTTTTTAATAAATTTTATTGTTATATTCCCCATACAATTGCAGCCCCCCCATTCTGACCCCAATCCCTCCCCTCCCGCCCCCGCCCCCCTAAAAGTGTCTCTGGTTCATAGTTTTTTGTTGATTTTGATTTTCACTTTCTTATAGTTATTCATTTTCCTGGTCCCTTAAATTTAAGTTTTCTAGATTCCTGCTATGAGTGAGACCATCCAGTATTTTTCTTTTTCTTTTTGGCTTATTTCGCTGAGCATGATCCCTTCCAGCGCCATCCATGTTGCTGCAAATTGCATGTGTTTATCTTTTTTGAATGCTGAGTAATATTCCATACCCATGGGATTTTTGAAACTGCTTTATAGACTCTAAAAAACTAGACATATGAAAGCAAATATTATCTTCTTTGTCCTCGTTCTGGTCTTTTCTCTAAGTATGCTGATCAGAAAAAAAAAATCAAACAATAAAGCAAGACTGTGTATCTCAATAAATACAATTTTTATTGTATTTTAAATTATATTAAGAAAAGTGATCTAGAATAATATAACCAGAAAAATTTGCCCCTTTTCTTGATTCTGAGAATTGAAGATATTAAAGGCAAGGAGAGTTTAAAAGTGAAGTTATCTTGAATGTCCTCTACTCATTCTCTAAGTTTCTTCTAGACTGATTTTCTTATATTGCATATTTTATGCATGCTTTGCATTATAATGACTACTTTATGAGTTGATGATTTTTTTATGAGAAATGGTTTACTGTGTAATCAAGCAAAGAGAGAATTGTCTCAAGGTTCACTTACAAGAAATTCAATTATGAATTGCTAAATGTACTGCTCACACAGAGAGTGAAGTTTGAGGGGCTTTTGAGGGGTTTTGGTTTTTTTGTTTTTTTTTAAGAATCATCAGGCATGAATGTCAGCATTTCTTTGCTCTCAAGACCAACTCATGACTTTCCAACTTTCTGATTAGGAAATGAAGTGAGACTCTAAAGACCCATTTGTCTAATGGTCTGCAATTAAGGAAAAACTTCTTTCATTCAATTCAGCAGAGGTATGACCCTACTACTACACAAAAGGTATATGCTTGAAGGAGGTAGGGAAGGATTTTATAAATATATATATATATGGATTATATATATATATATGGGTTATATATAGATAATATATATGGATTTTATATATGTGGGGATACACACACACACACACACACACACACACACACACACACACACATATATATATATATAACTGCTGCCCTCAAGAGCCGAACTTCTAGTAGAGAGGAAGATAAAGATATACAGTATGTAAGATGAATACTAGAAACATGAAAACCCAGTTTCCATGGTTACTAAAGAGGGAGGGACACTCAATACTAAAGAGAGGCAAGAAAAGGCAAGCTTTCTATACTTGTACACTCAGTTTTCTAGAAAATTATTCTAGGAGGTACCACACACATTAACACATATATAACATATATGACATACCACATATATTCACCTACAATAACCAATAAATCTTTAAAAAGGAGTTTATTAAAAAATGTTTAATCTATTTAACATCTTTAAAAGTCTGGTGTCAACTCGCTGGACTTTTGCTGTCTTCTCAGAATACACAGTCTTCATTCTAACTCTAATGACAAGAAAATGCCAGATAATCTACAAAATTATCTCTTGAATCCAGCAGAGACAGTTCAAAAATCTCAGGAGACCCACTGAATTCTATAGAAAGACAGAGACTTGCAAAGAGAAATGGGCGGCCTGCACTTGCTTGGCTGGTACAGAACATAAGAGCAGGAGGTCCCTGGTACCACACATGCAGGGAGCAAGAACACAAGTAAAATGTTCAACATTGCAAAAGGTGGATTAGGGCTGGCATGAGAGTATAGAGCCACTGGGCACCTCAGATACAAAGGGGGTTTCGCATCCATTTGTAGGCTCTTCTTTCGGGATTTCATTGATGGGGAAATATGGAGGTCAGGAAGGGAACTGAGAACTTTCCTTGGTGGCTCAGGCCTAGAAGTAAGAGCAACAACCACTCTGGGAAAGGCAGAGAACTTTGCCCAGCTCCTTCACTGCTATTTTCTCTAACTTACAGAAGCCCTAAGCTGCTCGGGTTGGGGGCACACCTCACCACTCTCAGGGCACAGCAGAAAACCCATCTCAATTGTGGATGAAACAAGAAAACCCCACTTACCCCTGTGGGCTGTGTGCAGGACAGGAAACTACTCAGGTAGGATCTTTAGAGATTCTCTATAACCCAGGGGGAAGCCAGAGACACTTTAAATGATTAAGTAAACTGAGACTGAATATCAGGACAACAAAGGATGAATCCCCTATCCCCTGAACTTGCCTAGGTAAGCTGGCAAACACACTGCCCATCCACAGCTGGATACTGTTGTCCCCAGTAAGAATCAGAAATATCGTAATAGGTACTACTAGTAAAAAAAAAAAATCACTAGCTACTCAAACAAGTCTGCAATCAGCTGTAGTTAGCCAAGGCTGAGTGACACAGCAGGTTCTAGCTTTTTTCATGAGACCTACAATGTCTTCTTCCCTTCTCCTCAAATTCAGCTTCTCAGCTGACCCTTCTCTCCAGGCCCATATTGATCACAAAATGTTTATTTAGTAGAGTCACTTGGGGACATCATCTCTCAAGGAGATACAAGACCAAATATGTGGTGCCAGCTCCCTTTTGGGAACTTTGGGCTAATTTATCATCTTTCTTTTAGACCTTCTATTCACCTAATTATGTAGACTAGCATTTCTTATCTATTCCAGAATAATCTATTTACTTACAGTCCCCTCTGAGTGCCTTACTTGCACAGCTAGAGAGGACTTCTTACATGCACTCTAGCTAGCTATATATGCAAAAGTAGAAAAGCTCACTACAGTGTGAAGGGGATTCAGCCCTCCAATGGTAACTGGAGGAGCAGTGTGATCTTTTTGGAACAAAAAAAAGCCTTTCTCTGTTGGTTGAGAAAATTGAATGTCATAAATTTAAATCATTCCCAAAGCATACTGATACAAGTACAACATTTACAGCATAAAAATGAGGTTTTTGGAATATAGAAGAGTAAACACACACACACACACACACACACACACACACATCAAATCAAGTCCCAAAGACATAAAAGATCTACAGCAGGCAACTATCATACATTATATCATTCAATCCTTCAGTGGCTATTCTCCCTATTTTACAGACCTGTTAACTCAGGTTCAGAAAGTTTTCTTGCCCCAGAGTTACAATGATTGTTCAATGTCTACATGAATTAATCTTAATTACTAGCATCCCTAGTTCTGAAGGATGAAATTTGTTGTTGTTTTTTTGTTTTTGTTTTTGTTTTTTTTTCAGATACCAAGACAAGGGTTGACCCTGAAACTGTAAATCTCCACTCTTGACCTTGATTGTCTGGATTAGAGTAAATACTGGCAATTAACAGCTTTTTAAAAAAACAAAACTCTGAGGCATACTCATTAAGCTTTGGTTGCTTGGCAACTTGAAAGATCTGTGATGCATAGCACAGAGAAGAGAAAACCAAATTTGACAGGAAATATCATTCCTGTACTTGTTGACTTCTTAGAGTCTAAGAACACAACCTTTACTAATAAATCAGCAGGAGGAAGTTGAGTAAAGTAGGTTTGAAGAACCATGGTCTGCACCAGAGCCAGAAAGTTAGAGATGGAAAGTTGCCGAGAAGCCTCTTTGGAATTGTGAGGGAGGCTGTCAAACCCAGTGCTCCTGGTAAATTGTGAGCTGGTAAAGGGAATGAGTCCTGAGAAATCTCATGACTGTGTTTGTGAATAAAAACAACCAGCAGAGGGGGTTGCTACAAGACTACAGAGGCTTCGAAGGCCCTACCTGATCAAGCAGGTTGTATTACAAAAGTGTGCTTCAAAGCCAACAGCTTCAGACTGCAGAATTCATTTCACCAAGAGAACTATGTTGCAAATAGATGTTCATCAAACGATGATCCAACACTATGGCCCTCAGGCCAGACCCACTCCATCACTTGTTTTTGCATGACCCACAAGCTAAGAATGGGTTTTACATTTTTAAATGTTTGGGGGGAAGAAAATTACATGAAAATTCAAATGTCAGTGCCCATAAATTAAGCCTTACTGGCATGCAGCCATGCTTATTTGTGTATGTATCATGTACATACATAACAAGACACATTAATGGCAGAATTGACTAGTGACAGAGATCACATGACTCACACTATCTGATCCTTTAGAGAGTAAGTTTCCTGGTCCTCATTATAAATGATTATTATGCTCCCAGTGTAGCTGACAAAAGCAAGTATCATTTAAATGTGGTTGTGAGACAGTATTAATAACATCTCCAAATCCATGCTCTGAGCCCCTTTGATAACACCCCAGCTGTGAAAGCATTGGGTAGCAGCATAAACCTTTGAAAGTCACACTTTACCTACCTTTGCTTATGCTGTTTGGTCAAACTGAAATATCCTTCCCTCAAGAAAAATAATAAAAATACTTTTTTAAATGTTTTAAGTATTCTATGTGGATGACCTTACTTAATCCTTACAACAATTCAATGAAATAATTACTATTAATATGCCCATTTACAGATGGAGAAACTGACACTGACAGACATTAAAGTACTTTCTCCACATCACACTTCTAGTCAGCCCTAGACACAGAATATAAACCCTGGCAATGTAGCAAAATCTGATAGGGTGCTATTATCCACAGACCACAAGGCTACATCCCTTTTCCAACTTTTGAAAAAACCCTCTCAATTTAATTCAAACACCAGCTACTTCATGAAGGCTTTTTTCCAGTTCCCTATGCCCACAAGTTCAAAATAATTCCATTAATTGCTTTATCACTACTCTGCAGGTCTATAAAAACACTCAGTTCATTTTTTCTCTGTATTCTAATTTATATACCTCCCCATAGGCACATACACAACCAAAAAATGGATTTTAGGTTCACAGCGGTCAGGGGACATGTAGTTCAATTATATCATATATACTAAGTGCTTCAGAAATGCATTCTAATTGAGTGGGTAAACACAAAAGGAGCTGGCTCCTGATATTAAATAAAGCATTCTAATGGAGAAAATTCTTACACTAGCAAAGATATTAAAATATTCTTATTATGAGAGGCAGGGAGCTTGGTTTCACTGGCTGTTCAAAGTGGATCATAATCCAGACATTCTTCTCTGACCCACAAACAATCTGAAACAAGTGTAAAATATAGATAAATTCTAGGCTTGAAGCTCTTTGCTTGTTCATTTCTCTTTAGGATTAAGGCAGTACGCTTCTAATCTTTTTTATTCTCTGAGTATCTTATTTAATGAAATTCAAATTAAAGGAAGTCCAAGTTATAAAATAGATGAAACTAAATCTCTTGTGATTGAAGCAGTAGAGGGTGGAGAGGCAGGGAGGGAAGCAACCTAGTATCTTCCACCTTCAAGGAACCCTTGAAGCATCACACGGAACATCTAGGTTGCAGAACACTCTTTGGTTTTGAAACCATGTTGAAGCAAGTGTTAACTCACGCATGCATTTTCACCATTACAACCTACTGGACCATTAGTTACCCCGAGAACAAGATAGGAACTTGAAGCAATCAGTGTTCAACAGCTTCCTGTTGACACATTGTGAAGACAAATTTTGTAGACACAAGGTCAGGAAAGGATCATGAGGGGTCGGGGAGAGAACAGATAGGAGAGCAGCCATATCAGAGGATCACTGGATAATTAAAATGTAACGACCCTGGGTACCAGCAAGAGAGGGGATGCAAGAAATAAATGTCTCAGAGGATCAGTCCTCAAGATTGCAGCAAGCTGATCCTAGTAATGCCCATGGGAAGGAACAGGGTGATCAACAGTGATGACACCAAGATGTCTCATGATTTAAATATCACCTGGACGAAGAAGACCTTTGAAATAAGAGCTTTTTAGTGACTTGCTCAGAATAGCAAGATGAAAATCCATGCTATAATTGAAAATTAACTATGAGGTCCTAATTAAATATTGGTAATAATCATGCCAAGAAATGATCACATTTGGATTTGTAACCGGGTACTGGATCGATGGAAGTCAAAGCTTGGGCACATAAAGCATTTTAGGGAACTATGTGACATCTCTCATCAGCATCTGAGGAGTTTTAGATATCAGTCTGAGTCCCCAGGGTACAAAGAGCAAGCCTACAGCATAAGAACCCCAAAAAAGAGATAGCAAACTGACTTCCAGAGGGAAAAAATAGAGAGGGAGGGAATTAAAGGGCTTTATTCATGGATCACAAACTGGTAAGACCTGAGGTCGCATATATTCCAAAGGTCAGTTCTTAGAAATTTAGAAAAATCTCTAGTTTTGGATTCAGAAAATCTGCTTTGAAGACCTGGCACCAGCAGTCACGACACCTGTGACTTGTATTTAACTTCTGTGATCTGTCCAGTGGGACTAATAATATCTGTACTATCTCATGGTGTTGCTAACCTCAAATTGGAATATGGATATAAATTTCAAAGTGTTCAGCTTTTTAATGCTAATGATCAGTTTAGAATCTACAGTTATTCTCCCCTTTGCCTGTGGGACAGTTATCAGGGAAAGATATATGAGGATTCGGAAAACAGAGCAGAGTCCCTAGAGAAAATTTTTAAATTAAAATCTGGCATTTTTGCATGAAGCCCCAAGCATATAGTGGGCAGGAGACAACTATCCAGGAGGCCTGATTAAGATTCTTGTGTCTAGAGGTGGAAACAATGCTGTTTATAAATGAAAACAAAAATCCTTTATTCCCTTAAGAATGAAATATGTGACAGCAGTTAAATAGAGAAAGAAAAGAGGTAATATTTTTTGACCACTAGTTCTCAGAAAAAGTCTCAGGCAATAAGATCAAGTCTTGGAAAAAAGGAAATCACAGAACAGTTAATAGGATGTAGGAAATCCCAATGTCCCAATCATTGACATTACTTCTGTGAGAGCCTTTCAGTAATTGTAATGTTCAGGAAATAAGAAAAGACCTGGCTGGGGAAAACACACACACACACACACTTTGCCTTGAACATTTGCACAGTTGATATTTCTTGGTTCCTCCTACTAGCCCTGTCCAGTGCTACTAAAATGTAGTCAATAGAGCCAGCCTCCACTATTTCCATACGCACCTGCTTCATGTCTCAGAGGTTCTCAAGTCTATATTTGCTAAAACAGCCCAGTCATCCTATAGGCGAAAGAGTTCTTCAGTGGCTGACCTAACTCTCATTTGTAGTTGTGTTTACCAATCATATACCAAGTTTAAGAAGGTTTTTCTAATAGAAAAACACCTGAGCTCTCAAATGATGGAGACTGGGGGGGGGGGGGCGGAGATTTATATGCCATATAGAACATATAATTTACTTAGCTTATAGGTAATAATTGTTGTAAATGAATAAAAGATCTCTCTAATTCTGAGGTTCACAGAAATTCATAGTTCACATGTTGGGAAATACTTATAATGGATACTGGGTTCTAATCAATCAACCAAATGAGTAAACTAATGATGATAATGGCTAAGCATTGGATTAAGGACTTCCCCCATGAGTCCTTTTAGACATTTATTTTTCTTAATCACTTTCCCTTTCCCATGAAATTTTAATATCCACATCTACCATATATCTGTTTTATTATTGCAGCTCTTTGTCATATCTAAATTTTTCATGCACACACTCCTCTAAGAACCAAGTTTCCACCAATTTGAGGGCTACATTGTCCCTATACTCAGATAGGTATTATCATTATTCTCATTTTACAGGGGGAAAAAAGTGAGGCTAAGAGAAATTAAACAAACCAACCCTGTTGTTGGACTCACTAAAGCCCACACAAGGACTCCAAGGAAACACTGTATGTGACATATTTCCCAGGGTACCACACACACAAGTCACCCTTAAAGAATGACATTGAGGAAGTCATACATCCTGCATCAGGAGAAGCTACTATAGATATGGCTAGGTTTTTCTTTCTCTAACATTCATTACCTGAATAAGCTTAAAATATTGTGGCTGACGTGGTGTTAGAATAATTTTTGAGCACTGCTGATCAGATGTGCATTATTTAATATATTTTAATGTTTTGAATTTTTCATTTCCTAATAATCCAAGAAATTTAAATTATTACAATTCTCAGATAATTTCCTTTTTTGATATCTTAGAGGCTATGCAAAGGCAGATTTTACCACTGGGTAATTTTAGCAGGCAGCAATGATATGTTATTAAGTAAAGTTAATTATTTTGTTCAATGTTTTTAATCTTCACTAAGTGCTACCAAAATCCTTTGTGACTATTATCACAGAAGACAGAGGTAGAAAATGTTTGTGCTAAAGATGTCTATAGGAGATAATCTTAGCCAGGGCCCCAAATTCATAAACCTAGTTAGAAGAAGAAATAAGATTTGAATTATAGATGAGAATTTTTTCCTCTCAATTGTAAAAATTAATTTAATCTAGGTGGCTACAAAATAAAATTACAGATTAGTGTATGTTGAATGATCCCTAAGCTATCAAGGTACATCATAATAAAATTGCTCAAAATCAAGATAAAGAGAATATATTAAAAGCATCCAGAGGAAAAAATACATGTTACCTATAGAACAAAGATTTTGGATTTCACACTGGAAACAATACAAATGAGCAACAATACAGCTGAAGTAACATATTTAAAATAATTAAAAAATAACTTTAAAAAGGGCCTCCCCTGGTGGCATAGCAGTTGAGCGCTGGGCTGTGAAGCTGCCCACAGCCTCTGCAGCACCCGTTTGATCACTGGCCTCCAGCTAGGATCCCACATGGCGCAACAGACCTCTCCTGCCGCACCCACTGCTCCCATCAGCAGTGTACTTCGGTCCTTCTGCCTGCTCTGCTCCCCGCTCTGGCTCTGGTGATTCTCTCACCCTCCCGCACTTCTGACTGTATTCGGTGCTTGTATAAATAAATAAATAAGTCTTAAAAAAAAATAACTTTAAAAAGTCCAACAATCCTGTCAAGCTAGGATTCTATAGCTGGCAAAAATATCTTTCAAAATTTATAGGTGAACTGAAGTCATCTTCAGATACATAAAAATAATAATAATTTATCATCATCATCATGACTACAAGAAATGTTAAATAATGTCCTTAAAGTATGAGGAAAATAAGAGTAACGCAAGTGAAAAGTATAGGGGTAAATATGTAACATCTTTCCAATGATTTAAATATTAAAAGACAAACAGCTACTAAAATAAAAATGACAACATATTATAGAGCTTATAACATATATAAAAGTAAAATGCATGACAACAATGATAAAGTCTAGGAGGGGACAAATGCATGTATATTAATGTAAACTTACATGTACATGAAATAGTATATTATTAAAAGATATTCTATGACAAGTTAAAGAGGTATACTTTATTGTTTTGACTTTTTTATTTTTTACACCATTGTTTATTTTTAAACAATATTTGCTTTCCCCAAGCCCTCAAGTGTAATCCCCATAGAATTTCCTTCCCCAATGTACCCGTGCACCATCATAAAGAGGTATACTTTAAACTTTAACTGTCTCTTACTTCCAATCAGTGATTAAAGCAATCACTACAAGAATAAGACAGAAGTATAGCTAATAAGCCAACAATAAAATGGAACCTTTAAAACTGATTAATCCAAAAACAGCAGAAAAATAGTGTAAAGGAAAAGACAAAAAAGAAACAAAATGACAGACTCAAACCTAAACACATCAACAAACAGTACAAATTCTCTAAATACTCTGATTAAAAAGCAAAGATTCTCAGACTGGATAAAAAAGCAAGACCAAACATAGGTCGCCTACCAAAAGTGCACTTTAAACAGAAAGGAGCAAACAGACTAAAAGTCAAAGAAGAGCGGCTTGAGAGTGATGTAAAAACTAGACTTCAGAGCAAAGAATATTATAAGTGATCAGGAAATAAATTTCAAAATGATAAAGAGGTCAATAAATCAAGAAATTAAATGATCCTAATCATATGCACCCAATAACAGAACTTCAAATACATGAAGCAAGAACTTCATGGTAAGAAGAAATAGGCAAATTTACAAGTACAGTCAGGGATTTCTATACCATTGTCTCAGCAATTGATAGAAAAGCTGGCAGAAAATTAGCAAGAATAGTGTACACTTGAACAATACTCTCAATCTGTTATGATTGAGTTATAGAGCATTCTAGCCAAGAGCAGAATACTCATTCACTGAAGCACACACAAAACATTTACCAAAATAGACCATATTCTGGACCATCAAACAATACATTAAAAATATTTTCAAGCTATACAAAGTTTGTTTTTTAACCACAATGGAATTAAATTAGAAGTCAATAACCCTAGAAAAAAATCCTAAACATTCTGGAAGCAAATGTTTCTTAATAACACACAATACAGCAATTGCATTGCCTAGTATTTACCCAAATAAATTAAAAACTTATTTCCATAGAAAAACCTGCACAAGGATATTTATAGCAGCTTTACTCAAAATTGCTCCAACTTGATTGCAACCGAGATGTCCTTCAATGGGTGACTGAATAAACAAACTGCAGTATATCCAGACAACAGAATATTATTTAGTATTATAAGGTAATCAGTTATCAAGTCATGAAAAGACATAGAAGAACCTTGAATACATATTACTGGGTCAAAGAAGCCATTCTGAAAATGCTATATGACATATGATTCCAACTATAAAACATTCTGGGAAAGGGAAAGCTATGGAGAATGTAAAATGTTCAGCGTTTCACAGGTGAGGCTGAGTAAGGATGAATAAATGGAGAACAGCAGACATCTAAGGGAGTGAAATGATTGCTCACTTTGAGACTATTAATAACATTTGTTAAATAGCCAGTGTTTGTTTTGTATGTATGTGTTATTCTAACGAAAGCAATAAATGGAATTTTGAAAAACAAAACAGAAAAGAGTTTAACAATGTTTAAATGGGAAATTGACAAGTCTTCAGAACAAAAAGCATGGCATCCAATAAATTTCTTTTCTATAAGTTTATATATATTAGGGATCAATGATCCTTCAGGATGAGACCTTTTGTCACTAAAAAATTCTATTTCACTTAGTGAATCATCATCAACAGGAAAGTTTTTGTTCGCTTGCTTTTGTTTCTCTAATTGGCTTCTATTTTAGAAAACGGTCTCAATAACGGCTTGTTTCTAGGAGGTATTTCAGAAGGCTAGAGGAATTGGCAGACCTCACCCTGTTTTAATTGGAATTCTATATAAATTGAATTTTGTATGTTAAAATTAACCAACTGGAATTTTAATGTGAAAAGCATAAAAGGAATAAATGTGGAACACATTGTTCATTATATTGGCTATTTGTGCCACATTGTAATATTTTGTTTAAAAGTAGAAGGTCAAAGTTTTATAAAAATAATTAAAGGAGAAATATGTTTTATCTAAGTAGTTAAGCAATACGCAGACCGTGCTTAGGACAGAGCCACAGGATCAGTATAAAGGTCTATGGCTTCCAACTGCAAATTAGTATTATCAATTGGATGCCAATAAAGAGAGCTATGGGTACCAGTCAGTGTTTATTGAGGATTAACTGTGTGATTAATACAATAATAGTTTGAAGATTTACTATAATATGGGCTCCCTATAAACATTTTGCACCTATTATATCACACAATCTGTAAATAAAGCCATAAAATATTATTACTATTATTATTCTTATTTTACTGATCTGAAGCTTGGAGAAGTTAAAGGATTTGGCCATGGTCATATGTTCACTACAGTTTGATTAACAATAGTCAAGTTATGGAAACAGCCTAAGTGTTCAATAACAGATGAGAGGATGAAGAAGTTGTGATTCTATATTCAATAGCATATGACTCAGCTTACAAAAATATCCAATCTTGCCACTTGTGACAACATGGACAGAGCTAGAGGTAATTGTGCTAAGGGAAATAAATCAGAAGGACAAATACTGGGTGATTTCATTCATATGTGAACAATAAAGAAATACAACAAAGGGGCCTCCCCTGGTAGCCCAGCGGTTGAGGGCTGGGCTGTGAAGCTGCCCGCAGCCTCTGCAGTGCCAATTCGATCCCGGGCCACCGATGAGGGTCCCACACAGCGCACAGACCTGTCCTGCCACCCGCTGCTCCCCTCAGCAATGTACTTTGGTCCTTCTGCCTGTTCTGCTCCCTGCTCTGGCTCTGGTGAATCCTCTCACCCTCCCACACTTCTGACTGTACCCAGTGTTTATATAAATAAATAAATAAATCTTTAAAAAAAAAAAAAAAGAAATACAACAAAGGATGAGACAAAATTAAATCAAAAACTAGAAATCTGTCTGTAGAATTGAGACTACCAGAGGAGAGGATGGAATAGGGGGGGATTCAGGGGTGGGGAGGGAGGTTCAGTAGCCATGGTAGAAGACTATGGGTGCTTTGTGCTTTGGATGGTGGGTGTGGTGTGGTAACATACACATGAAATGTGCACCTATATTCCTAAATCATATACAGTGTCGTAAACCAATGTTACCTCAATCAAAAATACACATGCACATATGCATGCAAATTTATTCTACAGTTCTGGAGGTCAGAAGTCCAAAATCAGGTTCACTGGACTAAAATCAAGGTACCAGGTCAATTCTTTCTGGAGCTTCTGAGGAGGATGTTTGCTTTTCTTTTCTAGCTTCTAAAAATCACTTGCCTTCTCTGGTTCATGAAAAATTCTAGCCACTTGATTGTGTCTCTCGTCACATCTCCTTCTGATTCTGTATCAAATCTCCCTCTGCCTCTCTCTTATTAAAGACACTGTCCCTTTTGCCATGGAAGGTAACAGTCACAGGTTCTGGGGACTAGGTTATATATATCTTTGAAGGTTATTATTCAGCTACCACATCAGTGGACAGGGTCATGTGGCTACTACATGCATTCCTTTGTAGCTTAGAATGTTGTAACTTTACACTGCTATTAGTTTGCCAGTTCCCAAACTATAATAGTTTTTCACAATCTTAAACAGATTATGAACTTTTTAGTTCTGTGGTCAAATGTGTTGAGAAAAAATTAGTAAATAAAAAGTTAGTCTCTTACTATAAGACTCCCAAGAACTTTCAATATGAAAACAAATATTGACAATTTCTGAAACTACCATTTGCAGTCAGTCTCAAATTTAGCTGTCCAAAGAACCTCTTTGGAGAATCTCATAGAATCACTGCTGCACACATTTTTGGAGATTCTGACTTAATTGATCTGCATGATTATGCAATTTTGCTGTATTCTGTATTTATGCATGTGTCATCCTTGCTACAAAGGAAGTTCCATAGCTAATGAGATGATTTTCAGTCCCCACAGGTGAGTACACATATCACAAGACCCAACACCTCAGAAGAAGCTAAAATTAAGTAGGGAGTTCCTACAAAGGCAAAGATGTCCAAGCTGATAGTGTATGTCATGAGATGGGTTTCCAATCCCATTTCTCTTAACGGTGCTGTTATTACTTATGGGGTGTAGGGTGATATGGATAGGGCTCATCTTGTAGGGGATTATAATATGTTTCAAAGGGAAATTTTTTAATTCATGCAATTTTTCAGCTCATGTAAGCCTTTGTCGAAATGACTCTTTAAGTCTAGACCCCCACGATGCCAAATCTAATGTTTCTATGATCCTATAAACTATGCTGGTCAATGTCTTCAACATGTAGCCCTAAAGTCCCAAAAGCCCATATGTACTAGTGAGGAGGATTTCACAGTAGGGGCTCTGGGTATGCTAATCTTAATTCTACCACTAATCAGTATATACTTTATGGCAAGTACCTCATTGGGCCCAAGTTTACATATTCATAAAATAAAAGGCTAAATCAGTAATGCCACTTAGAATTATAATTTCTATGATTCCATTATTTCAAACAAGGATCCTGCCATGACCCTCCCAGCTGCCTTTGGTAAACCTGGAGCCACAACTAGAAAGTTGTGGTCGCTAGAAGTTTTACCCTTTTTCTGGAAAACTGAAAAATCACTGTAGCTTTTCTCCCTAAAGAGTATACTTTTGATTTTAAAAAATCTATTGGTCAAGAAACACAGTTTCAAAGCTAGCAAACCGGTGTATAACTTGCCTCATAGTGGTGCCATTTAGTCTGGTAAACAGCACGACTGAGTCAGTGAGGTGAGAACTACACTGTTCCTGTGCATTAGAGCCCGGGCAGGCTGCTTTGGAGTATCATGCGGTTATTTTAACACTGGCATTTGCAATTTAAAATAACTTTATAACACTTCAGTTATTCAGTAGTGGAACTCAAGTTTATACTCAAGAAAATTAGATCTTGTAAAAGGCCATGAAGAATGCCAGACGATTGCCACAGTAGCCACGCGGCCAGTTCAGTGTGCAGTTTCTGCTGGTTTATTAGCATTGTGTTGAGAGAAGGTCGAGGAATGAAAATCTTCTACATTGATTATAAGACTTTACATTTACTTCTATGGGAAATTACTACACGTAATTTTAAACACATAAAGACTTCAGGAAGCTATCCTTTTTTAAAATCCCTTTGATAATTTATTGCAATGAGTACATTGTTGTGACAGGCCATGGCATTTAGGCACGACATCTGCTCAAAAAATTGATATTTCTACTCGAACGCATACATTCGGCAGAAACAGGATACTCAGATATTGTCATATGGCTGGCCCCTTGATCTCTCTACTGAAAAATAAAAAGGTGGTGGGTGGTGGTCTGGTTGCCCCCAAGCATTTATCTTGTGACATCAGCTGGCTTTCAGCTGGCAGCCTCTGTTACAGGCGCAGGTAAGAGACACAAGGATGGAAAAGGCTAGGGTCCCACTAGCAGGGTCCCCTGTCACATCACAGAGCACCCCCACAGGGGGAGAATTCCATTAGAAGTTGAAATTTGCTATCAGACATATATGGTTTACCGTATTTTATTATTAAAAATTTTTTTCAAAACTTGAAACTTCATATGCTAACTTATGTCTACTATGAGTTTTTTATTTCAATTATCAACTTTAAAATGAAATGCTCATCACAGAATCCAGTGGAGAAGAGGAATGAACAAAGGAAGAGAAAAAAGAGGAGGAAAGATTGCCATGTATTACCTAGAAGGACAATCATGTTTTTTTTTTTTTTTTTTGCACACTTCATGTTCTTCTGGATGGTTGAATATAGTTATTGTTTAAAAAAAGGACAACAGTGTAAATTTTGGATGCACTAGCTTACTTTTATTTTAAAATTAAGCAAGTAATAAACCCTTAAATTCTTCATTTTTAATATTGTGTATCACAAACTATCTGAGATGACTTGAAAATCTTTAGAAAATGTCTAGCTTAACAGCACCACTTTCCACTCAGGAGGAAACTGAGCTCCAGAGTAGAATAAGAAGGGAAGTAAGTTGACTTCAGTGAATTGAAGTTCAGTAAATTGTCTTTATACTACACTGTAATAAATAGCCCTTGTGTAAGTTATGACAAACCCACCTCTAGAATGTTATCAAATGGGGCATAGCTGACTCAGAGCATGACTTATGATTCTTAATTACCAGCTAGCTCAAAAAAAAAAAAATCTAGTCATGTTGACACTGGAAAACTGTGCTCTATTCTTTTAATAAGTTTTTTTAATGAGAATAAATATTTTAGAACAATTTTCATAGATTTATAGAATATTTTGGCCAGAAGAATCCTTAAAGTTTCAATTCTCTCTCAAACTAACCTGATTCTCTGTACGATACTGGAACCTTTTCTATTAACATCCATATCTAGTTGATCACCTAGGTATCTGCTTGGATATATTTCATCTTTAAGAACTTTTGACTGTCAAAACATTTTCTTTAATTGTGCCAAATTTTATATCCCTTTGATCTCCATACCCACTAGCCATACCAAGGGTACTACATTCTGATGACACATAATACATATCTTATCTCTCTCTTCCTTACGATAACCTTTCAGAGTTAGGAAGATGGTTAACACATGGCTTTTCCACTCTAAGCAAGCAGCTCTGATTCCTTTGGACTGTGCTCACCGAGGTGTTTGGGAGGAGGTGAGTCATAGTTTTAAAGACTACAGTCTTTGGCATCACATTGCAAAGGTTCAAATCCCATAATCACAACCTGCTGATTGTGTGATATTTAGATACTTCTCTGTATCTCAGTTCTGCCATGTGTAAAGGGGAAACTGAAGCGGTATAGATTCCATTGTATTATTGTAAAGATTAAAATAAATTATATGTCAAGCACATGGTAGACTGGATAATCATTGTTTCTGACTTTTCATACCTTCCCTGGGTTAGAATTACACATCTGTGTTCTTTGCCATATGTGCAGAGCCCACTGCTGTGAGTGGGGCATAGTTTCCTGTCCCAGTGAAGTCAGGATTAGCCAAGTGACTTCCTTTAGTCAATGGATTGTTGGTAGAGGTGACATGACCAGAAACTTTAAACACTCTTGCATGGTTTGCCTGCTCTCTTGTGCTGTGATGATCTTCCATAAGAATATACCTCAGAGGACACTAGACCAAGGATAATAAGGAAATACACAGATCAGAGTTGAATCCAACCTGCAGTCTGAAACTAAGCCTTGCCTGTCTCAGAGAAGTCCAGCAGAGTTGCAACTGACTCAAAATTTTGAGGGAAAAAGAGGTTTTTAAAAGTCACTGAGAAATTGTCTGTTACTATTTGTATATTGATAAATGATTGTAATAGTAATGTTGCAAAACAAACCACACAAAAACTTAACAGCACACAGCAATATGCACTGATTTCTAACGCTTTTCTACAGATTGACTGGGTGAATGATCCACACCGGTCTTAGCTGTAATTTGCTCCAAAAGCTGCTGATCAGGACTAGGTCTTGTCCAAATATTTCCTATCCTCTTTGAGCCAACATGTTTACCTGTGGTGAAAAGCAGGGGTTTAAGAGAGAAATGCAACCAACAAAGCACACAAAACACTGGACTTTTTTCCTGCTACAACTACTAGCTTTTTTAAAGAAAGTTACATGCTCAAATCCAAAATCAAGAGAAGGGAAAAAAACTTTGCAGACCTTAAGTCCAAAACAAGTCACATGGCCATGATCAACATGAAGAGATGAAAAATTCATTCTTTCAAAAGATCTTGGGAGAGAGAGGAGTGAAATTTACTAAACAATAACCTAATCTATCATAGTTATGCAGCAGAATACAAATACAAGCACTTTACAGAATGTTTAGTAAATGGAATCTGGTTAGCAAATGTTAGCTATCATAATTAAACATTTCAAAGAGTTAGGTTCTCCATATTTATTACTCTCTTTATAAATACAGTTTGTTACTATCCTCCTCAAAAAGATGATGATACAGAAAGCAACTATTCATATATGGTCTGGCTAAATGAGATTACCGTAGTTCTCATTCTATGTAATTTTTTTTTTTTATTTTAAAACACCCAAGCATTGACCTTTTATGCAGCCCATCATTTTCACTTAAAAAATCCTACTTCTCTTTCATGTAGATCGATGCTTAAATATCTATTCCCATTAAGTAATAGATCATTTGATTATATATATATATATATATATATATATATATAATCCATCCTGCTATATTTATTTAGTTGCAGCCTGTTCAGACACTTCTGGATCCTGATTTCATTGCCTTAAAGTCATACATATACCCCCTATCTTCATCCACAACCGTCACAGAAGCGTACTGACGACACAGGAGGGGAGGCCTCAACAGGTCTGTATCTACAGAGGGAAGCTGTGGAATCCCTACTCGTAAATACAGAGTTGACAGCTTCCAGCAAGAGTAGACCTCCTGAAAACACTGGCAATTCTATGAGTTCATCCTTCTGTGTTCTTCCTGAGCAGCTGCTTGCAGCCTGTGCTGAAGCCTCGAAACTGTGGGGAGAGGAGGGTGGAGACCCAAATCTGGAAGCAAACAAAGCTATGCTTCTGGACAGATTGTGGGTCCTACAAGCTGTCTTTGAATAAAGAAGCAACAATATGGGAGAGAAAGAGCAGCAACAGCAGTGGTGAATAAATCCTTTGCTGGCACAGCAGAGATTCTATGGAAGGTAATGTGGCTAGAGCTCTTAGACTGGGGATATCTATAAATACAAATGCCAAGAGCATTTCTCACAATTCACAAGATAGGGGTCTTGTGTTCATATTGATTTGGCTTTGCTGTTTTTAAAAAAGTAATACTTGCACAGGGAAAAACTCAGTAGTACAAAAGAATATACATTAAAAAATAAATTTTCCCCTACCTCTGGCCAACTCCTCTAGACAACAACTTTTAATTAGATTATTCCATAGTTCTACAGTCATTTCCATAGAAATACAAGTGCGTATATATATATATATTTACACACACACAGACACACATATAGTCAAAAGGAGCAGCACATAAAGAATAATATAATCTTTTAAACTGGTAAGAGCAGAACATCTGAATTATACATAAGAAGCTCCTGAGGTTCACAAAAACTAATTGACTCACCAAGTTCATAAGGCAATAAAGAAAAAAGTTAGTATCTGATCTGAAAAGCCAGGTCTGGAATAAGAACTAGACCTAACAGGCATAAGTTTACATAAAGGAAAAACATCCAACATATTACTTAGGGAAGGTTTTCCAAATCTTCAAATAAGCTGCATACATTTAAAGAGACAAAAAAAAAAAAGGGTTGCAGAATACTGCGTTGTGACTGTGACCGAGATCTGTGCCCTATAACCTTAGCTACACCATGGCAGCTTAAAGGAGTGACTGATGATTTTTTTTTTCTTTTTTGCACTTTGTGAGCTGGGGATCTGGTATTTCTCAAAACCCTAAAATATTCTAACTGAAAACTGTCCTAAGAAAAAGGAAATGTTTCAATTTGAAATCCTTAATTAAAACCACATTCATAATTCTAAGTATTTAAAGAGAAAGTTAAAGAAGAAATTTACTTTTGCACATCACAGAGATTATAATAAACACAGAACCTTGCCAAAAGACATGCCTCCAGCTGCACTGAAGAAACATCAGAGTAGACCAGCATTGCAGCTTCAGCAAGGAAAGACCGAAGGCAAGGCCATGTACGGAAAGGCAAACAACTGTAATGTAAAACTCATGTTCACTGTTAGAATAGAATTCTGCAGAAATGCATCACACACGAGTGTGCAAGCATGCACATGCACACATACACACAGAGCTACAATCCTCCCCTACCCAGCATTAACTTAAAAACCATCAGCTATAAGTCTATTTTCTTGAGGTCCACCAAGGTCACAGATGTTTGCTCCATGAAGCCATTGCCAATTTGGGGACAATCTCAATCAACTTGTGCCTGAAAATGATTCACATGGGTCTTTACACTGCAGAGCTCATTACTTCAGGGATTTCCCAGAGCTCTACATTCCTGGCTGCCTGTTCCAAATAGGGAATGCATGTTTATTTTTCCAGGATACACATCACGGTAGAAGAAAAGAATCCTTCAAAATTCCTGTAATTCCTAAGAAATCCGTTGCCTCAAATTTGGAATGATATACCTGTTAAAAGAGGAAGGTGGGTCTTTACTAGTCACCAGTTAGAACAGGAATAATACTTCCTGATTTCTCTATCAAAAATGTTTATGGTGCAGAGAAGTATAGAAGTGATACCAGAAGCTGGGATGAAGCAGAAGCAATCTAAAGGAAATCCAAGACTAAAAAGCATCTCTTACAAAATATGTATGTGTGGGGAACACCTTGAATGACTACTAAGAATACAGAAAAGTAAATCAAAACAAAACAACAAAGGTTGCTTGTGCGCATCAGGGGGACAGGGCTACTTTTATATACATCCATGATCCCTATCACCATCTACATTGCTGAACCCACCATATACATGTCTTCCTCCTTCAGAGCCGCCTTCTCAGTAAAGGACATCATTCTCACAATTACTGAGGACAGAAATGCCGAATTGATCCCTGACTTGTCTCTCACTTTCCTCCCTCCCATCATCTCACTTCTCTACCCCTTTCCATTCCACGGTGAATACTTTAATCCTATAACCACAGTCTATAACCACTCAGTGGGGCATCTGCATTAACCTTCTAACTGATCTTGCTTTTGTCCATTCCAATTCATTCTTGGTGCCAGAGTGATCTTTTCATAAAATTGATTCAATCTCTTTGCTTAAAAAAAAAAAAAATCAGTGGTTTCCCATTACTGCTAAAGATAAAGCATCTTTTTTTTTTTTTTTTTTTTGGAAGTAATGTTGGTTAACATTGTTGTCTGTATTTTGGAAGCATAAGATCTCCCCTTCCGGTGCTGTTAGTATAGTGTCCCACCATCGAAGCACCCATATTCCACCACCACAGAACATCATGCTCCTTCCCAACTTTGAAAAAATTGTATTCTTAGCATAGCCTACCGCCCTCTGTGTATCTGACCCTACATCTCCAGCATCATCAGAGCTCCTCATCCATCAACTCCCTCTTTTCCATTTTAATCAGACTAAATATTTAATTGCTTAAGTATACTAGCATCTCTCTCATTTTTGGGTCATCGAACCTTCTCTTTCTTCAGTCTGGAACATTCCATCGTCCATAAACAATTTGGCCTGTTTATCTCTTAGTCTTCCACAAGGAAATAAGCTCTACAAGAGCAAGTTACCTACCTTGTCTGTCTGGTTCAACTCTGCACCCTGGCAACCATGCATGCGGATGCAGATGCTCAGTAAATGTCAGCTGAATGAATAAATGAAACTTTCAGTGATATAAATATTGCTCGTCAAGCAAGCCATCTATGACTCCCAGAATAAAAGTTATATCCCTGTATTACACACTGCTATACACCATGTGCCTGGGCTATGACCTTGAACTTACTTCAGACAATGGATAATTTGTTCCCTTTTTCTCAGTGATCACAGTCCTGTGCTGCCTGTTGTTCGAGCTATGATATCTACTTATATTTTCTCTGCCTTGTTGCTAAGAAAGAGCATAATTCTGGGTCATGTTATTATATCTTGGCTGGAAGTGGAAGGTCCAGATCAATTTTAGAGACTAGAATCCGCATACTCTCCTTGCATATTAGTGTCCTTTGGCTTAGATACTATTTTCCCTCTGAAGCCACCTTTCTTCCCTAAATGACCTCAAATACCTAGACACTAGCTTCCACTGGGCTAGGCCTTTATTTTGTTCATTTATGAATCCCCAGGCTCCAGGGAAACATGTATAACATAGTAGACAATTAATAAATTAAAATTTGAGTGAAAACTGTCCCAAAAATACCCTTCCCCACTACATATGTGCTAAATAGCTTAAAGAAAGACAAAGGTCTTGGCAAATCACAGTCCTGCAAATAATAGGTACATTGGTTATGGAAGTTTAAAAATTACACATTTTTAACTATTTTAACTCTTCATAAGTTTATTCTTCATTATGATTAAATACTATTTGTTACTTATATTCTCAATTTTTAGGAAAATACAGTTAATATTTATTTTCAGTTATGATTTTCTATAGTGAGCAACGACTGATTTAATCAGTCAACACACTTATCAGATGCTGTATTATCATTCCCATTTAACTGATGAAGAAATGAGGCACAGAAAGATTACGTGTCAAGAAAACACAGCTGGGACTTGAACACATTTTTAAGTACTCCCTAAGCTTCCTCCATGTACTTCCTACTTCCAGTTTCTAGCAACCTTTGCTCAGCCTGTTTTTCTGTTTGGAATGACCTACTGAATCTGCACATCTAAATCCTTCCTTCAAGGTGCTGATTAAATTATATAGTACCATGTTTTCAATGTGAACTTAATAAATATTTGAAGAAAATCTTAAATAAGAATATAATTGCATAATATAATTAACTTAACTTTTAAATATTTGCCATTAAATATGATTAAATTATAAATAACATTATACACTATTAAATTATTCCACATACCTAGGAATCTATTACTTTAGCTAAAAATAGACAAGGCTTTTTTTTGTTTTTAAAGGCCAAAACCCAGTTATATCAGTACTTTTATGAATGTGGAGAATAAAAACATCCAGTTCTGTCTACCGCACGGTGAGGACCTCATTTGGTGCAGCAGCTAACCCTGCTTCCCCTATCAGCGATGCTGGGATACAGCCAGAGGGTCATAGTTTACCTGTCCTTAACTACTAGTGAGGTTGTATAGATTAGAACTGCATTGCCATGACCCCAAAGAATAAACCAGATACATAATGAAACCCCTTGATGGAGCATCGATGCTAGGTGTTTGGAACACATTTTCTCATGACAACAGCACTACAGTGTAGATAGAATTATCACTTTCATTTGGACATGGAACGTGAGGATATGGAAGCTTAAGAGAAGTGAGATCACATTTGTCTGCTCACTGGACTATAAGTGGCAGGGCCAGGGTGTAGCCTGGACACATCAGACTCGGAAACCTGTGCTTTTCCTTCCGCTATACCCTGATTCTGTGGTTCTCAGAGACACTCTGGCTCCAGCTCTAACTTCTGTTTAACTGGTATTCTGAAAGTCAGCTTCTATCTTTGTGGCTTTAAGTCTTCTGACCATGAGGACAAATAGTTGTCTTGGTTGTCAATTAAATTATGCCTTCAAACTGGGTTCTGATCACTGAAAGACAATGTGAGAGAAAAGGACAACTCCGGATTCTTGAGCTCTACTTCGATTTCATTCAAATTCACAGTTAACCATTGACTAGGTCATTCCTTCCTGACATCCTTTTACATAATAAAATACCTATTCATTGCCATATGCTTAAGATAGGGGTGGCTTTAGTAAAATGGCAGTTGCAGGAACTATTTTTTCTCAACTTGCCACAGAAGTGGCTTTCATGTTATGAAATTTCTACTGCTATCATTGAGTGAGAGTTTGACAATACTCCTCTCAATACACTAAAGAACGAAACTGAGGCCCAGTGGGAAAGAGAAATGACTCGCCCAAGATCACAACAGTATTTAGGAAATGGCATATTTCAAATTTGTAACCACTGGTTCTCCTTGGGCACTGCCTTCTAAGCCTGTGGCACATTATTTTAAACAAATATTCTCACTGGTGGTAAATCAGAAACTATTTGGAGTCATTAGCAAAGAAAGTGTTTAACATAAGTATATAATTACATCTGAAGAAAAAACATTCTTAATTACATTATAGTGAAATTTGTTTTCTCTGAGGGGGCGTTAACATAATTCCCTAAAAGCTAATTCCCCAAAGGAACAAATATGCTTAGTGTGATAGCAGCATTATTGTAGTATGTTTCCAACCCCTAATTGTGGAACCAAGCTCAGCCAAGGTTTCACCATTTTGTATATCCTCCACCTTGATATGTTAGTCCTTGTACAGCCGCATTCTGGAGATAGTTTCAATAGTCACAACCTTCACTCCACTTGGTGACGAAAAAGCAGACCACCCCAGCCGCCAATGAGGGCAGTCCTATCCATAAATGGGACAGCATCACTAACCATCCAATCAGTTTGAAACTATAACTGTGCACGCCAAAATGCCTTTGTAGTAGCCAATGAGTAATTGCCAGCTTCTTTCAAAATATGCGCCGCTCGTGACCCTATAATAGACCCCCGCTTCCTCTGTTTGGGGCTCTCAACCTCTACTGTTGCATCAGCGCATGTCATGAGCCCGGACTTGAGCCTATAATAAACTCCTTTATGTTCTTGCATCGGCTGTCTGTGTCCTTGGGGGATGCACTGGTTGACGTTAGGCACAACACTAATAACAACTACTTTAAAGGTATTAAAACTTATTTGGACATTAGAGTTCTAATATGTTTGTTTTAGATCACTTTAGATATAGATCATTTTAGTTTAGCATCTAATAAATAACAGTAAGAATACCCAGACACTACACTTAATACATGTCTTACTTAATCCTCCCAACAGAAATTCCTCAACAATAGCTAATACATGGGCCAAAATTCTAGTATAGATTGTATTTGTATTTGGTGTAGCTTTCCTTTCCCAATTAACATATTCCAAAACAGGTTCATTTTAAATTGCTCCCATTAGAGTTAATTATTAGATGTAACATTATAGAGAACTGCTTATTTTTTGGCAAATCGTAAGACAGTGTTTCTTGGGGAGAGCACAGAACTTAATTAAAATACATATTTTATATGCTTAGCACTTGAAGTAAAACCCTTAGGTTCCTAAGCTATGCCTCCTAACTATCTAGGGCCCTTTTTCCGTTTCTTAATTTTTCCCTTCCCTTCCTTTCCCCTTTCATGGCTTCTCCTTTTTCCCCCTTCCTTTATTTTCAGCCCTCGATAAAGATGTATAAATTTGCAAGTAGGAGTTAGAACTGACTGCAATAAATTTGCACAATAAAGTGATGAGGAGCTGAAAATTCTCATGGAAAACTAATAGAGAAGGGAGCCAGAAGGCTGAATAGAATGCAGAGGGGGGAAAAATAAGGAACAGAGCAGCAATGCTAAGGAAAAAATTAAAAGAATGGGAATATCCTTTAATAGGGATTCTGAAGCTGTTGGTTGTTGAATGAGTGATGAAAATAACTCCTCTGCTCTTTCAAGAAATTTATGACAGCTGTCCTTTTAAATTAATGTTGTTAGCAGGAAAAACACTAATTATAATAAATTAAAAATCAAAACCAACAGGCAACTATAAACCAGAGACATTCTGCAGGGCGGTGGGGGGGAATGAAGTAGGATCAAAACAGGGGTGGGAAGAGCACAAGGGACCATGATGATAGTTCACAGGTGAATGGGTGGTGGGAATTTCACCGAGACTAAAACCAAGATGAAAATGCATACATTGTATGAAAATGAAAAATGATGTAAAAATTATATAAAATAAAAAGAATTATAACAAAATCTACATTGTTGGCAGGTGCTTTAGAGCCAGTGAATTTTGGGAGAGTGAGGAAGTTCTAAAAGGTGCTAAATTCTACACTGATTCCTCTTCAAACAGATGTAAATGGTGAACAGCTAATTTGAGGGTACACCAGAAAAAGAAAGATATGGCTAAGTATATTTAAAAAGTTAACATTTTGGCGAATCAGGAGCAGAAATTTTGCCATGCCTCCTTGAAGTAATAAAAGAATGTAGAAGGTAAATCTGGGACTCAGAGCCATATGCAGCACTTGTTATGAGAAAAGAGGCTAAAATATTGGAATAGAGGTTTTTTTTTCAATTTTCTAAATTTTACTTTATATATTTTTATACCATTTTTCATTTTTGCATAATGTATGCATTTTCATCTTGGTTATAGACCCCATACAGCTCCCAACCCCCTTGTTTTGATCCCTTCTCCCTCCCCTGTAATGTGTCTCTGGTTTATAGTTGCTTGTTGATTTTGATTTTTACACTATTATAATTAGTCTTTTTCCTGGTCCCTTATTTAGGTGTTCTAAATTCCTGCTATGAGTGAGACCAGCCAGTATTTTTCTTTTTCTTTCTGGCTTATTTTGCTGAGTGTGATTCCCTCCAGATCCATCCATGTTGTTGCAAATTGCATGAGTTTTTCTTTTTTGATTGCTGAGTAATATTCCATTGTGTATATATACCACATCTTCTTGATCCAATCATCTATTTTTGGGCATTTGGTTTGTTTCCATAGCTTAGCTATTGTAAATAGCGCTGCTATAAACATAGGGGTGCAGGTGTTCTTTTGAATTAATGTTTCTGTGTCCTTTGGGTAAATACCTAGGAGTAGAATTATTGCATCATATGGAAGCTCCATCTTCAGCAGATTAAGGAATCTCCACTCAGCTCTCCATAGTGGTTGGACCAGTTTGCATTCCCACCAGCAGTGCAGGAGAGTTCATTTTTCTCCACATCCTCGCCAACATTTGTTGTTGATAGTTTTTTTTTAATATGAGCCATTCTCACTGGTATAAGATGGTATCTCATTGTATTTTTGATTTGCATTTCCCTCATTACAAGTGATGTTGAACATTTTTTCATATGCCTATTGGCCATTTGCATTTCCTCTTTGGAGAAGTTTCTTTTTAGCTCTTCTTCCCATTTTTGACTGGGTTATTTACTTTGTTTTTGTTGAGTCTCATCAACTCTTTGTAGATTTTTGTGATCAGTCCTTGGAATAGAGGTTTTTGAAAAATGTGCATTAGCATGGACAGAGCTAAGGTCAAGAGAACTGGAAACTGGGAAATGACTAGTCAGCTCTGCAGAGTATATTAAATTTCGGTTGTCTACATCTTTTTATTTTTTTGCTCTTCCATTCAAAGAATCTGAATGATTTTAACTTCTGGACAATGGTAAAACCTGGAGGCAGAGTATACAACCTGAAAGCTTAGATGAAGGACCAGCTACATAAAATTAAACATCCTCCTAGTATCCATACTATCTGCAAAAAAACCCACAAAACCCTACCCAACTTATGAGTATTTTGTTAAAACTTTAGGATTACAAACAATGATGTAAACCAACATTACCTCAGTAAGAAAATAAATAAAACTTTAGGATAAAAAGAATTTGAAAAGTTTCATTTGAGGCATCAGTTTTAAGAAATACAAAATAAAGAATTTTATAAAGCAGTTTATAGATCAGTTTTTAGTCTTCCTAAGATTATACTTGCCTTGAGTTCTTATTTCTCACTCATAAATATCCTGCCACATGGTTTTCAAAAACAAGACTGGGAAAGAAATATTGCAAATATTCGTATGTTCTACACATGAATTATATACATAGACATGTTCAAAACACATAAGGTAAAATCACATTTGCTAGACTAAATAAAAGACATGTATCCAAACTAGCTGAGTATATTTAATAAATATTTATTATTTTCACATATGCCCAACTCCAGATAAATTTATTGAGTATCTATTATGTGTAATGTCATAACACTATATATAATAACACAGAGGCAGTTAGAGATCTACTAGGGGGCATAGGATATAATGCCAAAGATACAGCTACGAAGCTTAGTAAGAGAAGAGCAACTAAAAGGAAGCTCCAACAGAGTCAAGAAGGTTCTAAGGAGAGAGATAAAAGGATTCAAATTAGAAGAGATATTGAGATTCATCCATTCAACAAACAACTGAATGAACATAACTTCCTCGTATGTTCCAGGCTTAGTGTTAATTACTAGAACGGTGATCATACTAATGAGCGAACTTACCAGGGTGGAGATTAAGGTGGAAAAAGGGGTTGCAAGGATCAGAAAAGCATATGATAGTGGGGTGTATTTAATGGAGAGCCAGCCAGGCCTACCTCCTGGAGAACTTCTTAATTCAGCAAGGAATGGAGAGCCAGAATTATTTTTTTTTTTTAAGCAAGGGTGTGATAGAATGAATTATGAATCTGGAAGATATAACAGTACAACTTACTACTTAAAGATAGTTCCCAAATTTCAGCGGTTTGCATTTAAAATTAATCATGCTCGTATAAAGAAAACAAGCATTGTTGGGTCCTTCTCAATATTCTGCTTTTTGAAGAAGGCAAAGCAGAGACTTATGCTTTGGGGTACTCTATAAACTAATGTTGTAGGAAGGAATTGCCTTAGTACTAACTGTAAAAAAGTCACAAATTTCAAATGATTAAAATACTAAACAATGAGTTTTCCAGTATTACAACATTTACTAATCATCTTTGATTAATGCTTTACAGAACATAAATACACAGTATGATCATTTTTTAGGTCAAAGCTGAGGATCTTGGGCCTCCCCTGGTGGCGCAGCAGTTGAGCACTGGGCTGCGAAGCTGCCCGCAGCCTCTGCAGTGCCAGTTTGATCCCCAGCCGCAGGCAAGGGTCCCACATGTCCCACATGGCGTGCAGACCTCTCCTGCCGCACCCGCTGCTCCCCTCAGCAGTGTATTTTGTCGTTCTGCCTGTTCTGTTCCCCGCTCTGGCTCTGGTGAATTTTCTCACCCTCCCGGGCTTCTGACTGTACCCAGTGCTTGTATAAATCAATCAATCAATTAATTAATTAATTGATCAATCTTTTAAAAAAAGCTGGGGATCTTACTATCAGTTTTAATATTCAGTGAATTCCAGGGCTGGAGCTCAGTTTACCTCCTAATCCCCTCTGTTTCTTTAATGAAAAATTAATATTTCCTACTAGCTCTACTGTTGGTGAAAAAAAATAACATTCGTAAGGATGTCTAAGACACAGAAAGTGCTTAATTTAATTACTTACTATTATCATCTACTCCCCATGCAGAAGTTTCTGGTTTGAAAGTTATGAACCATATAGACAATATCAAGAAGTCTTCTAAATGGGGAGCAGCAGGGATAGGTAGACAGAGAGGCAAAATGAAAGACACAGGGTCAGGAAAGAAAGAATATTCAAGGTGTGGTGGGAATTCAAAAGTAAAATGGGATTAATGCAAGCAATATTCATGTGAATGAGCTTTGAAAGAAAATGTAAGTTGTATTGAGAACATGATATAGGAAAATATAATAAAAGCAATTTAAAATTTAAAATGGTGACATTCAAAAAGACCTGTTACAGAAAGTAATGGAGACAGGCCTTTAAACATACACACACATACATACACAACCACATGCACACTCATGCATGTACAGGGGCTTACACATACACATACATATACATATTTGGGTAAGGTCTAAAGAAAGGCCAAATGTGAATGGGAACCAACCTTGAAAGAAATGTAGTAAAACAGGCTATATTTATTTTCCTTTAAATCTGTTGATGTATGACCACGTACGTCTTCATACTTAAGGAAATTGCTTCAGAATGAATTAGAGTGGTTATTTAGAATGCACCTTATCTAAAGACATAAAAGGATAAATATTCTTGTGAACTTATTTAAAAAATGATAATTTTAATTGAATATGCCAATTTTTGCTAGGAAAGTAAGGAAACATATCAATGAGCTTCAATGAGAGAACATTTAAACCCTAGTCGACTCAGATCAATACCATCTCACCTCCTCATTATGTTTTGACCTTGAGTAAGTCAGTTAATTTCCCTGCACTTCAGTTTTCTCATCTATAAAATGGGGATGATGATATCTTCTATTTGGGGGTGATGTAAGTGACGGCATATTAATAACAATCTGAGACACAGTAAGTGCTTAAGTACTCATTTCCTCTTCTTTAAAGTAGGTGGCATAAATGCACTGAAAGGCACGTAATTCATCTATGTCAAAAGATGCCTGTCTATAGTCCACAAGGCCTTAGTAAATCTCTTGTCAACTATCTCCAAGACATTTCTCCAACAAAATAACGAACTTATGGAAACCAACTAAATTTGATACTTCTCTCAATCTGAAATTGCTTAAAAGATATGTGAAGATGGGTGATTTTGGGGCCACTTCAAAATTAGTAACCTCACCAGTGATGCCACTGTCAGATCAGTCACTCCCTCTACCAAAGTAACACAGATTACTGTTTTTAATTCTTTTCCTCTTGTTCCTTCCTCAATAAAAATGAACTGGAAATAAAGTTGATTTGGTCTTATAGACTAAATTTGTTTTGGTTGTATCTGGAACTTTTGTTATTGGGCTCACTCTGCAAAATTTATGGCTGGTATCTGTGGGCAAGGATCCAGTGAGAAGGAAAAGAACACAGAAGGGAGATGTGGAGAGCTGGCGGCAGCAAAGGATACTGCAAAAAACACCAGCCCAGGGAATCCAGTGATCCCTGGTTAGTCTTGGACAAATTACTTCATTCCCCTCAACCTCAATTTATTAATCAATGAGATAATACTCCAGGATTCTACATTAGGTGCGGGGTACTTTTGTTTTTATTGAATTAACCAAACTGAGTGGGTGGTGGGATGAAGGTAGAGGAAATGCAGGACCTTTTCTAAGGTGCATGAGCTTCTATCCTCATTCACAACTTGGGTGAACAAGATAGAGTCGAGAATACCTACAAATTAAAATAACTCTTTTGAGGGCCTCCCTGATGGCGCAAGGGGTTAAGCACCGCACTATGAAGCAATCCTCAGTCTCTGCAGCAGGAGGCTTGGCTGGCCAGGGAGCAACCCACATGGGGCAGCAGACCTCTTCTGTTGCCTGCTGCTCCCCTCAGCAGTGTACTCCGGTCCATCTGCCTGTTCTGTACCCCACTCAGTCTCTGGAGAATCCTCTCACTCCCTGAATCTCTGGCCTGTACCCCAGCTCTTGTATGCATAAATAAATACATCTTTAAAAAAATAACTCTTTTGAAAGGCAATTTGGTAAAATACATGCAGAACTTGAGACTCACATAGTGGTTGCAAATTGCAGTCTTTATTTTTCAGAGTGGAAGGGTTCCAAAACCCACTTAATTAAGCTGTCTAGCTATGTTTAACAGTTATTTCTTCTGTAAAATAAATTTAATAATGTGTCTATCTGAAGAGGCTATTGTAAAGCTTAAGTTAAATTCAGGTAAAGGCCTTTTCCATTCACAACCTTGCATATAGTAAATACTGAAGATTAGAAACTATTATTTTTTATTATGTTTTAGTATAATTTTTTTATACTTTTTAGTATAAGTCCTAGGCACCTATCCTTAATAAATTAGTGTAAAAAAGAAACAAGATATTCAATGAGGTAATTGGAGTATAACTGACAATAGTAGAAAAAATCACAAATGTTCACCAACTGAAAAGGGTGTAAAAGCCCAGTGGAAACCTAAGAATCCACTAAAATTATTATTATAAGAGGAAGGTGATATGATGGGAAAATATGTATGACATAAGCTGCTTGGATTTCAACTATATAAAAATGTGCATATATGAATATAAGGACTACAAAATAGCACAGAAAAATAAAATGAGTTACATCTTTAAATAAGTTATGTTTTGCCTTTTTAAAAGAATTTTTTTCAAAATCAGTGTGACATTATAGGATTCATTTCAAAAATTAACTCAGTAGGCAAATACAAGCAAATAAATATAACAAAAGAAAAATCCTTCCAAGTAAAGGACAACATTAATAAAAGACAGTCTGGCTCATTTGGAGCTATAAAAGGGGTTCCAGGCTCAGTGCATCCAAATAGCTAGGTGGAACCTTATCTCTCTATGTTGGATGCACAGGGTGATTACAGGGTATGCTGCTGACATGGCAATTTTACTGACAGTACTAGATTTTAAAGAAGGTCACTTCATCTAAATATTTATTCCAAATAGCAAATGCATGCATAAAGAACAACAGCTCATATCCAAATTAGTAGCAACAGCCACTGAAAACCATTTAAATAACAGGTCATTAAAATGTCACAAGCTAAAAATAAACTGAATAAATAATCCAAACCATATAGAATGGGTACAGCTGAACACTCATAGGTATAATACATTTATTTCCAACTGATGGAATGGAATTAACTGTTGTTAGCAGTTTTAACAGTTTTATAAGAGTGTGGGAGAATTTTTTTTTCTAAAATTTGATCACAAAACTGGGATAGGGAACATTAAAAATGATGAGTAAAAAAAAGAAATAAACAGATTCTCAAAATTAAGTGAAAGGAAAAGAAAAAAGAAAAACTTGAGTAAACTATATGTCACCAGAAAATAAGAGGGTCTGGGAATTAGGTCCATACATCTCTGTTGCATTATCCAAATCCTCAATTGTCAAAGGTCAAGAACCAACATGACAATGAAAGCCCATCACAATTTTAAAAATCCTACATGAGATTTGCAGTAAATTTAGAATAAAAATTCCTTTATATAACCTGACATCACTGTCTATCTTACACTTCATTCAGAAAACTTATGCTCATTATATGCAAGCATGGAGCAGTACAGGAAACTAACCAGATGAACACGTGACCTCTCCTGAGATCTCAATTAATGAACTCAGATGTTTCTTGAGCATTAGAAGTATCTACTATCCTTTACAAATCTCTTTAGGAATAAACAAGATAGTCACAACTTGGCTAGTGCCCTTTCTGCTGAGTGGAGTTTCAGTCTCCACTTCCAAAAACCATAAACTAATTCATCAACCAGTTAACTATCTGACAGCTAAAATAAATTGCCTTATGACAAGTCTTTCCCCCTGAATGATTTTAATTATCCTTGTAGCCAAGAATTGTGACTAACTTCTGTGACAGAAGTGAGAAGTACATTGTTGAAAAAGACATTAACACTATTTTTATGTTGGTGTTAAACCTTTGTATAGTTATCCTCTCTACCCGAGCAGGGAAAGGGGGGGGTGGGTACTGACCAAATGTCTTACACTGGTCTAAGTGCTTTAGGTACACTATCTCATTTAACTCTTGAAAATAATGCCATAGAGTATAAAATTATCCCCCTCATTTTTAGAATGAAACTTAAAATGGTTAGGTAACTGGTACACTGTCAGATAACCCTTTTGAAAGCAGAATATAACAAAATCATGTTTTTTAATGTTTAAATAAAAAATAGAGGAGTTTTAAAAATTGAAATAATGAGACAAGTTTGCAAAAGATTCAAACAGAACTTCTGGAAATAAAAAATGTTACCAATTAGATTTAAATAAACAATGGAAAGGTTAAAAAGAATAAGAAAACACAACAGGAAAATTAGTAAACTGGAAAACAGAGCTAAAGAAATTACCTAGAGAGGTTCACAGAGAAGCAAAGGGATGGAAAATATAAAGATAGTGAGGTTAGACTGAGAAGGTCTAACATGAGTGAGGAGTTAGATAAGTTCCGGAGGAATTGATGAATAGAGTAATTCCAGAGGCAATAATAGACAGAATGGGTGAGACGCAATATTTAAGATAAGACTGAGCATTTATCATAATTGATAAATATTTGAATTTTCAAATGTATAAATAAAAACATTTCAAAGAAAGATAAGTTACAGAAATCCATACCAATACACATCGTAGTGAACCTATAAAACATCAGAGATAAAGAGATCATCTTAAAAGCAGTCAGAGAGCGAGAAAAAAAGATTGCATATAAAGAAACAGTATTTAGTTTGATGCATGACTTCTCAAAAACAATTAAGTCAAAATATAGTAAAATAAGAGTTAAGGTGATGAGAAAACAAACAACTATCAACCTTTTAAAATTGCATATCAAATAAAGTCATTTTTCAAAAATGAGGATGAAATAGACATCTGAAGATAAAAAAAAATAGTAGGGTTTACCATCCATAGACTATCTTAATTTCTGATAATATAATACTAAAATTAGGAATAACAAAAAAAACTTAAAAAACCTCACACATACAGAAATTAAAATACTGATAGCTCATAAGTTAAGAAATCATTATAACAGAGAAAATACATACATATACATACATATATATAGTAATCTCATACAGTGCTGGTGGAAATGTAAAAATAGTACAAACACTTAGAAAAAACAGCTTGACAGTCCCTTACATTTACCATACAACCTATGAATTCCATTCCTAGGTACTTATTAAAAAGAATGGAAAACATATGTCCATACGAAAATATGTGCACTAATATTCACAGTAGCCAAACAACCCAAAATGCCAATCACCAGGTGAATAAATAAACAAAATGTGGTATACTCATACAATAGAGTACTATTTAGCAATAAAAAAGGAATGAGGTACTTATAATACTATTCACCTGAGACATATATTGTTATAAACCAACATCACCTCAAAACTCATTTAAAAGTAAAAAAAAAAAAAAAAAAGGAATTTGCTACTGATACATGCAACAATGTGAATGAATCTCAGAAACACTGTGCTGAGTGAAAAAAGACTAAACCCAACATAACATTATGATGCTACTTATATGCAACTCTAGAAAACACTACTCTAGGGTTTGTTTCAGACTGGGGATGAAGGCGGCATTAACTGGAGAAGAACACTAGGGAACTTTGAAGCCTTATTGAGATGGTCTATAGCGTGATTTTGGTGGTAGTTACATGGTGGTATAAATTTGTTTAAAATGTACAAATAAAATGGGTACAATAAAGTTGATTTGGGAAAAAAAGTGATTCTCACCCCTACCTGAATCTCTCCAAAGCTTGCAACACAAGGTTGCTATGTCAATTTCTTGACAGCACTGTCAGAAAAACTCTAGCTGAGTCCAAATATACTGTCTTCTAACTGTCATATTTGGTTCACATTCTGTCCTCTGCAGCTGCCCTAATATAATTGTTCTCAAAGCCTTTATATTTTTATTTTTTATTTTTTTAATAATAAATTTTATTTTTATATTCCCCATACAATTGCAGCCCCCCCATTCTGACCCCAATCCCTCCCCTCACGCCCCTGCCCCCCTAAAAGTGTCTCTGGTTCATAGTTCTCAAAGCCTTTATATTTTTAAAGCTACCTATCCTAGAGACAGTTTAGTAGAGTTGTTGTAACATGGGCTCTGGGATCTGACAACTCTGGAATTTAATCCTGACCATATCACTTATAAGTGATCTTGTGCAAGTTACTTAACCTCACTAGCCTTAGTTTCCTCAGCTATCAAATATTTTAAAACTAGCACAGCGAGGATTATGAAGATTATGGAAATAATGCATGTAAAGCACTTTTCATCATGCCTGGCTTATGGCACATCCTCAATTACTATTACAAGCTCTCCTTATCTTTCTTGCCCAGGCTAATTTAACACTAGGTACCTCAATCTCTAAGACTTTAATTCTAGAGTATTCAACATCTATGTTGCTTGAAAATACTATAATTTATGTAATCACAACCCACAGAGTCATCCATTATTTCTTTCAGCATTAAGATGCCTTAGGATCTGAATTCAGCATCACAAAATGCTGAATTCAGAGGTATCAAGAGGAAATAATAATGGTATTCTAATCCTAGGAGAAGAGAGAGATTTGGAATGAAGTATTAGTACAAGTAGTACTCATGAATATATGATTTTAAAAAATATAAAGCATGTAAAGGGGTTTGACAGAAGAAAAAAGTGAGAATTGAATTTGTGATCTTAGCTAGACTTTCCAATGCTTTAACTTATTTTGTTTCAATCAGTGCTCTGAAAGGGAACATTACTACTTGTTATATAAGCCTTCATTTAAGCCAATGTGCAATATGTATGAGATTAAAAACTAAGATTATTTCTATTTTAGCAAGGTACCTATGGATTATAGCAAACTCAATAGCTAAGGCTTGGATAACAATGTGAGTTAAAAATTCTAAGCTGATGTCTATTTCTCCCTTAATTTTGAACAAGTTACTTCTCTCTAGACATCGGTTTTCTAACCTATAAAATGCAGGAGAAAAGCCTAATGACATCCAAAGCTCTTTCTAACTAACCTGGGTAACATATATGCATCCATTTGTTAAAAAATTAATGAATATCACTAGTGCATTTCACTGTATGCAAATTTTGTATGAAATAAGAAAACCCTATCTACAAATATAAACATTGGTTAATATTATGTTTTGCCTCATGTTTTTGAAGAAATAGAAGAAAAAGTCTCTCCCATTTTCACTTACCAAAAGTTCAATGATCAACATCATTTTAAAAAAGATTTATTTATTTATGCATACGAGTGCTGGGGTGCAGGCCAGAGGTACAGGAGTTAAGAGGATTCACCAGAGACTGAGAGGGGAGCAGAACAGGCAGATTGACTGAAATACACTGCTGAGGGGAGCAGCGGGTGAGACAGGAGAGCTCTGTTGCACCATGTGGGTCACTTCCCTGGCTAGGGATCGAACTCATGCTGCAGAGGCTGCGAATAGCTTCAATGAGTTGCATCTTAACTCCTTGCACCACCAGGGAGGCCCCTCTCTCCATTATTTTGGCATTAGAGATTCCACCATCTCTTCAAGAAAATGTTGAATTTTTGTAATGCAGAAAGTGAAGAATAAAATAATAGAACTAAGGCAGAAAAAAGGCAAAAAGACCTCAGCCAAGAAAGAGGAGCAGGAAAAAGGACAAAGTCTCAAACAATGAGAAACAAGTCCACTGAGTATAGAAGAAACATTTTAGAAGGGAAAGAGGACTTAAACAAATGTTGCTCTTGTCCTTAGACTGTATTTCTTTAACCAAGAATTATGTGGTTCCCAATTTTCTAAACTGTTGGGAGTTACAGAAGATAGTACAAAAATAAGACTTGGCTCCTGCTCTTAAGGAGTTTGCAGGCCTGTGAGGCAGAACAGACACATAAATAACTAAGACCCTTTGCTTGTGTAATAGAAGAACAGAGATTAGAATGACTAACTTGGTCTGGGAAATCTGGGAAAGGCCTCACAACAGTAGTAACACTGGGACAGTCTAGGAAGATGAATAGAAGTTCACAGGAGCAGGTGGAAAAGAGGCAGACAGAGTATGTTCTAACCTACTGAAACAGCACAGAGATGTTTAAAAATAATGAATACACCAGTAGTACCAACAAGTTTGAAACTGAAGCATAAGGAGCTGGGAAGTAAAAAGATAGGGACTGGGTGAAAAAGTAGTCAGAGAAATAGATATATAGCTAGGGTCAGGTTGACACAAGCCATTGTTCAGGCATCTGGGATCACACTGAGCTTTGTTTATTTTATTATTAGCACAATAGCACTGCAAAAAAATTTTTTAGAAAATGGAGAAAGATAGAAAGGTAATACAGACCAGGGCAGGAAGAGCAGGATGTGAATAGAGTAAGCAATGGATGAGTAATTTTGGAACCAGGCAAAATGGGCTTAAAAACTGTGTTTGCCACTTACAACTTTTTTGACCTTGAGAAATCATATAATATCCCCCAAATCTATAAAATAAAATTAATAATACCTACTTTTGCAGAATTGCAGTGAGAATGAAATAAAATAACGTGTCTGTTGTAGTATTTGGCTATATGCAGTCACCCCTCTGTACCTGCAGGGGGTCAAGTCCAAGAGTCCCAAGGATGCCAAAACTTGAGATGCTCAGGTCCTGATATAAAATGGTACAGTATTTGTAAATAATCTAGGCACATCCTCCCCTATACTTTAACTCATCTCTAGATTACTTATAGTACCAAATACAACATGACTGTTACATAAAAAGTTGTTAGAATGATCATTTAAAGAATAATGACAAGAAAACATGTCATGTACTGTACATGTTCAGTATAGACAACCATCATGGACGTAACTCCTCTAACTACGTAGTAAGCACTTTCGTTCTGTGGCTGCCTGAACCCAAGCATGCAGAACCCACAGGTACGTTGGAACAACTGTATTAGATAATGTTAATAACAAATACATTAGTAGTGCAGTGGCATTGAGGAGACAGATTACTATCAACAGGATTGGAATTTAAGAAAGATGGGCAGAGGAAAAGCCCTAAATAGTATCTACTCTGTTCTCTGTAATATACATCTCTAATGCCAGGCCACTGAATTGCTAGCATCTACCGCTGCTAGACACTGTCCCTGGTAGAACAGAACCCTCTAGCAATGCCATTTGATAGGAGTTAAGATCTCTCTTCTTTCTTATTCTCCCTCTACTGAAGTTAACATCACTGACTGAAGTTCAGATTCTCTATTAAAAGCTTTCAGAACATTCAAAAGAAATGTATTAAAGAATTGTATTAAGTAATTTATATCCAAAGCAGAAATGTAATCTAATTAGAAAAAACAGCTGCAAAATGTTAAAAGCACCCTATTCTTTTAGTGAAATCTTGAGAAGCCCACAGCGCAGCCCTAGCACCAACCAGAGATGACTCAAGTCACTGTCTCTGAAACTTGAGAACTGAGCACACTGGGAGTCAATCACATTGTTAATTATTTATCTGCTTTAATGGGAGCAGTGTTGAGATGAACTGCAGGACAGAAATCACTTGTAATCTAGCCTCCTGGAATGAAGCAAGTTGTATAAACTTCTACAAGTTCCTATGGCATCTTCAATTAGTGTGCACTGGAGGTGAAGCAAGGCCTGACAATACTTGCATAAAATAAATGGCCTCAGAGACGACTGAAATATGTCTGGGTTTTGGTTTCCTTCTGAAATGTCAGAAAACACCACCCTAAAGACACTTTATTTGTGAGGAAAACTGGTCTAAAAATTTCCCAAATGGGCCACCAACAGAGTCCAGGGATGTGGACCACTGACATCCCATCATGGCTTGGAAATGCCTGAATCCCAGCAAATGAAATTAAATTAAAGCTCTCATCTGAGATGGGTCTTCAAAAATAAGCAGATTTCCTGGAAGGGAAACATTTAAGAACTTAAAAAGAGCAAGCAAAGTACTATAGTGAGTGACTGGTAGAACCTCAAATCCACAAATGTTTGAGGAGCATAAAGTAAACAGATAATGTTTTTTCTTTTATCATAAGATTATTGAGGGAAAGGAAATTTTAGTAGGTGAAATGAAGGATTAAAGCATTGTGAGAACTTGCACTCTTTCAAAAAAGCAGCAAAACAAAAGACACTGATTTTTTCAAATGACACAATTTAGTGTCAGTTGGTGCATTTATCCTTCCTGGAAGGAACCATAAAAGAGAAATTAAGATTGCTCCAATTTGTTGCCTAAAGGTTAAATAGCAAACACTTCTGAATCCAGGGCAGCCGCACTTAGTAACTTGCTGCAACATCAGATGTATGTCTGATCTAGTATCTTCTTACATGCAGAAGGAATGTTTAATAAGAAAAGTTACCCAAACCCTATGAAAAAGCACTGCAGTGGAAGCTAAGAAATCTGAACTGTGGAAGCTCCAACATGCCTGTCTTCTACACCCATGGGCCAAGGGAAAGTCCCTTAAAAGATGGACATACATCTGCTTCCATACTGGAGGCACTTTTTATCACATTCCAGATGCTCTTCTAGCTAAAAAACATTCGGAAACTAATGGGAAGGAGAGATGTGGTAGCCTTACTCCTAAGTCCAGGCCACTTTATTAAAGACCAATTTTAAAAAAAAAATTCATTATGAATTTTTCCAGGGTTAAAGCATACACAGTATAATCTCAACAATATAGAAAGTAACATCACTTTTTTAAAAATTGGAAGGAAATAAGCCAAATCATTGTTTTTGTCTTTGATAGTAAGATTTTTTTCTTTCATGTACCTCAAAAAACTTTGATATATTTTATAATAATACTTTTCTGAATTTTCCATATTTTCTGCAATGAGCAAGCATTAGTTTTATAGTAAAAAAATAAATGTCAAAGAATAATGAAAGCTAAGAGAAAACTAAGTTCTAAGGGAATAATTCTAGAATCTTCTTTAGAGTGCCATCTACTCTGGAGGTCAATACCAAAGACCTGCTGTGATGGTGCTTTAAAAACATAGTCAACAACTTAACACTTCACATGCTCCAGTCTGGTCTGTATTTGCTTCTCTCCTGTGCAAACTTGATAAAATGCTGACAGTATCTCATTCCATGAAAAGTGTACAAGTAGAGAAAGAAAGGGAGCATCTTGCCCTGGGGAGAGGAAGAATGTTCGTCAAGTATGACTAGAAAGGGTGACTGATGCTTTCAGAGAAACATGCATGGATAAAAATGAAAATAAAACTCCAAATGAGAGGCAATGGAGGTTGCCTTTACTGTGAGGAAGGAAAGTGTGGAAAGACTACAATGGACAAGAGAGCAGAATACAAAAGAAAGGACAGCAGAAACTTACAGACTTCGTATATGTTGGATTTTTTTCCACATAGGATTCACAACATTCCTCAGAAAATTCAATTTAGTTGCCCTGTTCTAGCTTGCTAACCAGAACCAATTTAATTTTAAATCTACACGCAGAGCCAAGGGGGACGAAATATTTTGCAATTACTTTTAGCTCCCTGTTGGAAGGCAGAATAAGATTTAACTAGTTCTGCTCCGGCTGCGATAACCATCCAGGTTTGTCAGAGGCCTGGACGGTGTCCTTTGGTTGAGGATTAAAGAATAGAAAACTGTGTTCCACAATTACTTGCTTTGTTTAACAACTTAATGGAAGTGAATTTTTGAGAATGTGACAAATTGCTTTTGATTTATCTGCACAGGGCATGAAATACTGGTGCAAGAGACCAATTTGTTACACAGACAATGTCTACCCCTTGCTATACATCTGCCCACTGTCACACTCTATTTGACATCCAGTTAGGTGATTTTTGAAGAGCTAGTTTATTACAGCATTTAACAAAGAACAGAAAACTGATATATGACTCTCTTGTTGCTTCTCAGCTACCAGGAACACATTTCTCAGATATCAGTCTATGCAAGCATTTCTTGGTTTTATGCTCTATTGTGACAGATAGGTAAACAAGCTGATAAAATCAAGTGTTTTTAAAAAGGAAAAGTCATCATATTCATGTATGCCCCTGGCTTGTCATGAAACTTCAAACAGTTTCTGGTTCTGCTTACCATCTGCACAGATTTATTCCAAATAACATAACAAAGTTTGTTTCATGATTTCTTTCAACATAAATAGAACCATTAAGTTTTGGGAGTGTTTATATTCTGGGAGATAATCAGATCATCCATTCTGATTAGCCTTAACACATAGGCCTGGCCCCTCTCTTTACACAAAACTCAGCCCCTGCTCCCCTCTCCAGCCTGCCCTTCCTGCTTAGCATGGCGATATCTCCAGAGCTTCTGACCCTCAAAGCCATTTCTAGCCATGCCTCCTACTGGGAGGAAATGAGGCTGCTATTGGTCTGACTAGAGCTCCCCTTGGGCTACATTGTGGTCTGTCTTTATTAAAAGCAAAATAAAGGCCTCAGTGGGGACTTGGCAACTATTCCAGATTGTGCCAGGTTTTTCGATTCTTGTTTTTTTGGTGGGGGAGGGTAGGAAAGAGGAAGTCATTTATAACTGTTACACAAATACAGATCCATTCAAGACTATTTTATCATTGTCACTTAAAACGTAGATACCTTTCCCACCACCACAATTCACCATTACCCAGTTAAAAATTGGAAGTATTTAAGGATGAACCACTAGCGTTTTTAATAGAAAAAATTTTTATGGGCTAAACAAGACCTAAATTACAAACAGTCTAACTATATACATTAGTTGTTTGGTAAATAAGATGGTGATTCAAATTTTATTTTGTATGCATCATTTAATTTAGATTTTGATATCAGTGCCTGCTGGATTGGGGGGGGGAAGTCAGCAATATAAATTACATAAGCAATATTCAGGTAAGTTGGTGTTAATGATTCTAAAACAGGTGATTCTGAAATCAGTCCTGGAATCGGGCTATTTCAGAGCATTAATTTCTGCCCTCAAATCCTAGTTCTCCCACTTAACATCTATGAGAATCCAATTCTCTAACTTTAAAATGAAAGTAATATTTTCTACCTCAGAGTTGTTCTGAAGATTAAGTCATCTAGTGTAGGGTCAAAATGCACACTCAATAACCTACATCTATTCTTGGTATTACTATTATTATTATTCTCATGGGCTGGTTTTACTTAGCACTGTAAGCTGAATGATGAATGGAGTAAGTAAATGAAAATGAAATGAAGAGTAAATAAATATCTAGCAATATTATTTATAAAGGAAGGACTTTAGTAAGTATCAAGCAAGGAAGTTTCGCTTCTTTTTTTGTTAGTCTTTTTGATGGTGATGCCACAGGAAATTTTAATGAAGAGCAGTCACATTTCACTAGTGTCATTTTTCTGCAGCTACAACCAGTAAAAGTGTTCAAATACAGATTATATGGAAATGACAGTGATATCAATTCAGGGCCATGTTTGTCAGATTTTGGGTTCTCAGTCCTTCCCTATTACACCATCACATCTGTGTACACATAAGCAATACAGACAGGGTGTTGACCCTGCAGTAAGGCAATTGCTCTCAAGCTATGAAAATTGTAAGATGCAAACATCACAACAACATGCCCAGTTAATGAATATTGGAATGGAGGTTTCTTAAGGCTCCTTGAGTAAATTTTCATTTTATTCATTTATATCCCATTATACAAATATTTGTTCAAGAAGAATCCATGGCACGCACTGTAGGCAATACGAAGAATGTAACTCGATTTGGTTCAGTTCATCAATATTTATTGGGCCAAACACTATGTAAGGTGTAAGAATTATAAGGGAAATGAGGAAAGGGCACCAACAATTATAATACAGAGTACCAAGCTTACAATTAACAATACAGAATACCGAGCTTGCAATTACAGACTGGTTGAAAATTCAGTAGAAAGAAAAAAGATGAAGTGATGCCTTCTGACCAGAAATCAGGAAAAGCTTCAAAGACAATATAAATTTTTCAGTAGCAGTGTGTCAAGAGGACACAAAAGAATATATTCCAGACAAAGGAAAGAATATATCTGTGGCAGGCAGTGTGCAGGACTATAACTGGTTCCATAGCACGGGAATAGAAAGCACATGGAGAGGGGAATAGGAGGAGATAAGCCAGCAAGGTGAGCAAGGATAAGTTATGAATGGCCTCACATACTGTGCTGGGGTAGTAAGTGCTAGTAAGTCATTGAATGTTTTCTCAAAAGGTCAGATTTGTATTTTTGAATCTGTGCAGAAGGTAGGCTAAAATAGCAACAATACAGAGCCAGAGAGAACAGATGGAAAGCTACTAAAATAATCTAAAGAAGTGAGAAGGAGGGAACCAAACTAATCTATTAGCACAGGGAATGGAGAGAAAAAACAAATTTTAAATATATTCAAGATACAAAATTAAAATTGCTTTAGAGAAATTAATATATATGGGAAAATGTAAGTGAAACTGTGTATAAGAAGTTCCTTCTAGTCACATCAGAATAGAAATTTGAAGTATTTAGAAAAAATTTAGATACCAAAATGACAGCATTAAGAGAGTCTAGAGAAAATAAAAATAAAAGTTCAGCTGGTTGGATATGGATGGAAGGACTTTTACTACAATGCATTTTGCTATCAGGGAATTTACTTTTAGGAGAAAATGATACTGAAATGGAAAGTCTGCTTCTTGGTGCGCTTGACAACAGCAGTAAATTTTAGTAAAGTACCTCAATTTGGTAAGGCAATATGTAACTGTGGCAGGCATGGAGATGCCCCACTCAGATCTCCCTTCCAGAGAACCTGCTGCTGGTCGCAGAGCTGTGTGATGGCTGCCAGCTGCTCTACCTTTAGATCTCCGCAGCAGCTCTACTCCCCCAAACTCTGACCCAGCGCTGCTCTCAGGCAATGACTAAGCACAGAAGGTGCAGCCCAGCTAAGCTGTCCTCCCAAACACAGGATTTCTCTAATGGGAAATGTTTGCCTGGAGTCTCCCCATCAGCGTGGCCAAGCCACAATGTCCTGAAGGGCACTGAGCTCTAAAGCACTTCCTGCTCAGTTGTCTTTCCTTCTGCTCTTTTCACAAGGTCAGACTTGCATTGCCCTCTGAGGTCTCACCTGCCCTTTACAACTTTCCTGTTCATGGATAGTTCTCCAAATAAAACTCCTGTGTGTTCCCTTTGGGGTCCACTTCTCAGAGGACCTTAATGGACACGTTTGCTTCGGTTTATTAAGAGCAGCAGGCCCCCCTCGGAGAACCTCACACCTCAGCCACTGCTGGAGATGGAAATGTAGCTGGTCTTCCAGGTTTTCCAGAGATTACACAACAGCCCAGTGTTTAACAGCCCTCACAATCAGACATTTTATACCTAATGCCTACCCACCTCCCTTGGGTCATATGTTCCATTCTAAGTTCCAGAACATCTTTTTACTAACATTTCATATAATTGAATTAAATTAGTTTAAACTTCCCATAAAACCAAATTGAACTAAAAATAGTGAAAACTCTATCCATAAGAATTTTGTTTTGAACTGAGTGAATTCTCAACTCAAATAATCAGTCTCCTCTTCATGCCCCTGGGGCACCAGTAATTCAGGCAGACAACATGGTCTTCTCTGGAGTACAAGTCCATGCACTTCTCAGGAGAATTCGCCTTTCCTGCTGCAAGCAGCTTCATCCAGCTGCCAGGAGAATATTTGGATGACATTGCCTCAAAGTCAACACACAAGAATCCTAGCGAAGGGAAGCGGTCTGGCGTGGCAGTCCAGGACCAGGCCCTGGACTCTGACACACTTGGGTCTAAATCCTGATTCCATTAGGTGCTCAAATCCGGTGACCTTTGGCAAGTTTTTCCCCCTCTCTGATCCTCAGTTCCCTCACTTGTAAACTGATTATAACAGGGCCTCTCCAGTGCATTCGTTGTGAGGATTAAATGGGCCAAAGCAGATAAAGCATTTAGCACAGTTCTTGGCACACACTAAGTACTCAGTAACTAGAAATTACTATTATTTATGTCATCGTCTCAATGGGGACATCTGCTCTGGAAGTGCACAGAGTTGCTCTCCACGTCAGAGGAGTCAGTAACCATATAAAGTGATCTGGCCTCTTCTTTATTTTTTTTTTTTTTTTTTTTGACTAGAAAGCTGAGAAGCTATGTAAGTGGCCACACATTAAGGCTCAGCCTTCACTCACAGCAGCAAAGGAAAAGCTGTCCTCTCTCTGAATAAGGGGCAGACAGCTGGAGAGGGCCAAAAGAGGGATTACCAGAAGATTATGATGGTCAGGGGAAAGCTGAAGTAACTATTTTAACAGACAATTTGTGCTCCAATTACCATCTAAATGTTCATGGTAAATAAGGATCCATAAAAACACATCTGTAAAACCCCAACTTTAGTTACTGGGGCTTTGCATGGTTCATTAGCACATACTCCTCTGCCCAACTGTGACATCACTTATCAGCACAGACCTCTTTTCAAGGTCTACTCCCTAAGCAACTGGAGCCAGAGCCCCTGTAAGGAAATTTTCTGAAAGCATTGCAATCACAGTCCTGCCATTGGTGCAGAAGAAGATTATTAAGGGGAATATTTTCCATGATGTTCTGTCACCCACATGCCCTTTTTTAAGATAAGGAGTGGTAACTATAAATTAGTAGGGTGACAATATGTGGGGAAAGACTTGTACACTCGATGCAAGTGATAAAATGCAGGAAAGGGCTAAGTCTTGAACCTCTCTGACATTCACTGAGATTTCAGAAGCAACCTAATATCCTTTAATAAGTTCCTTTTATGCTTAAACTAGTTAAGGTGGTTCTGTAGTTTCAACAAGGAAGACAAAATGATAAAGAAATCAACACAATGTCCTATCTGAATTTTTATAGTAGAGACACAAGACTTCAAGTCCCAGCTCTTTCATTTAATAGGCTTGTTGCCCTGAACAAGTCACTTGTTCTTTCTGGATCTGTGTTTCCTTATCTGATTTAATGCTCCTGGCAACTATGTATCTTTTCTCCACTTTAATAATTTTATAACCTCCAGAATGTCACAAAAATGAAATCATACAGCAGGTCACCCCTGGGAATTAGTTTTTTTTCCATTCAGCATAATTCTCTGGAGAGTCTTTCAAGTTGTTAGATGTAGCCATAGTCCATTTCCACCGCTCAGTAGTCTTCTATGGTTTGTTAAACCCACAGAAGCACCATCTAGATTGTTTTGAATTGGGGTTATTACAAATAAGCTACTATGAACAATTACATACAGGTTTCTATGAGAATATGTTTTTATTTCTCTGGGATGCTGTCCAGTAGTGCAATAGCTGGGTGAAGTAGTAATAGCATGTTTAGTATTTTAAAGAAATTGACAAAGTATTTTCTAGAGTGACTGTGCCATTTTACATCCTCACCAGGAATTGTCACATTTTTAATTTTACCCAATCTAATTTCCCTACTGGCTAATGGTATTCAGCCTGTTTTCATGTGCTAACTTGCCAACTGATTATCCTCTTCAGGTGAAGAATGTGTTCATGTCTTTTGTTAGTTTCCTAACTCAATTGGTTTTTTAATGTTGAGTTTTTAGAGTTCATTATATATTCTAGATACTAGTCAGATATGTGATTTGCAAGTATTTTCTCTTAGTACATAGCTTGTCTTTATTCTCGTAAGAGGGCCTTTCATGGAGCAAACTTTTAGTTTTATGGCTCCAATTCATTAATTTTTCCTTTATTATTTTAAAGATTTATTTATTTATTTATTTATTTATTTATTTATTTATTTATATGAACACTGGGGTAGAGTCAGAAGCACGGCGGGTAAGAGAATTCACCAGAGCCAGAGCGGGGAGCAGAACAGGCAGTATGACGAAGTACACTGCTGAGGGGAGCAGCAGGCATGGCACCATGTGGGACCCTCACCGTCAGTCGGGGATCGAACTGACGCTGCAGAGGCTAGGCTGTGGGCAACTTCGTAACCCAGTGCTCAACCACTGCGCCACCAGGGGAGGCCCTAATTTTTCCTTTAATTAATGTTCCTTTTGGTGCCAAGTCTAAGAATTCTTGGCCTAGTCTTAGAACCTGAACATGTTCTGTTTTTTCCTGAGAAGTATATGGTTTTATGTTTCGTATTTTAAGTCTAAAATCCATTTTGATCTAACATTCAAGTAAGGTATGAGATACAGAGACAAGGTCCATTTGTTTGCCTGTGTTGTCCAGTTGCTCCAAAGCCATGTGTTGAAAAGGTTATCTTTTCTCCACTGAATTCACCATTCTCAAAAATCAATTGAGCATATGTGGATGGGGCATATGTGGATAGATTCTTCATTCTGTTCCATTGATACATGCATCTATTTTTCTGTCAATATTATAGATTCATGATTACTATAGATACACACTAAATGTTTAAATTGGTGAAGTAGATTCTTTCCATTCGATTTTTCAAAATTACTTTAGCTATTATATTTCCTTTGCCTTTTCATTTAACTTTTAAAATAATTTCACTACATCTGCAAAAAAATCTTCCTGCAATTTTTATAGGAATTATGTTAAATCTATATGTTACTTTAGAGAGAATTTACATTTTACTATATGAGCCATCCAATCAATAAAAATAGTGTGTCTCCTCATTTATTTAGATTTTCTTTTGCTTCTTCCATGTGCATTTCATAATTTTCAGCATACAAGTCCTATGCATGTCTTGTTAGATTTATACCAAAGAATTTAACTTTATAAGCAATTATAAATGGTATTGCTTTTTTCACTTCAATGTTCATATGCTCTTTGCAAGTATATGGAAATACTATAGATTTTTATATCTTGACCTTAAATCCTGCAAACTTGCTGAACTCATTTTTCACTTGTTTTGTTTTTTTTGCTTTTTTGCTTTTTTTTTTGAAGGAGGGGTAAATTCCCTAGGATTTTCTACATAGGCATGTCATATGTAAATAAGGATAGTTTTACTTCTTCCTTTCTGTTCGTTAAGGCTTTAATTTCTTTCTCTGACCTAATGCAAGGCTTAGAACCAACTGCATGACCTTGAATAAGAATGCTGAGGGCAGATATCCTTGCTTTGTTCCCTGTCTTAATGGTGAAAAACTGTATGTTTCCTCCCTCAGTGTAGCTTAGTGTAACTGTAGGTTTTGTGAAGATGTGCTTTACCCACTTAAGGAAGTTCCCTTGATAACTATTTTTCTGAGTTTGCATCATAAGCATATTAAATTTTGTCAAATGTTTTTTTTCTGCATTGATTAATGATATATCACATTTCTTGTGTAGTTGGCTAATATGATAATGACATTGATTGCCTTTTAAATATTGAACCAACCATACATCTCTGAAATAAACTCTACTTGGTCATGATGTATAATTGATTTGATATACTGCTGAATTCTATTTGCTGATTTTAATGAGGGATGTTGCTATATAGTCTTCTCTATTTGTACTTTTTCCCCCTAGTTTTGATATTAAAGTGATACAGCTCTCACAAAATAAATTTTAAAATGTTCAGATCATTTTTATGGAGAAAAAAAATAGAATCACTCTAATTCAGTAAAAGTCTCCAGTGAAAATACTTGAACCTAGAAATTCATATTTTGAGAGTTTTCAATTACAAATTCAATTATCTTCATAATTACACAGTTATTCAAATTTGCTACTTCATACTGGGGAGTCGTAGTAGTTTATACAGTCAAGGAGTTGGTCAATTTAGTTGTCAAATTTATGTGTGTGTAGTTACCTGTAGTATTCCTTCATTATACTTCTGATCTACGGGGGCTGTGGGGATAGGCTATGTCATTCCTGATATTGGTGATTTGTTTCTCTGTTTTTCTGTCTTGCAAGCCCCTAAATTTTCTTACTCTTTTCAAGGAAACAGCTTTCTGTTTCATTGAATTTTTTCTACTATGTCTGGTTTCAATTGTATAGATTTCTGCTCTTTAATATTTCCTTCCTTCTCACTTTAGGTTTATTTTGCTCTTCTAAGATGGGAGCTTGGATTATGAATTGGAGATTTCTGGCAACTGCGAATTGATCTTATAGTACAAAAATTTGTTCTTGTTCGATTTAGCTCATTTGTTGGTTTTTTTTCTTCATATAACACATATGAGTGAGATCATATGGCATTTGTCTTTCTGTTTGCTTTATTTTACAAAATATAATACTATCTTGGTCCGTCCCAGTTAATGCTACATTACCTTATAAAATACTGCATTTACTCAGTGATAATGTTTATTATTTACCGTCTGTCTTTCCCTGCTAGAAAGTATACCTCAAAAGAACAGAACTTTTCCCTGTCAATAGTAGCTTATTGAATGAACTTACGAAGCAACACAATGAGTGATCTCAGAAAAGAAAATATAAACCTGATTTTTTAAAATAGTTTTGAGCCAGTGGGAGGTAGGTAGGATAAAGAAAAGGTCAAAATAAGAATTAAGGGTAAGAAACAAAATTAAAATAAAATACAACCAGAGAGTAGTGAAACAGAAAGCGCACACACAGTTGAACTGCAGAGAGAACGTGTAAGAGCCTCGGGTTACCCACTAATGGAGACAGGCCCTAACTTATCCCACCCCTCGATCAGCAAGCACTACATGAACCATGAGGAGAAAGGAAACATGCTTCATGTTAGCTTTTTGGGTAGCTGGGAAACTTTGGTCTGTTTATATTGCCACCAACCTATTTGCCTAAATACCCCCTCATTGTCTCTCCACTGAACCCCCTTCTTCCCAGCACCAGCACCGACAATGGTCATGACAATGAAACATCAACATGTCCTCAAGGCAGCATTAAATCTGAGACACGCTTTTTCCAAGACCACATGGTCAAAAAGAAAAAAGTCAGTTATTAGGACACATTTAATTTAATTCTTATTCTTTCCATGACATGGAAACCCTGCCCCCAAACTCTAAATTAAAAAAAAAAAAGTGAACCAGACATATAAACAAGCTTTAATTTAACCAGTTACCACCAAATTCCACATTTCTACCACAACCCACCCTTCCTTTAAGTCTTCCTTGGCCTCTGATGTTCTTGAGAATCATCAAAATCCTGCCATGTTCCTATTAATCTCCATGGAACACTGAATGTGACTTAGAAATGCACTGAGCAGACACAAAGTTCCAGAAAAACATACCACTATCATCATGCCAGGCAAAGGAACAGAAATTGGAAGCTTTGACAACATAGACACTGAAAATCCTATAATCTTCCATTTTCCACTGTTTATGACCAACAGCAAACTAAGATTTTCCTTGAACAAGGTTGTAGTACAAGTTCTATTCTTGCTAAAATAAATTTTTAAAAAGCTCAAGATTTCAAGATCCCCTGCCTGTATAACAGAAAAGGAATAAGCAGGTGGACAAGATAATATCTAAAGTCTTCTCTGGTCTTACTGATCCAAGATATTAGATACTAATTTTTTTTTTCCTTTTTTTAAACAAGAGGAGAAACCCAGCATTGTAAGGAGTACACATACGGAATGGCTGCTGAAAACCTAGAGTAGCTGCCGAAGAATTTCTCACAAAACTTGAAAGACTATAGATAAGCAGCTTGCTCTGTAGTGACCCAGAATTGTTTCATTTCGCTGATGGAGGAAAACATAAGACTATGTATTTATATTTGCTTGTATTTGCATAAGGATAGTCTAGAACAGAGGTTGACAAGCTACTGCCATTGAGCAAAATCAGTCTGTTTTAATATAAAACACAAACTAAGTAAGAATGACTTTTACATTTTTTAACAGCTAGGAAACACTAACAGAAAAATAACATTCATGACACAGAAAAATTTTTAACTGAAATTTCAAAATTTTTCAATTTTCAAATTTCAAAAATTCAAATTTTAATTCAAATTTAATTCATATCTATAAATAGATTTTTATTGGCACCCAGCCATGCTCTCTTATTTACTATTACCTACGGGTGCTTTCATGCTATAATAACAGAATTGAGTTAACAGAAACTATATGACCCAGGAAGCTTAAAATATTTACTGTCTGACCCTTTATAATTTTTTTGCTTATCTCTGCTCTAAATTAATATACAAGAAACTTTTAAAATAGTGATGAGGTAGGGGGAGAATGAAGGTAAGAACGGGAGATTAGTATTGAATATCTTTTGTATTATTCTGTTTCTGGACTAGGTGAATGTATTCTCATTAAAATAGCTTTAAAAAAATTTTTTATATATTTTTTAAAGATTTATTTATTTATTTATATAAGCACTGGGTACAGTCAGAAGCGCAGGATGGTGAGAGGATTTGCCAGAGCCAGAGCAGGGAACAGAACAGGCAGACTGATGAAATACACTGCTGAGGGGAGCAGTGGGCACAGCAGGAGAGGTTGCACCATGTGGGACCCTTGCCGGTGGCCGGGGATCAAACTGGCGTTGCAGAGGCTGCAGGCAGCTTCACAGCCCAGCGCTCAACCACTGCGCCACCAGGGGAGGCCCAATTTTTTTACATTTTAAAAGAAGAGGTTTATTAGGAAAAGGAGAAAGAAAAGAGATGTACCCACAGTCACATGTGGGCAGGAGAGCTGCCTCAGAAATTTTAATTAATTCTAGATTTTCTTTCCAAAATCACTCTTGCATTCTTGTGATAGTTAGCCTCCAGGATGGACCCCAAAGATCCCTACCTCCTGGTATTCACAGCCTCGTGCAGTACCATCCTTCACTGTACCAGGAAGTCTGTGTGAAAAATCATATATGGTAGATGGTATGTCACCTCCATGACTGAGTTACAGGAGACAATGGTCTCTCTTTCTCTCTCTCTCTGTCTCTCTGCCTTTCACTCTCTCTCTCTGTTCACTAGCTCTAAATAAATTCAGTTGCTATGTCTAGAAAGTGTTCAGGCAACCTATGAAAAGGTTCATAGTGTAAAGGATTGAAGTGTCTGACCAAGAGGTAATGAGGAACGGAAGTCTGCCAACAACCATGTGAGTCTATAAATGGATCCTCCCTATGTCCAGGTTTCAGATGAGACTTTAGACTGACTGAAATCTCATGAAAACTCTTAAACCAGAATCACGCAGCTAAGCAGCTCCCAGATCCCTTTTCCAAAGAAACTGAGGTAACAAAGTACACTGCTGAGGGAAGCAGTGGGCAGCAGGAGAGGTCTGCGCGCCATGTGGGACCCTCCTCCGGTGGCCGGGGAGCAGCCGGGGATCGAACCGGCACTGCAGAGGCTGCAGGCAGCTTCGCAACCCAGCGCTCAACCGCTGTGCCACCGGGGAGGCCCTCATATGTGAACTCTTGATCATTTTCCCTACTTAGCTTATTTGTAAAAGACCCAGAAAGATTCTCTCATTGCTTTTCTTCTTTTCCCTTTTAGACATAAAATTGTCAATAAAACAAAGAGACCATCAGAAGTCTAGCTTCTGACAGTCATCAAAGTCATTAAGTTGCTCATAATTACTAAGGAAGTTTGTTTTGTCAGCTCTACAGTCTGTATTAGGAAAACATATATATGCTCCCTTTTCCAAAACCCATGTAGTCCACTGTGACTTACAGCCCAAGGACAGTGGTAAGACTTATCACCCTTTACTTATTCTAACTATAGACATCTCTGTTGATATATACAAAGGCCTGCCTCTAGCTTTCTGTACAACCTCCTGCAGACACAGTAAAGAAGGAGAGTTCATGTGAAGGTTCTATAGGGACAGGCTTGTAAACTGCGCCAAGAAGCCATGCTTAGCTCCTCTGTCACATTACCAGTGTAGCTAGCGGAGGAAGACGATGCAAGATGAGGGAGGGGGGCAACCAGCCATCGTGTAAGCATGAGACAAACAGTGGCTCCCTTTTTTGAGCTAAAAGCACACTACAATAAGCCTATACAGATGACAACAATGTGACTGTGGAAATAGAACAGCCCTGGTTCGAGTGGAGGAAAGAAGCAAAGTATTTTTATTCCCTTCATACCAATTAAGATATGTGGTTCATTCTTACGGAACTGCTCTATTTTGTTTTTGCAAGAAAATATACCGTCTTCGTGAATAAATGACAGTCAGCATATGTGATATGAGAAGCCTCTGGACTAGATGTTCTTCCAAGGAAGTCTCCTGCCTTTACAAGCAAGAAAAGGGTCTGCCTTGGAGAAGCACCAAGCAAGTGACAAAAAAAAGTAATACATGAGGTATGAGATTTGGCCCCATTGTACACAGGACTAGGAAGAAAGTTGCAAAAAAAAGCCTAGTAGAGCTGACTTCAAAAGGTTTAAGAAGACAGATAGGCTGAGTGTGCAGCAACACATGACAGTAGCTTTACTGGAAAACAGGAATTTTGAAGATATTTTAAAAGATGTGGTATTTACTTAGGTCTCTTAATAGGAGCCCTGTAAACTGCTTTTCATACTTGTAAGCTCCCCGAGGGCAGTATTTCTCAGCATATTTTCAAGTATAGTATCCTCTACAGGAGATGCTCAGTTAATAATAAAGCTAACATTTGCTTATTACTTAAATAACCAGACTCGCTGATACAAGTGTAATATGAACTATCCATGTTGTCATAAACCCAGTCTCACAGACAAAGTAGTCCAGGGAAAGGTTAAGTAAACTGTCAAATCTATGTATCTATAATCCATGAAGTCAAAATTCAAGTGCAGGTAGCTGATACCAAAGCCTTAACCACTCTTAACTCTGTATCTGCTGTAACAAGATGCATAGACTGAATGCAGAAAGTAATTTTCTCATGGATCTGGAGGCTGGACTCCAGAAGCAGGAGGCCAGCACAGTCAGGTGCTGGGGAGAGCTCTCACTCACTTTCAGATAGAATCGTCACTGCAGGAGCTTCACATGGCTTTTCCGTGGTTCAAGGGCATAGAGAGAAAAAGAGACATCCCTTCTCTCTTTGCATAAGACCACAAAATCTATAGGATTAGGACCTCTACCTTACGATCTCATTTAACCTTAATTGCCTTCTAAAGGTCCTGTCTCCAAAATAGTCACATTGGGGGTTTGGGTCTCAACACATAAATGGGGGTGGGGATGGAGTAGACAATCCAGTCTACAGCAATAGAGGTCAAAAACTCTGAAGAAGAAGAATGATTCATGGGATCCAATCTGACTTTCTTTCCCTCCCCTTTCTGCCAGAGCCCCAAATAAATACAACAGACAATTGTATAGTTGAAAAAAAGATACCAAAGACTCCTGGTGGCCAGAGGGAATATATCTACAAGAGAGTCAGGCATCCTGTGGCACCTGGGTGGACCTGGCAGTTCTGTGATACCCAGTCAAATGCTTCAGTTGTAAAGTCCCTGTAAGAGTGAGAGGTCATTAGGTGCTCTCCTTGGTACACACCTGAGCCTTGGGATAGGAGTTTTCCAACACAAATAGGACTTGGCCTCTGCCACATGCACATGCTAATCCAGTTCTGCCTCTGTGGCTGCAACTCTTCCCTTATCAATGCCGGTTTATTTCATGCTTCTATCCAACACAGCAAGAACCCTATGCTACTGTCTGGTTTGGTCCCTTCTACCCTCATCCAGATCTGTGCACTGTGATGACCTGTATTATCCACCCAGCCCTGATTGAGGCCTGTGGTCCACTTAGTTCAGAGCAAAAAGGACACAGTGAGGTAGTAGAAGGAATGGACTATTTGGGAGCTTGAAGAATTGGGGAAGATTTATATGGCTAACACATAGCAACTGGAGAGTTAAACAACAGGCCTGAAGGAGGCAGCATAACATGGTCATAGGTGGGCACCCAGTTAACAGCACAGGCTCTGGAGTGCAATAGACTTGGGTCCCCAGTCAACTCTGCCAACTATTGGCTATGCAACACTGAGCACTTCTCTAAGTCTCAGCTTCTTCACCTGTAAACTGGAAATAAAATTTGCCAGGATTAAAAGGCAATATAAACAAATTACAGAGTACAGTGTCAAATCTATATTAAGCACTCAATAAATAGTAATTACAGTTGTGATTAATGAGGCATATGGAGTGAGAGGGAAAGATTACTATAGCTGGAGAGGACCGCAGGCAGTGAAGCAGGAAGGCCTAGGCAATGTCTCTCCCTTTGCCATTCTGTCGCAATCCCTAGAAGTACCAACGATGTCATTAGAAGTCTCTTGATTAGGGCCTTCCCGGTGGCGCAGTGGGTTGAGCGCAGTGCTATGAAGCTGTCCACAGCCTCTGCAGTGTGGGTTCAATTCCCGGCCAGCCAGGGAGATACCCACATGGCACCTCCTGTCTCACCCGCTGCTCCCCTCAGCAGTGCTTTCAGTCTGTCTGCCTGTTCTGCTCCCCGCTCTGTCTCTGGTGAATCTTTTACCCTCCTGTGCCTCTGGCATGTACCCCAGCTCTTGTATAAATAAATAAATCTTTTAAAAAAACTCTCTTGATTAAATACCCTTGATAACAACCCACCAAGATTTCCTCCAAGTGACAATATCAACAGCATTAGGGAGACTACAATGAGCTTCAGTCTTTGAAAGACACCAAATAGTTGAAATTACTTTCTGACATTTCTGAAAAGTTCCTTATTTCCTATGCCTTTACTTTTCCATAATAGAAAGGAAATCTTCAGGTTGGTTTTAATATATTTTTCTGTGCCTTTTGTAACTCTGGTGTAGGACGCCTATTGATTCATATGAAGGAATATAATGGAGGAGACTACTTTCCTCATTTTGAAATGTGAGATAATGTGTAGTATTGATGGTGACACAAAGGCGACAGGCCAACTTTTCTACCCAATTCACTTTGCTGAGCACCCCTAAGTACCAATCCTGTATTAGAATACTGGGGGCTTTGAGATGAAACCTTTCTGGGGTGAGCTCTGCTGTCCACTTCTGTACTTAAGAGTAATATCCTCTTACATTTGCTCTACTTTTGCTTCTAATCTCATAACCCTCCTTGTCACCCTCTTCTCTTCAACAAAACTGTGAAACTTCTTATCTTCTACAATCCAGCTTTGCTCTTACAGGTCCAGAGAACTCATTCTCACCATGCTGAGCCCAGGACATCAAGTCTTATCACCTCTTCCCATAGACACCCCATATCTAGTAACACCTTTAATTCTGGATATTTCCTCATTTTCCTCCTATAAAATGCTGGGAATTTTCAAGAGTTAGCAAGAATAAGTTTCTTGTGACTTGAAAAGTATTCTAAACATTTTCTCATATCACCAATGGTTACCTTTAGATCACTTTTGGGGAGATCTGAGGTTTTTCTGCATGGGTCACAGGAGAGAGCAAGCTGAACCCAGTCAGTGTTGCTGGGACCCTGGGAGTGCAATTCTACAAAGCACCAGCCTTGTTCTGTTTGGCACATCAGTGAGAAATTTAAAAAAATAAATTAATAAAATTAAAGCCTTTCATTCTATTTGAAGTAAGAGCTACACATATGAGCTGAGTAGTATACAACTTAGCATTTTCCACCTTATTTCTTTCTTTTTTTTTTTTAAAGATTTATTTTATTTATTTATACAAGCACTGGGTACAGTCAGAAGCGTGGGAGGTTGAGAGAATTCACCAGAGCCAGAGCGGGGAACAGAGCAGGCAGAGGGACCGAAGTACACTGCTGAGGGGAGCAGCGGGCAGCAGGAGAGGTCTGCGCGCCGTGTGGGACCCTCTTCCAGTGGCCGAGGAGCAGCCAGGGATCGAACCAGCGCTGCAGAGGCTGCGGACAGCTTTGCAACCCAGTGCTCAACCGCTGTGCCACGGGGGAGGCCCGACCACCTTATTTCTTTCTAATGTATAATAGTTTAGCTTACATTATAATGAAGCTAAGAATAACTCAAATTTGTTTTAAATACTGACAATGGTTTGCCACAAAAATATTAGAAAGAAGATTAAATTGAGTATTAAATATTCATTGGAAAAAAGCATCAACGATACATAAAACTCTAAGGCTAGCAAGTCCTATTGAAATATATTAATATGTTACCCCGAAACAGGTATGTTTCCCAAGAGACCATCCACTCACAGGAGCAGAACTATAGAGACAGATGCTAATATGTTTGGGGGGAATTTTAACCAACGAATTTCATTCACCCAACAAGTTTTTTCATTACTGAGTACCTGCTAGACATTGTTTCAGCTCTGAGGACAACACAGTGAACAAGGAAGATAAGACCCCTCCCCCACAGAGCTTACATTCTAAATAGAAGGGACAAACAAGAAGGAAAGAAATGAGTTTCTAACTGTTAAAGAGCGTCATCAATTAGACAAATCAGAAAATAATGGCCTGTCAGAGCATGGTGTGCTTGTGCGGGAAAGGGGTGCTTTAAACTGGCGTGGTGCAGGTTTGGCTCAATACACGTAAGAACCAGAAACAGCCGTGGCTCAATAAGATAAAGTTTATTTCTCTCTTCTTTAAAAAAGCATGGACTACTTTACAGATTCATGCATCCATCGGGGGCTCAGCCCTTCCAGATGTCTCTTCTACCGTAGCAAGTAACTGCCCTCCCCCAATCCCAAAGCCAGTCACCATGTTTGGTATTTCAGAGAAGTCAACAGAGGAGAGAAAGAAGGATGTGACTCCTTCCTTTTAGGGATTATTTTCAAAATAATACATTTTCACCTACATTTCATTGATCAAAACTGTTCACAGGGCAACATCTAGCTGCAAGAGAGGCTAGGTAATATCGTCACTGGCCTGTGCGACAGAGTACCAAACACAGAAAGAAAGGGAGAAGTGATACAGGGAGCAAGCAGCATTCTTTCTGAAGGTTGCCAGGGAAGCAGGATCCCAGGAGCTAATATAGCCTGTAGCATTAATGGTAAGAAAGAGAGAGTCAAGGAAAGATCTGGAGGTAAAACATTTTAGAAGGCAAAACAAGTAAAATTCTCAGTGAGAATAAACTCTTTGTGTCTTTGGAATCAAAAGAAAGTGAGGGTACTGGCAAAATTGAATGAGGGAAGAGTGTTATGGTATGAAGTCAGGAGATTGACATATGTAATAAGTTAGGCAGGAGTGTTTCCAGTCCTCTTGAAAGGGTCATCCTCATTGTGACAAGGATGTGATAAGGTCACCTAAGCCTGAGACCATCAGGCATCTGGTTTTCTAAGTTCCTTTGTTGTGATCGCACAACCTCTAATTCTGTACACTCCATCAATAAAGTGGCTTCTGATTCTTGTGTCTCATTTCTCTTCCCCCCACTGCCTTAGCAGCTTTTCCCAATTGTTTCATCAGAGTGCTTGGTCTTTAAGAAGATCATGTACACATGTCATGAACAGAGACACAACTCAAGGTAGTTAAATTTTAAAATCCCTCAAAATAAACATATTGGTCAAGTAATATAAGATTTCATTCTTGGCTTCCAAGAAAAATATTCAGAAAAGACTCTCTTAACCTTTGTTTGCAATAAAATAAACAACTCAACAGTTTCCCTTCTGCTTCTCCCAGTTTCATACGGGGGTTTGTGGGAAGTGTTCACATCTGCAGAGAGAGAAGAAAGGGAACAGCTGGAGGGCCTGTCCCTTCCTCCAGCATTTGCTCTCTGTAAGCTTTGACAATCTTAGTCACCAATCTTCCAGAAAGTTAGCTATTTAAAGATGGATCTGTATTCCCAAGAGGAGATCAGTAATGCTGTTCACAAAATAATGCCCTATAAGGTTAGTATCTCAGAAGGCCTCTCTATGTGTTACCCGCACACTCAAACACACGCATGCGTGCACACACACACACACATACACACTAAACCAGACTAAGTAAATTACATATGCTATTTTAAACACATATATACACATATATGTGTGTTATATACAATACCCTTGCTGGGCATTGTAAAGAACAAGTTAAAGTCAAGGATCAGTCAAATGAATAATGAAGTTTTTTTTAAATTGCAAGAAAAAAAGAGGTCAAACAGAGAACTATGGAAGCTGATCCAATAGGAAAAGTCAAATTTTAATTAAATGAATGAATAATGATAGCAATTATTTTTCATGCTATTGCTGAGCATTTACTACATGCTAGGCAATGTGATAACCACTTAAATTACTTTATCTAATTTAATAGTTATAACCTTAAGAGACAGGCACTATTATTACAACTGATTTATAGTTAAAGAAACTAAGCTAGAGAGCCGAAATCTCTTGCCAAATCAGAGAACTAGTAAGTGATAGAGTTGGACTCAAATCAGATCTGTCTGACTCTAAACCTTGTGCTCCAACAATGTCTTATGCTTATGTGATCTCATATGTCACAGGGTGAGAAGGAGGAGAGATGAAAATGTAAAGTTAGTATTAAGGGTTTATAATATTTCTACTGGTTATGTTAGCTGTGGTTCAATCACACCTCACCTGGAATATTACATAAGTTTAGGAACCAAATTAAAAGATACAGACTTTAAGAGTAAAGCTTTCCACCACTTCCAGCTATGTGGTATTGAACAAGATACAATTGTTATGAACCTAACAATTTCACATTCCCCACTAAACTGCAAAGGATTCTCTCCACTCCTTTGTCAAAATTATCTCAGGGGACGGGGATAGAGGGAAAAAAGGCCAGGGGGAAAGGAGTCCCAGTGGCTGCTGATGTCCAATGTCCCACCAAATGCAACACCTGTGTCTCTTCAAAGGTCTAGCCCATAATAAAATATCACTTTCCATCTTGACAGACAGCATTTATCTTGGATTTCAAGGCATCGAAGCACTGCATGTGCCAAGATGTTTTGTGAAATGATACTAACGTGTTCAATGATGTACATTTGAGAGGTTGTACTTCTGAAGCTGATAAACTCCAGCAAACTCTACTAGTAAAGTCCATTTTCAGGATATAAATGTCATCTGTATTCAAAAAGGCGCCCATTATTCACATCAGCAGAGGCATTTATAGTCTATAGCCGACTCACAGAGGATTGGGGATGGAGGCTTTCATTTAGATAAAGACAACTAGAAAGAAGGCATTACACATCCAGGACTTCATCTTGACTGCTAAACATGAAATGTGTCCTGAGAACAAAAAATTAAGACTAAGAGAGGCAAGTCTTCCTCCTGCCTTCTACTGCCACCATAAAAACCAGTAGACTCTCGTGTACAATTTTTCCACAAGAATATCCTAGCCTAAGACTCTGCCAGTCCAAAGCCTCAGATACCAGTTTTTCCATGAAATCTGCCTCTTGTCTACTGACATCACATCTGCAAACCTCAAATCTGAACTGTTGATTCATCAAAGTACTTCTAAAGAAGTGAAGCCAGTGTCAGCAGAGGCAACAAAAGTCTCTAAGTAGCCCTGAATCACATAACAAGAAAGTCACCCCACTTTCAATTCTTTTTTCTTATTTCTTAAGGAGCACGTCTCAGTGCCATGCTAATATGTCACTAGCATCTCTCCAACACTTGCTAAGCTTTCTTTTTATAAGGACTCAGTCTTAAGCCAAGGAACAGGCAACACTACCTAGATAGAATTTAATAACACTATTTTGTTTAAACTATCTTTATTTTTAGTTACTGTCTTTTTATGGCAAGTGAACTGGTTTTCCATTTATAGTAGCAAGATAAAGTTGACTTGAAAAGTAAGATAAAGTTTCTGAAAACAGAAAAAAAATTAATGTATTCCTCTACTACCCCGAAGCAGAGCGAATCTCTCCCTCATCTATCTTCTCACAACTCTCTTTGTACCTCTAACACAAGTTATCTTTGAATGATGGTTAGCTATGGACTTACCCACTTGTCTATTACTAAATAAGGGACACCAGCCTGGCTTATTACAGCCTCATAAAATTGTTCCCCACCCCAACGCCCTTCAGGGTCTTGGACCATCAGCCACCTGAATTTTTATTTTGCTCTTCTCTTAGCTGCCTCCTTTTCCTAAATTTGTATGTTTTCTGTTCTAGTTATTTTCTATCTTTCTTCTCATGAATGTGTACTATAATAATCCTTAAAGTTTTCTTTACAGAGATTTGAACTCTCTGATGGAAAATAGCTTTGACATGTTACAAATAAATTTATTTAGTGAACACAATTAAATTGTGCTACTTGGTATGCCTTGACATTACTTTTGACCTTCTTCCCAGCTAATAACTTAATTATTGGCTTAATAATAACTTAGAAACCATATTATCTGCAATCACCAGGCATTTGACACCACCACACTGTCAATCACACTTCATTTCTTTAAGCACCTTCCTTCCACTCTATAGTATTCCTCTATCCTGATTCTCCCAACCTCTCATCATCTACCTGTATTTCAGGTACTCCCACCCTTTCTTTCTCTCTAGATGCTAGAGTTCCCCAAGCATCTACTCTCTGTCCTCTGCTCTTATCTCCATCAAAACCCATTCTACTCAGATTTCATCTGCATTCATGACTTTTGCTTCCCCATTAATTAGCCAACTAGTAATTAAATCCATCAAGCCCTGACTCCTCCCCCAAGTTGTTTCTCTCTCTCTCTCCTGCAGAACATCTCCAAGGATATGTCTTGCTAACATCATACAAATTAATCCAGTTTCATTATATCATCCCCAAATCAGTGTTAATCTCTGGTTTCCCTTTTTCTCTAAATGGAGGTAAACCATTCTCCTAAATGACTCAAAAACCTCGAAATCACTTTTGCCGTCTTTTTCCTGCTCATTATATTTAATCCTCACCAAGTATGATGATTCTTCCTCTTCCTAATAACTGCAACTTGCTTCCCATGTTTCCAGTTTGCACACGGAACCACCAATTACATTATGCCTAGACTATTATAGTGCCTTTCTTGTTAGTCTCTCCACCTATTCTACGAGACTAGCCAAATAACCTCCCTAAGATTCCACTTTCATTATGTAATTCCCCTGATGAAAAGGTACTTGATAAATACTGTTGCCTAAAAAAAAAAAGCTCAAATTTCATATTCAAACCCTCTACAATGTACTTCCAACCCAAGATTCTTATGTGAGGACTATCTGTAAGAACTATAAGAAGTCACACAATAGATCAGAAAGAGCACTAGATTCCAAATAAGATGATAAGGACTTAAAATATCAGTTTCTGCTATTTGCAAATTGTGTGATCATGGGCAAGTCACTGAACATCCACGAATTTCCATTTCATCAACCAGACTACAGACAAGTAATCATGTGTTCATATAGATGGGGTGATGTGTATTTTAAGTTAAAACAAAATTGACAAACTGGACACAAAGCAAGCATTCGATCAAAGTCATTTGTGTCTGAATATTAGTTTAGTGATTCTTGTCCCCATTATCTCCACTCCAGTTCAACTCCCACAGTCCCTTCTCCCAAAGAGGAATTCTTCCATTTTCTTGTGCCCTCCTCTACATCTACATCTACGCTACTATCCTTTATACTCTCTCTAAAACCTACTTATTCTGGGCCTCCCCAGTGGCGCAGCGGTTGAGCACTGCGTTATGAAGCTGCCTGCAGCCTCTGCGGTGCCGGTTCGCTCCCCGGCTGCTCCCCGGCCACCGGAGGAGGGTCCGTGCTCCTTCTGCCTGCTCTGCTCCCTGCTCTGGCTTTGGTGAATTCTCTCACCCTCCCGCGCTTCTGACTGTACCCAGTGCTTGTATAAATAAATAAATCTTTAAAAAAAAATAAAACCTACTTATTCTGCAGTTCTCCTGCCCTCCTAGTACCATGCAGTCCCTTTCTCAAACCTTCCCCTTTCAAAAAGGCAGCTCTCCTCCCAAAGCGCCAGACTATGACTACGCAGGCATCTCTTTTAACACACCTGTCCCGTTCAGGGGCAGCTCTTCCTGCCTTCTGTGTCACTGTAAATGTTCTTTTTTTTTCCTTTTAAATAATAAACCTGCCCTTTTGGCTATAAATAAATAAATAAATCCTACTTATTCTGTGAAATCTGTAACGAAAGCCTCAGCTAAAATTTATCACTGCCTCCTGTAAGCACTGTGGACTCTCTAACCCACTAGCTATCTCCTACCGTGAACTTTTCACATATTTAGAACTTACCTTAGTGATTACATGCTCCCTGAGGACTCTGGCTCTGCATTGTCTCTGTATCCTTTATTTATTTACTCAAGTATTCAAGGCATATCCTCTTTGATGGGGACTGAATTAAACTGAGTTCTCAAGGGTGAATAGAAGTTGGTGAGGCAAAGAAAAGGAGAAAGAGCTTCCAACGTGTGTGAAGGTCCTGAGGCTAAAAGCAGCAGGAAAAATTAAAATGACCAGGGAAAAGGAAATGAGGTAGAGAAACAGAAAAGGGACCAGACTGAAGGTGGGTAAAATGAGAGAGAAGAGCAAGCCGTTCCTGTCTTTGAGCATGTTTTACCCAAGTCCCCCATTTTCAAAAATGTACCAACAATATATTGAATAAAAGCTCTTAATATTACAATGAAAAGATATCAGAGGTAGCAATATGAAAATTGCCAAGGTGACAAAAAAAGTTACAAGTTAAATAGTGATTTTTTTTTAATTATAGCTTTTCTAGAAATCAATGGGCAGGTCCTCCACTGCCTCCCTGACTCTGTCCCTTACCTCAGCTGATTTTATATCATTCTAGGCTGGAATTCAGATCACGCAGGCTATGGAAAAATAGGGTTTTGTGCAAGGGAGTATATGATCTGGTTTGTATTCTAAGGAGATCACCCTCTGGATGTGAACCAGTCTTTAGAGGACAGGGAAGGTAAGAGAATGGTAGACTCCAACAGCTTATTTCTGAGCTTTCAGCTCTCAGTTTCCATGGAAGCTTAAGCTAAAAAAGATGATATGGATAATGTAGCTGGTCTAAGCTAAGAGGCAAAAGAATCTCTCAGAAACAGCTGAGTACCTATTACCACATTAGCCCCACCCGAGCCACATCTCACATATGGTTCTGTATTGGAGTTTACAGTACTGCAGAGAACTGTAACAGACACAAAGAAGTCATATTTTCTTCTCTCCAACAAGTAGAGTGTTCCTTCCATGGGTCTCCCCTTACCTAACCCTTCAGCTTTTCAATGTGAGCTGTCTCCAAATCATTTGAGGTTGGAACTTCCCTATGCTTTGTCTCAGCACAAACACAGACTCTTTCTGGGAAAGTCTGAGGAAAGCTCATGAGATATTTGTATGTTTTATTTAGTTTTTCAAGTGGAAAAAACAATAGACATTTCCCTGTTTAATAAGAAAAACAAATCCGTTGACTCTTACATACAAATAACTCAAACCAGCTGACCTTTTAAATGTCAAACTTCACATGTGGTCAAGGCTCAGACAGACTCTAAGCTAAGTTTGGGGGAAAAAAAATAATTTAAATAATGAGCTGGTAAAGCAAATAAAGTAAAATATTTGGATGAAGATTCAGTTGAGTAACCACTAGTGACCCCAAACTGCCACTTGTTACGGATAGATGCCTCTTAAGATTTTAACTTGGGAGAGTTCAAAAACAACCCAATTATGGTGGGTGTCTTTCCAAATTGACCAGGGGCTAGAAGCAAGAGAAGAGGGGATATCTGATCTACTCAAGATTCAAATGCTGAGGCCTTAGGGAATACAGGAAATAAGTCTATCACACACATGACTCATTGACTCCTGGCTTGAATAATGAATCTTTCAGATTAAAGGCTGACTAAGACCTTTATGGGACTGAAAAAATGTGGACTTCCCCCATCCTTACACATCTTCTACCACATAATTAAAAATAAAAACAATGTTAATTTATAAAGGGAAAAAAAGTATAAGGAAGTTTAACAAATATCTGATTTTTCCCATGGTGGCCACTTTTACACCTTTTTTATGCATATATATTTTTTAATTAATCTAGTGTGCCTATTTTCATTAGCACCCTAGGCATATAATTAGTTTGCCTTTTGGATAACCAGCACCGTCTGGATCCTCATAGCTACATCGTTAGGATTTATCATTAATATTTCCTGGCATCTGAAAAGTTACTGTTATGAAAACTCTCGTGTAAGTGCTTTTCCTTTTTTTTTATATAAATCAAAATCACTTTACATTACTACATAATTAAGTGTACAAAAGAGACACAGAAAGAGGGGAAAGAGAACACAACTTCCCAGTGAAACTCTTTTTAGGTCGTCTTGTTATAGAGCAGCCCCGATATTAAACGGGTTCCTGGCTGTGGGTCCTCACCCGCGCGCTTTAAAGAGACTTATGAATACTCTACTACAGACACATGCAAAAGGGTTAATAAAAGGTTTATTTACAAGAGGAAAGGAAATAAGGAAAATGTACAACTCAGGGAGAAAATAGGGAAATAAAGTCTTTAATGCGTCCTACCCGATCCGACGAACTGGAAACCCAAAGTCACTCTCAGAGCTGGCCGGACGCTCCGAGCTGGCCGAGAGCCCAAAAATGGAGAGACCCCCCAAAGCCCACGTGTCTGCCTTTTGTATCCACCTGGCTGCTTAACCCCACCCTCAGGTCCCAGCCACCTTCCCTTTGGTGGGGATGGGATTTGGAGTTCCCAGTGTCTTTGGCTTTGACCTGGGGTGGGGGTGGAGTCCACAAAGCCTGTATGGAATTTGCTTTGGGACCGCCTTTTCCCCCTAACAGTCTCAATTCTCATACCACAAACAACTCACACCGAGCATGACCTGCATGTTTAAACAACACACAAAACGTCTATCTTTGTTTAGGGAAGTCTGTATAAAGCCACGTTTACATAAGTTAAGTCTTAGTAAGCCAAGGACTTGCTATACCAACCTTTCCTTTTTCCACCTGTTCTTCAGCATCAGAATGGAAATGTCCACTGTTTGTTCCTAGTTCACTGGTACATCATCTATCACTGGCTACGCATCACTGGTTATTTCATTACCGTTCATTGGTCTACACAATATGGACTATTTTTTCCCAAACATCACCTATTTTACAGGAGAAAAAGTCCCACAAACCTCTAGGTAGCAAATAGATAAGTCTGTACTTTAAATTTCTTCTCTTCTTTAGCATCTGCTTTTATCTTTGTAGGCAAGATAAGAAGCATCTTTTTAGCACAGATAAGAAGGTAGGGTCAAATTGGGTCCTTGAAGTTAACTAAGAAGCAGAATTGTGTGGTTGGCTGAAGACAGAAAGCAATGTGGTTGTGTTTTTTTTTTTAAGATTTATTTATTTATGCATACAAGAACTGGGGTACAGGCCAGAAGTGCGGGGGGCGGGGGGTGGTGAGAGGATTCACCAGAGACAGAGTGGGGCACAGAGCCGGCAGATTGACCTAAGTACACTGCTGAGGGGAGCAGCGGGTGAGACAGGAGAGGTCTGCTTTGCCATGTGGGTAGCTGCCTGGCTGGCCAGGTTTGAACTCATGCTGCAGAGGCTGTGGATAGCTTCACAGTGCTGTGCTTAACCCCTTGCGCCACTAGGGAGGCCTGCAGTGAGCTTTTAGCCAGGCACTTCCCCCTGTTGCATTCAGTTCCTAACCAGTAACCCCAGAGTTTGTACTAGACCTTAAAGGCCCTATGCAACTCTGACATTTTATTATTATGGGACCTTCTCAGCCTCAACAAAGGCAAGGATAGGGAAAGATTAGTGAATAATTAATGATTTAATGACTCAGTGCAATCAAAATGAATTGATAGTAAAAAGCACATTAACTTGAGTAATGTACCCTTTTCTCCTCTCATGTATCTCTTGATGCCAGGACAGTGCTTAACACAAATAACTGGCTGCAAGTAGACTTTTATCATCATTCCGAGTATCTAAAATGATTTCACAAATTTCCTGGGTGAAAAACTATTATTCCAGGATCATAATGTATAGAGGCAAATGGCCATCAAATGATAAGTCAGATGTGTGAAATAGAAGTAGGTCCTAGATAATGGGGCTCAGGGCCTGGAGGAAAGAGGGGAAGCAAGAAGATACAGACAGTAGCCAAATCATGGGCATGTTAGGTTTGGAAGCATCATTTCCCCCACTAAAAGCATAAATGGAACCAATAAAGCATTTGATCATCACAACATGGCAGAATAGGGAGGTTTTTGGCAAACCTCCTGTATGCAAAATTACAAAAATAATAAATATTGCTCTCAGGAAATATCACTGTCTTCAAGGGACTGACCCACAGACATTGCCCTCAAATTTGGTGACATAGTGGGGTAGAGGGGCAGGAAGGGGAAGAGGCAGTTTCTGCCAAGGAGGCGCCATCACAGTCAGCAGGATGGGCTGGAGGTCGGGCATTGCAGGGGTGCCCCCAATGAGAGCAGAGCACAGAGCTGCTGGCACCTTCAGTTCAGTTGCCAAAAATCTAGCTGCTGGCAATGCAGGTCATGGGGTCCCATCTCCCCTCCCTCATGGCCCTCTGAGGGACAGAGACCTATGCTCTCCTCAGGGAGGAGGGTCAAAGAGGTGAGGCTCTGGAATTGGGTTCCACGCAGCAGTGATAGTGCTTGCTCCAGCTGCCAGGGGAGAAGAGGCAGTATAAGACCATCTGCCTGGAATAGCCCGCCCCGCCCCCCAAGACTGGGACTGACTCTGATTCGAGCTTCCCTCCCTCCCTCACCCACTGCCAGATTAAACAAAGAAGATAAACAAAAGTAAAGTGACACTATGTCAACCAGAACACCAAATGAGGCAGCACACGACTCAGAAGCAAGGAGCATCTGAACACAAGACAGAAAGGCCGAAAGAGACCATGAAAGTCCAGAGTCCTATAAAAATGATGGAGAATTCAAGGACATAACTGGCCAATATTTAATTAATTTAATTACTAAAAATTTAGTTAGCACGGGGTGCTACAGTTAGCTGGGTGGCACAGGGGTTGAGCGCTGGGTTGCGAAGATGCCCGCAGCCTCTGCAGCACCAGTTCGATGCCCGGCTGCTCCCCAGCCATAGGAGGAGGGTCCCACATGGCGTGCAGACCTCTCCTGCCGCCCGCTGCTCCCCTCAGCAGTGTACTTCGGTCCTTCTGCCTGTTCTGCTCCCCGCTCTGGCTCTGGTGAATTCTCTCACCCTCCCGCACTTCTGACTGTACCCAGTGCTTGTATAAATAAATAAATAAATAAATAAATAAATAAATAAATCTTTTTTGAAAAAAAATTTTAGTTAGCACGTACTACAATCTTCCAGGTACAACAGTTTCAAAAACTAACAACAGTAATAGTCTTTCTTTCAAAAGATATAGAATTAGTAGAGCAATTGTGGATATTTTCAAATTTTAATTTCTATTATAATTGTTTCATTTATGTTATTATTATAATAGTGTCCTTGCTGTTGTTTGTTATGCTTATAATATCAAGGGCAGAGGGTAGAAATAATTATATTCAGTTTATCATATATTGTCATTGATCTTCGCATTTTTAAGACTTTCTCTTTAAACCTACACCACATTCAAGTTCTCCTACCCTGGAGACAGACAACCACTTAATGTATTAATATATTTTTCTTTGCATGTGCTTCTATAAACGCATGTCATGTTGTGAGCAAGCATGTTTAATTCAAGTAAATGTTATTGTTGGAGTAGGCAGGTGGGAGGAACAGTCTGGAACAGCTGAGCCCTACATGCCCAGGCCCTCATGGTGGCCAACTGGGTGGCCATCATAGCCTCCTTGGCTGGGCAGCACAGTCTCCCTGTGCCTCTTTTCCCACCAGGACCATGGGGCAAACTCTGCCCAAGCTGGACAGATGCCAGCAGTGTAACCCCACGTGGAATACTGCCCCCTAATGCCCTGTTGAGAAACAGGGGGAGCAGAGCAACCATGGGGGTTTAAAGCCAGCAGACACGCAGCCAGTGGACACGTCTGTGTCCAGACGTGCTTTGCTCTTCATGTCAGCTTGACCACATGCAGCTCCTATGCCGCGGTCTTGGACTCTGGTGCTCTCCCATGATGGACAATGGCAGGCCCCACAGCTCTCTGCTCTTTTCAGGAGTCACCCTGCTTCTCCCTGCACTTGTGACCCAGGCTGCAGGTTTCCCATCTTCCGCAGGCTGGCCCTCTCCACGAGTGGTCAGTCTTCCTTGCAGTGCTTCCTCTGTGAGGAGCCAGTGCCCAACTTTCACACGCAGCTTTTGACTTGGAGTCTGTAACACCAGCACTATCTGGGTAGGAAGACACATGTGGCCATGTGTCCTACCTAGCAGTGCATAAGGGGTCCTATATGCCCCATGCTTGTCATGCTAGTCAACACTTATGCACCAGCAGTGCATAACGGGTCCTATATGCCTCATGCTTGTTAGTACTTGGCTTTGTCAAATTTTCTAAGTTTGCCAGTCTAATAGATGGAAAGTAGGCTTTCACAATGTGGATCTTCAAAAGTGCTAATGATTTTGAGCACTTGCTTGCTAACCTCTAGGACTTTATACAAAGTATAAAGTTCCTATGTTCCTATCCTTCACCTATTTTTCTATTCTTATTAATTTCATGTGTCCCACATATGACAAAGATATTAATCTCTTGTTGATTATAGACATTACCATCATATTCTCTCTGTCATTTGTCTTTTAATTTTGGTACTGGAGGCCTCATTGCACAAAATGCTTACTTTTTAATTTATCAGTGGACTATGTTATTAAATTTTGTGAAGACATCATTTAATGAGCCCTTAGGGTACATAGATATTCCTTAAGTTTTCTTCTACTAAGTTTATAAACGTATGTTTCACATATAAGTCTCTACTGATTTGCTTGCAATTTTTCCTTTTAATTACATAAAATTCTGTCAAAAATTTCCTGCTAATATAAGCAATCTCTGTCTAGATCAACCGCAAGTCACAATTTTGACACAATGAAGCAACTCTCAGGAAAAAAAAAAAAAAAACTGTTACCAAAGTAAAAGCACCAAGATAATTCACTAATTTCAGAATATCCCTCCAAACTATCACTATCTCAAAATGTTTAAAGGATTTCCTGCCCACAAACACCTTCGTCTCTAAAGGTAAATTATTGTCATAATGAAGAATACTATTGCCAAAGTAAAATATCCAGATTTATAAAATTTGAACAGCATGTGCTGTGTAAGCAGTACCTCTGAACTAGATAGTCTAGATGGTCACATCTTAGTTATAAAAAAGATAAATTTCAAATTTACTTTACTAAATGTAAACAACTTCTCAGAACAAGAATATAGCGATTTTCCCCCATTGGCGCATGTTTTTCTTTTTTTTTTTTCTAAAGATTTGTTTATTTATACAAGAACCAAGGTACAGGCCAGATGTGCAGGAGGGTGAGAGGATTCACCAGAAACAGAGTCGGGAACAGAACAGGCAAACTGACGAAATACACTGCTGAGGGGAGGAGCTGGCAAGGCAGGAGAGGTCTGCTGTGCCATGTGGGATTTTTTTTTTTTTTTAAGATTTATTTATTTATTTATACAAGCACTGGGTACAGCCAGAAGCACGGAAGTACACTGCTGAGGGGAGCAGCGGGCAGCAGGAGAGGTCTGCGCGCCATGTGGGACCCTCCTCCAGTGGCCGGGGAGCAGCCGGGGATCGAACCGGCGCTGAGGCGCTCAACTGCCTGCGCCACCAGAGAGGCCCAAGCCTCATGTTTTCCTTTGGGATTTTCCAGAAGTAGATTTAGGTAATGACTTTAGCCATCTTTTCTACTTGTCTGTATTTTGCAAATTGCCAAAAGTGACTGCAATAGACAGAAGTGAAGTGATTTCTTTAAAAAAAATTATATCCATCCTCATCATCCTCCATATCCCGACTACCAATACCACCATACACATACACAGTGACAGACAGAGGTTCAAAATAGAAGGGAGCTTGCATGAGCAACAAGAAATTATTTGTAATGCCAAGTAAAATATCTTTAATATAAGATTTTATTTATTTTTTTAAGATTTATTTATTTATGCATATAAGAGCTGTGATGTAGGCCAGAGATGGGGGGAGGTGAAAGGACTCACCAGAGACAAAGTGGGGAGCAGAACAGGGGGATTGACTGAAATATATTGCTGAGGGGAGCAGCAGGCAAGACAAGAGAGGTCTGTTACGCCATACGGGTTAGCAATCTGGCCGGGGATTAAACTCATGCTGCAGATAGCTTCATAGTGCTGAGACTTAACCCCTTGCACCTCCAGAGAGGCCCTAATATGGGATTTTAAAAGACTGTAGCAACTTTATAAAGAAAATAATTATCTGATGATTATAGAAAACATGGAAAGTTCTGGTGATAATTCAAACTTTAGGTATCAATATATTCATTATAAAGTATTAATAATCTTATTGCCTTGCTCCTTTTTACCATTAATAAATATCTCACCAGCTACAATCACTAACTGAAGATTAGTTACAGAAAATACTTTTTTGGAAGCAGGGAACTGACACTGAATAACAACAACATCAAACTTTATTAGTGGGGAAACTTAACGCTATTAGTTTTGTTATTCTGGTGCTCAATGTAACAGATGAAATATTAGATTTATCATCATTAAGTAAATAACTATATGAAGGTTGAACCATGAAAACAAAGTAAAACCATTCTTCTAATTTGCTTTTGAATTTTATCTCCTTCAACTTTATTTCCTTAGTGTATTCCTGTTTCACGTTAGGTGGTTGCTTTTCATGAAGTTTTATTAGATTTTAACACAGAAATGTCACAGTTCCTGAGATTATAATGTTGATTTATCTGGCTGAATCAGTGTATACTCTACTGCATATTTATAAAGTAGAAAAACTATAATACTGTGAGATCACACTAACTGTTCAAAGAAAAAAAAAAAACAACAGTCATCTCCTTTAGCTGTTCTTTCTTCCTATTTCTCTATATTTCCATCAGAGCAAAGGATTGGACAGAAATACATATTTATAGACAAAGATAAGGATATGTAATTTATTTAGAAAGTCCTCTTATATAGAGGTATTTGAGACTCAGTTCATGTATTTTCAGAGCTGTAAGAGCAAGAATGGTTGTAAGGTAGACAACTCAGCAGACGGGAATTCACACAACACTGGCTTTTCAGTTCCCTAAGAAATTGTTGAGTTAGGGCCTCCCTGGTGGTACAAGGGGTTACGCACAGTGCTGTGAAGCTATCCACAGCCTCTGCAGCATGAGTTTGATCCCCCAGCTGGCCAGGGAACTACCCACATGGTGCAGCAGACCTCTCCTGTCTCGCCCAGGGCTCCTCTCAGCAGTGTATTTCAGTCACTCTACCTGTTCTGTTCTTCACTCTGTCTCTGGTGAATCCTCTAACCCACACACCTCTGGCCTGTACCCCAGTTCTTGTATGCATAAATAAATAAATGTTTTAAAAAAGAAAAAAAAGAAATTGTTGAGTCTAAATGATTTCAAGAAAAGATGCAAAGAATTTGAGATCTGGGGAAAAATCTTATATTATTCATTCACCAATGCTGTTTTTAGAAACAGCATACAACAGAGAAAAAGAAGTCACTCCCTTCGCGCCCCCCCCCATATGAAGGTACTGAGAGAATAAAGTTGCCAAGGCTTGGTCTACTCTTCCTTAAAACCTCTTCACTCATGCAGCCCTTCTGCTCCCTTCCCTCCCGCAGCTCTAGTTCAGGTGTCTTTATCTCACATGAGATTTACTACAAAAACCTCTGAAAAAGACTTGATTTTGGTCTCTCATCCTATAACTGAAATCCAGCTATGTTAGTCCTATATTTTCCATGTGACTTTCTTTACTTTCATGTTCTGTATTTCCCTCAAGGAAAGGAACCAGATCTTACATTTCTCCTGTATCCCCAACAAAGGCAAATACAACAAAATAGCTAACATTAACTAACATGCATTCACGAATTAGTGCTCACTATGCACCAGGCACTATTCTAAAAATTTTACATGTAATTAACTCGTTTAATCCTTACAACAACTCAGTGAGGTAAGTATTATTATAATTCCCATTTTGCAGGCAAGACTTACTCAACACCACATGACTAGTAAAGGATAGGTGTAGGCTAGGGATTTATAGCCAAGTAATCTGGTTCCAGAATCTGTATTTCACTACCTTCCTTGGACATGAGGAAGAGAAATAGAAACCTCATACTACAGTTTTCAGTAAGAGCTTAGCAAGTTGCCTAGAAAAATATTCAGGACATAATATACTTGTAAAAGGCAACTCTTAAACAGGACTGAGCTGAGTTTTATACATAATGCCATCTTTCTGTTTTATAGTTGGGGACATACTCATTCCTCACACCTCAAGTAAAGAACTGCTTGTACCCTCATAAAAAAAGGACTTGCTATTTGTGACTGAAAAAAATGGATCTAAAAATATTCATATCAACTCCCTGGAACATGTGAATATTACCTCATGAAAAAGGGTCTTTGTAGAAGTAACTAAGGATTTGAGGTGAGATCATCTTGGAGGAGCTGGGCCCTAAGTTCAAAGACAATTGTCCTTTTCAGAGACACAGGTGACTGAAGAGGGCGAGGCAATGTGACCCCAGAAACAGAGGTTATGGAGGGATGCAGCCACCAGCCAAGGACCACCTGCAACCACCAGAAGCTCAGGAGGCACGGTCAGAGCCTCCCTGAGAGCCTTCCAATGGAACTGGCCCTGCCAATACCTTGACTTCAGACTGCTAGAACTGTAAGGAAATGAATTTTTATTGTTTTATGCCACCTTGTTTGCAGTGATGTGTTACAACAGCCACAGGAAACAAATACACTAGCCACCTGCTCCCTGCAACAGTCTGTGAGATCTTTGCACAGGTGCCGTATGTTGTATAGTTTCATAGTCTGCACTCTTTCAGTCTAGTGTCAAGTCTAGGAAACAGGGTACAATGGCAAGAATATTGGAACAAAAGAGTTGAAATGGAAAACAGGATGCCTGATTTACTAGGTAAAGTCAGTGTGACTGGCATTTAATCTGCACATTCAGTAAATGCATACCTGGAACCTACTGTGTACTAGGCAGCCAGAAAGTAAACCATGAAAACAATAAACATGATCTGTCATTTCAAATAACATCACATTATTTTGTAATTAATACTCAAACAGTGGAAGAACAGAATTCATTGTAATTCACAGAAGGAATGCCTAGCCAGACTTGTTATGGTGAAGTCTGAGAAGCAAATCACTTACCTTCTCTGAGACTTCATTATAAAGCAAATAATAAATAACACTGGTTACATAAACACTGCCTGCCTTAGAAAACTGTTGTGTTCTCATTTAAAACAGGCTCCTTGTAATAATAATACATACCTCTTATAAAAGATTTATGTGTACCTAGAGTTGTGTCATATGTTTTATATAAATTATCTCATGGAATTCTCACAATCTAATAATTATTTACATATAAATTACATATTTTTGTAGAATGTGTGAAATAATATAATGTTCTTTCAATAGTTTTTAAAATAGAGAAAAAGATTTAGGAACAATAAATACTCCCAAATCTACACAGCTAGTAAAAGGTAGAGCCAAAAACTGAACCAGGCTTGACCCCACACCAAGCGGGTTAACCACTATATCATATTTGTTACACAAAGGATAAAAAATGCAAACATTCTGAGATAAAGCCATTGATAAGAATTTATTAAATAAACATGTGCCTTGGATAGACTTAAGAAAAAAAGGACTGTAGAGTCTCAAAGAAATCACCTTCATCAGCAGATCCTCAAACAGGATGTTTCCAACACAAGTGACAAAAACAAGCTAGTCATCTGGTGCTATAGTTTAGCTATAGTTGCATTTTGACTAACCAAGGGCTTAGTCAGTGATTTTAAAATAATCTCTTAACTTCACTATCTCTTTGTCTAATAATAGCCTGATAAATTCAGGCTTAACAAGGCTACACTGAGAAATATACAGTAATAAAAATGTGGTAATTTTAAGGTTTTACCTTGTTCTTTCTAATTTATTCAAAGCATCATGAAAGTTCTGAAAATTGCAATGCATAAAACAAGAAACCATGTTGTAATAAATGCATTTGTACCTGATCCTTACTTTTACTCATTTTATTTGCGAATTTGTCTATTTGCTAAAATTTCGATGCAATCCCCAAATCAAAACTCACAGTGTTCTTTTGCTCATTTGCAGACAGGAGCAGAGAGGCAAAGAAAATTTTCCTTGTACTCTTATGTTTTCTTTTTTTTTTTTTTTTTAAAGATCTTTTTCAGTATTTATTTATTTATTTTGTATATCATTGTTCATTTTTAAGCAATATTTGCTTCCCCCACCTCCCAGGTGTAGACTCCATAGAATTTCCTTCACCAATGCACCCGTGCACCATCACCACAGTCCCCTGTGCAACTCCCTCCCTCCCTCTGTACTCTTATATTTTCAACTGAGGTCAAACAAGGTGACATCTGCCTTCTTGCTTCAGCTCTCAAACTGTAAACAAATATGCTTCTCCCAGCTTAATTCATGCTACTTTTTTGTGTGTTTCTTGTTGGTGATCTTGCTATTTAATATGGTCCCCAACAGAGAGCTGAAATGCTCTGTAGGTGTTCCTAAGTATAAGAACATTGTGAAGTGCTTTACAGAAGAAATATGTATAAAAGTTTCCTTCAGGCATAAGTACGAGTGCTGTTGGTCTTGAGTTTGATGCCAGTGAATCAACAACACAGCCTCTTCAGAAAAAGGAGGCCACTCCAGACAGTTTTTTAAAAAAATCTATAGTTTGAATGAAGCTATGGAAAAGACAGAAAATAGTTATATTTGTGGATTCATGAGATGATGACCAAACAAATTGAAAGTAAGTGTAGTAAATAGCATTGTTCTGCAGCTGAAAGGCAAAGGCATTTATAGTCACATTGCCCAGAGTAAGGAAAATGTTACACCCTTCTCAGCTAGAGTTTTATTATAAAGAATTCCTGCATGCATTTAATTATTTGTATTCAAACAAATTAAATAAGGTATTTTAAAACAGAAACACATATAAAAAGTCCATGTTTTAACCTGCTGGCAAAAATGTGACCAGAGGCTCACAGGAACCTAACCTTGTAGCTCCCCCAGGAACAACAGCTCGGTATTCCCAAATTCAGTGCTTTTCACAATTTTATAGAACATAACTCATACAGTGACTCATTAAAAAGGAAACAATGAATAAGAAAGAAAGAAATCCTTTTTACTGATAACTGTTTCAAACCTTTCTATTTTTCAAAAGGATAATTTCACAAAAAAGCAGAAATGTCCAGAAAATGGGGTTTTGCCAGGCAAAGAAAGAGGAAAAGACATTGGATTGATCTCAGTGTAAAGTTATTCTTAACTTGATGTCACATTAGAAGGCACCTATAGTTAAAGATGCAAGATATCCATTTTATAATGTCTTGATTAAAATGTAAATAAAACAGTTTGTGTGTGATGAACACCACAAACAGGTGATTATTACTACAAGTGCCTTTATTTTTCTAGTTCTCCATAGAGATTCAACAGTTTCCTGAGAAGCAAGACTGTTAAGAGTTAGACTTCGGTTCATATCTGAATTATGCTATGTTCCAACCACAGATAATTCTCTGCATTTCTCAGTCTCATTTCTAAAAGGAAAAAAAAATGGTATCTATTGCAGAGTTTTGCCTTGATAATTAAATTAGATAATTATGGGGGCCTCCCTGGTAGCGCAAGGGGTTAAGCACCGCACTATGAAACAATCAGCAGCCTCTGCAGCACGAGTTTGATCCCCGGCCGGCCAGGGAGCAACCCACATGGTGCAGCAGATCTCAGCTGTCTCACCTGCTGCTCCCCTTAGCAGTGTATTTCAGTGGATCTGCCTGTTCTGTTCCCCACTCTGTCTCTGGTGAATCTTCTCACTGACCCCCACCCCCCGCATCTCTGGTCTGTACCCCAGCTCTTGTATGCATAAACAAATAAATCTTTTTTAAAAATTAGATAATTATGGTAAGCATTTAGCACACCATAAAAATTTAGTAATGCCAATAAATTGTTTTTATTATTTTGTTATTGCTTAAGGTGGTAGAACATTGGCAATTAGGGCACAGCCCAACTTTAAATATTGAGTAAACAGTTAAGATATATTTATGTCTAGTAGCTAAATACTCTAGCTGATAAGTCAAAGGTTTTTCCTTTATGGCTCAATCTTTGCTATGATATGACTGCTAATCTGGATTATGATTGGATATTATAATAATGCAAATTCTAACTATTGCAATAGTTATCTTTTGTGGAATCTTTGGCCAAAGACTGGAAAACGTTTATGGCAACATTCTAGTATATTGAGTATATAGCATATTGAAGGAAAAATTCAAACAGACCATCAGTCATCAGAGTTAAAATTAAAAAAATCTCAAAATAAAATCAACTCCATATTTATGTGACCTGGTTTTGAATAAAGTATTACTAGTCAAACAGTTGGGTTCTCACACTGCCTAAGCTACTCCTTGTTTTCTTTTTTAGACAACTTTATGCTTTTTTTAAAAGATTTTATTTATTTTTGGATAGAAGAACTGGGGTGTAGGCCAGAGGTGTGGGAGGGTAAATTCACCAGAGACGGAGTGGGGAGAACAGGTGGATCTACTGAAATATACTGCTGAGGGGAGCAGTGGGTAAGACAGGAGAGGTCTGCTGAGCCATGTAGGTTATCTCCCTGGCCAGGGATCGAACTCAGGCCGCAGTGGGCATTGAGGTGGTAGCGCTGAGACTTAACCCCTAGGCCACCAGGGAGGCCAGACAACTTAATGCTTTTATGCTCTCCATCTGCCCCCTTATCCCCAAATCACTATCCCTGTGTATTTCTTGCTTCCTTTCTCCAAAGTTCCTTTCCAGTTTCCCCTTTCTTAGGAGTCAAAAATCAGTGTGATATAAAGGGGAAGAACATGACCTGTGAAAACAAAATACTGAGTGTAAGCCTGCCTTCATCATGCAGTTGTATGAGACCTTGGGCAAATCTCTGAGCATCCTCATCTGGAAAGTGACACTCATGCCCACAGGTTTGGTCTAAGAGTCATTGATATTTTAATATCATTTTAATGGTTAGCATAGTATCCAGTTTAGTGATGATTCACGAAATGCTAATTCCTCCTCTACCCCCTCACTCTGACTTCACCAAGAAATCCAGATCCAGTCTTTACATAAAAGAACACTAGACTCTTGAAAGTTCAAAACTCTAACATTGAGCTCCCTTCTAACTTCTTGTTCAGTATTGCGGCTTGCCTAGTGATGGCTGTTACCTCTATATACTTTTCCCAGCCTTCCCCAACCCCCAATATATCTAAAACCAGTTTGACCTCTTGGATGACATATATTGTTTAAGTTAATTACCGCTATTTTTATTTCTCTCTTACTACTATTCAAAAAAAAAGTCAATCCTACCCTTATAGTCATACATTCTTTCCAATTTCCGTAACACATCCTTAACGCTAATACCTGAGTCCTGGATTAAAGCAATAACCTCCTTATAGACCGCCTTCCCTCAAACTATTCACTTGACTGGTCATGATCTTCTTATTAATCTTAATAATTGCTTCCAAATTATCACTTTGAGAAAATAACTCTTCTTTTTGTCTCAAAAATTATGTTTTTTTTCCTCTTGGTCAATATATGTTTTTCATATTTTTAGGGGGGAAAGGGTTATCCCCCCATCAAAAATTCAGATAAAGAGACAAAAGATTATTTTTATTAAAAAGAAAACATTTGATCATCTAAATAGTATCATCTAAAGTTGTTGTTCAACTGCTATGGAATATACCTAGAGACGTTGTTTTGTGAGGAACGTGAGGCAGTGAGAAGAAAGACAGACATGAAACTGCCAATTTATAAGATGCTTACATTAATTACAAAACAACAACAAAAACAGTTGAAGAGTTGCAGCCAGGGAGACAAACTATGAAAATCTCTATGAGCTCAATGAATTCCTAACATTTATAGGACTATGATAGAGACAAATGAATTCCTGGCTCAATTTTTAGGATAAAGTCACTGAACATCTGATATCTAAAGGCAAAGAAAATAAATTTTACTTCTTCTTGATAAGAAGGAATAAAAGAAAGTCAAGGATCAGGAGAAAAGAGATTTTAAGCACCTAAAACCAGATGTGGGTTTGTAACGCCAAAGTTTTCAGTAACCAAACCAAGCAGAGGTCAAGATACAGTTATGGTAGAGAAAATTCACTGCAAATTCTAAATAATATTATAATCCTAATAAATAATCAACTCAAGCTAGGTAACTGGTATGAGAATTCTATTCCATTTCATTTTCACCTAAAGTATATTACATTTAGTAATATACCTCTAATACAACAAATATTATTGCATTTTAATAGTTAAATCACTTAAGGGGGGAAAACGTCTACAGTCTGAATTGTGTGATAAATCTCTTGAATAACACACTGTAAAGAAATCATGAAGTATGGTTGCCCAAAGAACAGAGTTGGGGACCACTCTGTCGAGTGACCATACAGTAAGTTACTCAAATTCCTTGACACTTGTTTACACTCAACAAACAGTGGTCAAATAACCCATGTTCACTGATTCCCTAGAAAATGCCAGACAATGGTCTGGAAGGGTTCTTGCTGTGAACGCACTTACAGTGTCACGGTAGTGGGCTGAATGCTCTGTTAAATGTGTCTTCCAGCTCAGAAACAAAGATTAATTAAAACCTGGTGATCTACAGTCTCCAACACAGGAAGCTTTTGGAGCTCTCGCAGCCATGACACTGAGACATTGTTAGCTTCCACAGGCTTTGCCCAATGGTTTCTGTTCTATTTAGTGGCACCAAAGGAGCACTACATTCTTTTAAACCTACCCTCACTTCACATTAGCAACACATGCAAATAAAACACTCTAGTTCGTTCTTCAGAAATTTTTACAATACACCCCAACATTAGTTTCTAAATTTCGTCCACCATTTCGCATTTCAAGTCTGATGTCTTGGTCACATCTTTCTACTCATTAGCTCTATAACTGGCCTATAGTCCCACCTTGACTTTCTTCTCATACCATCTCCCTAACATGGAATGACTCTCCTAGACTTCATCTATCAAATGTCTATCCATTTTTCAAATGTCTAGTTCATTCATTTATTCACTCCATTTTGTGAGTGACTACCACTGGCAGGCACTAAGAAAACAACACAGAACAAAACAATACCCCTTACATTCAAATGGAAAGAGACTAAAATAAAGGGATAAACAAATAAATACAAAATGTAGAGATTAATAAAGCAGAGTAAGGGGGCAAAAGAGTGCTGAGGCAGGAGTGGGAACCGGGTTTGAACATATGTAGACAGGAAAAGCCTCTCTGACCTCTGAAGTGAAGTGAAGCAGTGAGAGGCAAGTCACATAAGAGACTGAGAAAAGAAACCTGCAAGCATAGAACAGCTAATGCAAAAGTCTTTACTTTAAGAGCATGCTCTGTATTTTCAAGGATGAGAAGGAGGCCAGCAAGGATAACAAACCGGAGAATAGTAGGAGAAAGATCAGAGAGTGGGCAGGCAGGCCGCGGATGGCAGACCACAAAGCCTAGTAGGTCTGCGAAACTGGCTTTAAACTATGAGACACAGGAAGTGAAAGGGAGGTTTTGAGAAGAAGAGTCACATGGTCTGACTTTGGTTTAAAAGGATCATGTTTGTATATCAGTGAAAGGAAAGGATAAAAGGATTAAAAGAAATGCTGTAGGTTTTGAGGAAAGAAGAGGAAGTGAAAAGGAAGGTGAATGGACAAGAAAACCACTAAGATTAATAGGTATCACCAAGGCCTATTTCAGATGAACAATCATGAAATTAAAGTGAGATTAGTTAGCAAAGTGGTATGATTTTCGCTGGCCACATAAGACTGCTTGGGAGCAGTTCTGAAGCAGATTTCACCCAGACAACTCCACTCTCTCCAAAACCCACCTTCAAAAACCCTAAGTTTCAACCACCTGGTCCATTTCAACAGTTCTGCAAATATTCCTCCACAGCCATACAGCACTGACTCCTTTATACTCACGTAAAAAATAAATAAATTGCATCTTTTATCAACTGCATCTTTCAATTTTATCTTCTGTCTCAGATCAGATTTTAATTTCCTTAAAGACAGAGACAATACGTTATTGCATTTTCCTAAATGTGTATCAATTCACATGTAAATCAAGGTTGCTTTTTAAAAATAAATGTTGAAAATGACACAAATATTTTTCACTGTATAAAATAATGTTCCCTTGGGCTTTAGAGAACAGTAATAGCTTCGCTCCCCCTTAGTTCTCTGTCCTCTTTACGAATGATTCTATAATTTAAGTAGTTTTTTCACAGAATCCTGAGTTTTTTTAATAGAACTTCTTTAGTAGTAACTCTCTAAAAGGGCCAAAATAAGACATTTTAAAATAGAAAATGTTAATGTTTTCCAGAACATGGGCCTGAGATTATGTTGCTGCCAATCACTTGCGAGGGACATCTATAGGGAAGCTGAGGCAATGACGGTTTTACTTTCAAGCCACAGACCAGCCTCTGTGTCAGATCACTGAAGCACAGCAAGACTAACTTTAATTCAATAAATTTTGTTAAGCAACTACTATGTGCAAGGCATGTTTCATCCGTAGATATGTATCTACGGAGGAAATAAAAAGAATAAGAGCAGTCAGAGAGCTCATTAGACAAAAAAATATATTTTACAAAGAGGAGTTCGGTGATGCAAAGGTCAAAGTGCTGATGAAAAGGAGGAGCATCCCTCTTTCCTATAGGTATTGTCAGTGATAGCCACGTATGGAGAAAATTAAAATGTGAGGAAGGTTCCAAAAATCTTCATATTATACTAGTTAAAAGCATGGGGTTTTAAGTTATACAGCTTGGTTCCAATCCTGCCAAACTTCATTGTAGCTGTTGGATCTTGAGCAAATAACCTCTCTGAGACATAGTTCAATGGGGATAATAGTTATAGTGGGAAACGCTATAGTTAACCGATATCCAGTGTCCTAGCAGATTGGATATTCTTGTCCCCTCTTTGATCTAACTTACCTCAAGATTTGCCATATTGAGTTAGACCAACTGTCCCACCATCTAGTCATTCACCAAACATTGAAAATTTAAGCTGTGGGCCTCCCTGGTGGCACAGCGAGTTGAGCGCAGTGCTGTGATGCTGTCCACAGCCTCTGCAGTGCTGGTTCAACCCAGCCGGCTGCGGAGATGCCCACATGGTGAGGCAGACCTCTCCTGTCTCGCCTGCTGCTCCCCTCAGCAGTGTATTTCGTCAGTCTGTTCTGTTCCCCGCTCTGTCTCTGGTGAATCCTCTCACCCTCCCGCACATCTGGCCTGTACCTGGTTCTTGTATAAATAAATGAATCTTTAAAAAAAAAAATAAACTTATAAAAAAAGAAAAGAAAATTTAAGCTGTAAGATTGCCTAAACACTGTAATCTAGGCTAGTTAGAGAAAATTACAAGCAGCACAGCGCAGGGAATAACTAACTGCCTGGAAATGTTATCTAAGGTTTCACAAGGTACCTTTGGGGCTGAGTTTTAAAGGATAAAGAGGGTTAGTGCATCTGAGCCAGAGAGCTATCATAGCATAAAGATACTATCCTATATTCTTCAAAGACATGTTGTTCAAACATACAAAATTTCTGAAGTTCACAGTAGGATTTATTAAAATTGAACAAAGCGCCCTCTCGGACATGAACTTCAAAGCTTAGGAATGCTCCGTCCCCTCCCTGCACAGTCTAGCTCCCCCAAGCCACTCATGGAACTGCCATTCATTAAACCTTTCAACCTTTCCTCTGAGTATATTTCTATTTTTACCCTTCACTACTTGTTCAGTTAATAAGTTCCATGAATTGTATAAAATAGCTGTTCCTTTTATTTTACTTAAGCTTCCCTCGACAGAAGAAACAACAAGGATGGCCTTTTATGCCCAGAATCCAGGGACTGGACAATGTTCTTTTCATCCACACTCTGGACACTTACATATACTGGTTATATTCCCTCTCTGGTTCATTTGTCAGTTCCAATCTGCCTCTTCTTTCCTGAAGAGTGTATCACTATCATTCCTCCTCCTCCTATTAATTTTTTTACTTCACCATTCTGATGCCATCATATTGAAATATAGTGATGAAAAAAAATACATAAGGTGCTCTAGTTAGAAGGGCACCTGTTTTATCCAGGAGTAACATAGTGTTTTCCCAAAAGTTATTAATATACACCACTTGTCACAGTATAACATCAGAAAACTGTATTCCACAGCTCTTGGTTTCCATGTTCATAGCCACACACACTGTAGCTTGCTGCTTTTCTTTCTGCCACAATGGTGCAAAAATTAAGCTTTATGACACTGGAGATAGTAAACTGAATTCAAATCCCGAATTCACCATGTTCTAATCATAATTTGAACAAATTACCTTCTTTAAATTCCTGTTTGTTTACCTTTAAATGTGGATAATAATAATACTACCTCATAGGGCTATTGTGAGAATAAAATTAATGTGTATAAAGAAACAGGTAAAGGGTCTGCTACATAGTAAGCATCTAACAAGTGCTAGTAATCACTGTTGCTATAGTGATTAGGATGAGGATGATGCCCACTCTTGAGACACTGACCTAACAAGACACTAACAAGAGTTTATATTTCTCTGTCCAACCTTAGTTCAACCTAGCTCTGTGAAGAAGTCGCTCTATGGTTATTTTTTTTAGCTATTAGAACTGAGTACTCTTTCCCATCCATGGGAACTCTAATTTTATACTTCCCTCTTATGTATTCACTTCCACTCATCAAAGGCACCATTAAGAAAATAGACAGCCACAGATTGGGAAAGAATTCATAATACATATATCTAATAATGGACCCATAGCCAGAGTAAATACAGAGTTCTTAAATACCAGTGATAAATAAGCAAATTCCCCCTTTTGAAAGAAAAAATAAATAAGTAAATGAGACACTTGGAAAGACATTTTGCAGAAGAAAATCTACAAAATGGTCAATGAACACATGAAAAAATTGATGATCATTAGTCACCAGAAAAGTGCAAATTAAAACCATACTAACATTAAATACAATGAATATTCCTGGATTGAATCCTGGAATAAAAACAGGACATTAGTGGGAAAATCGAGGCGGTCCAAATGAAAGCCTAAATTAGCTAACAGTACAACAATGTCATCTCTTGTTTGTGGTCAATGGACCAGGGTGACAGATGATGCCATATTAAAGGAAGCTAAGCAAAGGGTTTATAGACATTTCAAATTCAAAGTTACAGAAGCTTTTTGTTGTTATTACAATAAACTGAACTATTCATGACAACAAATTTCCTAACCATTTTTTTCTCATACTGCTGTTCATTTTTGTACAATGTTTGATTTCTCCCCTCATGTGTAACCCCCATAAATCTCCCATTACCATATTACCTGTGAACCAACTGTAAAAAGCTCTTAAATTTTTCTAAAGCCAAAATATTTTAAAATACAAAGCTAAGGGGAAAATGAGGCACTGTTTGAGGCTCACTAGAATTAGTAAAATACAAAAGAACTAATGTTGGGAAGGATATGGAATAATCAGAACTTGCATGTATTTTTGATGGGAGTGAAAAATGGTAGGTACACTTTGGAAGAGAGCATAGCAGTTTTGTTTTGTTTTTTAATATTAAACATATATCTACCTGCCCTAAGACTCAGCATTTCCACTTCTAGATATTAATATGAAAAAGGTGAATATCTATGTCTGAAGAAGTTTGGTAAAAGTTCATGGAAACTTTATTCAAAATAGCCAGAGACTGGAAACAAGCGAGAGGGGCATTAATATGATAACAGAAAAACAAACTGGTATATTCATACAATGTAATCGTACTGAACAACAACAACAAAAAAAAAAGCCTGACAAATTAATGATACAAATAAAACATGTGTGAATCTCAAAAACACGCTGAGTGAAATAAGCCAGACACAAAATTCTGTTTCTCTGAATTTCTAGAATATTTAAACTCAGTCTACAATGATAGAAATCAAACCAAAGGCTGTCTGAGAGTGGGACAAGGTGAACACTGACCAGGAAGGAGCAAAGCAAACTTTTTGCAGATAATGGAAACATACTCCAAGCTGAAAGGGATAGAGTTGGTGAAGGATATGCATTTGTGAAAACTAATCAAGCTGTTCAGTTAAGATCTTTACACTTCACTCCACGAAAATTATACTTCCATAAAACAGATTTTAAAGTAACATAACTATACAATATTCCTTATTTCCTATTCCTGTATAAAGTCCCTACTTCAGTCAAAACAGACCCTTCCCGTTCCAAAAATCAACGCAATAATTACACATTGAAGCTCTTTGATTAGAAAACTTGTTATAGAGTTTTGAAGTCTAATTGGATCACATCCACTTGTTCCCCTCAAAATAGCTGGCAACTGATCTTCACAATCAGGAGACCAAGGGACTGCAGTATTTCCACTCTTTGTATTTTATCCTTTGGCGCACTTTCCACACACAATTTAAGAATACACAAATAGCCCTCTTATCTAAAGGAATCCTAAGTGTTTTACAAACCTTCAAAACACATTTTTAAACTATCTAATATTTTATAGGAGGAACATTTCACGCACACTGAAGTGCACCGACATCTGGCCTGCAACATGGCAGCTGTTTAACAGCCATGACACCTCACAAAAGTTTAGGACAGGAAGTGAAGAATTCTACAGCCAACCGAGGCAAAGACAAGAAAGGCTGAGAGGCAGAAGGCTGCAATGGCTGGGGCTGGAGCGCAGCCAGCACGATGTGGTTAACACCTCTGTTGTAATGAAAAGCACAAGTGTCATTAGCGGTCAGAGCCTCATCTCACAGCAGGCATGTCCCACAGCACAGTGACCTTTTCCTTCCATCAGGAGCACTGGTTTATTTCTAATACAACAGGAACAACACTCCAACTAGACATGCCCCAAACTCCCCTTCCAAGGTCCCCTTTTCCAGGTACTCCACTGCACACGAGCCTGACTGCTGAAATTTAACAAGGTCTTTACCCTGAATGTCAGAGGGTCAAGCCAACACTTACTTGGATATATTTCTTCACAGACAAAAGGAACAGGGAAAGCTGCGATTTGTGTTAAGAGAGGTCAGACAAACACAATGCCATCCAACGGTTCTTTTAGGTACTTTTTAAAATATTTATTTTATTCATTTAATGTTGTCAAATTAAAGGAGAAAATGTTCAGTTCCTTCCACCCCCTCCAATAACCTTCAGTATCTTCCTGATGAAAAGGTCAGCCAGTTTTTGTTGAGCCTGGAGAAGAATTCTAGATGTAGACAAGATGAAAAAAGACCAGAAACTTCTGCATGTCCTTTGGTCAATAGTATCTGCCCTATGAAATCTTCTTGAAAGAAGGGTGTGAATGCGCCTGTAAATAATCATCACACCTTGGCCTCAGCTCCCTGGAAACATAGTCACTCCTTCGTTTAGCTCCAAACTGTTCTGGAAGCTAGACCTCAAATCATTTTTTCCATACACAACTTATCCAGATCGTTCCGTATTCCAGCAACTCCCCATCACTCCTTAGGATTACATAATGATTTGTGCCTTGAATTTCAATGCTTTCCCCTTGATAGAGTCACGAACACACTATCTGAAAAACCAGATGACTGCTACTCAGTACCCAGAATGCCTTGCTACAGGAAGAGATCTGCTCAGGTAAAAGGTACACTCTTCCTTCACAATGCATATAATGTGGGAGTGACACCTCCTGGTTATCAGAAGACACTAAACAGATTCCAACCTTGTAAACTCATCCATTACCAAAAGACAAGTTCTTATTCTTCCATCCTAACCAAAGGACAAGACAGGTCAAAACAGAATTCTAATTAAGGCTGGAATTGCATTTTTCTATAACTGCCTGTATCTAAGCATACAGGTGTGTGTGTATAGGGCTGGAGAGATGGATTTAGTAGAGGAAGAATAAAGCAAAGAAGTCAGACTGAGGCGGTCATTGTTATAGTGCAGATGTAGGGTGGTAAATGTGGTAGATGTGGGATGGATAGAATAAAGAAGAGAAAAATGAAAACAACCCCTGTTAGATGGTGGATGATAATCAGTAAATATTTACAGAAAGGCATCGAGGAGTGGAGCAGCACAAGGAGAAAGTTACTAGAATGTGTCAACTCACTGGCCATGGAGAACAAGCAAATGGTACATCAAATGTCACTATAATATCAGGCCCAAACACCCTGAGGATGGTGGGAACCAAATTTAAGGAAGAAAATGACAGGTTAAGATACACTTACTTGAATTTGAGACAATGACTCAAGACACCAGGTGGAAATGTCCGGTGGAGATAATTATCCAGAAGAGACAGCAGACTGAAGATTTAAATCTAACTACCTACCATCTGCACAGAGGTGGAGTCAAAGTAAAGAGAAAAAGCACCAAGGAAAATTGCATAAAGTGAAAAATTAAGGGCTAAGAACTAGACTTAGACACACAAACACATGCTCAGAAATACAAAATTTTCAAATGTTGCATACAAATCAAGGAAACTAAGGCTTGGAAAAGACCATTGGTATGGGGAATCAGGTAACCATGGTGACGTCTAAGAGTTCAGGTTTAGGCAAGTAATCAGCCAGAGATGAGGGCAGATTCAGAGAACTAATAAGAGTGTGGATTGAAAGTGGAGGCTATGGGACAAACTACGTATTTGAAAACATTGGCAGTAGAAGAAGAAATAGGACTTTATATTATGTGCTAAGCTTAATGTACCTGGGAGAACTTTAACTTTCTCTGTCCATTACTTTAATCTTTACTTTTATTGTAAAATTCCATTATAAAGAGCCATTATGCTATAATCTAAATTAGGTCATACTCTGGGTCAAGTCCTGTCCCCTGTGAGCGTGGCATTATATAGACTTTTGGTTATAATACACCGGAGAAAGCTCTAAGTGTTATCCTGTCTGTGCCACTCCTGTCTGCATAATAACAGGACTGAACTGTAATTTGAATTTATAACACTATATTGTTGTAATACACTTACTATTTGAAATAAATCACCCCATTTCTCTAATTATCTTTCATTGACAACTTTACTAATTTGGTGAGATGATGATTTTGGAGTGTGAAAACCCGATTGAAATAAGATTTATGACTAAATCCAGATGTTTAGACATATTAAACCAGGATGGAGCCTGATGATTTATTTTCTCTCACTACAGGTCAGAGCATATGGCTTAGAGAACATTTAAGAGAAGTGGGCTAATGTATTCATATTTCACAACTGGAACCTTTGGTTTTAATTTGAGAAAATTACCAATGAAATAAACTCGATGAATGTGTACTAAACTCTAATCAAGACTCTCTACTTCACATCAAATTCTCCACCAATCTGCTTCCATAGGGCAAACCTGGTGTGACCAGTAAGGAATTTCTCAAGTATGCAACCATTTAGAGAATTGGGACTTTGGTTATAAGAATTCTTTGAGTCCAGGGCCTCCCTGGTGGCACAAGGGATTAAGATGCAACCTATGAAGCGATCCGCAACCTCTGCAGCACAAGTTCGATCCCCAGCTGGCCAGGGAGCAACCCACATGGTGCAGCAGACCTCTCCTGACATGCCTGCTGCTCCCCTCAGCAGTGTACTTGGGTCAATCTGCCTGTTCAGTTCCCCACTCTGGCTCTGGTGAATACTCTCCCTATCCCCATACACTTTTGGCCTGTACCCCAGCTCTCATATACATAAATAAATAAATCTTAAAAAAAAAGTATTCTTTGAGTCCAAATGTGTAAAGAGAATACAGACACAACAGACCTAATCTTTAAATTTTTCCTTTCAATGAAAAACTGCAGACAGAAAAGACACTTTGCAACTAATTAAGAACTCAAGCAAGAGAGCAGTTATTTTAGGCCTTGCAGGCCACACTCTCTCTGGGGCAGTGATCTAATTCTGCCACTGTAGTGTAAAAGCAGCTATAAAGAATATGTAAAAGAACAAGCATGGTTGTCTCAGTAAAACTTAATTTACAAAAACAGGTGGCACAGTGAAGTGCTCCACAATAATGACAAGAACCAACGATGGACAATGGAGGGACAATGGAGCCAACTCAAAGGGTTCCTAATGGTCAAAGCTAGAATTAATTGAGCAGTGAAATTAGATCATAACCAAAAGGAGAAAATTAATATTCAAGGGTCAATACTGATATTAACAAATGACTGAGTCAGTAAATAAATAGGGGGAAAGAGACAATTCTAACACAGAAGAATAGAAATAATTTATGTAGGTAAGCCATCACCAAAGGGGAGGACCCTAACTCCCAACTCCTACAGCGTAGGTTGCACATAGGGCTTCCTTCCAAAAACTGCATTATGGAAACAGGGGGAGAAAGAGTGACTTTACAGTGAAGAAATCTGACAAACACAACCTCAGCCAAGTGACCCAAGTCGACAGCAGCAGAGAGAAATCATGTTGATAACGTGCACTCTTGACATGACGCGATGAGAATGGCACTTTCCCACTATGTAACCCCAAAGCCTGTAACCCCAGTCTAATCATGAGAAAAGAGTTAGGTAAATCCCAACAGAGAGACATTCTATAATATACCAGACTAGTACTACCCAAAACTGTCTAAGTCCTCAAAAACAAGGGTACGCTGAGAAATCGTCAGCATCCTGCAGGTCCAAGGAGGCATGGTAACTAATGTAGCATGTTATCCTGGATGATGTCCTGGACAGAAATGAGATTACATGTGAAAAATAGAGAAAAATGAATAAAGTATGAACTTTCAGCTAATTTTAAAAGCAATAACAACAACAATAACGATGATGATAATAATAAAAATAATAATAATTAATGGCAGGCCAGCTTTGTCTTGGGACCACTTGGGTTAACTGCTTTTTTCACTATAGGTCATGGTAGTTTCCCACAGCACAAAACAAAACATAAAAAGAGACGACAGGGTCTTCAGAGACTCTTCAGTCTAGCCCCTTATTTTACAGCTGAGAAAACAGGAGCAGAGAGGTTAATTGTCTTGCCCAAAGTCAACCAGCCTAGAAGTGTCTAAAGTTACTAGCTCTAAGGAACCTAAAGCTGGGAGTCGGGGGTCTAATTTCCAGCTAACATCTTTATATTACTCTGTGTTGCTGTATTCTTCCCTTTCCTTATATACATAATTCCAAGTCACTCCAGAAACAAAGCAGCACTTGGCAATTCGTCTGACTTTGGGGCTCTGAAAAAGAAAATTCTAGCATGCCTTCCTGTTTCTTCCTAAATAAGATTTTTCCTCTTGAAGTTCCTGCAACTAAAAGCTAGAACCTATGAAGCACCAGAGACCAGAAAGACTGACTCCTAACTGCTTTCCATCTCCTGATCTTGTTTACATGTGTTTGTCTGCAAAAGTTTTAATGGAATAAGAGAAAACTAGTGCTTTAATTTCCCAATAAAATCTGTGCCACAGTATGAGTCATTGTTTGCTTTTTTTACACTAGTCAGAGTAAAGCCTTCTGGTTTTAATAACTAATACTGCTGAGTTCAATAAAAAGCACTTAATTTAATTTAATCCAAACCTTGATCAATGCCAGCTTCCCCTGGAATTTTATCTTTGTTTTAATTTGAGTCTCCATGTTCAGAAAAATAAAGGGCAAGGGGAAAGGAACAGAAGTCAATTAGCTTGTAGGCTTGTTTCTAGGCAGAGGACATGAAAATACAAGATTGACAGGTAAACTCTAATCCTCTAATATTTCTGCCCCACTAGACAAACTTTTCCTGGCAGAATTAATGTTTTCTTTAGCCTTGAATAAAGAAACTGAACAATTCACAGCCCCATTTGGAAAATGTTTTTTAAATAAAATATCCCAAAGTCAATTAGTATCAGATTTCTAAGCTAGAAGTATATTGCCTTTAATGTGTTAATAATGGAGAGATATGCTACTGTAAAATTAGATACAGAAAGTCTCCTGAGTCAGTCTGTTTGAATACTAAAGCAGCCAGATTCAGTGCTTGGGAGACTGCGATAACTATGGGAACTGAAATGGAAATAGGAAAAAGCAATCCTGAGGATAGTTTGATAAACTTTTCTTAAACGGTCCCTTTATTATTGCCCTGGAATTCAGCCCTATGTCTAAAAACATTTTAAAAGAACTGCCTTTTACTATTATTAGTAATACTATTAACTGACACTATTTCCTTAACTGAATACCTAAAAGTTCCTATTGCATTGTTAAGTGTAAACCAAAAACTTTTCAATGATTGGGGGGAATTATAAAAATCATTTTAGTTCAATCACATAGTTTTTCAGCACCTATGCATTTAGAGCTATTGTAAAGGATCTGAGAAGAAAACTGAGCGCCAGGACCAGCTCCCCACAGAGCAGAGTTTACAGCAGCCCCATGTCCTTGCCATCACCCTAACATGCTAATTGAACAGTGGACTATAGGGACAAGGCGGCCAATCTCTTGTAGAATTTCAAACTTCAGTTTTTCTGGCACCTGATTTCTCCCTGGGGTTTCATGCCCAAGCCTGATCCAAACACAGTTCACAGACTTTGAATGTTAACCCTGGGAAGAGACTTGAAAAGCACTAAGTCAGTGATTCACATACTTATGGATTTCATGTAACATTTCAAAAAAGATTATTGAGGGCAACACACAAAAACAGGGTCATTCATTTTCTTACAGTCACTCGATTTAGCAAAATAAAGACATTTAAAATAATAGCTTCCATTAATTATCAGCACCATTTCATAATGTCATAGACATTTTAATAACAAAACTGTGGGAAGGATATAAACTTGGAACTTAAAAATTAAATAAATTTAGCTTCATTAAAAACTCACCACATGGTTTATATCTTCCTATTTCATCCTAAGTTGCTGAAAACTTCATCATCAACTGTCATTCATTTTTAGACAATTGTTTAGGAAACCACCAACCAGTCCAAAATCCTTTCACTTTCTGATAAGGACACTGGCTCCCTGAGAGATGAAGAGACAAGCTCAAAGAAATCAAATCGGCTAGTGGCAGAGATTAGACCAGAACCCAGATCTCTAAATTCAGAGTATGTTGCTTTTCCACTGATAACAGATTATTTCATTTGCTCAACATACATTTCCTGATCTCAACCTAAAAGATTTTGAAAAATCTAAAAAGGTGATTTCTCCTCTAGAATGTATGGATAAAAATAGATATAAAGAGGTAGGAAGTGGTTTGGAGAAGAGAGAATAACAGCTCCAATTTACAGAATAACATGGTGTGCAGGGAAATACAGATTGCTCTGACAGTTGTAGAAAAGAGGGAACCATTTACAGCTGGGGACTTCCTGATATCTTTATAGGAAAGTCCATATTTTATTTTTCTTTTTGTGGTATTAAATTTTTTTTATTTATTGTGGTAAAATACATATGATTATTGTGGTAAAATACATATGATATAGTATTGATATTTACCATCTCAACCATTTTTTTGAAAGATAGTTTTTTAAATTTTTTTTTACATCATTTTTCATTTTTGAACAATATTTGCTTCCCCCCACACCCTCAAGTGTAGTCCCCATAGAGTTTCCTTTACCAGTGCACCCGTGCACCATCACCTCAGTCCCCTGTGCTCCTCTCTTCCTCCCTCCCTCTGACCCCTCTCCTGCCTCCCCCCCCTGCAGTATGTCTTTGATTTATAATTGTCCGGTTTTGCTTTGTTGTGTTTTGTACTGTTATTAATTTTTTACACTGATGTCTTGTTTGGTTCCCCTATATTCCTGCTATAAGTGAAACCATCCAATATTTTTCTTTTTCGTTCTGGCTTATTTCATTGAGCATAATTCCTTCTAGCTCCATCCACATTGCTGCGAGTTTATCTTTTTTGATTGCTGAATCATATTCCACTGTGTATATATGCCACATCATCTTGATCCAGTCATCTATTTTTGGGCATTTGGGTTGTTTCCAGGTTTTAACTATTGTAAATAGTGCTGCAATAAACATAGGGGTACAGGTGTTCTTTTGAATCAATGTTTTTGTGTCCTTTGGGTAGATGCCTAGTAGAGGAGTTGCCGGGTCATATGGTAGCTCCATTTTCAGTAGCCTGAGGAACCTCCAGACAACGGAAAGTCCACATTTTAACTAGGTCTTAAAGAAATAGTAGAGTGAATTGTGTGAGCAAAAATTAGTAGGAAAGTAAGTTAAAGATCTATAAATAGTGGAATATCAAGTCTTTGAATTTGAACAAAATTTAAGTGTAAATAATAAGGAAAGAACAAGAAAGGTTGTTAGGCATTTCAGTAAATATTAAATGTCTGAAAAGTTTACACCAATGTATCTCAAACTTTAATGTGCAGATTTTGGGGGCCAGAGACTTGACATAGATCTGGGTGAGACCTGGGAATTCATTTCCAGTAAGTTCCCTTGCTGTCCATCTGTGGATCCTAAAGTGAGTATTGCTGTAACATTCGACAACATTTACACATCAATGAAAGCAGCCATGGCCAACTGAGACATTCTGAGCAGTGGCTATACACTCTATTATTGTCTACTTATTCAGCCATAATGGATTGAAAAACAGAATTACCCGAAGACTATTTATTAATAGCAGATCTTCAGAATCCTCTCTGTTGTGACTACAGATGTTCTCCCAAAAAGAAATAATCCCAAACTCAGTGAGATCTTTGGGGATTCAGATTCTTGATTCTGCTAAAAGAGGACATCAAATGAAACTTGTCTGTAATTGAAAAAAAGTCTATATCAACTATTATTTTCTGAAAGTCAAAAGACTAGGAAGGGAACTAAATGTGTTCATTAGCTACTGCTTTGAAAATATTTAAGCACAAAATATTATAAAGGCTAAATGACACGTACTGGGAAGGAAAACGGCCATGGAACCAGCCTTTTTAGGCACCCTCATCTTCCCTTAGAAGTACAAATAATTTTAACAATATACCTTCCAAGTTTGGGGAGAAGCAGACTCATGAACTGCAGGCTTATGGAATAGAAATCAGACTTGATTCCTGTGATTTCAGAGGTCAGAACCACCACCAGTGGGTAGAAATGTGAAGGGACACCGAGTGCAGTTAATGATAAGAATTTGTTTTAAAGGAATCATGTTCTACATCTGTTCAAAGATGACTGGAAAACCTCACAGTATGAGGCCAACACCCTACCCTAGAAGTGCTTCAAGCAAAACTGGCTAATAGTTTGGCAAGTTTATTGCAAAAGGAAATCAAGCAAGGTTCAGATAATAGATTGTCCTAGAAGACCTCTAAAAAGTCAAATCTAAAAATTAAGGACTCCTTTCTTATCTCAGCCAAGAATCATGAAAAGATTGATCAAATAATTCAGAATAGATACAACATTCCTCATGAGGATGAATGTTAATTGCAGTTTCAGGATGTTGATAATTCAGCTATCATGTGGCATGTCCAGTTTGAGCTGCTGTTAAGGTTTGGGAATCCAGACTCTTGAGAATTCTTCCTTCTATGGATTGTTACTGTTCATTGGCTCAGACTCTTTACAACTGTTTTGATATATTCTTTCAGTACATACTTTTAAGCACCTACTTCATACCAGGCACTCTACTTATGTGTCATCCTCAAATAAATATACCCAGTCACTATATGGAATGAAGTCTCTCTAATTTCAAAGAATCTGACTCCCTGGTACAGGGGGAGTTAGTAATAACAAAGAGAAAAGGTAGAGGAAACAAGGACATCCTTAAAGAGCTCTCCTATCCAGGAATATTTCCCCACACCTGACAGTTTATAAAACTCAATAAACAGGAATCCTTTCTCTTGGTCCTTGAAGATTTATGTCTATTAAAAAACAAATATTTCCTGGGAAGAGAAATAACTTAAGACTCTAGCAGCTTAATCACTTCCCCTCTTTGGACTTCAGTTTCCCTACCTGTAAAATAAGTGGTTTTGACAAGATGATCTCTCCTCCAGCTATGAAAATCTAGGACCTAGTAAGCCTATAGGCCAGAGAAAAGGAACAGCTTATGGCTGGGTTTTTGAGGTTGTCTAGAAACAGAGACTGGAATCATAAGCAGTCCAAAGTACTTACAATGATCAAACCCTCTCCTAACCCTGAAGTTACAGGGGAAAATTTAAACATGCCTCCAAGCCTCATGGGCAATTCACTCCCTCAGAGCTGTTGGATAACCTTTGACTAATAAAGATTAAACAAATAAATATAAAAAATGGTTCTATCCAGTATCCTGAGAGGCCAATTTGCTGTTAATGGCAATGTTTAGGCCCTAAAAGGGTATTAACTTACAGAGTAGTTAAGTCTCCAAACACAGACCAGAGCTTTAAAAGATGTACAGGTGCCAAAATTAAGGGCCAAATTACCAATCTGTTTTAAATGATGGTCTGGGAATGCTCAGTATGACAAGGAAAATGTATGACAAATAATATCTTCAATACAAAGAAAAAGTTGCTTGAATTTATTAGAGGAAATGTACTCCCTCTTGGGACTTCTTTTTTGCCCACTCCCCAAAGAGGTGATTTTTCAAAATCAACTTGAAGACACAGCTAATGCAAAATGACCCTTTAAGCACAAAATAAGCTCATTTTTAATGAAAACAGTTTCCACGTCAGCATTTGCCAAAACCTTTGAGAACTTAGAAATCTCAAGGAAATGCACATTCCATTAGTATCAAAACTAGGTGCTTCCATGATATGCTAAATGTCTGCATGACTCAACATGTGCAAAAGCTTTAGCCAGAGAAAAGCCTGCTGCTTCTCTGCTCACCGACAAGTTTAAAGAATTGCATTGGCAGCCCTGCTGGATGACAGCAGGATGACTTCCTGTCAAGTAACCTCCATCCTCCAAGGTGACAGGAAATGGGTTTAAACACTGGTAATATCACTAATCAATTTGAGGGAGCACATGTTCCCAGCCTGCAATTGTGAAGTTTGGTTGCAATGTGTAGCTGCTTGCTGGGCCATGTGATTCAGCATAATGACAGATGAAAGGAAAGGTCAGATTTACTAAGTGTTGAAGAGGTGTCATCAAGAGCTGCATATTACTTCAAGATGTCCTCTCCATCCGAGGCATCTTGCATAAACGAGTGAATTTCTCCTGCAGAATTCTTCAGGTTCCCAGTAACTTCTATGGAAGCTCCCAAATTTATTTCAACACTTGAAGAATTGGAGTTTCTCTTATTCCTGATTGAGACCAAATACTCTAACAGTCTTACCTTTATAAGATCCTACCTTGTTCTTCAAGATAAGTGCTTGCCTGCATATACTTTCAAGTTTTGCCAAATCCACTCATCAAGTTAAAATAGCAAGATTTTCCTCAAAACTTCCTTCTAGTCCCCTAGTATCTTAATGCTCCAGGGACAGAGATGATTTACCCCATAAAATACAATTAGTTTTTCTTCTCAAAGCTGCACTATGAAATTTTATTTTAAAGAGGGCATAAGAAAATGTTTCCCTTTATTTAGAGAACCAGAAGGGACTTTAAAGACTTTCTCCTGAAGCCTATTCCTATTACAGTCATTTCTATCATAAACATTTTGAGCATTTATTCTATGTCTGCAACTGTGCTAGCAGTACAACAAGTAGAGCCAGACATGGCCCCTGATCTCTTCAGGACACTTAATTAAACAATGAAACATTAACTAAGTAATTATTCAAATGAATGCATAATTCATAAATTAAGTTCATAATTATTACATAATTATTCAATTGATATTAAGCTATTAACTAGAGATGAGTAAATACACATCAAAAGATAAGTGGCTTTCTAAGGTCCCACAGTAAATCTGTTAGATAATACCAGTCTCCCGGCTCCCAGTCCAGTTCTCTTTAACTCTGTATCCTGTACAATTCAGTGCAATTCCCTTGGACTGAAAAATGAAATGATATTCTATTTCCAAGGCAATCTCACAGCAGCTTTTCTAGAGCAGAGTTTTCAAAGCTTTGTACCTCCTTTCACACCTATAAAATGTTATTCTTGCTTCATAGTAAAACCTGGGAGAAAAGCAGGGGGAGGGGTATGTTTCTTTACTGGGGTTGAGCAGGAAAATCTAAGTTTTTGTGAAGAACACCCAGGATAACCTGCCCCCAAAGAAAAAAGGCATGTGTGGAGATATGTGAGGAGTGGCATCATAAGTGGTTATCTAGAATAATGGCTAGTTTTTGTCTTAAACACAGGCTGAACATGGTGACATTTCTGCTTAACAGACCATGAACACAGAGGCCATGTGCATGACTTGGCAAACAGAACAACTATCTGGCACGGGAGACGCTTTTTGACAAGGATAGTGGGGTCAGGGGCCTCAGAAGCATTTTCTCAAAAGTCAAGATAACAGGGCTAGGTAGTCCATTTCCTCTTCCCCAGAGGGGGAGGAAAGAACATAAAAGAATTCTGGGCTATCTAATCCCTTCATTAAGACCTTTACAGTTTCTTTTTTTTTTTTAAGATTTATTCATTTATGCATATAAAAGCTGGGGTACAGGCCAGAGGTGTGGGAGGTGAGAGGATAGAGTGGGGAACAGAACAGGCAGATTGACCCAAGTACACTGCTGAGGGGAGCAGCGGGTGAGTCACGAGAGGTCTACCGTGCCATGTGGGTTGCTCCCTGGCCAGCAGGGGCCAGGAATCAAATTTGTGCTGCAGAGGCTGCAAACAGCTTCATAGGTTGTGTCTTAACCCCTTGCGCCACCAGGGAGGCCCTAGAGCTTTACCGTTCTTGTAAACTATAAAACTTTCTCCCATAAATATCACTCCTCTCACAGCTTACATTTCTGTATCCACAGGAAGGAAGTTCTACTCAACATTCAACCTGCAAACTATGTCACTAATCAATATTTGCTAAATGCACAAATGGTATGGGCAGTAGCATCAATCTACATTTGCAAACATTAATAAATAAAAAGATTTTATTGAGAGCTCTGTGATAGATGCTATGTCCAGGCTGTGAATGCATTATTTTACTTAGTCTTTTTTTCTTAATTTTAATAATTCCATAAAATAGCTAATGTTACTATACCCATTTCACAGAGGAGAAAATAAAGGAAGTTTAGAAAGGTTAAAAGACCTTTCAAGGTTACTAAGTTAATAAAGACAAGAACCAGGATTTTAATGTAGTTCTGGAACACTTCAAAGCCCATGTCCCTGATCACCACATTTATTGTCTCCTTGACGGTCAAGGCAGGGCAAAATATAGATCATCTCACCACAGGCTTTACTTTCAATTAATCAGGGCAGTTTCAGCAGCAAACAAAAAAAAAAAAAAAGTAGTATAACAATGCAATAATATAATGTTTCACATAAAAAGAGAAGTCTTAAAGTCATGTGTTTTTAGGGTTGATTAATTCATGGCTCAGCAATATTTTTAATGACGCAAATCCTGTTTGGCTTCTGCTCTGCTAACCTTGGAGTAGTTAGTGGATTTTGTCTTCAGGTGTGTCCCTTACTGGTAGCAAGATGGCTGCAGCAGCCACAGGCATTACTCCTCACACAGTTGAGTCTAAAGGCAAAAAAGGGGCTGTTGTCCTCAGCGCATTTCTTTTAAAAGTGAAGAAAACTTTTCCAGAAGTCCCCCTCAACCTCCAGTTGTACTTTATTGGCCATTCTCAAACCAATCACTGGTAAGGAAATTAGAAACACCACTATTGACTAAAAGTAATTAAGATTCACCTACTTAAGGTTAGGAAGGAATTAAGCTTCCCCTGAAGCATATAGCTGCTGTTTCTGGACAAAACTAAGGCCCTTTTTAAAAGGAAAAAGGTCAGGAATAGCTATTGGGTAAGAAACTAATAATAACTGCCACATACCCAAGCCAAGTCATAAGTGAAACTAAAGCTATATCAACTGAGGCATTTTTAACCACTGCCAAATACTAGTTGACAAATGCTTTCAAATCTAATTATGTTCAAAGGCAAAGTAGTAATCAATTCCAATCTTTTATGCTTTAGGAATAAGAGGAAATTGTACAAGCAACCAAAATAATCAGTTTTCAACCCATCTGATGTCAAAGAAAAAAAAAAACTTCGTTTCTTTCTGAGTTCAGACTCTAGACAAAGAGAAGGAAATGTGTACAGTAGCCTCATTATCTGAGGTTTCACTTTCCAAGGTCTCACTTCCCCATGGTCAACCAGGGTATAAAAATAATATGGACAATAAGACATTATGAGAAAGAGAGATCAAAGTTACATAACTTTTATTATAGTACATTATACTAAACAGTCATATATAGTATAATATACTAAACAAATATACTATTATTACTATTGTTTATTTATTATTGGTTATGGTTGCTAATCTCTTGCTATGCCTAATTTGTAAATTAAATTTACCATAGACATGTAAGTGTAAGAAGCAACATAGACAGAGAGTTTGGTAGTATCCACTTGTCCAGGCATCCCCTAGGGGTCTTAGAACATATTCCCTGAAGATAAGGAACGGCTGCTACAGAAGCCTTCCAGCCTCCCTGCCTTTGACCAGAAGACAAACTACTTGCTGTATCAAGGGCCCAAGATAGTCCCTGAGTACGTAACTGTTTCAGAATTTCTTCAGGTTGAAACCATTTCTATCTGTTCATTCCTAGAGATATGTAAATCTTGGACTGACTCATGTTCTCTGACCCTTAATTTTGGGATGATATCTCTGCTTATATAAATAGTTTAGAAATAACATATGTGAAAATTCTTGGCTAATTTTAATTTGCTGTGCCAAAAAAAGGGACTACTTAAAGCTATAATTTTAACCAGGATATAACTTACCTGACCAAAATCTATTTATATATAGATATACCTAGATATCTATCTTATACATAGATATATAAAATTGGCCCCAAACAATTTGGCTTTCTGAAAAGCTTTTGCCAGTATTCTAAGAACTTATAGTTGGTAGATAGATAATATTTCAGAAGGTTGTACTAATTCTCTACCTCTACATGTCAAGTGTATTTCCCTATCTCGTGACCACAGATGTGATTGGCTTTGTGATCTGCTGTGGCCAACAGAATGTGGCTTAAATGACAATGACCTATTTCTAAGCCTAGGCCTTAAGAGGCCTGCATGTTTCCATTTGTTCCTCTTGTATTCTACCATTACTGTAAGAACATGCCCAGGTGAGCTCTCTGGAACGAGGAATGGAGATTCCTGAACAAATGTCAGTCCAGATCAGCTAACCATTGCAAGTAGCTGACCCTCAAACTTATAAATAATAACAAAACCACCGAATTTGGGGGTTATTTGTTACATAACAATAGCACACCAATACGGTGTTTAAAGTGCTGCCATACCCAACCAAAAAAGGAAGTGAATAAGCAAATTGAGGCATCCCCAAAAAACAAGCTTCCCAAGTAATTTTGTCCTCATTTCTTTCTATTAACAATAACACTCAAGAGTGATTCCAGGTAATTTTCTTCTTTGGACAACGTTGCTAGGAGATAAATTCTTTCTCCAGCAATTCTCTTAGTACCTCTCATCCAAAATTGGTCATCTGTATTGTTTACTTGTCTGCCTACTTTAAATAAACTCCTGAAGAATGTGGGCTGTATCTATACTGAATGTATCAATATTAAAAACGTTAAATAAGGCTTTGCCTGGCATGTAAGAGGTGCTCAATAAAAGGTACTACAGTCAAGATAATGACCATGCCCATCACCCCCGAAAGTTTCCTGTGTCCCTTCACTATCCTACCATCTTGTACCCAGTGAATCACATTATTTTACATTCTGGGCAATTTTGTATAAATATAAGCATTTTGATACTGATATAATCTTTTCAACTTTCTTTTATTTAGTGTTTTCACAGTATAACCTTTTCTATCATTTCTTTTTGTGTATGTATTACAATACACGTAACATAAAATTTATCAATTCTATTCCTCTTCTTTCATTTCTGTACTGCCACGTATTCTTCTGGTATCATTTCCTTTCTTTTTCAAGCACTTCCTTTTAAGTGATAAATGGTATTCCATGGTATAGTATTATTTTGAAAGAGGTTTTTCTAGAAATGAATTATTTTCATTAGTCTGAAACTGTTTTTATTTCACCTTCATTCTGAAGGATATTTTTACCTGACACAGAAGTCACAGTTGAGAGTTCTTTTCTTTCATCCCTTAAAAAAATGTTGGCCCACTTCTTTCTGATGCCTATGGTTTTTGATAAGAAATCTGATGTGTCTGAATCATAGTTCTATAAATATACATAATTTATCCCTGGTGGCTTTCAAGATATTTACTTTACTTTAAATTTTCAACAGATTAAATCTGATGTAGATTTCTTTGGATTTATATTACTTGGAATTCTTTTTTTTTTATTATTGAGGTAATTCTGATTTATATTGTTGTTTGTATTTTGGAAGTATAGGATCTCCCCCTTCTGGTGCTGTTACTATAGTGCTCCCACCACCAAAGCACCCATACTTCACCAATGTAGTCCATTGTGTTCCCTTCCACTATGCGCTTGCCCCTGCATCTTCCTTCCCCTCTATGTCTCAGTTCTATAGTCTGCTGTCAAGGGCTAGTTTTTGAATTTGGCCTTATCTAAACCTTCTTGAAACCATAGATTGTTTTTTACCCAATTTGATAAGTTCCAGACGTTATTTCTTTAAATATTTTTCTCCATTTCACTCCTCTCTCTCTGAAACTCCAAAGACAAAAATGCTAGACATTTAGTACTGACCACAAAGCCCTGAGTATCTGCTAAATTATTTTTCACACTTTTCCTCTTTTTATTTCAGATTGGATAGTCCCTCCTAATGTATCTTCATATCCACTGACACTTTCATCTATTATCCCCACTCTGATGTTAAGCTTCTGCACCAAGTTTTTTGTTTTAGTTATTGTGTTTTTCTGTTCTAAAATTTCCATTTGCATCTATTTTATATTTTCTATTTCTTTACTGACACGTCTATATTTCCACTTGTTTTAAAAGTGATTGCCTTAACTTGTTAGAACATTATTATAAGAGCTACATTAGAGTTTTTGTCAGATAATTCCAGTATCTGTCATCTTGTCATTTGCATCTATTGAGTGTTTTTTCCACTACAAGTTGATATTTTTCCAGCTATTTGCATGCCATGTAATTTTGAATATAGCCTGGTATAAGTATGATCTAAGACTATGGGTCTTATTCAGTCCTGTGGCAGATTTTGGCATTTTTGTTTTAGTGGGGTATCAACCCAGATGAGATTGAGCCATAGGTTAAAACCAGTCTTTCATGGGTTATGGTTTCAATGATAGTTCTGTTTTCAAAGTCTTTAGAGTGTTGTTTCAATATGTTCTGCATTTGTGCCACAGTGGTCAATATGGTACTGGAACGGCTTTTAGTTTGGTTCTCAATGGTGTTTTTAGTTTGGTTTTTTAGTTTGGCTTTTAGTTTGGTTCTTTTTTTTTTTTTTTTTTTAAATAGAGGCATGTTTTATTTATTTATTTGTTTGTTTGTTTGTTTGTTTTTTGTTTATACATGCACTGGGTACAGTCAGAAGTGCGGGAGGGCAAGAGAATTCACCAGAGCCAGAGCGGGGAGCAGAGCAGGCAGAAGGACCGAAGTACACTGCTGAGGGGAGCAGCGGGCGGCAGGAGAGGTCTGCGCGCCATGTGGGACCCTCCTCCGGTGTCCGGGGAGCAGCTGGGTATCGAACTGGCACTGCAGAGGCCGCGGGCAGCTTCGCAACCCAGAGCTCAACCGCTGTGCCACCGGGGAGGCCCTAGTTTGGTTCTTAATATGGTGTTTAGGATCAGATTCATGCATGCCTAGCCCAGCTCAGGGATGAGCCTTATAACACATAAACAAAGGGAAAAAAACTCAGTAAATTACCTCAGCTCTTCCTTTGACAAATTTCATTCTCATGGTGCTTGCATTTTAGTTTTGTTAAGTAGACCAAAGCTACTTTTGACCTAATATTCATGTTATCCCACCAATAAGGGAATACTCTTCTAATTTATTCAATGCCCCATTAATTATGAGGATACCTGACTGGTGAGAATAGGAACTATTCCCAAACCTGTATAAAACCTGTAGAGTGTTCTACTTCTTTTGGGTGGACATTCCCTGGCCATTAACAGTTACATCACACACAAGTATTAGTCAGTAGTTAACTGAAAACTCAATGGTTACCCTATTAAGATCTCTGAAGTTCTCTCTGTGTACAGATATGAGCTCTGGCCATGTTGGTCTCTCTGGTCTCTCAATTTTATCTCTCATTTTGGGTAAACTCCTGGGTTCCATGTTGGTTTCCTCCTCCCTTCACTGAAGTCTGGAAACTCTTTACAAGCATTATGCTGGTGAAAATATAGAGCTTATCTCATTTCCTTCTCTTTGTCAAAGACCACTGTCCTGCATTATCTGGTGTGCTGTCTTCAAAATTATTGATTCATAAATTTTGCCTGGTATTATAGATGTTTCAGGTGGGAAGGTAAATCCAGTCCCCATTACTCCTTCTTGGTCACAAGCATAAGTCTCCAATAGGAGGAGAACCCTTGGAGAAATCTTCATCCTTTATCCCTATTCGCTCCCCAAGAGAGAATAAGAATTTTTAGAGCATTCTTCAATTATAAGATGAGCTCTGAAACTGAACAGACAAATTTTCCCCTTCCTTGTTCTAAAGAACATTTCCAAGCAGACTAAGACACTATTTGCTCTTAAATAGTCTCAGTTGTTCAACCCTTCCATATAAAACACATAAAACTAGTAAATTTAAAATAAAAATATATTAATACAAAGGAAAAGAAGCACATAAAAACACTGAGACCAAGTCACCAAAAGCTGCTTTTCAAATAAGAAGAATTTTCTCTGTGGGTGGGTTCCTGTCAATAGTCTTAGTATTTCTACTCCAATCGTTATTTTATGTAACCTTATGCAATATCTCCTGAATACCTAAAATTTATACTAGAGGCTAAAGAAATAAAAAAAAATTTCATAAAGTCCCTACCTCAAGGAATTTACAAATACTCAAATTGCCACAATATATAGCACAATTTAAAAAAAGCCTCTCTATGACAAACAAATTCCTTCTTTTTCAAGTGGAATAAGAGAATGCTTCATATAAGGAGGTAGAATTTGTTTGAAACTTCTGTAGGCTAAGATGGAGGAAGGATGGGAGAGAATTCTAGGTAAAAGAGGCATAAAAAGGAAAAGATATAACTAGTTATAAGGACCAGAACTGTTTTGATAATGTTTGGATTATTTATAGGATAATATTAGGAGACAAAGCAGGGAAAACTATGAAAGTTCTCAAATACAAGGACAAGAAGTTAAGCAGGTCCATCTTTAAGGTAAATGGGACATATTGGCAATGGAAAAAGAATAGGCTCAGCACTTTTTATGCTTATGTAGTGAATGCCAGAAGTTCAAATATGGCAAGCTATTAGTCAGTGAATTTTGTTCCTGAGAATCCCACTACCTTATTAAGTATGAAAGCAATCACAACATTCACAAAATATACATGAATCAACCTAGTCTTTTAGTCTTAGTTTGAATGTCTGCATCAATCACACCACATATATCTGGCTCAAGTATAAGCATAATAATCTTAATCTACACTTGCCACATCATAAATAAGACACTTTAAAGGTGTTTTTCATAGATATTGCTGAATGTTTGGAGCACATTGTAAGAAAGTGAGAAACAGCTGTTGCATCTAGATTCAGCAGACACTTATTTGCACATAGGACAATGTTTAGAAAATGTCTTCAACCTGTTCCATTACTTCTTGAGATCATGAGTTTCCCCTTCTGTTCACCCACTGCTTGAACAAAGAGGTAGAGAGGGGGAAAAAAATCAGTATATAAGAAATGATGGGTCCAAAAAATTTAAAAAAAAACACACTTATTCAACCATTAAAAATTCAGTAATCTTCAAAGCGAATTCCATGCAACTCTAAGGATTTCCACCCCCCACCCCGACTGTGTGCCTTCTTCCATCCCTCTCAACTCATGTATTCATTTTCACATTTATGCCTCTGTTTTTAAAATTTTTTTGGGGGGGGGTCTCTCCTAGTGGCTCAGGTGGTTGAGCGCTGCGCTGTGAAGCTGTCCGCAGCCTCTGCAGCGCCAGTTCGATCCCGGCCGGCGAGGGTCTTATATGGCGTGGCAGACCTCTCCTGTCACGCCTGCTGCTCCCCTCAGCAGTGTATTTCGTCAGTCTGCCTGTTCTGCTCCCCACTCTGTCTCTGATGAATCATCTCACCCTCCCACCCTCCCATGCATCTGGCCTGTACCCAGTTCTTGTATAAAATAAGTAAATAAATCTTTTTAAAAAAATGTTTTTTTAATCATGTATGGTTGAACACTTATTGATGTAGGAATTATCTTGCTGCCTGTATTAGTGCTGTAACAAATTACGAGGCTTCAACAATACAAATTCATTATCTTATATTATTGGAAGTAAGAAGTATGAACCGGGTCTCACAAAGCTAAAATTAAAATGTCAGCATGGCTGATTTCCTTCTGGAAACTTGGAGGGGAGATTTCCTTCCATTTTCTAGTTTCTGGAGACCAAATTAAGATCATGATGATATCACTATATACTTATTAAAAGTTAAAATAAAAATATTACAATATTATATGCTGGCAAGAATGCAAAGAAACATTGCTGACAAAAGTGTAAAATGGTACTTGAAAAACAGCTCAGCAATTTCTTTAAAATTTAAATACCACACAGTAATCGTATTTCTGGGCATTTATCCCAGAAGGAAAACTGTGTCCACAAAAAAACCTATACACACTTATTCATACATTGTAATAACCAAAAACCAAAGTCAACCAAAATGTCTGTAATAGGTGAAAGATTAAACAAAGTGGGGTACATGTATACCATGGAATAGCACTTACCAATAAAAAAGAAAGGAAGTTCTGAGACACACCAGTATTCTAAGCATGTTTAAGGCAGCCTAGGCTAAACTATGTTTGGTAGATTGAGGGGTATTAAATGTTTTCTTGACTTATGATGAGTTTATCAGGATACAACCCCCATTGTAAGTGGAGGAAGATCTGCAGTTATGCGAGATGTAACTAATGGAGGAAAACGGAACTCAACTCTAGATCTTTGCAACTTCCTGCATATCGCTAATTGCTAAAATGCTCCAAAATTAAGCTTCAAAAATCTAATCATATAAATTCAACACCCTGTATCAATGTCCCTCTCATTCACTCCATCACTTCTCTGTATTACAAAGGGAGTTAGAAGACATTAAATATGAAATGAAATAACTAATCTAGAAGTTGCAGACCAGAAACCCTTGGGCTAGATTTGGCCCAACAGATTTGCTTTCATTGGCGTTAACAGCATTAGTTTTGGGTTTTGGTTTTTTTCCAAAGTCTTTGGAATGAGCATATGAGCTCTAGTTCACCAGTTTCTGTGCCTTTGTAATCATAGTCTCTGCTCCACTCATATAAATCCCTGTCTAATTCTTAAAGGCTTTTGTTTGCCACTCAGATGAATCCTTTAACATGGTGTGAAGCAGAGATCTGAAGTGGTAAAATAAAATGTTCATAATCAAAGACTTCTGATTCCCAGTCAGTGTCCTACCTACTTTTCAAAGTTACTTCACCTCCTATGGGTAATACTCTCATTCTAACAGAATAAATATCTGAACCTATGTTTCAAAGTCTTATTCACCTGCCTCAAGCAAGGCACCAACCACATCAAGCCTCTGTTAAAATGGAAATACTTGCCTTTCCCAATTCACAGGACTACTGGAATTGCTAAGTATGACTAGAATAGTTAAGTAAGTTCACCACTTAAAGTCCAAATCTGTCTTTCACCATAGCATTGCCCCTTTCCCTTATTTACCAACCCTCTTTCTCCTTCCCTCTGGCAACCACTAATTGGTCTTATAGTCTAAAAGTTTACTTTTTTATTTATTTACTTCATCTGTTTGTTTGGTTTCTCTGTATATCACATATGAGTGAAGCCATATTGTGTTTGTCTTTCTCTGTCTGACTTATTTCACTAAACATAATTCTCTCTAGGCCCATCCATGATTATGCAAGTGGCAGGATTTCATCTTTTTTCAGCTGAATAGTATTCCATTGTGTATATATATACCACATATTCTTTCTCCAGTCATCAAGCAATGGACTTAGCTTGTTTTCAGTCCTTCATTATTAAAAACAATGCTGGAATAAACATGTATCATAATAACCATATATCTCTTCAAATTGGTGTTTTTGTATTTTCAAGGAACATATCCAAAAGTGGGATAACTGGGTCATATGTAATTTCCATTTTTAATTTTTCAAGGACTCTCCACACACACAAGAGTGTATAAGGTTCCCTTCTCTCCACATCTTCTCCAATACTTGGTCTCTGTGATATGGGCCATTTCCATGCGTGTGAGGTAATATTTCATTGTTTTGATTTGCATTTCCTTAATAATAAGAGATGATAAACATCTTTTCACATGTCCATTGTCTACCTTACATCTTCTTTCCAGCGTCCAGTCTGAGAATGGACCATGACAGGCTTCTCAATCCGTTTCTGCATTTGCTCGTTCTGTTTGACAATTATTTCAGTATTATCTAATAACACAGTTGTTGCTAAACATTTCGAAGATTAACCAAGGAGTACATTTTTCAAACTTGGTTAGTAGAAATTTAAGAAGTTTAATTTGAAGAGTCATAAAATGCACTAGCAAAATCTGGTTTAAGAAATAAATGTCAAAATGACCCTTAAAACAATATGAAGTTGGATTTAAAGTGAATGGAAAATAGGTGATAAAAGTTTTTTAGGTTATCAGGAGGCTAGCAAGTTATTTTCAAGAGAAATGAGGCTGAGTTTTACTCAGAAACAAAAATAATTAGTGGATTTTGAGTTATATCTTCCTAGAATCAATGAAATTTTCAATGGTGAGTAAGGAAATTTTCAAATATTGCTCTTCTGGGGTATGTTAAAAGGTTTACTTCAGGTATTTTCTGAGGCAATCAGCTTTCATATTGTTACTCATTTTTGGTTTATCAGATATCATTGTGTTAAACTTGAGTGTTCCAAGTTAGATGACCCATAAGTAATGTGGGTACAGACTAAGAATAACTAGTGAGGAAAGAGGAGTATCACAGTCTCAAACTACAAAAATCAAAACAAGAAACCACAGATATTTTAAAATATTAGTACTCTGAAGTGTTGTATACTGCTGTTTTCCAAGTCAATGTTTCTATCCTGAGACAGAGATCTCTTTGAGACTAAGATCTATATCTTCCTGGCCTTCTGTATATCTTTTTCTCCCAGAAGAGTGCTGGGCACATTTAGTAGCAATTGTGCCATTTGATTTGAAACAATTAAATATAAATACGCAAAATTGTATTTTTACAGGGGGATAATAGAAGTTTGAAAAATGAATACCAAGACCAGTCAAATATCAAATGAGCATTTAAATGCTAAAGATCTTATTATTTTCACTTATTATAAAATGACACATGTTCATTTTTTTTTAAATACTTTACAAGTTTTATGTTCACTGAAAAACTGTGCAAGAAGCAGAGTTTCTCCATGTATCTCCTATCCTCACACATACATAACTTACCCATTATCAACATATACCACAAAAGTGATATACTTTTTGCAACTGATGAACCCCCAAGGAGGCATCCTTATCCCCAAAGTCCATGTACAGTAGCTATATCGTTTATACCCTGGGTGTTTAATTCTATGAGTTTTGACACATGTGTAATGACATGTAGCCACCATTTATAACATTGATAGTAAATTCACTTCCCTACCTGTGCTCTGTTTATTCATCCCTTCTTCCTCTCTAACTCCTGGATATCACTACTCATTTATTGTCACTTAGTATTACCTTTTCTGGAATGTCAAATAGTTAGAATCATACAGTATGTAGCCTTTTCAGAATGGATTCTTTCACTTAGTAAAAGTTTTCCTTTTCAAGGCTGTAGAGTTCATTTCTTCCAAAGAAATATTCCATTGTAAGGGATTATGCTAAGCAAAATAAGTCAGAAGGAAAAAATATCAGATGGTTTCACTTATATGTGGAATATATAGAAAGAAAAAAGACAAAACTTGCAAGCTGACCATAGATCTGAGGCATACAGCAAGGGAAGTGGAGGGAAGAGGTCAAAACAGAGGAGGGTTGAGCATGAGGGGGTATGGCGATAGGCCACAGGTGATATGGTGGTGGGAAAACTACGGGGACTACACCTGAGGGAAGAAACCAATTACTGTGCAAAAATAAACAATGATGCAAGACGATAATAAATTTAGAAAAAGAAAAATTCTACAGCTAAAAAAAGAAGAATATTCCATTGTCTAGAGTTATCGGTTTACCCAGTTAATTACTGAAGGACATGTTGTTGATGATTTTTGCAGCTAAGCAAAAAGATATTGTTCTAGAGTTTCCTTTTCTTGTATTGTCTTTGTCTGGTTTGGGTATAAAGAAATGCTATCATCATAGAATGAATAGAAAGTAGTTCCTCTCCTCCTATCTCCTGATAGAAATTGCAAAGAATGTTTATAATTTCTTTAACGTTTGCCCAACTTTCCGATTATGCATGACCATGAACTTAGACTAGTTTTTACATTGTTTAAGGGCTGGGGACAATTCAAAAGAAGAGCAATAGTTCAAGACACATGAAAATATAATAAATTCAAATTTCAGTGTCCACAAATTAAGTCTTATTGGAACACAAGTAAATAAAGGGAGGGAAAAAATTATGAAAAAATTTAATAGAGCCTCATGGGCCTTTGGAATATTATGAAATAATCTAATTTATACATAACTAAGTCTGAGAAACTGGGACAGATAAAATATTTAAAGAAATAATGGCCAAAAACCTGACAATTTAATGAAAAATACCAATTACAAATCTTAAAACCAAACACTGAGAATTTATGCAGTATGTTCTCTAACATGAAAATTAAATTTAGTGTTAATACGCTCTGTGTCCTTTCGAAGAAATCTTTGTCTACTACCAAGGTCACAAAAAATTTCTTCCATGGTTTATTCTAGACAGGTTATAGTTTTTCAAAGATAAGAAATTTTAATTTCTGCTAATTTACATAATTTTTCATCTAGGTTTCAAAAGGTTCCCAAGTACCAAGTAAAATAAAACTCAAGTGACCCACACATTTTACCTACACCCATTTATAGACTATATCAGAGCTAAACTGGAAGGTTCTGCCCTGGAGTACAGGGGTGGCTGCCATGAGTATGCTCAGGCTTCAGAAAAGACTCACCTCCTGTGTCCTCCATGTGGCAAAAAGGTCTGACTGGACCCCCTTGAGACTAACGAAATCACCAATGCCAACTCCCTCAGCAAATGCTGAAACGGATTGAGAAGCCTGTCATGGTCCATTCTCAGACTGGACACTGGAAAAATTCCTAGGCCACAGGAAGGAAAAGTGATGGGCACAGGTAAGCAGAAGGGTACTGCCAACCTAACAAATTCCCAAAAGATAACCTGGCAGAGGAGGATGAGGCTTCTGCACAAGCTGCTCAGAAGGGGGCTCGAAGATACCGTAAACCTAAGCAGGATCCCTGCATGTATCATAGCCTGTAGCTGAAAGTGAGGGGAGCATATTCAAAAACAAGCATATTCTCAGGGAAAATATTCACAAGCTGAGGCAGCCAAAATTGGCAAGAAGCTCCTGGCTGACCAAGCTGAGGCCCCAGGCCTAAGACTAAGGAAGCACCAAAGTGCAGTGAGGAGCAGCACCAGGTGAAGAAGGAAGACATCACCCAGACTGTTTTTAAGGGCAAAGGGAGGAAGAAACAAAGTTCCTCCTGTGTTATTTGTACAGTGGCCTCAGCAATTACAATTACATTAATCAGTCACTCAATAAAGCAAGAGGTACCTGATATATATATATTTTATATATATATATATATATATACACACACACACACATATATATATATATATGGAAATTTCCAAAATTCACCCATTTACTATACCACAGATTAGAAAAAGCATAGCCACTACAGAAAGAAGCTACAAAGGTATCAGGTAACCAACAGCAGAGTGTTCATCTGCTTTCTGCTTCTTCCCTTCACCTCCCCACCGTTCAAATTCCAAGGAAAGTGCAGCTGAACTTTCTGAAGACCAAAAGATGCCCATAAGCTTCCAGCTCTTGGCACCTTAAGCTAGGGATCACACCTCCAAACAAAGCTTATTATCCAGACAAGAGCCAGGGCCTCTCTGGAAGCAAGCCCTTCTTTGCAGCCCCATGAAGGTCACTCAAGTCAGAGAGACTGGACTTTCCCAAAATTAACACAGGTTCTAATCAAGCTGACATGGAGATGAACTTATTTTGTCCAGCTGGCTCGAAAAACACATTTATGAATTCTTTCTTGCTCACCCTCATGCTAGCTTTTCCCTCCCCGCTTCCTGTTTCTTTTCTTTTTCACACATGCACAAACAGTCACGTCGTCATAAGAGACAAGTGAACACTGAATCTTATGGGTAAAAAAACAGATGTTTTCTAATTTTCCTCCACAAAACCATATTTTACATCAGGTTCTTCTATGGATTTATAGCCAATGAAGAGATGTTACTACATTAGATCATGGAGGGGGATGATAAAACCTGGAAAGGAAGAGTCAGACAAGGCAAAGAGAAGCTATCCAGAAGGCTGCAATTGGAGAAGCATGACAAATGGGCAGCACAGTTTTAGAGGGTTCCGGCAGAAAAGCAGATTGCCTGACTGGGAGAGATTCTCCACAGCTGGAGCAACGCACACACCATCTGGAATTTTTTAAATCTGCTTTCCCCAGGTGATCTGATTCTCAGAGTGCCAGTGGAGATGAGAAAAGGAGTAATTGTATAGCTCAGAACAGCTCCAAATGCTCCCCAAATTAGTTAATGAAATCTTGTTTGAATCAGTTTCAGCCTCTCCTCCAAACTGAGCCCCTAGTTTGTATATTTGTTTCCCCAGAAAGAACTGAGTGATAGGCGTTTAACCCCTAAAGGTTTTCTGTACCGTGGAGCAAAACAGGTTTCCCAGCACAGTGGTCAAAAACGGTGCTCAGTCTGTCAGATCTGGTACAAATTTTCCAAGACAGGCCAACAAAGCTTCGTTTTCAGTATCATTTCTCTTGACTAGTCTTAGCACAACTTTTAGACATTGCCAAATGGCCTGTGTACATACTGAGGTCCCAGTTGTCTTTCCCAGACTGTCCTAATTCCAGATAAAACAATAAAGGAAATTATAAATAAAAATTAAGAAATTAAGAGCAATCACAAACCCTCATAGTAATGAAAGGTTTTTTTCTTTCTTTTACTATCTGTGTGTGGTGAATACAGAAGTTGGGGGAGGGGGTAAAAGAGAAAGAGCGAGAGAACAGAAAGGACAAAGAAGGAATCAAAGGTAACAGAAAAGGGATTCTACCTCTGTGCTATTTCTGTCCACCACTGTTTTTTTTTTTTACATCTCCTATCCAGTCTTGCTTTATACCAGGGGTATAAAAGCAAACTTTCTCTATAAAGGACCCTACAGCATTATTCTAGGCTTCTTAGGCCATGTGGGTTTGTTCACAACCACTTAAGTCTGCCACTATAGCATAAAAGCAACAACACACAATATGTAAACAAATGAGTGTGGCTTTGTCCTAATTAATGGTTACTGAAATTTGGATTTCATATACTTTCCACATGTTATGAAATACTGTTTAATTATTTTTCAGCCACTTAAGAAATGAAAAAAAAAAAAACATTCTTAGCTCTCACACCACACAAACACAATCAGTGGGATGGATTTGACTCCTGGCCACAGTTTGCCAATGCCTGTTTAATACCATTAAAAATCATTATTCAAGGTTCAGTTCCAGAACTGCACAATGCTTGAGCAAGAGCTTCACATCATTCCTCACTCAGAATAGATGTTTTAGAAACTGAAGTTTTCCATCACACCATGAGGAAATGTGGTAAACTTTTTCATTCTTGGAATCAGCAGATACATAGAATTCTAAATAAATGTGTATCAAAAATAAATCCTTTTCCTACTTTTAAACTTTCAAGAGCTTCCTACTTTAGCTACTCTTTTTATCTTTTTTTCATTTTTGTTGGCATTGAGAAAGGGTAGGATCTTGATTATCACAAACATTTGCAGGTACGTACTAGGGAGATGTCTTCACTTTGGTGAAGACAAATTTAGTTTGATACAGGTACTAGTACCTCCTTTTTTTCCCCTTCGTGCTCTCATTTTATTTTTTTTAATAAAAACAAAAACGTGCCCATCCAAATAAATTAACATCTTTAACATGGTAGACTTATTTGCTGGGAGTAATGACCTCATATGCCATTTTTAAAAAGAAACAAGAACTGGGTGCAAGAGATAGGCAAAAAATTATTATTTATAACTTTCAGTTTTGGCACAGCAATATTTATAGTTTTCAGTGAAGCAACCAATCCAGCAGGAGCTAGTATGACAGACATGGTCCTTGTAGTCCTTTGGCGACATGAGAAATACACAGAAGAATAATATAATGCCCATAAACACTACCTATAACTCATGTTCTCTCTGTGTGTGTGTGTGTGTGTGTGTGTGTGTGTGTGTGTGTGTGTGTAGAAATGTGGGCTTCTACATAGATAAAATAAAAAAGCAAGCCTAGAAAAACTGCATGAGGAAAATCCCAACTCTCAAAAATATTGAAAAAATACTTCCTGCCTAAGTAGAACAAAGTTAGAAAAATATCAGAAAAATCAACAATAAAATATAACTCCCCTAATCCCCCATCCACCAACAAAACCTATGGATTAAAGAAGGCTGATCCTCCCCAAAAAACAAAAGAACACTCATTACAAATATAATAAAATGTAAGAAATAAATCACTAACATCATAATACATAGACAAAAGTAAGGTCCTTGAGGCATATATAAGGCGACATCTTTAGGTTTAAAGTCAATTGTGAATTTACATGTCTGAGCTTGTCGTGTTTAAAACTCTACAAAAATGCAAACATGAGCAACAATAAGGAATTCAAGGTAACTAAATTCAAGGTCACTAAACAGTACAAATAACATATAATCCAGGAACTCAGACAAAGCTGAGGACTGGAGTAGTGGTTTCCAGAACATAGCACAACACAGAGAGCCCTGCAGAAAGTAAATCCAGATGCTGAGAGGAAGGGGTGGCACACCAGAGATGGCAGGGAGGGTGAGGATGGCAGGGAGCTTGGCCAGGAAGGAAATCCAACTGCCCACTACAAAGGGAGTCCATCAAGTTGGGAAATAACTTAAAAATACTCAGACAGCACAATGTCAGCCAGGAAAACCAAAACCCAAGACAGTCATAACACCTCCTCTATATAATCTCCCTGTGGGGATAGTGACCATGAGAATCAGGCAGTTCCTTTGAGGTGATCTAACTTGATGCATTAATTTTACAGAGAAGTTTCTTCTATCCAGAGAGCTGAACTAACTTACAGCAAGTCAGGTGATGAATGGAAGCAGGTCTAGGACTCGCAGCCCAGTGCTTCCTCTTGCAGGTGGCCCAGGATGCTATAGCCCGGCCCCACACTGCCTCTGCACCAAGTCCTCAGGTGACATGTGTCTGTTCCTGCTGCTCTCTCAGAAAGTCCCAAAAGTTGCCTTTCAGGAGATGAACTTATAATTGTAGGTTGTAAGTTCAATACTTAAATGTACTAAATGTAGCTGGATTATGTTGTTTGTTTTTTATCAGTGGAGAGGATAATTAATATCATAGGTCCTGGCGTCAGATTGATCAAGGCTAACATGCCAGCATTACCACTACTGATTGTATGGGCTTGAGTAAGTTACTGTACCTCCCACACCTCAGGGTTTTTGTCTATAAAACAGATACAATAATAGTACCCTCCCACAAAGGACTGTCATGAAGATTAAGTAACACTTTACATAGAAAGCATGAAGCAAAAGTATTGGAATGTAATAAACACTCAGTAAAAGTTAGATATAAGAAATGTTAGCTATTGTTAAAGAAAACATTCACCTTTCCCATATTTTTGCCTGTGAAGGGCAACATAATATAGCAGTGAAAATGGTTCAGAGCCGCAAACTGGGTGCCGCCTGCTCTGCCACTTTTTAGCTGTGTGAGCTTGGGCAAATTATTTAACTTCTCTGGGTCTCACATTCCCTACCTATAAGAAGGGTTGCTAGAGGATTAAATGAGATATTATATGTAAATAATATCTAAAGCAATGGAAGTGCTTTAAAATAGAAATAGTTAATAAAAATAGAAACTTCCAACAGCTGAGAAGAAAAAATTTGGGGGAGAAAATTTTGTCTTCTCCCCAGGGTCAGGGACAAGATAGTGACATGACATGCTCATCACAAGCTCATGGCAATGCTGGGAGGAGAGACTGGGAATGGGCAGAAAAAGAATGTGCTCCAAGACTTTTATCAGTTTGCTCCCCCAAATCTTACCAGGAGGTCTTCTAATTCAACTAGTCATGGTTGTTTTTAAATGCTTATGCATTAGAGCCCTAACCAAAATAAATATTCTAGGGTAGCATTTTATTTCATAATCATAGGGCTCTATGATGCACAATGTTCTGTACTTTGTTCTTCAATTTGATAATAGCTTACTTACTTTCCAGATTGCAGATGGGCTAGGAGCAGCTCTTACTCTTCTAGTCTCCCTGCTCCTCTGAAACCCCAGATTCCAGAATGACAAAGGAGATTTTTTTTTTTTCTACTTAGTACATGCTAAGAGTATAAACTACTCCTGGCCAATTCTTTTCAGTCAGAAAGAAAATGAAATGTACCCCCCCTTTTCCACCTACCCCAACCCCCTCACAGATATTTGGGTCTCTAGCAAAATGTTCTCCTTAAACAAGCTGAGGACATATTCAAATAGTTTTTTCTGTGCATTTTCACCAAATCTCCACCTTTCTGTCATCCACTGGTACCAAGACATGAGAGCCAGTATCAGCACCGAGGTCTTCGCTCAGGGCCAAAGTCCTAGTTCTGGGGCCAGGAGAAGCATGAGCTCACAGCCAGTATCCTGTCCATAGCCACAGCCAATGGTCAGAGCCAGGAGTCTGAAGTAAGCAAAGTTAATACACAAGGTCTGAGCCAAGAGCCATAAAACAAAGCTGGCAGGGAGAGGTGAGGAAGGGAAATGGGTGTCAAATCTAAGCCAAAGGAGTTGCAAACACCTCATATCACCAGAACCACCCAGAGGCCACTGCAAAACTATGAGTGCTGCCTCAGGCACAGATTCCTTAAAGACTGTTGATCAGCGTCTGTGCCCTGAGGAACAGTTAGTTTGGAAAGGAAAGTTCTTCACTCAGATGTTCCTACTTTCTTCCGTGGCTCTGTAGCCTATTCACCCATTGTCCATAGTTTCCTTTTTATGCTGTGTGTTTGTAGCAGTGCAGGTTCAGGTGTGCGCCCCTTCCTCCTTGGGCCAGTCAGGTAGAGCCTCAGCTGGGTCATCTGCTCAGTGACCACAGTCATTCTTTCCTGCACATATATTTTTAAAAGACTATATGAAAACACATGTGAAAATCTTGACAATTTCACAAAACAAAAATGAATTTTTTGCAAGACACATTATAAAAACAAAAGTTAAAAGTAAATATTAAACAGAAAAGATGTAGAACAAATAACAAAAATGTTAAGTCACTAATAATTCCAAAACTCCTACAAATCAATTTGGAGACAATAACACACATCCAGAAACAATGACAAGACACACACAGGCAGATCACAGAAGACATAAGATGCTCAACAGCAGTGCAGATCAGGAAGTTGCAAACTAAACAGGAAGATACCACTTTCCAGTTTGGCAAGAATTAAAAACACTGATAATACCCATGTTGACAAGGATTTGGGGAAAAGTATACTCACACAGCTGGAGGAAGCATAAACCTTTTAGGTAGACAATTTGATTGTAATATTTATTGTGAATTACCTTTAGCCCATCAATTCTGATTCTAGTTATCAATTAAAACTATTATCACAGGGATTAAATGATGCTAAAATGGACCTTCCATTGTGGGAGGACTATGGCTTATACATTTGTCGAGGTGTGAAGTTATACTCCTGAAATTTATAGTGTTATAAATTAATACTGTTGCAATAAAAATAAATAAGTTATGAATAATAAAAAAGCAGAAATATCACAACTTCATAAAAATATATGTCCAGAATATGCACCAAAATAACTAAATTAAGTGTGTACCTATATATAAATATTGTATATCCATATCTTTGCTTAAATTATTTTTCAGACAAGAAAACTAAACATAACATTATGTCAAGCCTTCCGTATGCATAAAAATGTAATTCCAGGTTTAAAGTATACAATTACAACTCTCTTTAGAAAGAGTATGATCAGAGAAAATTTTCTTGTAAATTTTACAAATTTTTATCTTTCTTATTATATTCATGCTTAGAACATATGGCAGTCATTAATACAATTCTTAGAACATGATACTATTTCTGACCTACCTGTCTCCTAAAGTTATTATCCCAAACTGAAATTTCCTTTTTCATATATTTTTCACAGGTTATCAGATAATTTTAAATTTGAACATAATTTTCTCAGGTACAAGATCTTCAACTCAGTTTTGTGAGACAAACAAACTAAACATACTTGCTTCCCATTTCATCACTGATGGTAACATGACAATGTTACCACTTATCTAGAAACAAGAATCCCAATAAACCACTTTAAGCTCAGAGAGAAACAGGGGAGCACCATCCCAAGCTGTTCACTTCCAGCCCTCCACCCTTTCCCCAATCACCTGGGGTGCTGACCCCTAGGCACCCCGCCCCCTCCCAACAAACTTTGCTTTCACGAAAAGATCTGAAGAAACAAACTCACATAGAAGAGGAAAAAACATTCGAAGACATAATGCTTTAACTGCTAATTTCACAAATCAATGTTTTTAAATTCCACGAGTGCCCTTTATTGCCAGATAATGTATACAATGAAAAACCAAACTGATGGATCCTGTCCTCACAAAACATAGAGAACAGATAGATAAACAAGAAGTTACTAATGTGCAGGAACTGTTATAATAGAATTAAGACTGAACATTAGGAGAGGGAACATTTAACCAAGTGGAAAGGCTCAGAGAATTCTAGAAGAACTATCTAAGACAAGAATTAAAGAACAAGGATACATCAAGCTGGCAAACATGGGTGGGAGGAGGGAATGAAGTCTGAAGAATGCCTTCCTGACACTTCAGAAAGCACCCAGAAGATATGGCTAACCCATGAGTAGTAAAGTGGGGAACAAAATTCAAGCCTCTGCCTTCCAGTTCCCTTTATCATTCAGAACACCATCTCCCTCACTTCTAACCTCTTTCCAGCTTCAAGCGATCATGGAGACAACTGGAATAGTAAAATGAGAAGTCACAGAAAATCACAAATGCAGGGCAGAAAGTGAAGAGGTAGAGGCAGATAGTTGGAGAAAGGGTTTTGTAAGGCTCTCTGGAGGGTAAATGTTTGGGACAGAACATTATTCCCAGCAACAGTGTGCATGCCCCTAAAGATTGCAGCTTTGGCAGGGCAGTAAATATTCAGCCCCAATGTCCAAACAGAATAAATATCTGGATAGTCTCTGCCAAACCAAGATTAAAAACTTCTACTATATCTTCTGAAGTAAAAAATAGCCAGCAATAAATTTATCTATTTTCAGCTAAGTAATACTTTGAGGGTAATTTACAGCTTTAGATATTAAAAAAAATTTCAAATCAATAACCTAAGTTTCTATTTAAGAACCTAAAAAATGAGGTGCAAACTCAACCCAAAGCAAAGAAAGGAGAGGAAAGAATAAAGATTAAACTGAAAATCATTTAAATTAAAAATAGAAAAGCTATGGGAAAATTTTACAAGCAAAAATAAATAAAAACCCAAAACCTGCTCCTCAGAAAGGATCCGAAAAGTGTCAAACTTTTAGCAAGACCCACTAAAAAAATAAGAAGACAGATGCCCAAAATCAGTAATGACAGAGGACACATCACAGCTCATCTCACAAGAATGAAAAGAAACATAAGGGAGTAGAACAACATTTTTTTTTTTTTGGTCAACAAACAAGATACTTTAGACATAATGAACGAATTGCTAGAAAGACAAATATAACCAAAATTTCTATTTCAGGAAAATATTGAAAATTTGAACATAACTATAATGAGAAAGGACCCTAAATTCATAATCAAAAAATCTTTTCTCTAAGAAAAGACCAGACCCAGATTGCTTCCCTGGTGAATTCTATTAAACATTTAGGAAGAAATAATGCCAATCTTTCACAAACTCTTCCAGAAAATGGGAGAGGAAGGAATACTTTTCAACTCATTCTATGTTCCCATAGAATATTCTCAAACCCCAGGATGATTGAACTCAGTTGGTTCTGATACCTCTGAGTTCCAGATGGATTCTTAAAGTTAGATAGAAAGCTAAAGTATTGTCCAAGTACATATTAAAAAAGTTCTAGAACCAACCTGGATCTCAAAAGTCCCTTAAAAAAATTTTATTATTTTATTTTACATAATTCTTACATCATTTTTCATTTTTGCACAATGTATGCATTTTCATTTTGGTTATATTCCCCATACCATTGCAACCCCCTCCCCTTATTTTGACCCTAGTTCTTCCTCTCCCCGCTCCTCTCCCCGTAGTGTGTCTCTGGTTTATCCTTTAAAATTTTAAAGCCTAATAAGAAGGAAAAGGAAAGTAGGGTAGAAGTAGAGAAACGAAAAAAAAGTTCACATATCTAGGTATTGAGGAGAAAGTATAGAGTTAGTTTTATTAACACTGTTGTCTAGAAAAACTTAGAGATTTATGTCTAAAGACCTATGAAAAGATGTTCTGAGTAATATGAATGCAACAAGACCAAGGTATAACGCATAAAAGAAAAAATTGTAAGCTGAACTTCATCGACATTAAGAACTTGTGCTCTTTGAAAGGCACTGTTTAGAGCATAAAAAGACAAGCCCCAGACCAGGAGAAAATATGTGCAAATCACATCGCCAGTAAGGAACTTTTATCTAGAATATATGAAGAGTTCTCAAAACTCAGTAAGAAATAAACAATCCAGTTCTTTAAATGGGCAAAATATTTGAATACACACTTCTCCAAGATGATATATTTATTGATAGCAAAGCACATCAAATGATGTTCAACATCATTTTTCATTAGGGAAGTGGAAATTAAAACCACAATGAGATCACAGGCCCTATCTATTAAAACAGCTACACTCACAAAGACTGTTCTTGCCAAGTGTTGACAAGGATGTGGAGCCATGAGAATTTCCATACTATACTAGTGGAGAGTAAAATGATTACAACCACTATAGAAAACAATTTGGCAGTTTTTTTAAGTTAAACATAAACTTGCCAAAGAAATAAAAACCTATCATACAAAGACTTGTACCAGAATATTCACAGCAGTTTTATTTGTGTTAATCAAAATCTTGGGGGAAAATGTCCATATGTCCATCAACAGGTAAATGGGTAATGAAATTACTGCATACTGATACAAAACATTAATATTCAGAAATAAAAGGGAATAGACTATTGATATGTGCAATAAAAATGAATCTCAAAATGATAATGCTGAGTGAAAGAACAAATTAACAGTATATACTATATGATTCCATTTACATAAAAAAATTCAATGAAAATTGATGTATAATGACAGAAAACAGGTCAATGATCACCTCAGGTTGGGAAGCTGGGATGGGACCAATGAAGGGGAATGAGGAAACTATGGAGGAACGTAGATGTGTTCACTATTTCGACTGTGGTGATGATTTCATGGTGATGATTTAACAACAGTTAAAAATTTATTAAATTTTATACCTTGAATATGTGCAGTTTATTGCATCAATTTTACAACAACAAAGTTATTAAATTTTAATATTGTTTAAAGACTAAAAAAATCTCAACTACCTTCAATTACAGTTTTCTGCTGATTAGCTTATATAAGATTCTACACAGAGACTAGTTATATAGAGCCCAAGTTTTATTTGGATGTCAGCTGTCATCCTCATTTTATAGACAGAGAAACTCAAAACCAAAGTACATAAAAAACAAACCTTAATCAGACCCATAGACACTATAGGAGGTAAGGTCAAGACTTGAATCTAGATCGGTCTGGCTCCAAATTTCCTGCTCTTCATGCTATTCTAATCCATGAGAAAAGTGAATACAAAATAATATGGACATAACATTGTAATACCTAATGAGCAAAAATGAAAATATTTGTCCTCGTTATTGAGATAAAGGATAATTTCTTAATGTAAAAAGTTTTCATGTGGGTTTTCAGTTGTTAGCCCAACGTTTGAACTATCTTGGCAAAAAATAAACAAACAACAATATAAATTGCTTTTGTTCCTTCTTAATTATCCATAAACAATATAAATCAATTCTAGGGCATGTGGGAATAAAGACTTTGGGGACAAACTCCATGGTACATTTCCTTCATAAAGCCATAGATTCTGTCAGGGTGAGAGTATCTTTGGCATTGACTCTGGAGAGCATGGAACGAAGCACTCTTAGTTATGTGAGAAAATACTGTTTAGAGTTCATCACATAGTTTTACTTGGCATTATCCTGACACTGCTCAATCATTCTGTAAATCTGAGAGATGCCAAGTCTACATGTTTCTGATTTAGTTCCACTTAACAAATCAAAGTGCTCTTTTATGAGTGCTGTTTAGATTTAAGACAATAGTCAAATGGTGTCCTTTGAAATAAGGAGACTGAGTCAGAAGCCATCATTCAAATGGCAGATGGGTTAAAGATGCTTTATACAAACCAGCTCTATCAGTTTCCATGCTCTTGCCAAATGCATTCTCTTAGAAGATACACATTTATAGGCCAAAATTCCTCTTGCAGTCACATCTTGCTTCAGTTTATTTGGAATAAGTTTCTATCTCTTTTATATTATGCTGGTTTTAGAATATTTGAAGTCATGTTGCTTGAATTCTAGAAGATTCAAGAAGGAGTAGAGTTGATAGAGAAATGAAGTGCGGAGAACTTGAGGCCTGGGCTAGTAGAAGTGCCTATTTTCAAAGGCAAATAGATAAGCAATAAGTAGAAATGTACATAATCACAGCTCTTTTTGAAATGAAGGTATAGCAGAGATGGAATGAATAGACATGACCTAAATGTCTGAAATTTTAAAATGTTGCCAGCAATTCACAAAGATAAATAAAGGAGTTCTAATCTCACTTTCTCTTCAACTAAATTTCCTCTCCTAGAAAAAGGAACTCTCCTGCATTGTTGGTGGGAGTGCAAACTGGTCCAACCACTATGGAGAGCTGTGTGGAGATTTCTGGACCTACTAAACATAGAGCTTCCATATGATCCAGCAATTCCACTCCTAGGTATTTACCCAGAGGACACAGAAACATCAATTCCAAAGAACACCTGCACCCCTATGTTTATAGCAGCACTATTTACAATAGCTAAAATTTGGAAACAACCCAAATGCCCAAAAATAGATGACTGGATCAAGAACATGTGGTACATATACACGATGGAATATTACTCAGCATTCAAAAAAGATAAACACATGCAGTTTGCAGCAACACGGATGGCGCTGGAAGGGATCATGCTCAGCGAAATAATCCAGAAAGAAAAAGAAAAATACTGGATGGTCTCACTCATAACAGGAGTCTAGAAAACCTAAATAAGGGACAAGGAAAAATAATAACTATAAGAAAGAAAATATCAAAATCAACAAACAACTATGAACCAGAGACACTCTATGGGGTGTGAGGGGCGGGGAAAGGAGGGCTTGGGGTCAAAATAAGGGGTTGTAATTGTATGGGGAATATAAAAAATAAAATTTAAATAAAATGTGAGAAAATAAATAAATAAATAAATTTCCTCTCCTATTCAACAATGAGAAAAAATGTGGCACAATGAACATTTAAAAGGAGAAGAAGAGGAGTAGGAATAAGAGTGCCAAAGCCTCCTGATGAGAAAATATGGGAATGGAGAACAGAGAAAAAGAAGAGTACGAGAACATCTGAGCAGTCGATGAATTTTAAGCACTGAAGCAGCTTTAAAACACAGTCCCAAATTTTTTAACAGCTCTTTCCATTGATAAGTGGGCTCTATGTCTCTTTCCCTTGAATCAGAAATGGTTTTTAATTCCTTCTACCAACTGAGAAGGAAGAATAATGTGCTATCCAAAATTAGATCATTAAAAACCAAAATGCTTCCACCTGTTTATTTATTCATGTATTTATATTTAAGTATCATTGTTTACATCCTTGTTACTGCTTTGCCACCTGTTTCATTTGGAATATCTACCTTCTAAAAGGTCCCCCTAAGGATTCTACTGCTTGGTATCCAAACACCAAGCCCAATCCACACTGAGAGGCCACAGTAGTGCTCCAGTTAATATGCTCACTCAAGTTCAACCTTTGATTCCTCCCACCTCAGGTGTCAGATGTGGGAGTAAAGAAGCCAATACTCGCTTCACAGATACATAACTTGTGCAGTCACACAGGCACCCACACTCAGTAGGATCTTATGCTTGGTTTAATCTCTATTGTTGCCATCTAAAAATTCTCAATAACTTATCTTTGAACACATGAAGTGTTTAATATGCTGTGTTTGCCATAGTTCCTATATTGGCATATAGCTTCTGTGATGCCCACTACATAGTTGTTACTACAAGTTGCCTTATATTCAGGACCTTGTGCTCATAGAGCTCTGCATTTAGTTTAAGCTTCTGCCAACACCATTGCAAAATTCTCAATAATTGTGCTGAACTTTGTGTCTGGTAAGTGAAGTATGATGAGGTAACAGAGCAAGTACATGAGTGGAGAAGATATGGGCCACAAGCATCCTCTGCCATTTCTTGCCACCCCTTCCATATATAGCCTTCATGATGCTCTATGAGCACAGAACTCCAAGAGATTCACAATATCTGCAAGTTAAGAGAGACTCAAAATCAACTAAGAGTAAGAATGCTATAGTTGGGACTGAGCAAAGAGAAGCACTGGTAGTCCTGAGATGTCACTTTTCATTCAAACCAGAACTTGTTTTGGACACAGGAAGACAGTAGCGTTCTGTGAAACCAGAGGCTTATAATACCCTTTCTTACTTGTGTTCCTTCTCTGTATTAGCTAACTACTTACAATGAAAATGATGACATGGAAAACAAAGGAAAAACAAAACAACTCATAGTTTCTTTTGCTTTTGTTTCTTTCTTATTCACCAGTGATCCAAAGGTGGAGAATGTTGACAGAATATGCCGTTTATCAAAGGTAAAGCTTCTCCTATATAATATGTAATGCTTCAGTCCTATATAATGCTTCTCCTATATAATGCTTCAGTCTCTTTGCAACATAACATCTGTCATTTAACCTAGATGTAGAGTGGAGGAATTCACATCCTCTAAGTCTCAGGTTCCCTATCTATAAAACATGGATGACACTTCACAGGATAGTCTGAAAATTAAAAATATGTCTTGAGAGCCCTTAATACACTACCTGGACATATCAGTCACTCAATAAGTACTAGAGTACTATTTTATCAAGAAAAATGATGATGACGATGATTGATGATTATGATCGTACAATTACCTAAAGCTTCCATTCCTATTGCAAAGCCCTTCCATACAGTAAACTAAAACATGTCTCCTTTTAAATTTATATCAGTTACATTTTATTAGACATAAACTACTGACTAGAAACAATGACAGGATCTGTCATTTGCAAAATAAAAGAACTACTACATAGCCAGTGCCATGTCCTTGCTAAGGCTGAACACTCTGTTTAAGTTTCTGAATACTGGGCAGTCAACTGGTAATGCTTCTCAGAAATTCAGTCATTCCCTGCTGTAGTTGAATGGGTCTCTTGCTGTCACTCACCTTACATATTCAGTCTCACCACATTCTTAGGCCACATAAATTTCAACTCAAAGAAGGTGGAAAGTGAGAGATCCTTGACTAGAAATACTGGTTCCAGAGGGCAAATATTATGCCATTTTTGTTTACTATTAAATTTCTAGAGCCTGACACATACTAGATACACATTATTTGTTGAATGAATGAAAAAATTAATTCATAGAAAGCAGAAATACCATTATGCTTTTACTGGAACCTCCAAGTTCATAATTACCCACATTCCAAAATAAGGCCTTAAATACAAAACAGAAAATAATCTGAAGCTCAAAACTAGATTATATCATTTGGTAGCAAAAAAGAGTAAGTACATGATTACTATATTAAGAACACATATAAAAGAAAACAGCAGCAAGACAAATTCATCTCCCAGCACTGAGTGTGCATGCCTTTGAATAGAGATCTCTACTTTGGGGTTCCACAACCAAAATAAAAATTGGGGAATTCAGATGTTTGGAAAAATAAAGCTTTAGGAAATCATCACTATACAGAAACTCTAAAAAAAAAAAAAAAAAGCCAGACATCTCATCCAGAGAGGCTGAGCCTTCGAGAATTTAAAGGAATATTACATTAATAATGGTGAATGGCTGCTCAGTTTCCATTGTACCGATACAAAAGAAGCAGCATTCAATTACAGCAGGAGAGCCTGAAATTGAAGTTCAGAATTCACATGCCAAAGGATGTGAAACACTGGCATAGCCTGCCAAGAGAGATATGGATTCTTCCACTTCACAAAACTTTGATAAAAAGATTATCCATCTGTCTAAGATGATCTGAATGGATTTCTGTCCAATAGAAAGTGTGAACTAGATAATCTCAAGGTCACTACGCTACAACTTTTTAAATCAAAAGCATATGTGAAAAACAGGGTATTTCCAAGTACTAAAGTAAATCATGGAATAGGTCTAGGAGATTTTTAACCCTCCCTTTCATTGTTTTACAGACCTTAGATTTGAACAGCATGTCACAATTTATAATGACCTTTCATGTATTTCACCTCTTTACTTTTATTGACATGGTATCACAGGTTTCATGCCTAAGTTCGAAGGATAAAGGTGAAGAGGAAGCAGATCAGAAGTCTTGGTTTTAAATAAACTTAAACTCAGAAACTCACAAAGGCCACATACATGATAGACAATGTAGTTTCTCACAGGATGAAAAAACAAAGAGAGAAGGCTGCAAAGATGGACCCAGGGCACAGACAACACTACCCAACAGTAAAAATCCTTTCTTCCTCAGTACAGACAACACTGCTCCTGGGTGCACTGTAGGCATCCCAGTGAAAATCCCCTATCCCTTTTCAACTACCCTATCGCTTCTTTTTCTTGGGAAAAGGTTTTTGTTGAGAGGGACTCTGAGTTTCTTTCCCTCCAACAAATATGCTTTTTGGATCAATAATAAAGAAAAAATCGAAGAGCAACTGTCAAAGAAGACAATAAAATTTTGCAAAAATTTGAAAATGCCTGAGCCAATTGCCTTGTTTGTGTGCATGTCTAAAGTAAAGGCCTGCAAAACTACAGGAATGTGCAAAAGGCTTTTTCTTTTAAGTAACTGCCCAGGGCTTTCTCCTAAGAGTCACTTCATGCCCAGTTACCCCATTTTCAATCTGAAACAGAAGGTACATCTGTTGGGAAAATGTGCCATTTACAGCCAGGTCAGAAGTCCAAGATTTGTTTGGCTTGTGCCCTTTGCAGAGAAGACCATAAAACTCAAATCTCCCCATCCTGAAATAAATGCTAGGCAGAATAATATTTCCAGAATGCTGACAGAATGCCACAGTGAAGCATTTGCTTTTCTTGGTAACCAGTGCATTTAAGGGCATTAAAGTCCATATTTCCAATTCCAGAGAACTAAGAACAATGACAATGATTTCAGGATTTTTCTTCTCCATGGAAAATGCTGGAGAAAATTAAAATATAAAAAGGCCTTTTTTTCTATGCAAATATGTGCTGGCCCCTTCTGCTAATCAATCACTTGGTAGACTTTAGTTCCCAGGTAGGTCAAATGTCCTTACAAAAAAAACATCCAAATGTTCTCAGGGCATGTGTTTTCCTTTATACCAGGGGGTTATTTTTAAAATTAGATATTTCTGCAAACAATGCCAATGCTGAGTCTCCCTGGGGAACCACTTTTGCTGGGAAGGTTGGCTCCACTGGTTAGAAATTGATTTGAATGAGGTCAATGACTTTAATTTTATCCCTCAAGGGGCAAAACTCTAAATAGCAGAAACAAAAGCAAAAAAAATATGGTTAAATCAGATAGCACCTCTTATAAATGCAAGCCTTTGGCTGCCAACAAACAGAGGAATTGTATCTGAAGAAGTTAACAGAGTCGAACCTGTAAAAACAAGCCAATAGACCAATCAGTTCCTAGTCAAGAGTGCCTGATACAGAAAGGGCACATTTAAAAGGAACAAACTCAGCAGCGAGAAAGATCAGCTTTGCCTACTTTGTAATTCTCTTTGCTGATCTGGGTCCCTCACAGCTCCATCTCAAAGCACACCTGTGCTCCCAACTTCACCCCACCACCAGTCCTTGCATTTCCATCTCTTCCACCACTTGGCAAAGGAAGGAGGGCCAGCCAAATGCCAGAATCCTTGAATGTATCCAGAATGAGATGCTAGTATGTTTCAGCACCACCCAAAAGAGCAAAGAAAAATGCAAGAGTGGGCTCTCTTGCTGGGTGCACCTGTGACAGCTGAGTTGTGAAAAATAAAGGAAACCTGAAGCTGATTGAAATCAACTCTTTATATTCAAAGTAAAGAAAATGAGGTTCAGAGACTTGGAGCAACTTGTCCAAGTCTGCACTTCTGGGCTAATACAGAGGCCCAAGATTATTTCCTAGGACCGTAATATGCCAGGCTAGGGCCAGTTGCATGCCTATGCTAGTCACCGGCATTATCTCTAAGCAGGGAAAACTACAAGAAGGTATGAGCTGAAAACTGTTTCTACTTCATGAGTCTCTTTCTCACTCAAAGATTTTCAACCACGTATCCTTTTTTCACTTTGAATACCTTCCTCGCTATCAAAATACTGGTTTAAACCTATTTACTCAATATTAAAACTTCTCTCAATGGAGAGAGAAGCACATTAATGAAAACTATTGAAAGTACCCTGGACTGAGTATAAGAGCTTTATAGATTAACATCTGGAAAACCATTTGTATTAAGAGAAATGACCAGAATTTTATCCCGATATGGACTGAGATTGGGCAAATAACACTAAGAAATGTGAAACATTTTCAGAACAAAATCCAAATACCTCAATTTGGCATTCAACAGGCATATGCTGGTCCCAAACTATGTATTTTATCTCCACCACTACCACTCCATGTACCCTGTGTGATAACTACACCAGACGCCTCACTACTCCCCAATATCAGCATCAAGTAGTCATCTAATTCTTTTGTCAGAATTATCACTCCACCTGAAAAAGTGTTCTCATTATCCTACCCCCACCTCTGCCCCAGTGAAAACCACACTAATTTTTTAAAGTGTACTATAGCTGAGCAGGGCTACATGAAGCCTTCCCCAAACAGTGGGCAAATTTGAACTTTTTCTCTTTCAGAATTTTATTTGTATATCTATCACAGAACTTACCACACTCTGTCTTCTGTGCATTATATTGTATGTCTGTCCTCCTCAACAGATGCAATGTACCTGGATAACTAGTACAGACTGCCATCTTGAGACTAGCCTACAGGAATGAAGCAATACATGTTTCTTTAATTGTTTCTTTAATCAGCATTAAATAGCCTAAATAAGGTAATACAGAAGAATGTTTTCATCTGCAGCATGTAAATGATAACCTCTGTAGGGGTGGAGCAGAAATTCCCCCCTAGCCCTCTAAGTGCTTGGGCTGGCTGAGTAATCAGAACAGCATCAGACAGATTAGCAGAGGGCCAATTAAATTGTATAGGAACTCCACATGAAAATGAGGATTCTGATTCCAGCAAGGGAAATGAGGGTATATATACTGAACTAAGGAATGGGAGAGGAACTTGGGGCTTCAAGGAGAAAGAAGGGAAACCCAATGACAAGCAGAGGGCGACTCAGATGAGGAAGGCCCAGTACTCTGTAATTACATGTTTGCCCTGCCATACAGATAGGTTTGTCCAACAGAAGGGTTATTTCTGGAGTTAAACCTCATTCTAAATAATGGCCCCAATTTTCATTCTTCCAGGTACTTGAGGGAGTGGTAAATGTCTCCTGTGAGCTTACAGTACCTCAGCTGACCTCAGCTGATTGTAACCTGCGTGCAGAGTGGAACATCCCACGGAGGCCTGCTCTGAGCACCTTCAGCTCTGTATACATGTGAATCGGATTTCTTATAGAAAACGAATTATCCTACTCTCGTCTTACATTCAAAGAACAAGTGTGTTCTTTGGGTTGACAGTCACAAAATAAAGACTCATTTTGTCTATTTACTACTACTACACACACACAAAAGTACTATTTCTCTTCTTCTCAGGACTGACAAAACCTCGTCCTCCATCTAACCCTCAAATCAAAAGATCATCTTCATTAATTCATTTTCCCATTCGTTAATTTCAAAAGGTCCCTTGTATCTCTCAAACTCTAGACACCTTCAATGTGGAAAATGTATCAACAAATGGGCGAAATGCAGCACTACTTTAGAAAATGTTTGACTTTTTCTGTATTAGCCCAAATCTAAAATTATAAAATAACAGTGATTTTGGAATGTTAGATTTAGGATTTTAATTTCACTTCATTTAAAACCATACAATAGGAAAAGGATGCAAACTTCACTAGAGCCATCTCTTGCATGTTTGAAAAATCATGTGTACTCTTGAAAACACATTTACAGATCATAAATGTTTGAAAAAATTTAAACAGCAATGGAAGGACCGGTATTTTGCATCTCTTGGTCATCTTAATCCATCAGTGTTGACATGACCACAGAAAAACTTCCCTTTCATGGTTAGTAGTCTGTCCCTCTCAGCCTATCTGTGATACTTTCTGGCATCCCACACAGAGAATTATTTAATTTAATTTCTAGGGGCCAGATCCTGCCCTTGGATATGTGTGAGCAATAAGTACTGACGTCAATGGAAATTCTGGGTGTGCGTCTGAGGGCAGACTATGGTCCTCTGCATATTCCTAACGTGACTGCTGAAATTCTCTTTGTTAAGACTATTTAATTGTGGCTCTCTTCTCTTAAATGTGCACACAATACCAGAAGTGAAACATGAAGGCTTGATCCAATAAAGAGCTTCACAGTCATGTGGCATCCTGTGTGGCCTTTTGACCTAAGCAAAGAACTAAATTTTAAGTCCTCTACATTTCTTGGTCTGTTATTGTCCTGATGACTAGCCCAGGGTAAGATTTTCCATTTCCAGCTTCATTTCCTAATTAAAGAGACAATAAAAGTGAGATTCTATTTAATGCTGATAATTTTTAAAAAAAAACAGTTAAATTAGAATGAACAGTTACATTAGAACAGTTACGTTAGAATTAAACAGTTACATTAGAATGAAAGCTGCACTAAATCCAAAACACTTGACAGTCTTTAACCATAAAATTTTTTATTTTACCCTTTTTTGTCTTTCACTAAATTGAACTGTAAACTCTAGTAAGTCCAGGACATTTATGAACCTGCATACAGAGACAAATGGGTAAAGTGGTCATCTTTATCTACTCCGAAATCCAGGACTTATTCTGTACTCTCCACTCTTCATCACCTGACAGCCACTCCTACCTCGCCCTCATTTAACCGGAATCTCATGAAATAAGGGTTAAATAACACTCATTTGCCCAGACCCACTAAGCTGGTACGTATAGTAGAAACTAAAACCCAGGTATCCACAATTATTTCTAGTACTTATAGCTTTATCAATCTGTAAATAACAGAATTGTTTGTTTTTTAAGCCACTGCCATTACTTGCTGTGATTATGGCCTAGTTCATTGTTTGCTTGAAAAGTAGAGTTGCTCTGATTTGGGGAAAAAACAACAAGAGTCTCCTACACATGCTTCGTCTGCTATACTTCATTCCTTACAGTGCTATATCTCGATAGGTCTTGCAGCATAGTCTTCTGTTCCAGCTGCTTTTCATTTAACATTTTATGGGGGCATGAATGTCATTACTATGTCCCTTATTCCAAATGTTCTTGATGTTGTAGTTCTACCATATCTTTTTATTTTTTCTGCTCCTTTTACCATATTCTCTTTCATTAAAGGATATGTTACTTTGTTCATTAACTTAAAACAAAATTCACTATGAGTTTTTAATTCTCTTTGAGCTTTTTTTAAAGGTTTTCTAACTCAAAAGTTGCTCTCATCTTTGTTACATACAAGAGCTTAAATGCTGAGAAAAGAATCCTGAGGTTTCCAAACAAATCCGTTTATATGTTGTTGAAAGTATATTCTTCAGATCATCCCAGTCTTAAGACATGCCGTGGAAATGGGGAGGAAAAGCATAGGGTAAAAGCTACCAATCAAATAAAATTAGGGAAAATCACATTCTGTGTTCCCTTCATTAAATCTGCATGTACATCAGCATATTAAAGACACTGATAAGTTCTTTAGTGAAAAAAGGCTTTAACTCAGTATTTCCCCAAACCTGCTTAACCATACAATCTTGCCCCCACCCACTCAATACCTAATAATACCCACTCAATACCACAGAAAATACTATATGATAAACATTAGTAGATTCAATCAATTTAAATGCCTATTAAATAAATGCTTAATAAGAAATTGTTATCATCAAAAAGCGGGTCAATAAACGTCATGACTCAACTAATCCAATACTAATGTGCTCATTCCAAAGCCCTTGAAAATTCAAAGGAATAATGTAGTTTACTATTTCAGTGAAAATTTCACAAGGGGAAAAACATTCACAAAACCTCCCAGAATCTGACCACCTGAAATGCTACTACTTCAGAATATCTGAAAGCATAATCAACTAGAGTTTGGAGACAGCGTGGTGGGAAGGAACCTGGCTGAGTTTTAGAGTCCAACATTCCAAGCCAGCCGAATTCCATAGCCTTTCTGTGCTGGTTTCTTAAGATATAAATTGAATAACTGATAATTTTTGCAATGTGGTTGTAAGAATTAGAAATAACAAGCATAGGACATAGCAGGAATGAAAAGAATATATGACCTACTTTTCTGGTTTTACTGAGAATTGTTGACTTCTAAGAATCTTAAATTGTAATATGTATTTGGTCATGCAAAATGACTCACTTCATTCTCCAAAAGGACAGTTTTTAAAAATGCAGCCTTTTCTACTCTGAAGAACTCCTCTTGCAGATCTATCACCTTGTCTTGTTAAAAATTTACACATGAGAATATTTTCTGTTTTTTTTTTTTTTTTAAGATCATACCCTTCAAGTTCAGAGCTTCACATTGAGCTTTCAGTGACACTTGAGTCTTCTTCTTTTTAAAATTTTATTTTATTTTTACATTGTTGTTCATTTTTGTATAATGTTTGATTTCTCCTCTCAGATGTAACCCCATAAAATTCCCATCTCCAAATCAGAATATTTTCTTGGAAAAAATGAGCACCAACTTTAAAATTTCTTTAAACTTTGGAATAAATTATAGATACAAATTGTTTAAGATGGAAAATATTCTTTAAAAGTATATAAAGTTTCCCCCTCAACCTACTTTATTTTATCCCAGGTTCCTGCCTGTGTCCATTCCTAAGCAATAACTTGTTTTTTATGTCTCCCTCTTGAATTTCTTTATCCAAATACAAACTACAAATATGTGCATAGATTTTTTTTCATTTTTTAGTATTTTTGAGTTGTGTTTAATCCATTTATTTAATTCTCTACTGAAATAATTATTTAAGGTTCTAAATTTCCCTATGAGCACTACTTTAGCTCTCACCCATAGCTGCTGACATAGAATTTTCATTAGCATTGTTTTCTAGAAATTTTATAACTTTATGTGTATTTTCGTTCGACCCAGGAATCATTTAAGAGAGATGAAGGGAGTGGTTTTTGTTTTTATTGTATTTTAACTTTCAGATTGGAACAGGGTTTCATTGTTGTTCTTGTAATTAGTTTCTAATATTATGTATTGCACTATATACTGTTTATTCTTCAAGGACTATATTGAGACTTTTCTTTGTGAATTTCTAAAATTCAAGTTTAAAGAATGTTCCATGGGGCACTTAAAAGAATCATATATTCCCTAGTACAAAGAAAGTGTATGTATGCATATGTGTATACATATACAGACACATTTCTGTATCCACACATCTTTTTTTTTTTTTTTGTACTCTTTATTTTTTTTTTTTTATAAATTTTATTGTTATATTCCCCATACAATTGCAGCCCCCCCATTCTGACCCCAATCCCTCCCCTCCCGCCCCCGCCCCCCTAAAAGTGTCTCTGGTTCATAGTTTTTTGTTGATTTTGATTTTCACTTTCTTATAGTTATTCATTTTCCTGGTCCATTATTTAAGTTTTCTAGATTCCTGCTATGAGTGAGACCATCCGGTATTTTTCTTTTTCTTTTTTATCCACACATCTTTTATTTGATCTACATTGAACTGAGAGGTGAAGTTGTGAAAGCTATATTTCTTTTTATTTTCTGCTTTATCTCTTATGTCTCTTGTCCTTTTATCAATTAAATTTCTGCTTTAGGAGAGGTGTTTTGGGTTATTTGGTATGTAAAAATTCAAAACTTTCATTGCCTATTATATCTCTTTGCATTGTAAAATTTGTTTTGTCTCATTTTACTGTTTTTTAGCCTAACATTCAATTTTCCTTCTATTTCTACTGTGACTACTACTTTTTTTTTGCCTCATCTACTTTTCAAAACAATTTTATTGAGATATACCATACCACACAACTCACCTATTTAAATTGTACAATTAATGGTTTTTAGTACATTCACTTAGTTGGGCAATCATCACAGCATTCAATTTTAGAACATTTTCATTACTCTAAAAGAAACTCCACTCCCAGCAGGCATTCCATTTCCACACAAGCCTGGTCCTCACCTAGCCAACCATCAATCTATTTTCTGTCTCTACTGATGTGACTATTTTGGAACTTTCATATAAATGGAAACAGGGGCCTCCCTGGTGGCGCAAGGGGTTAAGAGTCAGCACTATGAAGCAATCTGTAACTTCTGCAGCACGAATTCAATCCCTGGCCAAGGAGGTGACCCACATGATGCAGCAGACCTCTCCTGTCTGCCCACTGCTCCCCTCAGCAGTGTATTTCAATAGATCCACCTGTTCTGCTCCCTACTCTGTCTGTGGTGACCCTCTCACCGCCCCCCACACCTCTGTATCCCAGTTCTTGTATGCATAAATAAATCTTTTTTAAAAATTAAAAATAAATAAATGGAATCACACTATACTGTGTCCATATATAGTTGGTTTAATTAACATAATATTTTCAAGGCTCACCCATGTTGCTGCATTTATCAATAGTCCTATATCTTTTACTGCCAAATAAAGTTCCATTGTATGGGTCACCAAGTTTTACTAATCCATTCATCAGCTGATAGACATGTTGTCTGTTTTCACTTTTAGCTACTATGATTAATGCAGTTCTGAGTATTTGTGTACAAGTTACTTTTTGCATACTTTCATTTTCAGTCTTTCTGAATCATGTTTTAAAGTATTTTTCTTGTATATGTCATAGTGCAGTCTTGCCTTAGGGTAGAATCTGAAAATATCTTCTTACTATATCAGTAAAGTTCCTACGCAAAAGCATAAAAAAGAAAATTAACCTCACCCACAATGGACCACTGACATATAAACAGTACTTTTGATATATCTTCTTCAAATTTGATATATTTTCTTCAAATTTTGATAAATCTTCATTTGATATATCTTCTTTTGATATATCTTCAAATTTTCATCAAATTTTAAATGTATGTATTATTTTTTGAAACAAAATTGACTATCATTTTAGTAGCTGGTTTTGTACACAGTATTTTCTTCTTAACATCAGTCATATTTTTCCTCTTCATAAAAAATTCAAGCACATGAATTTACACTTACATGACATTCCACTGAGTACAAAAATACATAATTTAAAATTCTGATTGTTCTTTTATCCAGCATCCTACTATATCTTGTCATCAATGAAAATAATACTATAACTAAAATTTATTACTTGCCATGTGTCAGGCATAAGTGTTTATTTAGTTCTCACTAAATCTCTCTCAATCCTATCAGGTAGATAGTATTTTGTTGCCTCGTTTGGAGATGAGAAAATGAAACCCAGTGCTGTTAAATAATTTTCCCATGAAAACTAAGATGTCCTAAATAAATGGTCACCTTGTACTTATGAGTCATCCTCTTGTGACATCTATATTTAGCATACTTTTGAGGGTATCTCTAATGGGCTGACAGATCAAAGTTCTGCATTTGGGGAAAAACTATACTGTGGGACACTGAAATACTTGCCAGCAACTGTGTTTTCTTTAAATTATAGAAATTGGGATAAAATGTTTTTTTCTTTTTCACAGAAAAAAAGGGATCCTTTTTTTGATTAAAGAACTTTTATATATCCCATTTCCACAAAACTAAAAAGTAAAGTCTCTTAGACTCAATAGAAACAAAGAAAATAATCTAGTCAAAAAATGGGCAGAAAGAGCTAAAAAGAAACTTCTCCAAAGAGGAAATACAAATGGCCAACAGGCATATGAAAAAATGTTCAACATCACTTGTAATCAGGGAAATGCAAATCAAAACTACCATGAGATACCATCTTACACCAGTGAGAATGGTACATATTAAAAAAACTAACAACAACAAATGTTGGCAAGGATGTGGAAAAAAAGGAACTCTCCTGCACTGCTGGTGGGAGTGCAAACTGGTCCAACCACTATGGAGAACTGTGTGGAGATTCCTCAACCTACTAAAGATAGAGCTTCCATATGATCCAGCAATTCCACTCCTAGGTATTTACCCAAAGGACACAGAAACATCAATTCCAAAGAGCACCTGCACCCCTATGTTTATAGCAGCACTATTTACAATAGCCAAGCTTTGGAAACAACCCAAATGCTCAAAAATAGATGACTGGATCAAGAAGATGTGAACATATACGCCATGGAATATTACTCAGCAATCAAAAAAGATAAACACATGCAATTTGCAGCAACATGGATGGAGCTGGAAGGGATCATGCTCAGCAAAATAAGCCAGAAAGAAAAAGAAAAATACTGGATGGTCTCACTCATAGCAGGAATCTAGAAAACCTAAATAAGGGACCAGGAAAAAGAATAACTATAAGAAAGAAAATGGGGGTCAGGAGATAGAACTTAGCAAATAATAATTCACAGCTAACATCTGTCTCTTTCCCTGTCCAGCATGGGGCTAACCACTATTCGCAATCATCTCATATAACCTTCACAGGGATACTATATGGTATGTATTACTCTATCTTTACTTTATAGGTAATGAAACTGAGGCTCAGAGAAGTTAAGTAACTTTCCCAAGATATCACAGACCAGCTTCAGAGGCTTCATGCTTGGTCATTGCACTGTAATGTCTCTTTCCTAGAATGTCTGATGATGTGAGGACTAAAGAAAAATTGTCTGCTCACTTCTGATCAGGAGCTAGGATTCTATGACACTTTTCCACATAAATTTCCATTAAAATAAAATTGTTCTCATAAAAAAAAAAAAAAAAAAAAGAAAGAAAAAATCAAAATCAACAAACAACTATGAACCAGAGACACACTATGGGCGGCGGGGAAAGGAGGGTTGGGGTCAAAATAAGGGGGTTGCAATTGTATGGGAAATATAAAAATAAAATGTTTTAAAAAAAGTAAAGTCTCTTAAACAATGTAAGAGGCGTTTTGATGATTTTGGTAATAGCACAGAATTTTATGCCTTTAACCTGCTGTTTCCTTAAAAATAATGACTGGTTCCAATTAATTATATAACCTTCTTTGGCAGTAAAATCTAGCCTACTCTTCTCACACTCAAATTATCTCTACTAACAAAATCAAAAAATTCAAGAAGAATTTATTTTGCTACAGGTTTACAAACTTCTTTTAGAATGATAAGTGCTTAATCTTTTCCCTTTCCAAATGTAATTCAACCTTAGTCCTTTGTCATTAAATTATTACACAAAATACTAGTAAGAATAAAACAAACACACCTCATTTCAAGAAAGCCCACATTTTGCAAATAGACTGTATTTCAAGTCTAAAGCATTTTATCCTTCCTTGCGCAGCTTGTATCTCTCTTATTATGATTTCCTTAGTATGATATTGTAAATTCTAGACGAGTGCTTCTTATGTGCCTCTTTTATTTTTGCCAGTAAATCTTATAAATTATTTTTAAATTGAGGTAATATATGCAGCACTGTATAGATTTTAGGATTGTAGGTTTCACACCTCTTCCTATCTATATTAGCACATCACGCCCAGCACCAAAGCACCAATAACCATCCACCACCATCCACTGTAACTCCTCCACCCTTTTCTCCTTCCCCACCCTCTCCCCACTCCATAACCTCAGTTCTGCAGTTGGATTCCAAGGATTTCTTTTGCTTATTCCTTTCCTTTGTTTCTTTATATTCCAAAAAGGAGTGAAATCATCCAGTATTTGTCTTTCTCCTTCTGACTTATTCCACTTAACATAATCCCCTCCAGTACCATTCATATTGTCACAAATGGCAAGAGTTTATCTTTTTTACGGTTGAATACAATAGTATTCTATTGTGTGTATATTGTGTGTGTACATATTACACACACAAACACACACACACATCTTCTTTATCCAATCATCCATCATTGGGCACTTAGGTTGCTTTCCTATTTTTATCATTGTAAACAGTGCTGAAATGAACATATATTCTTTTGATTTAGAGTTTTTACATTCTTCAGACAGGTACCTTGCAGTGGAAGTACTGGATATTGTTTTTTCTCCATTATCTATGCCTAAAATCTAATCATTACTCTCAAAAGAGACCATATTATCAACTACCACCCAATCTCCAAAAATAAAGATAAAAGACCTAAAGAGAATTAAAAAGTCCCTTTGGATTTCTATAGCTTTAATTCTCTTAAGTCTGCAGTTGTTTCTTAAACTGGATGCCCTTGTAAGTGGTGCCTTTACTACAGTGGCTTGAAAGTCTTAGTATGACAAAAAGGGTTCAGTAAAATTAAACTGTATCCTCCCATGCATTTTAGAATTTATATTCTTCCTTCAAGACTCAGGTAAAACATCTACTTTCCTATCCCCTGGCAGAGTCACTCTGGTTCCCTCTTAAATTGGTCTGCTAGTTGGTCACACTGACAGACAATAGGCTCATCTGCAGCTAAAGATGATGTGTTCATCTCCATATTGCAAGTACCTACCTCTGCATTAGACAGAACAGCTCCTCAATAAAAGTTTTAGAAAATATTTAAACTAATTCTTTAATTGTGTAATTCTTTTTCAAGTGGACACTGGCAGGAGAGAAATCATTTTGCAATATAGTGAGAAGAGCAATGAATTAAAGAATCCAAAGGGGATTAAACTTGGATTTTAGTTCCACCTCAGCAATGGTGTGACCTTGAACAAGCAGTCTCAGTTTACTTACCTATAACGTGGCAGAGTTGGACTTTACTCTTAATAACACTCCCAGCTATAAATTTATATTTAATTTGGAAAGCTTTTATCTGGTTAGCTTTTTATGTGTTTCTTGGAATTCTTGCCTAAAGTACTAAATTCTGAAATGACAACTTCAACCAGTCAAACAAAAGAGTCATTACCAGCACAGGGAGGAATAGATTATTTCCTAGCCAATACTGGGACGAATCCAATAATGAAATTAGAATGATAAACAGGAAGCTCTTGGCTTTTGGGGGGGGTGACAATTTACTGCCTCTTCTTCTCAAGAGAGAAAAATGTAACGAAAATAACATTAGTTAATACCACTACCCCTCGCTCCTATCCCCAATACTTTTAGTGCATTTTGGCTGCATTTGGCTGCGTATGTTTGCCTTGCTCATCTCTTCTCTTCTACAAAAAGGTTGGAGATGACATGAAGACACACACACACACACGTGCATGCTCACAGAGAAAACAGTTGCAAAGAAAATTTTAGTTCTGACAACAATCATCGAACTTAAGGATTTGCCTCTTTTGGATTCTACTTAGGTTCTTTTTCACTTTGCATTGTGATTGATTCTGAGATATGAGTTTGTTTACAGAAGACTCAAAGATTCTCTATAGGATAATCTCTCTATGAATAATAATATAGTAGTTATGATCAAAACATAACTAACATTCACTGAATGCATGAGAATCTTCAACAGTTCATAACATCAGTTAATCTAATCCTCACAAACCAAGAAAATATTTTGCTAGTTTTACAAATGGGAATGAGGCTAAGCAATCTGCCCAGGTCACACAACTAATATATTGGCTAAGCACAGGATCAAAACTAAGGTTTGTTTAGCCCTAACGTGCCTACTGATTCTACTCACCAATGCTGCTTTGAAGAACAAAAGACTTCATATGTGTTGGTCTCCAAATTTTTTTGATTGCCTATCTTAAAACATTTTTATGATAAATCATTTACATATATTATATAAATGTACATACTACTTATATGTGTGATTCATATATATTATGCATGTACCTGCTGTAGAAATAATTTAGTTCCATTATAAAACAGTATTTTTTACCTCATTCTGTGGCTGGCAAGTATTTCATACTAAAAGACAAGCTGTAGGCTTTGGAATTTTCTTGTTGTGCCTTTGTGTTAGCATCATTAGTACTACATTTAGTCCAGTTTCTTTTCGAAAATCCTCTTAAATCTACTTAACTGAGCATATGAGAACTGCAATATGTTGAAATGCACTGAAAATAAGCTAACAAATGATGGCACAATGTCAGTTCTTTCAAATTATGGAAATTCTCACTCTAGTCTCAAAATAAATCATAAATGTACAAAAATAATAATCTGACAAGATTACTATATAATTATTAGCAAAATTCCCCACTAAGTGAATTCCCTCACACGACCCCTGGGATGTTGTATATTCTCTCCTGCACCCTCCTGGGCCTTAGAAAGCCCTGACCTAAATACTCTGAAATCTACCCTTGGGTTTAACCAGACCACCTGCAAAGGGCTGTCTGCATTTAATTCACTGTCCAAAAACAAACTGCTTTTATTCAATTATGTCTCGATAAGATGTCAGTAGACTAAATGAAGGAACCTATGAGAAACTGCTTCTCATAGCAAGGAAAAAAGGAAACTTAAGATGAAAATGAATTCAGAAGACCGCTCCCTGCATCATCTTTTACAGATGACTACAGAGAAAAGCAAGAAGGAATCACCACCTTTCCAGGTCTCCTTACATTAAAGACTCCGGCAAACAAAGATCATTCTGTGATTTATAAAGACAAAGCTTCCCTCAATGTGGGAGAGCTATCAATCAATGCTCTCAGGTCTAATTTTCAGAGAAGTAGAACATGAGAACTTTTTGAAAACATATCCTTTTGTGATTCTCTATATTGTCAATACAATGTTTTAAATGTGCAACAGGAACAGTTTTTTCAATTATACCCTCTTCTCCTATGTTACTTTTTTTCTGATCATATATTTACTGCAATGCAATTTTGTCCTCTGAATCTACTAATGAGAAACTGGGCTTGCCAATTCTTCACTCATGTGATGGTTGTTCATAAGAGGACTTACAAGCAATGGAGTATACACTTACACTGAAAACCCAAACATAAGGTTGGAGAAGAGGAGAGCTTCTTGGAGTCATGTGCCTTTTAATTTTATAACCTTGCATTTATGTATGACCACTGACTTTTACATACACATTTCATTATGTTGATAATAGTGTTAGATCATTCTAAATATGTAAAATACCATCTAATTTCTGCTCTGCTCAGCCTTCAAACTTTGTTTTAGGGTTACTGGAAAGAATTTTAATATCAATTAATGTTCATCTAATTAGTATCATGCCTTCAAAGAACTCAAAATGCTTGGCAAAAAAGTTATAAATTATAATTGTAAATGATTAAATTATGTATAATATACGTAATATTATAAGGTTATATTATAGCAATATTATGTAATATAAATTGTTAAAAATTATAATGCTTCCCATATGACACATTTTGAGCCCTTTATTTTCCAGGGGACTGAGTGACTCTGTTATTTTTACTAATCCTTATACACATCCTAGGTAATTAAAAAGTCCAAGATTTATCATGAATTTATCCCTAAATTAAGAGAAGTGCTCAAATTTTTGACCAGTTTATCAGCTCACCAGCCCAATCAGCTCTGGGCTTGGAACACCAAGCTCGACAGAGACAACTGCCAAGCTACAATCCCCGGGGGGGGGGGGGGGGGGGGGGGGGGTGAGCACAGAGAGAGAGAGAAAAAAGAAATACAAAAAGGAAAGACTACTAAACAATACACGAGCAAAAACTGTGTCAAGTGAGGTTTTAAAAAAGAAAGATTCCAGCATTGAAAAAGAAACTGAGCTACCCAAGAGTAATATTTGCATTTGAAAGCACAGTAAGATTAATCACAATGATAAATTTGAACGTTTATTACTGACTTATTGTATGCCAGGGACTGGGCACTTATGCACATAACCTCATTTAACATTCAAACAATTTTCTGCAGTAGATATGATACAATCACCATTTTACACTTGAGGAAATTAAAGCTAAAGAAAGGTTTAAAATACTTGCCCAAGATAAGCGAGCTGGTAAATGCTGTTCTAGAGCCATTAAGACAGTTTGATTCCCAAACTCACAAGTTAAGCCAATACACTAGATGAAATCAAAAGTTGCCCAACCATTTGTACATCTCTACACCAAGTAACCACGTTGATTCCCTCATTTATAAAGAAATGAAGAACATCTCTTACCAGTTATGAAGTATTTTTTACTCATTATCTGACGCAAATACAAAAACAGAACGTATTCCTCTAGTTTGACACAGACAATAATTCCCAAAAATGATTTTCTTAAAAAATGCATGTATTACTACCCACCTATTAATGAGTGGGTAATGGAGGCTTAAAACATACACTGATTGCACACCTAGATAGTCTCATGAGTGCCATAGTTACAGCAGTCCCAGCCCACACCTGCCAACCTCACCATGGCCACAGTGGCAATCAGTTGTTTGACTGCTAAGCAATAATGCAGATAGAAGTGCCCTGGCAGAGATAAGGAACCAGAGGCAGAATCACTAAATGGAAAAAACAAAAAAAGCACAAGTGCTCTGCTGCCAGAAGCCACATTGATGAGATGTGGCAGGGAGAATGGGTGAACAGGACTCAGGGCACCTAGGACTCAGGCAGGACTGGACACACAGCACTGTGAGTACCACAACAGGGAGAAGCAACACCACTGTAAAGTCAGCTCTGGGCTTGAAACACCAAGACAACTGCCAAACTACAATCCTGTGGGGGTGAGCACAGAGAGAGAGAGAAAAAATAAATACAAAAAGGAAAGACTACTAAACAATACATGAGCAAAAACAAGTTTGAAAAGTCCTTGTTTTTGCAATAAACTTGAAAAGAAATTATTATCCCTAATTAAAAGATCTGATAATTTGATAAATAACTGAACAATAATCCATTTAGAAAGTGGGGGAACATATGGACAATTCACATAAGAAATAAAAATGAGAGAGTGTAAAAAGATTAACCTCACTAGAAGTCAATGAAATGTAATTAAAGACAACAATAATCAGCATTAGCAAAAGAAAATAAATGTGTTCTCTTGTTGGTGTAAATATAAATCGGCATCATCTTTCTGAAAGTTCGTTTACTAGATGCATCGAAATTTTAAATGTGGGGCCTCCCTGGTGGCCACAAGGAATTAAGTCTCAGCATTATGAAGCTATCCGCAGCCACTGCAGCACCAATTGGATCCCTGGCCAAGGAGGTGACCCACATGGCACAGGAGACCTCTCCTGTCTCTCCCACTGCTCCCCTCAGCAGTGTATTTTAGTAGTACTATCTGCCTGTTCTTCTCCCCACTCTGTCTCTGCTCTGCACCTCGCTCTTGTATGCATAAATAAATAAATCTTTAAAAAAAAATTTGAATGTGCATTCCTTTGACATAGCACTCACATTTTCATGAACTGTACAAAGACATACATACAATGAGATCATCAGATTGTTTATAATACCTAAAAAAATTAGAGACAACCGTGACGTCTGTCAATAGAAGTTCTGTTCAATAATTACAATATACACATATGATGCAATTCCAATGTGATCATTAAGAAGAAAATGAACTCATTTTCTTATATATTGAAAGATATCCACAAAATTTATTGTTAACTACTATTATAAGAAGCATGTATTAAATTATGTGGTTCACATAAAATTATGAGAAAATAGTTATGATCACTATTTTTCAACATTGTTTTGGAGGTTTTTAGAAATTAAAATAATTGATACAATTAAAAAGGAACAAATCTAGCTTTGTCTTTGATAGAATTGTTTCTTAAATCCAAGAAGTTCTACTAATTATTAGAATTAATTCAAAATATGGTAAAAGGAATGAATACAAACTAAATATTTTTAAGTCAACAGCTTCTTTCTACATTATAAGAAGTAGTAGAGATAAATTCACTCTCAATATCAGTAAAAATATAAAATATTTAAAAATAAATTCAAAAGGAAAGGTACTGGGAAAATTATAAATTATCAAATGACATAAAATCAGAACTGAACAAGTGAAAAGAAGTACTTGTTCTTATGTGGAAGACTTCATATCAGAAAAATAACAATCTTTCCCAAATTAGGGTATAAACTTAATGTAATTCCAATCAGAATTCAGTAATGAATTTTCTTGGACTAGAAAAAAAAAAGAAAACCAAGGAAGTGATCAATAAGTTTTACCAGATATCAAAACAGTATTCCATTTGCACAAGAAAAAAGAATAGAAAAATGACAGAAAACAGAGTTCAGAAATAGGTTCAAATACATATGAAGTATTAAATATACTTATGATGTTTGATATGATGTTTCAATTTAGTGGCAAAAGAATGTTTTGTTTTAAAAACAGTGTTTGCAAACTGGCTAGCTACTTGGAAGAAAACAATGTCGTATACTTACATCACACTATATATAAACATAAATTCCAGTCATAGTAAAGATTAAAGCTCTAAATTAAAAGCAGAGTTGAAAAACAAATGCTATCCAGGGAGGAAAATAGCTTGCAATATATATGACAAAGGACTAACATTCCTAATTCACAAAGTGCACTAACAAACTGATAAGAAACAGATCAACATCCAATTTTTTAAAAAGACAAAGAATATGAATAGCTAATTCACAAAACAAAAAATGCAAATCACCCATAAATATGTGAAAATATACTTACCCTAGCTGTAGCCAGAAAATTATAACAATGAGATAATATTTTTCACCTGTTGGACTGAAAAAGATTAAAAGGAACACGACTACCCAGTGCTAATGAGAATGCTAGAAAATAATCGATCTCATACATTGCTAGTGAGAATGGAAATTGTTACAGTCTCTCTGAAAATAATCTGGCAAGATGCATTAAAATTTTAAATGCAAACCATAAAAGAAAAGATTCATAAATTGGACCATCAAAATTTAATTTGGGTTCTTAGAACAAAACTGGTAAGAAAATAAAAAGACAAGTCACAGAAGGAAAACATATTTGTAAATCATCTATCTGATAAAGAACATGGAGCCCAAAACATACACAGAACTCTCAAAAGTCAATAGTGAGAAAGCAAAACTCAACAATTCTTTTAAAAAACAGACAAAAGACATGAACAGACACTATGCTAAAGACAACATATAGATGGTAAATAAGCACATAAAAAATGCTCAATATCATTAATCATAAGGTAAGTAGGGTCACAAGATATAACTATACATTCACTAGAACAGCTAAAATTTTAAAGACAGACAATATCAATTATTGGCAAAGATGTGGAGAACTAGAAAACTAGAACTGTCAAGTTAATACAAGTTAATACAGCCATATTGGGAAACAGTCTGACAACTTCTTTAAAAGTTAAACAGATATATACCATGGAATATTACTCAGCATTCAAAAAAGATAAACACATGCAATTTGCAGCAACATGGATGGCGCTGGAGGGGATCATGCTCAGCGAAATAAGCCAGAAAGAAAAAGAAAAATACCGGATGGTCTCACTCATAGCAGGAATCTAGAAAACTTAAATAAGGGACCAGGAAAATGAATAACTATAAGAAAGTGAAAATCAAAATCAACAAAAATCTATGAACCAGAGACACTTTTTGGGGGGGGGATGGAGGGAGGGGAGGGATTGGGGTCAAAATGGGGGGATTGAAATTGTATGGGGAATATAAAAATAAAATTTATTATAAAAAATAAATAAAATAAAATAAAAAAAATTTAAAAAAAAAAGTTAAACAGATATCATAAAATCAACCCCACTCCTAGGTAACTACCTAAGAGAAACAAAAATGTATATCAAGACAAAGATCTGAGAATAAATGTTTCCAGTGGCTTTACTTGTAATCATTGAAAGTTAGAAACAAATCAAATATCCACCAACAAATGAATAAATAAATTAGGATATTGATAACATGAAATATTACTCCGCAATGAAAAGGAATGAAATTCTGATATATGCAACAAGATGAGTGAATCTCAAATATGCTAAGTAAAAGAATATAACTATTTTGTTATTCCATTTATATGAATAGGAACAGAGATCAGAGCCCACTCAGTTAAGGACTAGAGGTAGGGAGAGGGAACTGATTGCAAAGGGAGACAAGAAATTTTTAGGGTCACAGAAATCTACATCTTTATGGCAGTGGTTGTTATATGACTCATGTACTTATCAAATTTTATTTTTGCTACATGTAAAATGTATATCAATAAGAAAAATTTATAAAATTTTAGAATATATACCTTTTGGCCTAGATATCCCATTTTGAGAAATCTACCCTCCAGAAATGAATCTGTCACTATGCATGTAAATTAATGTACATTAATAGGGAAACAGTTAAGTAAAGCATGATACAGACAATACTACAGAATAAAAGGCAAATAATTAAATACACCTAGAAATAGTTCTTTGAGCATTAAGGTTTGTGGCAAACGAAGGATAAGTTCTTGTTCTACTGATTTGATCTCTTTTGCTCAATTAAAGTTAGATGAATGTTCAACTACAGGGAACCTTAGCCTTTTTTGCTCAATTCATTTGCCATAGTAACACAGTAAAGCTGACCACATGAATCCCAGTTCTGTTTGGAACTAAAGACCATAAAAAGAAGTACAAAACCAAAAGTGGCATCCAATATGACAAGAGTCCTCATAAAGGAATACTGGGAACATCTCGAGCAATTCATTCATTTCTATGGCTACCGTTTAGGCTGACCATACCACTTCACAATGAAAATAAATTTTTAAAAATTTGACCTCATTTCACAATCATTCACTATGTTCTATATAATGCAGAATACATATTAGAGAAATATATTTATTGTCCTGCAGGAGTCTATATTTTCAACAAAATCCCAAACATAATTTTAAAAATTAAACAAAATCCCAAAAAGGCTTTTTCCCCTTAAGACTGACTCTTAACTTTTTTTTTTTTCACTCAGTTACAGTGCAAGGACACACAACAAATGTCCAGTGTCCACTTCAAAAGGAGAGAGGCTGAAGGAGCAAGGCAAAAGAAGGCAGGCAAATCAATGAATCTGAACCTATGAGAATTTTTAAAAGATGTTAGTATTATCCCTTTCAAAGTAGTCTTCAAGTGAATCATTCATTATGTACACAGATCACTGTCAACAAATTTATAGATATTATTACATTAAGAATCATGAGAGCACAAAGAAATGGAAGATGTAATCCCTCTTCTTTTTAAAAAAACTCCTACTCGACCCTCTCTTTAATTTGTTACTCCTTCAGTAACACAAATGACATTAACATTCTCAGAGACCCAAGAAGCTAAGAATAAGCAGACACGCACACATTATGAATCAGTGTGAAAAGTGTGACACACACTCTCCACCATTAAAACAGTTCTGTCACTGATGCTCTACTGGGATTACCCCATCACCTGCCCAGAACCTTAGTTTACTTCAAAACCTTCTAAGTTAGGGGAGGCTAACAGTACTTCCAATATTATGTCACTCACTCACATGAAAATATTAAGACAAGTGTAATTATATGCAAATTCACATTTCCAAAAATATGATGTAATGAGGAATGCTTCTCTAAGACATACTTATTAGAGAATTATTATTAGTTTCCATTAACCGGACTTTCAGTGAGGACTGTAGAGTTGTTTCCTTTTTTTAACTGATCAGAAGGCCCTTAAAGGAAGAAAATCATTTGCCTTCACTTGAGTGGTAGCTATGTAAGAGTGAGCATAGCTGAGAAGCAAACTCTGAAAGCATGCTGCTCTGTGCTGACAGCCACATCAGCTCAGGACAGAACAGCTAAGAATGAAGGCTTGCGTTTGAGCTGGAACAACAATCACTTTTAATATGCTTTTATCCACCTGACATTTCAATCACTTGATTATTTTTTTTTCCAAACTGTGATTTTAGTGGTCCAATTTTAAAATAAAAAATAAACCACTGACAGACTAGGGAACAATTATGATATGCTGTTACTCATACACATGAAATTCTGTAAATAATTGGGGAGAGGGTTTGAGGGGAGAGCAAGTACGTGAAAAAGTCATCTCTCTCTGAGTTGTGGAGGCGCAGTTTCCTCATCCTATACCATATAAATTCTTACGTGGCGGATCTTTCAAACATTATGCCAGAGTTACACAAGTGCAACATCACCAAGCAGAAATCCTAGAGTAGGTGTTCTGGATATGTTGGTAAAGAAAGTCACTGCATTTGAGAGATCTCTGCCCCTTCAACCTCATCCTCCTTACCAATACACATTCATCACCAAAAAGGGAAATATTTACAAAAGTTAGTTTAGTTATGTTTAAATATTATGTTTAGCTGTCTGGAGACCATGTTCTCAAAATTTATACAAGAAATCAAGGATTAAACTTCATAACAATTAGAAAACCACACTGTGTAAAATCAAAGACTTAGTTAAAGAACGTTAAATAGTTTGACCATTGGTGCTAAATTGAAATGACTCCATGTCTTCCCAACACCTGGAAACAAAACCTTTTGAACTTTCATGTAAACAAACCGGGGCACACCAAATGCTCTACGGCAAGGTACCACCTCTGCACAGGCATTTGGGTGAAAAATGTGGAAAATGCCTGAGGACTCTTTGAAGCGGCTTGGGAGAAGTGAGAGCAGGAAAGAGGCTCTTCTCCAGGGTAAGTTTGTTTAGTGGAAAGTAAGCAAGTTGTCAGGGTAAAAGTTGACAATGTTGATTCCAACAGTTTGAACTGCGAATAAACATCCAAAGGGATTATGTTACTGAGAATTAGAAAAAATTCCATTGAACTCAATAGAACACTTGTGTTTTCAAAGATAATATGCCTTCAAGCCACACTCTGGATGCACAGTTTAGGGTTAGAATTACCTTCAGCCCTTTCGATGCCACAATGAAGGACATGGGATCTGACCTCCTTAATATGCACCTTAAATATTAGAATAAGAATTGGGAGAGGGAAGAATGGCATAGAAACATTTCTAATAATTGAATTGGAAAATAATAAATACATATATCTTTGTACATTTGAGCAGACTGAAGAAATTTGGAGGGAAAAATCTATGTTCTTTCCAACCATCTAAACCTAAACACAATTTCACTAACCAATTTAGGGAAATACATGCATTGGCCATAAATCACTTTTAAGTTTTCCCTCCTTAATGACCTATCAAAGAATAAGAAACAGTCCTAAACTTATGAAATCCATAATCCTCTTCTCTGCTCACCAAAGCCACATTTAACTCTGGCTTTCATCTCATGTTGCTGGGTTTTCTACCAGGTACAAGATGAAAAGTTGAAAGTCTTATGCTTTTTCAAAAGCAAAACAATTTGGTTGCCACTCAGAAATTCCTGGTGAAAAGCCAGGAAGCCCATTAAAAAAGTTAAAATTTCCTAACTTGGAATTTATAAAAATAACTGTGAGATGTTCATAGCCTGTCAGATAGTCCATCTTTTAATTTTTGAATGCTCATAAACATGGGAAAACACACACTTTTGATTTACTAAAGTTTATTTGGATCAATATAATGCAGATCTTGCAAGCTCCAACAAAAGGGAGGTAACTTGATGTTCTCGGTTCTTCTCAAGTCCGCCATGATCCTGACATTAGAATCTGCTTTAGAATCTTTCCCAATGCTTGATAAAAGCATGCTTCTCACATGCCCTTTACCAGCAGTTTGCAGGAAGCCCTGCAAAAAATCGTTTCTCCCTGGATCTCTGACACATATTCACTTCCCTCCTAGAACAAGGATACTAGGGAGGATGGCTCAAGTCTCATAGCCTTTTTGCTCTTAAAAAGAAAAGCAAATTCCCCAGATACTTTCAAACTCCACCAGGAATAGTCATTGTCAGCTCTGCCTGTGGATTATTATCTCTTTTACATTTCATCTTTATATTCACTGGGTTCATAGAAAGGGCATACACAGAAAGGGGAAAATCGCTGCTTCTTAGACACCAAATTTAGTAATTCTCTCAAATCTACTGGCACATATCTAAAAAGTCATATTTTTATAAGATGTCACTAAATTTTCACTGGTTCAGTCTTTTGAGAACATACAAGCTGAATTGCCCATAACCTTAAGCCAACATACATCTGCAAACTACAAGAATTTTTTTTATAAGAAGACAAAGGCCTTCACAATTAAAAAGGGATAGAGTGGATAGAGACAGACAGACGTGGGTCATCTGGATCCCACTCTAGTGTCTCCCATGCATCAAGTTGCTAACTGATGGGGACCATCAATTCGTGGGCGCTAAGATTTCAGGCGACTCAAATTGCCTTACCTGTTAATATGAGATTACTATAAGTATTGGAGAACTGCTCCTTTAGAAGAACCAGATGCATCTGAGCTGCCTTTTCCCGCTGGAGTTCCAGCATGACATCAGGGTGCTGGGCAATCTTGCAGCCCTTCTGTTTATCCAAGGCAACATCACTTCGAACAATGTCTACAAAAGAAAGGGGGCAGGCATCAAACAAAACAAAACAAAAAGCCATACACACATTAAAGTCTTGTTTCATTCAAAATGACAAAATTTATAAACTATCAACATTTTCATCAGAATGAACAGATTCAGAAATAATAAACCTGAAGGGTCTTCTGCTTCATGCCACATCCTGTAAGTCCTCTGGTAATTTCCAGATACTTGGTAGATTTCTGTTTCTCTGATCTTACTTAAGATTCTCACTCCTCCATTCCTATTCTCAGCTTACTTCCAGGACTTACATGCCTCCTGGGACCATCTCTTAGCAACTTTTACCATGCTCCACAGGGAAAAAATAATACAACTGAATGCTAATGACTATGATGGTCATTTCCTCTACCTCTGGCTATAGAAGGAGTTGATAGCTCCAGTATGTAATTATATTCAGAATACTTGGCCTATTCTCAAATTTACTGCCCAGGAAGCCCATTCAGTTCAAATTCAGGCTGCTATTGTGCAGGCTAGCTGCTAGAGACTTATCCTGCCATTTTTCATGTGTTTCTAAGTGCAATACTGACTCAGCAATCACTCTTTCAATCTAGAAATATTTTGTGGGTCACTGAAGAAAGCAAGACCAAGGCTAAGTCTTTGCCGACCTGCCTCTTTTCCAACCATTTTCACATTAGTGAAAGGCTGTTTTTTATACTTCAGTATGATTTTCACTCAGAGCCAAAGTATTCTCCAGAAAATAGCTTTCTCCAAAAGAAACATTTGTGTAGAATATGTTCCATTTATCAGGGAGCTTCAAATTTGCAAGAAACAAACAAATGCCCTGAAGTTACTAGTTTATTTTTATAATTTAAAATATAATTCTGGTAATCATAGGGAGGAAATATTATTATCAATAGTAATCTGCATAACAAATCTAGAATTTTTTTTACATAGCAAACTGAAGAACTTTAGGATAAAATGCTTAAAAATAACTGCTCTGTTGCTGTTGGCATCAATGGCTTAGGAAGGGAAAACCAATGCCCAGGTTGATGATACTGATAGGAAAGCTTTAGCTCTTTAAGCCATACATGATGCTAATTAACCTGAGAGAAAATAGGTCATATGGCATGAAGGGTAGAATACCACAGACAAATGATCATCAGAACCATCAGTAGAGGCCTAAAGGAAAGGTCCAGGTTTGCATAAATACAAAACTCATAACAATGACAGTTAGGATATGTGGTACACAAAAAAATTAGCCTGATGTGCAAATGATCTTTATTTATTTTTAGATAAAAACAGGGGCATTAGTTGGATATAACACAGTGTCTATGCCTAAACACATTTATACTGATTTCTAAAATGCGAGCAATAAAGTAAACTCATTTAACAAAAGTAATCTCATAGATTTTCTGAGGCTTAGATACAAAATTAAAATAAAATGAATTCACAGATATACTTTAGTTTTTAAAATCATGCAACAGAAAGCAAACGGAATGAAAATGTAATTTTTATCTATTTAAATTCCACTCTGCAGAACTTTTTATTACATTATATCACTGATTCCTTCCAACTATCCTCTGAAAATGTACAGCAGACAGTGTTGACTAGCTGACCCAAACCCTAAAAACAATTTCTTTTCCTTTTCCTTTTCCTTTTCCTTTTCCTTCTTCTACTATAGAGACTAAAAAGCTGAAATATACAGTTTCCTAGCTTACCTTGAAGCAAAGGGTAACATGGCTCTGGCCAATGAACTTCTGAAAGTCCCCTAAGGGGACATTCCCTTGCCAAATTAAGACAAAGTCTCACTAACAGAAAATCAGTTTTTCCCTCAGCCTTTTAGTCCTTCCCATCCATTATGCCTGAAACACAGGCATGAAGCTAGGAGTTATGACAGCCATTTTGTGCAAATGAGTCCAAGAATCAAGAAGGCAAACAGAAAGATGGAAAGAAGCTAAGTCCCCAATGCCTTTATTTTCACTGAAGTAGCATTGCATTATAATATGTTTCAGGTGCACATACTGAGAATCAGCATGTGTATATACTACATTAAGATCACCACTAAGAGGTCAACTCTGTTCTTCACCATACCATCATTCCCTTTGTCCTGATTTATCCACTTCTACACTAGGCAGTTCCAAATGGGAATATCAGGAGAGGAGAAAGAGGAAAAGCAGAAGATTATTTGAAAAAATAATGAAAAGACATCCCATATATGATGAAAATTATCAATCCACAGATCCAAGAAGTACAACTCCAAGTAGAATCATTACAAAGATATCTATACCTAGACACATCATAGTGAAACTGCTAAAAGCTCAAGATAAAAATATTAAAACAGGGGGGAAAAAACTCATTTCATGGGGGACCAGAAATACAATTAGCAGTTTAATTCTAATTCAAAACAATGAAGCCCAGAACGCAGTGGAATGACACATCAAAGTGTCAAAACAAAAATATTCTGATAACCAAGACTTTTATATCCAGTAAAACTAGCATTTAAAAATGGAGGCACTAGAGAGTTGTGAAGATGGCATCAGAGGAGGCTTCCTGCTTTGTTCCCAGTACAATAATCTAAAGTGGTGCAGAACAACACTGCACCCCAAGGATTCCTGTAACTTGGGTCAACTCCTGGACAATAGAGACCAACACTGACCACAACTGAAGACACTGAGAAAATTCAAATCTATGCCAAAATAAAGTGGGTGGAGAAAGGAACTGCAGCAGGGGTGGCAACTGCAGTACAAAGCAGTGCTGTCATGTCCAGCTAGTGATCCTTGGGAGAGGAGAGCTGATTATTGTGGAGGTGCACCCTTAACTGAGGTGACATAGACGTGGAAGTATTGGGGTTAGCCAGGCAAGCAGGGCCCCCAGTGAAAAGGGCAGGATACAAAATGACCCACCTCTCCCACCACTTTGGGACCCATGAAGTGGTGCTGAAAGCCTGGCCAGCAGACTCCAAAGCCACAGGTCTGAAAACCTAGCAAGGAGGGCTATCAGCATTCCCACAAATACAAATCAGCTCCACACACCACTTTCACCAGTGACTGCACCACTCCAGGCCCCTCCCCCACTCCTTAATCAGCAGTTGCAGATCAGTACTACCCAACGTAAAATGTCATAAAATATACTGAAATACAAAACCAGGAAAGGCTTAAAAAAATACCCACAGTGCCATCTACTGGAAAAGCATAAGTTCTACAACATTAGGACATGAAAAATTACAAAATGGGCAGATGGAAAAATACAACATGTGGCACATTAAGTCCTCAAGGGACTATTTCATCACAGAAAGAGAACCTATCTCCATGATCCAAAGACATGGATGATCTTTTCCTCCTCTCAGATACAGAGATCAAAATTGCCAAGATAAAGAAATGGAAGAAAACACAGAAAAGCTGATTATATGTATACAAGAAAACTCATCTTTTCATGTAGGAATTTCCAGTGGTTCCAATGCCATTTGTTGGAATGGCTTCCTTTCTCTGTTGAATTGCCTCTACACCTTTATCAAAAATTGGTTTGACAATATTTGTGTGGGTCTATCACTAAGCTCTCTAATTTGTTCCACTGACACACTTATCCTTTACCAGTATCACACCCTCTTGATCATATTATCTTGAAATAAGATAATGAGTCGTCCAGCTTTTTTTTCAAAATTGTTTTGACTATTCCAGTTTTGACTATACACAGAGAGAGAGAGACAGAGACAGAGAGAGATAGAGAGAGAGACCCTTGCACATACACAAACACACACATACATACATCTACAGAAAATTTTCCTGTAGTTTTGATTTGATTGGGATTGAACTGAATCCACAGATTACATATTAGGGTGAATTGATGATTACATATTAGGGTAAACACAGAGATCATGTATTTGATTTCTTTTACTGTTTTGTAGTTTTAAACATATTCTTTCTACATTTTGCTAGATTTATACCTATTTGATGCTATTCTAAACAGTAATTTTTGGAAATTTCAAATTCCAGTGTTCATTATAAGTACATATATAAAAATATGATTCACTTTGTATTTACGTTGTATCCTGAAGCTTTGGTAGATGCATTTACTAGTTCTCAGGAACTATTTTATAGATTCTTATGGATTTTCTAATGTAGGTTATCATGTTCTCTGCAAATAGAAACATTTTATGTTAATTTCCAATCTGTATGCCTTTTCTTTGTCCTGCCTTATTGCACTGGCTAGGACTTCAAGTATAATGTTCAATAGGAATAGTGAAAGTTAATATCCTAGCCTTCCTCTCAACCTTAGATGAATAATAATCAGTCTTAATCATTAGGAATAATGTTACTTTAGTATTTTCCTTTTAATCTCAGTTGTTTACATAACTATATAATTTTAGGAGTACAACTTCACATTTCTATATGTGCATATACTTACTCACCCTATATAATAGCTCCAGTACTATTATCCTATCCTTTTCCTTCCCTTCTCTGCTCCTCCATACCCTACATGTCCACTAGTAGTCAGTATATTTTTCAGAGTCTAAGAATTATTTTTGATGTGCTTTGCCAACTTCTTTTCTTTGGTTATTTATAGTCAACAGATGAGTGACCACCTGCTAACGTTTTTCACTTTGATTTACTTCACTTAGCATAATCACATACAGATAATCCCATTTGTCCCTCATCTGTTTTAACAACTGTGTAGGATACCATTGAGTAGATATTCCATAATTTCTTTATCCAGTCATCTGTCATTGGGCACTTAGGTTGGTTCTGTGACTTGGCTATTGTGAATAATGCTGCTGTGAACACAGGAGTGCATGGTGATTTCATATTCTTTGAATAAATACCAAGAAGTGGTACTATTGGATCTTACAGTAATTCCATTTTTTTTTTTTTAAGGAATCTTACCCTTTTCCATAGAGGCTACATCAGATTACATTCCCACCAACTTCACATGAGTGTTTCTTTTTCTCTTGCCAACATTTGTTTTTTCTGTTCTCTGGAAATAGGTCATTCTCACAGGGGTGAGATATCTCATTATGGTTTTGATTTACATTTCCTTTATAATAAGTGATCCTGAGCTTTTTTTTTATGTGTCTTTTTGCCATTTGGATGTTGTCTTTGAAGCAGTCTATTTAGGTCTCTTGCCCATTTTTTATTGCCTTTATTGTTCAGTTAAATGAGAACTTCATATATTTTTGGAATTAAACACTTGTCAGAAGTGTGGTGCATAATATCTTCTCCCAGTTGTAGGTTACCTTTTTGTTTTTGTGGTAGTTTCTTTTGAGTTGCAAAAGCTTTTTAGTTTGATGTAGTTCTATTTGCTTTTTTTTGTTTCCTTTGCTGTTGGAAATGTGTACCCAAACACACATTTATGGTTGATGTCCAGAAGTGTACCTTTTTAAGTATTTTATGGTTTCAGGTCTTATAGCCAAGTCTTTAATCCATTTTGAATTAGCTTTTGTATATGGAGTGAAGTAAGGATCTAGAATCTTTTTTTTTCCCTTTTTTTTTTCTTCCCATATGGCTATCCAAGTTTCCCAGCACTAATATGTTAAAGAGGCTCTCCTTTGCCCATTGTAAGATCATGGCTCCTTTGTCCATTGTAAGTTGTTGGTTTCCTTTGTCAAAGATTAACTGTCCATATATGTGGAGGTTTGTTTTGGGTCTCTCTATTCTATTTCATTGGTCTTTATTTCAAACACCATCCTATTTTAATTAATACTGCTATGTAATATAGCCTGAATTCAGGAAGTATGATACTATACCTGCAATTTTTCTTTTCTCTCAGGATTTGATATTTGAGGGCTCTTCTGGTTCCATACAAATTTCACCATTGCTTGTTCTATTTCCTTGAAAAGTGTCATTGGGATTTTCACAAGTATTTCATTGAACCTGTAAATTACTTTAGGAAACATAGCCATTTTAATAATATTAATTCTTCTGATCCATGAATGGGGGTTATCTTTTCATTTCTTTCTATCTTCTTTTAATAATGCCTTATAGTTTTCAATGAAAAAGTCTTTCAACTCCTTTGTTAAGTTTACTCCCAGATATTTCATCATTTTCGGTATGATTGTAAATGGGATTGTTTTCTTAATTTCTCTTTCTTCTAATTCACTGCATATAGAAACACAACAGATTTTTGCATTTTGATTTTTGTCCTGCTGCTTTACTGTATTCAAATAGTATTTCTAGTAGTTTTTTGGCATAGTCTTTTGTATTATCAACATATATTATCATGTCATCTGCAAATAGCGACAACTTCACTTCTTTTTTAATTTGTGTTCTTTTAATGTCTTTTTATTGTATAATTGCTCTGGATAATAATTCTAATACTATATTGAAATGTAATGGTGAAAGTTGACATCCTTGTCTTGTTTCTAATCTTACGAAAAATACTTTCAGTTTTTCATCATTGAGAATGACGTTGCCTGTGGATTTTTCACATAAGGCCTGTATTATATGATGAGGCAAGTTCCATATATTCCCATTTTATTGTGAGTTTTTATTATAAATGGGTCTTAAATCTTGTTGATTGCTTGCTCTTTCAATATCTAGTGAAATGATCTTGTGGCCTTTATCTTTTGTTGATATGGTAAATGACATTGATTAGGTAGTATATGTTCAACCAGCTTTATATCCCTGGGATGAATCCTGCTTGGTTATGATGGATGATTTTACTATATTGCTGGATTTGATTTGCCAAGATTTTGTTGAGGATCTTTGCATCTATGTCATCAGAGATAATGTCCTATAATTATTTTTTGTGCAAAGATTGTTTGGCTTTGGCACAAAGATAATATTTACCTCACAAAAAATAGTGTTCAGAAGTTTTCCCCTTTTAAAACTTTTCTGAAGATTTGGTAGAATGCTCTAAAGTAGTGATCTGGTTCTAGGGATCACTAGGGTGATTTTCTTATGGAGAATTTTTTTATTGGCTCTTTCAATTTCTGTGCTCATGCTTGGTCTATTTAAACTGTGTCTTTCGGGGGCAGGGAAAGAAGGAATTGGGGTCAAAATAAGGGGGTTGCAATTGTATGGGGAATATAAAAAAAATTAAAAAATAAATAAATAAAAATAAGATCTACCCTCCCAACAAAAAAAAATTAAAATTAAAAAATAAACTGTGTCTTTCACTGTAGTTCAGTTTTGGAATACTGCATAACTCCTAAAATGTATCCTTTTTTTGGAGGGGAGCCCTGGTAGTGCAGGGGTTAAAGTCTCAGCACTATCAAACTATCACCAGCCACTGCAGCATGAGTTCGATTCCAGGCCAGGGAGCTAACCCACATGATGCAGCAGACCTCTCCCATCTCGCCCGTTGCTCCCCTCAGCAGTGTATCTCAGTAGACCTGCCTGTTCTTCTCTCCACATTCTCTCTGGTGAATCGTCTCCCCACCCCTCTGGCCTACACCCCAGTTCTTCTATACATAAATAAATAAAAATAAATCTTCCCCCCAAAGGTGTCCCTTTTTTCTGATTGTCCAGTTTGTATAAAAACACTCATAGCAACTAATTAAGATCCTTTGTAATTTTGTAGTATTTGTTGTAATTTCACCTTTCGTTCTGATTCTTTCTCTCTTTCTCTCTCTCTTTCTCTCTCTCTCTCTCAGCTAATGATTTATCAATTTGGGTTATCCTTTTGAAAAACCAGTTCCTGGTTTCATTGATCTTTTGAACTGTCTTTTGTTTTCTATTTCACTTATTTCTGCTCTAATTTTTACTATTTCCTTCCTTCCACTGATTTTTGGTTTCATTTGTTTTTCCTCTTATAATTCTTTCAGATGTCAAGTTACATTTTTCAGATTTTTCTTGTTTGTTGCTGTGGACCTACATGTACTTCCCTCTTAACAGTGTCTAAGTGCATCCAATAGGATCTGTTCAATTATCTCTTCATTTTCATTATCTCTAGATAATTTTTAATTTCTCCTTTAATTTCTTCATTGAGTTGGGAATTATTCAAAAACATTTTGTTTATTCTCCACAGGTTTGGGGTTTTACACGTTTCTTTTTGTGGTTAATTTCTAGCTTTATGACATTTCTTCATATAATTTATATTTTTATTTTTATATATATATATAGAGGCACGTTTTCTTTCTTTCTTTATTTGTTTGTTTTTGTTTATACATGCACTGGGTACAGTCAGAAGCGCGGGAGGGTGAGAGAATTCACCAGAGCCAGAGCGGGGAGCAGAGCAGGCAGAAGGACCGAAGTACACTGCTGAGGGGAGCAGCGGGCGGCAGAAGAGGTCTGCGCGCCATGTGGGACCCTCCTCCGGTGGCCGGGGAGCAGCCGGGGATTGAACCGGCGTCGCAGAGGCCGCGGGCAGCTTCGCAACCCAGCGCTCAACCGCTGCGCCACCGGGGAGGCCCTTTATGTATTTTTTTTTTTTTTAAATAGAGGCATGTTTTTTCTTTATTTGTTTGCTTGTTTGTTTTTTTTTTTTTTTTTTTTTTTTGTTTATACATGCACTGGGTACAGTCAGAGGCGCGGGAGGGTGAGAGAATTCACCAGAGCCAGAGCGGGGAGCAGAGCAGGCAGAAGGGCCGAAGGACACTGCTGAGGGGAGCAGCGGGCGGCAGGAGAGGTCTGCGCACCATGTGGGACCCTCCTCCGGTGGCCGGGGAGCAGCCGGGGATTGAACCGGCGTCGCAGAGGCCGCGGGCAGCTTCGCAACCCAGCGCTCTACCGCTGCGCCACCGGGGAGGCCCTCCTTTATGTATTTTTAAGAACTATTTTGTGTCCCATCATGTGGTCTGTACTTGAGATAGATCCATGTGCACTTCAGAAAAATGTGTATTCATTCTGTACAGGGTAGAAAGCTCTGGAAATGTCTATTAAGTTCATCTAGATGAAAACTTAGTCTAAGGTCATTATTTCCTTAACTTTCTAATTGGATGACCTATCCCTTTGCTGTAAGAGTTGGGTAGATGTTCCCAACTATTACTGTTTACTGTCAATGAGTTGTTTCAGTTCTATTATATAAAAGTTTTATGTAGGTGCACCTGTGTTTGGTGCATAAATATTGATAACAGCTATACCTCCTTGATGAACTGTTCTCTTGACTATTATATAGTGCCATTCTTTGCCCCTGATTTACCTTATTTTGGCTGAAAGTCTAAATTATCAGATATAAGAAGAATAGTTCCTGCTTTTGTCTCTGTGTCATTGGCTTGAAGTAACTTGCTCCAGCCTTTCACTTTTAAGTTTGTTTGGCTTTCAGTTTTAAGTGAGTCTCTTGTATACAAAGTATAGATGGATCATATTTTTTTAATCCAATTCTCATTCTGTGCCTTCTAGTTGGTTAGTTCAGGCCACTCACATTTTGGGTGATTATTGACACAGAAGGCCAACTTACTGTCAATCTATCTTTTGTATTTTGGTTGTTTTATCTTTCTATTTTTTTCTTTTTTCCATTTGTTTCTCTCTTTTTTTATTTGGATGACTTCCCCTAGGGTTCTCTCAGTTTCTTCATTTCTTCCTCTATGTGTCTCTCTAAAATTTTGCTTTGTGATTACCATAAGGTATAACTATATCTAAGATAGTCCTTTTTGTGCTAATTTTAACTCATCATCATTTGACTATACTCTGGTCAATGCTATTATGATAAAAAAATCAGTTCCTTTGTATTTGGTCTATAAGTCTCACATCTTCTGCCAGCATCCTTGAAATTGCTTGGCCATCCTGTTAGCTTGCAAGAAAGGTAAACTTCGGATCCTTCACAGTTCTTGACATTATTGTTTTAGTTAAAACATCCAATACAAATGTGTCCTATAAGCATCTCTGACTTCTTCCTGATTTTAAAGGGAAATGAGCCTAGTATTTCATCATTAAGCACAAAATTGATATAGATTCTTGGTGGCTACTCTTCTTTCTGGGTTATGGGGAGTGGATTAAAAAAAAGCCTAACCAAATATATATATATATATTCCTAACCCATTTTATTTGGGAAATGTTGATTTGGTGGGTTGATATGTGAGTTGATACAACTTTCAAAAGTGGCTCTCCTTAGAATCAAAATCAGAGAAGAATCCCTAAGAGAAGTTACTGGAATTTCAGTAAGGCAGTTCTTCTTCATGTCCTGCCCTTCAGGATGTCTGACATTCTTAGCCTCAACCAACCTGACTCCTGTAGCACCTCAAGTCCCAATGATTGAAACTCCTTTTTTTTTCAAATGTTCTCTAGAACAGGTATTGGCAGATTTTTTTTTTTTTTGTGGGACCCTCGCGGGTGGCCAGGGATCGAATTGGCACTGCAGAGGCTGCGGGCAGCTTCACAACCCAGAGCTCAACCACTGCGCCACCAGGGGAGGCCCCTTGGCAGATTTATTTTTAATAAAGAACCAGAAAGTAAATTTTTAGGTTTTATGGGCCATATAGCTTCTGTTGCATCTACTCAACTCTGCTGTAATGCAAAAGCATCACATAAGTGAAAGGCTATGGCTGTGTTCCAATAAAACTTTTACAAAAACTGGTAAGGGCAAGATTTGGTCTGCAAGCTGTATTTTGCTTACTCCTGCTCTAGAGGGACGTATAGAGAGTAGAATACCCTCAAATTTTCACAGATAAGGAAACTGTGACAGGGGTGAAGTGATTTGCCCAAGATTACAGCATTTTGTACCAAGCAAAAATCAGAACACAGCTCCCCTGATGGTGCTCTTTCCACTGCATCACCCAGCAGAATGACACCTAACAGAATCAGTGAGTACTTTGATCTATTTTTACTAAATGTATGGAAGCCTATATGGATAGTTGGCAGATGCCCACGAGTATTCAAGTCTCTGCTCCTTTTCTCTCCTCTGTGAGCTATAGTATTTCTCCACTTTTGCATCATTCTCAGATAAAGATACTATTGTTCCACCATAAAAGTATTCATGAAACATGCAATATAATTGGGCTGGTGGCTGAACCTAGTAGCAGAACCTATTCTCATAATAATTCAACACAAATCATTCATCTGCTAAATATTTCTTAGGCCATCCTCACAGCATTGACCATAGTCCTGGCTTTTCATCAGTATACCATTCATAGCAAATCAACTTGGAGTCTATTGTCAAGTGAACATTCATCAAAACTAGATCTAAAAATAATTGACACAAAGCATTATGTGTATCACACATACTTCTTTTTTTCATCTGTAATTGCTGAGATTTCATCCACAAAAAATATTGTTTGATTTTATTGATTCTTCACAGAAGCGCTAAATAAGTTATCTCATGAAAGGAATGTATAAGCACATATATCTGTTAGGGGTGGTACAGAGCTTAAAGTAAAGCATGAGTTCTTAGAAGAGGACTGGGTTCAGACAAGAACAAGTCTTGGTCAAAACCAAGATATTTGCTGGTTACTTCTGTATTTATGGTGCCATTTTTAGTCACATTTGGGGGCATTAGGACATTGGAGAGAAGAACGGACTATGTAAACTAAAGTTCTTCCAACTCTTAGATGTAGTTAGTCTGAATTCAGGAAAAAAAAAGGAGGGATTTTGATTTTTTTCTTTATTATAATTAGTCTTTTTCCTGGTCCCTTATTTAGGTTTTCTAGATTCCTGCTATGAGTGAGACCATCCAGTATTTTTCTTTTTCTTTCTGGCTTATTTCGTTGAGCATGATTCCTTCCAGCCCCATCCATGTTGCTGCAAATTGCATGAGTTTATCTTTTTTTAATTGCTGAGGAATATTCCATTGTGTATATAGACCACATCTTCTTGATCCAGTCATCTATTTTTGGGCTTTTGGGTTGTTTCCACAGAAAAAAATCAAAATCAACAAGCAACTATGAACCAGGGACACACTATGGGGTGGGGGGGAGGAGAGGAGGGATTACGGTCAAAATGAGGGGGGTGGGAATTGTATGGGGAATATAACCAAAATGAAAATGCATACATTGTGCAAAAGTGAAAAATGATGTAAGAATTATATAAAATAAAATATATATTTAAAAAATGGGAGGGAGCATTATAGCCTAGAGAAACTCTTCCTTAGAATATGAACTCATGAAGAACAGACAGAATTTAGATACAGAAAGAGAAGACAGATGAAGAGACCTATAAGGCTACTCATATCCAAACAGTAAAAACTACACAGAGACTCTAGTCTTATTCCACTATTAAGAGGCCACTAAGGAAACAAACTTCTAAAAAATAGTTTAAAATTTATTGCACCAGGGGCCTCCCTGGTGGCACAGGGATTAAAGTGTCAGCGCTATCAAGCTAGTGCCAGCCACTTCGGCTTGAGTTCAATCCCCGGATAGGGAGCTACCCACATGGTACAGCAGACCTCTCCTATCTCACCCACTGCTCCCTTCAGCAGTGTATTTCAGTAGATCTGCCTGTTCTGCTCCCCACTCTGTCTCTAGTGAATCCTCTCACCCCCTGCACCTCTGGCCTACACTCCAGTTCTTGTATGAATAAATAAATCTTAAAAAAAAAAAAAAAAACTTACTGCACCAAAGCAGCAGGCTTGAATGCCAAGTAGAACCAATTGCTTACATTGAGAAGCAATGATCTTATATGGTAATTCCTATTGGAATCCAATATATTCAAAAATTTTGGAACTAAGTAAATGACAGTCAAGGACAAGAGCCAACAATTACACTTACTACATGTTTCCTGATGAATCAGCAACAAAATATGTAAGCACTGGATTAGTGAGTGGCCTTTGCCTTCATCTTATGCCTACAAAAAAAAAAACTAGCTTAGCTTTTTTGAGAGTGACTTTGCCCCATGGTATGTATAGATTGGCTAGGACTAGAATGCTTATATCTCTAATTTACCTTCATTTAGGTATATTATAAGTTTTCCAAAGGGCAACATATAATCCAAAAATCAACCAGAATGTCAAATGTCAAAATGAACACAAAAACAAAATAGGATTTTAAAGAAATTGAAACAAAGGTTTAGGTAACTGAACTTTTGACAAATATCATCAATTTCTTGCCTAACTTGGAAGCAAACCAAATTTCCTCATGTGGATGGCTTTGGAGCCTCCTAGTGGCAGCCTCAGGGGACCTACAGAACTAGGAGTCCTGGAAATAATCAGGCTTGCTACACCTTCTGGCGATATATTCAATACCATCTCCTACAAAGTGCATAACATTCTATATTGGATTCTAGCAATGCAAAGGTAAATAAATGTCTGTCTCATCCCTTGTTGAGCTCACAGCCCACTATGCAAACAGGTAAGAATAGAAATATCTCTGAAACAATGTGGTTAGCAGTAACAATCTGTATAAACCGGGGGGGGGGGGGGGGGGGGGGGGGGAAGAAACGAAGTTGTGAATGTGTAACAAAGGGGGCAACACCTTAGCCAAGTCTTGGCAGTTTTTTTTATTAAACTTTTTATTTTGAAAAAATTGCGAATTACCTGTTGTTGTAACAATACATAGAGATCCCATGTACAATTTACCCAGCTTCCCTTAATGATAACATCTTGCAGTGCTTTGGTATGATATCACAAGTAGGCTATAGACAATCAATTTACATAATATTTCCATCACATAAGGATCTCTTATGTTGCCTGTCTAGAGTCATACACCCCTTGCTCACAACCAGGCAACCATTAATCTGGTCTTCAGTTTTATAATTGGTCATTTCAAAATGTTACAGAAATGGAATTACACAGTATATAGTATTTTAAGATTGGCGTTTTTCAGTCAGCATAATTTATTCGTACATACAGTTTGTTTCAATCGTTTCTTTTTATTGCTGAGTAGTATAGCATGGTACTAGAGTTTGCTTAACCATTCAAGTCTTTAGGAGAGGGAATCTTCTTTAACTGTATTATCTTTTATTGAGGTAACACTGGCTTACAGCAGTGTATATGATTTGGGAAGATGAGTTCACACCTCTTCACGTAGGTATGTAATCATACCAGGCCCACCGCCAAAGCATCAATAATCCACCACCACAGTCCACTGGGTCCCCTCCTCCCTTAGCTCCCCACTCGAATCCCCCCCGCTTCTGGTAGCCTCAACTCTGAAGTCAGATTTCCAGGATTTGTTTTGGCTTAATTTTGTCTGCTATTTTCTTTTGTTTCTTCATATTCCACATTTGACTGAAATCATCCAATATTTGCCTTTCTCCTTCTGACTTCACTTAACATAATTCCCTCTAGTTCCATCCGCATTATCTCAAAATTAGCCAAGTCTTTATTAAATGTTAAGTAGAAGCTTAACTGATGAATAATCCAAGAATACTAGTGCCTTTGCTAATTATGAATTCTGTCTGGAATATTCCCTTTTCTACATATCACAATTAGTATACTAAGACTAGAGTACAGTAGCATGGGAAGAAACTTGGGAAAAACAGGATGTGAGAAAACTTGTAAGTGCCTTTATGGTTTCAGCTTTATTTTCCAGGGTCTGAAGAGATGTCAGAGGTTCTGAATCAGAGAAGCAAGTCACTACAGGCTACTCACTACAATAACTGAGAGCAGTGTGAGGAATATGTTAGGAGAGCCAGGGAGCAGAGAAACCCATTAATTTGTCATTGTAGTCCAAAAAAGAAGACAATCTGACAACACAGCAGGAGCATGAAAGAGGATTCCAGAGTGAAGGACAACTATAATTGATGACCAAATGAAAATGGCAGAGTAGGCTCAGAAAATAACAAAAAATAATGAAAATTTTTCTTTAATAGACAAGATAGATGGTGATTGACCAAAGTAAGCAACACAGGAGAAATAAAATGGATGAATGACAATGAGGAACTTTAGTAAATTTTATTTGGGGTATTAATTAGATCTGAGATTAGTTTAAGAAACACTAGGAAGGGTCTACAAAACTCATAACCTCACAACTCTTGAAATATGATAGTCTATCCATCTCAAAACAACCATATGTACACCATGGAATATTACTCAGCATTCAAAAAAGATAAACTCATGCAATTTGCAGCAACATGGATGGCGCTGGAAGGGATCATGCTCAGCGAAATAAGCCAAAAAGAAAAAGAAAAATACCGGATGGTCTCACTCATAGCAGGAATCTAGAAAACTTAAATAGGGGACCAGGGAAAAGAATATAAGAAAGTAAAAATCAAAATCAACAAACAACTATGAACCAGAGACATTCTATGGGGGGTGGGGGACAGGGAGGGAAGGGATTGGGGTCAAAATAAGGGGGTCACAATTGTATGGGGAATATAAAAATTTTTTAAAAATTATATATAGAAAAAGAATTATAACCACTATCAAAATATTATTTATATCTTAATGATATAAGAAATAGTACTTGCATACTCATAAATGGCACCCTGAAATTGATCTAGTTTCAGACAACTGCATTCTCATTAGACAATAAAAATTTTCTAACAAAGATGAACAACCTTGCCATAAAGCCTTACCTTATTGCTTTAGATCTAAGTAGATCTTATTTTCTTCCTTCAGACCTCACAAGTTGATTAGGTTAATGTATCTGAAATCTCATAGCACTTAACATAGTCACTATTCCATTAAGTTGTTCTTTATGATTTGCTGGAGTTTAAAGGAAATTTAGAACTTACAAGGAACCAAAATACATAACAATGGTTTCAGACACAGGAAAACAGAAAGCAGTGGACAAGTTGACAAGATCAAATAAGATGAGCCCAATGATACCCCATCTCAGTGCCTGGACAGGGAGTCAGAACTCAAACAGAACTCAGCACTTTGGTTGAGTTGAGGAAACAGAGTTCAGAGTTAGACGAGACAAAGGCAATTAGATTTTACAGAACAGAATGCAGGAGGGGTGGGGGCTACACAAAGATTCGACTACCAGAAATCTGCAGCTGAGCTGCCTGACATCTGTGGGTAATGATCTGTCAGTTGTGGGAATACTACCAAGGTAAGGAAAAGAAATGGCAGGAAAAAGTAAGAACAATCACCACAGTTCACACAAAACCAACAGCAGTCCACATTCTGGCCAGTCAGACTTAAAAGACCTCAAAACACAGAAGATAATAAGAAAAAAGGGCATGATGTAGAAAGAGACCACCTAAGAAAAGTATTGCCTCAATAAAGAAGTCAAATTACCATAAACTAAAGACTAACAAATCTTACAAGAATGAATTGGGAAAAACAATCAGACTGACTTCTAGGAAATTAACCATATCCCAGAAAAAGATTTAAAAAAAAATATTTAAAGAGCTATATCCAGTTTTTAACAGTGTAAAGGTCAAAACCCACACAATCAATTTTAAATTACCAGGCATATAAAACAGCTGGAAAATACGAGCCATAAACAGGAGGAAAATCAATAAATATAAAGATACACAAAAAAAGAGATGATGGCAGTAGTAGACAAGATACGGGAAAAAAAACATTAAATATATATTCTATATGTTTGAGAAAATAAAGTAAAGCACAAGAGAGAAAATGAGATGTATAAAAGAAACAAACTGAATATCTGGAAATAAAAACTATAGTAATTGAAGTTGGATTGGATTAGCAGCAATTTAGACACTGCCAAAGAAAAGATTAATGGAATTAAAGATATGCCAGTAGAAATTATCTAAATGGACATATATAGAGGAGAAAAAAGACTGAAAAAATGTTAATGGAGCATCATTGAGCTATCAAACAATAATAAGTAGCCTAACATAAGCAAGTGGTACCAAAAAAGGGATGGGAGGAGATAAGGAAAAAAATACTTGAAAAACATAATGGTCAAGGGCTCCCCTGGTGGCACAGCGGTTGAGCTCTGGGCTGTGAAGCTGCCCACAGCCTCTGCAGCGCCAGTTCGATCCCCGGCCACCGGTGAGGGTCCCACATGGTTCACAGACCTCTCTTGAGCACCCGCTGCTCCCCTCAGCAGTGTATTTTGTCAGTCTGCCTGTTCTGCTCCCCGCTCTGGCTCTAGTGAATTCTCTCACCCTCCCGCACTTCTAACCGTATCCAGTGCTTGTATGAATAAATAAATCTTTAAAAAAAAAAACCATAATGGTCAAAACTTCTAATTATAAACCCAGAGAACCCCAACAAGAAAAAATAGGAAGACACTAACACCAAGCATATCATAATCAAATTGCTGAAATTTGCTGAAAACTGCAGATGAAAGGAAAATTTTAAAAAGCAGAGAGAGGTTAAAAAGTATATTTAACATGTATATACATATGAATATATAAACATATATGAAAGACAGCAGCACCTAAATATTAAAATACAAAGATTTAAAAAAAAAAAGGCCAGAGAATCCAAGAGCATTATATACATAATTAGAATCCTAAAAGGAAGAGAAAGGGAAAAGCAAAGAGTATAATATCCTGGAAAAGAGAGCAGCTATTATCTCAGTGCTTTAAATTTCAGACTACAGGATGTTTAATAAAGTCTTTACCAAAAAAAGGTAGTTTGGGAGTGAAGGTAGGACTCAAATAGGACTTGGAAAGTCAGGTAAAACTGGGATAGAAAAAAAGGCCTTTGAACAAGTGAATTTTTTTTTAATATTTTTAGAATATCAAAATGGAAACTCATTTGCAGAGTTGAGAAGCTATCCTTGGGAAAAGCCCCTGAATTTATTACAAATGCATATGGACTAGTTAGTCTCTGTGTTCATGGCTCCCTGGTCTTGAGAAATGGGAACTCTCAGCAAGAATCCTGTCCCCCCACATGTTTCCTCTCCCCCTTTTAACATAAGAGACAACTGATTAACTTTTCTGCCACATGCAGCTGGCACCAAAGCAAACCAAGCTGTGGGGTGGCTGACCCAGAATTACTGATGAATGTTCAAAGTAAACACGATTTCAGCCAATCTGGAATGGTATATTTCTAAGATGACAGAAAGCTCTTAAAATTAATTAACTCATCCAGACTAAGTGTCCATCCAATGGAAGTTTTTCAGTAATGAACATCAGACCACAGATCTCCTGCAGCTGAGGCTGTTTATCATTCAAGGAGACTGCTTCTGCATATCTCATGGACAGCTTCATGATTTTTATTTTCACTAGCTTCTGGCTTCTTCTATTTACATAAACAGGCCAAGAAAGCAAACACACATCAGAGCAAGTTTAAATGGAAGATTCCACATTTTCCCGAAACGCAGAAACACCTAACTTTCTTCTCTACAGGTCAGAGTAGACAACTGGGGAGAAAAAGACCCATATTTGGGAGGAGGGACCTTGTTAAGAAGTACAAGCTTCCTTAAGTGGTTTTGTCCTTGTGTGGAAATTCTAATAAAGTGTTCTCTGCTGCAAAGTCTGATGCCTAGAGGGGTTATACCCAAATGGCATCAGACCCATGTGAAGACTGCAACTTAATCCTAAATCAGGAAGTGCCCCAAGTTAACATTCTTAAAGAACTCACTTGACTGCATGGCACAGAAAAGCAAGTCCAGGTCAAACATGGGGTTTTTTTTATTTGCTTGTTTATTTTTGATTATGTAGAATATAATCTTCAGAATGGGGTCTGAATGTGCCTTGGAAGCAAACAGTGCATCTCATATGGATCTTTTTTGAGACAGAGGGAAAATCCTGAAATCTTTAAGAATGTCCTCATTGTTTGGAATTAATTGATCACACTGTCTGGTGGGGAGATGTTGCTGTTTTCTTAGTCACAGGGCTACAAGGAGAGCTCAGGCCAGTTCTGGAAGCAGAGAGACAGCCACCAACCCTCTGACAACTAGGCTAGGCAGATGCTCCTAGGCATATGTAGATGCCATATGAATCTACCTGCTGCCTGCATTCCTATGAAATTTTTCTAACTTCATTTGGTGCAGTTTTTTCTAGCCATAGACCACGTTATGGGGCAACCATGCAATGACTCATCTAAAAGAATAACTACAGGGCCTCCCCGGTGGCGCAGCGGTTGAGCGCTGGGTTGAGAAGCTGCCCACAGTCTCTGCAGCGCCAGTTCGATCCCCGGCTACTCCCCGGCCACCGGAGGAGGGTCCCACATGGCGCACAGACCTCTCCTGCTGCCCGCTGCTCCCCTCAGCAGTGTACTTCGGTCCTTCTGCCTGCTCTGCTCCCCGCTCTGGCTCTGGTGAATTCTCTCACCCTCCCGCGCTTCTGACTGTACCCAATGCTTGTATAAATAAATAAAAAATAAATCTTTAAAAAAAAAAAAGAATAACTACAATTTGTTAAGTATTTACTATTCATTAGGCATTATGCTAATACTTTACATCTGATGTCATTTAATGTCATGACATATAAGATCATGTCATCCTATACTATGTCAGTATAGAGTGATAAGTAAGAGCACAAGTTCAAGTGTCAGACCACCTGAGTTAGCTCTTTTTTTTTACTTGTAAGGTGAGTGACCAAAAAGGTACATAATCTCTTTGTTCCTTAGTTTTCACATCTATAAAGTAAAGCTAATGAGAAAATCTATTTCACAGAATTTCTTTGAAGACTAAATGGAGTACTCCATGAATGTTAATCATTTATTATTTCTGTTTTACAATATAAAAGTTAAGACTTAGCAAGATCAAATGTCTTTTCCAAAATCACACAGCTAGATCAATTTCCTTAACTTTTCTACCACATTGACTCAAAAAAATTGATCCAGGATTTTTGAAAGTATGTTTTATAGTACACTGGGCTTATGAACTAAATACTTTATTCCTCTCTTGAAGATTTAGACTACATGTTAGTAGGTTAACCCTATCGACTTACACAACTCACTTAGGAGTCTCAATCTCTAGTTTGGCACATAATAAATGTTCAAAAATATCAGTTTCCATCAGTTTGCATGTCCTTACTTCCTCCTAATTAACAAATCTATCCATTTATCGAAATATTAACTATCATATGGTTCTCCACCATTTTAAAGCCAGGGTACAAAAGAAATAAAAGGCACGAACTCCACTTTCAAAGAGCTTACAATTGAGTTAGGATGCCAAAAACAGCTACAGAGAACATTTTTAAAACCTTATATTCATAAAATAATCTTTAAAGTTTTATAACACTGCTATGATAGAATTTTTTTTATTTTGGTAAGAACATTCAACATGACATCAACCCTCTTAAAATTTTAAGTGTATAATACAAGGTCATTACAACAGATGTTACACACTGTAGTACAATGGATCTCTAGAACTTAATCAATGTGCATAACTGAGATCTTACCCACCTAAAACCTCCCCTATCCCCTCCACCCAGTCCCTGACAACCAACATTCTATACTGCTTCTATGCATGACTCTTTTAGATACCTCTTAGATACCATGTAGTGGAATCATGTAGTGTCTGCCATTTTGCAACAGACTTACTTCCGTTAACATAATGTCAAGATTCATCCACGTTGTCCATATGACAGAACTTCTTATTTATTCATTCATTAACCTTAAAATATGAATGTGTGGACCACATTTCCTTCATGCAGTCATCTGTCCATGACATCTGGGCTGTTTCCATGTCTAGTTACGGTGGATAGTGCTAGAATGAACATGGGAGTACAAGTATCTTGCAGATTATTTCAATTCTTTTGAATAAATACTCAGAAATGGAATAGATAGGTCAAATGGTATTTCTATTTATAATTTTTTGAGAAAACTCTACACTGCTTTCTTTCCAGAGCAGCTGCAGCATTTTACATTTCCACCAACAGCGTACAAGGGGTCCAGTTTCTCCACAACCTCACCAACACTTGTTATCTTTTGACTTCTTAATAACAGCCATCCAGATAGATTTGAAGTGATATCTCATTGTGGTTTTGATCCTCATTTCCCTGATGACTGAACATCTTTTCGTACAGTTGTTGCCATGTGTATGTCTTCTAGTCATTTATATGTCTTTTGTGAAGAAATACCTATTTAAGTCCTTTTCCAGTTTTTTAAATGAGTCTCCTTTTACTTTTAATTCATTCACATTATTTTTTTCCTTCCACCATCCCTTATAACCCCTTGTCCCTTTCCCTCTCTTCCCACCACCCACTCAGCCCCAGAGCCCTAAGTGAGTTTATTGATGTCCACCAGTTTTTTAATGTGTTTTACATTATCATATCATCTGCTATGCTAATGTCCAGTATTTGTTTTTATCATCACGACTTGCTTTACTACCCATAATTCTCTCAAACGTGCTCCATTTTGTTGTAAATGGCTACATTTCACCCTTTCTTGTGACTATATAGTTCTCCCCGGTGTGGATATACCACAACTTGTTGATCCAATTGTATGTCAATGGATGTTTAAGTTGCTTCCATGTTCGAGCTACTTTAAATAATGCTGCTATGAACATTATGGAAAATGCAGGTTTTTATATTAATGGTTTCATCTTCTTTGGAAATATATATATATATATATACCCAAAAGTGGGATTGCTAGATGGTATGGTATTTCCATTTTTAGTTTTTTAAGGTAAACCCAGACTGCTTTTCATTATGGCTGCACCAGGCAGTGTTCCCACCGACAGTATAATAGGGTTCCTTTTTTTCCTCATCCTCTCCAACATGTGCCATCCTCACAGGCATGAGATGGTGTCTCATTGTGGTTTTCACCTGCATCTCTCTTATTGGAAGTGACAATAAACATTTCTCTATGTCTACTGGCCTTCTGGAGATTCTCTTTGGTAAAATGTCTGTTCATATCTGTTGCCCATTAAGTGGATTGTTTATCTTTTTGTTGTTGGAGTATATGGATTATATATATATATATATATATATATATATATATATACACACACACACACACACATATATATATATCTTGTAAATTAATCCTTTATCAGTTATATATATTGTGAAAATAATTTCTCCCAGTCAGTGTTATATTGGCTATTGCTTTGTGAGACATGCCCCTTATTATACGAGGTAGCTTCCATTCTCATATTGTATAGAGTTTTCATCATAAATCAGTTCTAAGTCTTTGCCCAGTTTTAGTAAAGTTATTTGTACTTTGTTATTGAGTTGAAGGAATTCCTTATATTTTTCAGATGTTAACCCTTTATCAAATATATGGCTCACATATATTTTCTTTTAGTTCATAGATTGCCTCTTTATTCTGCTATCTCCTCCACTGGGCAGAAATCTTTTGGTTTGTCTTTTTTTTGCTTTTTTGTTGCCTGTGCTTCTGGTATCATATTCAAGAAATCATTGCCAAGACAAATGTCATGAAGCTTTTCCCCTACGTTTTCTTTGAGGAGTTTTTACAGTTTGAGGTCTTGTATATAAATCTCTAATCCACTGTCAGCTGATTTTGTGCATGGTTTAAGATAAGGGTCCAATTTCAATCTTTTGCAAATAGATAGTAGATAGCTGGCTTTCCAACACCATTTTTTAAAGAGACTATTTTTTCTCAATTATGCATTCTTGGCACCCTTCTTGAAAATCATTTTATCATATATGCATCGATTTAATTCTAGGATCTCTATTTTGCTCCATTGGTGTACATGGCATCCTTATGCCAATAACTTACAGGTTTGATTACTGCATCTTTGGAATATGTTTTGAAAATAAGAAATGTGATACTTACAACTTGCTTTTCTTTCTCAATATCACTTTGGCTCTTTAGTGTCCCTTGTGGTTCCAAATGAATTTTAGAACTATTTTACTTTTATATAGAAATAGATAACAAAATGCCACTGGAACTTGATAAGGATTGCATTCATTCTGTTCATCACTTTGGAGAGTGTACACATTTTAGCAACATTGCCTCCCAATATTGTCATCCCATGAACATGGGCTGTTTTTCCATTTGTGTCTTTAATTTCTTTCATCAATGCTTTGTAACTTTCAGTGTACACGTCTTTCACCACTTCAGTTTATTCATAAGTATTTTGTTCTTTTTGCTGCTACTATAAATGAGACTGTTTTCTAAATTTCCTCTTCAGATATTCATTGTTAGTGTATATGCAACTGATTTTTGTGTATTGACTTTGTATGCAGCAACTTTACTGAATTTGTATATTAATTCTAAGATGGTAAATTTTAAGTTACGTGTTTTTTTACTACAATTTTAAAAAGTCCTATCTGGGCAGAAGTGACTCATTCATTATTCTCTGACTTACTGAAATGTGTTAAATATGTAGCAACGTGATAGGAACCTATAAACATAATGTCAAACATTTTGTAAACAATTTCTTGCCTCTATAACCAAATTTTTTTAGAAGATAAAGTGTTTGGTAATATCTGCTGATGATTTTAGCTTTCAAACTGATGGTCCCAACTTGTCTGCTGGAGATGTTTACCAGTGTTTTACCAAATATAATAGAGTTTTGGGGTGAAAATGATCTGAGTTCCTGTTTAGCACTGTCACTTACTATTTGTATGACTTTGAACAAATCATTCAACATCTCAGCCTGAGGTTCCTCATCTGTGCAATAATAAAAATGGTACCTACATTATAAAATAGGTATGAGAATTAAATAAAATAGTAGATATAATGTGGAACAATATCTAGCTCATATTAAATATTTAATAAAAGTCATTAGTAGTAAGAATAACCAATTGATGACAATGATGATGACCACCTAGTCCCAATGTATAAGCAAGACTGTAAAAATGAAAGACAACAGGGCAGGCTTAAGAGTGCAGTGTAAACTACTAGAGAGATTTTCCTCTTATATGTTGACTAGGTTGTGACACACCTGACACACAGATATGTCACAGATATCTGGGGAAACCTTAAATACAAAATGTTTTCTGCCTATGTATTAAAACTTAGAAATATTTTTTAACCTTGTCTTCAACTATCCAATTATCTGTCTTTAATTGCCTTTTGGTCTAAGAAGAGTCAAGGAAGGAGGAGGAGGGAGAGGGGGCGGAGAAGGAAAAGGAGTGGAAGAGGGGACTGTTTCCAGTTGAATTGACAAAGCCAAAAACCTGCTCTGCACTAACTAAATTTTAAAAAATTAAGCTTGACTCATGCCAATGCTATTAATCCCTCAACTATAAACACAGTCTGATCCCAGTGAAACTCTTTTTTTTTTTTAAAGTCTCCCTTTCATGTTAGAACTGGAGCACAAATTAATTGCAAAGGCTACTATCCATATCAAATCAGTTACCATGTCCTGTCAATTTTTCCATTGCAGTGAGACTCCCTAACTATTCCTTTCTTTCCCTCTGCTGCTTCAATAATGCAATCTGTCCTCATTTTACTCCTGAATATCTTCATTAGCCTCTCCTTGGTATCTTTGTAGTCAGGTATCTATCATTGTTCTATTCTGCCCTCTGAGGATTATAAGATAAACTTCTTAAAATATCACATATAATTTTCTTAGAATCCTTCCTTGATTCTCTGTTGTCTAAAAGACAAAATCCAAACCCCTTAATGCTCAAGTTAATTCTCAGATTGTCTTCTACAATCTAACCCCAATCCTCAATACAACTCAACTCTCAAGTAAAGATTTTTACAACTGGTCCCCATGTGGCACTGATCACTGAAAGTAGGTTTGGTCCAATGGCACTTGAGTGTCATCTCATCATCTCTAGTTCATCAGCTCCCAAACATTAAGCAGTTTGTGAAATAAACAGACAATAAAAGAAGAGCATCCCTTCACTTCCAAATACTCCTGACCATAACTAAAAACCTCCAAACCTGCCATTCAGTGCCAAGAAAAGTTGACTTCTCTGTCCACACGCATAGATATTTCAAGAGTCTTTCCAAGTTCCAATAAACCAACACTGCCAAAAGATACGCATGATACTCCATAGTGAGAAATGATCAGCCTACCAATGTCATCAAGGTTTCACGATGCTCACTTCCACATTCTCACCACAGCCCTCTCGTAGATTAGTAAAGAAAATGAAATGACTAATTGAGCAAGCTTGGGGCTGGGATTTGCAGAGCAAATCAGCTGCCAGGCTGGAAATAGAATCCAGAAATTCACTTCCCTCTTCAAATCCAATTACTAAGAGTTGTCCATTTAATTTGTGTTTAGTTTTTCCCTTCTGAATAAACAAAATAGTTCTAACAGCAAAACTCTCAAAGGTGTGAGAGCTCTTCCTTCACATGTTAAGCTGTGGCTACTCAAGACCTCTAAATTTTCCATAAGAGAATATTTTACTATATTAGACTCATCAATTCACTGCTGATGCTGGGGCTATTTTGGTCAATGGTGATTGCAAACACAGATCCAGAAAACCGCTGGAAGGACAAGTGCCCTCAAGTTACATGAATTCAAGACCTTTGTTTTCTGTTTTGATGGAATCCAGATCATCACAATCTAACCCACCCATTATTCTTTCAACAAATATTTACCAAGAACCTACTATGTGCCAGGTCCCATGCTGGCACAGGATATACAGTGATTTAAAAAACAGAACTATACACTCAAGGGCAGAGATACCAGAGACAGTGGTCCACCCTAAGGTAAAGTATGAAGTGAGTGAATCCATAGCATTGTTATTTTATAGTAAGAGGATCACGAATCCTTTTCTGGCTTCAAAAGAGAGGAAGGATGTGTTAAAATAAGAACTCAATGCAAGTAAGGATATTGACTACTCATCACGAAACTAGATGAGACTCTAAATGAACTGGGAGTAACTATGTATTGCTAAAAAAAAAATAGATCATAGAATCATCCACTCGGACCCTGCCGAATCCCAGCAGCAAAACTGGCACAAGTTACTTAATCCCCCTGACCCCTTCAGTTTCCTCTCTTTTTTTTTTTTTTTTTTTTTTTTTTGTGGGACCCTCGCCAGCGGCCGAGAACCAATCGGCGCTGCAGAGGCTGCAGGCAGCCTCGCAACGCAGCCCAGGGCTTAACTGCTGAGCCACCAGGGGAGGCCCTTCCTCATTTTTATATGGTGGTATTTGGAAAAGCCTACCTAGTAGGGCTGTTTAAGGATTAAGTGAGATTTACTGTTGACTGTTGAACAACACAGTCAACAGGTTCACTTACATGTGGATTTTCTGATGAACACACAAAGTAAACTTACAGTATTGATAAATACAGTGCTATAGAATGCATTTTCTTTTCCTTATGATTTTCTTAACATTTTCCTTTCTCTGGCTTATATCATTGTAAATATGCCAATATGTAATACATATAACACAAAAAATATGTGTCAATCGACTACTGATGTTATTAGTAAGGCTTCCAGTCAACAGCAGCCTACCAATAGTTAAGTTTTGGGGAGTCAAACTTATAAATGGATTTCCAATTGGGCAGGGTTTGGTGTCCCAAATCCTCAAATTGTTCAAGGGTCAACTGAAATATAGAGTACCTTCAAGAACTGCTCATTTCCTTCCTTTCAAAGAAACTAGGTCCACTGACATTAGAAGGTTACTATTTTAGTAGGAGGCCTAGAACAGGACAGTAACAGTAAGACCAAAGGGAAAATGAGAAATACCAAAGGCAACTAAACAGGCAGGAAATGGAGTTGACATTGGGTCAAAAACTCAAAGACCTAAAAGAAACATTCATTTAGGGAAAAAGCTGGGTCTCAAACTAAGGATGAATCTTTTCCTATCTTAACAAAAATCCTATTTCTGAGTAAAATCTGAAAAGTAGAGAAGAGGAAAAGCTCCTAGGTCATTACACTTCAATAAAAGGGAACAAAATTCTCTAAGAGGTCAACAGCAATGAATTCCTACATAAGCAACCTTTGATAAAGACTAACACAATGATTAAACAGCCCACTTCCAGCCATAGGCTGCATCTCTCTGCTGGCCACAAGCATGATGGGCAGGACCAAAGGAAATTACTAATTTCACTGAATTTGTGGCAAACAAAAGTTTGTTCCCTTTGAGGCATCCCTGCCCCCAGCACACAACTGCTGTTTGAAACTAACATCTTATACAATGTCATTGTCAATAGCCAGAGTCAATTAAAAAGGTCTAGAAGGTTTATGTTCTCTCCTGAGTACTTGTGCTCTGCCTTCATGTTTTTAGAACAAGCAATCTGAAGAAGCATTAAGAATCAAAGGGTAGGGTGAGAGGTTTGGGGCTAGTATAAATCCTGTCTCTGCCACATATTAGCTGTGTAGACTTGTCAAAGAGATTTAACTTCTCTGAGCCTCATAAAATGAGATTAATAATAGAATCAGCCTCCCAGAGACATGAATATTCAGTGAGACATCACCAAAATTAAGAACATTTGTGCTTCAAAAACATGATCAAGAAAGTAAGAAGACAATCATTAGAACAGGAGGGTAATTTTGCAAATCATATCCAATAAGGGACTTACATCTAGTGTATATAAAGACCTATTACAACTCAATAATAAAAAGACAACTTAAAAATGGGCAAAGGATCGGAACAGATATTTCTCCAAAGAAAATACACAAATGGCCAAAAGCACAGAATAAGATACTCAACATCATTGGTCCTGAGAGAAATGCACCACAAAACCACAATGAGATACTATTTGTCATTCACTAGGATGACTGGAATCAAAGAAGGATAACAGGTGTTGGCAAGGATGTGGAGAAATTGGAACCCTCACGCCATGCTGGTAGGATTGTAAAATGGTACAAACTGATGAAAACAATTTGGCAGTTCCTCAAAAAGTTAAATATAAATGTTATCATATGACCCTGCATTTATTTCTACTCCTTGATTTATACCCAAGAGAAATGAAAATGTGTGTCCCCACAAAAACTGGCACACAAATGTTCACAGCATCTTTAACTATCAAAGCCCAAAAGTAAAAACCATAATCCATTGAAGTAATGAATAGATGAGCAAAATGTGGTATAAATAGAGTAGAATGTTATTCAGCAATAAAAAAGGAATAAAATATGAATATATACAAGGAGGGAAAACATCATGATAAGTTAGAGAAATCAGTCCTAAAGAATCATAAAGTACAATTCCATTCATATGAAATATTCAGAGAAGACAAATCCATAGAGACTGATGGTACATTAGTGGTTGGCTAGGTTTGGGGGAGCATGGGGAAGGTAATAAAGGGGTACAAAATTTCCTTCTGGAGTGATGAAAATGTTCTAAAACTGCGGTGATGGCTGCACAACTCTACGAACACACAAAAAGCCACTCAAGTGTATACTTTCATGGTATGTGAACTGCACTGAATGTGAACATCTTTAAAAACAAATGTTTCAATAAGACTAAATGAGCAGAGTCCCCAAACGTATCACTGAAGCCAATGTCATGGGGTGTTCTACCTGTTTTCTTCTGTGCATTTCATGGTCTCTGGTCTTACATGCAAAACTATATCTGTTTTGAGCTAGTTTCTACATATGGTGTAATAAAGTCCTCGTTTCATTTTTCTGCATGTATCTGACTGTCCAATAGTCCCAACACCATCTGTTGCAGACTCTCCATTCTCCATTGTATGCTCTTGGTGCCTCTGCCTGTAGCGTCTTGGACGTGTTCAGAAAATGTAGGTTGATGACATTCATGATATTGTTGTTTCCAGGAGAAAACACATACAATCTCAATTTTTTTTCATGCATGTAACTGATGAGAATCACCCGACCATAATAAAACCACTTGAAACATACAGGAAACTTTAAGAAATCTGAGTGATGACCTAATAACCTAATAAATACTGACCTAATAACTAATAACCTCATAAATATTCACAACAATAAGAAATAGTTAAAATAAAGTTGTCAGGTAAAAACGAAGTCTTCCTCAAGTACTTCAGGTAAAGTTTACTGCTTCTTTCTCTGCAATATGTCTATTCATATCTCTACTATACTACTATCTATTTATGTCCTTTCCCCACACACACACACTATAGTATGAATTCTATGAAGGCAAGAACTATGTCCCATTCATTTC